>NW_027555847.1:85156707-86455457 GCF_003287225.1 Phascolarctos cinereus | reverse complement strand
GTGTGAGTTTTGGGAGATGGTATTCAAGGAGTCTTTCCCTTTCTCTGAGCTATAGCCTCTCTGGAGCCGGTGACCTGCTGACCCCACAACACAGTGAGGAGCCCACAATGTATGTGCTAAGACTAGGTATTAGGGCAGAGAAGTAGCAGCTTTGTTTGGAACCCAGATCAACACTGCCTGGGGACCTGTCTCAGCCTGCCCAGGCTCGGGGGCCAAGGGCTCAGGAGCCCTGGTGGGGCCTGAATTCCTCTCTCTCAGAGACCCAGGGAATGCCAGGGCTCAGGAACTCCTTAGTCAAGGGAGCTCTTCTGGGAATCCAGGATACAAATAGAGCCCAGACCTGGCCTGGCATGAACTGGGTGCAGGAGATGGGAAGAGGAGGAGTTTGAAGGTGAAACATGCCCCCTGCCTTTTAGGAGCCCCCAATCTGAGGGGGGACAGTCCAGCCCCTGCCTTCATGTAGTCCCCCAGTCTCAGAGAGGGAAACGGGTCTTAAACAGGTCTTCCATCAGGCTTAAGGCTGAATCAAGCTCCCTGCCCTCCGAGGGCAGGGGAGGGGCCTATCAGACAGGACTCACCTGGCAAGTGATTCTGAGAACCGTTATGTAGCAATTCAGATAAATTCAGAACCAGCAAAGGCCTAAGTTGATAAGTGTTAGGAGATAAAACTAGATAGGTTTATTTAAGAAAGGCTTGTTGGGAAGGAGGTGGATTCGTGGTCAGATTTTGAAGGGACCTAAAGATATGGATTCTTGGGGCCCCTTCCAAGTAGGGGAGTAAGCTATAAGAAAGTAAAGAAGTAAGGCCTCCTCTTCAGCTGACCAGTCATTTGTCACTTCCCTGCTAGAAGATGTGTCCCCCAGTGTTCTCCTGGTGGGGCCCCAAGAGCCCTCACCAGCTTCTGAGCTGAGCCTTCTGTGGAAGAATCAGACTGCCCTGGGTCTGAGGACTGGGAAGCCAAGCCTCCCTCCTCTCTCCCCTCACTGGCCCAGGGGTTCTGCAGTGGTCCAGAAGGGGTGCCAGAGGAGGGAGGAAGCCTTGCAGCCCCTGCTGCTCCACCACCCCAGGAGGCTGGACAGGCAGGAAAGTCAGTGGGGAGGGGGACAGCACCTACCTGTTGTTTAAGGCTCAGCTTGGGCATGGGAGAAGCAAAATGCCTCAGAGTCAAACCTGAGTCTTGCCCCACTGACTGGAAAGTGCAATGCTCTTTTCCCTATACCAGACTGCCTACCCTTACATGAAGCAGGCATTGACACTGGGAAGATTTGGTTCCCAAATCTCACCTCTGATATTTGGAAGGTGTGTGACTTTGATTTCTCTGGGCCTCAGTTTCCCCATTTGTGGCACTTAGAGCACTGTAAAAGTGGAAGCTATTATTATTTGGACTTGGGGCTGGGCCCATGCATTCTAGAACCCTGGTATTCAAGAGTGTTACACTTGGAGATGCTCAAAGAGAGGCGATGAGAGTGTTCAGTGAGGAATAAGGGTCACTAGAACCCAGGATCCTTGCCTTCTTGATGCCAAGGGAAGCTCGGAGAGCCACAGAGGCTGCATCCTAGCCTGGGGACATTGGCAGAGCCCACAGCACCTGGCATTGCCTGCCCCCCTGGGTGACAGCCCATGGCCCTGGCCTCCCTTTGGACAGGGCTCCCTTCCTCTAGGGGCTGAGCCAGTCCAGGATGTCCTGCTAGAGTGGCCCTCCTGGCTTGACATTGCCTGGAGGAGTGGGGAGGGGGTGGGCACTTTGCCCAGGCACCTTCTGGGCATGGTCTGGGTGGAGCCCCCTGAGGGGCCCCAGGCTGGCAATGGAAAGGGTACAGAGAGTTGTCCAGGCAGTGGGGGCCAAGGGGAGGCAGCTGTCCTTCCTCTGCTCCAGGCTGCCAAGCAAAGGCTGGCACTAATGGTCAGGGAAGACGGGCATGTTGCCCCCTGGGACCCTTAGGAGAGAAAAGAATGTTAGGAAGCAGGGACTATGGGGATCTGGGGGAGAGACTCAAAGCTTCTGTTTGGGGGTCTGGGGAGTAGAAGGGGGAGCAGAAACAGCCTTGGACACTGGGTCCTTGCCAAGGTGGGTAGAGGTGTCTTATTGCAATGCCCAATGTGATGAGGACAAGTGTGTCCCTCTGCTTACCTTCTCAGAAAGAATACGACTATATGAGGATCATAGGGCTTATAAATGAAAGGGCCTTAGATGTCACCAAGTCCAATGTCCTCATCTGGCAGACAAGGAAACTGAGGACCAGAGAAGTTAAGTGATTCACTCAAATTCATACAGCTACTAAGTAAGAAAAAGTTGATGGGGAAATGGATGGGGAACTGACCCCATGGTGACCTCCAGGACTAAAGAATGAACCTTGTTAGAACTCAGATTTGACCAGGCCCCCCCTAGGGCCCGTAGAGCCCCCAATTTGAGATGGTCATTCATGCCCCATGAGATCAGGAAAGGAACCAGACATCCACACTCTCTGCCACCCTCTCCCCCTAAGGTAGAGACACCCCTTCCCAGAGGGAGCAGCGGAGCCCAGAGAGGGGGATGGGGCTGGAGGCTAGGCCTGACCAAGCTGCCAGCCCAGGGACAGTTTCCCAGAGCTCAGCTCCTGGTGCACAGAGGGCCCATTGTTCTTGCTGCCAGTACAGCCCGGCTCCGGGTGCCCTCCCCAACTGCCTGCCGGGCCTTTCTTGGCGGGACTCATTCTCTCCTGGTCACCCTCACCTCCCCCCCCCGACCTAATGCCATGTCCAGTCTACAACGGGTACCGAGGCTGCCCTGTGCCAACCCCGAGGCAGAAGCATCAGCCTAGGCGGATTCTTCCTAGCCCACTCAGTCAATCAATTGATCAAGCAAGCATTTATTAAGCTCCTACTATGTACCAGGAGTTTTCCTGGAACCCTTTGCCCATCTCGGAAGAGCCCCCACTGAGAACATGGTTAATCCAGGAATTCCCCCCCAGGTATCCTTAACTTGCCCCCCAGAGATCCCTAGAACTTTACTCCAAGTATCCAGGTGTTTGAGCATCTGGGATCTAATGGGGTACAGCAATTCCCCTCCCCAAGCCATAGCATCACAGAATCTCAGAATTGGAAGAGGCCTCCGAGGGCATCTTGTCTAAGGTGTATCTGCAACGTCTCAGACCTCCGGAACAGCCTATCCCATTATGAGACACCTCTGACTGAAGGAAGTCTTTCCTGCTCTCTGCTACAGATCTCCACTCTGGCACCTTCCATCCATTGTTCGGAGTTCTAGCCAATGGTTCCAAGAGAAACAAGTCTCACCCTAGCCCTGGGGGGGGCATAAGGGACAGCCATGCTGCCTGGCACATAGTAGGCAGTTTATAAATGCTTGGTAAATGATTGACTGGGGAGCGAAGGGAGTATAGTCACAGTCAGGGATCTGGCAGGGGGCAAGGGGACCCTCAGGCCAGGGCCTCTGGGAACAGAGGCCTCTTCTGGAGCCTGGACACTTTCTCAGATGGTATCAGGTTAAATGCTACTATGGGGGGTAAAGGGGGTTAATTCAGGGAGCTAGTATTGGGGAGAATAGGAAAGAAGGCTGTAGACTGGAGTTAGACCTCACCCTGTGGTCACCTTAGGACAGCCAGATGGGTGTTTCTGCTCCCCTTCCAGCCTTGGAGGGGGCAAGGTGGTTAGCTTGAACTATGGTTACAAAAAGAGACCTAAGGAGGCCAGTGGTGACTTAGCATCAAGAACACTGTATTCAGTGTCAGAGGTCCTGACTGGAACACTGGCTTTGTCACTTTCACTGCCCATTTGACTTTGGGCAAGTCATTTCTTGTCCTGGGACCTCAGTTCTCTCCACAAAATAAAGGAGTCGGGAAAAAATAAAAATAAAAATAAAAATAAAGGAGTCGGGCCAGAAGGCCTCTAAAGTCCCTTTGCAGCTTGCAATTAGGGATCGTTTTATTCTTTGTACTTATATCCTCAGTATCTAGCATAGTGCCAGGCATTATGTTGGTGCTTAATAAATGTTTTTTGAGTTGAATTGAATTGATGGTCCTTGGTTTCTCCTAATGACCCCCCCCTTTTCCCCTTAGAGATTTTACCTGTCTTGAAAGCACGTGATCGGGACCAAAAGTTCTCACTCCCCTGCTGCCCACATCTGTGCCCAGTCCAGCCATGAACCCCCTGGAGGTGCCCGCACAAACAGAGATGGTGGAACTGGTGCCCAATGGCAAACACATGGAAGGACTGTGCCCCGTGGCTTTGCCTCCTGTAGGAGTTGAAAGGTGAGTCCATCATGAAGGGGGTGGTGGGAAGATGGGACAGGGAACGAGGAAGATATGCCAGGCAGGCATGCCCTACCCTAGCTGCACTTGGGGTTTTCTTCTTGACTCAGAGGGGGATGAATGGGGACACTGTTCCTCCTTATGTCCACAGGTGTGAGGGTGGAAGACCCAGCCATGGGGGAGCAGAGGGATTCCTGCCCCGAAATGCCAGCAAAGAGACACACTTCACAGATGTGAGCCCAGGACGGGGTAGATGGAAGATGAGAGGATTTGGGGGCTAGGGATGGAGGCTCTGGGAGGACTTGACCCAAGAATGGAGGGATGGGAAATACCCCAGGGATGGGAATCCAGGGAAGTCAGAGACTGAAGGTGGGTGGGGCCCCATGACAGATTCATGGAGAATAGTTTCTGGCAGGGGCCAGGATTGTATTGAGATAAGTGGATGTGGGCCCTAGGGAGGAATAAGGATCCCAGATAGGGTGGAGATGGGGGCTGAGACTGAACACAGGAATGGGGGTTGAGAATGGGGTCATGGATGAGAGAGCTGGGAGGGATGGCAGGCTTCAGGGCAAGCAAAGGTTTGAGAGAGTGATCTCAGGATATTGGGTGGGGCAAGAAATGGAGAATGGGACATTGCCTCAGGAGTTGTGTCTGGGTGTTGGGGTGGGAAAAGAACTCCTAATACCTCCTCCCCTCTCCCCACCTGTTTCTGCAGTTTGAAGGGAAGACTTCATTCGGAATGTCTGTGTTTAACCTGAGCAATGCCATCATGGGCAGCGGTATCCTGGGGCTGGCATATGCCATGGCCAACACTGGCATCCTGCTTTTCCTGTGAGTGTCTCAATGTCTTCCACGCTGTCTCCCAAACAGCCCCTTCCCTCAGCCCTCTACCCAGAGCCCGCAGGCATCTCTGCTGTTGGAACCTAGCCTGGCCTGGTCTGACCCTAGCTTCTGGGACCCCTGACTAGAGCAGGGCCTGGGCAATCTGCCTGAACCAAGGGTAAGAGAGGGAGGGAGGGGACCATGGCCAAGGGATGGGAGTTCAGGGTGGCACTGGGGTTTCTGACTGAGCCTGGACTCATCCAATGTTAACATAAGCAACAGCTACAGCCCTAGCCTCAGCCCCACCCCTGATGCTGGCTCCAGCCACTGCCCCCAACCAGACACATAGACATACACACACACACACAGAGCTGGGCCCTGATCCTAGGACAGAAGGCAGCAGGGCAGGGGAAGACAGTACACTGTCTCTGTGTCCATGCTGGGGTGTTTATTCCCAGAAAAGGTTTGATATTTTTTTTTCTTTACCCTCAAATAAAAACAGACTAAAATAGGACCAGAGAAGTGAAAAACATGGGGTGATGGGAAAGCAGGCCACCTCCTGAGGCCCCCAGAGTGACCTGAGCTGCCTCCCTGGGCCAGGAGTATATGTGGGCAGGCCTGTAGCCCTGCATCTCTCTGTGTCTCTTTCTCTATAAAGATCTCTTTGCATCACTATCTATATGGGTGTGGGGATGTGTGTGTCTGTGTGCACAGTACATGTGCATTTGAACCCCACTGATCTGGGTTCAAATCTTGGCTCTGCTATGGAAACTTGAGCAAATCATATCTCACTGTAAGATTAGATCAGGGGTTCTCACCTTAAGCTGTGAACTTGGTTTAAAAAAAAAAGATTTTATAACTATTTCAATAGAATTGATTTTCTAGTAATTCTCAGCATTTTATTTCATGCATTTAGAAACACTGTTCTGAGACAGGGGTCCATAAGCTTCAACAGACTCTAAAAAGAGGTCCATGGAACAGAGCTTAAGGACCTTCGGACTAGACCATCTCTTGTGTCTTTCAGCTTTAATCAGCTTTAATCCATTGTGTGTACATGTATTTGCAGATATCGATGTATGTGTATGTGTGCACATGTGTGTCCCATGCATCTGACAGAGAGAATGTGTTTTCATGCAAACTTCCTGGACTTCCTAGAAGGGATGGGCTTCGCCGTTCCTTGGGATTATTGGCTGGGTGTCTGTGCAGATACCCTTTGAGGGAATCTCTCAAGGAGGGAGTCTGACATTCTTTGCTCCTAGGCCCTCCCCAGGTGTTTATGGGTGAGGGTTCATTCAACGTCTTTCTACAGGCCAGAAGAGACAGTAGAAGGGATAGTAATGATTCCAGCGTATAGTTAAAAATGGGTCCCTTGCTTTCTTCCTAGATTCCTATGTTAACTTGCTGGCACACCACCAGATGACCCTGGCTCTGTTCTGTATAGACCACCTGCTTCAGTGTCCTTCCCCCTCCCCATTTAAAAAATTGTATCTATTTCATTTTTAATTTACAGAATAAAACAAGCATTTCTATAACATAGTATAATAAAAAAGATGATTGTGAAGCAGACCCTTTGGGAGCACATTTCTCCGTCTCCCTCATCCCCCAAAACAAAGGAAAGAGGGAGCTTTTTTTTTTGCTAGAGCTTTCCTGGGCACCAAGGGTGGGTGTGAATGCTACACCTCCCCAGGCTCTCAGGTACGTGGGGGAAAGAGGAACAGATGGGATTTAGGGCCGGGACAGTCTGTCTGTCAAGGATTGGGAAGACACGAGGGAGCCTGACATCCCAGATCCATACTCTCCAAAGCCCATCTCAAGTAGGACCCTGCTGCTGTCTTCACAGAATTCCAGCATGCCAGAGTTGGAAGGGCTCTCAGAAGACAGGATTTCCAATGAAAGGGCTTAGAATTGCAGAATGGAACAACTTAGAGAGGCCATAGTGACTGTCCAAAGCCACCCATGCCTGACCAGGGATCCTTCGATGACATCATTCAGCTTTTGTTTTCAGGCCTCCAATATCAAGGAAGCCCACCCACCCCCTCCCAAGGCAACCCATTTCACTTTGGGAAAGCTCTATTAGCAAATTTTTCTTTCCCATCAAATCTGAATCTGCCCCTCTACAGCCTTTGCTCCAAGTTCTGCCCTCTGACCTCAAGAACAAATCTAATCCTTCTTCCATGGCTATGATGACCCCTTTGGCTAAGCATCCCTAGTTCCTGATACTTATATGTCATGCTAGGCTTAGAGTCAAGAAGACCTAAGTTCAAATCTGACCTCAGACACTTAGGGGCTGCATATTCCTGGGCAAGTCATTTAACTTCTATGTGCCTCAGTTTCCTTAACTGTAAAAAGGGGATAATAATAGCTCCTACTCCCCAGGGTCATTGTGGGGATCCCATGTGATAATTTTTGTAGAGTGTTTAGTACAAAGCCTGACTCATAATTTGTGTTAATAAATCCTTGTTTCCTTCCTTCTAAACTTTTCAACACCCCACTCACACTGTTTGGAGACATGCTCTAGCTCATCTCTTTCACATCCTTCCTTCCTCTCTCTCTCTCTCTCTCTCTCTCTCTCTCTCTCTCTCTCTCTCTCTCTCTCTCTCTCTCTCTTTCCTTCTTTTGCACTCTTTTGCACTCGGGGTTAAGTGACTTGCCCAGGGTCACACAGCTAGTAACTATCTAGGCCAAATTTGAATTCAGGTCCTCTTCACTCCAGGGCCAGTACGCCATCCACTGTACCACCTAGCCACCAGCTTTTCTCTTTCATAAAATGTGGTGCTCAGATTTGAATATGGTATTCCAGGGGTGGCCCGGATGGGGCCCAAGACAGTGAAATGATCTCATACTGAACACTGCCTCTCCATTAGATCTAGCCTAATGCTAGAGCTGGAGGGACCCTCAGAACAGAGTGTCTGAGCTGGAAGAGTCCAGAAGATACCAGACACAGACCCTAGAGGTCATGCAATCCAATCTCTTTAGTTTACTGATGAGGAAACGGAGGTTCAAAGAGGGGAAGGGACTTGGAGAGGCAACCTTGTATACAGGAAAGAGCATCGAATCTAGAGCCTTCATTCACTAGCTGAGTGATGCTGAGCAAACTACTTCCCCTTTTTCGAGCCTCAGTTTTCTCACCTATAAAAGGGGAATACCAATGCCCACAGTCCTTACCTCACAGGGTGGTTGTGAGTAACCTATTTCTGTAGCTTGAAAAGTACTATGGAGATGTAAATGAGTGGGTTTTTTTGTCCATACGTGACTTCATCAATGTGGGAATTCCTAGCATGGAAATTCCCTTCATTGACACAGGTCAGCAATCAGTTCATCCTTTATGATCTGGGAGAGCTTCCTCGGGCACCCAGAGGTAATAAGGGACTGGCCCAGGGTCTCAAGGCAGGTATGTGTCAGAGGCAAGACTTAAACCCAATGCTGGCCTTCTATCCACCATGCCCGGCCTCCTTTCTGGGTTATTTTCCTCATCCCCTTCATCCAAGATCACACAGGAAATTAGAGGCAAAGCTAAGACTTAGATTCCGTTCTCCTGGCTTCCAGTCCAGGTTTGTTCTTCCATTAGAAACAGCTAAGTGGTACAATGGTTAGAGCACTGAACCTTGAGTCAGGAGGACCTGAGTTCAAATCCAGCCTCAGATACAGGCACACACTTAACTTTTGCCTTTCTCAGTTTCCTCATCTGTAAAATGGGGATGATGATAATAATAGCTCCTACCTTCCAGGGTTGGCATGAGGACATAGTAACATGGGCTTCACAAACCTGAAAGCGCTATGTAAATGCCAGCTACGATGAGTATTCTGCTTTCTCCCATCCTGACGGCTTCATTTCTCCCCCGCTAATATCCCCTCTCTCCCCCAGCTTTCTCCTCACCTGTGTGGCCCTGCTCTCCAGCTATTCCATCCACTTGCTGCTCAAGTCTTCAGGGATTGTAGGTAAGAGAACTCTTCAGAAAGCCAGTCTCTACCACCCCTAAAAAGCCTTGCTAGATTAGCCCCAAGGTAGAAAGGCCCCAAGCCCAGACTTCAGGTACCAGCTACTGGTATAAGGTTGGAGGGCTCAGACCTTATTATTCCTCATGCCCTGCCTAAAGCCTTCTCTCACATCCTCCAGGTATCCGGGCCTATGAGCAGCTGGGCTATCGAGCCTTTGGGACACCAGGGAAGTTGATGGCAGCAATAGCTATCACCCTACAGAACATTGGAGGTGAGGAAACAGGTGCTACCCCTTTGTCTGGCTTCACTCATACCCTTTAGGAAAATTACTTAATCTTCCCGAAGGTAGGCCTAGAGGACAGAAAGCAAACAGTCACTAAGTCCTAGTGGGAATTTGGGCAAGCCCCTTTGAGCCTCAGTTTTGCCATCTGTAAAATGATAGCATTGAGTTAGGTAATCTCTGAAGTCCTGGATTGGTTAATATCTAGTCCCTTTGATTCCCTTGCTGGTTTATATGGTCTCCTGTGATCCCAGCAGGGTGGGGCGGGTGCTCACCTAGGGTTTCATCCCATTTAAGTTAAGGGTTCTGTGACAACCTGATGGTGCTGAAGCCTGGGCTCATCTCTGCCGCACCCCACCTCCCCACACCCCCACCCCTCTCCACCCTCCCACCTCGTCATACCTCTCTCCCTCACTAATATCCCTATGAGCCATTGGGAAAGGAATGGGGAACATGGCTGATGCTTCTCCTGCCACATCCCCCCAAATGCCCCCTCTACCTCCTTCCCTAGCCATGTCCAGTTACCTGTACATCGTGAAATCTGAAGTGCCCCTGGTCATCCAGACCTTCCTCAATCTACCAGAGAAAACCTCGTAAGAGTCATTCCTATTCCTAGCCTGAGAACCAGGGAACCGGGGGAGGGACAGAAGGGATGGTCATCTGGGTGGAGAGGGAAAGTGGAATGAGCCTGTCCTGAGAACTGAGGGGTTCTGGGAATGGGGAGGAGAGAAAGGGGGCTGGGAATAGTCCCTTCCTGTAGGAGGGGTGGGTTTATACTGGGGAGGAGAGGTGGGCTAGTCCTGAGTTGGCCCGTATTTGAGAATTCAGAGTGTGGGGTCTGGCCCTGGCTGACATTCTACCTAGACCCAGAAGGAGAGAGGGGTGTAGTGTTGAGGGAGGCCTTAGATTCTAAAGGAAGAAGGAAGAGGTGGGGATGTAACAGTCCAGGCCGGACTATTTCCAGGCCAGGACCTCCCCTTGGTTTGTTCTACTCATGTGCTCCCAAGCTCCCACCCCTGGGCCTGGGGCCACGAGCCAGGAATTCCCCACCCCTCCCCCTCACTGGGCCTGGGCTTCTCTCAGAGCCAGGTGCCATGAATGGGGCCTGTCACTTTAAGGAAGCACAATTTGGTGTCGGTACTAGTTATTAATACTCCCGATGGCCTCTCTGTGCCCTTTTCCTCCTCTGACCCTCTCTCCCTTGCATTTCTCCTCCTTCTCTGACCCTCTGTATTCCCTGGGTCCAGCTTTCCAGAAGGAATCACCAAATTATCAATGCCTCTCTAGACCCTCAGCTCCTCTTCTCCTTCCTATCCCACTTTCAGTGGGGGAAGTCAAGTTAAAGCTGAGGACTTCAAGGCAATATTGAGGCAGAATGACTTGATTTGGCATTTTTAGACCTGCATTGGAGACTCAGCTCTCTGCTCACTGATGTTGTGATCTTGTGAAGGCCCTTTCCTCTCTAAGGCTTCAGTTTCCCCATATGTACAATGAGGGAGGCTGGAGTGCATAATATCCAAGACTCCTTCTAGCTGTAACATTCTGTGATCCAAGAATCCCAGGGTTTCCAGAAGGTCCTGCCTTTGGCTGGGGTATACATGTCTCTACTCTCTGTTCCTTTTGCTGCAGCGGTTGAGCAGGGGAGGGGGAGGGGGTGCGGTGACGCTTGTGGAAGCTAGGCCCAGCAGCAACTCCCTCATGGGGGGAGGCGGAGGATGACTGGCCCAAGAAAGGGTGAGGTCAGGGAGAGGGTTTAGCTCTTAAGCTCCTGCTATTTTTAACTTAAGGCCTCTGGGGCTAAACCCCCCATAGCCCAGATTACGCCCAATGATGTAGGCTCTGCCTCTCTGCAGGCCACTGAGTCTAAGGCCCTGCTCCTGCCAACACCAGGAGCCTTCCCCCTGACCCTGGAAGGAGACCTCAGAGGCTGTTCCCTTCCAGTCCTGGCCACAAGAGGGCCAAGGACCAGCACATGCCCTTGGGAAGGGATAGGGACGGAGGAACAAAAAACGAAATTGGAGTGAGGTCAGGATTCTAGGAGACTCTTGAGGAGCGATACCCCTAATTGCTCCCAAATCCTCATTCCCAGGCCACCTGAGCCCTCCCCACCACCTCCCCCCGCTTCCTAGCTCCCTCAACATCTCAGGGTCCCCAGCCTTGACCTCGCCCCTACTCATGTCCTGCAAGGGGGCTCATTCTGGGCTGTGGGGTCCACTGGGGAGGCCACATCCAGGGAGAAAGTCGGGGGGGACCCAGGCTCCCGGGGTGGAAGGCGAGGGATCCCAGAGGACAGGACCATGTCTCCCCCTTCACACCAGGGGTCCCTGACCCTGGGGGCCACACGTTCTGACACCTGTTCTATGCCCTCTCCTCCCCCTTCCCTCCAGGGATTGGTACATGAATGGGAACTACCTGGTGATCCTGGTCACAGTCACCATCATCCTGCCCTTGGCTTTGATGAGGCAGCTGGGTAAGAGGGGGGGCGAGGGCTGGGCCAGAGGGGGAGACACTGGCTGCAGGGGTAGGATGGGGAAGTGGGTGGTCCTGGTGCCCTCGGGGAATGGGATGGGGCTGGGGTGAGGACAGGGGGACAGGCCTTCGGTTCTCACCCTCCCCACCTCTACCCTTAGGATACCTGGGCTATTCCAGTGGCTTCTCCCTCAGCTGCATGGTGTTCTTCCTGATTGCAGTGAGTGAGGCCCCCTGCCCCCCAGCCCTGCACCCACCTCTGAGGTGGAAACATGGCCCCTATCTCCAGGGACCCCAGCTGTGAGGGGGGAAACATGGTCCTAACCTGTGAGAGACTCCAATATCAGGGGAGAAATAACTCTGCCGGAAGCTAGGTCATGCTGGGTGAATTCTGAGTACCTGGGACCAGACAATAGGGTCCTTGCCAGCTGGGCACAGTGTGGGCTTCCATATATCGCTGACCATGAGCTTAGGGAGCCTGACAATGCCTGTGTTGGGTACTCAGTAGCATCCTTACTCTCCCAGGTCATCTACAAGAAGTTCCAGGTCCCATGCCCACTGTCCACATTCTCTGCCAATGTGACGGGTAACACCAGCCATGTGCAAATCATCATGAAGGATTCCTCGGGTGGGGACCCCCTCATCCAGGCCTCCAACGATGAGATCTGTGTCCCCAGCTTCTTTACCCTCAATACGCAGGTGTGCTGGGGCCAACTGGGCCAAGTGGGTGGGTGCCAGCCCTCAAGGGTGGGGAGGGAGGGCCTTGAAACACTGAGGTCCCTGAAACACTGAGGTCCCTCACCTCCAGGGTCGGGGCTTTGTATTGTGCCCTGGCTGGGGGTCCCTCAGGTAGGTGGGGAAGGTCCATGCCGCTAAGGGCCAACAGCACCTCCTGTTATCCACAGACAGCATACACCATCCCAATCATGGCCTTCGCTTTCGTCTGCCACCCAGAGGTGCTGCCCATCTACACAGAGCTCAGGGAGTGAGTATGATCAGGGTGAAATGGGAAGAACGCTGGATTTGAGGTCAGAAGACCTAGAGTCAAATCCTGGCTTTGTTACTTCCTAAGTGACTCTGGGCAAGTCACTTAACCTTGGTAGGTTCCAATTTCCTTATCTCTAAAATGAGGGGGTTGAACTAAAATGACTTCTGAATTACTAGCTCTGAATCTGTAACCCTGTGACACTTCTGAGAGGCAATGCCTCTCATCTAAGAGTTAAGAAATCCATGCTCTTACTCATTGGCTGGAAGACCTTGGGCAAATCCCTTTCCTTCCTAAGTCTCCTCATTTGTAAAATCTATACCATGTTGCCATTTGAGAGACAGTAGGATATAATGGGAAAAGCCCTGATCTGAAAAGCAGGATAGCTGGATTCGAGTCCAGCTGTGAGCAGAGCAAGCCCATTTTTCATCTCTGGGCCTCAATTTCCCCATATTTAAATTGAGGAGATTGGAGCAGTGGAACTAAGGATCCTTCCAACTCTGACCCTTCATGTCCCATATCCAGGGGTCCTTCCCGCTTGGACCCTTCATGTCTCATATCCAAGGGTCCTTCCAACTCTGACCCTTCATGTCCCATATCCAGGGGTCCTTCCCGCTTGGACCCTTCATGTCCCATATCCAGGGGTCCTTCCCACTTGGACTCTTCATGTCCCATATCCAAGGGTCCTTCCCACTTGGACTCTTCATGTCCCATATCCAAGGGTCCTTCCCACTTGGACCCTTCGTGTCTCGTATCCAAGGGTCCCTTCAGCTTGGACTCTTCATGTCCCATATCCAAGGGTTCTTCCAGTTCTGATCGTCTATGAAACGATATAATAGATCAAGAACTGGACTTAGAGTAAAAAGACCTGAGTTCAAAAACTTCTTCCAAAATTTACTAGCTGTGTGACCATGGTCAATCACTTAACCTCTCTGAATCAGTTTCCTTATCCATACAATTATTTTTCCCGTGAAAAGGGATGATATCACTTATGATACCTTCCTCACAAGATTAGAGACAATGTATATAAAACATAAACCTGAAAGCAGGACATATCTATGGCAGTAATTATTATTGTTCTAAGGACCTGCCCGATTCTGATATTCTAGAACTCCATGGCATTTGTCTCTTGCTTAATCTTGTTCCTTCCTCACAACCCCACCCCCAACTCCATCCTCCAAGAATAGACTTCATTCCTGAGCATTGACTATGTGGGGAGAGGGGAGAGCAATCTCTGGTGCGGGATGGGTCCCCTCCAGCTTAATCCAACCCTTGCTCCCCTACAGCCCCACGAAGCAGAAGATGCAACACATATCCAACTTGTCCATTGCCGTCATGTATGTGATGTATTTCATGGCTGCCCTCTTTGGCTACCTCACCTTCTATGGTACGAGAAAAGTAGGCAACAAGGCTGGCATAAAAGCCAGATTAGGATGTGGGTCCCCATGTGCTAGAGGAAAAAAGAAGCCAGGTGTCAGGGGCGATATTCCCAAAACCTAAGTGAGTCTTCGAGGCCAGGGGTCAGTCAGTCAAGTGCCTGGCAAGGTGCTGAGTGCTGGTGATCCCTGACCCAATTGGGTCTGGGAGGGCAGGGGTCAGAGACTGCATCTACTAGACCTGGGTGGGTCTGGGAGGGCAGGGGTCAGAGGTCTGGGAGGCCTTTAGATGGACTCAGGTGGAAGTGGGAGGTGGGGAGCTGTGAATCAGGGGCTATGTCCCAGTCCCAGACTGGGTTGTGTCAGGAGCTGTGTTCCACAGATCGGGTGGAGTCAGAGCTCTTGCACACTTACAACAAAGTGGATCCTTTTGATGTGCTGATCCTGTGTGTCCGAGTGGCCGTGCTCACAGCTGTCACCCTCACTGTCCCCATTGTCCTTTTTCCGGTGAGTTGGACCCAGTTTCTCAGGGAGAGCTCAGGGTTCATAGATCATAAGGTCATAGTTCATAGAATCATAGATTCAGAGCTGGAAAGGGCTTTAGAGGTCACCTGGTCCAACCAGTTTATTTTACAGCTGAGGAAACTGAGGCTCAGAGAGGTTGTAACTTGTCCAAGGACACACAGCTAGTAAGTGGCAGAGCCAGGATTTGGGCTCGGGTCCTCTGACTCCAAATCAAATCAAGCACCCTTTGATTTCATCCCTTTATTGGGGTTGAGGGAAGAGACAGGGATAGTGAAAAAGCGCCCAAAGTTCTCAGGTGAGGAACCGGGTATGACAGCTACAAAAACCAGCCCTGGGAAACAGAGCTTACTCTGTGGGTTCTGCCCCAGAGCCAATGTAATCGAGTAAAAAGAACACAGAACTTGGAGTCAAAAATCCTGAGTCCAAATCCTGGTCTCCTACCATGCGACTTCAAACAAGTGTCTGAGCCTCAGTTTCCCCTTCTGTAAAATGGAAATAAAAACACTCGAATCACCTAGTTTCACAGGATTGCTATGAGGAAAGTGCTTTGTAAACATGTAAAAGTCAGAGAAAAGATGTGTTTCCCTTTTCACTTCATCCCACTGAGCCCTGCTAATAAGTAAAACGGGAACAATGCTCACCCGACCTTTCTCAGGGAATTGTGACATCTCTGAAGGAAGCACTTTGTCAACCTTGCTTCACTCCAGAATTGTGAACTGCAGGGCAGTGGAGTTACAGGCCCCTCCCCCTACTCCGCCTGCCCTCGGGAGGCCCAGCCTCTGTACTGAGGGATTAGGGTTGCTGTCTCCCATCTCCCACCCCCAGGTGCGGAGGGCCATCCAGCAGATGCTGTTCCAGGACAAAGAGTTCAGCTGGCTTCGGCACTCACTCATTGCTGTCATCCTGCTGATCTGTATCAACCTATTAGTCATCTTTGCCCCCAACATCCTGGGCATCTTCGGAATCATTGGTGAGAATCCCAGCCAGGGCCAGAGCAGAGGAAGCAGAGCCTCACCAACCTTTGGTGCGCTCTTGGGACCCACCCCTGTCAACACGTTTCTTCTCAGTCTAGGGGCTGCTTACTTAATGGGCCGCCCATTAGCACATATCACATTGTCTCTTTCCATAAGTAACTCATTATTTTTGTCTTGACTTTTTTTGATCCTAAGACTAACTGTTGGCTTTTTTTTAATCCTCTTTGAGGTTCTTAGACCCAAATAGGGCTGATTAATTAAAAAAAAAAAGTTAAAACATTCAGCTGATAACCAAAGCATCAGCACAATCAAAATTAGAATGGTTTGTTGATAGAAGGATTCAATTTTAGAGTCAGAGAACTTTGGTTAGAAAACAGTCTCTGCTGGGGGCAGCTAAGTGGCTCAGTGGCTAGAGCACTGGCCCTGGATTCAGGAGGATCAGAGTTCAAATCCGACCTCAGATACATAACACTTACTAGCTGTGTGACCCTGGGCAAGTCACTTAACCCCACTGCCTAACCAAAAAAAAAAAAAAAGAAAAGAAAACAGTCTCTGCAAGTCACTCCCTCTCTTGGTAGCTAGGTTTCCCCATCTTTAAAAATGAGGAGTTTCTACTAAATGATTGTCTCTAGCCCTGGGAACATCAGCCAGAAGACAGCTCCTGCTCCCTTTGCTGGCCGGCTGAGATTCTAATCCCTCCATTATCTCTCCTCCTAGGCGCCACTTCCGCCCCCTGCCTGATCTTCATCTTTCCAGCAATCTTCTACATCCGAATTGTGCCCAAGGACAAAGAGCCACTGAAGTCCACTCCCAAAATATTGGTACATAACTGTCATGCCCAGCTCCCCTGGCAGGAGCCTCCGGGGATAGTGTGGTCCTGAATCAAGCAAGGGAGGAAAGGGATTGCACCTATGGAAGTACCTTGGGCCTGGGCCCTCAGGCGGAGACCCCAGCCTGTGTAGACAAGCTCGGAGGGGACAGGGCCTCCTCTGCGTTTTCTCCCCCAGTGACCCCTTCCTTTTTCTACCTACAGGCCGCGTGCTTTGCAGGGTTAGGTGTTCTCTTTATGATCATGAGCCTGAGTTTTATCATCATGGACTGGATCTCTGGGAACAACAAGAGTGGTGGCAACCACTAGAACCCAGCATGGCCTGGGGTCACCCGTCACCCACCCACCTGTGCCATTGCCTGCCAGAACTGCTAAGCTGCCCGGGCCCTCGGCTGGTGGGGGGGAGGAAGGGAGGACATTTTTCACTCAATGTGTGTTTTTGTCTTTAATTATTATTATCCCTGTTGAGGATCTTTTTTTAAAAGAAAAGGGGCGGGGGGGGGAGGGACCAGGCCTTGCAGGGGGTAGAACTGGAAAGGCTAGTACATTGGGTTCCCTCCCTAAGGGGCATGGAGGCCTCAGAGGCTGGGCCTTGGGTATCCTTCATCTTCCCCCTTGGGGTCTAGGGAGGGCTGACGCCTCTCAGGATGGCCCCTGATTGTCTCTGTCACTGACTGCTCCCCTGGAGAGGGGGGACTCAGCAGGGGACAACCCCTGTGCTCTGAAAGGATCCAGTGATGCTTCAGTAAAAATGGGCCAAATCCTCCTCATGGTCCTGAGTCCCTGGGTCCCCAGGCCTCCTCTCTTGCCTGCTGGACAAAGGCATCTTCCGCTCTGTCACCAGGTCCCCCCCTCCCACGTAGGGTCTAGAACCCGATTTGCAGGGGATGGGAGGGAGGGGATTAGTGTCCAGAGACTTTTTTCCTGGCCCTATTTGCTTCTCATCGCTGGGGCTGAGGAGAATCCTATTTGTAAGATCCTAAGGTTCAGCCCTTGGTAGACAGAGCTAGGAAAAGGTTAGTTACCTCCAGCCAACATCTCATGCAGACAATTGGGAGAAAAATGTGTTCTCGTCATCTCAGAGATCACCTGAGCTGTCCTAGTGTCCCCCAGTGTCACCATTGGTAAGGGAGTTCCATGGGATGGGAAAGATTTACTGCTCGCAGACAGGAAAGGGAGAATCAAGGAAGGGGGGGGCTCCCTTTATACAGGCAAGGGCAGGCCCTGCCTCTAGGGGCTGCCCCCTACACTGACCCTGACCTTCCCCTCCCCCAAGAAGGCTCGTCTGTGCTCTTCCTGGGGGCAGAGGGCTTCGCCCACCACAGCTACCCCCGCAGACTTGAAGGGGGGGGGCCTGGAGATCCCAGCAAGAGCTTCCTCTGGCTCCCTCTTCCCCACTCTCACCTATACTATTTCTCCCTCCTCGGTCAATGCTGCTCTCCGCTGGTAGCAGGAGGTCTCTGTGGCAGGAATCTCCCCCATTTTAGGAAAGTTGTGGTCTCAGCTATACCTCCACCTAGGCTAGGTAAACTATGACCACGGCTGGCTTCCGAGTCTCAGGCTCCCATCCTCACTTGGCTCTTCTGGGTCTGCGTGATTGGAATAGACCAGGCTCCTGGCAGACACCCCTCCACCAGTCACTGCTGTGCCATCTTGCCAACATCCCAATTTTGACTGGTTGGCATCTTACGATTGGGAGTAGGGGAAAAGTGGAAACACTGAGCTGAGGGTCTGTAATGTGCTTGGCTGTAATTAATTGTGGAGGAGGGGGGTAGCTGAGGTACCTGGGGGTAACATGTGAGACAAAGACTTTCTGAGAAATGCTATCCAAGGACATCCTTCGGTCTGCATTCTGGGATGTGTCTGGGCTGCCTGGTATCCAAGTAATACACATCCCTGACTGTATTACTTGGTGGCTCATTCCAGTGGGGCCACACAGCCCGGGGAGGCAAGACAAGAGATGAGCAGAGAGAAAAGACAGTTATCAGTGTTGAATGGGTTCTAGTGCCCAGGTGCAGGAGGCCCCTGCAAGGGGGAAACATGGAGAGTTTGGAATTCTCGAAGCCACCCCCCTGACACACACACCTCCCATTCTGGGTCTATTCCATCCTGGGAGTGAGAATACCCTGCTTGGTCTTAAGCCGGGAGGTGGGAAGATGAGAGAGTGTTCGGTGCCAACCCCTTCCAAAGGCATCGGAAGCAGCATGGAGAGAGGAATAGCCTTCAGGGTGGGAGCTGGCAGCCTTCAGCCGGAAGCCCCCTGCCCTCCCACCTCCCCAGTTGCTGAGGGAGGGGAATGAGGAGTGGGCTGGGGAGACGTGAGGTGCATTTCCCTGGAGTTCCAGACCAGCCTTGTGAGCCAAGCTCTGGCTTCTGAGAAACTCAGGCCATGGAGAAGCCTCCGCAACAGGGAGGTGGGGAATGGGGGGAGTGGGAGGGAACTTCCTCCCCAGAGCTCCCCCAGGAAGGCCTGAAGCTCAGCAAGTGTGGCCCCCTGCTGAGCAGGCCATGAGAGGGACCAGTGCCCTCTCTCACAGGTTGCATTTCCAATCCTCTATCCAAGTGAGCTCCAAGCTTGGAAACACTGAAATCCAGCCCCCATTGACACACCACAGACCTTCTTAAGAACAATAAAAATTGGTGAAAACTGAGGTTAAGTGAGACTGCTCTGTGGACCCTGGACTGACACCCAAGGATGGGGGACAAAGCCAGGCATAGCAGGAAACTGGCAGAAGGTCGGAGAAGAGGGGAAGGTCAACTTCCAGCCTGCTTGGTGTCAAGGCCTTGTTCTTCAAAGAGGCAAGAAGCTCAGCTGCTGAAGGGTGGGAGGTGAGAGGGTTGTGCAGGGCCCTCAGAGCCGGGCCCTGTGTATCTCTCACTCTATGGATACAGACACAGGGGCCAGGAGCCTCAGAGATACTCATGTTCAGGTCTCAAGCACGCATCCAAGAAGCAGGCTTCTGTGGGTAGTTTAATTTCTGGGTCCCCCTGACTCCCGGCTCTCAGCCTCCAGCTCCCCTGCCTGGACTGGCCCTGGGCCACCCTCTCCCAGGAGCAGACACAGCCCCAGGAGTTGGCACCAGGCTCTAATTAGAGCCTGGGCCCTGGGCGCCACAAAGGGACCTTGGGGCACCTGTCAGTTAGTTAGGGGGCCAGAGGAAAAGGCAACAGGAAAACTCCAGTTTGAGCCTTGTTGGGTGGCTGCCAGCTGGGGAAATCCCAAAAGAAAGGCCTTCTCAGGGCCCTGATGATGGCTTCGCCCCAAGGAAGCTCTGGCAGGAAGGGCACAGGACCATCTTTGTGGGAAGGCCTACCCCGGGGGGCCCCGAGGCTGGCAGGTACTATCCTCAGCTGTGACCTTCAGGTAAATCCATCCCTTCACAGATGACCCCAAACCCTCTTAGGCCCCAGGGCCCTGTTAGAAAAGGATTTTAGTGCAAAGATGGAAAGGTACAGTGGAGAATCAAGAAAACCTGGGTTCAAAAGCCCCTCTGATGCTGGCAAGTCACAACCTCTCTGGACCTCGGTTTCTTCAGGTTTCGAATGAGATGATATTCACTTGGAGAATTTTTAAACTCCATGTAAATAGAAAAGGAGGAGGAATGAGCAGTATAGCATTCTCTTTCTCTCCTCTCTCTCTCTCTCTCTCTCTCTCTCTCTCTCTCTCTCTCTCTCTCTCTCTCTCTCTCCTCTCTCCTCTCTCCTATCTCCTCTCTCTCTCTCTCTCTCTCTCTCTCTCTCTCTCTCTCTCTCTCTCTCTCTCTCTCTCTCTCTCTCTCTCTCCTCTCTCTCTCTCTCTCTCTCTCTCTCTCTCTCTCTCTCTCTCTCTCTCTCTCTCTCTCTCTCTCTCTCCCCCTCCCCTTTCCACCTTGAGAAAGGTGTCATGGGAATAGAGCAAAGGCACAGTTTAACTCCAGGTCAGAGTAGCTCCATAGAATTCCCTGGCATTGCCATTACCAGTGTATCCTGACTCTTACCACCTCATGAATATTGGGCAGCAACATCTCTGGTCCTCAGATCTGACTTTGAGCAAGTCAGCATTTTGTGACCTTGGACAAGTCTCCTCCCTTTTGTGAGTCTCAGTTTCCTCAACTGTAAATTTAAAGGAGAGGCCTAGATAATCTGGAGTGATCATGAGGAAGGGCACCTCAGATGGTAAGGCATCTGAAGACGCTGTCATGCAAGCACCAGATGAAAGACCTGAGGCTCTCCAGCCTAGAGAAGAGACTTGTGAGGTAAGGGAAGGGTGGAAGACACTAATTAGGCTTAAACTTCTCAATGCTAGCAATGAAACTTTATTAATTGAACGCATGCAAACATCAGTTTGTATTATCTCTTAGACAATATAAACATCAACCCCATCAGGAACAAATCCCTAATCTGATTTCCCAAGGTTCCCAATAAGTAGGTCTCATACTGGGACTTAGTGACATGGTTCCTTCTCTGCTCAGTCAGAGGTTGTGTGTGTCCTTAGAGGAAGATGTCTGACAAGTCTTAGTCCATCAATCTGCCCAAAAGCAAACATTGAGGATGCTTGAGTCTCAAGGGTGGGGGTAGGGCAAGACCCAATCTCCATTGACATCCATGACCAGACTGAAGGCTCAGGGTCTGGGGAGTGAGAGGGGGCTGAAGTGGTTCTTATATTCTAGCTATGGGTGTCAACTGGTTACATTCTAGTTCTGACTGGCAGTTGGTGACCTAATTTGTTCACCAACTAATTTGATTGATGCCTGATGACATAAACTAATGATGGGGTTGTTTACCAAATTTTCCCATTGGTGGTCTGTCCTATCTGGAGGTCCCATATGTTTAGTAGCTGTTTGTGAACATTCATGTGTTATTTACCAATCTATGCCATATCTATGCTTATCTCTACTGAAAAACAAGTTATGAAAATCAAATAGCAAAACACTTCACAAAATGGTGGCCTGATACAAAATGGAGTCAGTTATTTGGAAACAATAAACTTATTATCCTCACTAAAAAGGAAGGGAAGGCCTAATCTCTACCTTCAAGCAGCTGGAAAGCTGTCACACCAAAAAGACAATTATGTCGTCGGTTCTATTTGGCCCCAGACAGAAGAACTATGGGTTGGAGTTACAGAGTGGTAGATTTAGGTTTTAGATTCGATATAAATAAGGGAAAACTTCTTAACGATAAGAATTGTCCGTAGAGCAACTGATAGCCAAGGTATAGAGGTAATTGACACAAATAATGTAAAATCATGAGCCATTCCCTGATAAATGATTGAAAAGATGTGAACAATCCAGACGTAATGGATAGAGCGCCATACTTGATATCAGGAAGACCTGGGCCCCAGTCCTCTAACAGTTACTCCAACTGTGACCCTGGGCAAGCAACTGAAACTCTGACTTAGTTTCCTCAGTTGTAAAATAAGGGGGTGGGGCTAAATAGCTTCCACCAACCCCTCTAGCTTTAAATCTGTGATCCTATGGACAATTTTCAAAGGAAACATTACAACTATTAATGGCCATATGAAGCAATGCTCCAAATCACTAAGGAGAGAAATACAAATTAAAAACAAGCTTGCGATTTCAGCTCACACCCATTAAGTTAACAAAAGACTGAAATAGTCAGTGTTGTTGGAAAAGAGGCACATTGATACATTTTTCATAGAGCTGTGAATTGGTCTAACCATTCTGGAAAACAACTCAGAGCTATTTTGGGAAAGGTACTAAATCGTTCTTACCTTTTGAATAATGATTTTACTGTCAGGCATTATACCTCAGGGAGTTCAGAGATAAAAAGACTATATATATAGATATACATATATGCATACATACATATACACACACACAATTACACACATATGTATGTATATTTTTATATGTACATATGTATGTACACACATATTTATATATACATATATAACCCCATATTTTATATATGTATATCTGTCTCAAACTATTCATGGAAGAATTTTTGTGGTACCAAAAAAAACAAAACCCAGAAACAAAATGGATGCCTATTGATTAGAGAATGACTGGACAAATTGTGTTATATTAATGTTACAGAATATGGGCAGCTATATGGAACAGTGAATAGAGCACTGGATCTGGCATCAGGAAGACTCATCTCCCTGAGTTCAAATCTGGCCTCAGACACTTACTGGCTGTGTGACCTTGGGCAAGTCACTTAATCCTGTTTGCTTTAGTTTCCTCATCTGTAAAATGAGGTGGAAAAGGATATGGCAGACCACTCCAGTATTCCTGCCAGGAAAACCCCAAAAGGGGTCACAATGAGTCGGACACAACTGAAACAATTCAACAACAACAACATTATGGAATACTCTTGATTCATAAGAAATGGTGAATAGAAGCGATTCAAAAAAGCATAGGAAGACCTACCTGCCTACATGAACTGATGCAGGGTGAAGTGAAGAGAACCAAGAGATGAGCATGCACAAAGTTTATAACTATGTAAATGAAAACAATGCAGAAAAGCAGCCAAACTCAGAATAATTGTAATAAACAGTCTTAGTCCCTGAGAACAAATGATGAAACGTTGTTGATTTTGGTACAGAAGGGAGAGAATACAGATGCAGAATGTTGAACTCATTGGTAGACATAGTTGTCATTGGGTTTATTGGTGTCACTTAATTACCTGTCTTTGTTATTAGGAAGGCTTCAACGTGGCTTCAATTCATTTTTTTTTTCTTTATGGTGAGGCAACCAGGATTAAGTGACTTGCCCAGGGTCACACAGCTAGTAAGTGTCAAGTGTCTGAGGTCACATTTGAACTCAGGTCTTCCTGACTCCATGGCTGTTAGGAAATAACTGTGGTTTTGTTTTTATTTTTTAAGGTAAGGAAAGGACTACCTCAGAGGTAGTGGATTCTTTATCACCGGAGGTCTTCAGGCAGGGGCCAGACAATCCCTTGTCAATGTTACAGAGTATTCCTGTTCCTAAAGTGATAGGGTATATTAAATGGTTTCTGAGGTCTCTTCCAGTATTCAGTGCTCTATATTCAAAGGGTCCTTTCAGCTCAGACATTGTACGATTCAAGTGTTTGATAGCCATGCCAGAAGCCAGGCCTTTTGGGAAGCAGGTGCCATAGATATTATATATTATTATATAAATATATATGTATATGTCATATATAAATATATAACTACATATTATATAAATATGTTTATATGTCACACAAGTACAAAACTATATTATTATATAAATATATATTCATATGTCACACGTAAATATATAACTATACATATTATATATTATCACATAAATTTCCCTCAGTTTAGAGAGAGGGAAACAGGTCACCCATAACAAATGCCCAACAATGAACCCTTGGATAAGACAGGGGCTAAATGAGGCCTTTCTCTAGCTCACAAAGCAGAGCTTTGCTTACAGTATCTTATTCTTCAGCCAGTACATCTAAATTCTGGAAGCTTACATTCTTTAAAGGAAATCCAACCTGTATACAGACACGTATATATGGGATAATCTGAGGAAGAGGGAGAATACTTGCCAAATAAAGAAGACCTCACTCATCTTGATCTCACCGGCACAATTTGACCTTCCTTGAACACTTCCTTCCCTGAAATCCACCACTCTCTCCTTGTTCTCCTCTTACTTCTCTAACTACTCCTTGGTGTCTTTTGCTATATCACAGTGTCTCATCCCCCAAAGGTGAATGTCCCCCCAAGGCTCTGTCCTGAGCTCTTTTCTTTTCTTTCTCTATGCCCTCTATCAGTGAATTCATCAGCTCCCATGATCTCCATGCAGATGACTCCCAGACTTACCTATTCAATTCATCCAACAAGCAGGTAAGTGCTTGCTAGTTATGAAGCCCTGGAGGAACTTACATTCTACAAGGGTGACACAGCATGTACAGAAATACATAAGTAAATAATAACATGCACAAAGTGATATAAGGTAATTTCGTAGCCCCAGCTTTGCATCACTAACCACCCATTAGACATCTTCATTCAGGCATCTCATAGGCATCTCCAACTCAACACGTCCAGAACAGAATTCATTATCTTCTCTGGCACAGTGGATAGAGAATTGGCCTAGAAGTCAGGAAGGACTGAATTCAAGTCCCACATCTAACAAATACTGGCTTGTATGACCTCGGGCAAGTCAGAGCTCTGTAAGTTGTAGAAAAGGTGCCAATCTTCTTTGCAGAAGGAATTTCTTCATCTAAGAGTTTGCTATACCAATGGTGTCAGACTCAAATAGAAAGGATCCCTGATGGCCTCATATTGATTTTGAAAACCACCAGTTAGGGGCAGCTGGGTGGGACAGTGAATAGAGCACCGGGCCCTGGAGTCAGAAGGACCAGAGTTCAAATCTGGCCTCAGACACTTGACATCTATTTGCTGTGTGCTGGTGGGCAAGTCACTTAAACCCATTGCCTAGCAATAAAAACCCCCCACCAATTTTCATTATCTATGTTGTATTATCTTTTATTTATGTTGTTGGATATTTACTGATTATATTTTAATCTGATTTGGGCAGTCTCAAGAGTTTTGCCTGAGGCTTATAGCCCACTGGCATTTGATACTTTCACTCTATACCAGTGAAATCAGAGATCCAGTACCTACCCCTATTCTCACTGCCTAGGAGTGTAACTTGAAAACTGTAGATGCTTAATAAATGCTTAGAATATAGGGTCATATATCTGGAAGTGGAGGGACTTCAGAGGCCATGCCCTCCAACCTCCCCATTTTATAGACAAAGAAACTGAAGCCTAGAATGACTTTTCTACAGGCATACTAATCATAAGCTTCTGAGTTGGCCTGGATTCTAGCTAGTCAAATCAGCCATGATGGTGGCATAGGAAGAAGCAGTAAACACCCAAGCTCCCCCTCATAAACTCTCCACAAAGGTCTAGAAAACACGTTGGACTAAGTCTTAATCAGGAAATCCAAGAAAAAAATAAGGTGAGTCATTTTTTTCAGAACAGGTCAACAAAGGGAGACAGAAAGGTCTGCAAATATGGGGGATAGGCTCTATCCAGAAGGATGCTTTGGGAGCTGAACAAGGGCCCTAGAGCAAATCGGCTTCCCTGATGTGACTCAAAGGGGCATAGCACTGAGAAGAGAGCAGGAACAGGTGTTGACTGGCAACTCTGTTGCTCCTAGACCAGAGCTGGATTCCAGATCTGAGGACGGGATTGTGCTAAGATTGGTGGATGTGGGCAAGAGCCGATCCTGGTCTAATGCTGTATTCTAGGCAAGAAGCAGGAACAGAAGTGAGGAACAACTGTGTGGCTCTGATCCCAGGAATAAAGCAAGGTCTCAGATCCAGCCCTTGGCTCGGTCTGAAGCCTTCATCAGAAAAACAGGGCAGGAAGCTCAGACCAAAGGTGGAACCTGCATTTATATCTCTCTGAACCTTCCGGCTAGCAACAGTCTACTGGAGCCCCCAACCCACAATTATGTTGCTCAAATGAAAACACAGTCAGGAGCTTGCAAAACTCAGCCCAGGAAAGCAGCAATCAGACTGTTCCCTGGGTAAGACTGCTTTAGGTGCAGTGAAAGTTTGCAGGGCCCTAGCACAAACTGTCTTTGAGATTCTTGAAAAAATATAACACTAAATACCCAAAGAAACCTACAGCAAGACTCAAAAGAACACAAAACAGAGCCAAGTATAGAAGTGTACAGTGCTTGGCTCTAACAGAAGTCTGAAACTGGGAGGTAAGACTGGAAGAATAAGTTAACAAAAGAAGAATCCCACCATAAAGAACCATTATGGCAACAGAGAAGACAAAAACCCCAGAAAAAAAAGGACGACCCCAAATATCTTCAAACAAAGCCTCAAGGGAAAACACAAATTGGGGACAAGTTCAACTAGAATTTCTGGAAGAAATGAAGCAAAAGCCTTTTTGAAAGAGAGATAAAATGATTTTGCAAATGAAATGAGAGCACTAGAGGGAAAAAAAAACAAGAAAAATGAGAGATGTAGAAGAAAGGCTGGAGAAAAGAATTAGAACTTAGTAAGCTTCTTCTTCTTAGAAGAGATATAAAACTTTATCCAACCTTGAAAATTAAAATGGACCAAATAGAAGTTAATGACTCCATGAGACCATAAGAACCATCACTGTTGATGTTCTTTTTCAAAGAGGACCAGTGACATCACAGGGTGGTGTATGACTTATGGTGAATTGGATTTTAGTGAGGCAGATTGAACAAAGTCATCAGCCTTACTTTCTCTTCCTAAGTCATCGAAACCCAGTGGCAAGACAAAAACCAGGATGACTGGAGATGGCCCAGGATACAGTGGATAAACTTGGAGTCTTCAATGTCTGACCAAGCTCTAAGTGCTCCATAGCATCTGCTTCAGCCACCTTCATGGCTGTTAGAACAAATTGTTCTCATCTGCCCATTCCACCAGGGGAAGTCTTCACTTGCTTGAGGTAAATATCCCTCTACCTCACCAACAGTCATTTACCCTCAACCTGGTTTAGCTCACCTGTGGAGACAGTTTTACTGGGATATGGCCACTATGCATGCTACAGCTTCTTGGAGCCACAGGTGAGAGTTGGGTGAAGGGTGAACAACAAAAGTGGATGAGCAGCCTGGAAAAAGGGCTTAGCAAGCCCTCACACCGGAGGTACTAGTCTTCCCCAAACATCCCATATAGCCCATAAGAACTATTAAAACAAAGTCAAAAGACCAGGGGAAAAAAAGAAGAAAATGTAAAGCATCTTACATCAAAGACAACTGACATGGAAAACAGATCAAGAAGAGAAAATTTAAGACTCAGTGGAGTATCTCAAAGCCATGACCAAAAAAAAAAAGAGCCTGGACTCCTATTTCAAGAAACCTTAACAGAGAACTGCTAAAATCTCTCAGAACCAGAGGACAATGTGAAAATAGAAAGAATCCACTGGTGACTTCTTGAAAGAAATCCCCAAAATGAAAATTCCTAGGAACATCAGAGCCAAAATCCAGAGTTTCCAGTCAAAGAAAAAAAAAATACTGCAAGCAGCCAGAAAGAAATAATTAAAGTATTAAGGAACCACAGTCAGGATCACACAAGATTTCGCAGTCACCAATATAAAGAAGCAGAGAGCTTGGAATGTGATATTCCAAAAGGCAAAAGAGATAGAGTTACAACCAAAAATAACTTACCCAGGAGAAATGAGTATAATCCTTAGTCATACTGAATATAATGGGGGAAGGGGGAATGGACTTCTAATGAAATAAAAAAACTTCCAAGAATTCCTGATGAAAAAAAAAAAAACCAACCCAGAACTGAGTAGAAACTGTGAAGTACAAATACAGGAATATTATAAAGATAATACTCACAAAGAAAAATAAATATGAATAAGCAATCATAAAGGACTAAATGAGAATGAAGTGTTTACATTTTAATAGGGAGAGATGATACAAATGTCTCCTCAGAGCCTATCATTAGGGTTCATAGAATGAGTTAAATAAGACAGAGGGCCTGGGAGTGGTTTTGTTATGCTTCATTGATTTTTTTTAAAGAAAGGAAAGAGAGGGAGAAAGGAATTCACTAACTGGAAAAAAAAAGAGAGAGGAAGAGTGGGGGAAATTATTTCACATAATCAGATATTGCAAGTAGAAGAAGACTATACAAATAAGGGGGGAGTGGTGGGAAACCTCCCCTTTCATTTGAATAGGTTAAAGGAGGGAAGAATACATATACAGTTGAGCACAGAAATACGTTTCACTCTAGAGGGAACCTGAAGGAAAATGGAAGAACAGAGAGGGGAGAATAGAAGAAAGGAAAGATTTCAGGGACAGATTAGTTATAAGTAAAAGACAACTTTAACCACAGAGAGTGGATTGCAAAAAGGGGATTAAAAGGAAAGAAAGAAGGGTAAGAACCTGTGGTTGGGCTCTGGGAGAGGGAAAGAGAGGAAAGCTTGGGAGTAGAAGCAGAAAGTATGAAAACTAGAACACTGATGCTGAGAACACTCCACTCTCACCACCTTCTTTATAAAGCAAGGCGGGGGGGGCAGCTAGGTGGCACAGTACATAGAGCACTGGCCCTGGATTCAGAAGGACCTGAATTCAAATCTGGTCTCAGACACATAACACTTACTAGCTGTGTGACCCTGGGCAAGTTACTTAACCCCAATTGCCTGAAAGCAAATAAATAAATAAATAAAATAAAGCAAGGCAGGAAACAAAGAGGGAGAAGTATAAGAGGACAGGATGGAGGAAAATCCACAATGTCTATATGTAATCATGAATGTGAATGGGATAAATTCACCTGTAAAACAAAAAGGAATAGTAGAATGGACCAGAAAGCAGAATCCAATCATACTGTTTATGAGAAATACACTTGACACGTGAAGATTCACAGTAGAGCTCCAATAAGATTCTGGAACAAAATCGTTACACGTCAGCTGAAATTAAAAAAAATAATCAATGGTAGTGGTCATGATCTCAGACGAGGCAACAGCAAAAATAAACTTGATTAAAAGAGATAAACAGGACTCATCCCCGTTCAACTCCCTCATTTTATAGAAGGCCCAAGAATTTCAATAATTTGCCCAAGGCCGCACTGGCATGAAGTATCAGTCAATCGGACTGATGTAGTCAATCTGACTCCAAAGCCACTACATTCTACTACATCCAAGTTGCAGAATATCAGAAGTAGAAGTGTCCTTAGAATAAAAATGTCCAGTCTAGAGGGGATCTTAGAAAATAGAATGTCAGAATGAGAAGTCTTAGAATATGCATATACCAATGCTGGAAGGGGTTGTAGTATTAGATTGTGTAGTCTAAGCAGTTCATTTTACAAATAAGGAAACTGTGGCCTGGAGAAACGGAAGTGACTTGCCCAAGGTCATACATCAAGTTCATAACAGAGCCACAACACAAAATTAGGCCTTCTTTCTCCCCATATTCTCTCCACTACATGCCAGTTGCCTTCCCAGGCCTTCTAACATTATTTGTGGCATCTTCTACCAGTAACTAACTAATTACTCACCGAGGCAAATCCCTTCTCTTTGTGGACCTGTTTCCCACTCATAAGATAAGGATATTGGATTAGGCCAGAGATTCTTAATCTTTTTTTGTGTCAAAGACTCTTGGCAGGCTGACAACCTTCTCAGAATGTCTCAGATGTATAAAATAAAATACATAAGATTACAAAGAAAACCAACTATACTGAAATAATCATCAAAATATTTTTTAAAAAACAAGTTCATAGGTCCCAGGTTCAGAACTTGTAGATCAGATGGCCTCCCAGAGCCCTTCTAGAAAGAAAACTCAGGATAATTTTTCCCATTCAGAGAGCCTTTAGGGTTCTACTGCAAGCTCAGTTAAAAATCTGGCTTTTCCAGGGGTCCTCAAAGCCAGAGAGATTCAAGCTTCTAAGACAGAGTCGGAGATCTCTCTCATTCCTATGACACATGGTCACCCCCTTTCTTTCCATTCCCTGGCTAGTTGAGCCAGCCAGAACCTGTATGGGCTTAAGCGACCACTCCCAGCTTGGGCCTTGGAAAGGGTATGTAGCGCTCTCTGGTGTTCAATTTGATGCCCCTTTTTTTTTTCAGCCTGCCTATAGACGGGAATTGTCCTCTGAGTACCCCAACTGCCCAGCTATGCTCAGACCTTGTTTTCCCGCAGTCCGTAGGATTCTAGCACTTGTAATATCATGAGATAGAGAGCACTGAGCAAAGTGTTTTGGATTTCGATTTGGATCTGGAGGCAGTGGACCTGGTCCTTCTGCCTCACCTGCATGACCTTGGGAGAGATGCTTAACCTTTCTCTAGACCTCAGTGTCCTCATATGTAAAATGAGGGGAGTGGACTTGCAGCCTTACATCTATGAGCCTATGGTCATCTAGTCGAAGGCCTTCATTTTACAGATTAAGAAACCGAGGCCTAAAGGGATTTGGTGTCTTTTTTGAAGTACTAAGCGGAAAAACTGGGATCAAATTCGGGTCTTCTGATGCCCAATCCAGGGTTCTTTCTGCTGTGCCAAGTTACTTTGTAAGGAGACTATTTCTCACCTCAGCCCTCACTTTAAGGGATTTACAATCTGAACAGACCAAAGGCCTGCCCTCAGGGAGGTCACCTCTTTGGTGGGACACAGCTGTTATTGTTGTTTGTCCTTGTTCTCAGAGATGACCATGACTTCAGGAGGGCGATGACAAGCCATGTCAGTGAATCGGATTTAAGTGAGGCAGGGCTGGGCAGAGTCACCAGCCTCACTGTCTCCTCCTGAGCCACCTTGGCTCCAGTGGCCAGATAGAGATCAGGACGACAGGAGCTAGCCCAGGATGCAGTGGGGGATCTCAGCCTTTTTAAGCTAAGGTCTGTTTGACTGAGGCATCACCCATTCAGTGATTAAGGCTAGGTAAGAAATGAAGCAGAGAATGACCCCTTCAGCTATTTTTTAAAAAATCAATCTCAGAGAGGAAGATCCTCAGGGTTTCTGGACAAAACAGAACTAATTGCTATTCACAGTTACTCTGAGTCAATCAGGGCCCAAACAACGATCAAGTGGGGCTTAGCCTGGGATCTATTGTTGGCCAGTCAATGACAGCCAGAGTGATTTGGGTTTGAGGCAGGGTCAAATGGTTTTAACAATCCAAATTTACATTCTTTTGGGCAGAGCACCGACAGGTAAAGGTATGACACCCTATGTGGAGAGGGGGAAGGGAAAGAAAGAAAGAAAGAAAGAAAGAAAGAAAGAAAGAAAGAAAGAAAGAAAGAAAGAAAGAAAGAAAGAAAGAAAGAAAGAAAGAAAGAAAGAAAGAAAGAAAGAAAAGAAAAGAAAGAAAAGAAAGAAGAAGAAAGGAAGGGAAGGAGAAGGGGAGGGAGGGAGAAGAAGGGAAGGAGGAAGAAGGAAGGAAGGAAGGAAGGAAGGAAGGAAGGAAGGAAGGAAGGAAGAAGGAAGAGAGCTGTGTTGTCCAACTAGCCAGTTTCAGTTGGGTCCCCAGTGGGGCGGCTCCTATTTCTACTCACTGAGGTTGTTGTTTGTTCTTCATTCTCAAAGAGGCCCATGACATCAGGGAGGTGATGCCATGACATGCAGGTGAATTGGATTTCAGTGAGGGAGGGCTGTGCAAAGTCACCAGCCTCACTTTCTCCTCCAGAGCCAAATGGGTCCAGTGGTGAGATATAGATCAGGACAACTGGGTGGGACATAGTAGGGCCAATAGGGAGAAAGAGCTGAGATTCACAAGAATAAAAAAGTTAAACACACAAGGCTGAGAATAATAAGTACAGGGTCGGGGGCATGGTCAGGAAGTGCCAGAGGGACCCAGAGAAGAGAGATATCATCATGTTCAATTCAGTTTACTTAATTACATAACCCTAGTGTGCAGAACTCTGTGCTGGGATGGGGGGGAGGGGAGGGAAAAGGGAGGGAACTGAGGAGTATGCAAAATTACAAAGTTTAGATAAGACATAGACCCTGTCCCCATAAAGCTCAGATGACTAAAAAAAAAACCTAATGACCAATGAATCACAGAATTCTATGTAAGGTTCAAAGGAGGAATGTTCTTATCTACAAGAAGAGACAATCATGGAAGGCTTCCTTGAAGAGACAGTATTAGAGCTGAACCTTGAAGGACTATCTATAAGTGGCAACAGGAGAGGTGAAGGGAATGGCTTGGGCCCACAGTTTCAGGGACCTGGAGAGGTCTTAAGAATTCTAGAGGTACAAATAGGACAAAAGATTGACTCACATTTCTGTAAGGGCTAGAAGGTTTTCAACAGAGCAGCTAGGTGGCAGGAAAACTCATCATCCTGAGTTCAAATTTGACTTTAGATACTTATTAGCTGGGGGACCCTGGGCAAGTCATTTAACCCTGTTTGCCTCAGTTTCCTCATCTGTAAAAAATGAGCTGCAGAAGGAAATGGTAAACCACTCCAGTATCTTTGCCAAGAAAACCCAAAATGGGGGCAGGGAGAGTCAGACATGACTGAAAACAGCTATACAACAAAGATTTTCAAAGTGTTTTCTCCCTAACACCCTCAAACTAGGGAGTCCAGGGGTTATTATCACTGTTTTCCAGGGAGGTAACTGTAGTGGACAGAACTCAGAACTTGGTCACCATTGGCCAGTCATTTCCCTGAGCCTCTGGCCATTCTTTCAGATTTAGCTACTAATTTAGACATTTCAATGTACAGGTTAGGAAACTGAGACTCAGAAAAAATTCAGTGACTTAGAAACTTAGAAACTTCTGGAGCAGGTATTTGAGCCTGGATTCTCTGCTTTGCCCTGAATCATGTGCTTTGGCCATGACATCAGGCTAGGAACTTGTGGTGGTGATTTGGAAGCAGAAGAAAGAGGTTGCGGTGGCCATTGGTTCCCTCCTGAGGACAAAGGCTGTCCTGGGCCCTCATGGTCATGGAGCAGATATAGATGAAATAGGGAGAGCCAGTAGGGGATGGTCACAGTCTGGCCCAGAAAGTCAAGGCTGGCTGGAGGCAGCCTGCAGCAGGGCCATATCCTTGTACCAATTCAGCAGAAGGAAGGGTGAGGCTGTACAGAGGACGGTCAGTCCCACCTTCTGCTATAGCTTGTGGAGGAGAGGGAAGCCCATCCCCCAGAGTCCCTCAGGGGTGGTGAGATGAAGCCAGAGAGCAGCAGTCACGACAAGAGAGGACACACCCCCAGCCTGGACCTAAGTGCTGTTTGTCCCCAGCTGCTTATGGCTCAGGCACAGGTTTGGTAAGAACAGGGGGGGGGGGTACAGAAAGAAGAAAGGGACAGGTAGGGCAAGGCTCAGCTTCCTAGCCAAGCCCTTGGAAGTTCCCAGAGGCTAATGGTAAGATGGTGCAGTGAATACAGGGCTGGGACCGGAGTTAAGAAGACCTGAGTTCAAATCTGGCCTCAGACACTTACTAGCTATGTGGTGACCCTGGGCAAGTCACTTTACCCTGTCTGCCTTAGTTTCCTCATCTGTAAAATGAGCTGGAGAAGGAAATGGTAAACTACTCTAGCATCTTTTGTCAAGAAAACCCCAAATGGGGTCACAAAGAGTCAGCCATGGGTAAAATGACTGAATAACAAAAACAGTGGTAAGAACCAGCTTCCAAGAGCCTGGGATCAGATGATACAAAAGGCAGAAATTAGTTAGAAGAGGATGTGAGAGGACAGCGCCTGAGGAAGGGACCATCTGTGGTCACTTAAGTGATTTGCCCAGGCTCACAAAGCTACTAAGTGTCTGAGATAAGTTCCAAAGGTCTACCCTTCTAACTATTCCACCACCTAACCGAGAAGAAAAAGAGAACTGTATATGAAAACACAAATCTCTTTGACCATTTGACAATGATGAGTGCTAGGCCTGGAGTGAAGAAGACTTGAGTTCAAATCCTGTCTCAGACACTTACTAGCTGTGTAAGCCTGGGCTATGATCAACAACAACAATAGTTAGCATTTACATAGTACTTTAAGGTTTGCCAAGGTAGGTGCTATTATTCCCATTTTACATATGAGGAAACTGAGGCTGAGAGGGGGTAAATGACTTGCGCAGGGTCATATAGCTAAGTAAATATCTGAGGCAAGATTGGAATTCAGGCCCTCCTGACAAGTTCAAAATGTGTGCCACCTAGCTACTTCTAGGCCAGCTGCTTTCCTATCTTTGTTTTCTTCATTGTCATATATGTTTCATTTTGTTAAGGCAGCACATTGGGGACTGTGATGTTAGAGTCCAAATATAATGGTTCAAATATCATTGGTAATAAAAAGGCATTTGCTACAAAAATCATTAGAGATATTTTCCATTTTTCACCTTTTTGTTGCCCTCTTTTTAATTTCATCCTTAGATGCCCTTAGGATGACTTTGCACAGCTGGATCTCTCACCAAACTTCCTGTAAAGTTATTTTTCTTGTTATTTTATCAACAGATTATGCTTATAATCTTCCACCATCCCCTCCCATATGATTTTAACAAAGCAGTCTGTGTTCTGATCCTATGTTGCCCTTAGCTACCATATCTTTTCATTTGACTAGGAGATCAAGCATTTACCTTCGAAGGCAGTTTCTAGACTCTTTTGGTCTTTTTTGTGGGAAGTGATTTACATCCATCAAACTTCCTTAGGAAATTATAATTGTCAATATCTGTTCTTCTATCATCTCCATTTCCCTTTTTTCAGCCTCAACAGCTTGTTTCAATAGGTCAGGCTGGAGGTGCTTTAGTTACATGCTATACTGCCATCATTTTTATTCCTTTCTTGTTTGATCTTGATTTTCATCTTTGCCCAAACAGGTCAGAGCCAGTGGTCTGGCTCTCTTCAGACTGTGGGACTTGGGAGTGACTTCCAGATCAGTAACAAGGCATTGGTAAAATAGAATCAATTTCATTTTTTTGGTGATGTTTTCTGGTGCTTGCCACGTTCCGTGGCTCCAAATGCCTTTTCAAATTAAAAAGAAAAATCAGTGCTCTTGTTTCAAACTGCTAATGCATGTTTCCACCATCTTCCTCTATGCTCACTTTTGGAGCTCTGAAGATACCAAATATTAATGTGCACGCTCTTTTAACTAAGAGCAGCCTCCCAAGTTGTTCACAGAATTTCCCTACCTCCTCATCCTTTGACATAGATGTAGAGAAGTCAATTGTGATTATTTTCATGTTGGTCTTTTTATAACATGTTATCATAAGCACTAAAGATGAAATAACCAGATATCCCTTGAAATGATATCTCCTTTCGCCTTTGGTCACAAGATCATAACAACTCTATCGACGTCTTTATTTGCTCATTCAAAGAGAACCCCTGAGTCATCTTACCATGAGTTGCAATTTCCCTTTGTCCTCTGACTTCATTTCTGACAAGAATGTTCAACTTGATATGATTCAGTTCCTCTAGTATATCTGCTTGTTGGCCACTGGACAAGGAACTCACATTCAGAGGACCAACAGCTAAGTTAAGTTAATATTTCTAGATAATAGAAAAACTGGATGATTATGAGTACCCTGATTAGGTCCTGAACAACCGGTCTTTTTCTTTTTTTGGTTGAAGAATTTACCATCAGTGAGGCAGCTGACTTTGATGCCCTGTTCATCCTCCTCGAAATCATTTGACAACATGACTGAAAACATCATGCTAAAAAGCTTGGGAGAGAGCACACAGCCTTGTTTCATTCCATTGGTGAGTGAGAGAGCATAAGAGCATTGTCCATTATCCAGAACCCGGACAAGCATGCTGTTGTGAAACTGACGTACAATGCTGATCAACTTCCCCGGGCAACCACATTTTGACCTAATTTTCCGTAATGTTCCTAATGAAACAATCAGGCTTTTAATGCCTACTAAAAGGGTAGCTCTGAAGCAGCTAGGTGGCTCAGTGGGTGGAGCACTGGGCCTGGAGTCAGGAAGACCTGAGTTCAAATCCGGTCTCAGAAACTTACTAGTCACTTAACCTCTATTTACCTCGATCCATTGGAGAAGGAAAGGGCAAACCGCTCCAGTATCTTAGGGTTGAACTAGATGACCTCCAAGGTCCCTTGCAGCTCTAAATAAATGGTCCCATGAGTCTACCATTTTGCCAGGAATAGAAGTCAAGTTAATTGGTCTATAGTTTGCAGATGCCACCTTCTTCTCTTAAAAAAAAATTAGTAATTTGTCCAACTATAAGCCTATAGCACTTTTCCTATCTTCCAAACCCTTCTTATGAGCTCAGACAGTGGCTAAAAAATCACATCTACCAATTCTTTCAGTACCCCAGAAAGGAGTACATTTGGCCTTGCTATGTCAGTAATTTTCTTCTCTTCTTCCAAAACCAAACATCATTTTCCTAGGTAGAAGAGCTGAGTAGTTCTGCTTCTTTGTCCATCGTCATCCTGTCTCCCCTGAATCACAGTCCTACCCTTGTATTCCTTATCAAAATATTAGACCAGAGGATCCTGCCTCCCCTTTCTCTGAAGCTTTTGAAATCTGCTCTACCCAAACATAAGCTGTATGTTTGACTACATATGGCTCTCCTCTCCTTCACATCACAAACTTGACTATGTAGTGATTGTTTGTTCCCAGGGTTTCTGTCACTTCTACTTCATCAATTAACCTCTTTGTTGGTGAGAGTCAGATCCAGAATAGCAGTTCCTCTTTTCACTTTTACCACCTTTTGAAGCTTAACTATAATAATCACTCCTCCTGGGTTCAGAGAATTCACCATCTCCATCTCTGTTAAGGGGCCCACTCAGCTTTGGATCCATTTGGACCAGGTTCATGTCTGCAGAACTCTGGCTCTCACAGAGAGATCCCTGACATTTTATGCCCCCCATCCCAGAGCCCTAGTGAAAAGTATTTAAAGCTTAGGTTTGGCTCATGTTTGAGCCTCCTCAAAAAGAGTAGTAGAAAGGTACTGGAAGTACAATACAAATCAGTTACAGGACAGCTATTTATTTCCTCTATAGGAAAGAAATACTAAGCATGAAGGCTCACAAGTGTGTACTGACAGAAAAACTTAAACAAGCATACTAGATTAGATTTGATAAAGCATTTATTAAGAGTTTACTGTGTGCCAGGGCCGGCAGCTGGGTGGTACAATGGATAGCCTGGACTCAGGAAGATCTGAGTTCAAATCCAGCTCATACACTTACTAGCACTGTGACCCTGGGCAAGTTACTGAAACCCTATTTGCCTCAGTTCCTCATCTGTAAAATGGGGACATAGTAGAAAAGGAAATGGCAAACTACTCCAGTTATCTTTGCCAAGAAAGCCCCATGGATGAAGTCCATGGGGTCGCATAGAGTCAGATACAACCGAACAACAAAGGTTCCAGGGCATTCTAGTGCCTTTCCTTTTCTTGCAGTGGCCTCAACACTATAGTGCTATAGATCAGAAATGACTGTATATAACCCTAGGGGTCAGAATCCACCAAAGGGGAAAGTTTCCTTGGCTGCCTATGGATCTGGATACAAGCATTTTCCATAGTCTTCATATTGTATAATAAATCTGCTCTATGTTCCATGCCTTGGTATCCCTCATTCACTTGCCAGGTCATTGAAGATGCTTAAGAAAGAGCTAGAAATAGGGGCAGCTAGGTGGTGCAGTGGAAAGAGCTCTGGCCTTGGAGTCAAGAGGACTTGAGTTCAAATCCAGCCTCAGACACTTGACACTTACTAGCTGTGTGACCCTGGGCAAGTCACTTAACCCCAATTGCCTCACAAAAAAAAAAAAAGAAAGAAAGAAAGAGCTAGAAATAAGCCAAATTCTGGTGTTCTCCAGAGCCTAAGATCTGTACAGTTGATGTAGTGCTGGACTTGAAATCAGGAAGACCTGAGTTCAAAACCAGCTTCAGTCACTTATTCACTGTGGAACCCTGAGCAAGTAACTTAACTCTGTCCACCTCAGTTTCCTCATCTGTAAAATCTATGCTTACAACAACTACCTGATAGGATTGTGAGGATCAAATGTGATAACATATAGAAAGCCCTTTGCAAACCATAAAGCACTACATAAACACTAGCTGTTATTATTATTCTACCATCATCCCCTTTTATCTTTTCTATTTTCTTTGGAGCAGCTTTCGCCACACAGTGGAGAGAGTGCTAAACCTGGAGTCAGGGAGACTTGATTTCAAATCAAACCTCAGACACTTACTAGCTGTGTGACCCTGGGCAAGTCATTTAACCCTGACTGCCTCACCAAAAAGCATAAAAAAAAAAGAGAAGAAATGAGAATTGGTGGGATGGGGTTCTTGACTGAAATTTGCCTATGGAAGGGCATACTTTATTCAAAGATAATAATAGCTAACATTTATATAGTGCCTACTCTGTGCCAAGTACTTTACAAATATTATTTCACTTGATCCTCACAACAAATGTGGGAGGTAGGTGCTATTATTATCCCCATTTTACAGATCAGGAAACTGAGGCTGAGAGAGGCATTATATTAATGTTAGCTATTATTATTATCTTTGAATAAAGCATTCCCTTCCATAGGCAAATTTCAGTCAAGAACCCCATCCCACCAATTCTCATTTCTTCTTTTTTTTATGCTTTTTGGTAAGGAAGTCAGGATTAAGTGACTTGCCCAGGGTCACACAGCTAGTAAGCGTCAGGTGTCTGAGGCTGGATTTGAGCTCAAGTCCTCCTGACTCCAAGGTCCGGGCTCTATCCACTGCACCACCTAGCTGCCTCAAATTTATTTATTTATTTGTTTGTTTGGCTAAGCAATGGGGTTAAGTGACTTGCCCAGGGTCACACAGTTAGTAAGTGTCAAGTGTCTGAGGTTAGATTTGAACTCAGGTCCTCTCGACTCCAAGGCTGGAGCTCTACCCACTGTGCCACCTAGCTGCCCCTCATTGATTCTTATGAGGTCAAATTTGCTTCCTTTCTTTAAGATCTAAGGTTTACCCTATTCATGTCCCACACCTTGTGCATTTGTCTAGAAACATCTAAGGTTATAGATTTTATTAATGTTTGTATTCTTGAATATTGCCATTGGTTCTCTCTTCTGCTGTTCCTCCATGTCATGCATGCTTCTGTCTGTGGATAACAAGCTCGTCAGATCTTTTCTTCTTACCCCTTCCTTTTCAGTTTGATTAAATTAAACAGACAAAAGGCAAATATGTTTTGACCAGCCCTTGTTACTTATATTCCACATCTTGCCAAGACCTCATCATTAATGTTTTAAGACATGGTCCAGAAATCCGAATCCCATTCTCAGACACCATTTTCTTATCAAGTAAAACTCTTTGCATAGTGCCTGGCACACAGTAGGTGATTAATAAATGCTTGTTCCCTTCCCCTTGTTTCCCTTTAGTCACTTTTTCCCTTCATGAATTCACCTTTCCAAATCCCCTACCTTCAACTAGCAGCATTGATGGAAACACCTCAAAGGGTTTCAGTCTTAAGTCCGTATTCCCTCATAATCCTTGGCACACTTCCTGGGTCCATCCTGGAGGTATTATTTGTTTCCAGATGAATCACCAGAAATGGTTAAGGTTCATCAGTTCTTCAGAAGGTCCTTGTCACAAATATGTGCCTGTGGAGGACAAGAGACCTTCCTATTGTTTCTGTGGGTCACAAGTAGTCCCTTTGGTGTCCCTCAAGAGGGAGCCAGCCATCCCCAGTCCTTTTCTCTTCTTCCACTGACCATTACTAGATGACCTCTCACCTGGTGGCACCCATGGATATTTGACTACAAAAAGTCATTCAAAGGGAAAACAAAGAATGAAATATCTTTCTGTAGAGCATAAGGGCCTGCCTCCTCCAGAAACAGATGGTGTAGTTCTTCTTTCTACAGCAAAGGCTCTTAATTTTGGGTCCATAGACCAACTCCACCCTCCCGCCAAGGGTTCCATGGATAAATTTCAGGGTCTCTGCGCATTTGTATAGAAAAAAATACATCTTTATTTCAATAGAATTAGTTTTCCTTGTAATCTTATATATTTTATTTTGTGAATTTAAAAACATTGCTCTGAAAAGGGGGAAATAGATTCTAGCAGATTGCCCAAGAGGTGATATCACAAAAAAAGCAAGAACCCCTCCTCTACAGAAAGGGCCTCATATCATTACATAGTTCCAAATGTTCAATAGTCCTTCCCTTTCTTCTTTGCCTGCTATTTATTCTTCTACCCCCAACTTCCTGAAACAAGTCAGACTTCTCTTCTGTCTTTTTCACATACTTTCCTGTCCTTTTTCCCCCTTGGAGTACTTCTTGTAGTCTGTATAAGCAACACAGTATTAGAGGATCCTAGGCTACCTACCAAGGACAAAAATCCATTCTTCCAGCCCTTTCCTAAGGGAGAGCAGTTGGATCCATCCCTAGCATGAAGACCTGCCTCCTCATCAGACCAAGGCTGCTAAGGCATGGAATATAGAATAAGCTTATTGTATACAGCATGCAACCAAAAACATAGGAAGTATGTGTCTGTGTCCCTAGAATTTTATTTCTTTGAGGACCTCCTTTCCCTCTTGGACCAACCCCCCCTGTAGAATTTTAGATTATTGGGTGCCACCTATGTTTTCTCTGAAAGCTTTATAACTTTCTCTCTTCAAATCTGGAGTGGATGCCACACTATACTTGTTTCTCCCCTCTCTATCACCAGTTCTAAGATGAGGAAGGAAAAGAAAAGGAACAAATATTTATTAAGCACCTCCTATGTGCCAGGCATTATAAATATTATCTCATTTAATCAGCTGCTCTGCTTTTGGCAAAGAAAGAGAGCTCCAGCTGGTGGCAATTCAATTCAGTTCCTTTCAACAAGCATTATTAAATGCCTGATACTGTTAGGCAGTAGTGATACAAAGACAAAAGTGCCTGTCCTCAAGAAACTTATATTCTCTAGGAGAAATACAGTGTATTCAAGGATAAGCAAATAATATAACACAATACAATATGATATGATATGATACAATTAAATAAGAATATAATATAATACAATATAATACTGACTTCTGGGAATCACTGGTTCTCTCTCCTCGGTTTCTTGAGCCTGCTCATCTCTACAGTATCTAGCTTGAAAGATATATGGCGGCAACTTTCTTCCCTGACCCCACCTTCAGTTTAAAACTCCCAATGAAGTTTTCCAGATTCCAGGGAAATAAAGGTTTTACTGGCTCTCGTTAGGTATACTCCATCCCTGGTCAAGAATTCGTCATCTAAAGGCAGCTAGGTGGCGCTGTGGATAGAGCACGGGTCCTGGATTCAGGTGGACCTGAGCTCAAATCCAGACTCAGACACATAATACTAGCTATGTGACCCTGGGCAACTCATTTAACCTCATTGCCTAGTCAAAAAAAAAAATAATTCATCATCTGGACATTTTAAGTTACAGTAGACAAATCTCAATTCCATTCTCACCTCATCTATTTCCACCCTGATCCTGTTCTTCCATCCTTAGACAGACTGGCGCTCTCCCCAATTATTAGCAGCTCACCATATTGCTGCTGGAGTTAGTGTGAATATCAAGTTGACTTTAGCGCTACTCCCCATGGCTCAGAATTCCCAAACTCACGTGATGCATGAGCTCAGCCTTCCCAGGAACAGAGTTTCTGGGCATTTGTCACCAGACCTGGCTAACTATCTTCTTAACCAGCTTTTCACTTTTCAAGTTCACCTTCTCCTAAAGCCTTTATCTTCAATGAGTTTCTTCTCCAGGATTTTGTTAGCCCTAGCAATCCTTTCTAGGCCCAGCTCAAGGGCCACAACCTACATGAAGTCTTTCTTCATTTGTTTAGTTGTTACCATCTCCCCCCCCCAAATTACTTTGTATCTATCTTATATTTACTTATTATTATATTATTTTATTTACTTATCATGAGCACACTGTATTCTTCCAAGAGAATATGTTTCTTGAAGATAGGCACTGTATTACTCTTGTCTTTATATCTTGTTTTTGTTTTGTTTTGTTTTGTTTTCAAGGCAATTGGGGTTAAGTGACTTGCCCAGGGTCACATGCTAGTAAGTGTCAAGTGTCTGAGGCTGGATTTGAATTCAGTTCTTCCTGAATCCAGGACCAGTGCTCTACCCACTGAGCCACCTAGCCACCTGGCCGCCCTCTTGTCTTTGTGTCTTGACTGCCCAAAAGTGTAATCTTCTTTCTGTGGATATCATTTGTCTCCAAATGAACAACCAGAAGTGGAGAATGGATCAGGGTTGGTAGTCCTCCTTTAGTGCTCCATCAGGATCCATTTACACACGCCCGGAAGATGGCCATCTTCTCCACTGTGTATGTCAGGTTGACAAATAGTTGCCCATCTTAGCAGGCATTTCCAAGCCACTTCTCCTACCTTCTTCTTCTATTATTACTATTTTTTTTTAGGCAATTGGGGTTAAGTGACTTGCCCAGGGTCATACGGCTAGTAAGTGGCAAGTGTTTGGTCTGAGGCCACATTTGAACTCAGGTCCTCCTGACTTCAGGGCTGGTGCTCTATCCACTGCACCACCTAGCTGCCCCCTTTTTCTTCTATTATTGAATGACAGGTGTTTACATCTGCAGAGCTACGTTATTCATTCTCATAGGTTCAGGCTCCTTCCTCTTTGGGAAAGGTGTCATACCTATGGCATAACTTCAGGTGTTCACTTGGTCATTTTTCCTTTATTAATATCCTCATCTTCTACCTTCCAACCTTCTGACATGGATTAGGATTCCCCTCTGCCTTGAGATCTGTTTCTTCTTTATCTCTGAAGCATTTCTCTCCTTTCAAGGAACACTTCAGTCTCCCTGATAATCTGGAAAGTGGAGAGGTATCCCTCCAGCCCCACCTTCTTCTCTAGTAGGGAGATCATCTTATATTTTAAACATGTATTGGTGTTTCTTGGCACTGTCAGAAACACACACTTCAAAATAGAATCTGCAGCAAGTGTCCTAGCCTCTATCCCAAAATAAGGGTAACTATGTCTTTCCCTCAAGGTTCTTGAGGAGTACTTTTGAGGCTGGGAATGTCTTTCTCCAATGCTATCAAGCTTCCACTTCAATGTATTCATTTCCCCAACTCATTGTTAGCTCTCAGTGACTAGGGTCCCGGTTCCACTTAAGTAATTAACAATAGTTACCTTCTACAAAGAGAGTTTTACTTCAAATACTTTGCAAGAACATTTTGTACTTTCCTGCTCAACTTCTCTTTTTTTCCTACTAATGAAAGAGGAATTTAAGTTTCCTATAACAGATCACTCAAGATCACATACACACACACACACAAAACCCAGAAGTTGTTATCCATAGTACAGTCCCATGCTAAAGAAACACCTTATAGGACATCAGTTCCTTGATGCCTTGGTTGACAGGTCAAGAGGAAGCTTTGGAATTAGGCTGAAGTTTAGGAGTGCCCGAGATCTCCTATTTGGAAAAGCCTTGGATGGGATTCCTTTCTGAAATTATTCATTCCTGTGGGGCCCCCAAGAAAACTATCGAGGCAAAGTAATGAGCAGGGTAATCAGGTGGTGCTGGCTACTGTGTGTTGACTTCTCTGCCTGGTGAGGGGAAACAAGAATAAAAACAATAACAATAATAACACATTTCTAGAGCACTGTAAGGCTTTCCAAGCTCATATCTGTCCTCTCTGTCCCATTTGCTGATTTCACCAATTCCCACATCTTTAACTATCAGTTTTATGCAGGTAACTCCCAAACCTCTGCCTCCATCCCCAACCTGTCCCCAGTGCTCCAATTCCCTATTTCTAACTGGCTACTGGACACATCTATCTAGACACCCTTCCTGTCATCTCAAAACATCTTTCCTCTACATTTGTCACTACTTCCAATCCCTCTGTTTCTATTCAAGTTGCTACCATACTGCTGGCCGAGCAGGCTTGAAATCTCAGTATCGCCTTTGACTGTCCCTGTCTCACTTCAATCATCAGATCAGGTGCCAAGTCTTTTTATTTGTACTTCTGAAATATTTCTCACATCCCACCCCATTCATATTGCCACTGTGGCCTTTATCACTTCTCAACTAGACAGCTTCTCAAGGGATCTCCCTGCCTCTAGCCCAGGGGTTCTTAACCTCTGTGTCATGGACCCTTTTGTCAGTCTAGTGATGCCTATGGACCCCTTCCCAGAATAATGTTTTTAAATTAATAAAAACAAAATCCACAGGAAGTTAAAGGAAACCAATTATATTGAAATAAGGATGTAATTATTTCTCATGTGATTTCATGATCACTAGAGATCTTTGGACCTCCCAAAGAAGAACCTCTGCTCTAGTCTCTCCCCTTTCCAGTGTATACTCTCCGATACTGTCTGAGTAATATTAGAAATCACCCCCCCTCTCAACTCCATGACCTGGCATGAAATTCTCGCAGTGGCCATTGGGTGGCAGCCAAGAGACATCTATGAGGCTGTATCCAAGTTTCTCTGAGTTGAGACTGGTGAACTGAACAAGAACCCTGGGGCTTCTAAAGGGGAAGAAAAGGAAGGGAAGGGGGGACCTGGATGGGCCTTGAAGGCCTTAGTTCATGTCTCACCTCTCCCACTCTCTGTGTAACCTTGGACAACATCCTTCCGTTCTCTGGTCCTTGGTGTCTGTATATGTCAAATGAGGAGGTTGGATAATCTCCAAGCAATGTCTGGTTCTGATGGTCTGTGGTCCCTCCTAGACCACTCATCCCAACCCTACCGTTCCTACCTTTCTTCCTAAGGGTGCTGGCACAATGAAGAGGGAAGGCTCAAGGCTCTCTCCATTCTCCCATGTCCACCTCTAGACCAAAAAGAACTTGGAAACAAGGAGACTGGATTTACCCAGGTCAATGGACCCATCTGGTTCCTCCTCCAGTAGAGGACAGAAGGCAGAGCTGGGCTTAGAGAGGGAAATAGTGTTGGCCATGGACTGGACTGGGCTGAAGGAGGCCATCTTCACCTTGGCCTTCCTCTCCAGGTCCAGGGAGGGATGAAGCTCTAGGAGAGAAGCCCAGGGCTGCCTAAATTCTGAGAGGATCTAGAAATCACAGGCTTTAGAACTGGAAGGGCCTTAGAGACCATTTAGCCTAGATGTGTCACTATAGATGGGGTGGGGGGGAGGGGGGGCCTGAAGAGAGGATTCTTTTTTTTTTTTGGCAAGACAATGGGTGAAGTGACTTGCCCAGAGTCACACAGCTAGTAAGTGTCAAGTGTTTAAGGTCATATTTGACCTCAGGTCCTCCTGAATTCAGGGCCAGTGCTCTATCCACTGCACTACCTAACTGCCCCCAAGAAAGAATTCTCGAGAGGGGAAGGGACTTCCTCCAAATCATAGCACCTTTGAGAATTGGCAGCAGAACCTACCTAGGCTCTCTCCATTCCAAACAGTGATCCTTCCAACTTAATCCCTAGGTCCTAGAGCTACCAAGCCAAAATTGAAATCTATTCCTTGCTCCCAAAAAATATATATTTTACTGGAATTCTACTTTTCTCACTTTCATTCATTAACACATCAGGCCAGATTAGGGCTGGGCCCAAACTAGCGCTCAGGTCTATGGGAAGACCCAACTCCAGTCCCAGGGCCTCTAAGATGTCAGAAACTTGGAATTGTTAGGGTGTTATGAAGGAGGAAGGTTGAGATCAAGACCCCTTGGCTAGGAGAAGTGTCAAAGATTTTATATATCAGGTTACATTTTGAACCATCCTCTAGATCAGGAATTCTTAATCTGGGGTCAGTGAACTTGTTTTTGTTTCTGTTTTTTAATGTTGGCAATTGTATTGCAGCATAATAGGTTTTCTTTGTAATCCTGTGTATTACATTTTATGAATTTAAAAATATGGTCTGAGAAGGGATCCGTAGGCTTTGCCAGACACTGCCGAAGGGGTCCCTAACACACAAAAAGGTTAAGAATACCTGTTCTGGATTCCCCGAGTTGTATGAGTGCTTAGAGATATGTTAGTCTAGCCTCTTCCTTTCATAGATGAGACACTTGAGGTGTGGGGAGGGGGAAGGATTTTCCAATTCAATTCCACAGCGATTTAGTAAGTGTTTGTTTTGTTATATGCAAAATATGGTGCTAGGGACCAAAGATCCCGAGATAAGACTGACAAAATACGAGTCTTCAAGGAGGCTGCAATCAGCCAGGGGAGACTAGCCTTGCACACAAATATGCACAATGGGAAGTAGAATGTGCCGGGTACAAAGAGATCTGGACAAAAGCTATGGGGACCCATCAGTCATTAAGTGCTTCTGTATAAAGCACTCGGCTAAGCCCTGGGGATACAAAGACACACAAAGAAAATTCCTTTTCTCAAGGACCCTCTGTTCTAATAGGAGAGGCAATACACTTCCTACGAGTATAGACATAGGGAGAAAAATGAATATAAGGCAGTTTGGGTAAGGAGTGGCCTAGCTGCCTGGGGAAGCACTTTTGGCTTCATGAAGAAGGTGGCTTTCCAGTGAATTCTTGAAGAAAACAAGAAGCAGTATTTGTATGAAAAGAGCGGCACATAGGCCAGTATAGCTGGGAAGGAAGGAAGGAAGGAAGGAAGGAAGGAAGGAAGGAAGGAAGGAAGGAAGGAAGGAGGAAGGAAGGAGGAAGGAAGGAGGGAAGGAAGGAGGGAAGGAAGGAGGGAAGGAAGGAGGGAGGGAAGGAGGGAGGAAAGGAGGGAGGGAAGGAGGGAAGGAAGGGAGGGAGGAAGGGAGGGAGGAAACCAGCATTTATTAAGTACCTACTACGTGGCCAGGTCCTATGCTAAGCACTTTACAAATATTCCGTTTGATCCTTACAACAGTCCTGCAGTTATCATCCCCATTTTGCTGTTGAGAAAACTGAGGCAAGAAGAGGTTAAATGACTTGCCCAGTGTCACACAGTTAGATGGATTTGAACTCAGGTCTTCCTGACTCCAGGCCCAGTGCTGTATTTTATCCACTGCACCATTTAGTTGCCCCTAGGGCAGGTAGAGGAGAGCAATGTGTATTAAGGCTGCAGTGGTTATATGGGGCCATTCTGGGAAGAGCTCTAAACACTGTTTAACAGAGTTTTTCATTAATCCTAGAGGTGATAGAGAGCCCCTGGAATTTGTTAAGTAGGGGCATGACAGAGACAAGTCTATATTTTAGGAAAATCAGGGCAGCTGGATAGAGGATGGACTGGAGAGGGGAAGAGATGAGGCAGGAAGACAACTGGAAGTCTGTTGCAGTTATCCAAGTGAGAATTGATGAGAATGTAAACTATAGAAGAGTTGGGGGGAGGGGGGGAGTGGTCATATATAGGAAGGGGTCTGATATTAGAGATTAAATCACCAGGACTCAGTAGCTGATGAACTGTGGAAATAAGAAAGAAGGAAGAACAAGAGATGACTTTGAGGTTTCGAGCCTTGGTGACGGAGGGGGTGGTGGTGTCATCGATAGAAATCAGGAAGTGAAGTGGAGAAGCTGGTTTCAGGAGGAAGAGAAATTCATTTTAGAGCATGTTAAATTTAAGTTACTTGGGGACATCCAGGTAGAGGTGTCCAGGAGGCAGTTAGAAATGAAAGACTATGTAGCTCAGTGGCTGGAGATAATAGATTTTGGAATTAATTTCATAGCGATGACATTTCAAGTTCTGAGAGTAAATGAGAGAGAAAAGTGCCAAGGATGGATCCTTGGGAAAGACCTACTCTTAGCAGACAGGAGGTTAATGAATCAAGAAAGGCTACTTAGAGACCCCAAATAAAAACTCCTAGGAATATTATAGCTAAATTCCAGAGCTCCCAGGTCAAGGAGAAAATATTGCAAGCAGCCAGAAAGAAAAAAAAATGCAAAAACTGTGGAGCCATAATCAAGATCACACAAGATTGAGCAGCTTTCACCGTAAAGAACCAGAGGGTTTGGAATATGATGTTCTGGAAGGCATAGAGGCCAAGGAAAGAGTATCCAGGTGGAGGTGGTGGCAAACAGTGTCAAATGCTACAGAAAGGTCAAGAGGAATAAGGTCTTTGAAAAGAGTATGTGTTTAGGTCATTGGTGACCTCAGAGAGAGAGTTTCAATAGAGATCTAAAGCCAGATTACAGGGGGACTTGGGAAGAGAACAGTGGTGCGGAAGTGGAGACAACGAGAGTATTTGGCAGTGAAAGAGAGGAAGTCCTACATTCATTCTTAAATCACTATAGGTGGTATGAACAGGGCTGCCCACGCCACTCAAGTTGAAGGCATTTTGTTTTGAAGTATTAGTCTTCCCAGAATCTTCTTGCTGCCATCCATTTCTACACTGAGCACCAACCCTAGCCATCTCCTAATGATACAAGCATTGCCTGTGGTCTTGCATTTGAATGCTTGTTTTTGATGGACATTCCCTCATTCATCACAGAATACAGAATGTCGACCAGTCAATCAGCAAGCATTTTAAAACCATCTACTATGTGCTAGGAACTGTGCTACGTATTGGGGATACAAAGAAAGATAAAAAATGGTCCCTGATTTTAAGGAGCTTACAATCTAATGGAGAGACAACATGAAAATAACCACATACAAAGAAGCTACAGACAAGATAAATTGGAGATAATCAACAGAGGTAAGTTGCTAACAGGAAAGGGGTCAGGAAGGTCTTCTCACAGAAGGCTGAATGTTAGCTTGAGACAATGTCAGAGCTGGAAGGAATCACGGAAATAGAATTTGAGTGTTGAGAATCTGAGCAGCCATCCCATCCACACCATTTACCCCAAAGGATTTCCCACTATAATATACCCATATGTATTCATCCAGTCTCTGCCTGAAGACCTCCAGTGACAGAGCCCAATATCTCCTGAGGCAGCCTGTTCCACTTTGGGACACCTCTGGTTGTTGGCATCAAACCTTATTTTGTCTCTTTGCAACCTTCACCCATTATTGCTCTTGGTCCTGTCCTCTAAAGCCAAACAGAAGAGGTCTCATCCTTCTTTCCCATGGCAGATCTTCAGATACTTGAAAATAATTATATTTCCCCCAAGTCTTCTCTTTCCCAAGCTAAACACCCCCTGTTCCTTCAACTGATTCTCAAGGTCCTTCACTATCTTGAGTATCTCAACACTCTCCAGCTTAGCAGAGCCCTTCATAACCTCTGGTGGTGGCCAGCATTGAACATAACGCTATAGATGGGGCCTGACCAAGGCAAAACACAGCCAGATTGTTACTTCTTTATCCCTAGAAACTCAGCAGCCTATCTTAATGAAGCCCAAGACTGCCTTCTCTTTTTTTGGCTACCACATCATACTGTTGACTCATACTAAGTTTGCAGGCCACTAGACATTAGAGATGATGTCATCTAGCCCCTCTCATTTGTGTGTGTTAGAAACTTTTATTTTTATTTTCGTTTCCAAATTATTTTCCTCTCCCCCTTCCCACCCATTGAGAATGCAAGAAATACAATACCCATTATACATATGAAGTCATGCAAAACATATTTATACATTGGCCATATCCCTCCCCACCCCACTTGACCCTTCCTCCTCCAACTCACCAAGGTACCAAAGGTACCACAGACATGAAGTCATATCAAAAAAATTTTACAGCAAGGTTCTCTGTACAACCTCATGTCTCAAATATATAGGGAACTGAGTCAAATTTTAAAAAATAAGAGACATTCCCCAATTAATAAATGGTCAAAGAACAGGCAGTTTTCAGAAGAAATCAAAGCCATCTGTAGTCATATGAAAAAATGCTCTAAATCATTAGCAGGATACTCATAGGTCTAGCCCCACCGATTGGCACAGAAACTTTGACCTACCCCATTTCTAACCTGCATAGGTTTGCCTTTTCTTTTTTTCCCCCAGATACTCTGCTTTTATTTTTTGTTTTTGTTTTTTTAATTTTTATTATTTATTTGTTTTTAACATTCTTTTCTTTTTAACTTGAGTTCCAAATTCTCTCCCTTCCTCCCATCTCTCCCCCACCCACTGAGAAGGCAAACAATATCTCAATTACACATGTGAAGTCATGCAAAGCATATTTTCATATCACAAAAAAAGAGAGAGAAAATTATACTTCAAGTTATACTCAGAGTTCACCAGGTCTCTCTCTGGAGGTGGATAGCATTTTTTCATAAGTCCTTTGGAATTATCTTGGATCATTGTATTGTTCAGAGCAGTCAAGTCATTCACAGTTGATCATTGTGTAATGCTGCTGTTACCGTGCACAATGATCTCCCAGTTCTCACTTCACTTTGTGTCAGTTTATATAGGTCTTGCCATATGTTTTGGGTTTTTTTTGCAACCCCCCCCCATCATTTCTTATAGTACAGTAGTACTCCATCACAATCATGTGCTACAGCTTGTTCAGCCATTCCCCAATGGATAGGCATCCCCTTAATTTCCAGTTCTTTGCAATCAAATGAAGCAAGAAAAACAAAGAAAGGAGAAAAAATGCTTTCATCTGTACTCTAGACCATCAGTTCTCTCTCTGGAGGTGAATACTGAGTCCTTTAGAATTGTGAAAGATCATTGTATTCATCAGAATTACCAAGTCTTTCACAATTGTTTATCTTTACAATATTACTATTACTGTGTAGATTATGCTCCTGGTACTGCTCATTTCACTTTGCATCAATTCATGTAAGTCTTTCTAGGTTTGCCTCAAACACAACCTTCATCATTTCTTATAGCATGATACTGTTCCATACCATTCAGTCATTCCCTAATTGATGAGCATCCCCTCAGTTTCCAATTCTTTGCTACCACACACACAAAAAAGCTGCTATAAATATTTTTGCACTAGGTCCTTTTCCTTTTTGTTTACTCTCCTTGGAGTATAGATCTAGTGATAGTATTTTTGAGTCTTTGGGTATAGTTCCAATTGTTTTCCTGAATAGTTGGACCAATTCACAGCTCTACCAATTCCACCATTACTGTAACTATTTTCCACATCCCATCCGCACTTGTCATTTTCCTTTTCTGTCATCTTAGCCAATCTGATGCAACCTCCTCATTTTACATAAGAGAAACCTGAGGCTTAGAGAAAATAAGGTTAACACGGTTAGCACTGTTATATAGCATATAGTTCTTCTACTTGTCTACATTCATGTATGTCATTGTAGAAAGGGAACTGAATTTGGAATTAGAGGTTATGAGCTAGAGTGTAACTTCAACACTTGACTGCTAGGAGATTCTGGGAAAGTCATTTATCTGTGAACCTCACTGTCCTCATCCATGAAATGGAAATTACATTATTGATGACACCAAACTCTCTAGGTTATTGTGGAGAATTTTGTAAAATATGAAGCTTGGGGCAGCTAAGTGGCGCAGTGCATAGAGCTCCAGCCTTGGAGTCAGGAGAACCTGAGTTCAAATCTGTCTTCAGACACTTGATGCTTGCTAGCTGTGTGACCCTGGGCAAGTCACTTAACCCTGATTGCCTCAACAAAAAAATAAAAATAAAAATAAAATAAAATAAAATATACAGCTTTAGTAGGAATGGGTCCTATTACCACTATAAATCATCTAGGTTCACCTATCTTTCTAATTAAATCCTTTCTTGGTGAGTTGAATTAATTTTACTTATTAGTAGTAATAATAATTCAGTGTTTCATCTTTTTATACCATGTTAGGTTTACAAGAGTTTTCTTGCACCCCTAAGAGGTTGGTAGTACAAGTATAACACAGACCCTGGGGTCAATCTCTCAACACCCATTCACACTAACAGTTCAGGTCCCCAGAGCCTGGCTACTATTTTTCCCTTCTGGGCTCTAGGTGTAACCATGAGGGGCTGAAGTGTTTTATTTTCTTATTTTATAAACACTGGGTCTCTCTATCTTGCCCAGGTTGGAAGTGCAGAGGGTACTCATAGGTCCAGTCACAATGATTGGCACAGAAACTTTGACCTGTTCCATTTCTGACCTGCACTGGTTTGCCCTTCTTTTTCTTTTCTCCTACTCTGCTTTTATTTTTATTTTTTGGTGTGTTTTAAATTTTTATTATTTATTTATTTTTAATATTCTTTTCTTTTTAACTTGAGTTCCAAATTCTCTCCCTTCTTCCCATCTCTCCCCCACCCACTGAGAAGGCAAACAATATATCAATTACAAATGTGAAATCATGCAAAGCATATTTCCATATCACAAAAAAGGGAGAAAGAGAAAATTATACCTCAATTTGTACTCAGAGTTCATCAGTTCTCTCTCTGGAGGTGGATAGCATTTTTTCATAAGTCCTTTGGAATTATCTTGGATCTGTATTGTTCAGAGCAGTCAAGTCATTCACAGTTAATCATTGTGTAATACTGCTGTTACTGTGCACAATGATCTCCCAGTTCTCACTTCGCTTTGTATCAGTTCATATAGGTCTTGCCATGTGTTTTTTTTTGACCACCCCCCTCATCATTTCTTATAGCACAATAGTACTCCATCACAATCATACACAATAGTACTCCATTACAATCATATGCTACAAGTTGTTCAGCCATTCCCCAGTGGGCAGGCATCCCTTCAATTTCCAATTCTTTGCCACCACATAAAGCTACTATAAATATTTTTGTATGAATAGATTTTTTTCCTTCTACCTCTTTGGGGTACAGACCTAGTAGTGATATTTCTGAGTCAAAGGGTATACACGGTTTTATAGCCCTTTGGGCATAGGTCCAGATCGTTCTATAGAATGATTGGACCAATTCACTATTCCACCAACAATTCATTAATGTACCTATTTTCCTTCATCCCCTCTACCATTTCTCATTTCTGATAAGTGTGAGGTGGTACCTTAAAGTTGTTTTAATTTGCCTTCTTCTAATCAATAATAATTTGGAGCATTTTTATATGACTATATATAGCTCTGATTTCTTCTGAAAATTGCCTGTTCTTATCCTTTGACCATTTATTAATTGGGGAATGTCTCTTATTTTTTATAAATTTGACTCAGTTTCCTATATATTTAAGAGATGAAGCTGTAAAGAGAAACTTGCTATAAAATTTTTTTATATTACTTCATTGTCTATGGTAACTTTTAGCAAAATGTAGTTTCCCTGATTATCTCTTTTAACTGGGTCTATTTTTGCTTTTGAATTGTCTAAGATCACAATTGCTATTCCTGCTTTAGTTACTTCACCTGAAGCATAAGAGATTTTTCTCCAGCCCTTCATTTTAACTCTGTGTGTCTTTCTGTTTCCTTGTCTTTTTTATACAACGTATTGTTGGATTCTGATTTCTAATCCATTCTGCTATCCACTTCCATTTCATGGGTTAGCAGGGCTCATGCCATTCACATTTACAGTTATGATTACTAGGATCATTTTTCCAGCCTATATGTTGACTTTCAATTTTATGTTAAAGTTGGGCTCTGCTCACCGGGAGGTTGGGAGGCCCCGTGTCACGCTTCAGGCTTTTTCATGCTGCTGTTTTCAGAGCTACTTCTGGGATTCTGCAAGTTTTCTGCTTCCAAGGCAGCGTTAACCTGAGAGAGGTGTGCTCACTGCTCTCCTGGGTTGCAAGCTGGTCTTTATCCAAGAAAGGTCCCTGTTCCCTTGCAGCCACAAGTACTAGAGCTCCTCTTGACCCTGAAACGGTGACCAGGGCCCTTGCTCCCTTGTGACCATTCACAAGCTCTCTTCTCTACCCTAGAGCTAAATACAAATTAATTCGGAACGGGGAACTGGCAACTGTGTGAACTAAGGGATGGAGGACTAGACTCGGAGTCAGGAAGACCCAAATATCAATCCTACCTCAGACACTTATTAGCTGTGTGTTGTTATTGTTATTCAGTCATTTTCATCTGTGTCCAACTCTTTGTGACCCTATCTGGGGTTTTCTTGGCAGAGATACTGGAGTGGTTTGCTGTTTCCTTCTCCATCTCATCTTACAGATGAGGAAACTGAGGCAAACAGGATTAAGCAATTTGCCTGGGGTCGCAGAGCTAGTAAGTGTCTGAGGCTGGATTTGAGCTCAAGGAGATGTCTTCCTGACTCCAGGCCCAGCACTCTATCCCACTGTACCGCCTAGCTGCTCTTACTAGTACTACTAGTACCATTACTACTACTACTGACAATAATAATAACAACATCCCATCCCTATGATGCTTTAAGGCATGAAAAGCACTTTTCCTCACAACTACCCTAGGAAATGTATAATACAGGTATTATTGGTCCAATTTTATAGGGGAAGGAATGGAGATACAAAGAGGTTAAGTAACTAACCCAAGGTCACACTGCTATTCAGTGTTAGAGCTGGAATTAAACCCCAGGCCTTCTGACTCTGAGGCCAAGGCTCTCCTCACTTCACCCAGAGGCCTTCTCATCTGAAGCATGCCTGGATTAGCCCTTAATCCCCTCATGGATAATAGAGTCCATCCTGCCTTCCCTTCAGCATACCGTTGTTGGCATGTTATCAGTATAGACTATTCTGCAGGTTGCATCAGCCTAATTACACCCTGTTTTTGATACTTCTTTAATTCCTGGAACCAGGGCATTAATAAAGGAGACTTAATGAGGCCAATGGGGAGAACCTGACAAGCCCCCAAAACTTCACTCTTGTTTTGTTCTATATAGGGCTGGCACTCGAGAACAACACAAGCCCTTCTCCTCGCTTTTAGAAGACCCTGGGGGTCAATTACAACTGTTTGAGATGCCCCTGTGGACTTCAGCCCGTGTTTAGTCACCAAATGTGCCCATGCTGGTGCCATGGCCTGGTCATCAAGGAGTTGGTGTTCCCAGGCGCCCAAGCACATGGGCCATTTCCCTTTAAAGGTTCGAGTGAGTTTGCTAATGAAAGATGGAGTGCCATGCTGGGATTCTAGGGAGGTTAAGGCATCTCTCACATTTAAAAATATTAATATAACAACATAGGAATATATGCTTTCTGGCTTCTGACCTCATCATTCAACTGAAATGGCTCCCTCCAAAGTTACCAATGATCTCTTAAAAGCCAAATCTGATGGGGGGTTTTTTCTCTACCCTCATCCTTCCTGACGTCTCTATAGTTTTTGACGTTGTTGACTAGACTGTCTTCTCAGAAACTCTCTCCTCTCTGGGTTATCTTGACACTACTCCCCCTTGGTTCTTCTATCTGACTACTCCTATTCAGTCTCTTTTACTGAATTTACCTCTTAACTCTTAAGAGTATAACAAGACCCTATGCTGGCTCTTTTTGCGGTGGCAAATTGTTGGAAATTGAGGGGATGCCCATCAATTGGGGAATGGCTGAACAAGTTGTGGTATACGAATGTAATCAAATACTGTTGTTCCATAAGAAATGATGAGCAGGAGGATTTCAGAAAAACCTGGAATGCAAAGTGATGTGAGCAGAACGAGGAGAACATTGTACACAATATCAGCAACATTGCGCAATGATCAACTATGGTTGACTTAGCTCTTCTCAGCAATACAGTGATCCAAGACAATTATGAAAGACTCATGATGGAAAATGCTATCCACATCCAGAGAAAGAATTATGGAGTCTGAATGCAGAGCAAACTATACTATTTTCACTTTTTTTTCATGGTTTTTTTCCCTTTTGTTCTGTTTCTTCTTTCACAATATGACTAATATGGAAATATGTCTTACACAATTGTACATATGTAACCTTTATCACATTGCTTACCATCTTAGAGAGGGGGGAGGGTAGGGAAGGAGGGAGAAAATTTGGAACTCAAAATTTATATAAAAAATGACGTTAAAATTGCATTTACACGTAATTGGGGAAAATATTATTTAAAAGAAAGAATGAAAAATGACTCTGTGATGAACCATCTTTTCTTCTTTTGCTCTACTCTCAGAGTCTCCATCATCTGTCACAGGTTTAATTATTGTCTTTATGCTGATGATTCCCAGATCTATATTTCCAGCCTTTGTGTATCTCTTGAGCTCCAATCCTGCACTATCAGCTGCCTAATGGGTATTTAGAAGTGGATATCCTTATAAATAAAGCTATGTATAAAAAAGTATATGCCTATGGATATTCAAATACCGATCCATTTATATTTTTCAAAGTGAGAAAGGCTAGCATTTTCAGTTTCAAAATACTAGGTAGCAAGGGGCAGCTAGGTGGTGCAGTGGATAGAGCACTGACCCTGAAGTCAGGAGGACCTGAGTTCAAATCCGGCCTCAGACCAAACACTTCACACTTACCAGCTGTGTGACCCTGGGCAAGTCACTTAACCCCAATTGCCTAAAAATTAAAAAAAAAAGAAATGCACAATACTTAGTAGCAAAACCATACTAAAACACATAAAAAGAATGGGTACAGAGAACTACAAAGACTGGACGTCTTGGAAAGTATTGCAGTCACTAAAGATCTGTGGCCCTGCCACAGTTGGGGCATCCACTGTTGCCAGTCAAGTGATGATGCCTTGATCTCTAGCCTAGCACTGAGGGAGGACTGTGGTTCTGTGACCTTGGCCCAAGATTTTCATATTCCACTTTAAAGCCTCAAGAATCATTTCTTCCTGAGGTTCACTGAACACATGCTTTTAGAATTTGCTCCCAAGCCTGTGCTAACAAATCCTTCTGCATCTCTGCCTCCTAAGCCTGATCCTGTGCTGACAGATCTCCTAAGCATTTTCTAGCAAGCCTAAATTTTTGCTAACAGATCCTCCCCAATTCTCCTCTGAATCTGACTTTGTGTGGACAGATTCTTCCAAACTCTCGCTTAAGCCTGAATCTCTGTTAACAGCTGCTCTAGCATTCTTCCCCAGGTCTTACATTATCCAGCAATTCTCAAAAGTATGGTCCTAGGGTCCCTGCAACCCTTTCAGGGGTCATGTGATCATGATATCAAAATATTTTTCACAATAATTCTAAGATGTTTTCATTTCTATTATGGTAAATATTGATAGCTATAACCCACAGAAACAAAAGCTCTTTGTGGGAGTGGGGTTCCTCTATAATTTGTTAGAGTGTAAAGGGGTCCTACATCTAAAAAACTCGAGAACCACTGTGGCAACAGGTCCTCCAGAATTCTCTCCCAAGCCTGACCCTGTGCTTACATTTCCTTCAGAATTCACCCCCAAGCCTGACTGTATCTGAACCTAAGCTAAAAGATTCTATAGCATTCTTCCCCTCCAACAATGGAGTCTACATGGAACTGATAGCAGTACATGATGCTGGTACCTTGGATGCAAGAAATCCAGGTGCCTGATAGATATTTTCTGTTGCTGGGCAACCTTGAACTGTAACAGTGGTTGCTAGGAGCATGAATGGGGAAGGCTCATTGACTGGGGAGTCCTTAGGAAATCAAGAAATGGTACCAACCACGACTATTACTGTCCCTGTGTAGGCCCTGATGACAGGGGGGATGATTTAGGGAGTGTCTGACTCAAAACCACAGTTCAGCCCAGTGGGGCCTGCAGGGTTCATGTGAACTAAAAAAATGGACCACCTTTGGCTTCTGGAAGGTACAAGGAGTTCTCTGGGGAATCCCTCACTGATCTTCCATTTTGTCTCCCAGCCATACTTTTCTCCCCAAATTCCTCCCAGAGAGGAGGTAGGAAGATGTTTGTCTGCCATAGCCTAGGGGAATAGGGAGCAAGGAAGGTCAAAGAAGGCTGAGGTTAGATTATAGTGGGGAATGGGGAGTTTGCTACTAGGATTAAGGTAGAATTTTAGTTAGAGCTAGAGTTGGGATTGGGATTTTGGAACTAGGGTTGGAAGGAAGGTTAAGGGTTGGGGTTAAGATTCAAGTTGGAATTAGGGTTCTGATTTCATAGTTGGTTTGGGGATAAGACTGGGTTTGGAGCAATATGGTGCAGATAGATCCCAGACCATCGCCCCTGCATACTGGCTATACTCTCTTCCCTTTCCTATCCTGACCCTTTAATGAATCATCTCAACTCTACACTATCCTCTACTCTCTAATCCCTTGCCTCTTGTTCTATCGATGATTAAACCTTACCAAACCACAGCCCCGGATTGCTCCCACCATCTGCCTCCTTTAGTCCAAGCTATATGATGCCCAGTGGAATTAGGTTAAAATCACAAAAACCAGGCTGATTGGATCCACTACAAAGTTATGTTATCTATTCTCAACTAGGCCCTCGCTGCAGCAATCAAATCACTCTATTCCTCCCTAATCGACTGGCTAGCCCACTCTCCACCCAGCTGTTCTAGACCTTCCTACCCCTACTCAAGCCTCCCAAGGCATCTGTTCTCCCACCCCCAACCACTCTTTGCTGAGGGCCTCGCATTATACGTCCCTGAAAAAAATGGAATCTATTGATTGAGAGCCCCCTTTTCTCCCCTCTTCCTCATCTCACATCACTCAGACATCTTCTAGTTATCTCTTTCTTCACATTTTTATTAAATGAAGAGATGACCCTTCTTCTCACTAAGACCAAACCGTCTGTAGACAGTATACCCTTGCTCCCCTCCCCTCTCATCTTCAGCAGATTGTCTTTACTATCACTACTACCGTATCTCTAATCTTCAGTAACTCCCTATATGCTGGATCCTCTATTATTACTACAAACACACCTCTCTCCAACCATTCCTGCTAGCTCTTGTCTTGTCTGTATTTCCTTTCTTGACTAAACAACTGGAGAAAGCCATCTACATTAAATGTCTCTACTTCTTTTCTCACTGTCTTTTTAACCTTCCGTAATATGGCTTCTCATTACTCAATTGAACTTGCCGTCTCAGAGTTACCCATTAAATCCCTTGCCAGCTCTAATGCCTTTTTCTCAATGTTCATCCTTCTTTACCTCTCTGCATCATTTAAAGTGTTGATTACCTTTTTCTCCTGCATACTATTTCCTCTACATTTTTGTGGCACTTACCTCTCCTAGTTCTCCTCCTATGTGACCACTCCTCAGTCTCCTTTGCTGGATCTTTCTCTATGTCATGGCCACTAACCACTGACATCCCTACTATGTATCTTCATTTGTTGATCTCATCAGTGCCATAGGTTCAATTATCATCTCCGTATAAATGATTCCTATATTTATATATCCAACCATACTCTCTCCTGAGCTACAGTCCTTCATCACCAATTGCCTTTTGGAATATCTCAAACTGGATTTCATATAGGCATCTCAAAATCAACATATCTAAAACATATGGGACTAGTCTTTTTATTTTGCTACCATTTAGAAATATCTCCATCACCTCTATGCCCTGTGTTGCTTGGTATAGGATTGATGGAGATTGTGATGATGAGACTGAAGATGCATAGGCATCCACTTCCACTTCTTTCATCAAGTAATCAATTTTTCCTAAGCCTCTCCTATGTGCCCAGACAGTGCTGGTTTTAGCTCTGGGTCTCAAGAAGCTCACAATCTAGTTGGGAAATTTATAACTTTGTTGCCTAGTTGATTCCTCTCCACTTGACTGAGAACCTATGGTTTTCTGATCCTGCTCCCTTTCATTAGAGGCTAGAGGAGAAAGAAAGGGACGATACCTTCTATGTTATAAAAACAGGTAACCATATTCCATCTAAGTAAAGGGAAGCACAGGGAAGACCATAGAGCAAACTGGAGCAAGAGGAGGACACGCTGGAGCTGACTCTTGAAAGGCGAATGGGATTTCTGAACTGTTTTCAGGTAGCCATAAAAAAAATCACCAACATTTTGTCCTGTCCCTCCCTTTCTCCCTCCTTTACTTGCTTCCTTAGTCTCTCCTTCCTTCTCCTCTGCCTCCTTCCTTCCTTGCATTTTTCCTTCCTTTCTTCCCACCATCTCTTTCTTCTTTCCTTCCCTCCATTCTTCCTTCCTTTCTCCCACCCCCTTGCTTGCTTCCTTCTTCCCTTTCTTCCTTCCTTCTCTCCACCTCTCATTCTTCAATTCTTTTCCCTCCTCTCTTCTATCCTTTCTTCCTTCCCATTCAAGATAGGGTCTGCAACCCCAAGCAGAAGACTGTGTCCTCAAAGTGAGGATGACCTTTCTGCCTTCCATTACCAATACTCAGCTGTGTTGTCTGGGGCTCCAGTCCAGGAGGAGGACTTCCCAGGACCTTCCTGAGTGAGATCAGAGTTAGAAGAAGAATCACAATATAATGGAATAAGGCCTAGACTGGATGTCAGGAGACCTAGGTTCAAATCCCAAAGCTGCTACTTTACAAGTCAAAAATATGTAGAACTTCAGGGATTACATCAGAGTGGTGTGGCCTTGGGCAAATCAATCCACCTCAGTTTCCTACTTTGTAAAATGAGAGGTTTGGACTTAGACGAGCTCTAAGGTCCCTTCCTGCTCCAATTCCTGTGTTGTTAAGGCATGTCCCTTGGAGTGGCTGGGTTGATTCCTGGTGTACAGATGCCCCCAGCTTTGGGCAGCCAGGCTTACCTCTAGCCCACCCCCTCCCCTTCCTATAGCCTGGAGGATGCGCGCAGGGTCTGGGGCCCTGTAGCCTGGCTGGGAAAGGCTAAAGGAATTGCCTCTGTTTGCTCAGGATGATGTGAAGTTGAAAAATGCTCTCTGAGGCCCCTTCCAGCTCTAGTGTTCTGTGAATCTTATTATTCTAAGGACTCGGGTAATTTGTGTTTGCCAATTAATCATCAGGCCCCAGGAGGCTCCAAAGGCCTCTAGTCCCAGTCCTAAAGCCACAGGGAATAAAGTGCCTCCAGGCAGGGGAAGGCTCTGTCTGAGAGTCTGATTCTACAAATAGAAGCCACAGCTTTTCCCCAAGCCCATAAAGATCTATTCACCAGCCTTTAGAGAAAAAGTATGGTTCATATTTAAAGAAAAAATTTAAAAAGATGATCTCAAAGCATCTACTAAATTTTACCAACAAGAGAGGAGGATCAATGATGAGGGTGAGGAAGGTCACACAAGAACAGTTACTAGCATAACTGGGCAGACTGAGAACCCAAGCCTTCAGGCAATAAAGGAGACTGCCCAAGTTATGCCCCTCTCAGCTTTGCCTCGAGGCCGTCCCTGTTGTGATGAATGATTTCTCTCCCTTTAGGGCAGAGGGAGGGTATGAAATGTAAACTCTTCTAGCCCATTCCCAACCTGTCTTTCCAGACTTATTGGGCAGTCTTCTCCCTCCTGCACTCTACCATCCAATCTCTCTGCTCCCCACACACCTCTTTCGGCATAAGCTTGTCTCCCCTTTAGAATGGAGGTGGCAAATGGGCAGTTTCATTCTTGGTCCTTGTACCCCTCAGGGCGTGGCATGTGGCATATGCTTAACAAAGACTTGTTGCTGGTGTGAGTGAGTGGTGGAGCTTAATCTGGCTGGAGAGCTACAGGTTTCTGAAGGTGCGGGTGCAGAAGACCCTCTGGTCCTCAAGACAGGAGATGGGCTCATACTGGAAAGGTAGGAGGAGGCAGGTTGTGAAAGGCCTTAAAAGCCAAGCATGTTTAATCTTGGAGGCAATAATATTCACAAGGGCTGCCAGCCAAGAAGGAGGCCAGCAATAAACTCTGATTTCAGGTGTCTACTTGTAAATATACAAAGAATGGACAATAATCTAGGTGAACCAGTGCTCCTTGGGCAAGGTGGCAAATTTGGCCTTCTAGGTCTGTTACTAAGACTAGGTGGGATGAGACTCAGTGTCTGGAATGCAGCTCTGGAAGAACATTTTATTCAAAAAGAACAGACTAGCTAAAAGGAGAAGTAGAATAATATTGCAAAATGTTAAAATGTGCCTGTGTGAGGAAATTCAGGAACCAGCAGCAGGAAGCATGGTGGATAGCGCTTAGGTTAAGACCCACAGATGCACAAACCCAAGCAATGTTGTCTTTTTTTTTTTTAACTCTGCAGACGTCTACTAGACCCTTATTTTTTTGCAGCCTGTCACAGTGCTAGGCACTGGGGGGAGATAAAAAGTTTAGGTAATAAGACACAGTCTCTTCCCTCACAGAGCTCACATTCTGGTAAAATAAATAATATAGTTTAAAATTTTTATTTTTATTTTGAATTTAACAACAAATAAAATGGGCGTTTCCATATGCAGAACAGAAAAAAGAGGATTGTACATGAAACTGCAGATCCCTAAACAATATTGTCATAAGAGATTACCATAGGTCTCTTGGACAAGAAGATGGAAACAGAAAGTATGCACACGCCACTTTGAAGACCATTGATCTCAATGGTCTGGACCTCTTTGTCTGTCAAAAAAACAAAGCAAACCTATCAATTCTTGACTTACTTTGTTAGCAATTACGTTTTTCAAAATATGGAAGAAATGAAGAAGAGAATTGCTATTCCGGACCTGAATCCAATCAACAAGGAAGAATTTCTTGCTGAAGGAGCAATGATGGGAAACGTTGGGAGGGAAATGGCCATTTTGTCTCAGCGTTCATGATAGAGTAGAAGAAAAATCAAGCAGAATCTGATTTGTGCCCCAAAGTTTGGGGGGAACCGATTCCAAAGAATTCAGAGAAAGGATAAGAAGAGAGCTCCAACGGTCTAAACTTCTACAGGAAAGGGGATGGGAAGCCCACAAGAGTAATCAGTTGGTTCACTAACATTTTTAAGTGCCACCTATATGCCAGACCTGGGAATCAGGAAGATCTGAGTTCAAATCTGACCTCAGATTTGAATTACTGGCTATATGAACCTGGGGAAGTCACTTAATCATGTTTGCCTCAGTTTCCTCATCTGTAAAAATGAGCTGGAGAAGGAAATGGCAAATTACGTCAGTATCTCTGCCAAGAAAACCCCAAATGGGGTCACAGAGAGTCAGACATGACTGAAATAACTGAACAACAACATATGCCAGTCACTGTGCAAAGCACTGAGGATACAAAGAAAGGTAAAAAGCAAACAGTCCCTGCTCTCTAGGAACTCAGTCTAATGGGGAGAAAATACGCAAACAAGTAAATGGATACAGGATGAATTGGGAGTAGTCTCAGAGGGAAGGCATCAGAATTAAGGGGTACTAGGAAAGGCTTTTTGCAGAAGGGGGGACCATAGCAGCTACTTAAAGCAGGAAAGAGAGGTAACAGAAGATGTAAGGAAACAGAGATGAAGAAGGAGAATGTTCCAGGCATGAGGGACAGCCAGTGCAAATGTCTAGAGTCAAGAAATGGAATGTCATGTATGAGAAACGGCCAGGAGGCCAGTGTCACTGATGACATGGTATCTGGAGAGGATGAAGAACAGATTCCAAAGGATTCAGAGAAAAGGTAAGAAGAACTTCAATGTTCTACAGGAGAAGTTGGCTCAAGAAGGAAAAGGTCGTAAGAACAAAACCCAGAAGACAAAAGCAGAAACAGTTTTGATGAGGATAAAAAGAAGAAGCTGCCCAAGGATAACGATCAACCAATCATTAGCCAGTTCTGATTTTTTTAAAGACGCAAATCAAACGCAGAATACAAAAGCACAGCACAGTGGTAAGAGCAGCAGCCAGGAAGCCTAAACCTCAGAATAAGTTGAGTCTGCCTATGGACAAGCAGGAAAAAAAAGACCTTTTATCTCTGTTTGAGGCAAGAGGAAAATCAAAGAAGTCCCCTAACTGTCCCTCCAGATGCCTGGAACAAATGAGAATGGACAGTGAAAGGAAGGCAGAACTGCTTCATTTTCCTTGAATTTTCTCTGTCAAGGAGGATCACCTTTGGATTTGGCAGTACAGAGGAAAAATGAGAGACAAGGAGTTAGGTGAGGAGATGATAAGAGAGCAAGCACTTTGCTCCCCCGAATGAACTCCTTCCAGAGGAACTCTAGAGGACGTGCTAGAGGTAATCTTTGATAGCTTCAGGAGATCTAGAAAGATGCTGAGGAAGTGGCGATCACAGACTTACCATGGCTTAATTAAAAGTAGGTCATGTCATGTTGGTCACACCAGGCTTATTTCTTTTTGTGATTGAGTTACTAGAGTGTATAGAGAGGGAATGCTATAGACTGCAGTTTATTTATCTTGGGAGGTAGTAAGTTTCCTCTCCTTTAAGCAAAAGCTAATCGATCAATCACTGGTTATGTTGGAGAGAGGATTCTTTTGCAGATATGGATTGGAGTAGCTGCCTCTGAGGTCCCCTCCTACCCTCAGATGCTATGGTCCTATGATTCTGTGATTGTAGTTGAGCAAATGGATTCCTATTTTTTTTTCAAAAAGGGAAGAAGTTGGTCTAATGAATTTGACTTCATTTCCTGGAAAAACTCTAGAATTTATTTATTTGTTATTTTTAAATTTTTATTTATTTATTTTTAGTTTTCAACATTCACTTTCATAAGATTTCAAGTTCTAAATTTTCTATACCTCTCTCTTCTCCCACCTCTCCAAGATGGCATGAAATCTGATACAGGTTATACATGTACAATCATATTATACATGTACATTTCTACATTAGTCATGTTGTAAAGAAAAATTAAAACCGAAGGGGAAAATCATAAGAAAGAAGAAACAAAGAGAGAGAGAGAGAGAGAGAAAATAGTATGCTTCATTCTGCATTCAGACTCCATAGTTCCTTCTCTGGATGTGGATAGCATTTTCTATCATGAATCTTTTGGAATTGTCTTAGATCCTTGCATTGCTGAGAAGAGTTAAGTCTATAAAAGTTGGTCATCATACAATGTTACTGTTATTGTGTACAATATGCTTCTGGTTCTGCTCACTTCACTCAGCATCAGTTATGTAAGTCTTTCCAGGTTTTTCTGAAATCTGCCTGTTCATCATTTTTTACAGAACAATAGTATTCCATTACATAGAATTTATTTCAAAAGGGATGGTCTGTGAGCATCTACTAAGGGAAACCATGGGAATAGCTGGACAAATCATGGTATCCACATGTAAAAGAATATTACTGTAGCAGAAAAAAGGACATATATGAAGAATTCAGAGAAACATGAAAACACTTGCATGAAATGATGCAGAGTGAAGAAAGGAGAGACAAAAAATACACAAGTACAATAATTTAAATAAAGTCATCACTAAAAGGCAATAAAGCTTAGAACAAAGATAACCTAAGATCTTTTTTACTGTGTGTCCTTTTAGTTAACAATTAAAAAACTACAAAAATGGAAAGTAATATATGCTGATAGTAGCAATCAATTAATCACCGAGTGTTTGATAAGACTTTTTTTTCCAGGAAATGGGCTAAGCTCTAAGAATACAAGATAAAAGCAAAAGCAAGTCCCTGCCCTCAAGGAGATAATGGCAGAGCCATTTTAAACTATTAATTTAAATGTTTTTATTTTAATTTATTTAATTAAATTTAGATTTTTTTAAAATTTTAAGCTGTTAAAGCTTTAAACTGTACTAAGACTTTTGGGACACCTTGCATAAATTGGTACGTAGATGATAAATAAAAAGTAAATGGGGGCAGCTAGGTGGCATAGTGGATAGAGCACCAGCTCTGGAGTCAGGAGGACCTGAGTTCAAATCCAGACTCAGACATTTGACACTAGCTGTGTGACCCTGGACAAGCCACTTAACCCCATTGCCTAGGCCCCCCCCAAAAAAAAAGTAAATGGAAGGTAATTTAAGAGGAGAAGGCACTAATGGCTAGTGGGGGGTAGGGCAGTGAGGGTGGGAATAGGAAAGACCTCCTGGATGGCTTAAAGGAAAGCTAAAGTTTCTAAGAGTCAGGAAAGTACTTCCAACCAGGGCAAAGGTTTGCAGGTGGAGATTCTGAGTGAGAAATAAGTAGATAAGTAGTGCTGAATCACAGAATTCATGAAGAATAGAATGTATATAAGAAGAATGGGGGGCAGCTAGGTGGTGCAGTAGATAGAGCACTAAGCCTGGATTCAAGAAGCCCTGAATTCAAATCCAGCCTCAGATACTTAGTAGCTATGTGACCCTGGGCAAGTCACTTAAACTGGATGAAGAGAAGGTATGAAGGGGTCAGGTTGTGATGAGCTCTAAATATCAAACAAGGGCCTTTGTATTTGATCCTAGAGGATGGCACAGTGGATAGAGAACTGGGCTTGGAATCAAAAAGATTCATCTTCTTGAGTTCAAATCCAGTCTCAGACACTTCCTGGCTGTGTGATCCTGGCCAAGTCATTTAACTCTGTTTGTCTCAGTTTCCTCATCTGTAAAATGAGCTGGAAAAAGAAATGGCAAACCACTCCAGTACTTTGCCAAGAAGACCCTAAACAGGTCATGAAAAGTTGGACATTACTGAAACTCTTCACAATAACAAAAGAGGTAATAGAGAGGCCCTGGAGTTTATTGATTAGGAGAGTACTGAGTAGTCATATTATATGCTTTAGGAAAATCACTTTGGCAGCTGTGAGCAGGTTGGGTTGGAATGGGGAGAGGCCTGAGGTGGGGAGATCAACTAGATCAGGAAAAGGCTTGAGTCAGGGAGAACAGTTAGAAGATTATTATTGCAAGAGAATTCCGTGAGCTGCTGCTCTGAATGCTCACTCCCAGTGCTGCCTGTGAAGTGTTACTGGATTTCTCTACAAGCCAAAATGGTAGAGCAAGTGAACAAGAATGTGAAACACAATGTCCTGGAGAAGACCTGGGAGCACCATCACAGCTGCCACCTCTGGATTATCCTGCTCAACAAAATCCATGATCGAACCAAATTCCTGAAAGAACATCCTGGAAAGTGCAGAGAGAGCAAGATGGAGGTGATGCCTCTGAAAATGTGGAGCTGGCTGGGCTGTCCACAGATGCCTGAGGACTACTCAAGACATAGATTTTTGAAGAACTTCATCCAGATGACAAAGGCAAAGTAAAGGAACAGAAAGATGCTCTTGTTATTACCATTGATAATGACTCTACTTGGTGGACCAAGTGGGTGATTCTAGCAGTCTCTGTACCTGTTATGACCTTCTACATATCTAGGCACATCTTTTAAAAATTGGTGGAAGGAGAGAGTGACTTGAACCAAGAAATAAAGACACCCATTGTCACTGTCCACTTTGGCTGACAGAAACTAACTTCATTTGCAAAAAAAAAAAATTGTGTTCATTCCTTGCCCCCTCCTGATACGATGAAAAGTGATCTCTCTTCTTCTGTATATTTTTCTATAGAGTGTGCCTTTTCATTCAAATTAGTTTTTAGATTTCATTCATCTTTGTGATGCTTTATCACTACTTTATAAAACTGAAGCAGCTGCTACAATTATGATACAGTTTTTAAAAATCAGATTGTTGTGGAAAAAGACAAGAGAAGAGGAGAGAGAAGGGGAGGAAAGGGAAGGCAAGGGAAGGGGAAAAAAAGAAAAGAAAAGAAAGCTATTGCAATAGTCCAGCTGGGAGGTAATGAAAGCCTCAACTGGGGTGGTAGCTGTGAGAGTGAAGAGAAGAGGATGTGTGTGTGAGATACATTGTAGTCTTGCTCTTATAAGCTTTTGGCTTACCTGTTTTCAGACTGAGTTTTTTGGTGGGGGAGAGTTCTTTGCACAGGTGTTAAAAAGCATCTGTTGGTACTTTAAAGACTTAGGAACTCTAGACAAAACAACAAACAATTGCAATTCCAGAAGACTCAAAATGAAACATGCTATCCATCTTCTGAAAGAGAGTTGATGCACTCAAAATGCAGATTGAGACACATATACATACACATATGTATATACATATATGTCTATATATACATACATACATATTTTGTACATGGCCAATGTGGGAATTTGTTTTGCTTGACTATATATGTTCGTAATAGGATGTTGGGTTGGTTTTTGTTTGGGTTTTTTTTAAGCCTTCTCAATTTGGGGGTGGGGGAGAGGACGGAGGAGAAGGCAGATCTAAAATTAAAATTTAATTTAAAACATGAAAATATCTGTTAGGTTAAAACATATTTTTTAAAAAAGAAAGAAATGGAAGCAGTTATTACTAAGACCCGCATAATTTCTTCATACCAGTACTAGGACTGAATACTGTAAATGTCCTTGAATGTCTCTATTATCAACTGTTTTCCCTTAATTGTGTGTGGTGTTTTTTTTTTTTGTCATAAAGGAGGGTTGTGGAGGAGGGGGAGGAGTTCAGAATAACTGGTGTAAAGACAAAGAAATCATCAAAAGGTATTTTTAACAAAAAAAAAATTTCAGGAGTCATTTCACACTAGCCTTATTTGAGTAATTGGTAATAGCTGGAAAGTACAAATTTAGGCTTGATGTCAAGACAAACTTCCTAATCATTAGAGCTACCCAAAGTGACCAGGCTGCTTTAGGAGGTGGTAGGTGCTTCCTCATGGGATATCTTCAAGTAAAGTTTGGTTGCACTTGTCAGGTAGATTTTAGAGAAGATCCTTTTTCAGAGAAGCTGTCCCCTGAGGTGCCTTCCAAATCTGATCAGGCTCAGCCCTGGGGAAACCTAGACCCTACAGAGAGGGATCAGGCTCTTGTCTCAAACTCTCTGGCTCTTTTTACCCCCACCCTGGAACCTTAGGGAAAATTTATTAAAACTTAGATTTGGCTCATGTCTATGGTCTCTCCCAAAGAAAATTGTTGTTTGTCCTTCATTTTTGAAGAGGACATCACAGGTGATGTCTTGACTTGTGTGTAAATTAGATTTAAGTGAGTCAGATTTGCACAAAGTTGTCAGCCTCACTCTCTTTTCCGGAATCATCAAAGTCCAGTGGCAGGACAAAAGTCAAGATGACTGGAGCGATGGCCTGGGATGCAGTAGATAACTTTGTTGTCTTTGATGTCTCTCAGCACTCCATAGCAACTGCTTCAGCCACCTTCATGGACTTTGGAACAAATTGTTCTCATCCCATTCTGATGAGAGAAGTCTTCACATGCTTGGGGGAGACACCCCCCCTTACTCACTGACAGGTTTGAGGCCTGTCAGTTACCCTTAACCTGATTTAGTTCATCTGCTGAGATGGTTTTATTGGGGTGTGGCCACTGTGCCATGAGTAGGTACTCAATAAATGTTTAATGAATTGAATTAAATTGAACCAAGTTAAAGCCACTCAGTTAAGCAGGTTCTTTAGGTCTGTATCGCCCTGCCACAGAAGCCTCACTATCCTGGATATCTTGCTCACCCTTGGGTCACTCAACCTGGGTTAGCTCATCTGAAGAGATGGTTACTGGAATGGGGTGGCTGCACATGCTACAGCTTCTTGGAGCCACAGGGGAGAGTTGAGTGACAGGTGGACACCAAAGGTGGATGAGCAGCCCTGAAAAGCCCTCAGCAAGCCCTCACATCAGAGGTGCTAGTTCTCTTTGAAGGACTTTGCCCCTGGACATATGGTGAGCCTCTGAATACCTCCGCCTAAACCTGCTTCAGAAGTTACTGTTTTTGAATTAGGTGGGGATAAGCAAACAAAGATAAGTAAATTATCACAAAAATTCATGCAATTTGAATCTTTTGGATCCCCAAGGGATGGGATCTACCAGTTATATTTATCAGTGACTTGGATGAAAGCACACTCATCAGAATCGTAGATGACACATAGCCTGGCTTCTTCAGGAACAGATGATGCTAGATTAACCTTATTCCCCCCCCACGCTTTTTTTTTACAGGAATACTGAATTCATCAATGAGGGTAGTGTTGTAGATATTTATATTTACCTAGGTTTTAGAATAGCATTTAATAAAGTTATCTCATGCTAGTCTTACGGAAAAGGTGGGGGAGATGTGTACTAGATGACAGATGACAGAACAATTAGATGGACTTGGCCAATTGGGTGACCAGACTCCAAGAGCAGTTATTAATTGCTCAATGTCAACTTGGCAGTTCTCCTGCCTCAAGGATCTGTGCTTAGCCCCACCTTATTTTACATGTTTTACATGTTTATCAAGGTCTTGCATAAAAGCACAGATGGCACACTGATCAAGCCCGCAAATGATGTGAATCTGGGAGAGATTGCTAACATTCTAGATGACAGGATTCAAAAAGATCTTGACAGGTTAGACTATCAAGCTAAATCTAATAAGATAAAATCAAATAGGGGCAAATGTAAAATCTTATACTTGCATTTTAAAAAATCATTTTCACAAATGCAAGAAGAAGGAAGCATGGCTGTATATCAGTTCATTTGAAAAAGATCCTGGGGTTTTAATAGACCACAAGCGTCACCAAAGTTGACAGTGTGACTTGACAGTCAGAAAAGAGAATTTAATGTCAAAGGGAGTTAATCAGAGGGAGTTCCCATGATCTGCTAGACTGGGGCGCTTCCCATAGAGCTGATTTCTGGATGTTCTTTAGCAAGTGACCAAAGTACAGGTCCCTACAGAAGGTGCCAGAGGGCATGTCAGGGGAACTCCTTTGCTTCCTAGCAAGCCTTGAACTGTGGTAGAAGTGTCATAGCTTCCAGGAATTAGAAAGTGATAGTTTCACTGACCTGGTTGGACCACATTTTGAGACCCTGAGTTTAGAGCCCTAAGAGGACTTAGATCAGGGGCTCTGAACCTTTTTTTGGAGTCATGGACCCATTGGGAAGTCTGGCAAAGCCTATGGACCCCCTCTCATAATAATGCTTTTAAATGCATAAGATAAAATACGTAGTAGTACAAAGAAAACTAATTATATTAAGACACAACTATCAAAATTTTTTTTTAAAGTTCACAGATCCAGGTTAAGAATCTTTGCCTTGGGGGCAACTAGGTGGCACAGTGGATAGAGTACTGGCCGTGAAGTCAGGAGAATCTGGGTTCAAATCTGGTCTGAGACCAAACACTTGACACTTACTAGCTGTGTGATCCTGGACAAGTCACTTAACCCCAGTTGCCTAAAAATAAAAATAAAAAGAATCTTTGCCTTGGGGGCAGCTAGGTGGCGAAACGGATGGAGCACCAGCCCTGGAATCAGGAGGACCTGAGTTCAAATCCAGCCTCAAACACTTGACAATTAGTAACTGTGTGACCCCGGACAAGTCACTTGGCTCCAATTGCCTCACACCTCCCCCCCCAAAAAAAATATTTAGAGCATTTAAAAAAAAAAAGAATCTTTGCCTTTCAGGTCATCTAATTCAACCCTCACTCATTTACCGATGAGGAAAATGAATCCTAGAGAGATGATCTGCCCCAAATCACCCAGGTAGTAAGACAGTAAATGAGACTCAGGTCCTCTGCCTGCAAAGCCCACATTTTTCCCACACCATCATTCTACCTCCTCCATGTGGAACACCGGGTTCAGTTCTGAGTGATACAAATTAAAATTCAGACTGATAAAGACAGCAAGTAGCCAGAGGAAGAGAGCCAGGGTAGTGAAAGACCTTGGAGAGCAATCCAAAGAACAGTGCAGAGAAGACTTGAGGGGACAAGGTAGAGGGTCCAAAGGGCCATCACACTGAAGAGGCTTAGACCCGTTTAGTCTGGCCCCAGACAGGCAGAATCAGAAGCAAAGAATGGAAACTGGAAAGAGGCGAATTGGGATTAATATAAGGGGAAAGGTCCTACACAATTAGAGCCATCCAAAAGTGGAATGGACCCTAGTGAGGCAGCCTAGGTGGCTTGATAGGGCAGGTGATTGTTCAGTCGTGTCCAGCTCTTGATGACCCCACTTGGGGTTTTCTGGGCAAAGATACTGCAGTAGTTTACCATGTCCTTCGGCTCATTTTATAGGTGAGAAAACGGAGGCAAACAGGGTGAAGTGACTTGCCCAGAGTCACATAGCTAGTAAGTGTCTGAGGCTGAATTTGAACTCATGTCTTCTTGACTCCAGTCCCAGTGCTCTATCTACTGAACCACCTGGCTGCCTGGAGTCAAGAAAACCCAAGTTCACATCCCAACTCAGACATTTATTAGCCATGTGACCCTGGGCAAGTCACTAAATTTTCTCAGCCTCAGTCTCCTCATCTATAAAATGGAGTTAACTTATCTCATAGTGTTGTTGTGAATGGGATAACATATAAATCCCTTTGTAAATCATAAAGTGCTATTTAACTGCTAGTTCTTATTATTAGTGGGTTCCCCGTCTTTGGAGGCCTTCAAAGCAAGGCTAGATGACCTCCTGTTGGGTACACTATAATGGAGATTCCTTTTTTGGGTATTGGTGGGACTGGCTGGTCACTGAAATCCCAACTCTAAAATTCTGGGTTGTGACTATGGTAGTGGTGATCAGCAGAGGGGAAGGGTAAAGAGCTGAAATGAAGCCTGTAGAGGATTGTTTCCCCAGCTCCCCATACCAGGGCCCTGAGCATTCCTCACCTAGTCTGTCCCAACTCTACCTTCTGGTATAAATTCTGAAAATGTCTGCTTTAAAACCTCCTTCAGTTTTCTGTTGAAAAAATGGTTTGAATCAAAAGAAGCTCATTGTGAGTATCGGCAGTGTCCAAAGAGTCAGGGCAATTTATACGAGATGTCAGCATTGGGATCCTGCTGACAAGCACCAAATCAGCCCCCTAAGATCATGCTGCACTGCTTCCAGAGCTTTCCTATCCCCCCAAACTCCTGAATGTCACAAGAGCTCAGCAGAAATCCCAAAAGTAGGTCTGTCTCAGAGCTCTTACTTCTTCCTTCCCTCTCTCCCTCCCTTTAAACCTTCTTCTCCTTTTTTACTCTCCTTTCTTTCTCTCTCTCTCCTCCCTCCCCCTTCCCCTCTCCCTCTTTCCCTCTCTCTCCTCTTCCTTCCCTCCCAATTTCTCTTCCTCTCTTTCTGTCTCTTCTCTCTCCTCTCTCTCTCTTTCATCCCCTGCCCTCTCTCCCTCCTTCCCCTCTCTCCCCCTCCCTCCTTCTCTCTTTCTTCTGCTCTCTCTTTCTCTCTCCCCTCTCCCCATCTCTGTCTGTCTCTCTACCTTTCTGTTTATCTCTGCCCTTCTTCCTTTCCTTATTGATGGTTACTTGGTTGCCTTTTTTTTTTTTTGGTAATAATATCCCAGAATTGGTATTTTCCCTTCCTTCACACAGCTTGAAAATTGATCTCTAGATACTTCCTTGCCTCCATTTCCCTTCTTCCCTCTGCCTCTTTCTTTTCCTTTTATCTCCTCTTTGCCCTAGACTTCTCTCCTTTCTTTTCTTCCTTTCTCTCCTTACCTTCTTCTCCCTCTGCCCTTTCCTCTCTTCTCCCTTTTCTGCTTCTTTCCTTTATTGTTTCCCTTTCTCCCCTTCTCCCTCCTAAAGCCACTGGGAACCCTCCTGTGGGATTGCTTTAAATCACAACCACTTGGGGTCTGGCCCACTGCCCCTTCTTTCTAAAAATGGGAGTCCCCAGATGAGCTGTTTTTCCTCTGGGCAGCTTCAGATCAAAAATAGTTCTCAGCATTCAGAATATGCTGTGGGTCTCCTGACTCACTGCCTGCCTACTCACTCCTAAGCTTCTGGCAGCCGGGGGGGGGGGGGGGTCACTCTGCCTTACCTGAAACACCACAGAGCTGCCAGGCCAGGGCCAGGACCAGGACCAGGGCCAGGGCCTGAGGGGACTCCAGAGAGCTGGAGGGGTGTTTTAACAGAGGCAGGAACTGTCCCAGAACTCCTGCATCTGTTCTCTAGTCTCTTTTGTGGTTCCCCATTTGTAAACTTCCTGTCCAAATCTAAAAACAATTTATCCTTCCCTTGCCTGATGTTCAGTGCTACTCTAACACATGAAGTCAGAGCCCCTGAATTCCAGTCCCTGCCCTACTATTCACTCCTTGTGTGATCTTGGGTAAGTCACTTCCTTCCCCCATGGGTCCTCAATATTGCTCATCTGAAAGATAATAAAATGAGGCTTGAGAATCCCTAAGTTTTCTTCCAGATGTAAATCCTATGATTTGCTGGGGTGCTACATCTCTCCCATCCAAACACAAGTTTTCAAGAGTTCCACGAGCAATTCAGTTCAATACACATTGAAGGGATGGTCTCTAGAGATTACGAAAACCAAAATGAAACCCTCTTTTATTTCAAGGACCTTCTTCAGGGTATCCCGAAAGTTTCAGTGTAGTTTTAAGCTTTTTTTAACTGGTGAGGATAAATAGTGAGGATAGACTGAGATAAGATTCGTAATGTGCTTAATGCACTGCCTGGTACATAGTAGGTGCTAGATAACTTCTACCTATTATTATTATTATTATAAACTAGCTTTAAGCTGCACTAAGACTTTTGGGACACTCTATATTCTTTTCAGCTCTCTGACAGAGACAATCTATTATTTCCGGAGCTCTGGTCTACTTGCTATTTGATTTGGTAGAAAGAGTCCTGGAATTAGGTAAAATTAGGAGACTTGGATTTGAATCCTGACTTTGACTGTTATTAACCATGTAATAATATGGGGCAAATCACTTCACTGAGCCTCAGTTTCCCCACATGCAAAATGAGGATAATACTACTTGCATTATTTCTCTCATTGGTAAGGAAAGGAAACAACTGCGTAAACCCTAAGGTACTGCTCTTATGGCTGTTGTTGTTACTATCATTATTGTTAATCCCCCCACAAAGTCCTGCTCTGATGCCTCATTGTGGCCCGGAGGTGATGCTGTGTGTTTGAAGGCCATGCCAAGGAGCAAGCTCTGGCAGATTCTGCCATGTATGAGTACAGTCCTGACAATAGACTGTGTCAGGCCTAACTAAGCATGGAAGGACTCATCACCATTGGCTGGCCACTTGGTGATGAAATCTTCAGCCATGGCAACCTGTGAAACTAAGTCAAATACAAAACCGTACATCAGAGCTTTACAACTCTAGGCTGCTTCTGCAAAAATGGCAGCAACATGGCAGGAAAGAGGCAAAGGAAGCTAAGACTCAAGATTTCAGATAGTTTACAGATACTGACTTTAGCTGCTGGTACTCTAAATATCAGATCCTTCTCTGAGGACCAAAAAGAGATAATTCCTAGAAAAACTGAATTGTATTCATTTTGACATTTTTGCTATAAACAAAGCCAAAATATAGATGAAAGTATGAATAAATGGGGGGAAAAAACCATTTATTAAGCACTTTCCATGTTCCAGCAGGGACTGTGGTACTAAGGGCTGGGGGGTGTTGTTCGTCCTTCATTCTCCAAGGGGACTGGAGACAAATACAAGCAAAAAAGATAGTCCCTACCTTCAAGAAGCTTATATTCTAATGGGAGAAGACAATACTTAAAAGGGAGCTAGAAAGGGAGGTGAATTTTCTCTTGGCAAATGACTTGGCTTTGGGCAAGATAAGACAAAAATTTATCTATAAGAGCCTAGAGTCCCATAGACGTAGTCCGAGTTCAGGTAGGAGGGAAATGAAATACAGGCACTATAGCTAAGAAATGGCCGGCAAGTAGCAGTTAAATAAAAGGATAGCTCATGTGTTCTCTATTTAGAAGAAGCAGTTAAAGGAAATGACAAAATTGGTTTGATTGTATGTCCAAAGGCAACAAGAAACATCATTCTATGGGACATTTGGTTATCTCATATGGTGGTGCTCATAATAAGTATTTGCAAAATGGCTACCATGAAAATAATTGGTTATGTACTAACATCTATGTTAGAGAATTGGGAAGGAGGGAATTTCTATGAAAAACTCAACAGAACCCTTCAAGTTAAATCAACATATACTTTGATATATGCTGATATATACTTTGGGCAACTTTGATGCAAAAGTAGGCATAAGTAAAGATCATGAAATACATGTTTGAAAATGCGGTTTATGAGTAAGGAATGAGAGAAGCCAAAGATTTGCAGACTACACAAAAGCCTCCTGCCTATAAAGAGATTTATAAGGTTCTAAACATGATGAACATCAAATAACATCACAAAAAATGAAATTGTTCAGCAGACAAAAAATAGCTCTGACACAGGAGTCAATTCATTGTATAGTCAGACCACCAACTTGTCAGAGCAAAGATCAAAATTAATTTAAAGCTAAAAGAAAGACTAAAAACAAAAACAAACACATACAGTATGCCATCAAAACAAGGCCAAATTGACCTACTTAAACAAGCAACTGACCCTTGCACATTGGAAATGGATGTAGGAAAGGACATTAGCACAGATAATGATACATTTACAAGGACACTTAACTAATGTAAATCAATTACCACAATGAGGAGACCAAAAGAGTTCCCAAACTACTTTAGTCAGTATTTGACTTGTCAAAATGTCAAGGGCAACACCGACTTAGAATATAAAATGTTATAGAGAAAGATGATGGGAGACAATGAGTAATATTATCCCTTAAAAGAAGCAGTGGAAAGAAGAATCAGTTTAAAGAAAGTTTGGCAAAGTCATGCAGAAAGCATTTAAGGATGAAACTGGAAAAGTGACAACAAACACAACGGAAAAGATCTGAAAAGATTTAAAAAACAAATTCCTTTTACCATTAAGAGCAGGGGAGTTGCAACATTTGGACTCAGCCCAAAATGTGCTTATAAAGAAAGTAGAAATGGTACTAAAAACAAAAAAACAAAGGTAAGAAAAGCAGCTGGACAAGACCAAATATAATTAGAGGAGGTCACTGCTGCAGGCAAGAGTTTCAAGAGCACTGACATCAATTAATAAGATGTCTGAAGGAGAAGAAAATACCACAGTCATAGGAAAAAAATTCAGACCTTATCACTGCCAAAAAATCAAAAACAAAAACGAAAAAACAGCAATGATCACCAGCTCATATGCCTACTTTCCCATATCACTTTGCTCCATGCATTTTATGCTCCAGCTATACTGGTCTACTTTGTTGTTGTAGTTCAGTTGTTTTAGTGTGTATGACTCTTTGTGACCCTGTTCAAGGTTTTCTTGGCAAAGATACTGGAGTGGTTTACCATTTCCTTCTCCAGCTCATTTTACACATGAGGAAATGGAGGCAAACAGGGTTAAGTGACTTGCTCAGAGTCACACAGCTAGTAATGGTTTGAGGACAGATGTGAATTCAGGTTTTCCTGATTCCAGGCCTGAAATTCTGTCCACTACACCACCTAGCTGCACTGAACACAGCTTTACCATCACACAATTAACTGAAAGATGTTTAGAATATAAGATCCAACTGTCTTTGTCATAAAATTTTGATATGGGGAATAAAATGCTGTTTTTAAAAACTTACCAATAAATAGATCAAGTATTCATTAAACATTTACTATGTGCTGAGGCTAGAGGTAAAGCTTGTTCAAAGACCCTTTCATTCATAATATGAAGTGAGGCACAAAATAAGGAGACATATTCTCTGTCATGGAGGCTGTCCAGACCAGAATCCAAAGTGAAGAGGAATTCCCTATAGATGGTTAGGCGCTTTCAGATGCAGCTTTTTGTGGACTATTGCAGAAGCTCTTAAATGAGATAAGTAAACACTCAATACAGTTTTGGGTTAAAAAAAAAGTGAGTGAATAATGTCCATTGTCCTTAGCAGAGAGGTGGGTGGTGGATGATAGGTATAGGATGAGGCATACACAGCCTATGTATTAGTTTATTTTGCTTAATTGTACTTATTGGTTACAATGGAAGTTTCTATTGGGTGAGAGTGGGAGGCAAGGTCATTGGGAAGTAACAGAGTTGTTAGGAAGGAAGGAAGGAAGGAAGGAAGGAAGGAAGGAAGGAAGGAAGGAAGGAAGGAAGGAAGGAAGGAAGGAAGGAAGAATATCAATGAAACATGCCTAGAAACTAGACTGATAGTCAGTTGGATGGACAACCTATAGAGTTCATTCATGTGTGGGTGTCTTGGACACACAGTAAAAGTGGAAAACAGGTTGGGCCCAGAAATCCACTGGAGGACAACAGGCTACACTGAGTACCTTTGAGGAATTATAGTGTTCCTTTAATGAGCCCAAGCTACTCTCTGACACAAAGGCTTATATTTTTAATGCCATCAATCTTACAGTGTTATTACATAGCTGCGAGTCATAGAACATCACTGCAGTCTCTGAAGACTGAAATTGAAGCTCACCCAAAGGGGGATGGGGGGAGGAGTGGGTGGGTGGGAGCAAAATGAAACCCATTATCTCTCCCCCCAAACACTCTCACCTTCCAAATGTCCCTATTAACTGACAAAGGTATTGTCTCTGTCACCTGGGCTTGGGACCCCCATCTATTCTCCTGATCCAATCCAGTGCCAGACCTTGTCATTTACGTCTTCAAGATCTCTCTCCTATCAGTCCCCTTCTGTCCACTCATCTAGCCACAGACTTGGCCAAGCCTTCATCATCTCTCCCCTGGAACACTGTAATAGTCTTCTACCTGGTCTCCCTCCCACACCAATCCATCGTCCACTCAGCTATTAAGATGGTTTTTCTAAATTGAAAGCCTGATGATGTCATCCATCTGCTCAATGAGTTCCAGCTTCTCCCTATTACTGATCTGTTGTTGTTGTTGTTCAGTTGTTTTCAGTTGTGTCTGACTCTTTGTGACCCCTTTTAGGGTTTTCTTGGCAATGGTGCTGGAGTGCTTTGCCATTTCCTTCTCCAGCTCATTTTTACAGGTGAGGAAACTAAGACAAGGAGGGTTAAATGACTTGCCCAGGGTCACACAGCCAGTAAGTGCTTGAGGCCAGATTTGAACTCAGGAAGATGAGTCTTCTTGTCCTCCAGGTCTGGCACTCTATCCACTGTGCCACTTAGCTGCACCCCCTATAACTGATAGGATCACATAAAATCCTCTATTTGGCCTTTAAAGACCTTTACAAACTGGTCCCTTCCTATCCTTCCAGTTTTCCTACATTTTACTCCCCTCCATGCACTCTGTAATCTAGCTACACTGGCCTGCAGGGCCTTCCCACTCTGGAACATCCCTCCCTATGTTGGCCCCCTTCTCCCATTCCTGCAGCTTCAGTGGTATGGTGGATGGAACTCCAAACCTTTTCAGAAGTCATAAGTTCAAGTCTGCCCTCAGACACTAACTGCATGACACTGGGCAAATCACTTAACCCCTCTCTGCCTCAGTTTCCTCATCTGTAAAATGGAAATAATAATAGCACCTACCTCCCAGGGTTGTTGTGAAGATCAGAGATAATATTTGTGAAGTGCTTAGCATATATAATAGATACAATTTAATAAATGCTTATTTCTTTCCTATACCAGGGTCTCTGTTTTGGAGACGGGCCTAGGCCAGTCAGGCCTAACTCTCCTTCTAATTTAATAAATGCTTGTTCTCTGTCTGACATTACAAACAAGGCATTACAAAGGAGAAACAGCAAAAGTGAGAAAATGATATGGTCAGGCTGTGAGGAAAAACTGACCAGCAGCCTTTGTGCCTCATAGGTACTTTTGTGCTGTTAGCAGAACTCTAGAAAGGCCCTTGGATCACTGGTGGTGATGGTTCCACTGTGTTGAATTCCGGGGAGAACACGTCCAAGGGTCACCTACGTAGGCGAGCATGGATGGGCTGCAATCTGCATCATTGGAGGGAATTTCCATATCAGTGAGGTCACAAATCCACTTGAGTCTTTGAAACATAAAAAACTACTATTATAAGAATTATATCTGCCTTGGACACCTTCCACATGTCCCAGTTCCCCAACTGTTATCCCCTTTCCCCTTGCTTAGATTGAGGCCTCAATCATCTCGAGTCTCATTGAAAGCCTTCCATGACCACTACTCTCTTTGTTATCTGAGCTCTAGGAGACTCAAGACTCTCATGGCCCTCAACACTTTCATCTAAGCCTACCAACACCCTTTTTGTCCTTCAGGGTCCAGCTCAAGTCACAGCTCCTCCAGAAAGCCTTCATTGGGCCCCTCCGGGCTGAAAAATGTTCTTGCCCCCCTACTTTTCCTAGAGCTTTGTGGCACCCCTGGTAACCCGTAAACCTTACTGAGGGCATTTTTTTCATCCTTGTCCTCTCAGCCTGGAGTTCAGGGTTTCACACAAAATAGGTATTAATTTTTTTTTAATCACTCCTGGCCCCGTTCTCGGTTCTTTGTTTGGGACCTTCCTCCTCAGATACCATTGTGAGCTCCATAGTTAGCTGAGGGCTAAATCTCTGCTCTTCCTTACAGTTCTCTCAGGCAAGCATAATAAGAACTTTTTATATATATATATGAAATATACATGCATATATACATATATACACATATCACTTTATATATAAAAATATCCATATTTATATGTCACTCTCTCTATAAATATATCCATACTTATTGTCACATTATATATAAACATATCCATATTTCTATTTTATTTTATATTTAAAAATCTTGTTTATATATAAATATATCCATATTTATGTATTACTTTATAAATATATCCATATTTATATATAAATAAATCCATATTTATATAATTATATATAAATGTATCATTTAAAGGTCCACAAATCACTTTACATTGAATCTTCTCAACAACCCTGGGAGGTGGGTGATATTACTATCTCCATTTTACAGCTGAGCAAAATGAGGCAGACAGAGAGAGATCAAGTGACTTGCCAAGACAGGGTCCCCACCCTCAAGGAGTTTACAATCTCAGATCTGGGAGGGGCTTTAAACACCAGGGCCTTTATTCTAACAGAGAGCATCTCTGCCCGAGGTCGCCCCAGTAGGGGAAGCCAGGTGTCTTGGCTCCTGGTCCAGAGCTCTTCACCACGTGGTATGACCTTAGGGAACCCAGAAGTCACCCTTTCCTTCTTCCCTCACTCAACCCGGCTTCCTAACACGCGAGGCTATCTAGCCAGACACCCACACTTCAGTGGAAATGGATTTGTCAGGCTATTTCCTGAATGCTCTTGTGAATGGGGGGTGGGGGTGCAGGAAGGGTAGGAGCCCCGCTTTTAGAGGTGCTTTGGGGAGGGGAGCTACAGCAAGAAACCCTCTGCAGAAAATCGTGATCTGAAAGCATACTTTCGCCCATTAAAGAATATTTTGGAATCAGGAAAAGCTGGGTCGGCTGTGACACTGACCAGCCGTGGAACCACGTACTGACACTCATTTTCCTTCTAACCAGCTCTACCAAGTTCTTACGGTGTTTGGGCGTGTCAAATGAGATGACTATAAAAAGTTTTGTACACCTAAAGTGACAGATAAATGCTAGTTATTATTGTTATTATTATTATTATTATTATTATTGCATTAAACCACGCCCCCAGCCCTAGGCTCAAGTGGGGACTCCCCCCACGCCCATTTCACAGCTAAGGATTAAATCCGCCCCAATCCCTGGCCCCGTGCTGCTGCCCCACCCGTTCTAGCCCCGCCCACGGACCCTCCACGGACCATTCCCCGCCTCTGATCCCGCCTCCCTTCCAATCCCCGGGGCTGATTTCGTCCTGGCCCGCCCTCAGGCCAATCCCCACCTGCGATCGCTCCTTCCGTTCCTTCCCCGCCTCCGATTTACCTCACTCATTCCTCAATCCAATCTCCGCCTCTTGTCCCGCGCTCTGGACCCGCCCCCAGGCCAATCCCCGCCTCCGGGCCAGCTCCCGCCCCGCCCCACCCCGCCCCACCGTCGCGGCCGCTGCGGAGGAGCCGGCGCCGCCCGCAGTTGCTGGGAGCTCCCCACACGAGCGCGGTCCGCGGGGTCCGGACAGAGCGCGCGGAGGCGGGACGGGACGGTACGGGGCCGGGCCGGGGCCAGGCTGGGCCGGGCCGGCGGGATGGGGTGCACCGTGAGCGCCGAGGATAAGGCGGCGGCCGAGCGCTCGAAGATGATCGACAAGAACCTGCGGGAGGACGGCGAGAAGGCGGCGCGGGAGGTGAAGCTGCTGCTCCTCGGTGAGGCTACGGGCCTGATCCCCGGATGGGTCCTGGACCCGCCCCCGGCGCCCCCCCACCCCGCCTCCTCCACGACCCCCTGGGCCCCGCGACCCCCAGCCCCGCGCCCCCACATCCTCCAAGCTCCTCGAGGGCAGGCACGGTCCCCCGGCTCTGCTTAGCCCGCTGCCTGGCACGTAGTAGACGCTAATCAGTGTTTATTGACTGTCGGAGGTCTGCTGTCCCACTCCGTGGGGTCCCCAAACCCACCTTGTCAGCCCATATTCCCCCCTTGGAGCTCCTGAAACTCTTGGGTTCCCAAGCCAATGGTGACCCCATACTCTAGTCCCTCAAAACCTCCACCCCTTATTGCTTATTACCTCTCCCAAAAAACCTGCCAAACCCCGACCTGCCCTCATACCTGTGGTGCATCTCCTACCAATACTCTCAACCCAAGTGCCCAAACCCTGGCGTCCAGCTCCACCCCCAAATTCCAGTATCCCTCCCTCATTTATACCCCAAACCTCCAGTATCCCACCATCTTTACCCCAAACCGCGCTGAACCCCCATCTCTATCGGCAAACCCTTGGTATCCTTATCCACACTCAAACTCATTTGTAGCCCCAATCTTTATCTCCCTATTTACACCTCTGAACCCAAGTACCCCCAAGCCTTATAAGGCCCTCCAAAACGAGTGCTTTCCTTTCTGCAGTCTCAAACCTACTCTCCATCTCTATCTCCACTGCATCCCCATTCTTTCTTACTGTTCCCCAATTTCACTATTCCCTCTCTAAATTCCATTTTTACACTCCAGTTTTTCCTAAATCCCTGGCCTTCTCGTTATACCTCCAAAGCCCCGCCATCCCCAGTCCACTGCCCCCCCCCAGCAAGCCTTCAGTTACCCTGCTCAAGGCTCCCCAAACTGACCCTTATATCTTCAGACCTTTCTTGGCCCCTTGGAATCCCTGCTCTCCTTTGAGGGGGGGAGGTCTTCTTCTTAAACTGCCCCCCCCACCTCGTTAGCCTGGTCTCCTTGAAATCTTACCAGCCCCTTCTTCCTTCTCCATACTCCTTCTGGCTTCCCTTTTGCCCCCTTAAGGGACACCCCCCACCCTAGCCCACCTGCCTTTTGCCTATCTTCAGGTTTCATTTACCCCCCAACACCAGACTTTCCACGTCGCACTGTACTCCCCCCAATACCACTCGCATCTGGCCTGCCCCCCCACCCCCACCCCATACCCCCTAGTGTCTCCTGCTAGTGTTCAGCCTGCTGTCGGCCGGGTCTTTCCGCTATCTCCTCACCCAACCCCACCCCACCCCTGGGGCAGAGATGTAGAGCCGAGTGGCTGCCTCCTGGGCTGGAGGTGTGGGTGGATTTCCCAAGCCCGGGGGGTGGAGGGAAAGCTGGGAGAATCAAAGGCTTTTTCCGACACCCCCCCCCCAGGTTACGGAAACGCCCTGGACTGGAGAGGGCGGGGTGTGTGTGTGTGTGTGTGTGTGTGTGTGTGTGTGTGTGTGTGTGTGTGTGTGTGTTGAAGGGGGGAATAGAGAAGTTCCTCTTGGTGGTGGGGAGGGGGGAAGCTGCCGGGCCGCGGGGGCTGGGGTTGCCTCCGCCCCCCCGGGCCTCGTTCCCCTTACTTTGAGCTTTGGAGTTTCGAAGTGTCTCCCCCCCCGCCCCTCCCTCTGAGCTGGGGGATGGGGGGGCCCAAGCCTCTTCCTGGCGTCCCGGGGTGCGCTGCACCCCCCTTTCCGCCCCCCAAGTGCTTGGGCCAGGGGGCAGAGGAGTTTGTTTGGATCCTTGAAAAAGGGGATTTCGACTTTTTTTTTTTTAATCTGCTTCCAGCCCCTGGGGAAAATGGTGGCGCAGGGGGAAGGGGAAGGGGGCGGGGAGGGACGGACATGTTGCTGTCCGGGAACTGGAGGCAGCTTCGACTTCCCCATTTCACAGTCCGCGGGACAGACGGGGTGGCTGGGGAGTCCGGCGGGGCCCCGGGCGGCTGTGTGTCCTAGCGAATGCCCACGGCTGGCGGGGTGGGGGGGGTGGATCTTATAAACAAGGCTCCCTGGGGCTCCGGGGGGCTCTGGAGCTGATGGGGAAGGCCATTCTTTACCCTAGAGTTAAGGAAGTCTGGTGGTGCTGTGCTAGCTGGTCCCGCTCCCCACCCCCATCCTCACCCCACCCCCCCAAAAAAAAGAAGCCCGGAGGGAGAAAAACAAAGCGTCTGGGCCGAGCCTAGGCCACTCCTCCGGGGTTTGCCTGAAGAGCTAGGAAAACAAACCCCTGGTGGGGATGAACGAATTTGTGATCCTGGGGGACTGGCATCTGACTCTTGGGAACTGTGGAAAGGAAATAGGCCGAACCCAGGGAGGTCTAGGCCTTGGGCATTAGGAAACCCTCTGAGGATCCTGTGTGGGGCAGAATCGAGGTGGAGTGGGGGAGGGATTCTCCACCTTGTATCTCCTGGTTTGTGTGGTGTTTCTTATCACTGATGAAATGTTCTGACGTGGAGAGGGGAGGAAATGGATGTACCCAGTACTGTGTGTGTGCTCTGGGGAAGGCTGAGGCCAGCTGTTTACGGGAGGGCAGGGCAGGGCACCGCACAGCTCTCTGAACAGTTAGAAGCTGCTTCCTGTGCCTGGTTGTGTTCCTGAGAGGTGGGTGGAAGCTCTGTGTGGGCTGGTCCCAAGCTGTGTAAGCCTTTCTCCACATTTACTTCGGCCTTCCCCTTGTCATGGGCTCACCTCAAGCTTTAAGTAGCAGGTGGATTATTGTCCATTTTCAGCTTGAAGGTTTCCCTGGCACAGAGTGCTGTTTTCTTCAGAACGACTTCATTCCTTTTGAGACCCCATTCTCCTTTACACCCTCAAATGGTATTGCCCTTGTCTAGCCCTCCTTTTTGAGAAGGAGAGAGGGTAGGGACAGCAGGGCCTATGGTTAGGAGGAGAAGGGAGCTGCCTAACTTGGAGATTCTGAGCTCACAATGCTGGGCTGGGCTGCCTTCTGATCTGCCCCCTCTGAGATTTTTTTAAGCAGGAATAAACTGGATTTTTTTTCTTCTTCCTATTTTTTTTTAAATAGCAGCTGTTCAAGTGTAAATAGTGCTGAAGTCTTGAGATATCTTATTCCCCTAGTTTGAAGCCAGAAATGGCTTTGGGCTCCCCTTCTGATGGTTGTAAAATGAGACAGTTTTTCACAGGGGAAGATGGGAGAGCTGCATGCTGGCAGCACCCATCCTTTTTTCTGGATGATGACTAATTAGAGGTGCTATTAGAGGTGGTAATTTCTGGGCACATGCATCAGTTTTAGGGTAATTACAGCCTTATGCTCACCTCCAGCAAAGCCATTCATTGGACTTGTGGGTTTAAGAATCATGGCATCTCCTGACCAGGGAGACTTTGGAATGAGCAGACTTTTTAAGATGGCAACTGAATGAAAGAGAAGGGCTTGCAGAGCCCACCTTTCAGTGCTGCTTTATCCTCGTCCTAAGGTGCTTTCCTGTGTCCAGCAGTGTGTCCTAGGGCACAGAGGAATGCTTTTATGGTTCTTTGGTTCTCAGAGTTTTCTGAGAGAGCAACAGCTTCCTGGCTGGCAGGAAGAAGCAAGCAGTAGAGAATGTGATAGCAGAATGTGGGGCAGCATGGGGAGGTCTTCTGGGCAGCCAGTCTCTTAGGAAGCTGCTTGGCCCTCAGTTTTGGACATGACCTCCAGGCTAGCAGAAACTTGATCTGGATCTTGATGTCTCCAGAGTGTCATTTGTAGAGTTGGTTTTTAAGGTGGCTTTGATGGAAGGGATCTGCCTGTATGTCTATGCTGGCTCTCCAAAGGCTGAAGCGCCCTTACCCTACTGAAAGATTTTATTGTTGAAGGGCTGGGGCTGGGAATCTTATTCTAAGTTTCCCCTGACTGGTTTGGGGGGGGGGGTGAGGAGGCAGCTGGACCAGTCAGAGAAGACCTTCCTTGTCCAGCTCCTAGTAGAACTTGGCCTTGGTGGGGCCAGGAGAGGGGGGGAAGCCCAGAGGAAGGAAAAGAGCAGAGCACAGAGCTCAACGTATCCTCTGTCCTGGGAAGCCTTTCCTGAAGCTTTCTCCTTTATCCATTTCTGTGGCTCTTGTCCCTTTCTTTCCCTCTCTTCCTGGCAGTGCCAGCCACTTTCTAGCCTATGTGTCTGCCTTTTGGGTCCAGAGCACCCTCTCTGATGGATCTTCCTGCGGGGGCACTTTTTTCAGTCACATTGGTAAGAACTGTCATTCCTCTAGTGCTTTTAAGGTTTATAAAGTACTTTCCCTACAGCAACCCTGTGAGGTAGCTGGTGCAAGGATTGTCAGCTCCACTTTACTGAGAAGAAAACTGAGTCTAAGGTCTGTGGTCACCCAGCTAGTAAATGTTATGTCTGGGATCAGAACTCAAGTCTGCCCTGAGTCTAGCGTATTTGCCACTATGCCTCACTTTCTTTCTTAGTGCTTAATAGTAAGTGCTTTAATTCAGCAAGTATTCATTAAGAACCTCCTGTGTGGTAGATACTCTACCAGGTGTTGGGGATGCTGTTCCCTGCCCTCAAGGTGCTCTGGTCCTAGGGAAGCACCCTGTGTTCCCGAGAAGGTCCCTGATGTTCACAGCTCAGCAAAGTTTTAGCTACTAGGTTTTGAGTTCAGGACTCCTGACCTCAAGGCTAGTGCTCTTTGCAAAAGAGAAGGCAGCCTTCCCAGAGTTCTCAGCGTGTTCCCTTCTGTACACGTGTATTATGGAAGGCCCTGTGCCCATTGCCTGGGAGAGAAAGATGAAATAACACGGCCTTTGCCCTCAAGGGGCTTACAGTCTACTTTGGTGCAAGGCATACACACGAACTGCCTCCAAGATGCTGGAGAGGACTACACACACACATGGGATCCCAGAAGAGGCCTAGCCAAAATCCTTAAGGTTTCTCCCCTTCAGAACCTCGCTGAGCTGAAGCAGCCAGCCTTTAAGAAAGGGAAGTCTGGGGCTCTGGGTCAGGCCTTTACCTCCAAGGCTTATTCAAGCTCCCCTCCCTCCAGTTTGCTTGTTTGGAGAATTTGGATTTGTTGATTGGAGAAGGAGGAAGAAGATGATACCCTGGAGGGCCGTGAGTAATCAGCTAGGTGGTTTAGTGGATAGAGCCCCAGGCCTGGAGTCTAGAAGGCCTGAGTTCAAATGTGACCCTGGGCAAGCCACTTAACCTCTGTCTGCTTAAGTTTCCTCATCTATAAAATGAGCCAGAGAAGGAAATGGCAAACCACTCCAGAATCTCTGTCAAGAAAACCCCAAATAGAGTCATGAAGACCCCATACCTCCTGGGGTTGTTGAGAGTATCAGACAAGATATTTGTGAAGTGCTTAGCACAGTGGTACATAGTAACCACTATATAAATGTGAGCTATTATTATTAATTACAGTATCATAGATTTAGGTGAAATGAGATGATCTCTTAGCACAGGGCCTGGTGAGTAGAAGGTGCTTAATAAACACGTGTTATCTCCACTCCCTTCCCCTTCCCTTAGAGGTGGAAGGGGACCTTGGAGATCACCTAGGTCTTCTCTCCTTTGCTTTTTTTTTTTAAACAGATGAGAAAACTCAGGCCCACAGAAGGAAAGGAACTTGCCCAGAGTTGCATAGCTAGTGAGCATCCTGGCAGAGAGCCCCTTGGTTCTTTCCTCCTCTTAAGTCCCTAGCAAAATTACTTTTGAAGCCTCTAACCTTATTTCAGTGAAAATTAGAGATCTGCCCACATCTGACCCTGGAAGTCAAGGGGAAGCCAGGCCCCTGGAGGCCAAGTGTGTGATGGGCAGGAAGCACAGGTGTGCCCTTCAGGCAGAGCTGGACACTGGTTAGGCAAAAGGGCAGCAGGCACTTGATTTTATCATCCAGTACTGGGCCACCCTCTTCTCTCTTTCCAGGGCTAAACTTGAGCTGTACTGATTGGAGTAGCTGTACTGCAGGTCTGGCTGATAGCTGGGAGTCAGAAGGGGGCACATGTCCCCCAGGAATGGGAAAGGAAAGGAAGCCACAGGTGGATCACTCATTAGTATTCTTCCTCCCAGGAAACCAGAAGTTACTGGGAGGACTCAGAGGAATCTAGGAGAGATGTCAAACCTCTATGTATGGGCAGGGCAGGGCAGGGCAGGATCAAGTGGTGGCCAGGGAATGAGGGGAGATTTCCATGGTGCAATGGAAAGACCATTTGACTGGGAATGGGGGGATCCAGATTCTTCTGGTTCTGAGTTTGCGGTTACTCTGGCTTGGGGTAAGTCCTCACTTTCCTAATCTATAAAATGAGGGAGATAGGCAGGATGATCCGTAAGCTCTCTTCTGGCTCTAATAACTCTTCGATTTTTGACATTCTGTGTTCTTTGTTCTAAGGTCTCTTCCAACTCTTGTCACTGTGTGTGGCTGAGTCTGTGATTAGGTGCTACTGCTCCCTAGAAAATGATTATAAAAGTGATTGTTTTTCCCCATTCCCACAGAGTTCTTAAGCAGAACCACAGGAAGTAATTCTTTTCTTGAGTTCAAGGTCAGCCCTAAGCTCCCCAAGGGTGGGTATTGGCTGGCCTAGGGCCCAGTATTGAAATACATTATAACAAGGTTAGGGTTAATGTTTTGAATCAGAGATTGTACCATAACAGTGAGTGAAAATGGTGCTGGCGTGGGGGTGGGGCAGAAGTTAGAAGGGGGCATGTGTCCCCCAGGGATGGGGAAGGGAAGGGAAAGCCTTGGAAGGGTCAGCCACTCTGATTCTGCAAAAGCACAGGCCTGTTGCTGGGGAGTTCAGGGTGGAAGGATACCCTTGCCTGGCACATGCTAGGCTGGAGTGTGTGTATGAGAGCCATCCACAGGGCAGTTCCCTGTTGCTGGAATACCACGGAGGGCATCTGCTTCTTGTGATGCCCTTGTGTGTTAAGGGCTTCAATTTGGGTTTTACTGCTATAGGCTGCCCTGGATGAGGTGAATCATGGGTGGACTCCTCTCAGAACACATGTGGGTGAAGTCTGTGCTGTGGTAGGTGAGCCAGGCTTAATAGGAAGATCTACTTGCACCTGCTTACTCAGAGTTGCTAATATAGTGGCCCCCTCAATAAAAAAAAAAAGCACTTTCCCAGAGGTACCTGGGCCAGGCCCCTCTGTCCCCATTGTATCCCCATTACACAGGTGGGGGAGGGGCAGATGAACCTCAAAGCACACGAGAAGGAGGAGTTCGAATCCTACCTCCCATTTTACAGGGGACAGGTATGCCTATCAAACTTGAGCTATTATACTTAGGGTCACCCGGTGTGCTGGTACTAAATCAGATGAGGCAGCCCCAGAAGTGAGCCCAGATGCCATCTGCCTAGTTGTGCCCAGAGAGCAGTCCTCTCTTGTCTCACCATAACCTCAAGGGCACTGGCTTGGCCTTGGGCTCGGCATGCATTTGTATTGGGCACATTTGAGATCTGTGTGACAATAATGGGCCCTCCTATAATCATGGCAGTTTATTATTGACGTTTATCGTGCCTGAGCAAGCTAAGCATTCTAATAGCTCTCTGAAGAACTAGCCAGGATGGGAAAGACATCTTTGTTCATTGTTGGCTCCATGGTTTTTTTTTTAAATCTTTTAATTTTGTAAAGCTCTTTTGGTGAGCAGCCAGCCCCCAAAACAATAGGCTCAGTTGGGTGAAGTCGGTGTGCAGGGTCTGTAGCTAATAACGTTGCTTGAATAGAATGCCATTCCAGTGCCCATTTTTAGGAAGTGCCTGGTAGGCTGGCACACATGAGTCGGGCTGCCTCCTCACTTTGGTTTCTGCTGCTTTGCCTGTGGGCTAACAAATTTTATGAAAGCCCACAGCTCCCACCCAAAATGATTGCAGGAGTCCAGGTCCATACTTGGTATGGTTTCAATACAGGGACAGAAATCTACTTGTGAAGGTCCAAAGAGAGCCCAGCTTCTTCATCAGTTCGAACGGATCGTGAGATTTAGAGCTGGAAAGAGACCTACAGACCATCTACCCCAAGGCTCTCGTTTTAGAGCTGGAGCCCAGAGAGATGAAGACACTTGGCCAATAGCAGAGTCTGAACTTGAACCAGGTGCTCTGGCTCCAAATTCAGTGCTCATTCAACTACAGCAGTTGCTTTCTCAGGGATCCTTGCTCAAAGCCATCCTTAGGGTCCAGAAAATCCTGTCCAGCCCTTGCCCTGGCTGTCTCCTGGGTTGGGGGCTCAGGGCAATGATTCCCAGAGATAGCTGTTGGGGAGGAAATGGGCTCAGGCTTCTGGTGCTAAGTGCCCAAAGGGTTTAAACCATCCATCTTGGTGTGGAGTTTAACCCTCCTCTATTTGGATGCCAAGTTTGTGGGAGAAGGGATCTGGGCTGGTTGGATTTGGGAAGTTGTTCTCTGGGTGCACGTGGGTGTAGGAATCAGAAGTCCTAAGAACATAGGATTTAGAATGGGAATGAATGCACTTTGAACGCAGATCATCAGATTTCAAATCCAGTGCTTTGTCCACTCCGTTTTGCTGCTGGTTTGGTTTTGGTGGGGGACCGTCTGCAGGGCAAGAGGCTCGCTCCATCACTTACTAGTTGTATGACAGGGGACAAATACCTTAATCTCTGTGAGCTTCTGAGTTCCTCATTTGTAAGTGGGGACAGTGTGAGAAGAGTGGTTTGTAAACCTCAAGGCTCTGTAGAAAGGTGAGTTCTTCTCATCATCATCCATTCCTAAGTGTAGTGCTCATTGTGTCTGGGGAGCCCCGTGGCAGATGTGTCTCTGGGTCAATCAGCGATAGAGTGCCATAGAGGGTGGTGATGTGCCAGGTTTAGGGGTGTGTAGGTGGGGTGGGAGTTCACGGTCACAGAAGCTGTGATCCTTAGGTCTGCCTAGGTCCTGCCCATTTTTCTATGCCCCTTCCTTTTTGAAGCCTTCTTGAGCATGATGGAGAGAATGCTGGATTTATCAAGAGGCCTGGATTGAAGTTTTGGCACTGATCTTGCCACAGTGACCTGGGCAAATCACGCAACCATTTTACAGATACCATCTGTAAAATGAGGGGCACAGCTGGCCAACTCCCTCACTGGATCCTTGGGAAGACAGAATGAGATAATGTGAGAAGGGAGCCTCGTGGCCTGGATTTGGAGTTAGCCCCGGGGTTCAGATCCCAAGTGCTATTTACAAGCCCGCTGACCATAGGTAAATTCCTTCCCCTCTTAAGGTTCCTCTTTGATAGAATGTAGGGACTGAGCGTGGTGAATCTCAAAGGGCCCTTCCAGCTCAGAATCCTGTGGACATCCCTACAAGCAAGCTCTGCTTTCTAGACATCACTGCCACCCTCTGGGGCTACTGACCTCTGGTACCATCCTCATCACTCTCCCAGTTGTGAATCAGCAGAAGGGGAGGGACTGGGAGATAGGGGGGAAGGGATGGTAACCAAACATGTGATAGCCTCGGTGTCTGGGGTGATTATGGTTTCTGGAGCCTGGGCTCTCTACAGCAGGGCACACAGCCCTCCCCACTTCTGTTTCCCTTTCTCCCCCATCTGCCTGGGATTGTTCTAGTCCTCCAGCTCCAGTCTTGTGGGCTTCCTTTATCATCCCCTGGTGCACCCAGTCCCCTGAGTTATTTTTAGGTGAAGATGGGAAAGGCCTTTGGGTCCCGAACATTTGGGGAGGAGGAGACTTAGAAAAGTCCAGGCCTGGGCCTGAAAAGTGGCTCAGTTTCACAGCTTTACTTCAGTTTTCTCCAGGTCCCTTCTCTGTGATTTCTCTGCTCAAGCTGAAGTGCTGATATTCCCAGAATCCTTTGACAGGGCTAACTCAGCCCCACTGAGTATTGGGGGCTCCCTCTCCCCCAGGATTCAGTCAGTTTGTGGGAGAAAGGTGCTGCCCCCTCTCCTAAAGTATTCATTTGCCTTCATAGGATTTAGAGCTGGAAGGGACCATGTAGTTCAACCACCTCATTCTAGAGAGGAGGAAACCAAATGCCACCTAGAATGGGGAAGTGACTTGTCCAAGGTCACGAAGATGGTAGGGCCACAGTGTCAGGGATACAGTCCTCCTCCTTTCTCTCCGCCCACTAGGGCTTCATTGCTTCTCTCCATCTTCCACGCAGCCCAAGTGATTTTCCTAAACCACATGTCTGACCACATCACTCCTCCTCAATAAACCTAGTAGGTAGGGACCCTAATACATAGAGAGCGGAACTGGGAGTCAGGAAGACATTGTTTCTGACATTTGCTAACTATGTGTCCTCTGGGCAAGTCCCTTAACTGCCATCTGCCTCAGTTTCCTCATCTGTAAAGTGAAGGTAACAGTCATAGGATTGTTGTGCCAACTGAGACGGGTATGTGTGTGTGTGTGTGTGTGTACATATATACAGACACACACACACACACACACAAAACATATAGTGCTTTGCAAACCTTAGAGAGCCACACAAATGTTAGCTGTTATTATTATTACTACTACTACCACCACTCCCACCACCTCCAGGAGCAAATATAAATTCAACTCTTTGGCATTTCAGCTTGGTTCCAACCTACCTCTCCAGCCTTATTCCTTGGCCAGACTAGCCTTTTTCATATCCAGTGCCTCCATTCCAGAGGTTACCTCTGCCCACAAAATCCTGCCTTTCCTTTAGGGCTCAGCTCAGGGACCACCTTCTACCTAAGCCTTACCTCATCTCCACCAACTGGCTGGCACCATGTAAGTGTTCTCTATATGCCTTTTAGAATGTAGGCTCCTTGACTGCAAGACTGTTTCTTGTCTTTATATCCTGGAGGCCTAGTAGGGTCAACTGAGCAGGCGCTTCATAAATGTTTTTTAATTGATTGAAGAAGGGAGTGGAGGGCCAGGCAAAGTGAATCCTTCTAGAAGAAAATTGAGTTGGCAGTACCAGACAGCTTCTGTAGAAGGGTGATCAATCCCATGCCCTCCAACTCTGCCTCTCCTACCTGAACCTGTTGATAGACAATACACACAGTAGGCACTTTTTGAATGTGTGTTGAGTTGATGGACTTGAATTGGCCCTGCAGAGAGGGGAAGAGGAGGAGAAGGAGGAGGAGTGTGGGTGGGTACGTGTAGCATCTTAAGTTTGTTGATGATGAAGCATGGGAAGTAGTATATCTTCTGCCACTAGACTTAGAGTCTCAGACTTCCAGTCTAAGCTGGAAGAGACCTTAAATATAGAATGTCAGCCTCAAAGGGACTTTAGGATTACAGAGTTGGGAGAGTTAGAGATTTTAGGATGATAGATTTAGAGCTGGAAGGGGCTGAGAGATCAGCTTGGCCCTTCTTCTTTACTTTACAGATGAGGAAACGGAGGCTCAGAAAGGTTGAGAGCCTTGCCCAGAGTCACACAGAGGTAGTAAGTGACAATGCTGAGATTTAAACCCAGATCCTTTTATTGCAGACATGGCACCCTTTCCATTATACCACATTGCCTCCTAGCCCAATCCCCTTTTGGAGGACAAAGGCCTGGGGTCACACCATAAATTGGTGGTGGAGGAGGAGGTAGAGAACCCCATCTGATAACAGTGTCTGAAGAGGCATGGTGGCTTTTCTGTTTGCTCCCACCCCCGCCCCACTTCTGAAGGCAGCAAGGTGGCTCCAGGATAGAGCACTGGACCTGGAGTCAGGAAGACACGAGTTCAAATCCAGCCTGAAACTTGCTAGTGGTGTTTCATCTTTGTATCCCTGCCCCCCCATCCCCAGCTGGAGAGGTGAGGACCCAGCTCATAGGCACATAATCATTCACCACTGCCTGCCTCATATGTTAAATGGGGATAATAATAATAGCACTTACCTCCCAGGGTCATTGTGAGGATCAAGTGAGTTAATATCTGTAAAGCACCTGGGACGTAGCAGGTATTTTATAAATGTTAGTTGTTGTTGTTGTGATGATGATGAGGGTGGAGGTAAGATGAAGGGAAGAGCCAGGATGCTGCTGGAAGCTGTCCTTTGGCCTTGAGCTCTGGATTTATCTGGCCCCTTGGGATCAGTACTTGACCCCTGAAATCAGGGGGCCCTGGAGTCGAGAGGCCACTTTTCTCTTCCCTGGGTGGGGAGGGATTGTAGTAATGAAGATGCAAATGTAACCCTGGCTGGCTGTGCCTCCTAGTTTGCATCTCAATAACCTCAACCTGGTTGCTGGGGCCCTCTGCCTTTGGGGGAGGGGAAGAGCCTTGGGCTGTTGCTTGGCTGCAGGGGGGGGTACTTCTGACCCTACTGGGTGTTTTTCTTCCCTGCGGGTAGCTTTGGCTGGGGGGTGGGAGAGGAGCGTAAGTTGCTAAGCCCCCTGGTGGGCTTCTCCTCCATTCCTCTTTGTCCCCCTTTGCAGCCTGAGGCAGGAAAGAGAAGAAAGGACTGAGCTGTCTTGAAACTGGAAGGCGGCTCCTTTTCACTGGGGAACTAGCTGGGGAGATGGGTCCCTGAGTTGGGGGATTTTGTCTTGTTTCATCTTGTATCCCTTCTAGGGACCAGAGGATCCTGCTCACAGTAGGTCCGGTATGGTGAATGTTTCTGCTCAGGCCACAGCTTGTCCCCCTGACCCTGGGCTTCTGAGGGTCCCTGGGATCACAGCTGGGAGGGCCTGAATAATAGGGTAGTAATAGAAAGAACAGCAAATTTGGAGGCAGGAGAGGCCCTGGGGTTGACCCCTCTCCATCCTTCACCGCATGACTAGTTGTGTGACCTGGTGTAAGCGACATTGTCTCTGGGTTTCAGTTTCCTCATCTGTAAAATGAGGGTTTGTGCTTCTCAATGCTCTCTGGGGTCCCTTCTATCTCTTAGCTTTCCAGGTTCTAAAAATAAAACAGTTCTCAAGGCCCTTAGAGAGGCCTAGTCTAGCCCCCTCAGGGTGAAACTGAGAGAAGGAAAGGGACTTACCCAGGGTGACACAGTGAGGTGAGGAGAAGAGTCTAGAAAAGGAGTTTGCAGACTCCCACTCCTGCCGAGGACCCCCCTCTCCACCCACCAAATTCCCAAGGCTTAGAGAGACTGAAAAAGGCCCCACTGCCACATTTTATACCAGACAGCATGGCCACACCAGTCACTCTCCGGCTCCTAGTTCCACAAGTCTGGTGAGGCCTCCATATGTGCAAATAGAGTTCGGGCCTGGACCTGTACCACCAACCCAGGCTGCTTCTCAAACTCCTAGATAAATTATTGAAGTTTTAGTCTTACGGAGTAGGAAACTGAGGCCCAGAGAAGTTTTGGCTAAGGTCACAACAGGTAGTAACTGTCAAAGCAGATTGTAAATTCCCTTTTCCCCCATTGTGCCCACAGGGCTCTAGTGTGGAAGAGACAGGGGCAGTGGTATATATGAGGTTAGGGTTGCATAGGAAAGAAGACCCTACTCTAGGCACTAAGCTGGAATGACAAGACTAGACAAGATCCTCCCCTTTTCCCTCGTTATCCCCCCAAACCCACAGAACTAAAAACAAGAGATGATCTATGGTTATGGTTATACAGGTTACTATAAAATATGGACTTAGGAACTACTGGGGAGGACCAAGGCTCTGTGTCGTGTGGAGGCCCAGGGGGGCTTCCTGGGAAGGGTGAGCCTTGAGAAGGGCCTTGAAGGATGGCCACAGGATAGTGATCTCACCTTCACAAGTCTCCTAGCATTTGACTTGGTTCTCTCCTTTGTACTCTTTCTTGTATCAGAATTATTTATGGGTTTTTACTTCCCATATTATCAGCTTTAGTGCTGGAAGGAGCCATAAAGATAATGTGGAAGGAGAGTGACGTGTCCAGTGTCCACAGGTTCCAGTACGTGGCAAAGCCAGGATTGAAACCCAGGCCTCAGTGCCCTTTCCTCTGCATCATAGTGCCTCCCATGGCATGAGTCCTATGTTGGTGTAGGCTGGATTAGACGATCGTACTCTGAAGGCCCTTCTGGCTCCCACTTCAGTTATTTACTGTCTATATGACCTTAAGTCACTTACCTCTGATGGGTCTCATTTTCCTTCTCTGTAAAGTGAAGGATTCATTAGATTATCTCTAACACACTGTAACTTGGATCATGTGGTCATGGATTAGAGGTCTAAGATGAGAATTGATAATCTGTGGGGCTATGGGCTGGGGGCTGGCACCAGCTCTGGCATATTGGGTTCAGGGTGCTGCTGCTTTGCTTACCAAGGAGAGCTCGGGATCCCTGGAGGAGGCTGGCCCTCAAATGGGAACCGCCTGCCTGTTATCTGGGGAAATGGTACCATGGAAGCAGAATTACTGGCTGTAATGATGCCCTAAGTGGGCTATAAACATGCTGTGCCATTGCCAGCCTGATTTTTTTCCCAGTGATATTCACCAATAAATTTGTCAAGGGCCATTTGTAAACTCAGAAGGCAACCCAGCTCCCTTTCTCTAGAGACCTTGGGCCCTGGGGTGGGGTGACTGCTAGCTGGGCCAGAGAGATAGGGCCCCAGCAGGAGCATCCCTGCTCTAGGGGACCTGAGAGATTATTCAGTCTAACCCTAGTGATTTACAGATGAGGAAGCTGAGGGCCTAGCAGCTCAAGGAACTTCCCCAGGCTTACATGGTTTTATCTGTAGAATCACGTGTTTCAGGGGCCAAAGCCGGAGCTGGAAATCTGGAGGGGAAGTAACTTGGCCAAAGTTGGCAAAGGGCGGAACTGGGGGTTGAGACTTGGGTCTTCTTCCAGTGCAGTAAGATGCCTCTCTGGGATTTGAGTCCTGAAAGTGTGCCCAGACTATGTTAGGGAAAGATGGCAGGATCCTGGGCACTGGGGGATGGGGTGGCAGAGGGATGAGCCAGATTGGTCCTAAACAGGAGTGCCTTGGTGGGTATATTAATGGGTGAGGTCCCTATTGGGCTTGGGAGGGCCCTGGGTGTTCAACATGCCTATATATAGGTCACATTTCAGTTGCTGTGAAATGTGTCTGGGAAGGACCTCCATAATACTACTCGTCCTTCCCACTGACCCAGATGGGCAGAGTAGTCATAGGATGCATCCCGGGCTCAGTGTGTAGCCCCTGGAACAGTAAGTCTGACTCCTCGAATGGGTGCTGGCCCCTTAAATGGAAAGCCAGGCCTGGGCCCAGGCACCCCTCCCTATTCCTCTCCCTCCCTGGGCAGCCAGCTCATTAGAACTTGAATGGGTCCAGGCTAGCAACAGGCATTGAGATGCTTGGCCAGAAAGAAGCCTTTCTTCCCCTCCCCCTTAATAGGGCTTTGTCTACAGGGAAGCCTCGTTGCTGTCTGGCCTCCCTTTACAGGGAGGGGAGGCTAAAGAAGGGGGGAAGACGGGCATGCCAGCCGTCTTTGTCTGCTTGGGCTTTGTGAGCAGGGGTGGGAAGATGTGCCTGGGGCTGCTGGGGCCCAGCCAGGATCCTTCCTGGACAAATAACAATAGCAATAATAATAATTCCCACATCTATAGATTTTAAGGTTTATAAAGTGCTTTCCTTCTGATAATCCTCTGAGGTTGGCAGTATTCAAATATTGCCTGCATTTTAAAGATTAGGAAGCTGAGACTCAGGAGAGAAGTGACTTGGTCAGGGACACACAATAAGTGTGTTCTGTAGCATGTCCAAGGAGTCCCTGGCCCCCATGGCTCACTTTGGGCCTCTGGATCTTGGCCCCAGAGATTCTCTTCTCTTCTCCCCCACCCCATCCGCAGGGCTGCTCTCTGCACGTTCCCCAGCCCAGCTCGGACTTCAGCTGCTGCTCTTACCGGGAGGTTGCTCCCAACCCTGGTGCTTGGTCTCTGATTCAGTCAGAGTGATTCCCCATTCCCCCATGTCTCTATTGTGCTGAGAACAGCAGGTCTAGGATACAGGAGGAAGGGAACTGTTCTGAGAAGCCTTCATGCAAGGACAGCGATATCTGGAGCCTGACAAGCCCCAGGAGAGGAGGCCCTGGGATGAGTTTCTCTTTGAGGCTTCCTAGCAAGGGGGTGTAATCTGACCATGATTGAAGGCAAAGTGTTTAAGAGGCTTTGTCAACCCACCCCCCCATCTTGGAGGGGGGCACTTAGTAAAGGATAATTTTCTTTCTTGGGCTAGAGATGAGACCTGGGTTCTGCTTCAGACCCTGCTATAACAGGTAGGTTCCCTTCTCTCTGGGCTTCAGGTTTCCCATCTGTAAGATGGGAGGGGCCCTGGGGAGGTTGTACATTAGGGATCTCTAAGCTCCTCTCTCCCTCCAGCTCGAATGTTCCTCTTAGCAGCTTCCATGGCTGAATGAGTCAGATTCTTCTCCTGTTGTGCTGTCTGGATGGATGCAGGCCCCTCCCCTCCACTTCTTTTCCTTTCCCTCCCCTCTCTTCCCCCCCTCCCTATATACCACACTCATTTCATCCTCTGCCTTAGTTAAAGCTATGGCATTGTGGTGTAATGCAAAAAATGCTGGGCTTCAGACTGGAGAAACCGGCCTTTGAATTATATCTCTGACTCTTAAAAATACTGGTTATTGATGTCTTTTGTTTTTATATTACCTTCATTTCTGAACATTTCTCCCCCGCCCCCCCTTTTTTTGTAAAAAAAAAATTGGAAAAAAACCATTTCAGCAAAGCCAATCTCTCTGCATCAAGTCTGACAGTATGTGTAATAATATTCCACACCCTCAGTTACCTACCTCTGCACAGAAGAGGGGGATGTCTGTGCTTCTGGGCCACTCTCATTCCACAGCGTTCAGCTCCGTGGAGGGGGGCGAGAGTAGCAGTACACCCATTTCCATCACTGTGACCTTAAATGTGGTCTCTGGTTCTGCCCAGTTCACTGCCTCACTTCAGAGAAGCCCCCTTGAATGCTTCTGAATTCCTCCTGGCCCTACTTCTTAGGGTTCACGGCCTCTGGCTCTGGACAGCTGTGTGTCCATGGGTGTCCTGAAGATGAGTATAGTGATGCCCTGTGTGATCTGCCTCCCTGAGCTGTTGGGAAGCTCAACTATGATAATGGATGTACAGTACTTTGTAAGACACCCGCAACTCCAGGCCTCTGTCAGGAAGCCTTCCCTGAACACAGTAGCCCACAGTGTCCTCTCTCTCCTCGGACTCTTGTTGTATTTAATGCTTTGTGCTAGGTCATTTAAATATGCCGTAATTGTTTCAGAATTTACTTTTTGGCCTCCTGCCTTCCTTTCTCTATGGGCCCTGTGAAGACTCGGGTATCTCTGCCTTCTCCCCAGCACAGGCCTGGGTGCATGTGGGATTAGTAAAGAATGCTGGAATCTTTATCCATAAACCATTAGAGCTCGAAAGGGCCTTACAAATCATTTGGTTCAACCCCCTTGATTTAGAGCAAGGAAACTGAGGCCCAGAAGAAGTCAAAGATTGTAGAAAGTCATGCATCAGTCTAGATGTAGATACATGATTAGAGCCCAAGTCTGCTGGTTCCCAGCCCCGTTGTCATCCCCCTGTCCCACATGCTTGGTGAGCTGATGAAGGTACCCTTAAATCCCTAGTTCATTTGCATTAGTGGGGGGGGGGGGAGATCACCCAGCTGTGGTCTGGCTCTCTTGTCCCCTGGTCAGCAGGAACATAGACAAACAGGGAGACGAAAAAGACTCTCTTGTGGTGCCTGGCATCGGGCACGACTTTTGCCATCCGCCTTTCTGAAGCCTCGAAAAGGACTTTACTCAGTGCGGGCAGGTGGCTGGAGCTGCTCTGGGGCAGCCCTTTCCTGTGTGCCCAGGGAAGATGTGATCCTGTGGGGAGGGGGAATGGATGGCAACTGAGTTGACAGAAGGCAGCCAGAGGCCTTGGGAAGGCCTCTGGTCGCCTCGCCTGCTTCCTGCATCTGGGCCTTGGTCCCTCCCCCCTGCCCTGGCTGACTGAAGGCCAGCCCTTGAAAACCCTGCTAACAGATGGGATCCCAGCACCTCTTCAGATGACAACAGCTCCTCCTCCCACCCCACTCTTCTCCAGGCCCGAGACCAGCAGAGTGTTTAGATTATAGGATGAGGCTCCAAAGCCCAAGCTGGCATGTACTGAATTGCCAAGAATGGCATTTGAGCTGGGCTTTCTTCATTGCAAGCTTCCCTGGACTGAGGCAGGAAGGCCACCCAGCTTCCTAGTTTTGTCTCTGGCAATGCCTCCCTGTGTGGGATCTCAAGTCACTTCCAGGCCATGGGCCTCTGTTTCCCTATCTGTAAAATCAGTCACTTGGCCTAGATGGCCCCTTTCACCCACATATTTTGAGTGTGGTTCTGTATCCTGACTTCATTGTCGGCTGGAGCTGAGGCCTGGACTCGTGATTCTTCTGTCCTCCGTGACTCACCTCCATTCCCACTTTCTGCCTGGTGCCCCCAGAGATCCTGAGGTGTTGGGGGGCGGGAGCAGGCAGACCCTGTTGGCACCTTAGGTTCTCCTATCTGGCTTGGAAGTGTTCCTAGTGACTGGCACTGGCCTGAGGCCCTGGTCAGCCTGCCCATCTGCCTGGACCTCCTGCACTCTGTTCTCTGGACATTTCCCAGGAATCCTCACATTCCTCCTTCCTTCCCAGGTCACACCACAGGGAGTTGCTTTGGCCTCCTGGGGGTAAGGCAGGTTAAGCTGGGAGGCCCCCTTGACTAAGCAGTTCATGCCCTGTTCCCTGCTGTTGGAACTGAGGGGAGAGGGATGGAGAGGGTGAAATCACCAGATAATTCTTAGAAGTATGGAGCACCCAGGAGTAATAATAGCTTGTGTTTATATGTGAGTCAGGATTTTTACATGCATATGCAAATTTCTATTGCTTTTTTAAGGTTTACAAAGGCCTATCCTCACAACAATTCTCTGAGATTATTTAAAAAAAGAAAAAATTTACTGTCTGGACCTGTGATGGAGCTCCTGGTATGGAAGCTCTCTCCCTCCATCAGTAGAGACTGTCTGTGTTAAGTTGGAGTGAGTGACCTTAATGGGTACGGAGAGGAGGTGTCAGAAGCAACTGATCTCTAAGCACATTAGACTGGCAGAGATGTCCCAGATGTTTGATGTCATTGCTGACATCTCCCTGGAGCCTCGCTCACAGCAGCCCTGTGATACAGGCAGCCTAAGTATTTTGCTCCCATTTTACAGATGCATGAACTGAGCTCAGCTCTGAAACAGGAGATGAAGGGCCCAGGATCACATGATGAATAAGAGGCAGCGGGTTTTGAACCCAGCCTCCTGATTCCCGGTTCAGTGCACACTCTCCTCCATCACACTGTCTGTGATAGATCCCCATTGAAAAGCTGTAGCAGAGGAAGAGGCCCACAACAGGCAGACTGCTGGGAGCCAGAAGCTTCCTAGTTTCCCATTTAGGCATAGTCGGGCTTGGCAGCCTGGGCCCAGTATCTGCTTGGACATAACTGGGCCCAAGCCTTTTCCACAGGCACCCAGGGTCCAGGTAGGAGTTTAGAAATGAAATTGCTTAGCTCCACCATCTCATTTTTCCAGTGAGGAAACTAAGGCTCAGATTAGAGGCAATGACTTGTCCAAGGTCACATAGGTATGACTCCTCATCCATTGAGCTACCATGTACCATGCTCCCTTCTGAGGTTCTAGGTGGCTTTGGCTGAACCCTGGTCACCCCTGTAACCACTGCTAGGACTGTGGCTGCCTAGGACACACTGTCAGGGGCCAGGATGTCCCACTCTGCCCCCAGTTCTGGTGCTGCTTAGAATGCCCCTCACGGAAGCAGGCCAATTTTCCTAAATTGTCTTCACTGCCTAAGAGGCCAGGCCTTTGGGATCTGCTTCCCCCAGTGTAGTCTCGCTCTGTTCTGAAGCTCGTCCCAGCCCTTGCTGCAGGTGTGCAGGCCTGGGCTGCTTTTCATCAGGGCTCCTGGGCCCCCACAGAGGTTTCCTTTCTCTTATAAACTCTTGTGCTGTGCTTCCGGGGCAGGGTTGGCCAGTGGTTTTGAACCATGTACTCTTGGCTTAGAGAGCGGGGCTGATGCTGAGAGACAGAGAGATAAGTGGGGAGAAAGTGTGCACACCCCCCATGAACCCCAGAAGTGAACGGGGCTGGTCATAATCATTTATTAAGCCCCTGCTATATTCTGCCAGGCACTGGGGATAGAGACAAATTACTTGTTGTTCTAAGTAATCACATCTCCCATTTCTCTATCACAATAAGATTTTGAGAACTTCGTTTTTATTGATACCTTTTGTTTTTACACTGCAGAATATATCCCTCCTCCACATGCTCCAAGACTGTCCTTCTAACAGATTTTTACAAAAATAACAAATAAGTTCAACAAACTTGAAAAAAATTAAGTTCAGGAAAACAAATGAATCCATAAATAATGCCTGTTGTACATGCAGTATTCCATACCCATAGTCCCCCACCTCTAAGAAGAAACAGAGGCACTGTTCTCTGGGGTTAAGATGGGTCCTTGTAATTGCGCAGTGTTTAGCTGCATTTGTTTTGTTGCTCTTTCTGTTTACGTTATAGTCGTCATGTCTCATGGTCATTGTGTCTCGTTGTCTTGGGTCTGCGTCCTTCATGTCCCTCGTTTCGTCTGGCCTGCTGATCATCTGTTACATGCACATACCACCACCCCAGTTTGGCAGACGTCTACGTTTGTATTCAGTTCTTCGTGGCTGTAAGAGGTACTGCTAGGAAGAGTTCATTTTGCAGAGCAGAAAACTGAGGCTCAGGGCTAGTCATGTCCACACAGCTCATCAGCAGGAGAACTGATACCCAAGCTTAAGATTGCTCTTCCACTCCCCCAAGGAGAGGAGCAGAGAAACGTGGGTGCTGGTTCCAAACATTGCAGACCCAGGCCACTTGGCAGATGCTCCCGTTGACCTGTGCTAGGCCTCATGTCTAAGGGTGGCAGAAAAAAGCCTGAGAATCAAGGGCCTCCAGTTGTATTTCTGCCGTTCGTTCGCTGTATGACCTTGGGCTGGTCCCTTCTTTCCCCTCTATCCACCCTTGAGCCATCAGTTTCCCCATTTCTAAGATTACAGATTTGGATTAGAGCAGACATGTTAAATGCAAGGCCAAATTGGGACCACAGGTCAGTATGTGTCTGCAGGATCCTTATGTCCGATTTAGCGGGCCCCGTTCCTTTTTTTGAAGTTTGACCCCACTACACTAGATTGTCCTTGATGTGTCTGTTCTAAGGGCCTTTGTAGCCCAGGGAGCCAGAGCCTGCTTTTAATGAGGAAATGAAATGACATCTAGCACTGTGGTGGGCTGTGAGCTCAGACATGGTGGGTTCAGGAGGGGAAAATAAGGAAGGCGCTGGAGAGAGAAGGCGCCCAAAAGGGGAAGAAAGAATGGGAAGTGGGGTGGGCCAGCCAGGATTTCAGGACTGTTGTCCTTGAAGAGTCGGCTCCTTCTCTAAGGCAGCCTCTTACCCTCCCACCAAGATCAAAGACACAAACCCTCCCGGACACTGTGTTCTGGGGGAAAGGAGAGACTGATCAATCCACAAGCCTTTATTCATTGGGCGCTACACTAGGGATTCAAAGGCGAATAGACAAAGTTGCTGCCCTCAGGGACCCATCCATCATTCTTCTGGGGGAAGCACTGGGAGTACAGTGTGTGTTTAGTAAATTTTTTTGTGAGGAGGACATTAGCGTTGGGGAGGATGGTTCCGAAAAGGCTATATTTAGAAGATATCTGGAGCAAAATTTTGATGGAAATAAGTGATTCTAAGAGACAGAGATAAAGTGGGTACACATTGGGGCTCATAGATGGTGGCTGGAGTATACTTTGTAAAGAACAACATGGCCAGTTTGGGTAGAGTCCCAAGAAAGGAGAATAATATATAATAACGTGGGAAAGCTAGGTTGGAGCCAGGTCATTAAGGGCTTTAAAAGCTAAATTCAGTCATTTTCAGGCTCTTTGTGACCCCATTTGGAGGTTTCTTGGCAAAGATGCTGGAATGGTTTGCCATTCCCTTCTCCATCTTATTTTATAAATGAGGAAACTGAGGCAAACAGGATTCTGTGACTTGCCCAGGGTCACACAGCTACTGAGTGTCTGAGACCAGATTTGAACTCAGGAGGATGAGTCTTCCTGATGCCAGGCCCAGCACTTTATCCACTGTGCCACCTAAGCTGCCACTTTAAAAGCTAAATAGAGGAACTTGTATTTGTGCCTAAAGGTAGTAGGGAGCCATTGGAGTTTATTGAGAAGGGAAATGAGGAAGTCAGATCTGCACTTAAGGAAAATCACTTTAGTAGTAGTCCATGGAAATTGAAGGGTCTTTGAAATCACAAAATGGGGCAGAGGAGGAATAGGTTGTCTTTTTGCTAGGAAGGCGCCTACTAGACCCAGTCTAAGGCCACTCACCCGCTTTGGCATGCATCCCTCTTGGTCATTTTTCTTCAAGTCAGTCCCCCAATATGAATCAACCTTTATTAATCATTTATCTTCTAGTCAATTCCATGTTTATTAAACACCTACTCCCATACCAGGCTTTCTTGTCCCAGTGGAATGAAGAATTTGTTCTATTCCTGCCCCCAGTCTTGACTGGGCAAACTACATTGTAGAGGACCAATAACATTGGGGTCCTGGCTTCCCAGAAATCTGCCTCTGCTGCTCACTGAGTTTCTCCTTTCTCCATTTTGGCCATTCTGCTCTACTGTTGGTTTCTCTCACATGAACATAAGGTTTTAAGTTGGGGAGGCCCTTCGAGGTGGTCTAGTCCAACCAACCTCCTCACTTTGGATATTTGGAAACTGACTTTCCCTTTGCTTCCTTCCCTGCACACTCCCTTTGCCTTCAGCTTCATTGGGTTGAGAAGGAGCCACACCAACTTAATATACTCTGCAGTAGCTAATACCATAAAGCAGGCTGGCACCTCCAGGCTCAATAAATGCCCCTTGTTGAGAGTGCTTCTGAAAATGAGGGGAGAAGGGGCAGCTAGAAGGTGCAGTGGATAGAGCTTCAGCCCTGGAGTCAGGAGGACCTGAGTTCAAATCTGGCTTCAGACACTTGACACTTACTAGCTGTGTGACCCTGGGCAAGTCACTTAACCCCATTGCCTAGCTGGAAAAAAAAAACCCAAAAATAAAACAAAAAAAGAAGTGAAAATAAGAGGAGAAAATGGACAGGGGATAGCAGCCCAATCTTCTTTCTGTGACTGAAAGCTTGATTTGGTGGGAGTTAGAGGGTGGGGATCCTACAGTCTAAGCCCTCGGTCTGCCATCACTATCATACCTCCAGGTTTCTCAGAGCCCTATTTGGCCCAGTGGAAATGAACCATTGGCCTCCCTAATTCCTCCTCCAGTGACTGGCTAGGTAGACCAAGCCAACCAAGGTGGCCCTGGAGGCTGGAGTGTCACCACTCATTGTACTGGGCCCTGCTGGGTTCCCGCTCGACTGCCTCAGAGTAGGCCTAGGGCCTCTCAGGTTAGGCTGTCTCTCCCTGGCACTTGATTTTTGTCTCTGAGGATGTTGTAGCAACTGGAAACTCCCAGCTCTGGCTGCCCCATTTCTCCAAGGAGGCGTGATGGCTGCCTGCCCACCTGCCCCTCGCAGGAAGTAAAGCCGCCAAGAGGAGGCTGGCTTAGAAACAGACGAGATTGCTAGATGTATATATAGTTTTGTTTAGGGGGTGGGGCTTTGATTCTAGAGGTGGGGGAACATTCTGCCCTCTTCCTGTTGGATAGAGAAGAACATTCCTTACCCTGAGCATTTGGAAGACACATTCTTTACCCCTTTCTTGGTACAGCCATTTCTAGGGAAGAGGTCTAAGTTTTAGAAAATGCTGAAATCCTGCCAGGAAGGGTCTCTGTTAGGTGACCCTGCCCTAAAGGGAACCACTGGGCCTCTCCTTCCTTATTCCTCTCCACTAGAATGAGTGTTGTCAGTGACAGAGAGTGTAGCAAAGCCCCATAGGAATGGTCAGAGCCTGCCTCCACACCTAGCCCAAGGAGTGGGAGGAGAGCCTATGAAGATCTGGGTAATTAAGAATTCTAAACATGATAATGATATTAATAGCTCGTATTTATGTAGCGCCTTTAGTTTTGCTAAGCACTTTACAAATATCTCATTTTATCCTCACAGCAACCCTTGGAGGTAGGTGCTATTTTACAGATGAGGAAATTGAGGCAGGTTGAGTGACTTGCCCAGGATCTCAGAGATACTGCCACTTGCTGCCTGCAGATCTCAGGCCTGATATCAACTAGCCTCACGATCCTAGGCCAGTCATGTCACCTCTCTGGGCCTAAGTTTCCTCATCTGTAAAATGAGGTAATACACCCACCTGCTTCATAGAGTCGTATTGTCTGCACGACTGCAAACATAGACACAAATGTGGGTGGTTGTTCCTGTTACGTTGGGGCATGGAAGGATCCTAGTCTTCCTTAGGACTGTCTGCCAGGGCCCAGTTGGGGAGCTCCCTTCCAGGACAGTGTCCGCTTCCTTCAGTTGTGAAGGAACCAGAGAAACAGACACAAACAAAACAATGTCAAGTAGTGGCCTTGAACTGAAGGCAGGAAGCTCCCCCCTGACGGCTGTGTGGAGCAATGCACGGGGCCCTCATCATCACGGAGATTTCTGGAGGATGAAGTGATGAATGTTCGGAAATGGTGGTCCCATTTCCTTTGACAGGGTGCCAGAGAGTTACATTGGGAATTCATTAAGGCCCCTTATCTGAGCAATGGAGAGGGCAACTTTAGGCCTTGGGCTTCCTGGGTTAAGGGCCTTGGGGTGGGCTGCCCAGCTTAGCCCCAGGCAAGCTGGTTAGGGAGGCTGATTGCTGCCTTCCACTGGTCCCAGAGGGGCCCTGGGAAGCCTGGGGTGTGATGGGGGCACCCGCAGGGCTTAGGCCCTGGAGAGACCCTGCCCCACCACCAGTTCTCCCATTAGCCTACTGACGTTTCCTTTACAAGTAACTGAGTTCAAACCAAAGAAAATCCAAGTAGGAGCAATCTTTAGTGATTAACTAGTCCAGGGTCTTCATTGTACAGAGCTGGAAATTGAGGTCTAGAGAAAGGAAAAAAGTTCCTAAAAGAGCTAGAACTAAAGTCAGAGTCTCCTGACTGAGTGGCCTGTTTTCAGGTATCCTGTTCTCCCTTCCCAACCTACAGGTCCAGCCTTCCCTTCAGACTGGCCACTTAGGCCCCAGCTTTGACAGATTCCTAATCTCAATCCCAGTCTCAAGAAGTCGGGGGAGGCTCTTGCTGAGAGAGACAGAGAAACAAACAAATTTGAAAATTTGACTGTAAAAGCCCCTCCTAAGTGAGCTCTGTAACCTGGGCCAACATCTCTGGGTGGAGCAGAACCCTTGGCTAATTCTTAGAATCCTGGTTATAATTCTGGGAGAAGGACAACCCTTTGTTAGGTGAAATGGGACCCTTGGCACTTCCTGGGAGGTGGCTTCCTTCCTTGGAAATAATTGACTAAGTGTAGGCTCCTGCCTACCCGATGCTGTGGTCAAATTTAGCCGCTATCTCTCTGGGGACATCATAAATGAAGGAGGCTTCAGTTTAAACAAGCAAATGATTGGGGTAGACAATAGAAATGGGGACTTGATCCAGAGAAATCTATTTGCTTATCAAGCTGTTCCCTTTCTAGCAGTTATCCAAAGTTCAGAAACAACTTGGGGGGTGTCAGAAGTGGACAAACCACAGCCTCCGAGAACATCAGAAATGAAAAGGACCTTGGAACATAGAACAAAGAATGTTAGAGCTGGGAGAGATTTTTTTAAAAAATAAAATTCTGGGGCTATCTTTTGTTTTGATTATTTCTCAATATCTCCCCCTGCTAGGGAGCTAGCCCACGTCACAAAGAATATCTTTTAATGAAAAAGAGGAAGAGAACCAAATATCATCAATGCATCCGAATAGTCTGACAATAGAAGCAGTAAATCTTCCCCACCCTTGAACTTCCCACTTCTACAAAGGAGGGAGGAGCCCTCTCCTGTGTCTTCTTTGAGGCCTGGCTTGTTCTCTGTTATTCTGCAGTGTTCACTTGCGGTTGTTTTATGACTGTTCTTTCCATTTACATTGTAGTTGTACTACCGCAAAAAGTGCTGCTGTATTTTGGTGTATAAATGTGGACTTTGTTCTTATCTGTGACCTCCGTGAAGTATACAGCTAACACTGGAATCTCTGGATCAAAAGATATTTACATTTTAGTCACTTTATTTGCAAAATTAAAACTGCCTTCCAAGAGTGTTGTACTGATTCACAACTTCACCAGCAGCGGTGGGGCACCGCCACCATCTTCCCACATCCCCACCAGCATTGACTGTTCCCATCTTTTGTCATCTTTGCTGGAGTCAAAGTGAAACTTCTGGCCTGTTTTAATGTGTCTTTCTCTTTATTCTTTCATATGCTTATTCATAGTTTGCATTTCTTCTTTTGAGATCTGGTCATATTCTTTGACTACTTAGCTATTGGGGAATGACTTGGTTACTCATCTGCTAGTTGTCTTGGATACTAAATTCTTATCTGAGAAATTTGATACAACGATCTTTGTCCATTTGACCACTTCCCTTTTGAACCTAGATGCATTCATTTTGATTGTGCAGAAGCTTTTCCATTTCACAGAATCAAAATGAGCCATTTTATCTTCTGTCCCTTGTTCAGTTTTGAATACATCTCTACCCATAGCTGTGGGAGGTTTGGACTCTGATTCTCTTCTAATTGTTTTTAAGGTATAACGTTTCATAGTAAGGTCATGTATCCATTTCTAAGTTACTGTGGAGTGTGGCGCAAGATGTCATTGAAGAACAATTTCTTTTTTTTTAAAATTAATTTATTTTTAGTTTTCAACATTCACTTCCATAAGATTTTAAGTTCTAAACTTTCTTCCCTTCCCCCTCCCCAAGATGGCGTGCAATCTGATATAGGCTCTACACATACATTCATATTAAACATTTTCTCATTAGTCATGTTGTAAAGAAGAATTAGAAGCAATGAGAGGAACCACGAGAAGACGAAACAAAAAGAAAAAAAGAGAGAGATCAAATAATGTGCTTTAATCTGCATTCAGACTCCATAGTTCTTTTTCTGGATGTGGACAGTGATGCTTGTATCATTGAGAGGAGATGAGTCCCTCAAAGTTAGTCATCACAGAATGTGTCTATTACTGTGTGCAGTGTTCACCTGGTTCTGCTCACTTTACTCGGCATCAGTTAATTTAAGTCCACATTTTTCTGAAGTCTGCCTTTTGGAACAATAGTATTCCATTACATTCATATACTACAACTTGTTCAGCCATTCCCCAACTGATGGGCATCCCCTCAATTTCCAATTCTTTGCCACCACAAAAAGAGCTGCTATAAATATTTTTGTGCATGTGGGTTCTTTTTATGATCTTTTTGGGATACAGACCTAGAAGTGGTATTGCTGGGCCAAAGGGTATGCATGTTTTTATAGCCCTTTGGGCATAGTTTCAAATTGCTCTCCAGAATGGTTGGATCAGTTCACAATTCCACCAACAATGCATTAGTGTTCCAATTTTCCCACATCTCCAGCATTTATCATTTTTCTGTTTTGTCTCGTTAGCCAGTCTGACAGATGTGATGTGGTACCTCAGAGTTGTTTTGATTTACATTTATCTAATCATTAGAGATTTAGAGCATTTTTTTTTTTTGGCTAGGCAATGGGATTAAGTGACTTGCCCAGGGTCACACAGCTAGTGAGTGTTTTGTGTCTGAGGCTGCATTTGAACTCAGGTCCTCTTGAGTCCAGGGCACATACTCTATCCACTGCGCCACCTAGCTGCCCCTAGAGCATTTTTTCATATGACGATAGATAGCTTTAATTTCTTCATCTGAAAACAGCCTGTTCATATCCTTTGACCATCTATCAATTGGAGAAAGACTTGTAGTCTTATAAATTTGACTGAGTTCTCTATATTTTAGAAATGAGGTCTTTATCAGAGACATTGGTTGTAAAAATTGTTTCCCAGCTTTCTACTTCCCTTGTAATTTTGGTTGCATTGGCTTTGTTTATGCAAAAACTATTCAATTTAATGTAATCCAACTCACCCATTTTGCATTTCATAATGTTCTCTATCTCTTGTTTGGTCTTAAATTCTCCAAGAACAGTTTCTGTAAGACTGCTTTCCAGTCTCAGCTGGGAGAAACTTTAGCACATGGCAGATCTGAGCTGGAAGGACCCTTAGCAATCATCTCCATTCCTCTCATTTTACAGGGGGGGTATCTCCAGAAGCACACAGCTGGGTAGTGGTAGAGACTTGAAAAAAATCCACATTTCTTGAGCTCAGGCCAAGGCTGCCATTGCACCATGGTCATTGCTAGCTTCAGTAGAAGTCCTCTGAGACACCTGATGTCTGACCTCAGCCTTGGGGGCCCCTGGTACCTGGTACTCAGTAAGTCCTTGTGGCTAATGAGCGCCAGGGGTAAGATCTCCTTCCCCCATACCCATCCTCTCAACCAGATGTTGGTTTCTCAAGGTACTGGGCACTGTTTGTTCTGTTTTCAAAGTCTTCTCCTGCTTAGGGCTGGGGTCAGAGGTCAGTTGTAATGGGGAAGGTCCTTAGTAGCAGCTACTGTCACCTCCGGTGTTCATGACAGTTTTGGGGCTGGGAAATGATTTGAGGTCCATAGGGGTGAAGGACCCTGTCTAGGAGTCTCACAGTATCTGTGACTGAGGGTCTTTAATGAATACATATATAATTTTTTTTTTCAATATTCACTTCTATAAGATTTTGAGTTCTAAATTTTCTCCCCCTCCCCCCTCTCGCCCCTCCCCAAGATGGCATGCAGTCTGATATAGGCTATACATGTGCAATCATATTGAACACATTTCCACATTAGTCATGTTGTAAAAAAGAATTAGAACAAAATGTAAAAGCCACAAGAAAGAAGAAGCATAAAAAAAAGAAAAAATAATATGCTTCACTCTGCATTCTGACTCTCCATAGTTCTTTCTCTGGATGTGGATAGGATTTTCCATCATGAGTCTTTCAGAATTGTGTTAGTTCATTGCATTGCTGAGAAGGGCTTTGTCTGTCAACATTAGTCATCTTGCAATGTGGCTGTTACTGTGTACAATATTCTCCTGGTTCTGCTCACTTCACTCAGCATCAGACCATATAAGTCTTTCCAGGTTTTTCTAAAGTCAGCCTGCTCATCATTTCTTATAGCACAGTAGTATTCCTTTACATTCATATACCACAACTTGCTCAGCCATTCCCCAACTGATGGGCATCCTCTCAATTTCCAATTCTTGGCCACCACAAAAAGAGCTGCTATGAATATTTTTGTGCATGTGGGTCCTTTTCCCATTTGTTTGATCTCTTTGGGATGCAGCCCTAGAAGTGCTATTGCTGGGTCAAAGGGTATGCACATTTTTATAGCCCTTTGGGCTAGTTCCAAATTGCTCTCCAGAATGGTTGGTTCAGTTGTGACTGAGGATCTTAACCCACACTGGAGCTCTTGGGCTGTGCTCCCAATGAGGCCAAGACTGAGCCCTCTCCTTCCTCTTCCCTCTTCCTTATCTCCTCTCCCCTCCAATAGATAGTGAGTCCCATGACTGCGAATAGTTCCCATACTGGTTTGAGGTGCCTCGGTGAGAGCACTTGGGGGCATCCTGAAGGCAGGGCAGTGCTTGGTGGATGTGCTGTTATTCTGTGTGTGTCAGCTTTAAGCATGAAATAAAAGCTCAAAATAAAATAAAGAGAGCAGCTAGGTGGATGAAATACTGGGTCTGGAGTCAGGAAGACCTGAGTTCAGATTTTACCTCAGACACGTACTAGCTATGTGACCCTGAGTAAGTCACTTCACCCTGTTTGCCTCAGTTTCCTCATCCATAAAATGAGCTGGAGAGGGAAATGGCAAACCGCTCCAGTATCATTGCCAAGGAGACCCCAAATGGGGTCCCAAATTGTTGGATGCGGCTGAAACAACTGAACCACAGCAAAAAGAGCCTGCGTGGGAGTGTTTTGTCAGCCAGCACCGCGGCATCTCCACCTGCCAGGGAGACTTCAAAGATGACTTGGTGGGTGCCCCTGGCCCATCTTTAGATTGTTCTCGGGGTCCGGGAAACCAAGACAGCCAGAGTATCTAGGTGTGGAAGGAACCTTAGAAACCATGTAGCCCAAGCCCCTTTTACACATGAGGAAACAGCCATCCAGGATGGGGCAGGACTGGGTTTCAGGCCCAGTCTTGGGACTCTTAACTCCTGTCCTTTCCACTGATGCCATCCTGCCTCAGGGGGCACCACGCATGGCTGCCAGCTTAGGCCCATGTGCTAGGCCCACACACAGGGGCAAGAGGATTCTTTCTGTGCCACAGAGACACTTGTGAAATGAAATGAGAGGCTCAGAGAGCTTCCCCCTCACCAGGGAAAGGCATCTGTTAGGACTTGCAGTGTTTTAACAATAATTGCTTCCCATCCATAGTGAGGACCTTAAGGTTTACAGAAGCTTTTCTGCACTACCATCCCCACTAGGCCTGCCCCCAGGGGACTAAAATGTACTTGAAGCTTTACTCTAATAGCTTAAGACTATACTGAGACTTTGGGAATCCCCATAGATGTAATATCCCCATTTTACAGATGAAGAAACTCAGGCACAGATTAAATGATTCTTGTCTGTGGTCATCCAGCAAGTAAATGTCAAGTCAGGTCTCTGAACTTTGCGAGGCAAGTAGAATAAGGTCTCTTTATAGTGTCTTCAGGGCAGAGTGGTGACAGATGGAGCTGAACCTGCCGAGCCAGGGTTAGTGAGGAAGCAAGCCAGCCCCCAGGCCTGGTATGCAGAACCAAATGTGGGCCCTGGGTAGGGTTTGGCTTCACACCTCCTTCTAAGCTGTCTGAGGGCAGAGACTATTTAATAATGAGAGCAATAATACCTTGTTCTATTGCTTTTAAAGTTTGCAAGTTGCTTTGCCTGTGTGACTTCATTTTCTGTCTCTGTCTCTGGCCCCCACCATAGCACCTACATAGTAGGTATTCGATAAGTGCTTACTGAATGACTCATTCACAGAATTTCAGAGTGCTGGAGACCTCAGGGAACCTCTCTGCTAGTACAGGAATCCCCCCTGGAGCTGCTGTTCACATCCCACCCCCATCACCCACCACCACCACCTCCACATCCACTGAGCTGCCATGTCTTCGAAAGTTCCAGAGAAAAAGGTGAGGTCAGGAGTTGGGCACACGGGCAACAGTGGACCTTGGTCAGTTGGATAGCTTAGTTCATTAACCACATACATAGGCATTACCAGGCTGGGAGGCCCAGGGGATTGAGGATGGAGCCTGGGCGTTTCTCCACCTGTTGCCCTCTCGGACTGAGCCCAGGGCCCTGCACATTGCCAACAGCAGGAAACATTTGCTGAGTTGAATTGCTCTGTGCATCTGAGAAGGGAGTCCCTTAACTGAGAGTTGGTGGTTTTTCCAGGCCCCTCTTAAGGCTTCCTGTCCCCATTCCTCTTTCTGCCCCTCCCCGGAAGCAGCTGACAGCAGCTTCTGAGATTCTGTGTAGACAATAGCTCCCCTTCTTCTGCCTCCCCATTTTTAGTTCCTTCCCACCCTTTCTGGTGAGCTGGGGAAAGAGATGAAAGATTTCAGCAGTGCCAAGGGAAGGCAGAAGATCTTAACAGATTCTTTTGGATTCTGGGCCACTGGCCGAAAGACAGTCCATGTTGCCAAGAGCTCTCATTTCCCTGGGGCCATTTAGCTCCTGAAATTCCCCATCCCTTTCCCTCACAACCAATTCCTTAAGTGCCAATTCTGCCTAAAAAAACTCAGACCTAGGATTTGTTGTGGTTGGTTTTTCTTTTTTTTTCTTTTCCCCTGTGGTTTAAGTGCAGGAGGTTGAACAATGGCTGCTGCAAAGATCTTATCACAAGGCAGCATGGGAATCATAATATGACCAAGCTAGGAGGGAGTTTGTAAATCGTTTAGGCCAGGCTTTTCTTTTTAGAGATGGGGAAACTGAGGTGGGGGGAGGAGATTGGCCTGAGACCATACAGCTCATTAATTAGGCAGAGCCAAGATTTGAGTGACTGAATGAGTAAATGGACTCCCAGTCCAGGGCTCTTTTCTACCTCTTCATATCTGGCTCCTGCCAGTGCACCTGAGCACCCACAGACAGCCAAGCAGCACCTGCTTGGGTGGGAAACTAGCACCAGGATTGAGCTCCTCTTAGGTTCCCTCCAGGCTCCATCTCTCCTCCCCTGCCCCATGCACCTTTCCCAAGCTTTCCCACTGCCCAAGCTCTGCTGCTTCATCTCAAGAAAATAATGCCCTTGGGCAGTGATTCCTGCCTGGCTTATGCTTATTAGAGCTGAGAGCCATATGGCATCTGTTTGGAGAGCCCTAGTTATCAGGCTTCTGTGACAGCTAACATGGAAGGGCCTGAACTGCCACTATACCAGGGGTGGGCCTGACATGGTCATCGCTGTCCAGCTCACTGCTCGGGGGTCTCTGTGCTTACGAACTTGGGCATCTTTCTAGCCCAGCCATGAGCTTTCCCCAGGACTTAGAGAGGCTGATCAGAAAAGCTGCCCATGTACCTGGCCCGCTGGAAGACTGGACCACCTTCTCATCCAGCTGTCTTGTTCTCTTGTCTACACACTTTCAGCCCTTAGGGCTCCAGCTTAAGCACCAGTGTAGGAGGCACCACCCAGAGACTCCTGCCTCTCCTGCCTTCCCAGTGTCCATGGGAAGATTGATGAGAGAGAAGTGGTATCCTCTGGAGTTGTTAGCAACATCTGCTATATTCCTGATCACCTGTTCTACCTCCATTGTGATAGCACTGATGAAACCAGCACTGTGGATGGGCTACTGGTTTTTGGAGGGGGTGGGGGAAGGCAAACCCAGGCCATTCAGCCCTAAGGGCAGAGGTAGACTAGCCAGCTGTGTGCTGCTAACAATCACCAGCCTGCTAGATTCCTCTGTCTCTCCTTCTTATGTCTCTAGTCTCCTCCCTGGAACTTAGGGAAAGAATTCTGGGTCCTGTGGAAGCTGATAGTGTCCAGATGGATTCAGCCAGTCCAGCGGCATTGCTGCAGTATGGGCCTGGTAAGGCCATTACTAACTTAGAGGGATCTAACTAACTTCCTGTAAACTGCCCTGTAGTTGCAGGATAATGGTGGTCCCCAAGGGGCGCAAGAGAGGGCTGTGCAGTTAGGGAAGGGTAAGGAGTGTCTCAGCCTCTTCACCCCCGGCTGTCCCCAGTACCTGACTCTAGTGTCTGCCCTCTTCCTCACTATCACCTTAAATCCTGCCCTTCCTTCAAGACTCAGCCTATGTCCTGTTCTGACTACTTATGGTCACATAAATTGGGATAGTGAAACTTCTTCCAAAAGTCACAAAGACCTGTCCACCCAGCCTTAGAAAAGTAGGATGGAGTATAGTCATTTCAAAAAGAATCTCAGAGTGCTCATTAAGGCCTATAAGCTGGTTTCCTTTATTTTATTGACTTGCCTCTACTTGGGAAGAGGAGGGTATAAACATAGGGCATTGTTTAGTATTCTTATCAATAACTTGGAGCAAGGCAAAGATGAGAGACAGAATGATAAAGGGAAAAGAGGTTTGCATCGGGGACCAAGGACCTAGGTTCAAATCACAACTTCTTGCCTAGCTGTGTCACCTTGATAAAGGCACTTAAGTGCTCCCTAGTCCTTAGCTTCCCTCTCTGGAAAATGGATGAGATGACCTTTAAGGTCCAGCCTAAGTCTGATCGGATTGTACCTGGAATCCTGATGCCAAGAGTACTCTTCCCCAAGGCAGACACTAGGCTCCTTCTCTGTTCTGCCCGGGGGCCCTCCATTCCGTGATGAGTAAGTGATCTCCCTCCAGTGCATTGTGGGTAGGAAGTAGAGTATAGCTAGCTCAGTATACCGTGATGGGGCTGCATGAAGCAAACCTTGTGCAGGTGCTGTGGTTCCGAATCTCTAGAGAGGTGCCTTAGGGAGAACACTGGGCGTCATTGAGGCCAGGCTGTGGGCAAGACATTCGTCCTCCCAGGGCCTCAGTTTCCTCATCTGCAAAAGGAGGGAGAAAGTTGAGAGTGGCCAATCTAAGGTCTTCCCAGCTTAGAGCGTATGATTTTAATTTATGGAGCTAGCCGGGGAGCAAGCTCAGTTTGGCAGAGGAGAGGTAGCTGAGGAGCCGAGTTTATGTCCTCTTGAAGCCACCCTGCCAGACTCTGGAAATGCAATTAGAAATGCAGTCTCCTGATTCCCAGCCTTCTTGTGTCACCACGCCCATGTTCCTCTGGAAAAGGCCGGCATTCCTGCTCAGTTGGGGAGAGGCATTCCTGCTCCAGGGAGGCCATATGATCCCAGGAGCCCCAGCGGAGGAATGGAGGGGCTTTGTGGGTGAAGAGGCTACAGGGGGAGGAATTTACTGACGACCAGAACCTTGCTTACTGGCACTAGTGGTTTGAGGCGCATTGGGACAACATGAGGGCAGGAACAGCCCTGGGTCAGACCACAGCTGGAGCATCAGGGTCAGTTCTGACTGCCATGTTCCAAGAAGGACAAACCCTTGGGCAAATCCCTTCCTGTCTCTGGGCTTCAGATCCTTCATCTGGAAAATAGAGATTTAGAGTAGATGGCTTCTAAGGTCCCTTTCTGCTCTAAGTTTCTGATTCTAAGCTAGATCATGTCCCCGAAACCTACTATTTGGGGGGAGCCACCTGCCAGTCATCTTCAAGTATTTTAAGCCTTGTCACCTAGAGGAGGGATTGGTTTTGTTCCGCTTGGGCCCAGAGGGTCAAACTTAAAACAGTGGATGAATGGAATTCACCAAAGAGTCAGATTTCAGCTCAGTGAGAAGAAAAGCTTGTTAACAATTACAGCTCTCCAAAAGTGGAACGGACTGCCTCCAGAGGCAATAAGCCCCCATCACAGGAGGCCTTCACTTGGAGTCTGGATAACCCCTTATTAGGGATGTTGTGAAGGGACTATTGCTCAGGTATTGGTTGGGACCACTGTTCCCTGATACCCCTTCAAATACTGGCATTGTTTGTGTCGTTGCTGAGGAATTTCAGAGCCCCCTCAAGGCAGGTCAGAGACAAGAAGGGAGAATGAGGATGGTGAAGGAGAGAGGAAGCCATGAGAATCAGGCAAAGGCAAGTTGTTAAGTCTCTCTGGACCTCGGTTTCTTCAGCTGTAAAATGATGTAGTTGAGCTAGATGAACTAGTTAAGCTACCTTTTGGCTAAGTCCTTTGACTCTGTGTGTCCTGGACCTGGAGACATTGAGCTTGAAGGAGAGGAGGCCATGGTAGTAAGTGGGTGGAAAGGCAATGATTGCTGTGTACTGTTCTCTGAAGGGTTGTGATAGGGAAGGGATCAGAGGGCAAAGAGACAACTTGGACTAGGAAAAAAGAGCTGGACTTTGACATCAGGATGACCGGGATTCACATCTGTCTCCTGACGCTAACTGCGTGGCCCACGCAGGTCACTGGACTTCTCGAGGCACCCCTAGAACTTCTCTGCCAAGTCAGAGATGGGCCAGGGGTCTGTCACACGAGAATTTACTGATTTATTACTGTCAGTGTTTAAGCCAGTGTGGACCTGCTGGTGCTGAAATAGCACTGAGTTCGGTTTGCTTCCTGGCTTTACCACTCCCTAGCTGAGTGACCCTTGGAAAAGCCCTCCCTCATTCTGTTCCTCTGTTTGAACATCTTTGAAATGATCTCTGAGGGTCCCTGAGCGCTGACATTCTGTAACTGGGGCCAGGGTATAGAACCTTTGTGTTGGGCAGGGTTACTGAGACAGTCATGGGTAGGGGAGGTTGCCTTTATAAAACTAGGGCCAGCTGGCAGGCAAGGTCTAACCCTTTCTTCCCCCTTCCCCCAGCCTGGTCAGATAAGTATGGAGGGCTGGAAAGGGAGCCTGCTTCTCCATTTCTCAGATCTACACTGCAGTCTAGGCCCTTGTCCAGTTATAAAAGCCTTCTGGAGGCCCATTGCTTTTGGAACCTTTGAGAACAGAAGCCCCTGGGCCTCTATCTTGTCTTGGCATCCCAGGTTTCTTCAGCCCTGACCACAGCTGGGAAGCTTTTGAGGAGCTGGGCTGCCAGGTGGGCTCTGAGTCACATTGGAAGCTCAAAGCCCTCTGGTTGGTGAGCCAATGAATTAAGATAGCTCCTGGCAAAATACCAAGAACTTGGACTGGTGTTGGGCTTGGGCTTGGGTGAGTGAGAGATGGTGGTGGAGGGCACAGATTTATTTTGATTTCCCCCCCCCCCTTTTCTTCCCTAGTGCAGGGATGAAAATTTAGAGATTAGCCTTGGCAGGGGGCCAGGCCTCGTCTGGGGAGAGAGGCGGAATGAGGTCAAAGAACACCAGTACTTCTGAAAGCCCTCCGTGGGGTTGAATGCAGGGGAGAGATAGCTAGCGCTCTCCCAAAGTTAGTGTGCAGAGTACTGGGCACCTCGTGGAGGCAGCGATGATACTTCTCCCTCTGGACTAAAGAGGAGCAGCCTTGTCGGGGGATTGCTTTTCATATAAAGCATTACCAAGAACCCTCACTTGTCCCCACTTCGCATTGCTTCTAACCAGCCACTCCACGGCTCTTCTGTCCGTTAGCTTTCTTTCCTTCCCCTTGCTACCCTTCACTGCCTGGTGCCTGTAAAGTCTTGCCAATGGCCCTTAGTATGTGGATGGGGTCTGGATAGACATCAAGGGAGAAAGCCACAATTCCTAACTCTGGGAGTCAAGGGTTCTAGGATTCACTGGGTTCTAGGCCCAACTTTGCTACGGACTTATTCTTTCTTCATTTATTCCTTCTTTCCTTCCTTCCTTCAACAAAATATTTGTTAACATCAGGTGCTAAGGGAGATCCAAATTGTAGTTAAGACATTGTCATTGCCCTTCTAGGACAGGCTAGGAGAGGGCTCGGGCACGGGCATGTAGCTAATGTACAGTAATATGTTAGGGCATCAGAGATGCCAACCACTGATTTGAGAGGAAATGGTATTGCTGCCACCTGAGCAGGTGGCATCTTGCAGGTGAACAAGGGACCTGAGCACAGCCTCCTGGGTTTAGAAGCACAGTGGGTTTAAGTGGTGGCAGAGAGAAGTCCAGTTTGGGTTAGCATCAAGTTCACGAAAAAACAGTGAGGGGAAAAAAAAAAAGAGTGAGAAAACCCTGTACAAATGCCAGGCAATGGGATCAGAGTAGCCATTGAAAAGCTTTGCTCCTGGGGAGTTGCTTTTTTCCTTCTTCACCTGTCCTGAGGGGAACCTTCCCCACAGGTCCCTTTGCCCAAGGTCTGTGGGACAGTGGAGAAGACGGGTAAATCGGGGCTCCGGCAGGAAGGGAAGGAAGGGGCTTTTCTCTGCTAAGAGGTTGTGATGTCAGTGGGTAAAATTAGCACCATTGCCTTCTCCCCTCCCACCTGGAGGAAGGAAAGTAAGGACCTTGGGGATGGGGGCAGGGGCTTTACCTCCATCTGTATTGGCTCTGGTCAGAAATAGCTTTTGTTCTGGGCTAGAAGTTTCCCCATCCTGAGAAGCAGTCTCTGTGGCCGAGCCAGCGAGAAGCCACCTGGTGGATTTCCTTTCCATTGTCCTGCCCCTCAGTGGGGCCCATCTCTACTCAAAGACTGGCATCTCTGTATGGGAGCTTGGGGAATAAGGAGGGGCCATTTCCTTGTTGGGAATTTCCTCAGCTGGGGAAGTGGGGCGGCCTCTGTGGGAGAGGGGGTATGTCTCCAGAGTTTCACTGTCCCATCTCTGTGCCCTGAGAGAGCTGGTACCGTGCCTCAGGGGATGGCTGTTCTGGTTCCCCTTCCCTTGCTAACCTGTAGACTTGTAAATGGAGTTGGAATGACCACTTGTTGGGGGTCAGACGATTTAGGGAAGCAATATCCAGGGCCCTGAGCTTGAATCCTGTCTGAGACACGTTCATTAGCTATGTGTCCTTGAGTAAAGTCACAGAAAAACTTCCCATGAGTCCCAGTTTCTTCATCGTTAGGAAAGTGCTTTTTGTTTTGTTTTGGTTTGGTTTTTGTTTGTTTGTTTTGGTTTGGCTAGGCAATGGGGTTAAGTGACTTGCCCAGGGTCACACAGCTAGTAAGTGTTATGTGTGTGAGGCCGGATTTGAACTCAGGTCCTCCTGAATCCAGGGCCTGTGCTCTATCCACTGCACCACCTAGCTGCCCCAAAAGTGCTTTGCAAGCCATTACACAAATGCAAATTATGATTATATAGATATCAAATCTAGAACAGAGGTTCTTAATCATTTTGGTATCAAGGACCCTTTCAGCAGTGTCTGGTAAAGCCTGTGGGCACCTTCTCAGAATCCTGTTTTTAAATGCATAAATTAAATATATAGGATTACAAAGGAAACCCATTATATTGAAATACTTTAAGTGCTTTAAAAAACCAAGCTTGCAGGGGCAGCTAGTTGGCACAATGGATAGAGCACTGGCCCTGGATTCAGGAGGACCCGAGTTCCAGTCCAGCCTCATACACTTACTAGCTGTGTGACCCTGGGCAAGTCACTTAACCCCATTGCCTAGCCAAAAAAAAAAAACCCAAGCTTGCAGACTCTAGGTTAAAGGCCTCTGATTTGAGTCCATCTCCTCATTTTTTAAAGCTCAAGATGGTGATTTGTTCAAGGTCAAACAGTCAGGAGGGGCCGAGCCCAGGCCTTCTAGCACCCAGCCGCTATGACTGGATGGTGTTTTAGCCCTGAAATCCTTCTTAGCTAGTGCATACTTCAGGCATCCTTGATTTCGCCATTGTTCTCCCCTCCATTGGCACAGATCACAGCTGCTCCGCATCTTAGGTGACGGCGAGTTGCTGTGGCCATATTATTTACTACGTAAGGCCCAAGCCTCTGGTGGCAAGCTCCCCTCCATCATGAAAGCGGTCCTTTAGTGACAGACACACTCAGTCCATCTCCACTGAGAGGCAGCATGGCGCTGTGAGCAGAGCATAAGACTTGGAGTCTGATTGACTTGGGTTCAAATCCCATCACTTAAAATCACTTAATCACAGAGAACCCATGAGACCTTGAGCATGTCAGGTGACCTCAGTGAACCTCAGTTTCCTCACCTGTAAAATGAGCAACACGATGCTTGCAGAATGCCACCCACCCCATGGCATAGATTCTGCAGGCATCATATTGCCCATTTTACAGACGAGGAAACTGGCAGCTGACTTGGTTTCCAAACTTGAAAGCACTCCGCAGATGTCTGCAGTGGTTGTCATTTACAATCACAAGGCCAGTCCTCAAACTCATTCCACTTAGCGGAAGGCCTGGACGAACTTGCACGGTAGCAGCAGAGCCTTCAGCAGCTCAGGGTCCCTTCGGTCACCATGATGAGTCAGTCCGAATCAGAGGGGGTTGAGGGGGAGGGAATCAGGGCTGAGAGTCTGTTTGCATTGGAGGGGGATGGGGAGAGAATCAAGGCTGCAGTAGTAGAAGGAGGGAGGGACCAACAGAAGTCACAGCCCTGCTTTCCATTTGCTCTCCCTGGCCTTAAGAAATGCATTTAATGTATTTTTTCGTGTACTCTTCCCTTTCTCTTCACCCAAAGTTGGGCTCACATGGTTTGCATGCTACAGATGAGACCACTGAGGTCAGCCAGGAGTTCAGGGATCCCTCAGGGTTCGTGAGCAGAGGCCAGGGATTGAGTGACGCATAGCAAAAAGTATCTGAAGGGAAGGAAGGAAGTGGTCGGGCATGAGCTGTGCCCAGAACTGCTCACATTATCATGGGACGTGGAGGCAGAGGTGCCTGCTGGGATGGTGGCCCCGCTGATGCTCTTTGGTTATTCAGGAACCTTCCTAGAGAATTGAATGATCTAAGCTAGGCATGCAGCTCAGTGCCAGGCTGCTGAGGGTGATTCCCTGGTGTGGGACCATCTCCTAGGCCACTCGGGAACACTGGGTAATAGTGCTACCATCTTTAGATTGGTGAAGCTGCTCACTTACCTTACGGTGAGGAAACAGGTCTCCAGAGGGGAGTCACGCAACTAGTCAACAGCAGATGTGTGCCCACCCTCCTTTTCTGCCAGCAGCAATTGGAAATGAGTTGTTAGTGAATCTCATGCCTTTCTCTTCTAAGGGCCGTACTCTGGGCCTGGTAGTGGTCATAGCTCTTTGTACATGGTAGGTGGTACGAGGATTATTATCCCTGTTTCACAGAAGAGAAAACTGAGCCCACCTGAGTCTCACACACCCAGCTAGTAAGTGTCAGAGTAAGAACTCATACTCCAGAATATAAGAATCTTTCCAGCACAGCACCCACTGCTTCTCCTTAGCAGTCTCCTACATACAGTCAAGCCAGTCTTTAAACCTGCATTTCTGGAAATCTGCCCCCAACACAGATCCTGCATCTGACAGACGTGATCCTACACTGTCTTATCATCATGGATACGTCATTCTTGGTAGGAACCTTAGCGATAAGGGAAGTTGTAGGGGGGATATTATGGCTCCAGGAGGCTCCAGCTACTTCTTAGGCACATGATCTTCATTAATGTCAATTGAGACTCAAGCCCTGGTCTTCCTTTTTCTATACCTCAGTTTTCTCACCTATATAATGAAGTTGGTCCCTCTCAATTTTTTTTTAACAGACATTTGGTTTCATAGGAATTTGGGGTGGTGTTTCCTCTGCTCTGCCATGTAGATTGTATAGAGTGGCCTGGTACCTTATTCAAATCTGAGAAGTGACTTATCCAATCAATAATTGTAAAGGGCAGGACTTGAACCCAGGTCTTTCCAACTCTGAGGCAGACTGTCTGTCCACTGTGCCACTCTGCCTATAATGACCCTACTAGCTCCAAATTTATGATCCTTCAACTAGATGACTCATGAGATCCCTTCCAACTAATCAGTCAATCAAAAACTATTTATTAAACCTTCACTATTTTTTAGACACTGTGCTAAGCTCTGGGTATACAAAGAAAAAACAGAAATAGGCCTCGCCCTCAAGGAGCTTATGTTCTACTGGAGGAGAAAGCACATCCATGAATAGTTGTCTACAGAGTAGATGGAAGGCAACTGTAGAGGGGAAGGGACTGTTCAAGCCCTTTGTTTTTGAGAAAATGGTGACCATGAGAGGAAGGAACTTGCCCTAAGTTGCATGCTGACTTGCTGGAGCCTGGGTTCCACTCCATTAGACTGCCTGCTCAGGATGGAGCAAGCTTGTCTGGTAACACCCCTTCCCTTTGACAGATGGACAGCTTCTGGCCTTTGCCAGTCTTGAGTGTGTTTCTGGGGAGAGGAGCTGGTCCATGGAGAGGGACTGGCTCGATGCCTCCTCTATGTCTCCATCCCAAGTATTTCATAGGGAGGAAATGTTGGACAGAAGCTGTCCCAGGCTCACTCATTTTGTGCTCAGGCATAAAGGATTTTGTGGCCCTGACTTGGAGGGATCCTGTAACCTATGAGTCTGTGAACCCTGCTTTTCTGACTGCTGGCAGCTAAGAGTCCCTTTCGCTCAGTGTAGGCCCCACCCAAGCTGCTGGGTCATGGAATCTTAGAGCTACAAAGGACCCCAGAGTCCATCTAGTCCAGAGCCCCTTCACCAACCTACGCAGCAAGTGTCACCCAGGTTTGGTTGAAGGCCTTCAGGGAGGTGTCCCCCAGACCCGGCCCGCTCTGCCTTTGGACACCTCTAGTTATTAGGAAGCTTTCCCTTAGAGCAAGCTAAAATTCACTTCCTTATAACCTCTATCTCCTGGGGCCACACCGAATAAATCAAATCCCTCTTCCATCGGACAGACTTTCAAATACCTGAAGACCCGCAGAAGGCCAGAGGGATAAGGCCCAGAATACATGATAATTGCGCTGGGATTTCTATTTTCTTGATATCTGCATGCTGATGTCCAGTATTCCAAGAGGCTTTCTCTTTCTCATTCATGATGCTTAATTTGGTCATTATAATTGCCCTGTGTTCCCATTTTACAGATGAAGGCCAGAGAGGGAAATGGACTTGCCCTAAGTTTGCCCAGTAAGTTAACAGCAGAGACAGAGCTCCAACCTGGCTGTCCTGACTCCAGGTCCAGGGCTTTACCCATACTGCATTGCCTTTGGTTGCTTAATAGAGGTTGACCCGTTTTATTCAGGCCGGCATTTGGTGGGCTGAGCCCACTTGTGCCTCGGCCTCCTTCTTCTCCAGCGACCTTGGTGAGTCATCTCACCTCCTTCATCACTGAGTAAGGAAGAGGAACGTTGAGTGATGTTGAGATGCTCAAAGTTAAGGAGCATTCAGTAAATAGGCCAGGGGGTATTTTGAGCCACATGGGGAAGGAGGGCTGGCTAGACCCAGGAAGGCTGGATAAGAAAACTGCCCAACATGAGAGGGGAGGGGGAAGGGGGCAGGCCGTCCCCAGAAGCAGTAGGGGTACCATTAATTTAAAAAAGCCTCGGACTAGCTGTATGACCTTCGGGCAAATCACTTAATTATTCTGCTGGGGTAGGAGGAAGGCAATAATCCTTGCTCTGCCTGCCTTATCAGGCTGTCATAATGGAGCAAATGTGATAACGGAGATAAAAGTTCTGGGTACACCATAATCCTTTGCCTTGGCTTTCCCAGGGCCCTCTGAACAAATGTGCTTCTTGCCACTTTGGGGCTTAGGTCAGAACGAAGAAAATGGACCACATTAGCCCAATCCAGAGAAGAGTTGAAATTAAATGAGGCTGGTAAGCTAGTGACCAGGCTTCATTCTGTGGGAATGGGAAGTGATTCTGTGATGGCATCTTGGGGACATGAGCTGAAAGTCACTTTCTATCGAGCAAAGTTGGTGTACTGAGCCACGCATGAGTGGCTTTTCCCCTGGAACCTAAGGAACATTAAATGGGTCTACGTGCATCCCAGTTTCCCTAGCTTCCCATCACTCAAAGACAGCCTGACTCTGATCTATGTAGGAACTAGTCTCGACTGTAGAGGACTGATGGTGTGAAAAATACTTCCTTTTCTTGGCAGAGGGATAGTAGACTATAGGTGCAGAATGAGGCTACATACCTTGTCAGACCTGGCCAATGTGTTGTTTTGTTTGGCTTAACGGTATGCTTCGTTATAAAAGAGGGTTCTGTGGGAGAGAGAGAGGGACTTTTTTTCCAATTTTTTTAAAGTTTTGAGTTCCAAATTCTATTCCTCCCTCCCTGGGACGGTAAGCAATCAGATATAGGTTATACATGTGCAATTTTGTGAAACATTTCCATATTAGTCATTTTGTGCAGGAAGACTCAAACAAAAGGAAAAAAATGAAAGAAAGAAAGTGAAAAATTAGCATGCTTCAGTCTGTATTCAACCACTATCAGTTTTTTCTCTGGAGGTGGAATATGCTTCATCATTAGTCCTTTGGGATTGTCTTGAACCGTTGTATTGCTGAAAATAAGTCATTCACAGTTCTTCATCGAACAATATTGCTGTTACTATGTATAATGTTCTCCTGGTTCTGCTCACTTCACTATGCATCAGATCATGTAAGTCTTTCCAGGTTTTTCTGAAATCGTCCTGCTTGTCATTTCTTATAGCCCAGTGATATTTCATTATAATCATATACCACAGCTTGTTCAGGCATTCCCCAGTTGATGGGCATCCCTTTGATTTCCAGTTCTCAGACACCACAAAGAAGAGCTGCTATAAATATTTTTGTACAAATAGGTCCTCCCCCCCCTCCACTTTTGGATGTCTTTGGGATCTAGCTGTGGTATTGCTGGATCAAAGGGTATGCACAGTTTTATAGCACTTTGGGTGTAGTTCCAGAGTGCTCTCCAGAATGGTTGGATCAGTTCACAACTCCACCAACAGTACATTAATGGCCCAGTTTTCCCACATCCCCTCTAACATCCAACATTTTCTTTTCTTGTTATATTAGCCACTTTGATAGGTGTGAGTTGTTTTAATTTGCTTTTCTTTGATCAATAGCAATATAGAACATTTTTCATATGACTATAAATAGCTTTGATTTCTTCCTCTGAAAAGTACCTGTTCATATCCTTTGACCATGTATCAATTAGAGAATGACTTGTATTTTTATAAATTTGGCTCAGTTCTCTATATATATGAGAAATGAGGCTATTATCAGAGATACTTGTTGCAAAGATTTGTTTCCCAGTTTTTTTGCTTTCCTTGATAACGTTGGTTGCATTGGTTTTGTTTGTGCAAAAGCGGTTCAATTTTGCATAGTAAAAATTATCTATTTCACATTTTGTAATGCTCTCTATATCTTCTTTGGTCCTAAATTCTTCCTTTATCTATAAATCTGATAGGTAAACCATTCCATGCTTCCTTAATTTGCTTATGATATCACTCTTTATGTGTAAATCACATACCCATTTTGACCTTATCTTGGTATACAGTGTGAGGTGTTGGTCTGTACCTAGTTTCTGCCATGCTGTTTTCCAGTTTTCCCCAGCAGTTTTTGTCAAATAATGAGTTTTTGTTCTAAAAGCTTGGATCTTTGGGTTCATCATATACTAGATTACTATGGTCATTTACTATGATATAGTTTGTACCTAATCTATTCTGATGATCTACCACTCAATTTCTTAGCCAGTACTAGATTGTTTTGATAATTACCACTTTATAATACAGTTTGAGATCTGGTATAGATAGACCACCTTCTTTCACATTATTTTTCATTGATTCCCTTGATATCCTTGAGCTTTTGTTCTTCCAGATGAATTTTGTTATTATTTTTTCTAGCTCTATAAGATAATTTTTGATAGTTTGATTGGTATGGCACTGAATAAATTGATTAATTTAGGTAGATTTGTCATTTTTATTATATTGGCCCAGCCTACCCTTGAGCAATTGATCTTTTTCTGATTGTTTAGATCTGACTTTTTTTGTGTGAAAAGTGTTTTTTATAGATGTGTTCATATAGTTCCTGGGTTTGTCTTGGCAGGTAGTCTCCCAAGTATTTTACATTATCTACGGTTATTTTAAATGGAATTTCATTTTCTATCTCTTGCTCCTGGACTTTGTTGGTAGTACGCAGAAATGCTGATGATTTAGGAGGATTTATTTTGTATCCTGCAACTTTGCTGAAGTTAATAATTTCAAGTAGTTTTTTAGTTGATCCTCTAGGATTTCCCTAAATATAACATCCTATCATCTGTGAAGAGTGATTGTTTTGTTTCCTCATTGCCTATTCTAATTCCTTTAATTTCTTTTTTTTCTCTTATTGCTGTAGCTAACATTTCTAGTACAATATTAATAATAGAGGTGATAATAGGCATCCTTGCTTCACCTCGATTGTATTGGGAAGGCTTCTAGCTTCTCTCCATTACAGATAATGCTTGCTTGATGGTTTTCAATAAATATTACTTGTCATTTTAAGGGAAACTCCATTTGTTCCCAAGCTCTCTAGTGTTTTTAATAGGAATGGGTGCTCTGTTTTGTCAAAGGCTTTTTCTGCATCTATTGAGATAATTATTTGATTTTTGTTGGTTTTGTAATTGATATGGTCAATTATGCTGATTGTTTTCCTAATGCTGAACTGTTATAAATCCCACCTGGTCATAGTGTATAATCCTTGTGATATATTGCTGTAATCTCTTTGCTAGTATTTGATTTAAAGATTTTGCAAACATATTCATTAGAGAAATTGGTCTATAATTTTCTTTCTCTGTTTTGGCTCTTCCTGGTTTGGGTATCAGCATCATTTTTGTGTCATAAAAGGAATTCGGTAGGACTCCTTCTTCACCTGTTTTTCCAAATATTATTGGGATTAATTGTTCTTTAAATGTCTGGTAGAATTTTCTTGTGAATCCGTGTGGTCCTAGGGACTTATTCTTAGGAAGTTCATTGATAGCTTGTTCAATTTCTAAGATTGGGTTATTTAAGTATTTTATTCTTCTCCTTTTAATCTTGGTAATCTATATTTTTGTAGGTATTCATCCATTTCATTTAGATTGTCAAATTTATTGGCAAATAGCTCCTAACGATTTTCTCAATTTCTTCTTTATTTTTTCCCCATAAAGGCAGCTTCTAGTTTTATTTCAATGGTTCAATGGTTTTCTTACTTTCATTTTTATTAATCTCTCCTTTAATTATCAGGATTTCCATTTTGGTATTTAATTGGAGATTTTTAATTTGTTATTTTTGTAGTTTCTTAGTTGCATGCTCAATTCATTGATCTGCTTTTTCTCTATTTTATTGATATAAGCAATTAGAGATATAAATTTTCCTCTAGGTACTACTTTGGCTGTATCCCCATAAATTTTGGTATGTTGTATCATTGTTGTCATTTTCTTTAATGAAATTATTGATTGTTTCCATGATTTGTTCTTTGATTCACTTGATTTTTAGCATTAGATTATATTTAATTTCCAGCTAATTTTTAATCTCTCCATTGTCCATTATTGAATATGGTGTTTATTGCATTATGATCTGAAAAGGATGCATTTACTATTTCTGCTTTTCTGCATTTGGTTGCGAGGTTTTTATATACTAATACATGGTCAGTTTTTATGTAGATGCCATGTACTGCTGAGAAAAAGGTATATTCCTTTCTATTCCCATTCAGTTTTCTCCAGAGATCTATCGTATCTAACCTTTCCAGAATTTTATTCACCTCCTTAACTTCTTTCTTGTTTATTTTTTGGTTCTTTCTCATTTATTTTTTGGGTTAGATTTATCTAGCTCTGAGAGGGGAAAATTGAGGTCCCCCCCAAGTATAGTTTTATTATCTATTTCCTCCTGTAAACATCTCCTTCAAAAATTTAGATGCTATACCATTTGGTGCATGTATGTTTAGTATTGATATGACTTGTTTATGGTACCTTTCAGCAAGACGTAGTTTACTTATCTCTTTTAATTAGATCTATTTTTGTTTTTGCTTTGTCTGAGATCATAAGTGCTACCCCGGCTGATTCTACTCCAGCCCCTTACCTTTACCCTGTGTGCATCTTTCTGCTTCAGATGTGTTTCTTGTAAAGAACATTTTCTAGGATTCTGGCTTTTAATCCATTCTGCTATCTGCTTCTCTTTTATGGGTGAGTTCATCCCATTCACACTTAAAGTTATTATAACTAACTGTGTATTTTCTTCTATGCTATTTTTCACTTGCTTGTCTCAAGAAAGGGATCTTTAAAAACATCATTGAAACTTTCTAAAGTGTCATTTTCCACAGTATCTGGCATCTTCTGGGCCTATTTTTCTCACTACCTTGATCTCCCTAAACCCTTCTTCCTCATCCTGGTCTCCCTTTCATGGACCAAAGGCAGGGAAGAGGCTTAGGAACAGACTGAGGTCCAGGTTTAGAATCCAAGAGTCTGGGCTGCCAAAAAGAATGCATACTGTTGAACCTGTCACAAGGAAAACTGGTGGAGCCCATAGGAATGTGGCTCTCTTCACCAATCTCAGGTGACTCTTCTATCTAGGATAGATGAGCTAGAGAGAGGCTTGTGTATGAGAGTAGAGGCAGACTTGTATCCTAGGCATTAGAGGACAGTGGATCTCTTATCCTACCAAGTGCTAAGGAACAGGGCCAGGGAGAGGCTAGAGAGGAAAGTTAGGACAAAGGCAGCAACTTGTCAGACTTGAGGTATGGCAGCATGCTGGTGGGGCAGCTAGGTGGTGCAGTGGATAGAGCTCTGGCCTTGGAGTCAGGAGGATCTGAGTTCAAATGCAGCCTCAGACACTTGACATTTACTAGCTGTGGGACCCCTAGGCAAGTCACTTAACCCCATTGCCTAGCAAAAAAACAAAACAAAAAGCATTTTTGGGAGCCACTTCAAAGGGTTTACAGTAACCACTATTTGGGCAAAAGCTTGACAGTCCACAAACACGGGTCATCTTGGTCCAAGAGCAGATTAGGGCAGCTTCAGGAGTGCAGGACACAGGCTGGCCCAGTGTAGAGGAGGCACCTCAGAGCCCAGTTGTCACTAGGGAAAAAGTACTTAGATATGGGGGTTCAGAGATGACTAAGAGAAAGGCGCAGGTCTGACAAGGAAAATTAACTTTTCAGCCAAGACCGAGACTATGGACAACCCGAGCACGTCCTCAGCCGAGGCCTCCTCTCTTGTACCCAGTGACTTTCGTGTGCCCAACAAGAAGTCTGCCCCACAGCTGGAGGAGGTGGGCTGGGTGGGGCAGGCAGGATACTTGGTCCTGACCTGGCTTTCCCAGCAGTGGGTAATCTAGTTCCTGTTTGTTTACCTACAGTGGACACTTTTAGCTTACCATGTGGGTAAAATATAGATTTCACTTTTCCTCAAAGTCAGGTTTAAAACAAGAGTGCATCCTATTATTGGTGTTATATTTCTGGGTGTGGGTGTGGGTGTGTATTTTCAAAGAGATCACATTTTAAGAGGCTGCCAGTAGTCAGCCAGTATTACAGTATATCAGACCAAACTAATTGCTTCTGAGTTCAGGTTTTGAAGGAAGGGTGCTGGCCTCAGTTTCCTTATCTGTAAAATGGGGATAATAATGCATATAATATCTACCTCACAGAGCTGTTGTGGGGAAAGCACAAAATTTTAAATACTATGTAAATATAATTTGTTATTAGATCTTAAGGAGGGGAAGAATGTGGGGTGTTTTTTTTTAATCTTAGTTTCTAGCTAGAATGAGGCTCTTCAATTAAAAAAAAACACCTTTTTGTCTTTTTTTTTAATAAGCATTTGTTTTCTTTCCCTTCCACATCCCCTTTACCTTAACTTTTTTTTTTTAAAGAAAAAGAGAGTTCTCATACCAAATACACATAGTTATACAAAATAAATTCCCATACTGGCCAGTTCCAAAATGTGTATCCTGTTTGACATTTTTAACCCTTCACTTGTCTCCCAGGAGGCGGGCAGCATCTTCTTCTTTGGTCCTCTGTAATGTGACTTATCATCACATTGATCAGAGCTCTAAAGGCTTTCAGAGTTATTTTTCTCCATAATATTGTCATTATATAAATCACTCTCTGGGTTCTTCTTGCTTCACTCTTCATCATTTCAAATAAGTCTTCTGAGTTTCCTCTAAAACTGTCTATTTCATCATTTTCTGGTGTCACAATAATATTCTATTACATTTATGTGCTATAATTTTTTAAAATTGCCGTTCTCGGGCAATTAGGTAGTGCAGTGGATAGAACACCGGCCCTGGAGTCAGGAGGACCTGAGTTAAAATCCGGCATCAGACACTTGACACTTACTAACTGTGTGTCCCAGGGCAAGTCACTTAACCCCATTGCCTAACCACCCCCCCCAAAGAAATAGCCATTCTCCAACAGGTGGGCATTCTCTTAGTTTCAAATTTTCAAAAACAAGTGCCTACTATGCCATGATTCAAGGTTACACAGCTGAAAAAGGATCTGATTCCTTTCTTCGAGGAAATATACATGCACACAAATCAGTTTGGTCCAAGGGAGGGAGAGTACAATGTGGGCCCACTTGAAAGACTGTGTTCAGTGGCCGGCATCGTTTTCCACTTTCGGTATCTGGGGCATCTTCATTGAGGCCGAGGCACTTTGATTGAAATGGCCTGGGGAGGAGCCACTCAAGGTATGGGAGATGGCCTCTCTTTGGAGTGGAGAGCAGGAAGAGACCAACCAGTAAGTAAGTAACCCTTTGAAAGAGACCCCTTCTGGGATGATAGGGGTGGGAAGGGGCCAGAGGCTGAAGATGGCTAGCCTCACTGGAGTCTCTTGAGACCAGAGCAGTGCCAAGAAATGCAGCTGTCCTGCTGAACCCTGGAGCCTGGGATCTAGCCCTTCCCTTCCAAGCCAGACCTAGAGATGACCATGTGGAATAATCATCATCATTATCATGGACATTTCTATAATTCTTTAAAGTCTCCCTCTTTGCATACAAGATTTCACTTGAGCCTCACACAAGTCTTGTGAGGTAGGTTCTATGGGTATTAGCCCCATTTTAGAGATAAATAAACTGAGACTCAGGTTAAGTATTAGGTGCTCAGGGTCACACATACTCCTAGTTAGTGTCTGAGGCAGGCTTGGCCTCCCGGACTCCCAAGTCTAAGGCCATGTCTCACTATCTGGGCTAGGACTTTCATATGGTGGCAAGAATACTGGATTTGGAGTTGGGTTCTAATCCTATCTCTCCTCTGTATTTTCTGTATTTTTGGACAAGAGGTCCTTCTAGGTCCTTGGGTGTGACATTTTGACCTAGTCCAAGTCTTACAGAACAGATCCTTTTATTAAGGAGATTTGTTCTGTGAAATTTGGATTCAGTCAAAGGGCCACACTTGAGGACCTGGAGGTCTACATGTGACCTCGAGGTCACAGGTTCCCCACTCCTGGACAAGACCCTTACTCATGTTGGAGCTCATCTTCTTCTTTACCTGTAAAGTGGGGAAGGGGGGAAGGAGCAGTGGCCTAGATGACATTTCAGGCCCCCTTTGGCTCTAAATCTGTGACCCCATGATCCTACGGTAATGTCCCCTTTGTTTTGTTTCTGTGTTTCTCCAGTGAGGTAACTCTTTCCCCTAAGGCACATGGTTGTGGACCAAGTGGCCAGGCTTCTAGGGACAGCATTCCTTAAACATTACCTTATTTCCTGAAGAGGTGGGCCCAACGGTGTGTTATGTTGCTAGTGAAGCCTTCCTGTCTCCATCTCCTATACTCTTGTCCTGGACATTGGGGTTTAAAATTTTGAGAACTTCTCCAAATGACCCTGTTCCTCTTCTGGTGATGACTTCCGGACTGGCCAAGGTTTTTCGATATGAGGAATGTTTTCTTGTGGCTTTGCTGGCCCAGGCAGGGCAGGACTGGTGGCTGGTCAGCAGCATTTTCCTTCCTGGAAGCAGGTCGTTAAAATATTTTGTCTCAAACAGTGGTTTTGAGGCAGCGGGACAGTGAGAAAATGGGCCTTCTCATCGGGCAGCACTGAGGCTTCTCCTCCTTGGCAAGGATTGGGTTCACAAACTCATCCTGTTACCTCCAGGCTTACCATTTAACTGTCAGGCAACAGTTTCTGTTTATCTCAGAAACTCAGGGGCCATATCTGCTAGGGCTGCACCATCCACAACCAGTTGTTTCTAAGTGTCCCTGGCGCCCCTTGCTCCACAGGGTCACGAGCTTGACAACGGTTCATTCTCCACATTAAGGGGCTTTGGGTTTTCTGTACCACTGCTGCTGAGACAGTCATTTCCTCCCTCTGGGCTTCACTTTTTCTCATCTGTAAAATGGAGGGATTGAAGTAGGGTCTCTCTAAAGTTCCCCTCAGATCCAAATTCTGGGATACAAATAATGGAGGTCAGAAGTAGGTTTAAAAATAAAGGTGATATCCCTGACCTGCCTCAAGGCTGGGGGAGGGGCAAGGGAAAGAGGAGTGGGTGAAGGAGAGGTTCTTCCAAATCTGTCACGCTGTATCCTTACTTTGTTTTGTTTTGTTTTGTTTTTGGCCGTTGGGGTTAAGTGACTTGCCCAGGGTCACACAGGTAGTAAGTGTCAAGTGTTTTCAAATCTGAGGCCAGATTTGAACTCAGGTCCTCCTGACTTCAGGGCCGGTACTCTATCCACTGCACCACCTAGCTGCCCCCTGTATCCTTACTTTGAAATCTCAGTGAGGGTGGCTTCCCTGCCTGGGAAAGCCTGGCTTCTGCCCCTTGTCCTGGTCCTTCCTTCTCTTCCTTCCCATGGCCAGAGGCTCTGTGAATAGAAAGGCCACTCTTGAACTCTGTGACTTAGGACAAGTTTCCTCAATCTCTTAACAGAGAAAGGCTGAGGTTCCTTTGTGGGAGAAGAAAAATAGTAATGCAGTTTGGCAGCCTGGCAACAATATAGAGGGACCTCAGAGGCCCTGGCCGGGCCGCAGCCCCACCAGCTTCCTTCAGCACTCTGTGAGAGTGGCTTTGTAGGAGCCCCATTTCACAGATGAGGAAGCTTAAGTCCCAGAGAGGTACATGGACTAGCCCACAGTCATATAACTGGTAAATATCAGACTTGAGGCTTGTGCCCAGAGCCTCCTAGCTCTTAAGTACTTTCCATTGTACTGCATGGTCTTCAAGCCAAACTGAAGGGAAAGATGATTCCTCTTTAGGTTTTTCTTGACCTCTTAAGCTTTTGAGGTTCCTTCCAACTCTTGGATTGTATGATTCTGAGGCTGGGTAATAGGCCAACTCACTATGCCCTCCTCAGCCCTGAGGGGAATCGGAGGTGATAATTAGTGCCAGTGAGCTGGTGTGAGTAGCTCCAAAGTCAAGGAGGCCTGCCCTCTAGGGCCTGCTCATCAACTTGCCAGCAGCCCTGTCCCCTGGTTCTTCAGACCTGTCCTTGTTCTGTCTGAAGAGGCTGAGGCTAAGCAGAGTAGAATGGTAACTACAGGGTTAACTTATCCTGTCACTGGAGGGAGGCAGGTAGAGAGCAAGAGTGGGGACCAGATGCAGTAATGAAGAGCAGCCTTGTGGTAATTACCGCTCCCAGAGCCAGGCTCAGCAGATGCTCCTGTTTTTACAGCTCTCGAGAAACCATCACCTCTGGCTAATGGGCTTTGCTAGAGCTAGGAAGAGGTGGCAGCTTGCAGTTGGGAAGGCCTGGAAGCAGCCTAGCACTTCAGAGGCCCCAGGGAGTGTTGTTTAGGACTCCTGTTCTTCGTGGGAAGTGTCCCATCTGTCACAGTCTCTCCCCCAGCCTTTTCTTCTCACCCCCAAGATTGCTGGCTGCTGAGTTTCAAGACCTTGGTTAGGAATGGAGGAACCTGACAGTTATGGGGACACAATCTACCTGAGTGGTCTCTGTCCGAGCATCTCCTCTTCTTCCCTGGGAAGGAGGGAAAGCGGGTGGTAGTGGAGTAATACTCTTCAGAGCCAGGGTTCTCCTAGCAAAAGCGGGGGGTGGGGGGCAAGAGCTGAGAATGCCCATGAGGCTGTCAGAGGCTGAGTCTCAGGAAGCCAGCTTGCTTGGAGGGCTACCTTGAGTTGCAGAGGAGAGAGTATTGGACTTGGAGTCGAGAGACCCTAACTGTGACCCTAGGCAAGTCCTTTCAACTCTCTGAGCCTTGGTTTCCTGCCTCTGTAGAACTGGGAGGGGGTGGGGGAGTGATTTTAGATCATCTCCAAGCTCAAATCCTATGATGCCATGCAATCCTATTAGGAAGCTTAATAACCTTCTGTGTTGTATCTATAACAGCTTTCACTTGACCAGAAGGTTGAATTAACCAGAGCATCCCTGTGATCCCAGGATTATAGATTGAGAGTTGGACAGAACCTTAGAGACCATCTAATCAAATCCAGCCCCTCATTTTACAGATGAGGAAGCTGAGGCCCAGGAAGGCTGTAACTTATCCTAGGTCACACAGGCAGAACCAGAATTGGAACTCAGGTCCTCTGACTCAAAATTCAGTGCTGCTTCTACACTCTGCAGGAGCCTGTGGCCTTCCAATTGGCTTAGGCAGTGGAATGGGGAGGCCTCAGAGGGTTCCTCAACCTAATTCCTTGCAGCTGTCTGCTGGGTCAAAGCTCTTTGCCCTGGGAAGGGGCTGACTGTGGCCTGCTATGTGTTCTGCTACCTGGGCCCTTGGAACCAGACCTTGGTAGTTCCCATTGACCATGGAGACCTGCCTTGCCCTTGCCCTTGCCCAGAAAGGACCTAGAGGGAAGCTGTCGCTGCTGGCCCAATGTTTGTGTATCTGCCCTGAGACACAGCAGGGTATGACTCGTGATTTCCCTGAGTGGAGCAAGAGCTAGGTGGGGAAAGAGGCAGATCAGCTTCTGTGTGACTTCCTTTTCTCCTGCCCAGCTGAGCCAGGAGTGGGTGCCTGGGCTGAGGCCTTGGGGACTTACACAACAGGGCTGAGAAATCCAGGTGCAGAGCACCCTTCCCCTTGGAATTCAGGGAGCCATAGAACATTAATGTATGGCTCTGTAGTACTTAGGGTCAGGGGGCAGCTGGGAGCCAGGATCCCACACAGATAAGAACATAATCCTTATTAGAGAGACCCCATCAGTGGCAAAGATTTCTTAATTTGGAATGACTAGCCTTTTGCTAAGTGCTGCCTTCATGCAAGGTCCTGGGAATGAGGAACAGAACATTCAGAGAGTTTACAGTCAGTGAGGCCTGTAGACCACAGGCAGTCTGGTATTGACTGCTAGGGTAGAAAGCAGCACTCTCTGTTGCACCCTGTATGATGTCCAGCAAAGCACTAAGGCTCACTGGGCCTTTCCTGTACATGATCCGATGATCTCTAAAGTCTATGCTCTTCTTATCTGTAAGAATGCAGAAACAGTGATACAGGGAAGAGGGAGGTGAGTAAGGCGGAGAGCGTTTGGTCCGGCTGAAGGCGGCTTTAGAGTCAGGTCTCAGGTTTTCTCTCCTGTCCTAGAGAAAGATACTTAGAGACAGCCCTTATTTGCTCACAACCCTGGAAGCGAATTCCTCCTTCCTTAGTGAGTCCTCTTCTGGTGTCCATATTTCCCATCACTCTCTAGGGTCCTCTTCGCTGCCTGCTGGTCTGATGTTGGTTCTCTGGCCTGTCAGTGTCAAGGCTGGAGGAACAGGAACAGCCTGCAAGGCTGTTGTCAGCCCATCTTACAGCCTGCAGCTCAGGGTTTGCCTGCCTATAGATCATGCTGCCTCTGGCAGGGTTCCGTGTACTCTTGCCAACCTGTACCCAGTTGCCTGCTGCCCAAGTTATTCCTACATCTTGAGAAAGGGGTCCCAGCCACACTGCATTTTCCCAGGTTGATTGGCTTATTCCTGCCAATTTCAGGGCCTGTGGTAGTCTGGCCCTCAGAGCCCTGCCCTACCTCATGAGTTATGTCTCAGCATTCAGCACAATGAACTGCCCAGCTTAAAGCCAGGTGGCAGTCCGAGGACCCCAGCTGGTGAGAAATGGGGTTTCTGGTCCCACATCTAACAGAGCCTTATGCTGGCATGCCTCAATTACCCCATCTAGGAATGAGGGATCGTTATACCTGCTCCATGTTTCCTAAGAACACCAGGAAGGGAAAAGTCTTTGAGCTCATCAGAAGAGATGAGTTCTTTGAGCTTATCACTCTATACCTGGCAACCTCATGGAGGTCTCTCTGATCCTTTCTCTGGGTTATGGGCCCAGCCTTCTTGAGAATTCTGGCTGTGAGAGTTTCTTCCTGCCTTTGAAAAAATGTATTCCAAGCTATAATGAAGAGAAAGCTGATTATGCACTGGCTTTTCCATTCTGAGGGGTTGGGGAAAGTATGTATTTTTCTTGAGAGAAGAGACGAGAAAAGAAATCACTACTCATGTTTCACTCTGCCCCTCTGTTGAACAGCTAAGCAAAAGCAGATCCATTGATTGATTGGAGTTTGGCCATTAATTACTTCCTACTCAACCACCCCCACACCCCATTAAAAAGAGCAATAGAGAGAGGGGTCCGGATGGGGCCTGGGTAGCCAGGTACACTTCCTTAGACCTTGTACACCTTGAACAAATGACTCATTCCAGAAGCCAGGCCCCGAGCAAATGCGAGGAGTGAATGATCCTAAGCCCTTCTCCCTGCCTTCCCTTGAGCTGTGGAGGGGTCCCAAGGGTTATTGATGAAGCAGAGTGTTGGCATTGGCAATTCTTTGGGGTAAGAACATGGAAGAAGTTGACCTGCCCTCTGAAATTGCTGAATGTGCATGAGCTGATAAAACTTCAGATTCCTCCAGCCATTCACCAGGAAATGCCTCAGCAGCCAGCCTGGCAGCCTCTTCTTTCCAACCTCGTTCCTTTGGCTTAGCACCTTTTAACATTTCTCCCTGGGAGATAGTTGATGCATCTGCCAATGCCAACATTATTTACTATCTCTGTGACCCCGGGTCAAATCATTTAAGCTCCCTGAGCCTCAATTTTCTTATCTGGAAAATAGGGCAAATAAAATTTGTACCTCCTCACTCATAAGGATAAAGTGAGGAAGTGTTTTGTAAACCCTAAAAGCACTCTGGAAATGTGAGCTGATATTATTAGTGTTCCTGATTAAGACTAACCGGACTGTAGCATAGTGTTCTTGGGACTGGAAAATGCTCAATGGGGAGCCATGGTGTGGGTCTCAGAGGAAGGCTTTGCCCAGGTTTTGCCAGCGTCATCAGCAGTAGCCAGAGAGCGTCTGCTGTGGTGGCTTGCCTTATGCTAGAACTTAGGTGGATGGCAGCCCCTCTCAGATGGCATCTGACTTCCTCAGTGGTGCCCCATGCTCCTAGAATCTAATCCTTCCTTCTAGGCCCCTGGGCCCATATGGACACTTTCTTTCCTCCTTCACTCTTCAAGAGGAAGAGTTCTCTCCTCTTGTTTTGAAAGCCTCCCCTTTCCATATGAGAATGATAATAATAATAGCTCCACTTTCTCCTTTGAATATTTCCAAAGCACTTTGCTTGCCACAGCCACCACAACCCGAGGACGGAGGTCTCCCAAAGTCCCAAAGCAAGCCTTCAGAGTTCCTTCCATAGCCCTGAGCCCAGCTGCTCTGCAGTGCACTGTCCCGCAGAGGCTTCTCTGCTTAGGTTCAGTGCCCAAGAATTGCCACTGCAAATGGAGGTAGTTACCCATCCCAGGCTTTAGTCCTTCGGGCTGGTGCCAGGTGCCTGCCCTCGGCCTGGGTCTGTGAGCGAGGATGTGCTATAGCTTTTGAAGGGATGGTCTAGAACACCGGCTTAGGGAGTGGGGAGATAGTTGGCACAGGAGCCCATCTCCCTTTGGCGGTAGACTGAGAATGGAAGGACACATAGCCCAACTGGCATCTATAATTAAAGAGAATATACCAGAGCTGGCAGATGTTAACTGCAAGTTCTGTGGCAGGGAGACAGAGACAGACACCAATCTACTTCATCTGTGCATGAAGAGCCAGGGGGAGGGGAGGGGAAGAGGAGGAGGAGGAAGTGGTGGCGGCGGCAGTGGCACTGAGAGAACTGTAGAATTTAGAGCCAGAAAGGACCTTTAGAGAGTATCAAGTCAATTTACAGAGGAGGAAACTGAGGCCCAGAGATGTTGAGTGACTTGCCAGTAGTCACACAGGAAAACAGCTTGAAAGAGAGGCCTCATCTTAGGCCCAAAACTCCCCACTATGGCCTCCAGATAGTCTTACCAAATCCTTCTAGGTAGAAGTGATATTTCTCTGCCCAAACTCCCATGTCTTGCTACGTGTACGCTTCAGCATTTCTAATGTTCTTTATAACACTCTGCCTGGTGCTATGGTTACAAGTATCTGTGTCTATGCCTTCTACTAGCCCGGAAGCTCCCTGAGGATAGTGACCCGGCCTTATTCATCTCCGTCTTCCCCTCAGCCTCAGCTCAGGGCCTTCTGCCCAGTGGGCACCCAGGGAACTTGTGGTGAATGAATAAATTCCTCAGTCCTAAAAACAGAGGCCTGTCCCCAGGAGGAGGGAGGAGAGAGAAAGTCCTGCACATCTTCCCAATCCCCCTTCAGGTCACCCTGGTAGAGGGGCGCATTCATTGCCTGTGAGAGACAAAGGGTACCTGGCATTGGGCCTCCCTGTGTGAGCCAGTGTTAGGTGGGTGATATGGGGAGGGCTGGCTTTAAAGAGGCAGCAGAGGGATCTCTGCCAATCCAAGAGAACTGTACCCACCCATGCCAGAGTGCCGGGCCCCAAGCCATCACTGTGGGTGTGGCAGTTTCCCCATCGGCCTGGCCCCCCTCAGGAATAAAGCCAAGTATGAATGGATCACTGGACCAGGGGTTGGGAGGCCTGGGTTCTGATTTGATTTTTGCCACTATGTGATTTTGAGCAGGTCCTTTCCCTTCTCTGGGCCTCAGTTTCCTCATTTCACACTCTGTTATTCCTAAGGTTTGGTTAGAAGGCACTTGAGTACATTTCTGTGTCTCTTATTCCCCATCTTTTCCCTCTCTGTCTCTCCACTACTACTGTCCCCACCAAATCCCTCCTCTTTTCTATGAATCCACAGTGACAGTGGTCTTTATTCTTCCTGGGTAAGAACAGCTCTGAGTCCCTCCCTCCCCCATCCCTGCTTAGCCTTTCTGGAAACTGTGCTGTCCACAAGAATGTGGCCTGCCTCGTGGTTTGGCCATGTGGCAGGCTCATCTCTCCCAGGCCCCGGGCTGGAGGCCAGCATTAGGCATGATGCTGAGATTTAATGGGGTGGGGATAGAGCAAGTGACCCCTGCTGCCTCTCACCAGGAAACTGGATAAACAAGGAGAGGGGTCCGGGGTTAGAGAGCCACTGGAAACAGTTTACTGCTAGTCCTCAGGACTAATGGGAAGTTTGACTTCTTCAGAAATCCTTGGGCAGTGTCTGGGCAGGCCTGGGGTCAGCCTCGCTTGAGACAGCTCACTCCTCCTGCCACCTGATCTTGGGGGCCTGTGGATTCTCTCACAGCTGCCTCCTTGGCTCCCTCCCCCCCTTGTTTGGAAGCTTGGATTCTCAGGTGCATCTGGGTGGGGAGAAGGGGAGAGCCCTCACCTTGACCTCTCACCCCCTGGAGCCTGCTTGGGGGCAAGCCAGTGGGAATGATGGCTGTGCCAAGTACATGTCTTTCCTCCGCAGATTTGTAAAATCTCGCTCAGAGCATCTAGCCCCAGATTGGGCTTGGGCAATTTCCCAGTAGTTATCATCCATCCTCTGCTTAGAGGTATCTGTGCAGTGAGTTATCTCCCCATCTTGCCTGGAGCACTTTGGGATGGCTCCTATGGTTAGGAAGATTTTCCTTAGAGTAAGCCAAAATCTGTCTCTCTATAACTACCCCCAATCCCCCCCCACACTCCCCATTGCTTGTAACTTTGCCCTCTGGGGCCAAGCTGAGTAAGGCAGATCCCACTTCCTGCTTTAAGTGCTTGAAAATAATAATTGTGTCCCCCCACCCAAGTCCTCTCTTCTCCAGGCCAAAGAGACCTGGTTCCTTGCTGATGAATGACTGGACTTACAAACTCTTGTGTACCCTTCCACTCACACCAATAACTAGGAACGACCACAGAACCTCCCCCTGATTCCCAGAAACCCAAATTAGCTAGCATTTAAAGGGCCACTGTTTGGCCCCAAGGGTTTCAGCAGTCTTAAACCACTCCCCACCTACTCCTATGTCCCCACGTGAGGGCCACGTGGCAATTCCTGAGGCCAGCCCCCAGAGAATGTAGGATGGGAGGGTGAGTCAGGCCTGGGCAGTCACAGCTCTGGATAAAGCTGGGCCCAGTATGAGAAGGAGCCAGGTTGAGGCCCAGGGTGGGGGCAGGCAGAGTAGTGGCCATTTCTGTACCTTGATAACCAGTGTCAGATTATCCAGTCGTTCCAGTGGGCATCTCTCCTGGGGGCTTCCTCATCCCAGGAGTCCTTAGGTTGGCTTCCTCCCTGTGGGGTCGAGTTAGTCAGGGGCATCTTCCACAGTACTCTGAAGACCAGGACTAGGGGAAGGGCAGAGGGGAATGTCTAACTTCTTTGACCCCCACAAATCACTTCTGCAACTTTTAAAATATAAATTAAAATGTTAAAGAAAAACCCAACAACTTGTAAATGAAACCATCAAACAGCAAGTTTTTCATCCCCCCCCCTCCAAAAAAAAAGCATTATAATCTTTAATCAGATGGTTTTGGTATGATGCCAGAGTTGTTAGACATTGCTGATGATGAGGAAAGGTCCCCAAAGTTTTAGCTCATCACTGAACACTCACTCCCAGTCCCCAGACCTGCTGCATGGTTGGCTCTCTGGGCTGGCCTTTAACTTCGAACACGGAGATGCCTGGGCTGGTCTGAGCAGAGCTGCCTTGTCTAGAGCCTGAGCAATTCCTGCCTAAGGTGGGAGAAGTATGGACCCTTAAAGTTGAAAGAGACTTAGGAGGTTCTCTAGTCCCCCTGGTGACTGAATAATAATAAATCATATTTCTGTAACAATTGACAGTTTACAACAGCCAGATGTGGTAGGTAATGCAGTGAGAGATCAGAGTCAGAGAGGTTCAGTGATTTCCCCAGGGTCACACAGCTAATAAACAGCTGAGCCAGGCTCCCAGTCCTCCTTCTTTGAGCCAAAGGCTCATTTAACTTATTTAGATCTCAGTTTCCCCATTTGTATAATGAGGTGGATTAGGACTGGATGCCCTCCAAGGTCCCAGCTCTGTACCTTGGGATTCTGTACCGTCTGTCTTAAAACAGGAAGCTCCTCTTCAATTCAGCTTCCGTTGGAACACCTAAATGACAGGGATCTCATTACTTGCCAATTCATGTTTTCCTATTTTAGAACAGCTCCATTTGTTAGGAAGTCTTTCCTACATTAAGCCAAAATCTGCTTCCCTCTATCTTCTGTCCCTGAAAAGCTCCTGGCCTCCTCTCTCTGGGGCTGTACAGATCAAGTCTGCCCCTTCAGCCCCTTAAAATACTGAAGGCAGCAGTCATGGCCCCTGTGAGTCTTCTCTGAGGTAAATCTCCTCAGTTCATGTTGTAGTTCCAAGTCTCTGCTGACCAAATGACCTCAAAGTTCTTTCCAGCTTAAGAAGTCTCTGATCTGGGTATGTGATCTCCCCAGCTTGTCTTATCTACACTAACCACCCTGCCACGCGTGCACGCACACACACACACACACACACACACACACACACACACACACACACACACACACACACACACACACACACGATCCTGGATTCTCCCTGTATCCCTGGCAGGGACTGGCTTCATCAGCGCTATGGCCCTCTGCAGTGCATTTTTCCCTACTGACTTTTTTTTTTCTTCAGCAAAATGAATAGTTGTGTTTTGACGACAGGTTAATTTTAGCATAATCCTTCGCTTTTCTCCTCCTGCCTCCCCCTCCAACGTCTCTTCCCCAAGGCATGTGACTCAGCAGCCCTATCATTAGACATTTGGAGTCCATTTTTCTGCAAGAAGGAAGGCTGGGTGTAAACAGGGGGTTGCCACTGCTGTCAGACCTCAGTTAGAGAGCCCATGTCTGTGATTTAGGCCTGATGGGAGCTCTAGGCTGCCAGTAAGCACCCTGTGCCTGTTCCCAGTACTGTCTTGGAACTAGGTATGTTAGGACCAGGTCAGTATACTCACTGGCTCCCAAGAAGAGGATCTGTGTCGTGGAAAGAGTACTTGAGGAAATCCAGAAGCTTGAGGTTGAATCTTTGTTCTGTTGCATACAAGCCAAGCATTTGTCTTAACCTCTCAGGGCCTCAGTTTTCCTCCTCCAGAAAATGAGAGGTTTGTGCTAGACATGGCCAAGATGTCTTCCTGCCCTAAATCCTATAAACCCTATGGACCTTATCCTGTGCCCCGCTCCCCCTCTGGCCAGCCTTCTGTCCTATCATTCTTGTCCCATGTACCGTTGTCTGGCCATGTTTGGGAGGCAGGCTTCTGCTAAGTCCATCTTTCCTATTTTATCTCCCAGGCTTGAGGCCTCAGCCAGCAGCTTTGAGAAAGGACAAGGGAATTTGCCCACTCATGCGGCATCTCTTAAGTCCATCTGTCCCTTCCTGCCAATTTGGGTTGTCATTTCTCATTTCCACTCTCCTAGGGCCATTGTCCTAGTCTTTCAGTTGTCCTGACACCCCCACCCCTACCCCATCCTTCCTACCCCTGCCAAACTCTCCTTCCTTAAGCGTATGTGGATCTGGTTTTGTCCCATCTACTCAAAACGGCTCATTGGTTCCTTGTCATCCACCGAGAGACAAAGTCCTCTACCTGGCATTCGTGGCATTCCAAATTCATACAAGAGTGTTACACCCCTTTGCCAATTGGATTCTTACCCAGTCCTCTAAAGCCTGTCACACCTGCCACCTCCTCTAGTGATCTCCTGGTCCCATAACTTTATAAAAGCACTTTGTTTGGACCTCTCCCTGTTGTACTTCTTGTGAATGAATGAGAGTTGCTGGTGTTTGTATCTTGTAGAGATGGTCCTTTATCATCTAAGTTTCCTAGTTAGAGGCAGCTAGGTGGCACACTAGAGCACTGGGCCTGGAGTCAGGAAGACCTGAGTTCAAATGTGATGTCCGCTGTGCAACCCTGGGCAAATCAATTAACCTGTCTGCCTCAGTTTCTTCACCTGTAAATTGGGGATAACAGCACCTGCCTCCCAGGGTTATTGTGAAGGTCAAATGAGATAATATTTGTAAAGCGCTTAGCACAGTGTGTAGAATGTAGTAGGTGCTTAATACATTTTCCCCCTCTCCATTCCTTATTTTCCCTCAGTGCCTAGCATTGGGCTCTGCACACATAAAGTGTTTTATAAATATAAGCTGAATGAATGGGCCTGCATCGTTCTCCTGAGTGACGGCCAGCCCTTTGCCCAGACCATCGCTGCTCTGATCCTGGGTCTCACATAAAGTGTTTTATAAATATAAGCTGAATGAATGAGCCTGCATCGTTCTCCTGAGTGACGGCCAGCCCTTTGCCCAGACCATCGCTGCTCTGATCCTGGGTCTCTCAGAGCATCCCCCTCTGCCCCCTCTGAGCTAGAATTTCGAACGTGATGGTTTGAATCTGTCTCACCACCGTGGGAGAATTGCATGTTGGGTGCAGGGAGCCAGTATGCCTGTCAGCACTTAGGCTACATGTGATGGTAGCCACTTGGGAGAGATTCATTAAGCCTGATTATCACCAGTATGCTTTTTGCCACAGGCCTGGGGGAGCAGAGACTGTCCCTAGTTCCCTTGGGGAGCTGGTAAAGAGGGTCAGATGAGACAGCAAGGACCATTGAGGTTCACAAAGCACTTCACCGACAGCAGCTTGCTCATCAGTAAGCTGTCCCTATCATCTGCAGGCATTTTTTCAGTTTATGAAGCACTTTCCCATCTGTTACAGTGGTGCAGTAGAGTCTCTGTAGCCAGGCTTTAATCATATCTCTGTTGAGGACTGGTTGTATGATATTGGGGAACTCATTTAACCTCAGGTGAGCAGTCTCCTCCTTTGTGATGTCATGAAAAGAGAACTGGATTTGGAGTCAGGACCTAGACTTGAATCCCAGCTCTGGCACCTGTTAGCTCTGTCATCCTGGAAAACTGGCCAGCGTACTATTTCTTATACATGGCACTCTATTTACTATGTCTGTGACATGCCTGGAGGATGAACAGATCACCGGACTAGGAGTCAGGACCCAGGAGGCTCCCAGTTTTGCCACTAACTGGGGGGTGGGAGTGGAGGATCTATTCAGGAATGAATTAGATGTGAAAACCCAAGGCATCCATTTAAATGTATGTGCTAAAGATGCCAATTCAGGACTTCACTGTCCTGTGGGTCTGTTGTTCAGTATTCCAGCTGGAGGCTGGGATAGCTGTTTCCTGAGACTCTGTATGACCTGGGGCAGGATCCCTGCTGCTTGGACCTACAGGCAGGGCAGGAAAAGGACAGGAAGGGTGGGGCAGAAAGTACTGTGTACCTTGGCTAGGTCATTGGGCCTGGGGCTGGAGTAAGCCAACCTGGGAGGTCAACCTGGGGACTTCATTTCCCAGTTTCTGTAAGGAGGGAGGCAGCTGGGTGGCTGACTGGGTGTTTGGGTGACAGTGTGGGTTTATTGTGCTTCTAGGATAAAATTGAAGGAGAAGCAAAGCGTGGTTAAATTGACGGATTGAAAGGCGTTGTCTCTGTCAAGGATGGGTTGAAGTGAGGTTGGATTGAAGGGAGTTCTGTCTGTGAGGTTGGGGTGAAGGCAGTTATCTCAGGTGAATGGGGTTGAGGGCAGTCCTAGTGTAAGGGATTCTCTCCTTAGAACCCAGGGCAAGATTTCTGGGTGGTATTTGACTTTAAGGGGTAAGCTGCTTTATATCCAGACAGCTACTGTGCCCTGCACTAGTAACCCTCCCCTCCCCACCCTCCTTGCATGGCCCAAAGCTTGTGGGAGAAAGAGAAGCCTGGGGCACCTTGCAGTTTAGCAGATATTCATTAGATTGCAGCTATGTTTAGGGCCCTAGGCTCAGTGCTGGAGAAATGGAATCACCTCTGGCCTGGAACGCCCAAGCAGAAGCTGCTAAGCTAGCCCCAGACAAAGCCAGCTGTGAGAACATCAGAGGCTCACTTTCACTGAGTGAGTGGGAGAAGATCATAGGTCACCAATCCAGCCCTCCCAGTGGAGGAAGCCTAGGCCTGGTTCAGTGACTAGTCCAAGGTCACACAGATAGTAATTAGCAAAGCTAATCATCCAGTCTTTGGACCCCAAATCCAGTGTGTTTCCTCTCACATTCGTGGAAGTGTGTGGCTGCTGCATGGGCCCTCGGGGAAGACTCTCAGCTGGCAGAGATGGCGAAATACTTTCTGAGCCCCAAGAGAGCAACCTGCACACATATGCAGGGCAGGACTAGAGTGGTAAACCAGAGTGGGCTATGAAAGTCAAGAGTATGAAATAAGGTTGTTAGCAGCCAGATTGTTGGAAGGCCTTGAATGCTAGGCTAAGAAATTTGTTTCATTAGTTGGGCAACAGGGAGCCACAGAAGGTTTTTGAGCAACAGAATGGCCTTCAAGTCAATAAACATTTATTAAGCACCTACTAAGGACCCTTTGTTCAGCTCTGGAGGTGATGAAAAATAACATAGTCTCTGTCCTCTAGGAGTTTAACAGAAAGGGATCCACCCACAAGTGTGATACAAGAAATGGTATCACAGAGGCAAGGTAAAGGCAGCGTGGGCAAAGTAGATAGAATGCTAGGTGCTCTAACTGGTGCAGGTCAGGAAGACCTGAGTTCAGATCCAGCCTCTGACATTTACTAGCTGTGTGAGCAAATCACTTAACCTCTGTTGCCTCAGTTTCCTCATCTATTCTCTATTAAATGGGGTTAATAATAGCTCCTACCTCCCAGGGCTGTTAGGAGGATCAAATGAGACAATATTTGTAAAACACTTAGCATGGTGCCTGGCACCTAGTAGGCAGCAGGAGAAATTTGAAGAGGGGAATGATCACTCTCCCTCCTGGGGGGAAAGCTTTTGTGGAGGAGGTGATATCTGAACTGAAGGAAAGAATGGATTTCAACAACTAGGGAGAGGAGAGGGGAGGTGTGAGCCAAGGCAGGGAGGCAAGCAAGGTCATGGTTGGACCTGTGAGTTGGAAAGCTCACTTGTACATCTCTGTGAAGCAGAAAATGGAAGCCATTTCGTGTCTATTACAATAGTCCTGGGGACAGGCTACTCCCACCTTTTTGTACATTACTCTGGAGATAAGAATCAAGGGGACTTGGGCAGAAGGAGAGCACTTCTAAATGTCTGGAGGGCTGTACATGGCTGGGAATTCTGGTCATTATTAAATCCTTAACTCCCTTTGAGAAGTCATTGAGATGTGATAAGCCAGTACTTCCTGAGCTCAGCTCCAGCCTCTTGCATCCCCAGTGGTCACTTCTGAAGAGCCTCTTTGGACAGAAGGCAGGTTCTAGAGGCGCTGAGGCCATCGAGTGTCAGGCAGCTCGTGGTCAGTGCCTCGAGAGTCGTGAAGCTCTGGGCCAGGCCTGAATCTCCTCCTTAGGGATGGCTTTTTCTCAGTGATAATCACTGAAGTCAGGCTTAGACTTGTTCACTCCTCTCTGGCCAGCCTTTGGAAAGACTTATAATGGTCAGGCTGCAAGGTGGGCAAGAGGTGGTTGGGGGTGACAGCAGCAGTCATGGCACCAGAGTCACACTAGGCCTCCCACCCCCATCCCAGAGCCCACCAGGCTCCACAGAGAGTATTCTGTCAGGTTACAAGAGGCAAGACTTCTGTTCCTGGAATAAAGGGGAAGCCCAATGTAAAGGGAAAAGCAGTGAGGTAGAGGGCTTGAGAGGCACCTGGGTTCAAATCCTGGCTCTACTACCTCCCACCTGTCACTTATTCCCTGGGCCTCAGTTTACTCATTGGTTAAGTGAGGGGTTTATACTAGATGATCCAAAAGATCTCTTCGAGCCCTAAATGACACGGTCTGAATGCTCCCCAGTTCCATCTCTGTCCACTGGACTTCTTCAGTCCTCCACCCCACCCCATCACTGCTTCAATTTACAATTATCTAGGCAGTGCCACTTGTGAAAAGCTCTGGTTTCTTGTCTTACCGCAGCTGTCCCTGCCCTCCACCCTGGGGGAGCCACAGAATCTTTAGAATTTGGCATTGGAAGGATTGCAGAGCTCACTCACCATAGTCACCTCATAATACCAATCAGGAAACTGAAGCAGAGGGGAGAAGCCCGTGCCCACAGTCCCCCGGTCATAAGCAACAGAAGCAGGATTCAAAGCGGGTCTCTGGGCTCCAGATTTAGTGCATCTTCCACACTATCCACTCCTGGGCTTACTTCCTCCAAGCCCCCAGTTGGCCACTTCTTGGGATTAATTGGGATTACCAATGCCCAGGAACGGATTTGGAGTTTCTGAAAAAGGAACAGAAAAGGAGGAAATGACAGGAGGCTCGTGGCTCTCCCCTCTCCCCAATCTTCCTACTAGGTTAGATGGGAAACCAGAAGACCCTGGCTAGTTGGGAGGGAGGGGCCTCAGCACTTAGCAAGCATTTTGTTTGCCCATGTTTTACAAGCATTTTACTGCATCATTCATGAGTGAGGCTCTGGTTGCTGAGGATGGCCTGAGTTTGACTGTTTATAAACAGGCTAGAGGCTCTCCCTCAGGAGCCTTATCCCCTTCAGTTCCCAGCCCCCACTGCACCTGGCAGGGGTATGCAGGCTCACTACTGCCCACAGGGCCACTCATGCCTGAGCCCAGATCTCTAGCATGGCCAGGGCTAGGCTGCCAACCCCACTCAGGGGCCCAGCTTGCTCAGATTTTGTTTGAGGCCATCAAAGAGAAGTGCACGTACTGTAGTGGGAAAACAGGATTTGAAATCTGAAGACCTAAGTTTAAATGTCAGCTCTCCACTTCGTACCTGTGTGACGATGTTCAAGTCATTTAGTCTATCTGAGTCTCAGCTTCCCTGTCTGTAAAATAGGGATAACCATACTTGTGCTAATTACCTATTGTGTAGACAGTGTTGTTATAAAACTTGTTAGGAGTATAAGTAAATCAGAATTATCGGTCCGTTGGGCTGCTGACTTCCTGTGAGAAGTGGGAATAGGCAGGTCCCAGAGGAGGGGCAAGGTCTCTCAATTCCAGAACTAGGTAATTTTGCTCAGAATCAAGAAGATCAACTCATGTTGCCCTGTCCTACTAGCTGCACAGCCTGGCGTGCATGGAATGGGAGATGCCTATTTGATCTCTTTTCTGTGCTCTGTGCTCGTGGCAGATCCCAGGGGGCACCGTGGCTCCCCACTATCAGCCTTTGGAAAGACTGCTCTGTAATTGCACCAGGCCTGAGGAGAAGATGTTTGACATGCAGGGGATGCAGCAAGGGAGTCCTCTGGCTCCAGGGGCTCTTCCGGCTCAGAGAGCAAAGTCTCTGATGGTCTCCATGCTGGTTAGAAATAGGGAAGGGATGGTGGGCAGAAGGCCTGAAATGTGGAATGATCTCCGAGCTTTGCCCACTACCTGCCCCCACAAAAGGGTCTGGGCACCCACATGAATAGAATGACCACTCCACCTTCTGCCTGGCCAGGGGCTCAGAGAGCCTTCTCTGTGGTAGCAGATGGGAGAAGCCAGTCTCCTTCAAAGCCTTGAGATGGGCAGAAGCTGGAAGTAGCCATAGGGCCAGACCTGGTCTTCTGCCGGACCTGGTTAGAAAGTGTACATTGTAGTGGAGAGAACCAAGACCCGAAATCTGGAGGTCCAGCTACAAGTCACTTAACATGTTGCTGCCTTAGTTTCCTCATCTATAGAATTTTCCTTGTAAAGCCTACCTCCCAGGAATGTGAGGAAAATGTTGTGCTAGAGAAATGAGTCATTATTATGTTTACTGTATGGGAGCTTGAATTCCCCGCAGGCCTGAGACCCACAGGAAACCAAGCCTCTTTGCTGGAGCTCAGAGAGAGGGTAGGGGCGGCCCAAGGCCGCAGATGGGCCCTGAGTCCCACAGATGCCTTCCCTAGCTAGGCAGGGCATTGGACGCTGGGGAATGAACAACGCAGGTTGTTCAAGCTGGGAGTGACCCCATAGCACAGAAGAGAGGCTGCCCCCTTGTAAGAATTATGTTTTAGATGTATAAAATAAAGTCCAGAGGATCACAAAGAATCAAAGTGCCAACATCATGTACCTCAGGTCATGAAGCCCCTGTCGTAGAATGTCAGGCTTCTGGAAAGGACTCATCTTGTGCGTATGAAATTCATACTACCCCGGGCCCTAATATTTAAAATCAGTAAACTGAAAGAGCCCTGCATTTGGGATCAGAGGATCTGGGTTCAAATCCTGACTTCATTCCTTATGTGACCCTTAGGGAAGTCAGTTGGCTTCTCTGGGGCTTAATTGGCCTGTCTGCAAAATAGAGGGGTCAGACTAGATGACCCTGAGATCCATTCCATAGCCCCATATATCGGATCCTAGGATTGTTCCCTTCCTCCCTGTCCTGGCAAGTGGAGTGACGTGTGGCTGGTCACACACCCACAAGCTTCGTTTTCCTGGCCACCAGGCCAGGCTCTCCCACTGCACCAGTCCTCGGGATAACAGGAACACAAGAGTTCCTCCTGTGGGTCTGGGAAGCTCAGAGCTCTCTGGAGGTCCTGGGGAGGGTGGGAGGGAGTTGCCTCTGTTGTTCCAGTTTTCAGTACAAAGGAAGGGGAGGCTCGTCCAAGGCCACCCAGGAAGGGTAACAGCCAAGCTGGGGATGCTCTGCCTGCTGACTGGTGGAGTGAGCCCCAGGCTGGGGAAACAGGGTCTCCTGGAAGGGAGCTGAGAGACTGGGGAAAGGACCACGGATGGGGCCATCCTCCCAGGGAGCCTCAGAGGCCTGCAAGTCTGTCCCCACCCTCTGTGACTAGGGGAAATGGGGCCGGAAGCCAGGCAAGCCCGGCCACACCTCAGCTCCAAGTTCCTGCCATTGTGCTCAGGGAAGTCAGGGGGCAGAGCTGGGCCCAGAGAACTCCAGGTCTGGGCGTGGGCCCCTGCTGAGGGAGTGGGATGCATCCCCTGGGTGCTGTAGACGTGCATCCCTGGGTCATTGTCCCAGCCAAGCTTCACTGGGTGCCTCTGATCTCACCTTGTCTGTACCTTCACCAAGACCTGCCGTGTGCAGGACACTGGGCTGAGAAGAGGCTCTGGCATAGAAGCATAGATCGAATGCTGCAGTGGACCTTTAGAACCCATTTTACAGATGAAGAAATTGAGGCATGGACATGCATAATTGTAATACAAAGCAAAATGTGATGAGGATCAGGAAAGCAGTCTAGACAGGGGAGGTGAGGAGCCTAAAAGAGACAGTCTGACCTGGTGGAAAGAGCATCACATCCCTCTCCTGCTTCCCACTACCTACCAGAACTGGGGCAGGTCTCCTTCCACCTCTCTGCATTTCTCTTTCCTGCCCCATAAAAGTTGAAGGGATTGGACTACATTATCTCCAAGGTCCCTGCCAGCTCTAATTCCTGTGGCTCAAGTGCAGGGTGGCCCAGAAGACCCAGGGCAGTTACGGGGCACTAGTAGCAGCCCTCTGGGCTGGGGGATGTTCAGGGAAGGTTTTCTGGAGGAGGCATCAAGGTCGGGCCTCGAAGGGCAAGAAAGATTGAGCAAGGAGAGCTTTGGTGGGAGGGTAAATCAGATGGAAGGAAGAAACGATGTTGAAAGCACAGGGCGACAAAGCAGTCTGGAGGCCGTGGAGATTCAGGGTATGTACGTTGTGCTTCTCTGTTCTTCACAGAGGTAAATGTGTTGGTTTTTGGCAAGTTTGTCATCATAAGGGGAATTTTTTTTTCTTTTTAAGGAAAGCGTGAGATGTGTTAAGGGAGTGCTGAGTGTTCCAGTTTAGGTAGAGTATACTTTAAGACATCTAGTTGCTGTACTTTTACCCAATGTGGGTGGCCCCTCCACTAATGCAGGTTGCAGCCCTTCTTGTGGTTATGTGATGGGCCAGCTCCCTGGAGATGATTCTCACTACACTTAGCAAAAGTGTTCTGGGAACAAGAGACGGCCCGTGGCCAAACCCGTCCCAGACTGCTTCAGGCTTGGGAGAACATGACCGTCATGGCCTTCCCATGCCCACTCCCTGGGAGGCGTCTTCCAGGGAAGACCACGCTCTTGGATCCTAAAGCACAGAATGATGATAGTAACAAGTCCCATTTCCATCAGCACACCTGGTCATTTCCAAAGGGCTGTCCCTGTGCTGAGCCAGGGGTCATGAAAGGGAGAAGAAGGCTGGGGGCATGGGCCAAGGGTGGGTCAGTAGCATACTTGGGCAAGCAAATCTAGGGACACTTGCTTTTACCCCAGAGGCCTTGGTAAGGGAGAAAATCTCCTTGGAAAAGCCCCCTCCAAGCATATCCCTTGTAGCTGTGCCAGCGCTGGCTGGTCCCTCTTTCTGTGTCATGTCAGAGAAGCCTGCCTTCACCCCCCTGGATCCCAAGTGGCAGTAGGCCTGGCTCTGCCCAATCACCAGCCTCTCCTCCTTTTTTTCCAGGTGCTGGAGAGTCCGGGAAGAGCACAATTGTAAAACAAATGAAGTAAGTGATGGTTCTTGGTTGACTAAAGGATGAGGTGGCACATGTATACTGGTTAGTGGGGGCACTTGGATGTGCAGAGGGGAATATATGTGTCTGGAGAGCTGTGGGGGGAGCACAGGGGGATATGCAAACATGGACTGTGTGTATGGGAGGTAAGAATGAGGTGGATGACATGGCAGCTCCATGTTGGAACCCAGCCATCGGCCCCAGGCCTCCTTTGCCTCCCATGACCCAAGAGAAGCAGCCTTCCCTCTACGTGTAGCAGGGGAAGGAACAGTCTTCCAAAGTGACCAGGCCAGGCCCACCCCCATAGCAGCCCGGAACTGCTCAGATCGTGAGCTTGCAGATCCATCCCCGGTTTAGCCAGGAGTGGACCGAGCTATGGACTAGAGACAGGCTACGTGGGTTTTGGTCCTAACTCCTGCAAGTTATATCCCCATGGACCTCAGTTTCCCCTTGTGTAAAATGAATGCTTGTTGGATAAGTGATTAGATAAAATAAGAGATTTGGATGAAATGATCCCCTGTGACTGAGACAGTCTATTCTAAAGTCTCTTCCCTTGGCCTGCCATGCTATGTCCCCTGGGCCATTCCTTCCACATCCAACATTCTAGGCTTAGTATCTGGCCACTTAGAGCTAAGATCTCTGATCCCGAGGAGCAACGCTTAAATGTAGGCCTTCTGGTCTGTCCCTCAGTCTGGGATTCCTGGACTGGAACTTGCCCTTATAGAAATATCTTCTCAAGATTTCCTCATGTTCCACCCCTAAAATCTATGGAGGTCTCAGGCCTTAGCTCTGGAAGGGATAGGAGGAAGCTGAGACCCAATGTGGGGCAGTGACTTGTCCAGGGTCACACAGCCAGCTTTTATTAGAGCGAGGGCCAGAGCCCACACTTCCTGACAGCCTGGCAAAGGCTCTTTGGAGAGCATCACGACTTCATACAAGTCCTTTGTTGGGACCACCCTAGGAGCTCCCTGGGGCCTGATCTGACCCTACCAGTTGCTCCTAGGGCCCAAGTCCCGGGAGTAACAGCCACAACATGCAGCAGGGACAGAAGGGTGGACCCCTAGAAGAGGGGTGCCTATCTGTCTGTCCCTTTTCTTTATCCCCAACCCAAAGGGATTGTGCCTTCTACCCAGATCCTTCACTGAGCAGTAGCAGGCTCATAAAATGCAGACCTAGGAGAACTAGTCTAGTCTAATCCCCTCATTTTACAGTTGAAGAAACTGAGGCCCAGGGGGGCATAACTTGCCCAAAGTTATAGAGTTAGTAAGTAATAGAGCTGGCATTTGAGCCTAAGGGGTCCTTTAAGGAGAAATTCTACAATGCCCGTCAGAGAAGATTTCAGAGAAAGACTGGGCAGGAGCTCAGGGCTGGTGGCTGCCCAGCAGCCATTATGTCTTTATTGCCAGCTTCACCCCTTCTCTGCCCTCCACCTCACTTGTAATCTTGGGGGCCTGATGTCTCCAGCAGAGCACTTGGAGAGGCCATGGGGAATCATAGCCTGACCCAGGGATGCAAGGGCCAAGGGCAGCTCCCTCTGTGCTCATTTTACCTTGAGATTTGTGGGTGTCCTGCACTTCTATCAGGAAACTGAGGCCTGAGGCCAGTTTCCTCTTTTTCTTCCCTGTGTCTTGTTAACTGGAGGTAACAGCACCTGCAGGACCTAACTGACCAGGTGGCTGTGATGCTCAGGTGGAATAATATCTACAGAAGTATTTTGTAGGCCTTAAAGTACTATGGAAATAGCCACTCTTGTTGTATTCTCTCTAGTCATTATTTGTATGGTTTGACATCTGCCCTGGCCTAGTGGCCATCAGTGACAGCCCCGAGAGTGAGCTGCCCTAGCAAGGAAGCAGCTGGACCTCCTTCTGCAGTGGGCCTAGAACCCCCAGAGCAGGCCAGTGAGAGCAGCAGCTGTCCCAGCACAAGGATGTGTGGGTCAGGATTGGGTGAGGGCACGTCCAGCAAAGAGGGCTGGAATCTGAGTTTTTCCCTCCCCCTGCAGGATCATTCACGAGGACGGTTACTCAGAGGAGGAGTGCCGGCAGTACAAGGCTGTGGTCTACAGCAACACCATCCAGTCCATCATGGCCATTATCAAAGCTATGGGCAACCTGCAGATTGACTTTGGAGATCCTTCTAGAGCGGTACGTCTTGCTGTCCTGTCTTCTCCCCCAGGGCTGGGTGCCAGCCAGCTAAACCAGGATTTCAGAGCTGGGAAAGCCCTTAGAAAATAGCCTGGCAGAACTGAGACCGTACTTAAAACAGAATGCCTGAATTAGGTGGGACCATAGAACATGGAATGTCTTGAGTTGGAAGGGACTTCAGAACCTAGAACATCAGAACTGAGAGGCACTCAAAGCACAGGATGCTGGGCCCCAAAATTCAACACTTTCTGATTCCAGCCAGGGGGTTAGATGACAGTATCAGTGCTGGAAGGCACCCGCGAGGGCACTGGCTGCAATGAGCACCTGAACAAGAGGCCTCTCTGACATGCCCAACACGTATGAGGCCCTTCACGGAGAATGGGCTCACCATGCCTCAGTCGGGGGAGGCCAGAGATGCCGGTGGCTGGATGTCAGTATTTGATGCTCTTTGTGGCTGGGCTGGGATAGGGATGGGGCCTATGATATCACCACTGTCCAGAGCTCTCCCTGCCTCCCATGCTCCGTAGGCTCAGAGAGTTGCCCGAGACACTGAGAGCTTGGGAAGTGACTTGGGCCAGGGTCCTACAGTGAGTGTGTGCAAAGGCTCAGTCTGGAACCCGGGTCTTCCTGGCACCAGGCCAGCTCCCTCCCAGCCATGACACCATGCTGCCTCTCCTCTTGAGGATAAGATAGCGAAATCTGAGATTCTGTGGGAGTAACTAGGGATGTTTAGCCTGGAGAAACATAGACTGGGTGGGTGGGGGGTGGGGCAGTGCTAGCTAGCTGTTTGCAGGTATTTGAAGGGCTGTCATGTATGTGGAAGAAAGGCAAGACGACTCCTGCTCGGCCCCAGAGGGCAGAACGTGGAGCTGTGGGTGGGGATGGGGGAGAAGGCAGATTCTGATTCAGCAGGAAAAGGGAATCCCTGATGAGGAGAGCTGGCCGACCACAGATGGAGGCCATCACCATGGCCAGGGAGCATCTCATCCCTGGGAGTTTCCAAGCAGATTCACTGCTGGGTGAGCTCCTGGAGGAACTTCAAATAGAGATTGAACTGAATGACCAGAGTTCCCTACCGACTTGGAAACTCTGTGATTCTAAGTCCCTTGCTGTACAAACAGAGAAACTGAGGTCCAGAGAAATCAAGGGACTTTGTCAAAGTCACCTCCCAGGTCACTAGCAGTGTGGCATGAATAATAAAAACAGCTCCCATTGACATGGTGCCTCTCACCCTTGTGAGGTGGGCAAGTACCTATGTTCTAAGCTCCATTTTTATAGACAGGGAAACTGGGGGGCATAGAAGGGAAGTCACCACTGGGTTCTGGCTCCAAGCTCTTGTTTTTCAATAAGTCCCTGCTCGAGTCTTCCAGCTCTCCACTGACAGACAGAGGAAAGATCTGAGATGGGGCCCTGGTGCCCCCTGGCCCTGCCAGAAGGAAACTTCCCTGACCCTGGTGCTCTGTGATGCCCCCAGGATGATGCCCGCCAGCTGTTTGCCCTGTCCTGTACTGCAGAAGAGCAGGGAATCATGCCGGACGACCTGGCCAGTGTGATCCGGAGGCTGTGGTCAGACGATGGTGTGCAGGCCTGCTTTGGCCGCTCCCGGGAGTACCAGCTTAATGATTCAGCTGCCTAGTGAGTACCTCGCAGGCTCCTGGGGAGGGACAGGCCTGGGGGTTGGCCCCTGCAAGACTCTTGGGATCACCTGTAAACCTGCCCCAGATTGCACCTCAGGCCTGGTGGGTGGGGTGGAGAAGGAATATCCAGGGCTCATACCCCCCCACACACGCGTGTACATGCATGCACATGCACACACATATGCACACACATGTACATGCACAGACCCTCTCATCCCTAGAAGGAAAGGTATGTGACAGGAAGGAGGGCCTAGGTAGGCCAACTCCCCTATATCTCCCCTCAGTCATTCACATTTCCTGGGGTTCTGCTGCATGGAGGGTCATGAACCACACAGTATGAGAGACCGGGGGCTAAAGACCCCTAACTGAGCTCATGAACCAAACAAAATCTAGTGAAGGGATAAGACAGACACAGAAAACTATCCTGTGGGGCCAGATGTCAGTACTGTAAAAAAGAGACAGATGAGGCTCTGAGATTTCAAAGACTGGTGACAATGTAGAATCCCATTTCCGTCTCAGTTCAGTTTCCTGAGCACCTTCCCCATGACAACGCTGCGAAGGCACCTTGTTTAGGTCCTTGGATCCATATTTACGGATTAAGAAGCTCCCACCAAGACAAGTGAAGTGACTTGCCCTAGGTCACACAGCTGGGACATGTCAGAGGGGGGACCTGAACCTAGGTCTATTCTGACCCCAAATCCATAACACAGCCCTTAGAGGAGGTAGCGATCCCTTCCATTTGGAGGCCTGGGACAGTGTATTAAGGAAATTATCAGTCCAAGATCCCCCATAAAGTCAGGGGTAGACCCCAGCCTCCTAGCCCTCAACACATAGCCCTGTGACCCCTCCAGCCCAGCCAAAGAAGGGCTCATCTCTCGGGTAATTTTTAGAGCCCTAGTGTTGGTCTGGGAGGCCAGACACCTGGTTTTCAGTAGTCCAAATGAAGCCTGAGAAGATGAATGAGAAACTCCCACCTCCCTTCTGGAGAGGGCCTAATACAGGAAGGGAATAAGCATTTATTTAGCACCTACAGTGTGCCCAACACTGTGCTGAGCACTTTTTTCAAGTGTTGTCCCATTTGATCAGGGGGCCGAGGGAGTTTCTTAAAAGCACAGTCTTAAGTCCCTGAGAGCTGTGAGACCACACGCAGCCTGCTGTGATATGAGGAGAGCCAGAAATGTGAGGCTGGGGGAAGCAGGGTATTTCAGGGTTTATGGAGCATTTTTCTTCAAACCACTACAGAAGCCAGGCTGGGCCTTTCCCCACTGTTGTCCTCATTTTCCAAATAAATGCAGAGCTGAGGAAACTGAGGCTCACACTGTGGAAGTGGGCTTGGATTTGAATCCCGGTGCTGGAGATGGGTTTCAGGCTCTGGTCTGTGCCCTGTCCTTCACTGGGAAGCCCCCTGGGCCTGACCTCCCTGCCAAGAGGCAAGACATGTGCTTGCTCATTCAGTGGCTCTAGTTGGGCTCCTGCTCCCTCTGGGAACTCACCCAGCAGCTCCCTGGACACGCTCGGCGGAACTCAGAAGCAAGTCCCAAACTCAAGGCCTGCTGTACACACGCAGCTATTTGGCTTTTGATGGAGGGCCTGACTTGGGCAGATCAGGGGGACTGGAGACAGAGAGACAAACCCCACGGTTTTTTTGGGGGGGGGGGCTTGACCTCTCAAATTCTGGGGAAGTATAGATTGTACAAAATGGACCTTGCCAAAGCTGGCTGCCAGCCTGGCGCTGGGGGAGAGGGGCCTGAGAGCTCAGGGCCAGCCTCCTGAAGGGTGGATAAGAGGCCAGCATGGGAGCAGGGAGGGGATGGTGCTTCTCTCTTAACCACTAGGTAGAAGTCCAGTCGCTACCGTGAGAAAGGAGGAAACAAGCATTTATTAAGCACCTGCTGTGTGCCTGGCACTGTGCTAAGCATTTTACAAATATCTCATTTGAGCCTCACAACCACCCTGTGACACAAGTGCTAATATTAACCCCACTTTACAGTACAGGAAACTGAGGCAGTAGTGTAGTGACTTGCCCAGGGTCACAGAGCTTCTAAATGTCTGAGGCCGAATTTGAACTTGGTTCTTCCTGACTCCAGGTCCAGTGGTCTGTGCACTGTGATGCCCCCAGCTTCCGGGCATACAAATAAATGGAAAGCTAGGCCTGCCCCTCTTAGACATATGCTCAGTGCCCTCCAGAAACTGACATAAAGCTTGGACAGACAAAACTACTTGGGCTGCCCCAAAATGAAACCCCTTCCTGTCCTGCCAGCAGGCCCTGGCAAAGTTGCCTTCACGCCCCCAAGAAGCTCTCTTTCTGGCCCCTGCTCTAACTAATGGGATTCTGACCCAGACCCTCTAGGTCCTCTGGGCCAAGGTGCCTCACCTTTTTGGCATCAAGGACCCCTGCCAGAATGCCTTCACACGCATAAGATAAAGTGCTCGGCATCACAAAGGAAACCAATTCTACAATTCTTAACATTTTTGAAAGGACAAGTTCATAAATCCCAGGTTAAGAAACCCTGCTCTATCTCATCCAACCCTCTCGTTTGACAGATAAGGAGATTGAAGCCCTGAGAGAGAGTCACGTAGGCCAGGGCACCCAGGAAATGCCACATGCTCCTCCTGATCTGGCCTCCCTGGTCTGCCCCCCTCTGTTCTTCCTCTGTCCTATCAGCTTTAGCTCTTGGCCTGTCCATCAGCTAAAGAATTAGTTAACAGGGTTTAAACCCTTCCACACATATTTGCATTTTAATTGGAAATTCTTAGGGCCCCACAGGAATGGGGATAGAATCTAGAATGACGGGCAGCCCAGATTTGTGGGAGGGAGTCTCCCCTGCCCCTCCTGTGTTGGATCAGATCACTTCCCTGCCAGGGCCCTTCCTGGAACCTGACTCCTGACTCTTACTTTTCTAGTCTTTCCGTTACATCATGCTGCCTTCCTAATCTCTGACGTTCATGTACAGTAGTGGTGCTTTATGTATTTCATTTGACATTTATGCTAGACCCATCATGTAGGTAGCGTAAGTATTCTGCTTATTTTTTAGATGAGTAAATAGGAATCCAGTGACGTTTGTCCAAGGTGCTATAGAGCTTAGTGCATATTATTCTTTTAATTTTTTAAAATCACATTTCCTTTGTTACAGTTGATTTGATGTGAGGGTGTATGAAGAGTCAAAAAGGACACGAATCCACTAGTCTTTTGAAAAAAACTATGTCATATTGCAGTGATGTTGAGAAAAGGAAGAGAAAAGAACTCCTGTGTATGAAATCAGCAACTATGGCAAAGTAATTGGGACAGTGCAGAGGAAGGGAAATACTTTATGCTATAGATTTACCTTATTTGATACAATTCTCTGAAAATAGTAAGAAAAATGATAACTTGCATTACTATTGAATTTTAAGGTATACAAAGTGCTTTCCGCCAAGGGTCCTGTTAAGTATACAAGTAGTATAAATATTATGATTATTTTACATATAAAAAAAACAGGTGCATACGAAGAAAAAAGAGGTTATATGACTTGCAAGGTTCATACACCTAGGAGATACTGAAGCTAGGACTGGGAGTTAGAAGGCTTAGGTTTCAAGTCTAGTGCTCCTTCCATTGCTGAGTTCCAGTTAGGCAAAGAGGATGTTGAAAGGAGGGTGAGGGTTAACAAAAGAAAAGGTAGTCAGGGCAGCATTGGGCAGTCTATAGAGGAAAAGCAGGAACTGAATTGTGGGGGGAAATGTTTGCCAGGACATATGAGTAATATCTTCAGGACGCTAGTTGGGAAACGATGACTTAGATGTTATATGATTTTCCTTATAAGTGATTCCTTATTCTGAAATTGTCCATTATTGTCATAAATATTAATCATTACAATGGTGATTTCTGAGGTTCACTATTAAAAGCTAATTAATGTCGATGGATCCGTAATTTTTTTTTAATATGGAATTGGGCAAATTAGAGGGAAAATGAACCAGAGTGCTATTATTGTATTCTTTCAGGCGCTAATATTTCTATAACACTGATAGTGATCATGATGTGGTGATTGGACATTTAGAGAAAATTGTTGTATTGTATTTTTTCAGATTATATTTTTCCACTTCTCTCCCAGCCCCTGAAAAGAAGAAAAACAATCCCTTGTTATAAACAAGTATAGTTAAGTTCCCCCACCCCCCCCCAAAAATTCCCACATTGTCTCCCGCTTCCCAAAAAAAATTTCAATCTGCATTTTCAAGTCTCTTTACCAAGGGGGGAAAGAGGGAGCAGGCGGGGGGAAAGGGTGGGTCGGTGTTCCTCTGGAATAACAGTCATTGTGTTGGTTAGAGTTGATTATCTTTACAATATTATTGTTGAGTTGATTATCTTTACAATATTATTGTTACTATAGAAATTATTCTTCTGGTTCTGCTTATTTCACACTGTATCAGTTATACAAGTCTTTCCAGGTTTCTGTGAAACTACCTCCTTCATTATTTCTTATAGCACAATAGTGTTCTATCACATTCATATACTATAACTTGTTTAGCCATTCCCTAATTAATGGACATCCCCTCAGTTTCCAATTCTTTGTCACTGCAAAAAGAGCTGCTATGAATAATTTTGCACCTTTTCTTTTTTCTTTGACCTATGAGTATAGATCTTGGAGTCATGACCCTGCTCACTAATCTTTTTTGGATCTTCCTGGAGGCATGTATTTCTAGTGGTCACATGATCTCCTGGCCTTTAGGTTGGGAGCTGCTCCTTGCAGGGTTTAGGGTCTCTTCAGGCTGTTGATGATGTTTGGATTTCAGGGTCGGAGTGAGTAACTGAATCCCTCACGGAGCTAGCCTTTCTCCGTCTGCCTGCTGATCTGAGAAGTCTGATTTCTTGCCCTCCCAGTAAAGGTCAGAAGGCTTTCTTAGACCTCCTAGAAGGAGGGAGCCCAGGCACTTGTGTGCAGATCCTTCAGGCCCACACCCCACCCTCTCCCTCACTGAAGGCCCCTTCCACTAGCGAAATGTTTGACTTTGCCAAACTGCTGTTCAGCAAGCATGTATTGGGTCCCTGCTGTGGGTGAAGGTAGGCCTGTACTGAGAAGGGGAGTAAAATCTTAATAACATGTGACCCCTGCCCTCAGGGAGCTTATGTTGTGGCATCAATAAGGATTCCATTTCTCCAGTGGTTAAGGTTGGCCAAAGCCCTTCCTTACAGCCACCCTGAGATACAGGTGGAAATATCCCCGTTTTGAAGATCTGAACGCAGCTCCCCTAACTCTGCCCAGCACTTTCTACCATGCTGTTCTCCCCAGCGCAGCTGATCGTGGGGACAGTCAGAGTTGGAAGGGACCCTCGTGCAGATCCCTTCCTTTTGCAAAGGAAGTCACTGGGGCCCAGGAGGAGGAAGAGAGTTGCCTACACTGAGTCAGGAACTAGACCCCAAGCACCTGATCGCTGGGCCAGGTCTCCTCGAAGCACCTTGCTGCAGCATCAAATGCTCACACTGTCACCCGTTCCCGGCGTTTGGAATGGGGGCTGCTTAGCTTCCTGGTCTGGAGGAGAGTCTATTGGCCCTTCCCAGCCTGGCCGGGCCCCCTGCCAAGCGTACCCCCCACCCTAACCTTTTGGGCTGCTTGGACCCAGTGTTAAACAAACAGTCATCCCCAAGGAACTGAGATTACTTTGTAGACACATTGTAATCAGCAAACGAACACTCCCCCCTGCTGGGGAGGGGGATGGTCAGAATCCCTGGGAACCCTCAGGATGGGGCCTAACGGGAGGTGGGCATTAAGAATCTGGGGAGTGTTGGCCCATCTCTCAGGCCTGGAGACCTCCCCTTAGCCCCTGGCTTTGGCCCCAGGCCGACTTCTTCTTACCCCCATCCTTGTCTTTGGGAGCTGAGGAGTCCAGCCACAGCCAGTGGTTTGGAAATTCTAGCTCTTACCTGGATGGAGCATCTGGATGGAAAATGGACAAGACACAAGAGTCATCCCCTGCTTACTGCTGGGAAGATTATGTCCACACCAGGCTGACCTGGAGCCCAGAACTTGGAGAGCTTTGAATGTCAGATTAACTTATTTGGGCTTAACCTAGTGCCTAGCATGGAGTCTTAGGGGGCGCTTGGAAAAAGTTTGTTGACTTGAAATGAGCTTGCCTTCTAGGCTGTGGGGAGGCGCAGAGTCATTAAGTATCCAAGCTGAAATGGGGCTTGGAGACCACCTCCTCCACTTAGGTTACTGAGGCCCAAGAGAGCAGGGCTAGGATTTGGTCAGGTGCAGTTAGTGGCGAGATTAGGGCCGGAATGCACGTCTTCCGCTGCAGGATGCTGAGCAGAAGGATGCTCTAACACAGTATGGTAGCACTGGGGGCAGCCTGTGCAGGCCGGCTTAGAAGGAGCAGCCCGCAGCCATGCCAGTGTACTGGGCCTCAGGGTCACAGGGTCATGGATTCAGAACCAATTACAGAGGAGGTCCAAAGAGGGGAGATTTGAACCTGGGGCCTCCAACTCCAGCTGCAGAACTCTTTCCACTGCACCCTTCTGCCTCAGACCAAGCTCTTGAGAATTCTCTTGTGCTTTTTTTCCTTCACAAAAGATTAATAATTGACCTGTTTCTGTGTAGGGAGAAGCCCTTTCTTCTCCCCAGTCACCGTCTCTCCACCCTAGAGCAAAATGCTGAAGGGAGTCCTAGTTTCCATTCTTTCTGAATGGAACTGGGATCTGAAGGGTACAATGCCTTCAGGTGGCTGTACTTTTCAACTTCTTTTGTGTCATGAACCCCTTGCATGGTCTGGGGAAGCCTAGTGACCCCTTCTCAGAATCCATTTTAAATGCTTAAGATAAATAGAATGACAAAGGAAAGCAATCGTGTTGAAACAGTTAGCAAGATATTAAAAACAAAGCAAAACAGCAGTTCATGGCCTGCAGTTTAAGAAGCCCTGCTCTAAGAGGACCCTCTAGTCCAGCTCCTCTCTTCTTGAGCTCCAGTGAGCCAGACCTTCCTGAAAATCTCACCTGCTGGCGACCTCCCCAAGCAGACCCTTCATACACCAGGAGCCAGCCCCCTCCCAAAGTCCCTTTTACAAGGGGCACCAAATATGGACTAGTTAGATCTGAAGCAGGTCATCACTGGCATGCTGTGTGACCCTGGCCATTTCCCTGATATCTTTGAGCCTTCTCAATGTCCCTGCATCTCCACCTGTGAGAGATAGATCATGAAGATGAATGCTGCCTAGTTCTCATTTCCCAACAGAAGGAGCTTGGAAAGGGAGAGAAAAGGAGGTACTGTATTAATTTAGGAGCCTGAAATGTCGGGACTAGGATTTGAGCCTAGCCAAATTTTCTCACTCTGCAGCTACTACTCTTCCCAGTTAAGCCACATGAACTCTCTGTGTGATGAGCATAGGGCAAGTGACTCAGTTTCCTCTTCCATGCAGTTTGTCTGGAGGGTCCTGTGCTGTGTGTTGGGCCCTGTCCTGCTCTCTGCTCAAAGGAGGTGTCCCTCTGTGCAGCATTGCCCTATTTCCAGTTAGAGTTCCAGGCAGCTGGCCCAACCCAGGCTTCCTCTGTGGTGGAGTCTTGAAGGGGTGGCTTCTCAGCTGTGTTTGTGAATGGACCTGGCCTCCCTTGGGTCAGTGGCTGTATTTGAAAGTCTGTTTTTTATCCTACTCCCGCTTTAGAGCCAAGTAGTCCTGGCAGATAGTGGAAGCAAGTCCTCAGGTCACCCGCGTGGGCTGGGTGGCATCACCCCAGAGGCAGGGCCCCAGGAGAGATGGCAGGGGCAGAGAGAAGCCCATGCTGGGAGGAGGTTCGGCTTAGGCTGGTCCTCCAGCTCCCCCCACTACCCCACCCCTTCCTCCTTGGATGGAAGGACAGGAAGTGGTCAGAGAGTAAGGACCAGCAGATAAATAGCAGAGGAGACAGGAGGGTGGCTCTGTTCCTCATCACTGCTCTGAAGTGAACCCAAAGCTGAGGGGGGGAAGGGAGCAGCAGTGCTCCCAGGCTGAAGGGCCACTTCCAACTTGAGTGGGAATTGGGATCTTTCAAGATTTCTGCATCTTTCATGTGAAAAATGTATCCTCTTCTCCTTGTTCCACTAAGAGACCCCTCCTCCTGCTCCCTTCTGAACTAGGAATTCAACCTTGAGGCCATTATACTTGACCTAGGGATAGAGATTGTAGGCCATAGTCACTGTTTAGTGCAAGACATCTTAACCGTTTTTGTGTCAAGGGCCCCTTGGGAAGTCTGAGAAAACCTATGGACCCTTCTCAGAATCATGTTTTTATAAGTGCATAGAATTACATTTTATTATACTGAAATATAGTTATCAGAATATTAAAGGAAAAAAAGGTTCATAGACTATAGGTTAAAAACCCCTAATCTAGTCCAGTCCCCTCATTTTACAATGAGAAAGCTGTGGCCCAGAGAAGTGAAATAATTTGCCCCTGGGTCCTACCCAGGGGCCATTGCCAGTAAGTCAGAAGTCAGAGTGGGCTCTGAGACTTTCAGTCCTGTGCCCAGCTGCTCTGCTGAGCTTTCTGGCCTGTGGAGGGCCCCACCCCCTCATCCTGCAGTCCTGGAACACACTCAGTACAAGGAAGGGCCCATGGAGCATTCGCTTTAACCTTCTCTGCCACCATTTTACAGGGGAGGAGGCTGAAGTCCTCGAGGGGCAAGGGCCTTGCCCATTGTCACACCAGCTACGTGCAGAGTTGGTCTCCTATCATTCTCAGCAGTCTGTATAGCAGGCTTGAACGTGGGAGCAGGCAGTGGATGGCCACCTCAGGGTGAACGGAGCTGTTAAGGCACTATGACGGTGGATGGAACTGAGGAGAGTTTGGGAAGGGTGTGGTCCCAAGGCTGTACTGCTGGGAATGCTGAGATCCCCAGATGGTTAGCACAGATATGACTAAAAGCAGTTTGGGCCAATGGTGGAATTCGGACTCTCCCTGCTAGTGGCTGCTTCAGGAAACAGCTCCCTGCCACGGCCGGCTGTCTCTGCATGGGAATTCCTGACCCCCTCAGCCCCCAGCCACTGCCTCATGGGCCTAAGCTTCCCTGTGTGGAACATCATTGTGCCTTGACATCTTATTGAGGTGGAGAAGTTTGTGGTCTGCTCTGGCCCTTCCACTCCATGGTCAAGAAATCAGTATCATTGTGAAGGGAGGGGGAGAGTTTTTCCAAGGCCTTGTCTCTAGCACAAGGCATTCTTGGCTCTGAGCAGGCCTTTCAGAGGTCAGTGCCCCCTGACTGGGCAACCGTGAGGACTGTTTGCAGTCAACAGAGGGGCTGGGGAGAGAGTGTTGTGTGTAGAAAGAACTTGTAGGCCAGAGGTCTAGGTTTCGGTCTTGGTTCTTCTGCTTGTGACCTAGGTGACTTTGAACAAGTCACTTTATTGTTATTTTATTATTAATAACAATAATGATAATGGCTGGCATTTATATTGTACTTTGAGGTCTGCAAAGCGCTTTACAAATAGTCTCATTTGATTATCACAACAGCCTGGTGAGGTGGGTGTCATTATTATCCCCATTTACCGATGAGGAGAGCGAATGAAGCACAGAGAGATTGTGTGACTCGCCCAGAGTCCCAAAGCTAGTTTGTGACTGAGGCAGGAACTAAATTTCGGTCTTCTTTATCTCCTGTGCCACCTGCATCCCTCAGTTTGCCTTTCCATTTCATCATCTAAAATGAGAAGATCTAGCTGGATGATCGCTATGGTTGTAAAGCCATGATCCTCTGATTTGCAGAGGTGCTGTTTGCGGGGAACCTCCTTAGAGGAAGAGGACAGAGGATGAGTGAGGAATGAGGCTCGTATGAACTGGGAAGTAGCCCTCAATGTGAGTGTGTGGTCCCGGTCACCCTTGGCCTAGGAAGGCCCATTGTGATGGTCACATGGAAGACTTTGTCCCCAGGAAAGGGATCGTGGGGGCTTGGGAGAGGGGCCTACTCGGAGACCCTGAACCCAAACCACACAGCTGGCTCTTCCCTCTTCTTCCCTCATTATTGACCAGGAGGCACAAAAAAGAACATATTCCAAGCCCAAGAGAAAACTGAAAGCCTCAGTTTCCCCTTCCAAGAATGAGATAATTAGACTAAGTGGCCTTTAAGATCCCTTTCTGTTTTAAATCCTCTCATTGTGATGACTTAGAATCTGGAGAACCAGCTGCAACGGTCAGTAAGCATGATGGGAGGTGGTGATGACCTAGCCCTGACAGAAGGCTGTTGATCATAGCTAGGGAACTTACTGAAGATGGTGGGACCTCTCTTCCTCCACATCAGAGGACCTCCTGGGCTAGCTCAGGGGGGAAAGGGATGCCTTGAGGTGCAAGGTTCACCAAAATCTGTGTCTTGGGGTCAGAAGACCCGAGTTTGAATTCCGATCCTGCTGCTTTCTTATTCGAGTCACTTAATCTTTCTAGGCCTCGGTGTCGTAACTGATACAGCTGGCTGACCCCTAAGGCTCCTTTTAGCTCTGAAGCCTCTGCTCATCCATAAATTAGGGCCAATACCATTTGGGACCACTCACCTCCCATGGCTTGTGCAGAAGGAAGCTACTTTATAAACCCAAAAATTTTAGCTTTATAAACCCAAAAATTTTAGCTAATCCTGAGCCCTGGGCTCCTGGATTTGACAACTCCATCCTGCCACCCTTCTTTCTCATGCTGATGCTAAGAAGAGGCTGAGGCCCAGTCTTTGCTTGTTCTGTCTTCCCATCTGTCCTAAGTACTGGCGTCAGCCCCATGGGCCCTCCTCCTTGGCTCCATATCCCCTGTCCTGGTTGCAGCAGAAGTTCTGAACAACCTTTTCCTTTTCCTCTAGGCCTGGCCTCTAGCATGAGTAACATTCCTGTCTTTGTCATGGGAGGCGGGGGTGACAACCAAGCTTCGGGTTTCTGGGCACACCTTTCTCCCTACCTCCAGCCCCCCTAGCCCACCCCTAACACAGCTCTCAGCCAAGGCTGTAGCATCCGTTGCCTAAAGTCATTCCCCCCCTCTCCCCATCCGTCAAATTCCAGTGAGAAAGCTGAGCTAATGAGCCATTGCTGAGGGCAGAGGTGGAGAGCTGATGGACTTGGATGTGGGGCTCCTGTCATAAGCTTTCAGGGGGTGGAAGGAACTTTAGAGAACCTCTGCTTTGGCTCCCAAGGAGAGGAGAAGAAGGGACAGGACAAGAGAAGCAAGGAGAGAAGGGATGTGAGTTAGCAGGAGAGTACAAGGGGGAGAAACTTGCCCCCACCCCCCTTCCTGCCTTTCTCTGTGAAGCACCGGGAGGGAGGCCACTGAACTCCCTCCTACATTTATCTTAAAGCCTATGCACATCACCATCGAGCCAGGCCAAGCTTAGCTTTGTCATTAAATCCTCAGGTCATAATTTGGGGCTCAGGACAGTGTGGGTGGGCCCAACACAAATAGTCCCTAGGCTGGGGTTCTGTCATGCTCCAGCCCCTCCTCCCCTTGGCAACAGAAGCCTTGAGCTGGGCTGGCCAAGGCCCAGCAGTGGAAGGGGGGCCCAGCCTGCAGGGGCTGTAGGCACATTCTGCCCTTCTGTATTCTCTAGAGATCTAAAGGGCATGAAGGTCATTCCTCAGATTCCAAGCAGCTGTGCCAGGTTAGGCCCACAGGCCAGAGGAGAGTCATAGCGGGTTAGAGCAGTAAGGGATGTACCTTAGCGGACATTCAGTCCCACCTCTTTAGAGAAACTCAGTGACTGGCAAAGGGTCACTGTTAAATCAGCACAGGGTGGACGTGAATCCAGGTCCTCTGACTCCAAACCCAATGTTCTTTCTACTTTACTTAGAGAGGGTGACTGAGGTCTCCTCCCACCTACTCTATTCAGCCATCCTAGCATTCTGTGCCCCCTAGCAAAGACCAGGGAGGGACTTCCTCTTCCCTGGAGGAAGTCTTTGTGAAGGCCAGATATAATTCTATCTTTGCCTTCGTAATAGTTCACTTTTCTGGAACACTCTTTCTCACAACTTGGAGCCTGGTGATCCCCATTTTACAGATGAGAAAACTGAGACCTAGAGAGAGGAAATGGATTGCCAGGGTCACACAGTAAATACAAGAGTCAGGATTTGAACCAATCTCTTCCCTTTCCAAGACTTCTTCCTTTGTCCATGCTCTGATGCCTCTTTTTTCCTTCAGGGACTAGGGGTGGGACGTGTACTGGCCTACCTTCATATTTAGGTGGTTGATCACCCGCATAATAGAGCAGTACACACACACACACACACACAAACAGCCGTTCATGGCACTCACAATACCCTGTGCCTGTAGTTCTGAGGAAGGCTGCTTCTTTCTGTCTTCATATCACACTGCTGCTGAGCACTCCTGCCTCTCTATCCATACCCCTCAGACTCCACATTTCCAAAAGAGGCAAAAGGTGGCCTGGGATATTCAGTTGTCACAGAGGCTTCCCAGAAGGACAAATAGGCTGAGACGTTCAGTTGGGTAATGAAAAATGCTCCAGGTTTGGAATCACTGGGCCTGGGTGGGAGACCTGATGCTATCACTGACTAGCTGTGTTAACCCAACGTAAGTCATTTTCTGTCTGAACCTTGTCTTTACAAACAAGGACAGTTTGTAAACTTCAGAGCAGAGGAAGTGAGAGCCCATGTCAGTAACAATAAGTATACTCACACTTGTACACACACACACATACACACACACACACACACACACACACACAACACACACACACACACGAGACAGGCTGGGGGGGTATTAGGGAGTGGGCCTAAACCCTAAACCATCCATGCCCCATCTCTACAGGACAAGTGACCAGGAGTTATACCCAAAGAGATTCCTTTGGACCACATGACCAGGGTGAGGTCAGGGACATTTGGTGCAGTAACAGACCCTGTCATATTAGAGCCTGAATCAGAACTGCCTTTCCTGTTACTATATGGTGGGCAGGCCAGCCTCCTAGGCCTCTTGACAGAGTTGCTAGTGTTTCTGACCCAGAGGGCTCTTGGAATTCAATGGATTTAGAGCTGGAAAGGAGCCTTTGACATGATCACATCCAACCCACCTATTTTACAGATGGGGAAAGTGAGGCTGAGGGAGAGGAAAGGACTTGCTCAAGGTGACACAGTAAGCAGCAGGGCCCAGACTGGCCTCCAGATGTCATGACTCTTTGTCCAGAGCACTTTGCCCTGTATTGCTATCTTACTAGCCCTTCGTCCCTTGTTTGGCTCCCTGCCCCACTCCAGGCATCTGCACACAGTAGGGACTCAGCAAAGGGCTGATTGCCAGCCTAGTTGGAACATGAAGGGCTCCAGCCAGGCTTTCTTCCTGCACAGCCTCCACCCAGCAGCTGTTGCCCGTAAGGTGTTTTGCCACTAATGAGAGAGCAGCTTTGTTAATTATCGGGTAAAAGGGACCTGAGGCCCTAGGGAACAGGTGTCGGCACCACCTCCTCCCCGTGAGGCCCCCAGCTCCTGGGCTGTGATGGGGCTGTCAGTTCCCTGGGAAGGCCAGCATGCATCAGCCCACCCTGCTATTGGGAGAAGGTGGGGCTGGGGTGGGGAGAGATTCTGTGTCTGGGAAGCTCTGAGCTGCTAATTGCCAGATTACAGCCTGGAGAATTCCCTGATTATCCCAGCTAATGGCTCAGAGGCAGCCTGTTTGTTCTAACCCAATTATATGCCAGAGATTACATGGCAGAGACCTAGCTGGAGCCTGGCTTCCCTCAGAGCAGAAGGACTACCTGGCTCCCGTCCTCTTTGGCCCATGCACACCATCCTTGGCCGAGTCCCTACTACTGGCCCTCTCCCAAAGAGAGACTAGGAAAGCAGAGCAAATTCATGAGAGGCAGGACAAGATAGTAGAAAGAACTCGGGTCCTAAAGTCAGGAGAGCAGAGTTTGAGTCTCAGTTCTTACCTTCCTAAGTTGCGACAAGTCGCTATCCCTCTCTGAGCCAGAATGTCCCACTCTGTAAAGTGGGGATAATTGTACTCAAGCTGCCTCCTTCACCAGGTTGTGGTGAGGAAAGTGCTTGGTCAACCCTAAAGCACTATAGAGAAGCAAGCTATTGTTCTTACTCAAGGTGCAGTGTATTACTGATTGAAGGCTGGGCTTGGAATCTGGAGGACTTGAATTCAAGTCCTGCATCTGACAGACTAGCTTTGTGACCTTGCATAAGTCACTGAAGCCTATCAATACCCCAAGCAGCTCTGGGACTGTTCATAACAGATGAGCTGCCCATCTGCATCTGCTAAAGGAGTTTTCAATATAACAACCACAGATCTAGATTTTAAAAAAAAATTTCCTCTTTCAGCAAACATTTCCCCAGCACTTGGGCAGGTCGAGTCAACTCCTTTGGATCTCATTTTCCTTAACTTAAAATGGTGGGCATAGGAGGGCTGGTGGTAATGGCCCCTGCCCCATCCCCCTCTCAGGGCACGGCTAGGATCTAAGAAGATCATAGATGTGAATGAGCTTTGAAAACCATACTCGGGCTTTTCAAGTGAGGGGTGGTGTTAGTTGTTTGAAGCAAAAACTAGAGGGTTTTGATAGGTGAGGCTGGTGACCCACAATACAGTGTATTTGGTGAGGGGAAAGAGGCGTTTTGGGTTTGGTGAACACATGTATAGGGCCTGGGTGTATAGGGAGCAAATAGGTATATTGAATGCTGGGTTTCTCTTGTGTTTGTGGACGGTCCTTCCTTCCTAACCCTGTCCTTCTTTTTGCCCCACCCAGCTATCTAAATGACCTGGAAAGGATATCTCGGTCCGACTACATCCCCACCCAGCAGGATGTGCTGCGAACCCGAGTGAAGACCACTGGCATTGTGGAGACTCATTTCACCTTCAAGGATCTGCACTTCAAGTAAGTTGGTAAAACCAGGGAAGGATAAAGCAAAAAAGAAAGCTCTCAACTAATATCTTTGATATAAAAAATGTTCACTAAAATCTTAGCAACAGACCCCTTGTGTAGTCCTGAGGTGTCTCAGCCTGAGTGCACTGAAGGGCCAGAAGCAAGGATCGCAGGAATAAGATGTAGTGCACACGGGGACCCAGGAGGCCATCAAATCCAGCCTCTTCATTTCACAGATGGGGAGACTAAAGCCCAGAGAGGTTAAGTGATCACCAGGGTCACACAGATGGTCAGTGGCAGAGCCAGAACATGACCCTTGGCTCTTAGACTGCTGATCCTGCCTAAGGTCTGGCCCTACCTCCAGCCTGCCGGGCTTCCAACCCTCACAGGGTTCTGTGATCCCTGCCCTTCCCCCTTTGTCAGGGCAGGTGAGTGGGAGAGAGGTGCTTGTCTTCACTGGGTGACCGTTGCTCAGCCCAGAGAAAGATGAAATGACCCACCTCAGAAAGCTGAGTGTCCCTAGTCTAAGACAGTCACTGTTTATTAAGCACCTACTACATTCAGAACATAAGGTAGGGGCTGACAAGAAACAAAACTTCATGATCATAAGAGAGATATGATATGATAAAGTAGATAAGGGTTGTCCTCAGAGTCAGAGTCACCTGGGTTCAAATTCTTCTTCTTCTTCTTCTTCTTCTTCTTCTTCTTCTTCTTCTTCTTCTTCTTCTTCTTCTTCTTCTTCTTCTTCTTCTTCTTCTTCTTCTTCTTCTTCCTTCTTCCTTCTTCCTTCTTCCTTCTTTGCTTTTGTTAGGCAATGGGGTTAAGCGACCTGCCCAGGGTCACATAGCTAGTAAGTGTTATGTGTCTGAGGCTGGATTTGAACTCAGATCCTCCTGACTCCAGGTCTGGTGCTCTATCCACTGTGCCACCTAGCTGCCCCCAAATCCCTGGCCTAGTGGACTGTCACCAGCATGCAAGGATAGAATGCATTTCTTCACCTAAGCTCTATAGACTAATAAAATCACAGGTCTAGGCCCAAATGAAGTGTGGCAAGCACTTCTCTAGCTCTTTAAGGTTTGCAGAGCGCTATATGTACATCAACTCCCAGGTCCTCTCAGCAATCCCATGAGGCTGGTATTATTATCATCCCCATTTTACAGATGAAGAAATAGAGGCTAAGACAAGTGGTTACCCCAGGTCACACACCTAGCATCATAGGCAAGATTCCTGACTTCAAAGCCAACACTTTATCCGTACTACCTCCAGATAAGACAAAGTCCCTGCCCTCACGGTGGGAGGATGATAAACAGCAAGATGGTTATATAAGTGTTTGTAGAGAAGGGTGCCCACAAAGTGCTTGTTGTCTGAGGTCCTAGTCTTTGGGAAGCAGAGGGATCTTGTCTTCTTAGAGGAGCTAGCTTTGGAATCAGGCTTTCAAAAAGGGTGGGTAGGGATGCCACAGTGGATGAGGTGGGGTATTCCAGCTGTGGGCACAATCTGATAAAGGCCTGTAGGTATAGGGTGTGTGTCCCAGGGCACAAGGTGGTCTAGTTGGGCTGTAGCATAGGGGAAGCATGAGGTACAGCTGCAGAGGTGCCCCGGGTTGTAGAGGGCCTTGAGTCTCAGGCAAGAGAGGAAGTAGAGACAGTAGGGAGTCTTTGCTGGGTCCTGAGCAAAGCATCGGAGGTGGGGGCCTACGGAATTGTCCAGACAAGCAGTGACAAGGGCAAGGCTGTAGAAAGAGAAGGGAAGGGCTGGGAGAGAGTGTGGGGAGGCAGAGTCATCCAGATCTGGCAGCCACTTGGATGGAAGAGGGAAGAAACAAAGGTAACCCCAAGATTCCAGATCCCTGCTGCTCTGTTCTCGGCCTCCTGCCTGCCTCCCCACAGGGTTGGTGTGTCCAGATGTCCCGGGGCCCTGGTCTATAGCCCTCTGAGCGTGCCTTTTTCCTTCCATGCCAAACATTTCCCACATGTCTCAAGGCTCTAGATGAGGAAGATATGGGATTACACTGGCCAAACTCTTTTCTAGATGGAGTTTGCTCACAGATGTCCAGAGGAGGGCTAGGGGCCTGTTCCTTGTTAGGTAGCCCTGGAGAAGTAGCATAGAATCAGGGCTTAGCTCTAGAAGAGACTTTAGATATTATCAAGTCCATCCTTCCCTCATCTTACAGGTGGGGAAACTGAGCCACAGAGTGAGGGAGGTTATTGTTGCTCAGAGTTGCAAGGTAGTGAGCAGCCGTGACAATGAGAGAAAGGGCACCCCTCATTTTCCAGGGTTCTGTCCCCAGCACTGCAGAGAAGGCGCCTGACCAAATCCCCTTCTCTGGGGGTCGTGCTCCTGAGGCTTTCTCAAGTTCCAGCTCTGACAGAGAGTCACAACATCAGCAGCAGCAGCTCTGGCCAGCATGAACTTGCTGTGTGACTGGGCAATGCCCTCTCCATCCCTGGGCCTCAGTTTCCATATCTGCATATGGAGGGAATTGGATTAAATGATCTCTCAGGGCCCTCCCAGCTCCAACAGGGTTCTCTCTCTATTTTTTTCCCCTGAAGAAAAGAGAGTATTTTCCAAACTCTCATCACCTCCAAAACTCACTATGGGGGCACCTTCGTAACTGCTAAAAATCTTCTGAGGGAACACCACACAGAAAGCTGTAATAGGTCAGGCAGAAAAGTAGCTGCTCCATTCAGCCCTCTCGGAGCCTGCCTCAGCGGGCAGGGGGTGGAAGGAGTCAGTGGTTAAGGGGAAAAGGGGTGGGATGTTTGCCCTTATGGAGGCCAGGAGAGCTGGGCCTGCCAAGGAGTGGGGACCAGTAGCCCCAAGGACTGAGGAGCTGTCCTCTCATTCCTTGCCCTGAGGGTTGGACCCCTCAAAGGTATCTGGGACTCAGTTTCCCATCACTTCCTCTATTGAGGCTGGTGATTATTAGTACGATGCTCATTAGAGAATCCCATGATATCAGAGGTGGGAGGGACTTTAAAGATCTATCGTCCAGCTTTTCCCTCCATTTTACAGATGAGGAAGTTAAGGCCCCCAGAGGTGAGAGGAAGTTGCCCATGCCCACATAGTAAGTCACTGGCCAAGCTGGGACTAGAACCCCTGATGCTCCACCCGAGGGAAAGGGATGTGGCCCTAGCTACTGGCAAGTTGGAGGGTGAACTGGGCATAGCTGTGTGCTGGAGCCTTGCTGGCCAGGGAGAAGGGGCAAGGCCCAGCCTGGGAGGACTCATAACAGCACATTACAGTGTGCTGAGCATGAGGTAGATAGTAGGACTGTGATGGATTGCTCCTGTTTGGCAGACGAGGAGTAGGGAGCAAAGGAAAGAATAAAAGACTTGGAGCCTGGAACCCTGGCTACCCTTGGATCACCTCCCTCCAAGGTCTGCGCAGGGGCTTTGCAAGCCTAAAAGTGCTAAAAATTTAAAAGGAGTCGGCACCACCATTGTCCTTAATAAGCTCCCAGGCAGCTCCCCCCTGGCCAGACAGAAAGGGAAATCCTCATACCAGGGGGCAGTTCCACTCCCAGGATCACGTGTCCCCTGCTTCTCTGTGGGCTGGCAGCTGTGAGAAGCTGTGGCCTGCCTTAGCTGTCCCCAGGAAGAGTGCTAGGGAGGTCACGCGGCTGACACCCAGGGGTGGCCCTGGGAGCGCTGTCATAATCAGTCAGCAGGAGGGGCCAGGGCTGCCTCAGGCACAAACAGAAGCTCATCCAGCTCAGAGCCGGAAGGGGGAGGGGGAGAGATTGAAGATGGACTAGTTCAACACCCTGGTTTGGTGAAGGCCACAGAGAGGAAGGGGCTTGGCCAGAACTCCCCAGCTAGGACCAGGGACCTTTGCATGTCTAGACCTGGGAGAGCTCGTTCACTGCAGGCCTCAGACTGCTGTGCCCCATACGAGAGCTTAGAATGAAGCTTAACTCCCGGTCCTAGGACCCACAGCCCTCTTAGGCCCGGGGCAACCAAGAGCGGGTGGGAAAGCTGCAGACTTTGGATGCTGCCAAGTCATTGTACAGCAGGACGGTGCTCTGCCCAGTCCCAAAGTAGAGGCAGGAATTCCATCCTCACCTGCCCCTGGGATCACAAGGTGCTAACTGAGCATAAGTAATCCCATATATATGCCCCTTTATAACTTAGAGAGGTCTCAGCAGTTTGGGCCTGGCCTCACTGTCCTCCTTTAACAGAGCAAAGACCTGACAGAGCCCAACTAGTGACTGTGGCATGTCATTGACCTTTCCTGGGCCTTCTGTAAAAGGGGAGTGATGATAGCCTCAGAGGGCTGTTGTCACACATACACCCATACGTACAAAGAAGGGTATGCAGAGTAAGTAGATGACTCCTCTAAGGCTTGGTGGACAGTAGTTAGCCTGGGCAGGGGGATGAGGGGTTCTGACACAGCTGTCAGTGCCCATGACATTCCACTGGTTCTCTTGGCCCCAGAGGGCAGCACTAGAGAGAAAGATTGGGTCTCAAGGTAAGGAAAACTTCCTAGCGTTGAAACCTGTCCAACAGGAGGCCAGGCTGCCTGGCATTTCCTAGGTACCTCATCCCTGGCTATATCGGGTGGAGGCTGGCTCACTACTTGCTGAGGGCCCAGGATGGTCAGACTAGATGTCCTCTGAGACTCTGGAAGAGACTTGCCCGAGGTCACAGGGCCAAGCAGGGTGGGATCCAGGAAGGAATCTAGTTTCCTTCCAGTGCCAAAGTTGGGGCAGGGGGGAGGAGAGGCAGCTCCACCAGCAGGAGCCACAGACTGACTGGAGTCTTGGGTGTTTGCAGGATGTTTGATGTGGGTGGGCAGAGATCTGAGCGAAAGAAGTGGATTCACTGTTTTGAGGGTGTGACAGCCATCATCTTCTGTGTGGCCCTGAGCGCCTACGACCTGGTCCTGGCTGAAGATGAGGAGATGGTAAGGCGTCACCCCTTCCCTCCACCGCCACCCCAGTGCTCCCCACAGAGGCTTCAGACACATGGGATTGACCCCCCCAAACACACACATCCATGCTTTGTGGGAGGTGCTTGGGTAAAGGAGAAGGGGGAGGGTCATTGGAAACGAAGGAGTAAGAAGTCAGGAGGGGGGAAACAAAGCATCGCTTCCTTCTGCTCTAAGGAGCCCTCAGTCTCTAGATGAAACTTTCTCACCGACAATTAGCAGAAAAGTCTAATTACAGAAGGAGTTGTGGAGGTGGGGGAGTGGGGAGATAGGTTAGAAAATATGGTGGGAAAGTTGCCGGGCGGATACGGATGGACGTTGGGCCGGGATGCAGGAAGAGGAAGGAGACCTTGCAGATATAGCATTGCTACTCTGCCTTGGATCAGCCCAAGATTTTATCCCCGCAGGCCTCTCCTGTCCTCCTCCTCTCCAGAAGGCTGAGTGGCATCTCTGTAGTAACAAAGGGGCCTCAGTCTCCCACTTACACTCGCTGCTGCCTCCCTGCTCCTTCATCAGCCCCAGTGGCTCCCAGAAAGGGCTCAGTTGGCAAACTAGCAAACAAATCGAACACTAGGCGTGGTGGGCAGCAGTGGCAGTGCCCAAACTCCATGTAAGGAGTTCTCTTTTCACATACGACCGTCCTGATCTCCCTCCATCGCTGACCTCCCAGCCCACTGCCCAGCTGGGGCTGGGGCTGGGGCTGTGCCCAGAAGGGGGCCTCTGCTGGCCTCGCTCTGGCCGATGGCAGGTGGGATGGGGTAGGCTCTAGCGTGGTACATCTCCCTGCCTCCATATTCCACCTCCTAATGCTTTGGGGCTAGGAAGAGCAGTCCCTGTGCAGCACTGCCTCCTGCCCTGGAGCCTGAGGCCCACCACACGGTCTCACATTCTGGGGACTTCCTGCTTCTTCCTCCCCCTCTGCTGACCTTCCTTCTTTGCTGTGCCTCCCCTAGAATCGAATGCACGAGAGCATGAAGCTTTTCGATAGCATTTGTAACAACAAGTGGTTCACAGACACCTCCATCATCCTTTTCCTCAATAAGAAGGACCTGTTTGAAGAGAAGATCACTCACAGCCCCCTCACCATCTGCTTTCCTGAGTATTCAGGTACGAAACCTGGCTAGAGAAAGGGAGGAGGAGCGTTACCGTCTGCTTCCCCAGGTGACGAGCAGGCTGGGGAGACCTCTCCATCTGCTTCGCCGAGTCCCTGGAGGGAGCGGGGAGAGAGCAGGAGGCTCTCGACAGTGGCCCTCCCATGGTGCACAGGGAGGATACTCTGTTCTATTGCGCCTGGCAGTGAAGGAGCCCACATGAGGCAGGAGAGAGGCCTGCCTTCGGAGCCACATTTCCCACCTATGTGGCCTTCAGCAGTTTGTTTAAACTCCGGGCCTCTGTTTCCACAGTTGGAACCAATTACCTAAGGGCACCTCTGAGTGCCCTTCCTAATGGCCTTTATACTCCCATGTGCCCAGAGTGGACTCGAGCCCAGAGAGGGGGTGGGCAAGGGCAGGGCTCTGGAGACTCCAAGGGCTCGGGTGAGGTGCTCCGGATGCCCCCTCCCTAGCATTCCCCTGTCCAGGGAAAAAGGAAGCAGGCCCTGGATGAAGAGGGACAATAGGAGGGGTCAGGCTGAAGACAAGTCAGTGAGACCCTACTGGACAGCACTGGGCCAGAGAAGGTAGAAAGAGCACTGTCCAGTGATCCAAGGGGGACCCCTGCTGGAGAAGAGGAGAATGACAGCTAGCTCCCCTCACTCCTCCTGCCATAGAAACTGTCCTAGAGGGCAGGGGTGCAGCCTCCGGAAGCTCCTCTGACGGAGGCCTGACCAGCCAGGCTTCTACCAGTGACTAGCAGCAGGGAAGGCCGAGGTGGTGAGGATGGTGATGGGAAGACTGAACTGTGTGCCAGCTGCCCCTCTCATGCTTGCTGGCCCCCGGCCTTGTTGACAGCAGCTTTCTCACTTGTAAAATGAGGGTGCTAGCCTGGATGGCCTCTGAGTCTCCTCTAGCCCCCGAACCTATGATCCTCCCTTGGCCCCCATTCCTCCTAACTCCGTCTGTAAACACACCTGGAAGAAAGCCAGACCCTAGGAAGGAAGGGGCCTTGGCCTGGTGCTAGCCTCCTGCTCTCTCATCTTCCTTCTGCCCTCCCTTGGGCACCTCCCCAAGTGGCACGGCCACATTTGTCTCGGTACCAGTGTCCCCTCCTTCAGCCTGTTGGGCCTGGTCCTGATGCCTCTTCTAGGGCCACAGGACAGAAAGATACAAGTGAATTGCCCTGAAATCTTGTCCTGAGACTCAGCTTCCTGGGCCATGGCCCTGGCCTGAGCTGGCTCAGATTGCTCTACCATAACGTAGCATCATAGACTTAGAGCTGGAAAGGACTTTGGAGACCATCAAGCCCACCCCCATCCCTTTCCTGAGGAGGAAACTGAGGCTGAGAGGGTTTAAAGGACTTACTCAGGGTCCCACAGCTAGCAAATGTCTGAGGTGGGATTTGAATTCAGATCCTGACTCCCAAGTCCAGCTCTCTACCCCCTGTAATGCCTGGCTGCCTGTTCACTTAGGAGAAAAGCCAATTGGCTTCTCCCAGGCACAGCATGGTATATAGAACAGGGGGAGCTCCCCAGCTCAGCACCCATGTGACCTCAGGGATAACTTCCCTGAGCCTCAGCCTGCTACTTGGCACACAACGTGGCACCTAGCAGAGACAGTGCTGGATGGCCTTGAATCCGTCTGCTGGGGGACCCTGGGCAGTCCACATAGCCCAAGGGCCTTTTACCTCATCGACAGAGTTAGCACAGTAGTAACAACCACCCTCCAAGGGTTGTCATGAGATGATGTGTGTGAAATGCTCTGCACATGTTGAAGCATCCGCTCTTCTATTTGCAAAGTTGCTTGTACCAAATTCCATGCAGCCTTCCGAATGGAAATGAAGAACAGAGTGAGTGAGGGCTTACAGTCAGCAGTCTTTAAGATCCTTTCTGGGGCAGCTAGGTGGCGCAGTGGATAGAGCACCGGCCCTGAAGTCAGGAGGACCTGAGTTCAAATGCGGCCTCAGACCAAACACTTGACACTTCCTAGCTGTGTGACCCTGGGCAAGTCACTTAACCCCAATTTGCCTAAAAGAAAAAAAAAGATCCTTTCTGGAAAACACCAGGATGCCGTGGTTGTGCAAACACACTGGCGGCTCCTCCTGAACTCGAATTCTCTTTCCACCATCTTGTATTTGGAAGTTAAGTGGCTGGACTCTGTGCATGGTACGGACTCTGTCCTCACTTGGCCTTCCTGGCTTCCTTCAGTCCCACCTTGTGTCAGAGGCCAATCCTTGGGCCTGTCCCACTCCCCTTTTCCCCTCCCCTGCAGGCCTCTGACACTACCAGGCATTTTAACTGTATAGAAATGTTCTTTGCCTGTTGTCTCCCCCGTTAGAATGAGAGCTCCTTGAGGGCAAGGACCATGTTTCTGCCTTTCTTTGTATCCCAGGCATCGGGCCTGGCATAGAGTGCAGCATACTATGGGCACTTCATACATCCTCGACTGATTGCACTGCGTCTAGTTTGTGCTTCCCCTTCCCTCTCCTCACGGGACCCAGGCCTCCATCTCTCCTCCACCTGGACTTTCTGTTTGGTCTACTTGCTTCTGGCCTTTCTCCTGTCCAGTCCATTTTCCACACAGCTCAAATGAATATTCCTAAATGACCAGTGTGGCCGTGTCACTCCCCTTCCCAAGGATCTTCTGCAGCTCCCTGCTGCCCCTAGGACCGAACACAAGCTCTCTGGCCTGACGTTGAAGCTCTTTCAGTCTGGTTCCCCCATAGCCTTCCATACTTACTCCCTATTCCTCTCCTTCCCACACTATACCTTCTAGGCAAACTGGTCTTCCACCCTCTCCCTAGACTCACTATGACATCTCCAGCTTCCAGGCCTTTGCATAGACTGTCCCCATGCGTGGAATGCCCTCTCTCCTACCTGCTGCCTCTTAGAATCCCTAGCATCCTTCAAGGTCCAACCCACGTGCCCCCTCTTACTTTGTCTTACTCAGACTTTTGCCTGATTTTCCCCTGCTCATTAGTGTTCTCTCCCTCTTGAAATTACTTTGAGGCAGCTAGGTGGATTGAGTGCTGGACCCAGAATCAGGAAGACCTGGGTTCAAATCCTGCCTCAGGCACTTACTGTGTGACTCTGGGCAAGTCACTTAACCTCCCCCAGCCTCAATTTCTCCATCTGTAAAATGGGGACAATAACAGCACCTTCTTCACCAGGCTGTCATGAACATCAAAGGAGGTAACATATATAAAGTGCCTTGTGAACTAAAGCTCTATATAAATGCTCACTGTTATCATCATCATCATCATCATCTTCACTGGATACATATCCTTTCCCCGTCTTCCACCTCCAGGAGCATGTAATTCCTTGACAAGAGATTTTTCATTTTCACCCTTGTAGCCCAGGGTCTTGCACTCTTCAGGCATTTACTGATGCTTGTTGAATTGATTGAATTGAGGTGCAGTCAGTTCTACAGGTGACATCTCCATTCCACAGACAGAGAAAGTGAGCTGAGAGAAGCCGTGAGTCCTTGGCCAACGTCACATAGCCAATAAGTTTCAGAGGCTGGACCTGGACTAGGCTCTCTCCTGGCTCCAAGTCTGGTGCTTGTGCCAGTAGGTCATGGTGCCAAAGACATGACCCGAGGACCCTGCCCAAGAGAAAGCCTTCAAGTTGTCATCAGGCCATTTGAAGGACTATTCTCTGGATGTGGCCATTCAGCAGGTCAGAATTGGCCTCCCTGGAATTTTATCTAGCCCACATCTCTTTGAGTGGGCCACTTTGGTAAATGCTCTGTGGAAACCCTAGAAACGGAGTCAGAAAAGGAAATAAAATTCATCTAACTTGACCTGCTGTTGAAAAAGCCATGTTAGACTTGGGAGTTTGATTTTTGGACCCCAAGTATAAAATTGCATTTATCCCCACCCATTAAAACCTCTTTGTGATTGGTCACTGCTTCCTCTTCTAGCTGTCCATTCACTCGCCATCCTTTTAGGAACTAACACATTCCCAGATTGCCTCAGGGATCCATACACATAGTTGATAAATTCTATGGTCCTTATACTCCCATGTGCCCAGAGTAGACCGAAGCCCAGAGAGGGGTGGGCAAGGGCAGAGCTCTGGAAACTCCAAGGGCTCAGGTGAGGCGCTCCGGATGCCTCCTCCCTAGTGTTCCCCTGTCCAGGGAAAAAGGAAGCAGGCACTGGATGGAGAGGGACAATAGGAGGGGTCAGTCCCCCTTTTTTGATCATTAGGGCAGCCTCTGCCCCCCTCTCATTCTGTAGCACTTCTCATGTTCTCCATGATCTTTCAAAGTTCATTGGCAGGGATCATGCCTGCAGTCATCATGTCTGCCCATCTTCTCAGTGTCCAGAGATAGCGATTTTCTAGACCTGGTGACTCAAGCTCATCGAGAGTCATGAGACACTCTGATCACCCACTTTTGTTAATTCTTTCTCTGTGCAAAGATGACCTTCCTAGGTAGAGAAAGCAGGAGCAATGTAAGCATTCTCTTTGGCATTCATCTCCATTGTCCTATCCAGCCTGAGCAGTGAGCCTGTTCTTCCTATGAGCCTTCTCTTTCCCCCAGTATAACTAGGGCGCTGTTCTCTTTAGCTGTCTTCTCCAGCCTTGATTTTGTATTCATCCTTTACCTACACTTGCCTACACATTCAGCACAAGTCATCGTAAGCAGGCAGGGCAGTGCCCCTGTGTATCCACATCAGATTCTCTAGACAATTCCCCTTTTTCCTCATCAGAATTGTTTTTCTCTGTTTATTTTCCTTACCATGGGTGAGGCCCCACCAAAGGTATCCCCTGAGTTGTCTCTGCCACTTGGTCCTGGTGAACTGGAGACACAGCCCCCGAGAGTTAAAGAGGCAGTGGGGCTTAGACTGGATCTGGGAATCGACTGTCCTGGGAGTCACACAGTTAGTAGCAAGGGTGGCCAGTGGCCCTTTTCTTTGCCATACAATATCCCCGTCTCTCCCCAGGGGCAAACAAGTATGATGAGGCTGCCAGCTACATCCAGAGCAAATTCGAGGACCTGAACAAGCGGAAGGACACCAAGGAAATCTACACGCACTTCACATGTGCCACCGATACCAAGAACGTGCAGTTCGTGTTTGACGCCGTCACCGACGTCATCATCAAAAACAACCTGAAGGATTGCGGCCTCTTCTGAGCAGGCGGCCGAGGGCCGGCGGGCAGGAGGTGAGAACCAGGGAGGGGATGGGACAGAAGGGAGAGGCAAGGACTGCACACTGCAAGGATGACCGGGGCTGGGCATTCCGGGGGAGGCATGGCCCTGACCTCAGGAAGGCTTCTGTCTAAAGAGGAGGTGGGGACAAGCCACGGGCAAGGGCTGTTTCACACACACACACACACACACACACACACACACACACACACACACACGAGTTTGAAGGCAGTTTTAAAAGTGCAAGGCGCTTTGAGTAAGGCAGAATGGTGACTAGAATTGAAGTCCAGACTGGGCCCTCCCTGTTCCAGGGGGCCCTGGCAACAGGGGGTTGGCTGCAGACACAACCAGAGGAGGGGCTGCTGGCATCCCTCTCACCACCCCCAGGCCCTCAGAAAACCTGGTAACCAGGCAACTGCCGACTGGTTTCTAAGCCCGTAGCTAGGGCCTTGATGGATGGGAAGGGTCATTGTTCTGAGGGCCAGGAGGGCCAGAGGGAAGGAGATGCTGAGGCAGAGAAGTCTGCAGTGAGAACCTCCCGCTGGGGGCAGGGGGCGGTATGGAGCAGCCAGGAGACAGTGACCCAGCCTGCAGGCCGAGGAGAACAGGGCAGAACCACCTGGACCATGGCCGCGTGGCCCTGCCCCCCAGGGCTCCAGAGATCTCTCTCTCTCTCTCTCTCTCTCTCTCTCTCCTCCCACCAGGACTACTTGAGCTGCTCAGTCTCTGAGCAGGAGGAAGATGCAGACAGGACCAAGGAAGGAAGGATGCACCATCATAGCGACTTCAACTTCTCTCCCCAGTCTCCCCCCGCCCTTTTCCATGTTTTGGTTTCTCCCCCACCTAACAAAGAGACTTTGGTAAAGAGTGGAAGGCAGAGGCCCCTGAGGTTTGGATCTGAGCCTGCCTGGCCCAGCCCACCCAGCCCAGCAGCTGTGAGGGACCTCCTGCCTCCCTGACCCTGCCCCCTCCCCAGCCCTCCCACCACAGCAGTCCCTTCATCAGCTCCACCCTGGGCCGCATCCTGGTTTCTCTTCTATTTTATTCTGTGTTGGGGGGAGGGGGGTGTCAGTCTTTCTGAAACTTGGGGTTGTGGTAAAGGAAACCGTGTATTTCTCTGGCCAATACTGTTGGCACCTCGGCCTTGCCAGGACATCCCCCCACTCCAGCCCAGCCCCTGGTCCATGTTTACGGCCCTGTGGGCCCTGCATTTGCAGGAAGTCCCTCGACAGCTGTGCCCATTCCCTCCCAGGCTGGCCCAGCCCTCTCAGGGCCTTGGGGAGCCCTTCCAGGATAAAGCACAAAGCCACCCTGAGCAGGAGGTGATACCGATGACAACATTCCTTAGCCCAGAAGTCCCAAAGCTCCTCTCTGTTTTTCTTGGGCCTTTTGTGTGTGTGTTTTTTTAAAATATAAAACAAAACATTAGGGACCTTTTTAGAGAAGACTATTTAAAACTGTCCTGTACTAAATGGCTGAGTCGTCCTGATCTGTGCTGGATCACCTCCTCCAGGGGAGCCCGTGCCTTGGCTGTCTGTCTGTTTACATCTGTCTATCTCATTGCTTGCTCTGGCCCTGGGGGCTGGTGGGGGGGCTTCGCCTGTGTTCCGTGCCGACCGATGATGGGACGGCAGCCTCTCCAACCACCCGAAGCCTCATCTCCTTCCCCTTCTTCCTTTTCTTCTCCATTCCAACCCCCAAGAATTCTCCATTCCAATTCCACCCCCCATCCCCCCCAACAAAGGTTTCCAAAGGGCTAAGTCTTGAGTCAACTGCCAACGTCACCGGGGGCTTCTCCTCATCTCCCACTCCCACCAGGCCTGCCTCCGTCCCTCTTTGGCAGCTCTCTCATCAGTTCGGTTAACTGTAGCTCCTTAGCTCTAACGATAGGAAAGGCCACTGCCATGAGGGCTCCCATCTTCATCCCTCAACCTCAGCCCCCTGAACCCTGCCCCAGGCCCCAGAGTCAACAGCATCGGAAGCCTCCTCGCTTTTTTCACACGTTTTATCAAATTGTTCACCTGGTTTGAAATAATAAAATGTAGAAAGAAAAAAATCCCACCTGCTTCGAGTCTTCTTCCTTCGTCCTCTCTGATGTGGCTGAGGGGTGGCCCTGACTTGAGTTCCCAGGGCTCCTCTGCACCAGGCCTGGGGGGTTGGGAGGGCATCCCACCCTGGTACAGTGAGGGGTGCTGGTGCTCCCACCCCTGTACTGGACAAGCACTGGTGGCGTGCAGTGGGAAGTTGGCCTCTGGGCCAGAGCATTCCCAGCCATACGCCTCCCTCCAACAGTTCTTCCTTCTCAGGGGCCAGAACGTTAACTTTACAGCTGAGGGGGTGAGGGGCAATGGAGCAGGGAGGGCATCCAAACATTGTGCCTGAATCAGGTGATGGGTTGCCAGCACAGAAACGCAGCACTCCACGCCGCCACTCAGCTGTTGGTCTCACCCTGTTCCCACCACCAGGTGAGGACTCCCGGAAGGGAGTGGAGTGTTGGGGAGTTGCCTGGGCACAAAGCCCAAACTGGGGTTTGGTTGCTACTTCTCTGCCTCACTTTCCCCTATTGGTATAGTAAGTACATAGGAGAGTTCACTCCCTCCTAAAGCAGTCTGTTTCGTTTTCAGACAATTCTCTATTTTAGTCAAAATCTGCTTACTCCATTGGGCTTAATTCTGCCTCCAAAGGCCACCAAGAATACATCTAAGAATCTAGGTGGCCCCTTCCAGCTCTCAGATCCTGTAATTCTTAATGCATCTGGCTATTGTCTTAGCTCTGGGGCTGCCATATCACACTCCTGGCCCGTACTGAGCATGAAGACCCTAACTACACATCTTCCAGAACAACTGTTGTCTAGCCATACTTGTACTTGTGAAATTCTCTGAACCCAAATATAAGACTTTACATGTATCACACTATTAAATTTCATCTTCATATATTTAACAGTGTCCTAGCACATTGAGATACTTTTGGGACTAGATTCTTTTATCCAATGTGATAGCTATTCCTAATAGTTTTGTATCATTGGAAAATTTGATAAGCATTCCTTCTATACCCGTATACTTTTTTTTTTTTAAAGCTCAGGCAATCTGGATTAAGTGACTTGCCCAGGGTCACACAGCTAGTAAGTGGCAAGTATCTGAGACCAGATTTGAACTCAGGTCCTCCTGACTCCAAGGCCAGAGCCCTGTTCATTGTGCCACCTAGCTGCTCCATACCCTTATACTCTTAAAGAACCAAAGTTAAGGACTGATCTCTTGGGCACTCCAGTAGAAATCTCCTTCCAAGTGGATAGCAAACTACTAATGATAATTCTTTGAGTCTGACCATTTAACTAATTATGAATCCACTTTTTTAGCCTAAATCTTCATTTTTCTACAAAAAAAATAATATAAGAAGCTTTACTAAGAATCTGTGTAATCAACATCTAGCAACTCAAAAAAACAACATTAGTCTAGTGTGCCTTGTTCTTGAAGCCATCCTGGTTCTTCACAGTCAACACTTTTCTAGATACTCACCATACTTTCTAGAATATTCTAGACAAAGTCAAGCCCACTGGTGTGCAAATTGGAAACTCCATTCTCTTCCCTTCTTTGGAAAATTGGGATGTTTGCACATCTGCAGTTTGAAGGTAACTAAGATGGTTGAAGGGTATAGGATCCATGACCTCAAGATCAGTTGAAGGAATCTGTATTGTTTAGACAGGAGAAAAGAAAACTCAGTAAAGGAACCTTAGTCCTCACGTAGATGGAAGTCACAAAGAAGCAAAGCTTCCTAACGATGAGAGGGAGCTATCCAAAAATGGAATGGGCTGCCTTGAGGGGGAATGGGCTCCTCCTCGTTGCATGCCTTTTAGCAGAGACTGTCCCAGAGAGTCAGACTACTGAGGTCCCTTCCAACTCTCAAATTCTGGGATCCTATGAACACCTTAGCTGTTCTCAGTAATGGCTCAGAAGTCATTGGTGATGAGGGCCTTGGCAATCATATCCACCAGTTCTTTTAGTATCCAAGGATGTCTTTTGCTGAGCCTCTGACTTGAACCCATCAAGGGCTCTAAATCTCCCTACTTATCTTGAGTATCAGTTCCTTTTTTGGCCACACATTCAGGCCTTTCCAGTCCAAAGACTTCTCCTTAATGGGAAGAGAGAGATGGGAAAGAGAAAAGCAAAATAGAGTCAAGTAGTTCTGCCTCTTCTCCATCCCCAGTTATCATCCCATCTGCCCCCAAGTAGTGATCCTATTCTTCCTTTGATCTTCCTCTTTAACCAAAAACAGTTTTTTTATATTAAATTTTGTTTCAATCAATGAAAACCTGCCTTTTATTCCTCCCACCTCCCCTTCCACTGCCAAGATAGCTTTATTTTTCTAAAGTTATTTTTCTTTTTTACTTCTGCTATTTTTTAGTTAAAATGTTTTCAACCAAAACAATCTGCCTTCTCTCTCCCAGCTCCTCCCTCTCCCAATTGAGACAGAAGACAAAAGCCCTGTTACAAACGTGTATAGACAAGCAAAACTAATTCCCATGTCTCCATCTGCCCTCTGAATCCATCACTTCTTTGTCCAGAGGTGGGTCGCCAATTTCATCACGAATCCTTTGGAATCATGGTCTGTTCTTTACCAGCCTCCAATCACTCTGAGCTTTGGGGATCATACAAGATTAGAGCTGAATAATAATAGCTGGTATTTCTGTAGTGTTTTAAGGTTTACAAAGCCCCTTACATATGTCTAGTTCATTTGGACAAGCATTTATCAAGTTCAGCCGGGAAGGGAAGGGGAGAACAAGGGAGAGGTGGGGAGGTGAGGAAGGGGAGGGAACAAGCAATTTATCAAGTGCCCCTGCCATGTACAAGGCATTGTGTAACCTTAGCAACAGGTACACAGCTAAGCAATATGAAATCCATACAGATAGACTGGAACTATGATGCCATTGGCATAAGGAATTCCCAGATAAGAAAATGTCTGTCTTCAGCTTTAAGTTTTAGAGTTGTCTAATGCACACAGGAGTGGCACAGGGTCACGCAACTGCTATGAGACAAAAGCAAGACTTGAATCCAGGCTTTCCTGACTTCAAAGCTACTTCTCTATCCACCAACCCAGGCTCCCTCTCCACATGCAGCATCTTACCAAAATAAAATTGTGGGGGCATGATAAAGCACCAGCCCTGGAGTCAGGAGGACCCAAGTTCAAATTCAGCCTCAGACACAACACTTACTAGGTGTGTGACCCTGGGTAAGTCACTTAACTCCAGCTTCCTTGAAATAAAATAAAATTGTGCATAAGAAGCAGAATAATAAAATATAAGACATATGACCAGAAAAGGAAGGGTAGCAAGAGTGAAGGATAGAGCTCTGGGCCTAGAGGCAGGAAGACCTGAGTTCAAGTCCAGCTTCGAATATTTACTAGCTATGTGACCCAGGGCTAATCACTTAAACTATCTTACTTTCCTTCTCTGTAAAATGGGATAGCAATAATAATTGCACCTACCTCCCAGGATTGTGAAGATAAAATGAATTATTTGAAAAGTGCTTTGCAAACCTTAAAACATTGATAGGTCTGCCTGCCTCAAGTCTCTCCCCACTCCAGTCTACCCTCCATTCAGCCACCAAACTGATTTTCCTAAAGTGCAGGTCCAAAACTGTGACCCTAGGGGCATCTAGGTGGCTCAGTGGGTAGAGCACCGGCCCTGAAGTCAGGAAGACCTGAGTTTCAAATCTGGCCTCAGACCAAACACTCAACACTTACTAGCTGTGTGACCCTGGGCAAGTTGCTTAACCCCAATTGCCTAAAAAAAAAAAAAAAAAGTGACTTAATTGCCTCCAAATCCTCTGTTGCTCAAAGTCCTTAATAGCTTGACCACCTCCTACCTTTCTAGTCTTCATGTACTTTGACCTTGTTCTAATATCTCAAACTCCGAAATGCCTTGATGGCAGTTTTTAAAACTACTTGTCTTATTTCTGTATATAAAAACAACAAATTAATATTGTAAAAAATATTGATAGAAGATGTAAAAAAAAATAGCTATGAGTCTGTGAACTAAACCAGTTTGGAAGTGTTGGTTAATTTCTGTGCTTGTTAAATGTCATGTCAGAAGCACAGAAATGTAGTTTTATTACAATAAATTACAAAATCACAATGTGAAAAAAAAAGATTGTAAGCTCCCTGAGGGCAGGGACTGTCTGTTGCCTCTTTCTGTATCCCCAGCTCTTAGCACAGTGCCTGGCATATGGTAAATGCTTCATAAGTGTTGATTAACTGACTATATACTGTTATTATAACAGACGAATAGCCTTCATGCTGCTTTGAAGCATGGTTGGGCTGATGCCTCCCCCCTTTATAAGAGATAGAATGAGAACGCCCAGGCTGAGAAGGTGTGGCCTTTGTAGGAATCACCCACAATAATGTGATCTCAGATCCATGAAATATAAGGGTTTGCAAAGTAGGGTAAAAGGATTTAAAGTGAAAAGGATTTTAGAGGTAATCTAGCCCAACTCCTCATCTTATGAGGAGAGCTAAGGCCCTGGGGAGGGAGGAGGGAAAACTCCCTGAGGTCATATAGCAAGTTAGTAACAGGGCCATGATTCAAATCCAGGTCAGAGAATCATAGATTTAGAACTGGACAGGACCTTCGAGGTCACTAGATCCAACTCCCATATTTTACATATGAGGAAACTAAGGCACCAAAAGGTTAAATGACTTCCCTAGGGTCACATAGCTAATAGTATCCAAGACAGGATCTGAACCCCGATCCCTCAGACTCTAAGTCTGGTGCTCTATCTGCTAACCCACCTACCTCTTCCTCTAAGAGCTCCAAATCTAGGTGGCTTCCCACTACATCATAGTTATCTGTTCTCCTTAGCATAAGAACTACCATATTGGTCTGAACATGCACCTTTTTACTGGTCCAAACTTGTAGATTTCATCAGTGTAAGGAACTCCCTATGGAAACCCCCTTCCCACTAAGGAAGATATGGGATAATAGGTAATGAAACATGCCACCTCCTTCACAGCAGAGACACACAGAAGCCATTCTTGTGTACAAAGTCATAGTCTGAAAGAACGTCCTGGGATAGTGAGAGGTGAAGTGATTTGCCAGTCATACGACTAGTTTGAGGACTGGCTGCAGGGGCCCTTCTGGTGTGTGTGTGTGTGTGTGTGTGTGTGTGTGTGTGTGTGTGTGTGTGTGTGTATGTGTGTGTGTGTGTGTGTGTGTGTGTGTACGTCCATCCTCTCTCTCTCTCTCTCTCTCTCTCTCTCTCTCTCTCTCTCTCTCTCTCTCTCTCTCTCTCTCTGTTTCTCTCCTCTGCTCTCCAGCTTATCCTTACTACAAATTGAGAGCAGTTACTAAGGGCTGAAGGTGACCACTTTCCATGAACTCACTGGCCAGGATCAGCATGGCAGTGAAGTGACTTCTTTCTTTAGCCAGTGAGACCGTGATCGCAGAGGGAGCTTCCTGAGAAACACCAGTCCAGAAAACAGAACGGAGAAAGTTATGATTTAAAACCTTCCTAAGAACAGCAGGAGGTTTTAAAAGCTGATACTGTTAATTTCATCTTCACCGTAATAAAGAATTCAGGAATAGTAAGGAGATAAAATGAAAACTCTGGGGTTTCACCTCACACCATGCAAATCAGCAAGGATGACTGAAAAATAGGAAGTCAATGTTGAGGGGCTTGTGGAAAGACAGAAACACTGATAAACTTTCTGGAAGTGTGCAATGTCCTAACCAGGGGTGGGGAATCTTTCTGGATCTCAGTATTATTACACAAATAAAGAGAATAAATTTTGTCCATACCTTCTGATCCGATGATCCCACTATTGGGCATATAACTCAAGGACGTCAAAGACAAAAACAGGTCCAATATATATAAAAATCACCTCTCACTATCGCAGGACATTGTCAGACTGCAACTTTGGGTTCTTTTTGTTTGATTAGGTAATAGGGTTAAGTGACTTGCCCAGGGTCACAAAGCCAGTAAGTGTTATGTGTCTGAGGCTGGATTTGAGCTCAGGTCCTCTGAATCCAGGGCCAATGCTCTATCCACTGCACCACCTAGCTGCCCCCAGACTACGACTTTGCACACAAGAATGGTTTCTCCATGTCTCTGCTATGAAGGAGGTGGCATGTGCATTATCTGTTCTCCAATAGCTTCCTTAGTGGGAAGGGAGTTTCCATATTGGGAGTTCCTTACACTGATGAAATTTATAAGTTTGGATCAATTTTAAATCCTAGCAGCATTCTTTGTGGTAACAAAATACAGGGAACTAAGCTGGTGCTCATTGATTGAGGAATGGTTTTAAAAAAATGCCACTGAGATATGAATATAACAGAATAGTATTATGCAGTAAAAAATGAAAACGATGAGGAATTCAGAGAAACAAGGGAAGATCTGCATGAACTAATTTAGAGTGAAATAAGAAAAACTAAGAGACTAATTATACAATGACTCTGACAATGGAAATGAGGAGATCACTAAAAGAGTCAAAATCTGAATAATTTTTAAGAATCAAAGACGATATTGGAGAACAGATAATGAAACAGCCCTCCTCCTTGATAGAATTGACATGGGGAACTCCTAGTTGTTGTTCTGCCAGCCAGAGAAAACCTCTGCTCTGCATCCACTGGAAGAAGCTGCCCCAGACAGAGGGGAGAGCAACTGATGGTCTCACAGGGAGGACATCCTTGAGGAGCATCTCCCTCTGCCCACCACGGGGGCATTTTCTCTCTTTCTCACTTCCTCCCATTCTTCCATCCTGCTTCCCTTTTCTTCTGAACCTTCTCTTCTCTTTCCTCATCTCTTGTTCTCTTTCCCTTACTCCTCATTCTGTCCAGTCCCTCTGGCTCTCATGAGCTCTTTGGGGTGCTCTACCAAGGACCCTTGGGGCTACCTGATTTATGCACTCTAAGATCATTAAGTCAATGGGCCTCATGTTACGTAAGTTTCTGGCTAGGGGATGGGGTAGAGGAATGGACAATCTTACATGTCAGCATCCAATTCCAATCAAGTGGCTCTGTTGTTCAGTCTTTTTTAGCTGTGTCTGACTCTTTGTGACCCCATTTGGGGTTTTCTTGGCAGAGATACTGGAGTGGTTTGCCATTTCCTTCTCCAGCTCATTTTACAGATGAGGAAACTGAGGCAAACAGGATGAAGTGACTTGTCCAGGGTCACACAGCTAGTATCTGAGGGTACATTTGAATTCAGGTCTTCCTGACTTCATGCTGAGGCTCTATGCACTATGGCACCACCTAGCGCAAAGAGAATATTATCTACATTCAAAAGTACTCACTGGTACTGGATTTTTGCTTGATTATTTTTCTTTGTTCCAAAGGAGGGATGAGTTTGGAATGAGGCTGAAATAACAGCGACGTAAAGACAAAAAGATTTTTTAAATGTATTTTTTAAAGAAAAAAGTAAAAAGAGTCTGAGGGGAGTTGAGATTTCAGACTGTCTTTGGGACTTTTAATTATTTCTTATTTTAGCAAAATAGGTACATGCAGGAAAATGTATTCAAATCTATGTGGGAGTCAACAATACTTTTAGGTTATATGAAATTGGGAAGGAGAACTAGGACTTCAGTGGGATAGGGGCAAACATGAGCCAAATAGGCTATGGATGTTGGGGATAATAGCCACACCTTTTAGGGCAGACTAGCCTAAATTATCTGCTCACGTACAAAGGAACTGAAAGGGGCTTGAAACAGCTAGGTGTTTCTGGCACCCGTCTAGAAGAAGAGCTATAAAGCTCGGGGGACCCTGAGAGGTTTACACAGAGATTGCACCCTGTCCCAGTACTGACTTTGCTCCTTAGTGCCACTATAAAGAGAGCACATTATGGGGAGAAGCATCTCTCCCCCTTTTACTAACTCCACAAGGGCATTCCTAAAATAATCTTTTTTGAATGAAACAAAAATTCAGATGTAAATTGAAAAAAACCCTACGATGATTATTGGCTATGCAATCAAGTTTTATACAAGTCAGACTTGGGAGCATAATGGAGCCTATGCTTACAATACTACTGTAGGTGGTGCTCCTGCTGCCAGGTAGGGTATGAAGCTTCAGTGGGGTCCTGGGGTGGTGGCTCCTTATTGACTGATGGCTTGGCCCAGACTATAAAATTATCTGTAGGATTAAGGCAGGCAGTCCAAAATTGGGTGGAGCCCAAGGGGTTACCCTATGTGGCAAGGTTTACAAGGACTGGGGTATCAGACTAAGCTAAAGTAACAGGAAAGATTAGAATGAGATTTTTACATGCAGGTGTGAAGCCCAAATCTAAACCCCTGGGTGTTTTTAGGCCTTCACCTGGAGAAAGAGCTCCAGTCCTTTTTTTCAGAGAGTAGATACCCTGGTCTGCAATTCCATGTTCTTTCCATGTAGCCAGGAGTGCAGGAGAAGCTTCTCAGAGACTGATATCCCCAGTGTGTCAAGGCAGACTTATGCCTTCAGCCCCCTCCCCTTCCGTACCCCACTGCCACTGAAGCCTAAGCATGGTGAAACAAAAGAGGAGCAGGGACAGATTCTAAAGGACTCTGGAGACCATGGCTGATGTCCAAAGGCATCCTGTTGTGACACGGGGCCATTAAAACGGGATGAGGCAGAATAAACATGACAAGAATGGAAGAGACCAAACTGGCCTTGAAAATCCTCACCTCCTAACCAACATGGGATGGTTGGGAGGCAGCGCTCATCTCTGGTACTCCCCTCCCCCCACCCTCCCATCCCTTGGTATCTCTGACTGCTTGTTGATTCAATCTCAGCAAATTCTCAACCAGCAATTCCTTCCCTGTTCCTTCTTCTGCTTATGCTCCAGGTAGAAAAAGGGTGGAAGGTAGAAGGATCCTATGGGAATCTATGGTTAATTTGCAGTTACCTTACTATGCTTCAAAAAATCATCAGGCCAATGAAAAATCAGTTGTCTCTGTGAATGAGGTTGATCAGTTGCAGGGGGTTTTTCTAAGGTGGGGAGGGGGCTCAGAGCAGAGATCAGAGGTTTTCCTATTGTTTTAATTTATTACTATTTTTGATCAAATTCCAGGTTGTAACCTTAGATCTATAAAGAATCTGGGGCCCACCATCCCTGCTCACAACTCAGGAAGTGGGAAGGGATGCTAGTGCCCTTTGGTGAGCAGTGGGAGATGATGTAAACTTTGGAAAAGCCCAGGCTGGCACACCGAACACACTCTGTCATACTGGTAGCCAGGGTAGAGCTACCTGGTGGTCAAAATCTTGTTTATATTTGTGTGTGTACACATATACTTACACATTTACATAGATGTACATTTCAATATCAGCCTGCTTTTCTGCAGGTAGCAGAAAACAGGGGAACAAGCTGGGTGTGAGTGAGTACAGCTTCTGCAGCCCCACCAAGTCTAACCCCAGCCCGGAGCACTTGGCACTCTTGGAACCAGGCTGGAAAGAGTAGGATGGAGACATAGCAGGGTGTGGTGCAAGAAATGGGAAGCTGGAAAGGTCTCCCGCATCCCAAGAGGCCTTTCTTTCATGGGCCAATTATAGGATATTAGAATTCTATCCTCAGAAGCTCTTGACCTTATATCTCCCCTCCAAGGGGAAAGACTGAAGGAGGCCAAGTAAACCCCAGACCCCTGAGCCCCTTCCCCCAATCCCCTACCTTTAGGCTGTTTGGGAAGGCAGCCATCTAACAATCTCTGTTCCCAAATTAGGTTCAACTTCTCTCTTCTCTCTTACCCTCATCCACCCCCTCCCCAACTCATGTGTTTTTTGGTTTTTTTTGTTTTTTTTAGAATTTTGGCTCTACAAAGCATTTTCCTCACAGAGGCCCTGTGATGTAAGTATTACAGGTTTCATGAATGCCCATTGCACAGATGAGAGCACTGAGGCCACAAGGTGTTGAAGTGACTTGTCCTGAGTCACATAGCATTGGAGTCAGGGTTCAAACCCTGAGCACCTGAATCCAAGACCAACATTCTTTTATGGGCAAGTACTTTTCAGTCCCAGGTTGCAACTGGAGGGCCCCTGTAAGACCCTTTGCTGAGACCTACAGAACTGTACACCAGATTGGGACCACAGCAGCTGCCCTTGGCCACAGAGAGTGGGTAAGGTTGAGGATAGATCCCCGCCCTAGTAACCCACCTCTCACTGTCCACCTCCAGCCAGGACGCTCAGCTTCCAGGCCCAGGGCTCCTGGGGATCCCTGATCTCTCTCCCCTCCCCCACAAAGGTCCCCAAGGTTCCCACTCCTCAAATTCCCCAAGTATCCTTCTCACGATAATAGCCGCTCCCATTTCTGTAGGTAGTAAAGGCTCCATTTTTTCAAAGGAGAAAATCGAGTCTTATGGAAGGAGCCCCTAGGCTGGGCTCGCCCATCAAGGAAGTATCAGGAGCCTGGAAAGTCCGTTAGGGGTGGGAGCTGTGGGCAGGCTCCTTGTTTCAAGGTGTGGGAGGAGGATTACACCTGCAGAGCTGGAGGGCAGGAAGTGAAACAGGGAAAAAAAAAGCTTCCTTGCCTGGAGCTCAGCCACCACAGCAACGAACTTACTGACTCCCGGATTTCGAGCCAGAACCACAGCCAGCCAGGCCAAAGCCCTCCACCTATTTTACAGATGACGAAACTGAGGCCCAGAGAGGGAAGGTGACAGCGAAGGTACAACATCAGCCCGGAGGTGAGGTGTCCAAATGGATCAAAGCCAAGGCCCTTGTTTGACAGAGAAGAAACCAAGGCAAGGACACTGGGACTGACTCCCAAATTGACACAGTAGGAATAGGCATTCCTAAGGTGCCTCCTTTGAGCCTCAGAACAACTCTGCAAGGCAGATGCTGTTTTTATCCCCATTTTACAGTTGAGGAAACTGAGGCAAACAGAAGTTAAGTGATTTGCTCATGGTCACATAACTGTCTGAGGACAGATTTGAACTCACATCTTCCTGATTTCAGGCCCAGAGCTCTATCCACCGAGCCACCAAGTTGCCTCAATGAACCTATGGCTGAGGCAGAATTAGAACCCAGACCTCTCAACTCTCAGTTCGGAATTCAATGCCTTTTCCAGGCTGCATACATAGTGTCCCTTCTGTATTTCCCTTCTGTGTGCTCTGAGATCATCCCCTCTATATTGTGATTATTATGTATTAATAAGAACCCACTTCTTAAGGGCTTTAAGGCTTACATAAGCACCTTCCTACCAGCAATCTTGTAAGATCCTTAGGGTAACAATTATCCACCCCATTTTACAGACAAGAACACTGAGGTACTGAGAGGGAAGCGATTTACCCACGGTCACAAGACTAACCATTGTCCACAAAGTTTGCCTATGTCTGGGCCCTACCAAGAAAAGCATGAGGAAATCACTCAGTGGTCCTGGTACTTTCCTCCCTTCCCCTGGGCTCCCCACCTCAGAATTAAAGCTTCCCCAACAAAGCTCCCTGAGCCTGCCCAAATGCCTTTGCCCACAAGGGGGCAGGCTCGGCCCAGCTGCCCAGGCTGTGAGATGACCTTATCCTGGCCAGTCTTGGGACAACTTGGCTGTCCCCTCCTTTCTACCCCTTCACGCCTTCCCCCTCCCCCAACGACTGAGGCCTGGGGAGGGGTAGCTTCCTCCCCTTCCCCCAACTTAACTTCCCTCCTCCACTTTGGGCTCCACCTTCCCAGCATAAGCAAAGGGGACATCACATGAGGGAACAGCATTTGGGAGGCTGACGTCACCCTCAGCTCAGTGGCTGCTGCCCCCAGACCAGGGCCCTGGGCCCAAGGTACAATGGCTCTCATTGTAGGGCTTCAGTTGGAGGGCAGACTGGGGTCAGCTGGGGTCAGGCTGAGGCTGAGGACTCTCCCTTTCCCAAAGTCACCCAACAAAGGAGACCTATGAGGGTACTACTAGTCCCAAAGTGCCCTCTTCTACCTTGAGGGTCCTCAGGGACACTCCCCTTATACCTGTGGTAGGGTAGGGAAACAGAGAGGCCTGTGAGCCCAGGGACCGGGGCTATCAGAGATTCACAGGACACCAGGGCTGCCAAGGACATACTTAGACAACAGAGAATGTCGGGGCTAGAAGAGGGACCTGGGACCTAGAACACAGAATGCCGGAGCCAGAAAGGGACTTAGAAGAAAGCATGACCAAGGTGAAGAATATAAATCATGGTATATGAGGATTAGAAAGGAGCCCAGAGCCTAGGATCTAAAATACAGAATGCCAAAGCTAAAAGAAATTTTAGAGACCAAATCCCTTCATTGTACAGCTGGGGAAACTGAAGCGTAGAGAGCAGTAGGGCCTGACAAACTGGCCCCAAGGCACACAGGCTATCTGACTAAGAGCTGGAGGCTCCTAGCTCACATCTTATCCCTACTGTCCAGGACAGAACTGGAGTGAACTCCCAATGATGACCCTGGAGGGTTACCCAAATGTGGGAGGGACTCAAGCCTGCTGCTCCTTCCCTTATTCACCACCTTCTTGGGAAAGTGTAACCAGTGGTATTGAGTCCATCCTTTCCCATAGGTCTCTAAAAGACCCCTTCCCTTATGTCAAATGGGGACCCTGGCTATGGAGTCTTAGGAAGAGCACAGCTAGGTCATGCCTCCTCAGGTGAGGAGAGATGCAGGAAGTTCAATTCAGTTCAACATGGATTAAACATCTAATGTCCTACACTCCTATTGGGGATCTACAAATGAAAGAAATCACATTCCCTGCCCTTGAGGAGCTTATATTCTAATGGGGGAGGAGAAAGGAGGAAAGAAAATGAGGTGCCTACAAGGCAGAGTGGGACAGAGGCAAAGAAAAGATGCAAGCAAAGCACTATGGGAGAGATTATTGTCCAAATGAAGGCTTCCTGGAGAAGGTGGCACCTGGGATGTGTCTAAAAGAATAGAAGACATTCAAAAGGAGAAGATGGTGGAGAAAGGAGTGCACTCCAGGCATGGGGCATGGCTTGGGCAAATGCCCAGGCGCTGGAGACAGTAGGATGAGAATGGAGGATGGGGAGAAGTCTGTTTGGCTGTAATGCAGAATGCCTGAAAGAGAATAGTAAGAAATTAGGATCAGAAGGTAGGTAGTGATGAGATGAGCCAATGAGGACCAAGTGTAGGATGGATTACAGTAAGGAGAGACTGGAGACAGGAAAGACCCAGCTCTTGCCTCCAGCCCTCTACCCCTCATCCTTCTGCCCTTCTATCTCTCACCTCATCTTTCCATCTTTTTGTCACCTGTCCCCCATTCCTTCAGTCTCTGTCCCTTTCTCCAGGCCTATCACTCTGCTCCCACTTCCCTCTGTTTCTCATTCCCCATCCCCCTCCAATCTCCTGTCCTACTTTCTCCCTGTCCCACCCTGCCTCTGTCCCTCTAACACCCCCTCCACTTTCTCTCTATTCTTTCTCCTCCCAATTTCCATGCTCCCCAGGCATCTCCTCTGTGGGTAGGACGTTGGCATGAGATGAGAGCCCCCTCCCCCCCTTCAGAAGGAAGCAGACACACCCCTACTCCCCCTCCCCCTTCCCCTTCCCCAGGCTTTTCTTGTGGATGGGGTTTCCCCAACGTTCAGCTGCCAGCCTGGGGATACATCAAAGTCCTTGTGTCCCAACTACCTCCTCACTAGTTTGGGAGAGGGCATCCTCGACCCCATCCCTATCTGGTCCCCTTTCCCCACCTTCCCCCTGGAACACGGACCAGTGATGACATGGAAGTCTTCCTCCCCTTTGTCCAAACTGATAAGTGAGAGAGAAGAAGGTTCTCTTGGAATGGAGTTGGGGTGGGGGTGGGGAAGCTGCCCTTTTGATGCCCTCTCCCTGTGTCCATGGTCTCAGCTGAACAGGATACAGAAGAGGGAAGCATCTGTGCCAGGGAGGCTTCCGGGAAGGCCTTGTGTCCTCTGTCCTCTGTCCAGGGGCTATTCCGGGGACATTTTGGTACATAGAGCCCTCTTTGAGTTAGCTGGCATCACTGCCAGTGAAGGCCTGGGCAACACTGAACCGACCACACCCTCCTCTGGTTGGGAACCAGGGACCAGTTCAGGTGGGGCTCCTGGAGAGAGGGGATAAAATCCCTAGTGCCTGTTCCTCTCCCATGCTACCCCCACCCACCCACAGACAGCTAAATGAAGAGAGATCCAAAGGGGAGGAATTCTTCCCCTGTCTCCCCCACCCTACCTCCCTCTCCCTATCTCCCCACCCTGTCTCCTATTCTGTCCCTAATACCTCTGTCCTCAACATCTCTGTCTTCAGAACACCTGATCTTCTTCCTTCAGTCTTGCATATGCTGTCTCCCACCCCTCTGTTCCCATCGCATTTTTCTGATCTCCTATCCCTGAAATGCCAGTTTTGGTCTCCCTGTCCTTCTATGTCCCATCCCTCTGACCTCAGATGATTATCCTTACATCTTCCATCATCCCCCAGCCTTCTTTTCTTCCCTCCCTCTCTCCCTCAATCCCTTATCTCCAGACTTCTGTCCCCCCACATCCCTTAATCTCCACCCCCACCCCCCCTCATATCCTGGTCTTTCTGGGAGATGGGGGAAGGAGCACTTGGGGTCTGACATGATCCCCAGCTCTCCACAACATATGGAGTCCTGACCCTGATACACAAGTGATTTCTTAAGGCAACAGCCCACTCCCCCCCACCCAAGCCCATGAACCCACACCTCCAGGCAAAAAAGGCTCCACCACAGCGGCCAAAGTGGTAAGGCTGAAGGCTTCCCCCCACCCAGGCAGAGGCTTTGTTGGTTTATTCTTCCCTCTCCTCTCCCCCCTCCCCACCACAGGATCAGGACATAAATAAGGAGAGAGGGGGGCAGGCTCTGTCAGCTCCCCCATCTCAACATTGCTGAACTCCAGGAGACAAGGCCTTCATTGTCCTGAGTGGGCAGGCGGGGGCTGATTCAATAAGGCCTTATCTACCTCCTTGGGGGTTAGGGGAAATTCCCAGCCACTGTGGGGGCAAAGAAGAGGGTCCTCTAGGAAGGGGGCTATGGGGGAGACTGAGCTGCAAAGAGAGGTCAGCAAGGGTCTCATGACTTTCCAGGCATGGATTGAGTCATTTAGCCCCTCCCCAAAGAGTCCATGGGGTTAACTCCCCCTTCCTCCATCCTCATCCAGGCAATTGACCCAGGTTTCAGAAGACAGAGAAATTGCTGGTTTAGAGACAGACTGTGAGTGGGTGGGAAGAGCTGACCCCAAGATTATGCAAAGGGAGAAGAGTGGGATGCTGCCAGGACTAGGATGACAGGGTTGGGAAGTCGAAGTCTTATCCTTAGCTAACAAGGAACCAGGCCTGTGGACTACTTACAGGCCCCTTTACTAGGGCCATGACAGCCAGGGTGACTGTAGTCATGGGTATACTGGAATGGTTTGCCACTTTCTTCTCCAGCTCATTTTATGGATGAGGCAAACAGAGTAAAGTGACTTGCCCAGGGTCACACAGCTAGTAAGTATTTGAGGCCAGATTTGAATTCAGGAAGACTCATCTTCCTGACTCCAGACCCGGCACGCTATCCACTGTACCACTGAGCTCCCTCTCTGAGGGAGAACTTACTTTCATGCCTGGGCCTCTGGGTGGGGAGCTGAGCCTCCCCCGCCCCCCATGTGGCAGAAGCAGTGCCCAGAAGCCCCACCCGGCCCCAAAATAGTCCAGAAAGCCCTGATGTGGTGGGAGTGGAGTTCTATGTTATTTATAACCTGTTTAGGGGCAGTAGAGGGTGGGAGGGAGAAGCAGCTGGAGCAAGACAGAGACAGAGACAGAGGGAAGATGAAATAGGGGTTCTTCTCAGATGAGGAAACTGAGGAGGAAGTAACTGACTGACCCAGGCAATAAAATTCATGTTGCTGTTGGGGGAGAGATTGGACCAAAGGTCTTCTTCAAAGGGGAGACAGGAGGAGGAACTCATGAAACAGCCACAGAAATAAATGTCAGAACTGGGAGCAGCCTACGAAATTAGGTGTTCTAATCATTTTACTGGTAGGTTTGGGATAAGGCAACCAGCAACCTCTTCAAGAATGCAAGTGGAGAAACTGAGGCCCAGGTTCACACACACATGAGGTTAGTGGCAGAGCTTGGACTAGATGGGCAATTCCAGTCCCATGTTCAAGCCTTCCCAGGTTTAGCAGAGATGATAGGAGACAGCAGATGCACCCTCTGGCCCTGTCATCAGACCCCCACGCCGATATACCCCACCCCCAAGCGACACTAGCAGTGTAATCCGTTTCTAAGATATCTTGGTCCTCTCCAGATTTGGGCTAGAATCTCGGTATGTGGCACTAGAGTGTAAGCTTTGGAGTCAGAGATCCTGAGTTCAAATCCCAGAGCAAGGTCACAGAAACTTCTGTGAGCTCAGTTTCTTCTTCTGTAAAACGTGTCTCACAGTAGGACTAGATTACTTTTAGATGTGTAAACCTAATGACTTCTAGGCCTGACCTATCCCCTCTCCTATGAGCTCCAGGACAGCCAGGTGGCCACCAGAAGTGCTCTAACACACTCCCTGGAGCCCAACCATCCCAACTTCACCAGACTAACATGGTTTTCAAACTGGTGAAACTGAGGCACAGATCCAGGTAACAATCATCAACAATTTTAGGCTACAGGCATAGACACTTGGGTTCCCGTGTTCAGTCTTGGAACAAGCATTTTGAATCTAAGCAACCTCAGGCCTTTTGCCTCTAGTGAATATAACTGAGATGAGGGCAGGGCCATAGAAATTTGGGTAAGCAAGAGGCAAGGAGTTAAAATTTCCCACCCACCATTAGATAGCATGTTCATAGGATTTAGGTCATCTGGTTCTAGACCCTTGCTTTCCAAAAAGTGAGTAAAAATAGGATCAGTATTTGTACCCACATCCTCAGACCCCAAATCCATTGCTCGGCCTACAGTACACAGTATGCCCTTGCTGGACCCAGCCTATGTTTGACCCTGAGGTGCCATACCCCATCAACAGCAGCATTTCAGGCCTGGGATGAAGCCTCAGAATTGGTTTACGAAGGGGAGGGAGATGGGGAAAGGAGCTGAACTGGGGCCTGGCATTGTCCAGGGTCTCTGTGTGTGAGCATGTGTGGTGGTAGAGGAGGGAGGTTCTCTGCCCACCCTAAAGCAGCAGATGGGTGTCTAAGATCTGGGAGGGGATATTGCACTCCTCAACTCCCTTATTTCCTCTCAGTTCCTAGGATTATGGAGCACGGGGAGCCTAGCCCAGGAGGCACCTGACCTAATCCCTCCTCCCCAATCAACGTGTGGGGATGGGTGTGAGCTTAGAACCCTGAACCCCCAGGGAGGCCCCTGGTACCCACCCCTCCAACCCTGCCCCCATCCCTGGCCCCTGGCACAGATTTCACCACTCACCCCGCTCCCTCCTCCTCGTCTCCCTTTCGATAACCCCTTGTCCCACTAAAGCTGCCTCACCCTAGATCATATCCACAGCCACAGTCACACAGACCGAAGCCTAGACAGATCCATTCACTGTCACACACACACACAGGCACAGACCCAGTCAGAGTCTGGCAGACGGGCACTTAGAGGCGATTTCATTCACTTCAACAAGCATGTATTAATTAAACACCTACCAGGTGCCAGGCACTGCTGGGTATGGAAATACAAAGACAAAAAGAAAGAAAAACAGTCCCTCTACTCAAGAGACTCAAGTGGAACGGGAGCATAGACAGATAAATAAATATAGATAAGTAAAGAAGTCAATACAAGATAATTCGAGACATTGCAGGCAAGATCCTTGGGCAGGATCCCTTCATTCTTTATGTTTGCCTCTCCCTCGCCTAGCAACGTGCCTGGCATATAGTAGGCAACTAATAGATGCTTGCTGATTGATCTATTGAAAAGAAAAGTGCTGAAGAATCAGGAAAATCAGCAAGGGGGAAGGGGGAGAACATTCCAGAAGAGCCTGAGCAAAGATCTGGAGGCAGCAAATGATGTGTGAGGTTTGGGGGACAGCTAGTTTATCTGGAATAGAGAGTGTATGAACCGGAATAATGTGAAATGAGTATGGGAAAGGAGGATGGAGACCTATTGTGATTTACCCCCGAGGTAGCAAGGAGCTGCTGAAGATTCTGAAGAGGCAGAGGGACAGGCCAGATCCTGAGGGATTCTTTTAGGAATTTCAATTTGGAAACTGTAGGGAATGAACTGGGCCAGACCCATTAGGAGTCTCCTGCCCTAGACCAGGTGAAAGGTGATGAAGGTGTGTCCTTGGTACAGTCACACAGTCATACACTAATATCCCAGAAGCTCACTCAGCTTGTGTCAGACCTTGCGGATCAAGAAGGGGACAGGCAGGACCCTTGCCCAGGCCCAGCTTTGGGGAACTTATGATATCTTGGTAGAGTATCAGGTCCTGCCCTGACTTGGGCTGTATCTTCTGGGTCTGATTAATTGGAGGTGGGAGTTATGGGGTGTCAGAGAGGGCAGTGCGTGTTGGGGGGCTGCATGCTAAATCCAGTTCCCTCTGAGGTCCAGAGAAGCCACCCATCTGTTTCCCCTTAAAGGACAAGAAGTCTAAATGCAAGAGTGTTTTGGAAGGACATGGATACTCTGGAACTGGCCCTTCAACATTCAGAGAGTTGGGGTAGGAGGGGTTGGAGTGGTCATGATGGGAGAAGTTTTGTCTTCTGAATAGTGTTGAGAGCCCATTGGGTTGATAATGGGGAGAGAAGCCTGGACTGAACATCTATCCTTGCATATACACACACACACACACACACACACACACACACACACACACGTTGCAGGTGCAGGGGATTGGCTCATACGTCCCCAGATCCTTAACGTCTCCTTTCTGCCTTCCCCTCCCCCACTCCCTTCAGTCTCAGGCCACAGAAGAAATGTGTGGAGGTGGAGACTGGTAGCCTTCTGAGAATCAGAATGCCGAGGTCCTGGTCCCTTCTTCTTAACCTCTGACTCTTGGGGTAAATTCCAAGGTGGGAAGAGGCAGGTGCCCCAACACAACCTCTTACCCTCTCCTGAATCAGGCTGAGGTCCAGAGGCTCAGGCTCCTCCAATATGCTGCAATTCCACAGTTTGAGGGGTGCTGCCCCCATCCCCACCTTTTAGAGAAATCCTGTTTCTAAGGGATTAAGTTTTCATAGCTTTATGTAAATGTATGCAAATATACGCAGATTAACATAGTATTTCTACAATAGAGGAACTCAGGGAGTCCTAGATTTCTGGGGCTTCCCGTGTGCCCCTAATGTTTAGGGGGAGGGGCCTGGGTCTCTAGTCTCCTACTCCCCGCTGTGGAGCTGAGAGCACATCCCTGGTCTCCCCCACCCCCTTTCCTTCCCCTCCTCCCAGGCAGGCTTCTTCTGCCATGGGCCGATGGAGAAAGCAGAAGCAGGGAGAAAGTTGTGATGTGGCTGGCCCGGGGCTCCCTCCCCTCTCCTCCGAGGGAGGGGGGACGGGCTGACCTCACCCAGGGAGGAATGTGCAGGAGGAGGCTGCCAGGGGGTGGTGGCTGTGCTGGGGCCTCCCGGGAAAGGCTGTCACGTCAGGCTCCCCCCCCCCAAAGCCCCGAGAGCCCACACTGAGGGGGCGGGGCTGCTCATTCTCAGGGGAGGAGAGAGTGAAGGGGCCCCTCAGGGACAGCTCCCCCCCCACCCCCACAGTCTGTGACCTCCTAACCTGCTTCCCCTATCCTATCACCACGGAGACCTAGACTGGGGGCCCAAGCAGGCCCAGGGATGGGCAGGGGAGGGGGAAACCTGGGATGGGCTCTCCCCCCTCCACCTCCTCCTTCCTCCATTGGGAAAGTCTCTGAGGAGCCGGCCACCTTTGCCCACAGCCCAGCCCCCTTTTTGTATTTATGCTAGGGGAGGGAGGAGCAATTCTAGGCCATGAAGGAACAGTGGTCTTGAGGTCTGGGGGCCTTGTGGGTGCTCCTTCACCTTCCAAGGCTGGTTTCGAGCAGAGTTTGCGAGGAAGAAGGCCCGCAGTATGGACCTGGGAGGGAAAAGAGGAGTGTCCACGTGTCCTGTGGCCCCCTACCCCTGACTTAGCCCCTCTGTCTGCCCCCAACCTTAAACATCCCCCCACACTCCTGAGTCCTAGACATATCTTCCCATCCCCCAGACCCAGTGCCCATGGCCACCTTTCTTCATATAGTCCCTGACCTTAATGGCTAAAGCAGGTGTGGGCAGGAGCTGAGAGTGAATTCCTGCGGGGGAGTGGGGGAGGAAGGGCACAGGCACAGGCCAACACCCAGCCAGCCTCCCCCCCTCAGGCTATGCACAGACTGTAGGGGTGGACAGTGACCGTTCTGCCTTGCGCCCAGCTTGGGCCTTGGGGAGCAAAGCAGGGATCCTCACAAAATCTGCTTCCCAAATAAGGATCCTCCCATGCCTCGGAGCTCAGGGACCAGGCTCAGGGCCCAAGAGCAGCAGGCTCCTTTTTTACAGAAAGTGAAACAAAGGCCCAAGGCTGACACACCCAGCCTGAGAAGGGACAAGCTGGGAGAAGAAACCAGGGGTCCCAGCTTTCAGCATTTGCTCATGTCCTATCTCCGAGATTGTTGGAGGGCTGAGCAATCTCTAGACATAGGACAGTCCCAACACTGGGGGAGGGGCATTCATATGATGCCCTAACAGACTGAGGGGAAGGGCATGGGATGGCACACTGCAGTGTGTTTCTCCATGGGCTCTATGGCTTATGGGAGACACCTAGAAAGCAAAGGTGGAAGGAGACAGGCACTATTTTCTCCTTCTGGACTCCCCCAAACTCCTCCTATCCCCTCAGTCCCTCACCCAGCCAATTCTTTTGACTGATGGCTCCTTTCCAGGAGTGGCCTTGGCACTGGCTGTGACTAGTAGCTACAGGAGAAACAATTTGAGAGATATATTGTATCCATAGGGCAGCTTAAGAAGAGATGGGGAGGGGAAGATAGCTCACCTACCATCAGTCCCCCAGAGGGGACTGGAGAGGATAGGGATGGGGAGTTCAAGGACCACAGCCTTCGAAGAAATATAGGACCCCAGAGGCCCACCACACCCATTCCTAGGAAAGGCTAGGGGGAGGGGGGGGAAACAGCATCATCTCCAGCTACTAGAGGGTGGATGGGGAGTGAGTTCTATCTATAGGTCTGAGTAGAACAGTGGAGAAAGTGCTAGAATCTGAACTCAGACTCAGTGACCTTGGGTAAATCACTTAGCTTCTCAATTTCTTCATCTGCCAAATGGGCCATAATAATAATAATACATAATAATGCCACCTACCTCTCAGGGTCATTATGAAGATCAATGGGGTACTATATCTAAAGTAATTTGTGAATCTTTAAAAGTCCATTCGATCATGGGCTCCTTGAAAAAAAAAAGGCCTTTCTTCATATCCCCAGCACTTAGAACTTGATAAATGATGGGGGGCTCTGTGTACATTTATTCATTGGGCATACTGTCACCCTGGTAAACCTTCTTCATCAACAAAATGGGTATAATAATACTTGAACTGCCTAACTCAGAGGCAGCACTGAGAATATGGTGTATTTACTTGATCTTAGCCAAAAAGTTGAGAAATTATATTCTTTCTGTCTCCATGGGGAGCTCCAAGCACAAAGGGGTAGAAAAGGTGTGTGTCTGTGTGTGTGTGTGTGTGTGTATATGTGTATGTATGTACGTATGTGTGTGTGTGTATATATGTATATATATGTATATATATGTATATTTTTTATGTGTCTTTGTGTGTATAAATAAGGGTCTGTGAATCTGTGAGAGCTGGAGGGGTGGCAGGGGCTAAGCCCCAACCTCAGTATATAGATGTGTGCCCTGCTGAGTGCCAGCTGGGCCAGGGTGTAGGGTGGGCTGGGGACCAGACTTCAGATTTGGGCTAGAAAGTCTCTCCTCCCCTTCCTTTCTCTTCCTCCCCTCCTCCCCTAGCACCCATCTATTCCTAAAAAGTTTTGCAGCCCTGCTACTCTGGCCTGGCCTGGCCTTGGTGACTGGGGTGGGGGGGTCAGGGTGGAGACCTCCAGCCAGGGACGACGCCTAAAGAGGCCTCATCTCACCAGATTACAGGATCATAGTTTTAAAACTGGAAAGACTCCTAAAGACCATTTAGCCCAGCTCCCTCACTTTACAGGGAGGGGGAAGGGGAGGAGGGACTTACCCCAGGTCACCCATCCCCAAATGAAAAGCCTTCCTATCCAGCTACTCAACCCGACAGACTGATCAGGCCCAGGCTAGTTTGGGGGGTTCCTATTTGAGAGGCAAAGCCTGAGAGTGGGGGCCCAGGGCAGGGTGGGATCAGGGCCTTAGGTTAGCGCCCTGTCTCCCTGGATAGAGGAGTCAGACACAAGATCTGACAAGGTCCCAGGGACCCTGTGCTAGGCAGTGGGGGAAGGCAGGGAGATAGAGTAACCAGAGCCTAAGCTTCTGGATCCCGGGCTCAGACCCTGCTCCCCTGGGGCCTGGCCCACAGCTGGTGCTGCTGCCCCTGGGACCCGAGGCACGGGCCAGGAACCTGAGTGAGGAGGGGTGGATGGACAAGCACTTGCTGATCTTGGCAGCCTACGCTGGAAAATTGGAAACAGCCAAAGAATTCTGTTTGCCTGGGGCTGGGCGGAGCCAGCAGCTGCAGGGCAGCTGAGAGGAGGGAGAAGCAGGGGCACCATCACTGCAGTGGTCTCCCCCCTCCCCACCTGGGAGATGGGACTCAGAGCTGACCTCCCCTCAGTGGCTCCCCCAACCCAATTCAATAATTCAATCAATTCAACAAAAGTGCTTTAAGCACCCACTGGGGATATAAAGAAAATAATTATTTAAAAAACCCCAAACATTCCTGCCCTTGAGCAGCTTACATTCTAGCGTGGTTGACAACACATAAACTGATAAGGAAATATGAGATAATTTGAGGAGTGGGAGGGCACTAACAGGTATGAGGAGGGTACGAGTGTCATTGGAGTTGGGCTTTGAAGTAAGCCAAGCATTCTAAGAGGGGAAGGGGAAAGAGGGACCGGCTATCCTAGAGAGAGGGGTCAAACAGGCCCCTCCCACATCTCCACGACACACCCAAATAGGGCTGAACAAGATTAAAATGTAATTGGGAAATATTTAACCAAATAAATAAAAACACAATAAAACATAGATAATATTATATTTTAAAACTAAGTCAATATGCAGCCCGCAAGGATCCTTAAGTACAGATTAGCCACCCTCTCCCCTTTCTATTTGAGTTTGATACCATTGTTCTAGACACAGGGGACAATTTGTTCAAAGGTTTGGAGGTGGGAGATGGGATATTGAGTGGGTTGGGGAGGCAGCAAGTCTGCCAGTTTGGCTGCCATGTGAAGAAGAATAAAACAAAATGTCTGGAAAGTTAAGTGGGAGTCAGACTATAAAGGCAAAAATTTAAATCGGGCTGATTTGCATTTTATTCTATGGGCAATAAGGCAGGAGAGTGACCTGGTCAGCCTTCTGCTGACAGGAGGCAGCTGTGTGGAGGATGGGGAGGAGAGGGGAGGAGACTGGAAACAGAGAAATCAATGAGGTTAGCAACCACAATAGTCTGGGTGAGAGGTGACGGGGGTCTGACCTTGGGTGGTGCTAAGGGAGAGATTAAAGAGATGTGGGGCAGGTGGGATTAGAGAGGCCTTGGTAATTGGCTGCATACTGGCATGGGCCAGAGGATGGATTCAAAGAAGAGAGACGGGTTTGGGGCAGACCTGGACAACTGGAAGAATGGTTAGTGGTCTCACTGATACAAGAGAGTCTGGAGAAGAGGTAGGTTGGGGGGGAGGCAGTATATTAATCTGTTCCCTTTAGGATATGTTGAGTTTAAGATGTCTATGGAGCATCCAGGTGGAGACGTTCAGCAGGCGGAAGGTGATGGGGGTGGGGGGAGCCTGTGTTCATCGAAGAGCAGGTTAGCAGATCTGGGTGTCATCTGAGTAAAGCTAATAACTGAAGCCATGAAAGATGAGGAGAAGAGGCCCCCTGGACACAGAGGATGAACTAGAAAAGGCTAAGAGCCCAGCCTATGGCACTCATAGACCTCCCCCCTCCTCAGCACACACACTAGCCACATATGCACGCGTACATGTTATGGTGCCAGCTTGGCCTACATTTTGGGGTCCTAAGAACTCTGTTCCCTGGGGCTGAACTCATCTCCCTGGGATGGTCGAGGCCATCTTCTGCTCCTCTGGCTCATCACCAATGCATGATCCCCTGGAAAGGCCACTTAGCATCCTTCTTCTCATCCCCATTCCATTCTTCTAACTCTTCTTCCCAGGAAAACTGGTTCCTAAAACCACAGAACATCTCTTCTCCTGCATCCCTGGGGAATTACTAGGCATCCCTCTCCCCAGGGCCAACTATTCATCTCCAAGAAGCCAAACCTTGCCTTTTCCCTCCCCTATAAGATAAGTGCCCTAGCAACAGTTCTCCTCAGCCCCGCCTCCCAACCCAGGTTTTCCTTCTTCCTTTCAGACCCCACTGGACGGAACTGAAAGGATCATTGAGTTCAAGAAGAGGGAAGGTTGTGTTTAGATGGTGTCTGGCCACTGCATGTGTGCAGACAAATATACTGATGGACATGACCATATACATCTGCCCTCCTTCTCCAGGGAGCCTTCCCTGATTTCTCCACCTGAGTGATCTCTCACACCTCTGATAGGACAGTGCTTTGTACTAATGCTGGTATACTCATACATGTTGTTTAAATTGTATTGTACTGTATTGGCCTGAAAATTCAGATTTTACTTTTGTTTCCCTAACAATGTCCACTCTAGGGTTCTCCTGCTGCTGCTGCAGCTACTACTACAGCTGCTACTACTACTAGTACTATTACTACTACTACTGCTATTACTGTTACTACTACTGCTACTATTACTATTACTACTGCTGCTACTATTGCAACTACTACTATTACTACTACTATCATTACTCTTACTATTACTACCACCACCACTACTACTACTACTACTACTACTACTAATAATAATGATCACGATGATGATAATGATAATAATAATAATACCACCAGAAGCTAAACACCAAACAATGATTTTTTTCCTGGCCACATGAAACTCATGAAGAGTCTCCCCTCACTAAAGTATAGAAGTTTTGAAATCTTAATTGATGAAAGGAATACCAACATTGATGTAACCATGGATCCTTGAATAGTAGAGTAATAATAATAATACCAAGAGGGGAGACAGAGTGGAGCAGTGGAAAGGGTACTGGATTCACTGTCAGAGAACCTGGGTTCAAATCCCAGCTCTGATATTACTACCAATGTGATCTTGGGCAAGGTGGCGCAGTGAACAGACTGCCAGGACTGGAGTCAGGAAGACCTGAATTCAAATCCAGTCTCAGACACTTACTAGCTGGGTGATCCAGGGCAAGTCACTTAACTTGTTTGCCTCAGTTTTCTCATTTGTAAAATGGGAATAATAGTAGCAGCAACCTCCCAGGGTTGTTGTGAGGATACAATGAGATAATAATTATAAAGTGCTTGGCATAATGTCTGGCACAAAGCAAGTGCTATATTTTTATTGTTGAATTGTTTCAGTTGTATCCAACTCTTCATGACCCCATTTGGGGTTTTCACGGCAAAGATACCTCAGTGGTTTGCTATTTCCTTCTCCAGGTGATTTTACAGATTAGGAAATTGAGGCAAACAGTGTTAAGTGACTTGGCCAGGGTCACACTGCTAGTGAGTGTCTGAGGCAGGATTTGAGCTCAGGAAGATGAGCCTTCCTGACCTCCACTGTACAGCTAGGTGCCCAAGTACTATCTAAATATTAGCTATTATCATCTCACTTCTCTGGGCCTCAGTTTCCTATCCGCAAAATGAGAGCCTTGGGACCAGATGGCCGTCAAGGTTCCTTTCGGCACCAAATTTATTCCCCTCTCGATGACCATAAGATTCCAGTCTGATTCTGCCTCTAATACTTATTAGCCTAGACAGGCTACACTAAGCTCCATTGGTGGAGAGAGCGCTTTACAACAAACCAGGGAGTTCAAGTACTCACTCCACTTTGCAGATGAGGAAACAGGCTCGGAGAGGGGGAATGAGTTTTCCAGTGTTTACTTGATGTTAGATACATGACTACATGCTGCCCCCGAAGACATATGCCTGCACACACATTACCCACAAATTCACAAACATACATACAGGCACATTCAGGTTGACCGCCCTCAACAGGCACCAAGGAAGTCAGAAGCAAATGTCTCATTTCCTCCTTCCTCACCCAGTGCCCAGGGTGGGGCTAGAGTGGGGAGGGGGGAATGGAAGGGATGGTGGGTGGCCTGGGGGTGTTGGGTGAGGTCAGAATCCCAATGTGAATTGTGCGTGTGTATTAGGGGCAGGGAGGAGTCGATGGGGAGCCTTGATCCCAGCTTCCTCGTGGGGGGGATCTAGGGCCTTCATTACCCAGGCTCTGAATGATGCTGTCAGCACTCACCTCACCTCCCCCGAGGCACACAGATACCTGCCCAGGCCTGTGTGTGCACGAGCATGTGGCCGGTGCCACAGGCCTATCTGCCCTCTCTTCCAGTGCCAGCTTGCTCTAGTCCCTGTCCACAGGCTTCCTCTCCTTCCTGGGGAGAGCCTAGGAGTTTGCTAAGAGCAGAGACCAATCCACACACACAAGAGCCCCCGGGGCAACTGGCCACTGAAAGAGACAGTCTGGGAGGGAGCCCAACTGCACCAGGCTGTGGGGATTGTCTGCACATGTGCAAGTGGCTTAGCAGATCTCTCAGGGCTTTAGGCTAGGCTAGAGGGAGCAGGCCCATAAGGGCCAGTCTGTGAGAGGAGAAGGAGTCAGCTCCTGGTTTGCTGGCAAAAGTGTGCTGGAGCCAGCTCTGACCAGCTCCTGAAGGCCATTGTTAAATTTTCAGGGTGAGCATTTACACTTCAGAAATCGGCAAAATCTACAAATCAAGGCTTAATTTATTGTTTGGTTGATTGTCTAGTCTTAAGAAAGTGATGGAGAAAATGTTAAAGCAGATTAAACTTAAAAATTTAAGACACTTCCTAGGTGTATGACCCTGGAGAAGTCACTTAATCCTGTTTGTCTCAGTTTGCTAATCTGTAAAATGGCCTAGAGAAGGAAGTGGCAAACCACTCCAGTATCTTTTGCCAAGAAAGCCCCAAATGGGGGGTAGCTAGGTGGCACAGTGGACAGAGCATCAGCCCTGGAGTCAGGACCTGAGCTCAGATGAGGCCTCAGACACTTACTACCTAGCTGTGTGACCCTGGGCAAGTCACTTAACCCCCATTGCCTCCAAAATTAAAAAACAAACAAAAAAGAAAGCCCCAAATGGGGCCAGGAAGAGTTGGATAGCACTAAAATGACTGAACAACAACAAAAATTTTAAAGTGTTTGTTGTTTGTCAGGGCCCTCCCCCAGCTAGCCAGCTGTTGAAAACAAACAAAAACATTTACCAGCCTAACCCTTCCTCCCTACCTCTCCCCAAGCGTCTGTCTGTAGTCCCCAAATTTCCTCTGGGGAAGGCTCATTGTCTATGGGCATATGAGATATGTCTAATTAGAGCCTCCAAGAGGTCTAGATGTGGCCAACACAGGCTTCATATATGTGCACACGTAGGCTGCTCGACCATCGGCATGGCTTGTGGGCCCTGTGCATCTCTGTATGTGGCTTCGAGGCAGGTTTTGTGAATTTGTTGGAGTCATGTAATTGTAATTGTGTGTGGTGTTTGCAGTTGTAGTTGTGTGTTTGTGTGTCCCTGTATGCCTGTGGATAGCTGTACTTTCATGGGTAGTTATGCCTTAAGATTTAAAGCTGGAAGGAACCTGGCAGAGTCCAGACAGGGGAGAGTCCAACGAAGGGAAGGGAAGGGAATTCTGGAGATCACACAGCAGGTGGTCGATAGCCGAGTCCGGGTTCCAGCCCAGATGCACATTTGCCCAGTGCAAGGTACCTTCTTCTACAGCTGGCTTGTGTGTGCAGCTCTAATCGTGTATCCATGTGTGACTGCCTGTCCTGCCCTGCTTGGGTGCAAGCATTCAGGTCGATTTGTGTATCAGCCTGTGCCTGCCTGTGGCTGTGTAGCTGGCTGCATACGTGTAAGTGTGTGAGTGTGTGAGAGTGTGTGTGTGTGTGTGTGTGTGAGTGTGTGTGTGCGCGTGAGCGCGCGTACTCCCCACGGCCGCACTCCTCCGGCACGGGCCGCCTTCCCTGTTCCCTGGCCTCGTGGCTCCAGCCCTGGCCGGAGTTCGCTGGGAGGCCCTCCTCCCCCGCCCCACTCCCCCACCCCAGCGCTGGGCTCCAGGTCCCGCCCTTCTCTCGCCTCCTCCACTCCCATACCCTCTTCTCCTCTGCCTGCTCCCCGCCTCCTCTGGGCTGCCCTGTCACCGCCACTGAACGACCTACCTACTGAGGCGCGCACAGGCGCTGGAAGTCGGAGCCAGAGTCGAAGCCGGAGTCCAAGCAGGGCAAGGGCCGGGCTGGGGCCAGGGCCAGAGGTGCGGACCCCGCCCCTCCCCATCGGGGGCTTCAGGAGGGGGGGGCAGGTGAGGAGGAACGGGAGCCGGGGGGACAGGGCTTCTCGAGACCCCTCACTCCAAAGTGGAATCCGAACCCCCGAGACTGGCAGTGCCCATCGCCTGCTTATCCCGAGTCCGTGACTATCCCGTCCGGGTCCCGGGATGGGCGGGGGACGTCAGGTGGCTGGCCTGGTACCCAGTCCCTCCGGGGTCCTCCCTAGAGAGCAGGACCAACTAACTTGATTGAGCCGAAGGGGAGGGGAGCCCAAAGGGATGGCAGAGGCCGAGAGAGAGTGGTGGGGTGGGGTGGGGGTGCACGGGAGCCTTGTTTACGTCTGCTGGGCTCAGTGACCCGGAGCTCACAAGCACACAGCCTTGGGCCTCCACCCCCTACCCCCACCCCACAGTCACCCTTCCTGGGACATCCTTACCCCAGCACGGAATTTCGGGAAGGGGGGGAGAGAGAGAGGAGATGTGGTTGTAAAGGGGTAATGGGGCTGTAAAGGCTGTGACCCAGGGGAAGGGTCATATGCAGAGAGAGGAGAGGATTAAAATGAAGGAAAAAGGCTGTAAGAGGGATGGACAGAGGTGGGGTCTATGGGGAGGTGAAGGCTGTGAGCTATGTGGGGGGGAGGGCTGTGAGGAGGACAATATTGGGGGTTTCCATTGGAGAGAGGGGATAAGGATATGGATGAATTATGGGAGAGGAGCTCCCTGAGGGGCTTGTGAAAAGTTTGGGAGGGAGACATGGGAGAAGGAGGCTATAGGGAGAAGAGAAACGAAAAAAAGTATGAGGGGAGGGGGCTGTGAACCAGGGGAAGGGGCATAGAGGAAGAAAGGGCTAAAGGAGAAAGATATGGAAGATTGTAACAGAGAGAGAGAGAGAGAGCTAAGGGTGTTAGCAGTGGCTGGATCTATGCCTCCCTGGATTGTGGGCATTAGAAGCCAGAAGGCATAGGAGCCTAGATTGGGGCTGGAAGGGACCCTAGAAATTATTGAGTCTAACTCTCATTTCAAAAGAAGAAACTGAGGCCAAGCAGGTAATAAGTAGCAGGGTAGAATTTGAACTCAGGCCCTCTGACTCCAAATCATTCCCTCTTTTTCTTCCGCAATTGGGGGGAAGCAGGGCAGGGAGGAGAAGGTTTGAGATGAAAACAGAGATACTGCCAGCTTTGGGGAGAAGGTTGGGGGGGAGCTGTGTTAGCTCACAGAGCTGTCACTTTGGGTCCCTGCCTCCCTGGAGTCAGGCCCCCCCCCTCCAGCAGAGCTGCCCTGCCCCATCCTGCCCTGGATGCCCTGCACCCATGCCATGTTCCAGAAGTGCCCAGGCCACAGCCCCGCCCGTCACCAGGGTGACTGTCGGGTGACCCAGCTTCCCTCCCAAGCCCAGGACCGCCCTCCACAGTCAGCTCCCAGCAGCCTGCCTGTCACCCGATCCACCCACCCAGGAAACTTCACTAAGTAACTTGTATGCCTGAGGCAGCTCTGGCTCCCCAGACCACCCTGTCTAATCCTTCCAGCCCTGCTGGAGGCACTGAGGTCTTAAGGGGGCAGCCTTGGCCTAAGGCCATCCACAGCTTTGAGCCCTTCAACTCCCCTTCCTCCCCTCCACAGCCAAGGAGCCCTCCTTGCTGTTTTGGGGGGGATAGGGGAGGGATTGGCTTCCCCTCAGGAAAGGGGCCCCAACCTTGGAGGAGGCCCCTGAGGAAAAGTAGCTTTAAGAAAGAGCTTAGAATGTCCTGATCTCTGAGGGAGCCTGGAGCCTTAAGGGGGCCCAGGGTGGGGTGGAGGTGGGGGCCTGGAAGCTAAGAGCCCTAACTAGCCATAGATTAGGTTTAAAAGAATTAGCACAGTCCCATGGGCGCTACTACAGCTCAGTTAATTCACTTGTACCCTGGACCCAGCTGCAGTGAAAAGACCCAAAGAAACCTGGGTTCCAGCCTCCAACATCTTTTTGGTGTTTTTATCCACCAGCTTTTTCCATAGCAGGCCTTTAAAAGGGGCTTGTTAAAATGAATTGAATTGCTAGCTGTGTGACCACAGGCCAGGCAATTACCCTCTCTGAACTCAGTGCCCTCTGTGTGTGTGTGTGTGTGTGTGTGTGTGTGTGTGTGTGCGTTTAGTCATTTTTGAGTCACGTCTGACTCTTCGTGACCCCATTTGGGGTTCTCTTGGCAAAGGTCCTGGAGTGGTTTGCCATTTCCTTGTCCAGCTCATTTTACAAATGAGGAAACTGAGGCAAACAGGGCTAAGTGACTTGCTTAGGGTCACACAGCTAGGAAATGTCTGAGGCCAGATGTGAACTCAGGTCTTCTTGACTCCAGGCCCAGCCTCTATCCACTGCACCACCTAGCTGACCTCGGTGCCCTAGGGGTGAGAAATGCTATGGAGAACATGGAAAGAACTCTGGACTTAGAGTCAAAACATTCCATAGGTATGGATTGAATCCAGATTCTACCACTTCTTCTCTTTGGGCCTTAGTTTCTTTATCTGTAAAAAGGGAGGGAGCTGGACTAGACAATCTGGTAGGTGCCTTCTAGTGCTCACATTCTGTTGTTCCCAGATGAAATTCTTTCCTGGGGAGGACAGAGAGAGCTAGAAAAGGGGGTGGGGGCAGCATCTCTGGAGCCCTGAGTAGATCAAGCACTGGACCTACCTCGAAGGGTTGTAGTGAAGATGAAATGAGGTAATATTTGTGCGAAGTGTTAACACAGTGCCTGGCACATAGTAGTGCCATAGAAATGCTTGTCCCTTCCCCTTTTCTCCCCCGCCACCCCTTACCTCCCAGCCCTTTCCCATGCCAGCTAGGCAGGCAAAGATAGAAGCTTAGGCCCTAGCAAGAGGCACTCACTCTGAGTCAGCCTATTCTGTCCTCAAGAGGTTCTAGAGCTCAGACTAGGCTAGGCTGCTCCATCACTCCTCCCCAAACCCCCAGCAAGAAAGCATCTAAGGCCAGGCACAACCCCCTGGTCCCAGGGAAGGGAGCCTCTCTAGGGGGTCACACCCATTGGCCGAGTGCATGGAGACTCAATTCAATGTTTAAAAAATCTATTAAGCAATCTGGGAGGTTGGACCCAGGCCCTGTTCTCAAGGAGCTTACAATCTAATGAGAGAGGGAAAGAGAAGAGAAACCAAGCACAAAAAAAACTGAGCAAGATAAGAGGGAGGTGGTGGTAAGTGCCTGCCTGATCGGGCAAAGTGCTGTGAGACTCCAGCGGGGTGGAGAAGGGGAGGTTGTGGAAGGCCAACTCTGTGGGGAGCCAGATTCCTTCCTTGAAGGAGGAGAAAGGTTTTCATTGTCATTGATGTCAGAAGTGACAGTACAGTGCAAAGGGTACTGACCTGGGAGTCACAGGGACCTTTACTACCTTTCTGTGTTTACTTAGGCCAATTATTTCACCTCTCTGGGCCTCAGTTTCCTCGGCTGTAAAATGGGTGGAGTACACTGAATGACCTCAGAACTCCCTCCCGTTCTAGATCCATTTTCCTATGAACATTCCAAGCATGGGGGATGAGGTTGGAGCAGGACAAGATTAGGGAACAACTAGGGATAAAGGGGAGGAGAAGGAAAGCTGGAGAGGTGGGGCCTTGAACGGCAGGCTCTGGACTTCTGCTTTCCTTTGGCGATGAGGAGCTACTTCACAGTTCTGGAGGAGAGGAGTGGCCTGGGCTATTTGCTTTAAGGACAGAGAGACCTAAGGCCAAGCAGAGAGTAAAGGGGAGAGCTTTTGCAAAAGTGAAAATGGCAGGACTAGTGACTGATTGGGTCTAAGCGTGAGGGGGATGGAAGGGTCCAAGATGGCGTCAGGGTTTCCAGTCTGGGTGACTGGAAAGCTGGTGGAGCCATCCATAAACACAGGGCAGTTGGGGGATTGGAAGAAGCCACCTCCAGCTTTTTTTCTGTGTGCCCAGGGGGTAAGGGTTGGGGGATGCCTAGTGTGGAAGGGAAACTGGGCTTCCCAGATCTAAATAATGGCTATGCTGAAAGGGGAAGGGGAGAAACCAGCTGGTTCCCATGTAGCTGTAGATGCTACTATGATCCAGAGAAAGGAAAGACCCAAGGCTCACAACAAGATAGTTAATGGAAAAACCAGGGCTGGAACTCAGGTCTCTGGATTCCCAGGCCTGGGCTCCTTCTACCCCACTCTGCTTAGAGGGGTGGGGGTGAGGGGCTTCTGGAGGGGAGCAGTTCTTGTTTCAAAGGAATGGTTGATAATGTTTCTGGTTTTCCATGTCTCACTGATGGGGATCAGAGAGGACAGTGCAGGCTCTGCAGGATGGGCACGAGAGAAGGGATGAAGGACTTAGTGTGTTGGCGTGGGGGAAGGAAGGGGGAAGGAAGGTCTCAGTGAAGGGAATGAGGCTCAGTGAGGGTGAGGGCACTCAGTAGGAGTGAGCAAGGAGAGCTCATTGAAGGGATGATGACTCAATGAGGGGGATAGCTCAGTAACCCTCTCTCTTTCCATGCTGTGGATATGAGAACCCTATGCTGAGTCTCTGTATCATTACACACACACATACACACACGCTCCTGTTGCCCCCCACTCCACCTGAATGTTCCACTCCCTTATGAGCCTGGTTGGTGACATAAGAGACTTGCTGTTTGGGATCAAGCACTGATCTCCCCCCCTCCCCTGCCCCTTTTAGAGAGAATAGCGCAGTACTAGAAGCAGAGGGAGGGCAGACTCAGCCAGGGTCATGGACTGGGGGTGGGTGGGTCAGGAGACTTGGGGCCAATAGAAAGGGAGGTGACTAATACCCCTTCCTGGCCTGAAAGCCTGGACACTGACATTCTATTCCAGTTCCTGGCAGGCCTTGCATTTTCTTTCTGGAAAATGGGTTTGGTAAAGTTCTCCTATATCTTAAGTTCCCAACTTCGATGGGGACGTTTTGGCCAAGGGTGGGTGTGAGATGGGGGCTCCTCTCACCCTATCTCTGGCTCTTCAGACACATATGCCCATACAGAGCTGTATCCTAACACACATGTACACACACACACACACACACACACACGCACACCCCTTTCTGTGCGTCTATAGACATACCCTTAAAGGCACACAGAAACACAGAATTTTTTTGGCTTGGGAGGCACCTCAATGACCATTTGACCCAACCCTGTCCCCACTACAACCTCCCCAACATGGGGCCATCTAGCCTCTGCTGGAAAACCTCTGGAGATGGGGAGCCCACTTCCCCTCAGAGACCCATCTCCCTTTTGTTCAGTTCTAAGAGCTGAGAGATGCTTCCTGACATAGTGTCTGGGCAGCTTCCACCTCCTTTCCTTGTTGCCCCTGAGGGCTAACCAGAGCAAATCTAATCCTTCTTCAAATATTTGGAGACAGCTACTCTCTCCTTCAGCTCTGAGTCTTCCTTTGTCCAGGTGGACACCCCCACTTCCTTTCCTAGTCTTCATATGGCAATCAAGGGAGTCCAGAGCCCTCACCATCCTGGCTGCCACCCCCTCACCCCCACCCCCCCACATGAACATATGTGGAAAGACAAACACATACACACACACACACACAAACATACATGGAAAGACACACATCATTCTGTCCTCTCCTTGGCGTTAAGTACCGTTTGTGGCAGAAGGGATGAAGGGGCCAGGTGGCTGAATGGATGTGATGTAACCCCCTAAACTAGGATGAGCCCTAAAAAGGATAGTAAAGAGTGTCTGGGGGTTAATCCCAGGATCCCTCCCAACTAGCCTGAGTGGATGGATGGATGCACACACATGCATTTCTGTGAATGCACGAACATCCACTTACCTGTACATGTAAATGAGAATATGTTGGTGGGTGCATGCGTGCCCATTTCTATCTGTCCGTGTCAGAATGAATGAGTGAGTGAGTGTGTGTGTGTGTGTGTGTGTGTGTGTGTGTGTGTGTGTGTGTGTCCTTCAGAGGAAGGGGCTAAGCCAACTGGAATGTGGCTGTATTTGCCCCAGCGCCCAAACCAGCTGTAATCCGATCCCCTGGGATTCACACACTCGGTCTCTCTCCCTCTCTTCTCCCATTATTCTCCTTCTCCCTCTCACCCTGTCTTCTCTGTCCTTTGGTTCCTCCCTTTTTCCTTCCCTTCTCTCGTTCCCTCCCTCCCTGACTCTCTCCTTCTTTTCTAGATCCAGAGGTCAGAGTCCAAGGCTCAACCCTGACATCTTCTTCTCCTCCCCCACTGCATTTGTTGTCATCTCTGCCTCTCCAGGATCCCACGGGGCCAAGACCTGCCTGGTCTCTCTCACCATGCTCCTGGCCCTGGCCCTGTTCTGGGCCCTGGTGCTGGGGGCTGAGGGGGGTCCAGCCAACAGTCCCCCTCGCCTCCGACTCTCCTTCCAAGGTAGGGAGCACCTGATGGGGAGGACTGCAAGGCTGGGTCAGGATGTGTGTTTCTGTAGGAATGTGTAACTGCTTGTGTATGTGGCTGTGAGTGCATGCCTGTATAAGTATGCCACAAAATGTGAAGATAACTGTGTAACTTTCTCTTTGAGTGTGCAACTAGAACTCTGTATCATTCTGGGAATGTATAACTGTATATGTATATGTAAAGGGGAATGCGTGTGCATGTTGTAACTGCATGTAAAGCTCTGTGTGTGTGTGTGTGTGTATACATGTGTGTTTCACAGACTGTGTGTGCCAGGGCTGATGCCTTGGTGTTCAGATATCTGTATATCTGAGTGTGTGTGTCTGGAGATGTAGCAGGGTGAATGGATTTGTGTGAAGGGGAAGAGGGACAGAGGGTCCTTGCTTTGCCATGAGTGGGAACCTTCTCAGTGCCTACAGTGGGAGAGAGCCACTCCTGAGGGAGGGGGATGCAGGGTCCTTACTCTGCCATGAGTGGGAGGCTTCCCAGTGCCTACAGTGGGAGAGAGCCACTCCTGAGGGAGGGGGATGCAGGGTCCTTGCTCTACCATGAGTGGGAGGCTTCCCAGTGCCTACAGTGGGAGAGAGCCACTCCTGAGGGAGGGGGATGCAGGGTCCTTGCTCTACCATGAGTGGGAGGCTTCCCAGTGCCTACAGTGGGAGAGAGCCACTCCTGAGGGAGGGGGATGCAGGGTCCTTGCTCTGGCATGAGTGGGAGGCTTCCCAGTGCCTACAGTGGGAGAGAGCCACTCCTGAGGGAGGGGGATGCAGGGTCCTTGCTCTGCCATGAGTGGGAGGCTTCCCAGTGCCTACAGTGGGAGAGAGCCACTCCTGAGGGAGGGGGATGCAGGGTCCTTGCCCAGACTGGGTGTATGCTTTGGGTGTATGCTAAGAGAGAACCTCCCTGGGGCCCTCTTGTTGTGGGGTCTCACATTAACTCTTGCTGGCCTCTGCCCTGACTCTGAACCCCAACCCCGGCTATTTCAGGGACAGGGATGGAGCAGTAAGTCCACGTCTCTTTCAGATGACTGAAGGGGTGTGCCCCTATTCTTCCCAAGATTTCCTAGGGCCCTGAGAACTCATGAGGCATCCAGTCCTGAGGCACGGGTTGCTAGGCAGCAGTGTCTGGCGGCTAGTTTCCCTGGAGGCCTTGGCCCCAGCCTGGGAGCTGTGCTGGAGATGAGCTGGGCAGGCATCTGAGGCCCCCACCACCACCACACACACACACACACCCTTGGGACATGGGAAGGTGTGGGAAATACACTCCTGGCCGTCTCCTTGGAGCAAAAATGGATTCAGTGTTCCTCAGGCCAGTCCCTAACTGCCACCCCCCAGACTACTTCTGAGGTACCTGTTGCCCACCAAAGGCCTGGCAGATTGGCAGACTGGCAGAGAGAGAGCTTGGGTCCTGCCTCATGCTCCCCCCAGGGGATCTTCAATCTTCAGTACTGAAGGGCCTTGGGGAGAAACTGAGGGTTAAGTGAATGGGAGCTGAAACCATCCAAAAAGCAAGGTGCTCCTTCCATCCAGACTAGACCTAAGACCCAGGTGTCCAAGTGTCCAGGCTCCAGAGCTCTCAGAAATAGTGCAGTCTGGCCTCGCGGGACCACCAGATGCCATAGGCCCAGTCCTTGCTCTGTGTGTCACCTTCTCTCTTTATCCTCCAACTCTCCCTGACGTTTCCTGGCAGAGCTCAGGGCCCGGCATGGCCTCCGCACCTACTCCCTGCCTCGCACCTGCTGCTACGAGGCTCTTCTGCTGGATGAGGAGCGTGGCAGACTCTTTGTGGGAGCCCAAAACTACGTGGCTTCCCTCAGCCTGGATAACATCAGCAAACAGGATAAGAAGGTACCCAGAGACACAGTTGTGGTCCAGAGAGCTCCCCTCCACGCCGGAGAGGGACACTCCCTCTGGAGATGCAGACTCATTCTCTGCCCCTAGAGACAAGGATCCCCCAAGGGACCCTCCCCTAGAAAGACATTCTTCCCAGAGACATCCTGAGAGAGATATTCTGTCCTTCCTCCTGTTGGCATCTCTCACCAAGAGATACAGCCCCATAGCAGAGACATATCCCTTGGGAGAGAGCATAGGATTGTTGAGTTAGATATGGAAAGGACCTCAGAGAGCATCTTTTCCTTTCTTCTCAGAGACATTCTCCCCAAGAGATGCAGGACCCTGTCCCACTCCGCCCACCAGCAGAGAGCTTCTCTGCATTCAGAGAAAAGGGTTCCTTAAAGTCATATTTTTTTCAGAAACCAACCCTCTCCCTCAGAAACATCCTCCAGGAGAGACATTTCCTCCTTCCTCCCAAAGAAACGCTCCCCTCCATTGACACACACAAAAGACTCAGGAGACATTTCCCTCAAAGATGTATCCCCCAGGACACATATTCTCTGCTCTCAGTCATTGATTTCTGACCCCCCCCAGTTAGATACAATTCCTTCAGAGATATTCCCCTCCAGAGATAACTTACCCAGACACAGCCCCACTGACATACCCCCCTCCAGAGAAACACTCCCTCCCCTCCCAATCGATATTCCCTCAGAAGAAACTTTCTCTGCAGAGATATTAACCCACCACTGAAAAACAGATTTCCACCTCCTAGAAAAAAGACCATCTCATATTCTGGGAGATATGTTCCCTGCCTTCAGAGATACCACCACTACCCAGAGCTCCCCTCCACACCAGAGAGGGACAGTGTCTCCCCCAGGTTCTACTCCGCCCCAGCCTCCCCTCCCCAAGCTCTAGCTCAGAGACAGAGGGCACCCTTCTCCAGCCCGCCTGATGTCTCCCTCTGTTTCTCTTCCCTCCCTCCCCCATCCCTGCTCAGCTGGCCTGGCCGGCGCCTGTGGAGTGGCGAGAAGAATGCAACTGGGCTGGCAAGGACATCAGTGTGAGTGACCAGTTGGCCAAGGCCCTCTGGGGGGATGAGCAGGGGCGAGGAGGAGCAGGGTCTCAGTGTCTTCTGGGCTGCCCAGAGAGGGAGACTGAGCTGGCAGGGGTCAGGGGGATGCCCTGGTTTGCCTACCTTGGGAGAGGCTTGTGACTCAGCCACCCTCATGCCTTGGAGAAGTTGGGCCTGTTCAATGGGATAACGGAAATGAAAGGAGTCATGTGGAGAGGTGTGGGTGAGCCCGAACCCTGCCCTCTGCAGGCTCAGTTTCAAGTCATCTACTCTTTTTATGTGACGAGGCAAACCGCTTCTCTTTGTGGGCCTCAGTTTACTCATCTATGAAATTTGAAGAGTAGCCCTTGCCCTGTCTGTCTCAGAGGGCAGGGGTGTCCTGAGGGGAAGGCCCATCCTAAGCATTAAGGCGGTCTAGAAGTGTGACCAATGAGCTGGGGGTGGGGGGGGAGGCAGGGAGAGGCCGAGCTCAGACTCATCCACCTGGGACTGGAGGCTGGAGGAGAGGAAGACCTGGGACCCAATGTCCTGTCTCTGTTTCCCCCCGTCCAGGCTGAGTGCGTGAATTTTGTGAAACTGATTCACCCTTATAACCGAACTCACTTGTACATTTGTGGGACAGGGGCTTTCCACCCCGTCTGTGGCTTCCTGGAGGTTGGGTTCCGGATAGAGGTGAGGATCAGGCCTGGGAAAGGGTTGGGGTAGTGGGGGTGGAGAAGCCAGAGCACCCCCCTGGCCTGAGGGTGCAGCTGCTTTCCTTCACCCCTCTCCAGGACAAGTTCCCAAAGTGGGGAGAGGGCAGGAGACACTTCTGAACTGTCTCTCCCTGCCCACTCCCAGGAGCCGATGCTGAAGTTGGATCAAAACAGGCTAGAGGACGGAAAAGGGAAGAGCCCCTATGATCCCAAGCACCGGGCAGCCTCCGTGCTTGTGGGTAAGGCGTGAGCTCCTGAGATATCCCAGTATCCCCATGGAGCACTCCCACCCACCTCTCACACTACCTAGGGAGGGGGAAGGGGGAGAGGGGAAAGAAGAATGAAGCTGGGCTAGGATTCCTTGAATTGTCCTAGGGGCCCTTGAGGTCATCCCATACACACGCCCTGGGCCTCTTAGCAGCCTTCTTCCCTCCTCATTCCCCATAGCCTCCCAGAGACCCTTCCTGGCTCCCACAGCCCCATAAAACATCCTGAGTTCTCTTATCCCCTGTGAACCCATCCCCAAACTTCTATAGATCCCCTAGATTACCCCAGTTCCTTTCCAAGGTCCCCCAAACAATGGAGTCCCCTCCGCTCTCTTCCCCTGTCCACTCTCCCACACCCAGGGCAAGAACTTTACTCTGGAGTAGCCACAGACCTCATGGGCCGGGACTTCACCATCTTCCGAAGCCTTGGCCGGCGCCCCAACCTCCGAACAGAGCAACATGATTCTCGATGGCTCAATGGTAAGGTTTTTTTTCATAGTATTTTTTCCAATTACACGTAAAGACAATTTTTAACATCCATTTTTTAAAAATTTGAGTTCCAAATTTTCTCCCTCCCTCCACCCTCTCTAAGATTGGTAAGCAATTTGATATAGGTTATCTGTGTGCAAACATGTAAAACCTATTTCCATATTAGTCATGTGGTGAAAGAAGAAACAGGCCAAAAGAAAAAAAAAATCGATGGTGAGAGTCTTGAGAGGGCTCTGAAAAGCAGAGTGGGTGAAAAGGGCCCCAGAAGACCAAGAGTCATGAAGCCCAAGTTCAAATCATGGCTCTGCCACTAACTAGCCATCTGATATTAGGCAAATTGCTTCCCTTCTCCTGGGCCTTAGTGTCCTCATCTGTGAAATGGGTACACTTGTAGTACCTGCCTTACAGAGTGGCTGTGAGCACAGAGGCATGCAAACCTTAAAGTACTATGGAAATGGGAATTATTATCATTATATTATCAGTTATATATTATCAGTTATAATAATAATTATTATTATAAAGGAATCCGGAAACCCAAGGTCCAGTGCCAGTTTGGCTCTTTTTTCATTGCCAATTGCCCCAGGACAAGTCCCTTCCCTTCCCTGAGTTTCAGTTCCTTCATCTATATGGTGAGAATGAGGATCCCTACTGTCCCTCCCTCAAAGACCCTAGGAGGGACCCTCAAATTCGGAACACAGAATGTTAGAGCTGAGAGGGAGGGACCATAGAGCGTGAACTGTTAAGACACAGGATGTCCAAGCTGGAACGGACTTTAGAACGCAGAACAGAATGTCAAAACTAGAAGGGGCCTGAGAGATTGTCTAGCCCACCTCCCTCATTCCAGCTCCCAGAGGTGTTGTCATTAAGCGCTGCTTAAACTGTAAAGGGCCATATCTATGTGAGCACACCTATTAATGTACATGCATATACGCAGGCACACACGTAGCTACGTGCTCCCAATACGTGCATGCATGCACACACACAGCATCCCTGTCCAGGAAAGGACGAAAGGGAGAGGGTGTGTATGGGGTGAGTGAAGTCAAATTGGAATGAGAACGGGTTAGACTGGGCTACCCAGATCAGTGAGCCTTGGGCTTGTGCTGCCCTCTAGTGTCCAATCCTTGCTTTGCAGCCTCCTCTGTTGCAAGGAGGGAGGATGGAGTGGGGGGAGAGAGATGGCTGGGATGGGGGTCCCCTGGGAAGAAGAGAGGGCAAGGGTCTGCAGCATACTGACCGGAACCCTCCCTGGGGGCCCAGAGCCCAAATTTGTGAAGGTTTTCTGGATCCCGGAGAGTGAGAATCCCGACGATGACAAAATCTACTTCTTCTTCCGGGAGGTGGCCGTGGAGGGGAACCCAGGCCTGGGCCGGGTGTCGGTGTCCCGCATTGGCCAGATCTGCAGAGTGAGTCCCTTCCTCTGTGTGCGCACACACATACACACACACACACACACGCATACATGCACACACGTGCACGCACACACGCACCCCATAGGCACACTAATAGACACACTGTCACTCTCAGAGACACACATACCCCATCCACCCTCACACAAAGAAACACACTCACATGTACTTACACACATAATTATAATAACAGCTAGTAGATAGATAGTGTTTTAAGGTTTGCAAAGTGCTTTACAATGTTACCTCATGGAATCCTCACAATAATCTCAGAAAGTAGGTGCTATAATTATGTCCATTTTATAGAGGAAGAAAGTGAGTCAGACAGAGGTTAAGTGACTTGCCCAGGGCCACACAGCTAGTGTCTGAAGCCAGATTTGAACTGAGATCTTCCTGACTCCCCGTCCAGGCCTTTGTCCACCAAGCCACCAGGCTGTCTCTAACACGTAAATTACGTTCACTAGTAGACACAGTGACTCTGATACACCACACACACACACGTAGATACACTCCATTTTCCTTCACATAAATATATACATACCACACTCATGCTCAAAAACAGATACACAGACACTCTACCGTGTACCTGCCAGACTTGGGGAGAGGCAGCCATACACATTCGCACTCACACACACACACCACACACACCTGTTTGGCCAGGCCATTTCAGGATGAATAAGCAAGACTTTAGGTCACATGGGCTGAGGAGGCTGGGGTACCATGTCTCAAAGATCCCTAACTCCCTTTCTGCCGCTGCAGAACGACCTAGGAGGCCAGCGGAGCCTGGTCAATAAGTGGACGACATTCCTAAAGGCCCGGCTGGTCTGCTCTGTGCCTGGGGTGGATGGGACCAGTGACACGGCCTTCGATGAGCTTCGTGAGTGCTTGGGCCTGGGGCTGGGGTATGAGATGGGCTCAGGGGCAGGAGCTGGGCCTGGGAGGCCTGGACCATGGCTCTGGTCCTAGAGGCAGGGGGCTTGAGGAGCTCACTGACCCCATGTCTTACACAGGTGATGTGTTCCTGCTACCCACAAAGGATCGAAGGAGCCCCCTTCTCTATGCTGTTTTCTCCACCTCCAGGTAGGAGCTTTGCTTGGGGAAATGGGAGAGGGAGGAAGCAGGACTGAGTTTGGGGGCAGCTTGGGTAAGGTGGGAGTATCTCACACATATGTGTGTATGCATGTATACTTACCTAACCTGGAGCCTGCCACTGTCCCCCCAACAGCAGCGTGTTCCAGGGCTCAGCTGTCTGCGTGTACAGCATGAATGATGTTCGGCGTGCCTTCCTAGGTCCCTTTGCCCACAAGGAGGGACCCAACTACCAGTGGGTGTCCTATCAGGGACGGGTGCCCTATCCCCGCCCAGGCATGGTAGGTTCTGGGGGCCCAGACAAAGGGGGAGGGAAGGACAAAGCATCATGGACTAAATGTTCATCACCTACCCACCTCTTTGCACAGCCTCTGTTTCCCCAAAGTCCACCCTCCCTCTGACCCTGCTCAGAATGCACCTTCTCCTGGAAACCTTAAATGTGCCCTTGGACAGGGCTTGTATCTCCCCTTTGCCCGGCGGGCAAAGCTGCCTTTCCCCTCAGACCAAGGGCTTTGAAGGCAGGAGTTGGTTATGACTTCCCCTTCTGCACAGGGGCTTCCTGAGGTCAGGCTCTTATTTCTCCCTAGGCCAGGGGCTCCCAAGTTTGGGGGGTCATTGTTTACCCTGACCTTCCCCATGCCCACATGGCCATTTTACCTCCCCAGTGTCCCAGCAAGACCTTCGGCACCTTCGGCTCCACTAAGGATTTCCCAGATGATGTGATCCAGTTTGCCCGAAACCACCCCCTCATGTACAACCCCATCCTGCCTGTGGGCGGGCACCCCATCTTCCTCCGGACCGGCACTGACTACACCTTCACGCGGATCGTTGCTGACCGTGTGGCTGCCACCGATGGCCACTATGACGTCCTGTTCATTGGCACAGGTCAGAGCTCCTCCTGAGCCTCCCAATACCATGCTTCTTATAGAACCATAGATGCCATAGATCAGGAAGGAAGTCTCGGGAATTGAATCCAAATCCTTTACTAAACAGAGGAAGGAATGAGGAGAAGGGACTGACTCAGGGTCACACAGAGTGACCGCTTGGAATTCGAGGCCTCCCTGATGTGGTCTACCTGCCTCTCCCTGTGGTCACCCACATGCCCTGCCCATTCAGCTAGGCTGACCTCATGCCCCCTAGGCATGCCAGACTCATGTCCACCTCCACACGTTGGCTTGTGCCCTTCCCTGCCTGGATAGGTACTGCTCTGCTCATGCAAAGCCTACACATTCTTCAGGGCCAAGCTCCAGTCTCACCTCCCCTGTGAAACCCAGGCCACACTGAAGTGGCATGGGAATAAACATGTGTTAAGCACCTACTATGTGCCAGGCACTGTGTTAAACACTTTACAAATATTGTGTCATCTGATCCTCACAACAGCCTGGGAGGGAGATGCTGTTATTAATCCCCATTTTACAGTTGAGGAAACTGAAGCAGACAGAGGTTAAGTGACTTGCCCAGGGTCACACCGCTAGCAAGTGGCTAGGGCTGGATTTGAACTCAGGTCTTTACAACTACAGGCCCACTGACACCTAGCTGCCCCTGAATCTTGCTTTAACTCCCCTTCCCCACAGTGAGAGAAGAGCCATAGAATCACAGAAAGGAAAAACTCTCAGGGGCAGCTAGGTGGCACAGTGGATAGAGCTCCAGCTTTGGAGTCAGGAGGACCTGAGTTCAAATCCTGTCTCAAACCAGACACTTGACACTGTGTGGCCCTGGGCAAGTCACTTACCCCCAGCTGCCTCATGAGTAGCAAAAAAAAAAAAAGAAAAAAAGACAAGAAAAGAAACTCACAGTGTCAACACTTAGAGGAGATGCTAACCTGGTACCTTGTCTCTCTCTGTGTCTCTGTGTCTCTCTCTCTCCCAGCCCCCTGTCTGTCTCTCTGCCTTCTACCCTCTTTCTTTCTCTCCCTCCCTCCCCCTCTCCATTCCTTCCTTCTTCCCTCCTTCCCCTCCCTCAGATCTGTGTGCTCACGTGCGCGTGCGCACACACACACACACACACACACACACACAGAGCTAAAAGGAATTATGTAATACAAATTTTAGTGCCAAAGGAATGAATTCATCTTGACCTTGGGGAAGACTTTCTTTTACTGAGCCTCAGTTTCTCACTCTGTAAATTTGGGGCAGAGTAAGGGGAGACTGGGTTTGATGGTCTCACCCCCTTCTTGGCTCTGGTGTTCAAAGGTTTCTCTGTCTTGCTTATAACACAGCTGACACTCAGCTAGATCCAAGGGAGGCCCGCTCCTCCTTCCCCATTCAGTTCAATCCAATCAATTTGATGCAGCAGTAATTTACTAAGCAGTATGTGAGAGGCAGCCTGGCATAGTGGCTAGAGAGCCTGCCTCCAAAGCCTGGGTATGAGGTCGGCCTCCGACCCCTAAGGTCTGTGTGACCCTGGGCAGATCCTGAAACCTCTCACAGTGCCCTAGGCAGTTCCCAAGGACAGTTTGTCGAAGGAAAAGCACCAGCCTGCACTGGGAGAGAGATGTGGACAAAGACGGCGGGACGAGGGTGTGTGTGGCTCCTTCCCCCCCTCCACCAGGGGTGCCCAAGCCAAGATTGCCACTCTCTCCTGCAGACATTGGAACAGTCCTCAAGGTGATCTCAGTACCCAGGGACAGCTGGCAGAGCACAGAGGGACTTCTGCTTGAGGAGCTCCAGGTGTTTGAGGTGAGAGGGCAGTGCCCACCCAGTGTATCCCTGCTTGGCTAGGCCCCCACTCAGCCCTGACCCCGGTGTCTTTCCCTTCCAGAATGCTGCAGCCATCACCAACATGCAGATCTCTTCCAAGAGGGTGAGTGTCTGGGGTGGGGAAGAGGGGTCTAGCAGGGCTTGTTCTGGGGGCTCCAGAGCTTCCTGGCCCTTCAGCACCAGCCTCATTGCTACCAGGCACCACCAGCTGCCCTCCAGAGGGTCCGTGTTTTCCCCTCTATCTATTCCTGCCAATATTCCTGGACTGGAAGCTAGGTTACCTGAAAGTAAGTAGTAGGAGTAGGAGTAAGAATAGGAATAGGAGGGACAGCTAGGTGGTGCAGTGGATAGAGCTCTGGCCTTGGAGTCAGGAGGACCTGAATTTCAATCTGACCTCAGACGCTTGATACTTACTAGTTGTGTGACCCTGAGCAAGTCACTTAACCCTGATTGTCTCACCAAAAAGCAAAAATTAAAAAATTAAAAAAGAGTAATAGTAGTAGTAATAGTACACTTTATACACTTTAAAGTTTGTTGTTCAGTCATATACGATTCTTTGTGACCCCATTTGGGGTCTTGGCAGACCCTAGTATTTCTTGGCAGAGATACTGGAGTGGTTTGCCATTTCCTTCTCCAGCTCATTTTACAGATGAGGAAACTGAGGCAAACAGGGTGAAGTGACTTACTCAGGGTCACACAGCTAGAAAGTATCTGAGGCTGAATTTGAACTCGGGTCTTCCTGACTCCAGGCTTGGTGCTCTATGCACTATGACACCACCCAACATGCTCCATTTATGTTATTTCACTTAAAACTTACAAAGCGTATAAGGCCAGTGTCATCCCCAATTCCTAGATGGGAAGACTAAGCCTTACCAAAAATGCAGTGGTAGAACCTGGGTCTGCTGCCAGCTCCATCCTGCCACTAACTCTCCACGTGAGCTCGGGTCAGCCTTTTCCTCTCTCTGGTCCCAGTTTCCCGTACAGTTGGCACTGATGATGATGCTCTGCCCCTCTCTCTCTCTGCTCTGAATCCCAGCACCAGCTTTACGTGGCCTCCCAGAGTTCTCTCTCCCAGCTGCCCCTGCACCGATGTGCCGCCTACGGCCGAGCCTGTGCCGAATGCTGCCTGGCCCGAGATCCCTACTGCGCCTGGGACGGGGCTGCCTGTACTCGCTACCTGCCCAATACCAAGAGGTGTGGGGCCAAGAGACAAGAGCTGAGCCTCTGGGGAGAGGCCGAGGGATGGGGGGAGATGTGGGCTGGCGGGCTAATGGGATGGAAGTCAAGGGGCTGGTGGTCAGAAAACTGGAGACTTGTGAGCCCGGGTACCAAGGAGGCTAGGGAGCCGAGGGGATAGGGAGATAGAAACCAAGGAGCCAGGGCTGTGGTGCCCACTTGCCGTGGTCACGGGACATCCCTCCAGTTCTGTGGCTGTGGCTGAGGGGGCTTGGTGCCAACAGGTATTTCAGCATCCCAAGGACTTACCACATCTCTGCTTTCACCTTAGGAGGTATCGTCGCCAGGATGTTCGGAATGGGGACCCCAACATACTGTGTTCTGGGGGTGAGTGACCCATAGGTCAGTTTCCTCCTCCCACAGTCCCTCAGACCCTAAAGAGAAACTCCTTAAGGCCTTCACCATGCATGAGGGGGCTACTGACAGGCTAGGCCTTGAACCGGATACCTCATCCCCATAGTCAACCCCTCACTGCCATCCCGCCCCAGAACCCCAACAAATCCCACGGCTGAGCCCCTGCGCACCCTCCCCTAGACCCTCCACGCCAAACACTGCTGGAGAAGAAGCTCTTCGGAGTTGAAGGCAGCAGCATCTTCCTTGAATGTCAGCCCAAGTCCCTACAGGCCCAGGTGCTGTGGACCTACCAGCGGGCAAGTGATAGCCCCCGACCCCAGGTAAGCCTCCCCCACCTCAGGCCTGGCATCACTGTCCTACGTGACACCCCAAACCCCGTCCTGACATGCACGAGCTTGGACAATCCACTTCCCTTTTGGGGGCCTCAGTTTCCCTCCCTTTAAAATTGGAGGGTTGGGTCAGGTGATCCCTGAGGTCCCACTTTATGTTAGTGGTCCATAGTATCCAGTGCTGGAAATGTAAGTTGTCATTCTCTTCCAGCTTAATATTCTGTGTCCTATCCATATCCCCCCCACACACCTGTAGGTGTACCCCGAGACTTTGTCCTGGCTTCTCTTTCCATCTCTGTCTCCGTCTCATTCAGTTCTCATCAGCTTCCATGGGTTTAATTTGCATCTCTATACAGATGAGTCAGGTCTAGACTTCCAGCCCCAGTCATTCCCCTGAACCTCAGTCTTTCATCACCTATTGCCCCTTGGATATCTCAAGCTGGATATCCCAGAGATGGATCAAAATCAATATGTCCAAACAGAACTCATTATACTCTTCCCCCTAAAACCCACCCTTTCTTCCAGACTTGCCTGTTTCTGTTGAAGGCGCCATCTTTTTCTGGTCTCCAAGGTTCGGAACCTTGGCATTATCTCTTCTTCCTGTCTATCACCTCGTGTATCTAATCATTTGACAAAACTCTGTTGTTTCTAGCTGCACAACATCTGTCCCGTCCAACCCTCCTTTTCTCCACTCTCAAGCCACCACCCAGGTTCGGTCCCTCCTCATCACTTGCCTGGATGTCTTAACTGATTCCCCTGCCTTGAGAGTCTACTGGCCTCCTCTCGCTCCCTCACACACAACGCTTCTCTCGTCTCCTTGTCTTTGTGCTGGCCATCCCCCATGTCTTATGTCTGGAATGCACTCCTCCCTCACCTCTGCTTCATAGACTCAATTAGTGCAAAGACATTCATCAAGTACCTACTATGTGCCTATTCATCAGGTACCTACGATGTGCCAGGCGCTGTGCTTGAGTGCTGGGGATATAATCGTGAAGAATAAAACAATCCCTCCTCTCAAGGACCTTGGTCTCTCTTCCCTCTAGGCAGCTAGGTGGCACAGTGGATAGAGCACCAGCCCTGAAGTCAGGAGGACCTGAGTTCAAATGTGACCTCAGACCAAACACTTGACACTTACTTAGCTGTGTCACCTTGGGCAAGTCAATTAATCCCAATTGCCTAAAAACAAACAAACAAACAAGAGATATTCATTGATGGATGAAGGACCCTTCCAGTTCTGAAAATCTATGTTGTAAGGACCTTTTGAAAGGCTCCAAGAACCATTCCATTTAGAAGTGTTACCCTGAGCAAATCTCTTAACCTCTCTGAGCCTCCATTTCCTCCTCTATAAAATGGGGATAATAATACCTATGACACACGCCTCAGAGAGTTATTATAAGGATCAAAGGAGATCCTGTACGCAGAACCCTTTGCCTGTCTTAAAGGGCTGTTATGTCAGCTGTCATCATTACATTGCTGATCCTGGTCACTGTTAAGGCCCCTACAGGTTCCATCTTGCATGTTCTAACTTTCTATGTTCTAAGGCATGATGTTCTCTGTTCCCCAGGTGCACTTGGATGACCGGGTGATCCAGACAGACCGGGGCCTGCTCCTCCTCAGCCTGGGCCCCCAGGACACCGGCCTCTACCACTGCCATGCTACAGAGCACGGCTTCACCCAGCCCCTCCGGCGGCTCAGCCTGCGCGTCGTGGGCGCACACCAAGCCGAGCAGCTGACCAGGGTTGAGGAGGCCCAGGGAATGGGGGCAGGGTCCCCTGCGAGCCACAAGCTCTGGTACCGAGACTTCCTGCAGTTGGTGGACCCACCTGGGAGGGGTGGGGGCGGCCCTATGTGCCCCCCATCTTGGAGTAGTGCTAAGGAGCCCCATTTGCCCTCAGCCCTGGGGCCTCGGCCAAAGGGACACAAGTGGAAACATCTGGAGGAGAAGCGGAAAGGAAGGAACCGCCGGACCCATCCCCCAGACCCTCCTCGGGCTGATCGGGGACCACGAAGTGCGGCCCGATGGTGACCCCGCCACCTTTTCCCCAGAAATCAGTGGGGATTGAGGGGCCAAGGGACCAAGCTGGGTGTCCTGCTTCCTGCCTAACTGGGGTGCCTTTCAACCCCTTAATGTGGGGAAGGGCTCCCAGGAGAAACAGACTGGCCTTTGGTGGGGCAGGGGGTCCTCTTTCAATCTCCCTGCCCTGGGGGCCCAGAGCCGGGGATACAACCACTGATATATTTATTAACAGACCGTAACCAATGAATGTAACCCCACGAGGGGCCAGAGATGGGACCGGGGGCCTGCTGGTGGTCTGGGGTCATGTCCATCCCCTTCCTTCATGCCCCACTTCCTGCTTGTTAGGTCTGGGTCCAGCAGACAGAGCTGGCAGTGCCTGGGGCTTGGGAAGGTCCACTGACCAACCACCCCAGTATCCCAGGACTAGACAATCAGTTCCAAGTCCTTGGGGGACGGGGAGTTTGAGAGTGTGGGGGAAGAACTGCGTCCCCTCAGCCTTGGCAAAGAGCAAAAACCACCATCTCTTAGGGCTTAAGTAAAGCATATGGCAAGCTGAGAACCTTCCCCCTGAAGCTAGCGGTCCCCCAGAGAGAGGAGACAGCAGGAGATACGGAGTGATTATGGGGCAGGAATGGGGGGGGGGTGGAGGAAATGTACAAAGTTGATACAACAGCCAGGTAATTAGCCAAGGAGGGAGCACTGTCTTTCTGTGCCAGGGACCACAAAGAATTGTGGGGATCACACGTGTGACTCTGTTTATGTCTGTCTGTCTGTGTGTGGATGTATGTACATGAGAAGGCAGCAGGCTACTGGGGAGAGAGCCTTGGTTGGACAGGGTTCAAATTCTGCCACAAATTCACCATGTGATCCAAGGTTAATCCCTTCCCCTCTCTGGGCCTCAATTTCCTTTTGTGTAAAATGGAGATAATTCCTGCCCTGCCTACCTCACAGGGCTGTTGTGAGGATCAAGGGAACTAACAGATGTGAAAGTACTTTGGAAAGTATAAAGAACTGCATAAATGCAATATATTATTATTATTATTATTATTATTATGTGTGTGCTAGTGTGTGCATAGATGATAGATAAGATAGGAAGGGCCATCTAAGGTTCCATGTACATCCAAATGCCCACTTGAGGTGTGAACACACCCTTTCCATATTCTCGAGATGCACCAAGTCTAGTAAGTTGGCCAAACTTGATGGTTTGGTCAGTAGGCCTTAGGTTTGCTCTCCCTTCTTTGGAAAGCTGATCTCTCTTTTTGTTGTCGTTCACCCTTCATTCTCGAAGACCATTGACAAGGGTGATGTCTTGACTTGGGTGTGAATTGAATACTAGTGAGGCAGAGCTGTGAAAAGGTCAGTGTGAACACAGAACCGAATGGTCATACATTGTAGTGTGAGGATTTGTGATGGACGAGGGATGATGACCCACCAGGGACTCCAGGTTACTGACCTTAGCACGCACATCCTTGGATATGAAGACGACAGAGCCAGGCGAGGGTTGTGGCTCAGACTTTGCAGCATCACTTCTGGGAATGACCTTGGAGGTGACCTGTTAGCTCTTACTCTCTCAAATCTTCATCCTTGGGGGTGTGAGATGGGGTGGGGAATCGGACAGAAGTTGTTGGGAGTCTAGCCCAGTGATGTAGGAAAGCAAGGGTTGGGACGGAGGGAAAGGGAAGAATCAGGTCCCCCTCCTGACTTCACTTACAACAGTGAAATCCATCACCTTACGCACCTCCAAAGATCATTCCCAAAGAGGAGCCCCCGTGGCATGGGCCAGATGGTGGCATGTTGGCTGTCTCTGTCCCCAGGGGGATGCATACTAACGTCAGTCCCAGCCCTTCCCACTCACCCTGCCCCTTCATATGTGGATCTGACTGTGGGTAAGGCGTTACATGTTTGCATATGCCTACCCACATACATACCTATGGAAAGTGCTTTGTAAACCTTAAAGGATGGAGGTTAGGCCTGTTATTTCATTAATTTAGTGGACTCGCACATGACTAACCTTAACCTCTATTACACATCAGCACCTTCTCTGCAACTCTAGTCTCAGAGAGTTGCCTAAAGCCTCTGCAGGTTAGGTGACTTGTCCAAGGTCATATAGCTACTATGTGTCAGAGCCACTGTGAGCCAAGCCTTCCTGGCTATAAGGCCAGCTCTCAATCCCTTGGACAACACAGCCTCTGTGAGCCTCCAGGTGCTTCGTAAATGCTAGCTATTATTCTATTAGTATATGTCTACGTGTTCATGTGTGTAGGGATATGTGTGAGAGGTATACATTGACCATATCTCTGTGGACATACGTGCATGTGTGTGGCAATGCACATATGTGTGTCTTCATGTGTGTGAGCTCCCATATCTGTTTACTCTGACGTCCTGATTAGTGAGAATGACATGTCCTCTCAAGTAGTTGAATTATTTGAATTGGCACTGCCAATTGAAGTCAATTACTAGACATAATTATGACAATATATAATGTACTAACATACATTATTGTGTGTTATAATGTATGGAATAGAAATTCTATATAATATATAAGTATACATTATGCATATATTATACAATGTATATATCATAAATTCCATATCGTGTATGATATATGATGCAATAATATGTTGTGTATATAATAATTTATGCAAAGTTATTGCTTCAAATAGTGCAAATTTAAATACCTGCAACCACTTTGGAGATTTCTTATTTGCTTTCATCAGGATCTGGTTGTAATTATATGTGTATTCAAATGTGTTAGTATGTATTATGTAAATGTCTTCATATACGACACCTAATCCTTCCCAGTGTCCACTCTCCCAGTGTATTTTATATAGGGGACCCAGTCTCTCCCACTCTCTCCTTGACCCTCCATCTCTTTCCACATCGCTGATGAGGTGGGGAGCAAGGAGGGAGGCCCGGGGGATGCCTCAGGGTAGAAGTTAGGAGACCTGGGTTTTGGCTGCATATCTGCCCTTGCAGTCCATATGACTTTGGACCAGTCCCTTCACCTCTCTGGGCCTATTTGCCCCTCAGTACGAAGAAGGGCTTGGACAAGATAATCTCTGAAGTTGTCTCTAAGCTCTGACATTCTAGGATTTTATAAGAAGGGATTATGCATTATATATTGATGTCTGTAGAGGTATTTGCCTCTGTGGTTCTTGGTGTAACATTCCTTGCAACCTTGTGAGAAACACCGAGGCTGGTTGTCCCAGGTCAATGTACAGACGTAAAGCTGTATCTGTGTGTCTATGAGTGATGTGGTTATTTCTCTGCAGAAAAGTGTACATGTGCATGGCCTGCTGGAGTGTTTATGTGAGTGTGCAAGACTATTTTGCAATACATCTGACACTGTACTAACCCAAAGTGTCTGCAGGTGTGCACACACGTGTGCATGTGCGTGTATGACCTTTGGGGATCTACAGTTTGCTAGCAAAAGGTGCTACTGTCCTGTCATGTTCGTATGTGCATATGCACATGTGCACGTGCACATGCGCGCGTGCACACACACACACATCCCTACATGTGATATCTCTTCCTGGTCACCAGTCTCCAATGCTCTGTTCTTGCTAGTTTTATGTCTCTTTCACACATCCCTGGTCAGTGCCTAGAGAAAACACAGCCAGTTGTGATTCACCTGGTAGCAGATTATCCATATAGACACCCAGAGGATGCTGAGCAGGCTCCCTGGGCCTGGCTACTCGGGAGTGCTTTAGCTTGCAGGGCTGTGGTAGGGGAAGGATGTGTATGGGAGTGGGCATAGAGGCTAGGGAGGGCATTTCTGGCCTCCTTGCCCTCTCCAGGGCCTCTTCTAGCATATGCCAAATGGAATGGAGAGCCTCTGAAGAAGGGGTGCCTGAGAAGTCTGTGGACAGATTACAGGGGGCCTCTAAACTTGGAGATGGGGGAAAAAATGACATCTCTCTTTTTTGCTAACTTTCAGTTTCTTTTGTAATTTGATACATTTTATTTATGCATTTAAAAACATTCTAAGAAGAGCTTCAGCAATCAAAGGAGTCCATGACGTAAAAACGTGTTTAGAACATCTGCTCTGGAGACAGAGACCAGTTAGGAGGCCACTGCAACCTACACAAGAAATGATGAAAGCGCTGGACCTGGTGCCAGAAGCCCCGAGTTCAAATCCTGACTCTGCTATTTGAGCAAGTCACAATCTCTTACAACCTTAGTTTCTGCATGTACAAAAACAAGGGGGTTGGGCCAGGTGATTTCTAAGATCTCTTTCAGCTCTAAATCCTATGATTCTATATACTGAGGCAAGCGAGGTGGTATAATGAGTAGAGCCCTGAACTTGGAATCAAGAAGACCTGAATACCAACCTTGCCTCAGAGACGCTGGGCAATGTTCTGACCACTCTCAACCTGTGTTTTCCTCATGTCTGAAATGGGGTAATAATAGCACCTACCTCCCAAGGTTGTTGTGAGAACCAAAAGAGACAGTATGTATAAAAGTGCTTTGTACAGCACTGTGTCAGTGTTAGCCGTCATGTGTGGGTACATGAGAACATGTGAATGACTGTGAAGTGCCAAACTGGCCAGATCACAGTGACCTTGGAAATGAGGCATGGTGCATAGACACCATCTTTGAGTCAAGTCAGAAGGGAGACCCGAGGCCCAGCCTCTTGTAAAACATTTCTAGGGTAACCCAGGACCCTCTGGCAGGGCAAAGGGCAGAAGGTCACCATCAGCTGCCCTTTGGTTGTATTGCACCAGAAACAAACAAGGACATTCAGAGACCACACCCCCCTCACCACCTTAAGTGGTAGCAAGGACCAAAGTAATGTAGTGAAACAGAGGAATGGACTTGGAACCAGGCCTGGGTGTGGATCCCAGCTCTGCCACTTCCTAACTAGCTGATTTTGGACAAGTGCCTCCCCGTCTCTGGTCTTCTGTGTCCTGAGATGTACGATGAGGGGGCCTAATTGATGATCTCTTGGTCCCTTTCCAGTTCTCGGTCCTATGATACCATTCCATGCTTCCACGTCAGAATGCATGTGCCCCACTGCCTTTCCTGGGACTTCTGATTGCTCTCACTCCCTCTGCCCCTACCCTACTTAGTCCCGCCTCCTCTAAATATAACCCCCTCTGGGCTGAGCTCAAGACTATTTCTGGACTGGGCAAACGTGCCTTGGGAAGCCAGTGGCCTGGACAAGGGCTCTGAGAGGTGCTGGCTACTGCCTCTACTCCTCCCCCTTGCCCAGGGCACTACCCATCTGGCTGCAACCCCACTGACCACCACACCTGGCCATGCCTGGGGAGGCCCGAGAAGGTAAGGTAGGTGGGTGGTGGGTGGGCACCTGGGCAGGCAGAACTGGACAGGGCAAGGCTCACACTCCAGAGCCTTAGGAGTGGAAGGTACTGGGCTGGGGCATTCCCCAATGCCCAAGGTTGAACTGGGAGGCATTCTAATGGACTCCCCTCCCTGGAATCTGTGAAGAGGAGGTAGGCTGTTTCAGGCATCCATTTGCCTGCCTCTGGGGACCTCTTTTAGCTTTCCAAGCTTAGGGAGAAAACATACAGTAGGAGCCTCCCTATCCTCATCACTATGTACCCAAACTGAGTTTGGCCTTCCCACTAGACATAAAGAGACAGGGATAGCTTATCCCTGACACCCAGCTTTCTCTCCTTCATTCCCAGTCTGGCCCATCAGGTTGGGCAGAAGGGAGTCAGGGACATGGCATCCCTTCTACCCATCCCTGCCATGCTATACCTGTTCTCTCTGCAAGGGGACAATGGTTGGGACAGGTCATCTGCCTGCCAAGATAGGGCTGGGGGTGGGAGGGTTTATGAGTGGAGGCAGCAACTTGGGCAGCCGCATGGCTCTGGAATAGCCATGGGTTCCGGTCCTAGTGGGAGGAAGCTAGGGCTATAGGAGTGGAGCAGAAGCATGACAGCCTGGGACAGGGTCACTGGATAAGACAGCTGTGGGTTCTGCCATCTGTTAAGCTGCTCCAGGGCAGATCAGCTCCATGGGGAACAAGGACCCCTAGCTGCATCTCCTTATCTGTACCCTAGTACCTTCATCCCTGCCTGGGACCTCCTCACTTCCTGGCCTCTCAGGGTGACTATGTCCTTGTATCCGAGATACTTCTCTGGCCTTTAAGACCTCAGAAGACACAGCCCAGGTTCGAGTGATTAGTTTCCTGATACCGTCTGAGGGCTAATGCTAAGACCCTTTTACGGCACACCCAAGAACCTAGTCACCTCCAGAAGTTCTTTGTGATTAGCCCCCCCTGACTGTTCCCTCTTCTAGTGGTGAGGTACTGCTGTGAACCTGAGGTACTGCACCTCAAGAGAGTCTGGTCTTCCCTCAGATTAGCATATGGCAGGGGAAGGGGTCCAGGTTTCTCATTCAGGTCAGGAACTCCTTGAGGTCAGGCACAATGTCTGCTCATACAGCAAACAGGGCTCCCCCAGGACACAGACTGTCTCCTTTCCTTCCTCTGCGTCTCCCATCAGTATACAGGGTTTTACGTTAATGAGACATTCAGTGATTATGTCCTGGCCTGACCCTGTGGGGATCAGAGTAGGCATGGACTGGGGTGGGAGGAAGGAAAGAAGAGAAACCAAGAGTAATCCTGTGGGCTTGGGGGCAGGGCGAGGGGAAGGGGGCTGGCTCTGGGGTGCAGGCTACAATAACGTGTGAAATTCTCTTGGGCTCCAATGATTCGGCACTGGGGGGGAGGAGACTGGGCATTGATGGGATTACTTTTTAGACTGACCCAAGGCCTGTGCTGAGGGGAAGAACATTGCCCTGTGGGCCTTTTTTACTGGGGGTGTGAGGAATCCTTCCCCCACTCCAGCCACTCAGCCCAGTGCCCTTTTCCCTCCCAGATGCCATCCTGCCCATCATGGTGAGCCCGGATACTGGAACCACTCCACCCAGCCACTTCACCGAGGTCAGCCTGCACCCTGTTGAGTCCATCAGTGACCTGCACAATGGAGGTATGGACCACACTTTCTAAGGTATGGGTGGAGAAAGGGAGTTAGTTCTCCCCAGAAAAGGGCAATCTAACATCTGTCTCCTCCAGGGTCCCTGCACCCCTACCTGACCGATGACCCAGCCTCACAGCAATGGGAAGAGCTGATGGGCATACTGCCCCCATCGCTTTGCCTCCAGGCTGGCTGCAACCCAGCCCACGGGCGCGGGGCCTTCTTGTTATTGCTGGCTCTGCTCATCCTCACCTGTCTTGCCCTTGCCATCTTGGCTGTCTACCTGAGCGGTACAAGGGCTGGGGACTGGTGTGGGTGCGGGGGGTGCAGAAGGAAATCAAAGAGGGTCACTGTTGACACTCACCTGTTACCTGCAAGGTGGGGGGGGGATAGCAAAGAATCCCAAAGTTAACAACTCTTTGGAGGGAAGAGGGAAGAGATTCTTTTCCTGCTTTGGTAAGCCTAAGGTTGTAACATTTAGATCACACAATCTTAGGATGAGGGCTAGAAAGGACTGGAAGGCTCACCTTATGCTACACCATTTTACAGAGAAGCAGAGGCTCAGGAAGCCGTGAACTGCCCAGTCATCCAGCTAGTAAAAAATGGCAGATGGTTTTGAACTGAGGTCTCCTGACTCCACGCCCTCCCGGGCATCGATGCTCTGCCCACCAGCTGGGTGGTTACAGGAAACTGGATTAGGCTAAGAAACCACGCTGTGGATAATCCAGTTATTTACACAGAGCCGATCAGCAAGCCAGTGCAGAAGGGATGGGGGGCCCCGGGGAACCCCGGGTAGTGCATGCCTCTCCTCTCTTCCCACCTGTCTCAGTGCTACAGAGTGAGTCCCTGCGGGTCCTGGCCCACACACTCCGGGTCCAGGAAGAGACACTGCTGAAACTCCGACTGGCCAGCCTCAACCAGTGGCGTCGGCTCAACACCAGTGAAGCCCGAGGCCTCAGCTGAGGGCAGACCTGACCTCCGCATCCTCCGCTCCTCACAGGGACCCTCTGCCTATGCTCAAGGACAAGGGCAGGCGACCCCTCCCTCCCTTTCACTCTGGCCTGTATTTATATGCCCCAAACACAAGCTCCGCATTTATATGTTTCTTTCTACAGAACATTTTTATATGAATAAATGACACTCAGTTTAAAGCCTGTCCTCACATACCTACAACCAGACCCCACCGCCCAGGGCCATCAAACCAACCGAGGCAGAAGAATAATGCAGGAGAGCTCCCAGCCCACATCGGACAGAAATAAACATTTCTCTAGGATTCTCAACTTGCCTCAGAACACCGGGTGACACAGATCATGCAAATATGATTGTCCTTTTTCAGATGGGGAAACTGAGGCACGGAATGGCTAATCCTTTATTACTCACTGAGCCTGGGGGCTAAGATTTAAAGCCAGAGTTGTGAGGAAAGCACTCTGTAAACCTTAAAATGTGACAGGAATGGGAGATGCTGAATATCACCATTGGCTCCTGACACCCAAGTCCAGGGCTTCTGCCACACACCAGGCAACCAAGGCCCACTCCTATCTAAAGGAGGACAAGAAGCTGGGAGTCAGGGGTCACAGGGGCCTAGGTCAAAGTTCCTATTTGAGAGCCTGAGTGATAGGGACAGCATGTTTCTGAAGTCAATGAAGCATCTTAAAAGAGATACTGGAGTAAGCCTTCCCTGCCCCCACTTGCAGCCCTTCCTGTCCCTCCCTTTCTCCTGTCAACACCTCCTGGCCAGCCCCAGGCCACCACTCCTACCGTCTGCATCCCACAGATAGCAGGAGCTCAAGTCTCTGTCTGAGGCCATCCCAAAATAGCTGCTCTGCCCTCCCCTCCTGGACCAACCAAGTGTTCAAGTTTCCCCCATAGAAATTCAGCCTCAGAGGGTGACTGTCCAGGGGGAAGACGTCTCCAGGGCCCGCCCCCCTCCCCACCAGCTCCCCCTGAGGAGCTGAGGGCTCCTGCACAGGACCTCTCATGTCAGATCACCCTGTTCTGCTACAGCAGGAGGCCTGGGAGTGGACATGGGTAGAGACTGAGAGAGTGCCATGAAGAAGGAAGAATGAAAGCCTCATATGTTCACTAGGTTGGGGAACCCCATACAAATATGGGAAATGCTTCTGGAGAGGAAAGTACCCCCACCCCCCATCCCCCAAACCAAAGCCTGGCTTGGCCTGTTCCACGTCATTCTGAGAAGGTCACCCTGAAAGCGTTTCTGCCCTGGGTAGCCAGGGACTCTGTGTTGGAGAAAGCAACAGTCCGCTCTGTGACCTTCTCCCCTTCACCAGCAGTCAGGAACAGAGGCTGGGGAGCCTGGTCCATGGTCACCTCCCAAGAGCACCCCCCCTTGCAGAAGCAAAGAATCAGCTCCGGCCTCTTCTGTCCTCCCCAGGTGGGCACAGAGGCCAACTGGGGGTACGTGCATAAGAGCACAACTGAGGCAGCAGGTATGGTCTTATTTAATTATCTCTAATATTAATCTTATAAAATCAACACATACATCTATTCCAGAAAGCCCCCTTCCCTGCTTCCCTCCCACTCCAGCATAGCTAAGGTGCAGGAGGGTGGAGACTATACTGAGTATGTGTTAAGGCCTAGGGAAGGAGGAGCATCCCAGCCTGCAAGGATGGGACCCTCCAGGTTAGGGACCCCCTGCAGTTCCATCCTCCAGCTCACTCCTAGGGAGACCAAGCGGTTAGTCAATCCAGGAGGAAGAGCAGCTGAAAGACAGGGAGAAAGGACTCCCCAGCTATTCACTCCTCAGCCTGGGGAGTCTCTGAATTCCCTCCTTCCTTGACATCATTGTGACATCGATATCTCACCCCAAGGACAGCCAGGCACAGAAGGTAATCAGTCTTCCCGGCCCAAATCAAACCCTGGCCCAGCAGGAGAGATGGGCAAAAGGGAGACAGGAGGAGGGAGCTGGAGGAAAGGGGAGCTGAGGGCTGAGGGTCGAGGGGAAACCAGGGCAGCCCTCCCACCCTGACACTTTTATTTGGTTTTGACATTAAAAAAATAAAGCAGAGGCCCCCCGGGGAGCCAGGCCACATGATGAGAGTTCCGTGGCCTTGTTTTTCTATATAAAAACTGGGATGAGAGCAGCCTCCTCCACCAGCCCCAGGGCCAGGGGAGGCCTTGTGCTCACAGCACGTCCGCGCGCTTATCCCGTACACGATTACGTGCTTTCGTCCGGGCTTTGAAGGCGGCTGAATTGTAAAGGTGCTGGAAAAGAGAGGAGAGGCCGCTTAGGAGCAAGCCGGGGTGTTGCTTTCCTCAGGACCCCAAAGAAAAGGCTGGCTAGGGATGAGGGAGAACACGGCCAGTCTCCCTGAGAAGGGAAAGCCCAGGCTCTCACGGTCCTCCCACTCCTCCCAACCCAGCGGCCCTCTCATCAAACAGGCCAAACTGTGGGGAAACGGCACAGACAATTTGAGGCAGAACGAGAGAGAGCCAAGGCGGGGGTCAGGGCCAGCTACACACCTTCTCAAAGCGGGAGATCTTGCTGGCCTTCATGGCGGCAGCGTCCAGCACCAACACCGGTCCCAGGTCAAAGACGTCTCGAAGCAGCTCATTGTTCTGGGAGAACGAAGGGCACAATGTGAGCCAACGAAGTCCCAGGCCTTTGGGAGACGGGGGAGGGCGGATGAGGCAGGGGAGGGTCCCGCTCCTTCTGACTCATCGCCTAGGACAGTACCTGGAGGTGGTGGAGGACACCAGAGCCTAAGGTCTCCTTAAATGCTGCGTATGTCCGGCGTCGGACCCAGCTGTCCACATACATACATTCCAGTCCAAACTTGATTGTCTCTTCCTGGCACTCTCCAGTCTAGAGAACACGGACCAGGGGAAGGCTGTTAACCCCCAGGAACCAGTTCTCAGCCCCTTCTCCATGCTAGAGGAGGGGAGGGGTTGAGGTCCTTAGTGCTGGGCTCATGGAATAATGTGTGTTATAATTGTCTGGTTTATGCCTCCCTCCTCTACTAGGCCATGGAGGCAGAAACCATGTCTTACCTACACTTTTTCTCTTCCCTACAGACAAGCCCAGTGCACCCAGGAGATGCTTAATCAACATTTGTCCAAAGAATGCCCTTCCATGCCGACAGTGAGGGTGGCTGGGCACGCAAGACGGCCTGAGGAGCAACCCCACAGGACCACAGAGGACACAGCCCATCTGGCTCAGGCCCCTCATTTCAGAGAAGCAAAAACTCAGGTCCAGAAACATGGGATGGAATGGATAGATTCCCAGAGTTGGGGACAGTTCCACGAGCTTCTTTGTTTCTCCAGCGTCTAGTACATCATTAGTGCTTAGTAAACATTTGCTATTGTTGGGTTTAGTAACTCAACCAGGATCACACGAATCTGAATTCAGGCCCCCACAACAGCTGGGCTAATTCCAAAAACCAAGGAGAGGAGGAAAAATTTGGCATAGGTAACTAACCACCCCCAGGGCTCCACATTGGCTCTGTGTGCGTGCACATGTGTGTCCACGTGTACATGCATGTGCATGTATGTATGTCTGTGTGCAAGAGCCTCCCCACCTCAATGAAGTGCAGCACATCCCGGAAGATGGAGCGCTGTTTCCGCCGATCGGCCTTGGCCCGGTACTTGTTGCTGTCCGTGGCCAGGGCTCGGAGGGTGCTGCACAGGGTATCGGTGTCCTCATACAGGAAGTCCTCCTGAAGGAACATTCGGACACAGTGGCTTGGGGCTGTCCAGCTTTCCCTAAGCCCCCCTCCCCATCCCACCTCACAGAAGTGGCCCCAAGACTCCACAGGTGGCCCTCGCCCCCCGACCATAACAGGCTCCAAACTTCCCCTCTTGGTCCCAGTCTAGATGTCCCCTCCCACCCGCCACTCCTAGTACCTCTATATCCCGGCCCAACTCAAAGAGCAAGGCAATGGTCTCCCCTGCTGCGATGCGAAGGTGCACGCTGTCGCTGGACAGGAGCTGGGGCAGCTGGGGCAGCTGGCTGTGCAAGGGCAGGGGGCACTGAGTGAGCAAACACTAAGAGCTCCCCTCACCCCGGTGACAGGCAAAAGCTCCTCACTCGCTACAGGAACTCTGGGGAAGAGGCAAGTGGCCAGGCTCCACCCAGCCTCGTGGCTCCTCACTGCTGCTGTCCGGAAACCTCCACCCCCTTGGCGGTGCCCCCTTCCCCTCCTGCCAAGCAGCTCAAGAAAATGGGAGCCGTATCCTGTTCTATCTCCCTGCAAGAGGGCAAATCCAGGCAGTATGTCTAAAGGAAAGAGCGCTGCACGCGGTGTCAGAAAACCTAATTTTGAATCTAAGATTTTCCACTTAAAAGCTCTCTCGCCTTTGACAATTCAATTCTCTTTACAACAGAAATTCAGCTCTTATTGGGGCAGGACTGCATCCAGGCCTACCCCCTGAGGTATGAGAGGATGAAACGGGCACTACCAAGGATGAGGAGAAGACCAGAGGAGTCTACCAGCCCTCCCTCGTCCCCCCGTAGCCCTGCATACCTGTCCAGAACCCTGCTGATGTGGGAACCAGGGCAGATTGTAAGGAGCAAGGCCCAGGCCTGGAGGGCACAGCAATGCAGGGCTTGAAGGTGTGCCAGGGCAGAGGATGACTCCTCCCTACAGGCCCCACTGAAGATGCCCTCGAGGCAGGCTAGACATGAGATGAGGTCCTGTGGGAAGACAGAAGCCCAGGGCAAGGAAGGTGTCAGAGAGGCTGCTTGCCAGCTTCATCAGCCCTCTGTTCGAGCAAAAGTCCGGCCTGGGAGGCCAGCCGTCCACACCTGCCAGCAGCACCAGTGAGGTGACCTAAGGTCAGCTGAGGTGAGAAGATGCTCTGAGCCCTTGAAGGGAAAAGGGAGCCGAGACAGGGTGAACTCACCTCCACATCAGCAGCAGCAATGTAACAGCACATCCCCAGGGCTGTGGCACACTGCAGGGGAGAGCAGGTCAGGGGGTCAGACTCTCTCAGGATTCCCTCAATAACCCAGGCCTCAGAAACACAGGGCTGACCCCAAGCCAGAGAGAAGTCACCTCACCTCTGGGCCTCAGTCTCCTCATCTGTAAAATGAGGGGGTTGTACTCATGACCTATGACCCCATGACCTCTGTCATCCTACAATGCTAGCACCCTGTTTTGGCCAGTTCCTAAATCTAGCCCTAGCCCTTAGGGCCTCCTCTCTTCTGCCTCCCTACATATCAGCCAACCCCTTCCAGTCTGAGCCAGAGCAGAACCGATGGGATGAACTGTATTCAATTTAATACTCAGGAAGTCAAAGCGGCATACAGTCCTCTTTTTCTGTTTTGTGCATAAGGAAGCATTCAAGTCTGTTGACACTGGTCAAGTTCATAATAAAAAAGAATTTTTAAAATGAGCCAATGGAAAGGGAGACTGTGGGGCACCCAAGGACACTGGGCTCCATCCAGACCCTGCCCTCTTCATCTTTGCCCAGGAATATAAACCAGCCGTGCCCCGTTACCCCCGCCAGTCTAAGAAAAGGGCCATTGAGGGGAAAGAAAAGAAGGAGGCATCCCCTGGGTCCCGACCCCTAGGCTGGGTAGAGGGTCAAAGGCCATCGCTACGGGGCCCCCATGAAGGACAATTATTCTTCCAACAGATATGTGTCGACAGCTTACCATGCGGAGAGCTCTATGCTAAGCACAGGAGAGAACAAAACTGAGGCAGGCCCCAGGCCCTGCCCTCAGGTAGCTCAAAGTCAAGGAGGGGAATAACATTGATCAGAACCACGGCGTCTCAGAGCTGGAAAGGGCCTCGAAGGCCATGCATTTCAGCCTGTTGCTGAATCAGGATCCTCATTCTAACATGTCTGCCAAGTGGCCAACGCGCTGCTGCCAGAAGCTGTCCAGAGCTAGGGGACTCTCTCCCTAACACCCCAGGCAGCATGGCACCCATCCTGTGTTTAGCCGGCCTCCTCAGCTTCTAGACCGAGTTTTTCCTTTCATTGAGCCAAAACCTGGCCCTGGGCAACGCCTCCCCATTGCTCCTCCCATTTCTGCCCTCAAACTGAATCCTTTGTCCATGAAAGAGCCCTTCAGATACACCGACGGTGAGCAGGCCCCAACCAAAGCTCATAAATCTCCTGCTTTATGCAGAAACACATTTTTTGCCCTTTTCATCATTAAACTGCTCCAGAGGAAGGAGGCACAGACAGCGTGCTGTTCAACAGCCACGACAACCTGTCCCTCTCAGGCTGACCATCCCCAAGATCCCATGGCCCAATCCTGGACATGACAGGATAAGGACAAGTGAGAAGAGGGCTTCAAATCCCCCTTCTCCTTTTCCTTAGGTGACTCTGGGCGAGCTCTGGGAGCCTGTGTTTCCTCCTCTCTAAAACAAGGGGTCTGACAGGCTGGTGCCTGATAATTATGGTCCCTAAGCTGCACAGGCCTAGAGAAAGGAGGTGAGTCCGGGGTAGATGTGTGGGGAGGGGTGACAACAGGAGGTGCTCACACTGTGCCGAGCTCCAAGGCTGGCGGAGGTATCAGTAAGAATGCTGACAAGCAGGGGCCTCAGGCTCCGGAAGAGCTCCTCTCCCTCGGGCCCTGAACCCATCTGAAGGCACAGGAGGGTCAGCACAGTTGCAGCAAGAGACTGTTCTCTCCTTTCCCTGCAAAGGAGGGTGCGAAAGCCCTTGTCAGGCACCTAATGGAGAGCCCAGGGACCTCGGGAGAAGGCCGCCCCCTGGAGCCCCACGTCCTATAGGCCCAGGCCCAGGCTGCCACAGGAGCTCCCAGGCCTGGCCTTAGGCAAGGGAGGCTGGGGCAGTGTTGGGGCGGGAAGGGCCAGAAGACCAAGCCGGACCTTTCTTGAGGCACTTTTCGAGGGAGTCAGTGAGGGTGAGGCGACGCTCCAGTAGAAAGTCCAGGAGCACCCGGGAAGAGAATGCCAGGCGCAGGCTCTCCAAAGCACCCAGCCTGGTCTTGGCACTAGAGAATGAGGACAGAAGGGTGAGCCTTCGGGGCTGATCCGGGGCTCTGCTCCCCCTGGGGCTCATCCAGACTGGGGAACAGACCACACAGCACAAAAGCCTGAGTTGGGCCCCAAGGACTTGGACAAAGACCAGGGAATTGAACATAGGCATGCAGGCCAATACCCAGCCAAGAGAGCTACGGCAGTGACCCTCCCAGGGAGAGGATGGGGCCTTCACAGCTGATCAACTCGACTCCCAAAGGGAAGAGGGGCAGGATAGAAGGGGTGGGCCACAGCAGCCATCCTCCTCCCCACACGAGCAAGTACCTCTTGTCGGCCACGTCATCCACGCGTTCCTTGAGCTTCTCTTCCAGCTCCTCTTGCTGGGCTTGCTCATCGACGACTTCATTGCCTGCAGGCCCCCCCCCAACAGGAGCCTGTCAGCTCCCCTTCATGGCCCCAGCCCCTGAGAAAGGGTTCGGGGGACTAACCAAAGGCTGCATCTCTCCCACCCTGCACTGGGAGGAGGCCTCTGAGCAAGCCCCCAGGGCCCTCTCATCCTCCCTGCCCCGGCCTCGCCTTACCTAGGCTCTCCTCGGCAATGCTAGCACCCTCACTCGTACTGCTGTAGTGACTCAACACTTCACTAGCCGCTTCATCATCGCTGGAGGGAGAGTCGGCCTGGGTACTGCTCCGAGCTCCTGGGAAGGGCCAAAATGGGGGAGGTCAGCCCAGGGGGTAGTTCAACCCCCTCATTTTACAGGTGAGCAAACTGAGGCCTACAGAGGCGAGTCCCAGTACGTATCCATCCCAGCTGGCTTCAGACTCATGTCCTGTTTCTACAACCAGTTCACTTAGGAACCCACAAAATCAAAGAGGCTGTGATAGGAAGGGCTCTTGCTGGGCTTTGAATTTTACTCTCTCTGCCTTCCTCCAAGCAATGGGGCAATGCCAACCCAAATAGCCCCTAGAGCACATGAGGCCTTGCCAAAAGAGAATACAGTCAGTTCTGGGTTGGCTTGAACAAAAGTTGTTTAAAGCCTCAAACACAACGAAAGCATCCAAGCAGAATTTCTTATCCAGGAACCCAATGCCATTCAACGCCACTGTGCATCCTTAAAGAAACCACAGAGATACCCAGAAGCTATAGCTTGGGGATGGGCCTTATGAACAGCGTTTCTGGAATACGAGACCTCTAATGGCTGGGAACTGGTGCCAGCTAGAAGCAATCAAGTCCTTTCCAAAGGAACACCATCTGACCTTTGTCTTGGTGAGAATCCCTACGTCTTTCAAATTTGGCATAGGGCCTGCCTAATGCAGCTCGTGGTGACTTTATGAAGCTGGTTACTCCAAGAGATGGCACGAGCTCAAAATAGAAATGTGATAAAGAGGAACTGATATTGATTTAATGACAACAGATCCCCAGCAGGCTATCAGGGGAACACCGAGACACTGGGGGGAGGTCTCTAACACAAGACTGACATGGTACTGTGCCTTGTGACCTATCTCAGCAGAGCATGTCCTGATTTTCTTATAAGGCTCCCAATACTGTTTACCACCATTTTCCCTTCTACTTGAAGGCTCAATGCTCAGCCCCTATCCCACCAGAGCGAGACTCTTTCAGCACTTCTTAAACTGTGGGTCTTGACCCCATACGGGCCTTAGAATCTAAGGGACTCTCATTCACCCAGTACTTTGCGGTGATGGAGAAAAGCGGCTGGTTGTCTACAATGTCCAAAAATAGACGCCCGTGCTAAGGGGGGCTCCTGACCGCCACTCCTAGCATGGATCTGTCTCTGATCGCACATGCAGCTCTCATCAGAAATCCCTTCCCTCTGTCACTGAAAAAAGGAAAGCTAAGGTCCTGAGCAGAAACAGAAAGGGCAGGGTAGCAATAGGACTGTTTCTAAGGGCACTTGCCTCACAAGACTGTAATGTGAAACATATGAGATGATGTATGTAAAATGCTTTGAAAACCTCCATGTGCTATATAAATGTCAGCTAAGGGATCTGACAGAACTAACCTTGGCCCACCTGGAGGTGACAGGAGCCCTCATCTGAGATGAAGAGTTCAACTAGACCTAACTGCCCTAAGGCCCCAGTCTACCAGCTCCAGGACCCAGGGCAATGTGGTCACACCCACTTCCTTCCCAAGGCAAAGAAAAAAGACCAAGGGAGGAGGAAGGCCCCAGCAAAGGGCTGGGTAGAAAGCCAGTCCCTCCAGTTCAGGCCTGTCTGTCAGCCCCCTTTGCCTGCCTAACTCTGGAGAACCGTCGTTACAGGCGCATGTTCAGGCCCAGCCTAGCTAGGGTAATGGCTTCTTTGCCTTCCTGCAACAGCTCCCAAGTCTCAGCCTCATCTGCCCACCTTTCAGGCACCCACCTTTTGGTTTTCAGGTGTTACCAAGAGCCCAGATGCTTCTAGGGGTATTCGATTCTGCTCTGAAGCTGGCGGGGGGTGGGGAGGGGGGTGTTGACAAAGTGAACAATTACCCTGGATTCTCAAAGTCAACCACCTGACATTCCCTAGAAGTCCTTGGACATGGAGTTGCCATCTTCTGGAATACCACAGCTTCCTTAAGGCCCCAAAGGGACAAATGACCTAATACCTGCCCTGTACACACTCGTGTGACCTATAAGTTCAGGGCTGAGCAAACACATTCTCTGATCCTATATGGTCCACAAAAGGAACCAAGCCTGGAAGGCCTCCCCCTAGCCTGGGAGAGGAGACAGGACCTCTGAGTACTGACAGCCCAGCACATCCACATGCCCTGAGAAGGCCAAAAGGTGGTACCAAGGCTTCAGTCTAGGGGCTCCCTCTTCTGCTCTATGCCCAGGACCCCTCTGGTCTCCAGGACAGCCAAAGGGCATCTTGCTGGGCTCAGGGGTCAGCCCACGTCAGGGTGGGATCCAGCCTCGCTAGGCAGGCTATGGAGGCTCACTAGTAGAAGGTGAGAGAAATTCCCAAGTCTGTCTGTATAAGCTGAGAGGAGGCAAGCCCCACCTCTCCTTCCTCAAGGAGTTTGTAGATCACATCTCTGGGGACTTGGGGAGCCAGTATAAGGAGATGACCAGGGTGCACATCCTTGAGAAAAAAGGGAAACCAGCATCTTTTCCTTCCAGTATTCAGATACTAAATTTACTTTTTTCTCTTGCCTGAAGGTAGAATAATATAGTGAGAATATTGACTCTGGAGTCAGAAAAGCTGAGCTTGAATCCTGACTGTTACTATCTGTGTGACCTTGGACCAGCACCTTCCCCATCCAGAGCCTCTGTTTCCCCATGTGAGGCTGGACTCTGGAATCCCTTCACACTTGTATGATCTAGTCACCATGGTCTGAACCTAACCTGACAGATGCTAAGTGTTGGGACAGTCACAGGACTCCCAAGGGCTCTACTTATCACATTTCACAGACTTTCCAGCAAATGCTGATAAGGTAGGCAGTCACCTTTCTGCCTCTCCAAGACAGCCCTGGCCGCAGCACCAACCAGCTCTGCAAGAGTAAATGAGCAAAGGCTATAATACCTGCTTCCACAGACCCTGCTACAAATGCCCCCACTTTCCTTTCGTATCAATCACTGATTCGCTTCCTGGTCCCCACCCCTGAAAGGATTAGGGATTGGCAAGGGCCAGGAAACCAGCACCGTATTCCACATGCAGACCTGGTTCAGCAAGTTTCACAGCAAGCGGCAAGTGAGCTAAGAAAGAAAACTTTGGATTCAGAATATTAGGGTTCAAGTCCCAGGTTGCTTTTTACCAGCTGTGTAATCATAGTTGGGGGGGAGGGGGTCAAGAGTCTTGGCTCCAACACTTACTAGCTGGCATGTGATTTCCTCTCTCTAAGCCTCAGTCTCCTCATTTGTAAAATGGGGATAATTCCTTCTTCCCCAGAACTGTTGTGAAGAAAGGTCTCTGTAAACCTTAAGGCTGTTATTATTAAAAGGTCAAGTGCTGAAGGCAAAACTGACCTGGGTTGGAATGCCAGAAAAAAATGGCACAGGATGTCAGAGGTGGAGAAGACAAATGTCTAAGTTAGAAGCCTGGCCTTAAAGCCCAGTTCTACCATCTCCTAGCTACATAAGGAAAATCCATCTTTAGACACCACGTGCTCCAGTCTCCTTCATTTACAGATGGAGAAATAGAGATGTTGAATGGGAAGTAAACTTGTCCTCAGCCACGTGGGCTGTGTATAGGTAAAGCTAATACTATAACCCAGGTGTCCTGCCTCCCAGGCCAGGCTTCCTTCCTCTACACCAGGCCCATAAAAAAGGCTGAAGTTCAGCTTCCACGTGGCTCTATTTTCCATGGGCATGTGCCCAGAAGCCTAGAACCGAGAAGCTAGCTACACGATACCTCTGGAGGGGAGGAGGGGAAGCAAGGAGGAGGAAGGACGGGGATGGTGCGGAAGGATCACCTCCTCCCATGGGAAGCCCACTGACCACAGCTCCCCCAAGGCAGATCCAGGGCTACAGGTGGCTTCACAGGAATCCCTTGGGCTGCCTGCCCTACTCAGTTCCCATTTCCTGGACAAAGTCCTATCTAATTCCTACCTATTTGCCCCAAGAGAGACTGTGCCTCTGACCTCTTCTCAGATTCTCCCTCCCCCTTCACCGCCTATAATACGAGGCCCTCCTTTACGTAGCCCTCTCACACTTGCCCAGTGGGATCCCCAGAAACTCCAAGACCTTAGCCTTACCTCTCTGTTCAGCCCACTCAAGTCCCTCACTCAGCTTCCCCAAGCCTGTTTACACCACCCCTGTCCTGATTCTAGATCTTGATCTAGAGCCCCTCCAAGCCCTCTTATACCATCTCAATCCTGATCATACCCAGAGTGCTCCAGACCCCTAAACCCCTCATACCATCCCTGTCCTGACCATATCCACGGTCCTCCAGACCCCCCAAGGTCCCTCACATCACCCCTATCCTGAACATATTGTGCCCCTCTCACAGTCATGTAGACCCCCTAAGCCCCTCACTCCACCCCTGTCCTGACCATACCCCATGGTCCTCCAGACCCCCCAAACCGCTCACACCACCCCTGTCCTGACCATACCCACGGTCCTCCAGACGCCCCAAGCCCCTCACACCACCCCTGTCCTGACCATACCCACGGTCCTCCAGACCCCCCAAGCCCCTCACTCCACCCCTGTCCTGACCATACCCATGGTCCTCCAGACCCCCCAAGGTCCCTCACATCACCCCTATCCTGAACATATTGTGCCCCTCTCACAGTCATGTAGACCCCCTAAGCCCCTCACACCACCCCTGTCCTCACCATACCCACGGTCCTCCAGACATCCCCTAACCTCACAGCACCCCTGTCCTGACCATGCCCACGGTCCTCCAGACCCCCCAGGCCCCTCACACCACCCCTGTCCTCACCATACCCACGGTCCTCCAGACAGCCGAAGCCCCTCACTCCACCCCTGTCCTCACCATACCCACGGTCCTCCAGACCCCCGAAGCCCCTCACTCCACCCCTGTCCTGACCATGCCCCCGGTCCTCCAGACCCCCCCCAAACCCCTCATACCACCCCTAGCTGATCATACTGCGCCCCTCCTCAGTCCTTCAGACCCCCTCCCCCACGTCCCTCAAACCCTGCTCAAGGCCCCAGGATCTTCAGCCCCCTCCTCACCCTGCCCCCAGACTCCTCTTAACCTTCCCCCAGCACCCTTCGTTAAGTTCCGAACCCTCAGATCCCGCCCCCCGGCGCCCCTTCCTCAAGCCCCGCCCCGCCCCTTCCTCAAGCCCCGCCCCAGCTCCCAGGCCCCGCCCCCGGACCCTCGCACTCACCCCCACCTCGGCGCTGTCCTGCCCTCCGGGGCGCGTGTCCCTTGCGGGCGCGGGGCATGCCGGGCCGGGCAGGCGGCGCGCGGGGGCGCGGGGTCAGAGCCGGCGGGGACTCGCGTCGGGGTTCGCGCTCCTGGGCGCCAGCGCCAGCGCGCGCCGCGAAAAGACAGGCAGAGGCCGGGGGCAGCACGCCACGCGCGCCACCATCTTCGCTCAACTCCCCTAGTAGGTCCCACCCCTTTCAGCGTCCCGCCCGAACCGCTAGGGCCGTTGGGACACTGAGTCCTCCCGGATCCCCACCCCGATGGCTCCTGCAGGCCTCCAGGGAAGGCCGAACCACAATCCCCACGGGGGTCCGTGCGACGCTCTGCCTTTCCCCGCCCTCCCCGATCCGCGAAGCAGCGAGGCATCTCGGGAAATAGAGTCCCGTCCTAAGGGAAAACGGAGACATAGGGCGCATACGAACTAAAAGGCCCACAATGCCCCAGTCCCAGCGCTAGGTTAACTCTTAAATTGCCGAGTGACAGGAGGCCCCACGTGCCTACGTTTTCATGTGCGCTTGCTTCTAAGTCCTGTATTACTTTAAGAATGATCTTCAGTTATAAGAACTTTTTCTATAGCACCTTAAGGTTTGTAAAGCCCTTTCCCCACGACAATCCTATGAGTTAAATAATGCAAGTATTATTCTCTTTATAGAGCTAGTAAATTGTGTTTGGGGTGGAGGGACAAAATCAGCCAGCACACGTGTAGAGAGGGAAAGGAAAAATGATTTTATGGCCAACTTAACTGTGGCATGAAAGTACAGACTAAGACGAAGTATACTCCACAAATACCGTGACAAGTAGCATATGGGGATGTTCAGACCCACCTCCTGAATCCCAGGTGGACCAGCTCCCAGTTCATGGTCCTTGTGCCCAAGTCCCTGAATGTAGGGCTGCAAGGTTCAAGGGAGATCACTCAAGGCCACATGTAAGATATCAAGGATGTAGTTGCTCTGTAGGAGTCAGCCAGAGCCAGAGAGTAGGGCCATTTAAAAACCTAGACTAAATATTACATTACGTTACAAGGGGTTTGGTTTGGTCTTGTGTTTTTAGGATTTACAGCTGGAAGGAAGATCATTTGTTTCAATCCCCTCATTTTGCACTGTAGCAGAAAAAATGTTAGATTTACAATCAGAAGACCTGGGTTCAAATTCTGACTACAAAACTAGCTGTGACTTTAGTCAAATCCTTTCCCCTCTATGGGCCTCAGTCCCCTAATTTATAAAATTAGAGTTTTGATTTTTGAGGTACCTATTAGCTTTAACTCTAATTCTCTTTAAAAAAAAAAGATTAGGGAATATGAGGCATTGAGAGAGGAAGGAATTTGTCTGAAGTCAAAATCTCGTGCCTTTGGGCACAGCAGAGGAATAGAGGGGAACATTTCCAGGCTCTGTAGCAGAAGGGGGAGTTTTAGGAAACAGGCAGGAAAAGGCCTCCACAACCAGTCTCTTTGGAGTCAGGGAGAATGAGGCCAGTGGAAACAACTTAAAGAAGCTCAGAAGGCAAGGAAAGATATAGGTGGCTCATAGCTTTGTCCCCACAGTCAGGAATCCTCTGGGGACAGGGCTCAAGGTTACCCCCTTCATTCTGTGCCAGGTACAGGCACCTTGCAGGTAGTGCCTGCCCAGCCTGGGTAGCAGAGGCATCGGAAGTGGGTCCATTTGTCAGGGTCTTCCCTGGGGGCTCCCAAAGCACCTGCTGGTTCCAAGTGCAAGAAGATGTCATCATTGTTGGGCTCCCGTCGGGCACAGCGTCCGTTGCCATGGCACAGCTGCTGGCTGCAGGCGTGGGCAGCCCTAGTCACATTGCTTAAGTAGGGGCCCAAGATGTCTGACAGGTAGCTCTGAAGAAGCTCGCACTGTTCCTGAGGATGGAAGATAAAAAGAAATCCTTCATCCTTCAGAGGAAAGGGAAAGAAAGGAACACCATCTCAAAGGGAACTGAATCTCCATACCTAGTCCTGGGACCAGCTTCCCCTTCCCCCCCCTTCTCCCTGATCCTTGAATCGTGGTCAGATATACTCCCTCCTGGAATGGGAAGAGACAATAGAACATTAAGTATTGGAAGGGGCCTTAGTGACCACCTAACTTAACTCTTGTGTTCTACAGCTGGAGAAAAAGCAGGGATTACAAAGGGAAATGAGCTAGCCAGTGTTGCCCAGTTAGGAGCACGAGACCTAGAGTTCCTAGGTAGTGTGGCACAGAGGAAAGAGAATGGGCTTTAGATTCAAAGGACCCGAGTTCAAATTCCAGTTCTGCCACTCACAACCTAGGCGACAGTCGGCAAGTCACCACCTCCAGGCTTTTGTTTCCTCAACTATAAATTGGAGGAACTGGCCAACGTGGCCACTAAAATTGCTTCTAGCTCTAAATCCAGGGTTCTATGAATGCTAAGTGACATGAGCAGAACCGGGAGAACACTGTACACATTGCATTGTGCGATGCTCTTCGATGACAGACTTCGCTCTTCTCAGCAATACAATGATCCAAGACAATCCCAAGGGACTCGTGGAGGAAATCACGATGCTATCCACATCCAGAGAAAGAACTAGGGAGTCTGAATGCAGATCGAACCATACTATTTTCACTTTTTTTTCCCTTTCTTACGGTTTTTCCCTTTTGTTCTGATTCTTCTCTCACAACATGACTAATGTGGAAATATGTTTAACATGATTGCACATGTATAACCTATGTCAGATTGTTTACCATCTTGGGAAGAGAAGAGAAGGGAGGGAAAAATTTTTGGAACTCAAAATCTTATAGAAATGAATGTTGAAAATTATCTTTGCATGTAATTGGAAAAAACAAAATACTGTTTACAAAATTAATACATAAATAAATCTACGGCTGTAGTTCTGGCCTCCAAGGCCAGGGCATTAAGAGTAGAAGTGGGAATTTTGAGTGGACACAGGGGCTGGAAGGAGAAGAATCACTTACCCTGGAACTGGAAAAAGAGAGATCTCCCCAGAGCACCACACCTTCTATCCCCAGGGCCACACTTACTCCAATGGTCTGAATCAGGTCATTCTGGGAAGGGAGAAATGTTGCTCAGCCACCCTTGTCTCTTGGCTCTGGCCAAACTTCCTGGTCCCCCAGCTCCCTCCTCAGACTAGGAACTCCAAAAGCTCCCTGGAGATTGGGACTACGGCTTCCCCTCAGATGAAAGGCTCACCTGGGACAGAAACTGCCCAGAGCTAAGGTGAGTAAGGCGGGTATAGGCCAGCACAGGCAGAGGACGCGGGTGCCCGAACCGTGCCACTCGGAAAGCCTCTTCCAGTCGGTGTCGTGCGTAGCTCTTTCGATAGACCTGGGGCAGGCCGGGTGGGAGGTAGATGCTGGGGAAGAGGGCAGTAGAAGCTTCCCAAAGCCAGCGCAGCTGGTCATTGTAGGCCTTGTCTGCCATCTGGCACTTCCCGGTATAATTGTGCCTGCCCCGCCAGGGGCTTCGGCAGAGAGGGAATCGATAGAAGCCCCACAGCCCCCTGGGACGAAGCACCTGTGCCAGCTGCAGGGTGCCCTCCATTAGTGCCCGAGCAGCCCGCTCAAAGGCAGCCCGAGCCTCTAGGCGCTGCTGCTTAGGAGGCAGATCTGGCCACTGCTGCTGGGCCCAGGCCCAAGATGCCTTTCGATAGATCCAGCGGGGCCCCCAGTTCCGGTTCCAGAGGGGGTGCCACTCTTCCCAGTCAAGCACAGCTAAGCCTCTGAAGCCCTCATGCATGAGGCCAGAGATCTGACTGGTGACTAGGGCGAGGTGCTTGTGCAGGTGAACAGCCTGGGGGATACCTCCATGGTGGAGGACACCCCTGGGTCCTAGGTAGGGGTAAAGGCCAAACTGGTTCTTGTAGAAGATGGTAATGTTCTGGCCCCGGAAGCGCTGGGCCTGGTTGTATACAATGCCAAAGGGCTCCAAGAGCAAGGGCTGGCCAAAGTGGGTTTGGCATCGGGCTGTTGGCACATTCCACACTGCAGTGAAGGGGCGGCCCAGATGCCACGAGGTCGCCCACCCACCCACCAGGCACAGGGTGGCCCAGCCCACCAGATAGCAGCCCCCATTCATAGTTGGGCCCAGCAGGGAGAGACCTGTAGGGGAGAGAGGAGACTAGAGTGAGGGGAAGGAGCACAGGCCTGAGGAAGGATTAGATTTGGGGCCCTGACATCTCTCATTGAGTCACACGTTGCCTGCCCCGCTCCCATCCTCACAGACCTGTCACTGGGCCTGTCAGGAAGGGCAGAGAAGGCTGAGCATCCAGGAGACTGAAGCCTGGAGCAACATTGTAAGAGGAGGTTCCCCGCAGCGCACCAACAGGTGAAATAAGCACAAAGGACAGACCCTAGCTGTATGGTCCCCAGGACGGGGCTGCTTTATTTAGTGCCGCTCACACAGAGCCATGCTGCTTAACAAGTCAACAAATCTAACCAACGCTTATTAAGCACCTGCTGTGTGCAGAGACCTCTGCCCACTGTTCAGATCTGACACGGGCCCTGACCCAGTCACTGAGCCTAGGACCTGCGAGGCAACTGGCACAATGTCTGAGGCATCGCGGGGTGCTGGACTTGGAAGAAAAGCCTGGGACCAAACACCAGCTCTGCCACTTTACAGGTCTGAGCTGCCACTCTAGGACTCCATTTCCTTCTTTAGAAAATGGGGACAATAATGCATATGTGCAGCCCCTCCCTCACAGGGGCATTGTAAGAGAGGTGTTTCATAAACCTTCAAGCACTAGACACTGCTAGTATAGCCATTATCTTCTCCTTGGTCTCTTATTCTCCAGCTCTTCTACTGGGAGTCTTTTTGGCACTTTGAGATTGTCGCCCCCCAACTCCTCCCCCCCAAAAAGAAAAATGGGATGGGGCTGGGTGATCACCCCATCTTCTGCCTTCACTGGGGGAGCAGCACTGACAGCTAGGCTGTCAACACCCCCAAGGAAGCAGACTTCAGGCACTGCAAAGATTTCAGGGATCTCCTCAGGGATCTCTTCTGGCCATTCTTTGCGATCCTTCCCTGCATGCTTTCCTTCTTTCTATCCTCAGCTGAAAGGCCATGAGGCCAACCCCATCAGATCTCCTTTGTCATCCAAAATATGGGGCGGCCCCGGATGTCCCTATATGGCGTCTCCTCCAGGCTCTGCGGTGGGGAGCCCGTGGGGGAGAGACCTGGAGGGCTGAGAAGGGGGGCAGGTAAAGGAGGAGGGGGTGGTGGTGCAGGGGACAGATAGGGCCTAGGGCGGGGGGTCCTGAAAGTCTCCCTGCAGGGGCTAGGGGCTTTAGGCTCTGGAGGGCTGGCAGGCTGGGAGAAGGCCTGGAGGATGGCAGCAGACAGAGGGCTATGGAAGGCAACGCCCTGAACTGGTTCCCCGAGCCTGTAGCCCAGATGGGCATAGAAGTGCTGCTTGTCGTGGGTGGTCAGGTGCAGCCGACGAAAGCCCCGAGCCTTCGCAAAGGCCTCGGTGGCCTCCATGAGGCGTCGGCCAAACCCCTGACCCCGAAGGGCCCGAGCCACCACCACGGTTTCCACCAACAGGCTGTGATTGTGGGCAACGACTCGGGAGAGGCGGGAATGACCCAGGACGGTGGGCAAGGCCCCAGGGGCAGGGGGTGGCCCCAGCAGGGCCAGGCACAGGGGAAAGGAGTCTGAAGACTGGCCCAGCGAGTGCAGGCGTGAGGCTCGACTCCGAGGCCACTCCTGGTTGATGAGGTCAGCACAGGCATCCAGGAGCTCTGGACGCAGGTGGGCTGGCTCCAGGGTCAGCCCATCGAGGCCAGGGCCTGAAGCCAAGGAGGACAAAGAGGCCATCATCCAGCTGCTGGTCAGGAGCCGCTGCTCTCCCTCGGGATCTACGACCAATTCTCCATTCTCCTCCTGTGGAGTATCCAAAGCTGATGTGTCACAGAATCCCAGCAGGTCATGGCTGGATGGGACCTCAAGGGTCATCTAGTGCCCTGCACAGCATCCCAGACAAATGGTCACTCAGCTTCTGCTAACTAGGAGAGCTCGCTACCTAGTGGACCAGCTCTCACTGTTAGGAAGTTTATTCCTTACTAAATTATACCTAAATCTGACTTAATGCAACTTCCCAAACCCCCAGTGATTTTAGTTCTGCCCTCTGGGGTTCCAGACCTTAAACCTTTTTTTGGTGGACAACCCTTCAGATACTTGAAGACAGAGATCATACCACCACTCCCTCCCTGATTGCCCAGTTCTCTTGTCCAGGCAAAACAATACTCCCTCTTTCCTTTGACCAATCCTTTTATGGCCTGGTCTCTGTTGGGTCCCTATTCTGGCTTTTTTTTTTTCCAGTGTGAACTCAGTTCAGGGAGGGAGGGAAAACTCCTGTGAAATAAACACCAGCCTCCTATAAACTCCCAAAAGGTCCAAAGCAAAGTTATTTTTGGATTATCTGTGGGTTTGGGATTATTTATGTTGCTCTGCCAGCTTTGTTAGAAGAGGAAATCCTTCTCCTGGAGCAGCTGACAAAAGGCTGCTGAGAGAGAGGACAGGTTCCCCAGGCCCTAAATAGAAATCCTCAAATCCCCCTCTCCACCCCCACTTCAGCTCATAGGAGAAAGGACTAAGAAGATGGCCCTGGATACAAGAATCTCAGGTCTCCAATAACCTCCACCAAGAGACCCCCTGAAGCAGGGAAACCCAGGCTCCCAGAAAGGTGGAGGGTCAATCTGAAGGGGAGAGAGGTCAGGTGGTTAGGAAGGTGAGAGCCCCTAGGGCTGACGGGGGAAGGAGAAATAGAGGCCTGGCCCCCTCCCTCATGAGGGGCACTGTATGGCTCAGGTCTGGACTGACTTCTGCTTTTCTCCAAGGGATTGCAGAGCCGCACAGATAAGGATACCCCGCTTCCTCCCCACACGGGCTAGGTCCCAACGGCTGGCCCTCACCCTTCCTCCATCATGGCTCCCAAACCATGGTCTCCCTCACTCTCAAGGTCTGGGAGATGGGAGTCTGGACAGTAGGATGCCGTGTCTCTGTCTGGGGAGGGAAAGAGAATCAAACTCCCTGGTTCCTTTCCAGTCTAGAAATCTACATCCCAGGAGGGAGATGGCTGATGTGAGAACTCCCACGCGCAAGGTCCATCCAGACTCCTCATCAAACCACTGTAGACCGATGATGACTCTGTTGCAGGATTCCCGAGCCCAAAGAACCACTGAACATCAGAGATGGAAGGGATTCTAGAAACTGGCCCAGCCAGCACTCCCATTTTACAGATGGGGAAAGGGAGACCCAGAGGATTCTAGAAATCAACCAGGCCAACACCTTCATTTTACAGAAGGAGAAACTGAGGCCCAGAGAGGTGAAGGGATTCAACACTGATCACACATGAAGAGGCAGTTCATAGCAGAGCTAGGACCCCACATTAGGCCTCCAGACTCCGAGCTCTGTGCTCTTTCCACACTACTGTCCCCTTCTCTGCTCCTCCATCATCTTTTTTAAAATATCTACCCTCTTCCAGAGATGGGGTCAAGGAAGTCAAGGGAGGAAGGTGACCCAAGGGAAGGAAAGGGATCTACCTCTTGTCCGCTGCCACCAAGGACCACTGCCAGCTGCTCTGCTCAGTCTGAACCCCTTCTTGAAGAAGGAAGCTTCAGCTGTTTCCTGCCCCCACAAGGATGGGGGTAACCCATGCACGCTTAACCCCTGCAGTGCTGTGGGTGGAGGGGCGAAGAAGCAAGTATCCCTATCCTGCTCCCACCTGATTCCCCCCCCCCTTAACTGTTCCTATCAAGACTAGGACAAGACTGGGAAGAGGGGAGGAAGGGGTGTTGGTCTTCCCTTTTTTCTATTCCTAGGGACTGGGGGAATGTTCCCAAGCCTTTCTTCCCTGTGACCTAGGGCCCAACACCTCAAATCCTTCTATGCCTCAGTTTCCCCATTTATAAAATGGGGAAGCTGGGCCCGGCCTTCCCTGAAGGAAAGAAGGCGCATTGACCCGACGGTGCCTGCAGGGAAGCTCCCAGGACCCCCTCTAACAGGGAGGGGGCGCCCCTTAGGGCCTACAGACTGACAGACAGCCGGCGGGGACGACTGGGGGACAGATAACGTGGGGACGGCGGGGAGACGGACACAGGGAGGGAGGGGGACGCCCAGCCGGACACATGGGGACGTCCGGAAGACGGACACACGGACACAGGGAGGGAGGGGGACGCCCAGCTGGACACCTGGGGACGGCCGGACGGACACAGGGAGAGAGGGGGAAGCCCAGGGACACGTGGCGACGGCCGGAGGGCGGACACAGGATACAGGGGGGGACGGCGGACAGAGGGACACACGAGCTCAGCGGGAGGGCGGAGAGGCCAGGCGGGGTGGGGGGGGAGAGAGGGGGCGGGGCGGGGCGTGATACTGACATGCTGCCTCCGGGCTCTGGCTCTTCCCCCGCAGCCGCCGCTTCCCAGGCCCGGCTCCGCGCTCCGCTCCTGCCTGCCCCACGCTCCCCGCCCAGCGGTGAGGAAGACGCACAGCAGCAGCTTCCCGGCAGCGCCCCTAGCCCGATTGGGCACAGGGGCCGCGGGGCGGGGCCAACTTCACGAGGCAGTGCCCTGATCTGGTGTGCGCGCACGTGTGTGTGCGCGTGCCCTGCATCAGTGTGTGTGCGTGTGCATGTGTGTGCGTGTGCGTGTGCGTGTGCGTGCTCTGCATCAGTGTGCGTGTGTGTGAACGTGTGCATGAGTTGGTTTGGCCCTCAGTCCGAAATGTTAGTGAACAGCTTCGGGGGGCGGGGGACCCAGCGCTAATGTCTTATAATGAAGTACCTGTGACCCCGTACCCAGTGTTTGTGCGTATCTGACCGCGTGGGTCTGCGACAGTGGTTGGGACTAAGGGTAAGTTTTAGTGACAGTGATAGCAGATGCTTACCCGGGTCTGGCTCTAGGACAACCCAAAGGGCTCAAAAATATTCATACCCTGTTTAAAAATTCCTCTTTCTGAATAAATTTATGTTTAAGATAACTATTGAGGAGCCAGCATGGTAAGGTCAAAGTCAGAAGGCTTAGGTGCAAATCCCCCTGTGTTGCTACCTGTGTGACCTTGAGAAAGTCACAGCTCCTGTGGGCCTCAGTTTCCTCATCTGTAAAATAAGAGTTGAGCCAGATGACCTCTAAGGTCTATTCCAGCTCATCTCTGTATGATCTATGACATGTGCCCATCTATGGAAATCTATTTTTAAAATTTTCAACTGAACCTGTGATCTCATTGGTGCCAGTAAGGAAATTTCCTCTGCCAGTGTGGATGAACAACTCCCAATCAGACTGAGAGAGTTCCAGCAGGCACTGAAGGAATTTTCCTAGGGTCACAACAGCCAATGTGTGTCAGAGGGGCATCTTGAAGGAGGGTTTCCTGACTCCAGGGCCAGCTCTCAATGCAACAGGTCTTCTGGCCTTTCAGTGTAAATTCATACACTCATCAGAATAATCCTGCTTGGTCCTGAAGAAGAGATTTAAAAATAAACAAAAAAACCTCCACCCCTTCTTTGCAGAAGAGGGGTGGCTGTAGGTGTGCAACATAGCATATGCTATCAGAATGGATGAGGGTGTGGCAGAGAATTGGAGTCACAAGACCTGGGTTCAAATGTCACCCTAGATTTTATTACTCATGTGAATTTGGACAAGTAACTTAATTTCTTTCTTTCTCTCACATAAAATACTCTGCAAATCTTTGAGTTACAGGAACATCAGCTGTTATCAAGATACACACATGTATTGAACAACACCCAGGCAAAGAAGGGGTCAATACTCTATAGATTAAGCTCTGAGCCCTCACTGGAATTGAAGACGGGCATATGGATTGACTGATAAGCTGTCTGACTGATTGCCCTCTCTGGATTTGGAGTCACCCAGCACACCTGGAGCTGTGGATTTGCTAACAATTAAAGAAACCCACTCGGAAAGAAAGGGGAACTCAGTTTCTAAAGGTTGATACCTTTCTTCCCTGAACATCTCTTTATCATCATCATCATCATAATTGTTATTATTATTATTATCCTCATCATTATTATTGAAAAATCATTCTCATCTTCGTTCAATGGAGTTCAGACAGAAATGGTCCTGGGACAAGTTGCTATGCTGCCATTACTCATTTATTTTTAATATTCAGCAAAGCAGGTGGGTAAAATTATTGATTTTTGTCATTGAATAAAAATATTTGGATACAAGTGCACTGCCCTCAATGGCCCCTGACAATGGTCTACTCTCCCTCCCTACCTCTTATCCCAGTGGGAAAGACCAACCCAGAGACAAAACCATCATGAAGTATGACAAACTTTCCCCTCGATGTGATTTATAATAATTGTGTTGCTTAGAATAACACTGTTCTCGTTTCTATAGTGATTTATAAAGCACTTTTCTCCAAACAACCCAATAAAGTCCTGTTATCTCCCTTTGACTGAGGAAAACATCAGGGTTCAAAGAGATGGAATGTTATTCAAAGTCACACAGCTAGTATGTAGAGTGACAGTCATTGCAGGGTGGGAGGCAGTGACAGGGCCGTTTTAGAAAGGAAGCTGTCTCTGGCCTAGGGTACAGGCCAGAGAGTAAAAGGATCAGAGAGCCCTTCCGCTGTTCTCTTGTTCTTACCCAAGGCAATGTTTCTTTAGGGGAGTTAGGGGCTGCCCCTTCCTTGCTCACAGTGCTCCCCAGCCCAGCCTGTATAACAACGACACCTATATTCTGTTTTCATCTTGGCCAAGGACTCATCTGCCAGGAAACCTTGAAGGCTCAAGTGCCCACTGTCTGGCTGTCGATGAATAGAGAAGCTGGCTGGGCTGAGGAAAAGGAAGGCTTGGGGGTGATGCTGGCGGCGGGCACATCTGCCATGCCCTGAGCACAGCGCCTCACTGCAGAGGTAGGCAATGCTGGTGACATTCAGGATGAAGGGGCCCAGGGTGGCGTCCACGTAGTCCTTAATGGCCTGGCAGGATTCCTAGGGGCACAACGCAGACAGCCTTAGTACCAGACTTACCCAGGCACCCCCAGGATCATCTTCCATGCTAGCTTTGCCTGGGCATACCCAGAGGCATCAGGAGGCTCAGGACCAGCCTCTCTGGACACCCCTAGGAACAGTCCACGTTGGCTTTGCCTAGCGCCAGAAGGCTCAGAGACAGCCTTACCACTTCAGGGTAATCTTAGGGTGTGGAAATCTCAGGAAGAGGGAGGTGGTGATGCCTGAGTCTGTGGACCCTCTGCCCCCCACCCCCGCCCTACTGGTGTCCAGGTGTTGGTTGTGCTCTGCACATAAAGGTGTGTCCTTTCCTTTCCACCAGGGTTGCAAAAACTCTTTCAGAAGAACCTGCCATTCTTGCTTGGGTTCTCTTATTCTGAGGACGGCCTGGTAATGGGCATCTCTGTAGTTTCCTTTCTCTGTTTTGACTCCTTGGTTTAAGGATCAATACTATATTTGTATCATAGAAGAAATGTAGCATGACCCTTTCTTTTCATTTCTTTTCCCTTTTTTTGGAGGCACTCAGTTAAATGACTTGCCCAGGGTCACATAGCTAGGAAGTGACCTCTTCTTTTCTTTTTGTCCAGCTTTTACAGTATTGGAATTAACTGTTTTTTAAATATTCGATAGCATTTGCTTGTAAACCTATCTAGTCCTGGGTTTTTTTTCCTGTGGGAGTTCATTTTTGGCTTGTTCAATTTCTTTTTCTGTTACTGAATTGTTTAAGTTTTTCATTTTTTGTTCTGTTAATCTTGGCATTTTATATTTTTGTAAATATTCATCCATTTCATTCAGATCATCGGTTTTATTGGCATATAATTGAATATAATAATTTTTAATAATTTATTTTTTCATCATTGGTCATGAATTCATTGTTTTCATTTTTGACACTGGTAATTTGGCTTTCTACTTTTTAAAAATCAAATTAGCTAATAGCTTATCTATTTTATTGGTTTTTTTAAGCTGCTAGTTTTATTTATCAGTTTAATGGGTCTTATGCTCTCAATTTTGTTACTCTCTTCCTTGATTATTAGGATTTCTATTTTGATATTTAATTGGGATTTTTAAAATTTGTTGGTTTTCCAGGGATTTTTTTTAGTTGCATGCCCAACTCGGTGATGCGTTCTTTCTCTCTTTTATAATGTGCATCTCTGCTAGTCCATTGTCCACATGTGACACTGAGCCCTTGGGCCTCTCCCAGGCCCCACTCACCTTGGTGTGTTCATGGTCTCCACCCATCCATATCACAATTCCATCCGTACCCTGGGCCAAACTCTCTCCAATTGTATTCTCCAGCTCCTCCTGGAGGATGGGGGAATGTAGAAAGGGGAGCAAAATGCCTTTGTAAATATATTAACATCTCTCCCCTCCCCTAATTCATGGAGGGACAAAGGGACATGCCATTCTCCTCATACCTGGAGAGGCTACTCCTAACAGCAGAGCAAGGGTTCATAATAATATTTTGAATTTCCTCTAGTTTTATGGTTTACAGAGTGCTTTCTTCCCAATAGATCTCCCCTCTAAACACTGCAAGGACTAACTGTCATGCTCATTAACAGGGGAGTAAACTATGAAGCTGTGTCCGGTCAAGTGACCAGGTCCGTCCAAGGTCACACAGCTAGCAAGTATCAGAGGCAGGCTTCAAACCCAGGGCTCCTGACTCCAAATCAAGCACCTTCCACTACACCATGCTGCTTCAGTGGGACGGGGACCTGCCCACCAATGGGTGTGTCAGGAGTGAGGAGGGCGATCTCCCACAAACTGGGAAAGGGGAGCCCAGTTCCTTGAAGTTTGGTCTGACACCGAGGCAAAGCAAGGTCCATCCCCAGAAGACTCAAGGTGGGAGTGGGTTACTCTAGGGAGGGCCCTGGGCCTAGCTTGAGGCTCAGGGTATGGGCCGAGGCTCTGGGCTGCAGCTGGTCTAACTTGTCAACAGGAAACTGAAGCTGAGGAGGAGAGGGGTCTAGAGGAAAGTGCTCACCAAGGGCAGAAAACGATCTGTCTGCTCATAAAAGATCTGTGCGTAGGGCAAGATGGGCCGGCCGGGACTGCGGGTTCTCCCTTCCACTCTAAAGACCTCTTGCAGTCTCCCATGGACAAACATCAGTGACTTTCCTGATTCGGCCAGCTCCGGGGGAAGGTAGATGCTAGGGTAGAGGGCTCGGCTCTGCTCCCACATCCATAACAACTGGTTGTTCAGTTCCTGGATCTCCTGACCGCACTCTCCTGTGTAGTTGGGCTTCTGGAAGTTGTAATTGTAACAGTCTGGGAAACCATAGTAGCCCCAGAGTCCTCTGGGCCGCAAGAACTTCCCCAGCTGTAAGGTGCCAACCATCCATTCCCTGGCTGCCTCCTCAAATTGTTTCTTAGCCACTTCCTCCACCCTGAATGGGTGCCAGTCTGGGTGCTTTTCTCTCACCAGGTCCAGAGAATGCTCCTGGTATATTTTCTTTGAGTCCCAGTTTGTGGCCCAAATAGGGCGCCATTCTTCCCAGTCGATGACCACAACTCCCTTGAAGTCAGGTTCAGGTAAAGTGTCCAGGATGTCTTTATAGGACTTGACCAGGTGGGCCCAGAAACTGGCATTCTGAGGCAGGCCCCCATTGATTGGCTGCCCAACAGGTGTATACCAAGGGTAAGTGCCCAGCTTAGTGCTATAGAAGATGGTCATATTTGGTCCCTGAAAGACCTGATCTGGGTTGGCTACCACGTGGAAGGTGTCCAGGCTGATGTTCACTTGAAATTTCTGTTGGCACAAATGGGTGTTGGCATTCCAGATGGCAACAAAGGGGACGTTGGGCAGCACGGGGCCACCTAAGCCTTGGCTCAGGTCTGGAAGGATCAGCCAAAGGGCACAGATGAAAATCATGAAGTCCCCTGGAGTCATGGTGCATGGTAGAAGTAGTAGATCACATTCTGTTGTGGCAGGACAGTGCTGATCAGCTGGTTTCAACTTCTGCCTTGAGACTCTGCCCACAAGCTTACACACACACACACACACACACACACACACACACACACACACACACACACACACACAGAGTCACACACATACAACCAGACTCTCAGGTTAAACATTCACTAGTTCAGAGCCTAGATGCCCTGGGGTCAGACACCTAGGCAAGGTCAGGAGGTTATTCAGGGAGCCCCCAGATTGAAGTCACTAGAACACAGCTTGCCAGGAGAACTCTGGGATTAGGCAGTAATAGAATAGGCAACCCACTAATACCATATCTGCCTGACCAAGCCACCAGGGAGATGTTCCTAAGCCTAGAAAAGGAGGAGGGCCCAACAAAATATTACAGAGTCAGGCTATTTAGGGTTAGAGAAGTAGGGGATCTGCCCTGATCTTCGTCCTGACCTTGCTTTGCCTGGTAAAAGAGCATAGGGACAGAGAGATGGGGAAGAAGGAGAATGGGAGGATAGGGTGTAGAGTCAAGGAGACACAGCGTCAGGATATCAGGGACTGGAGAACAGGGGGATAGGAGAATGGGGTTAAAGGACAAGAAGATAAGGAGATGTGTAAAGGAATGAGGGGACAGGAGAATGAAAAACAGGGGATTGAGTCAGGGGAAAGGAGGGTTGGCGCATCTTCCAGATGAGAAGATAGGAGTTTGGAGGGCCATAGAATGGAGGAACCAGGGAACAAAAGAGGGAGTTCAAGAGAATTGGAGAGAAGTCTGGGAGATGGTCAATAAGCATTTACTAGGTGGTGCCAGGTATGGAGTCAGAAAGACTTGAATTCAAATCCAGCTTCAGACACTTAATAGCTGTGTGACCCTGGGCAAGTCACATAACCCTGTTTGCCTCAGTTTCCTTATCTGTAAAATGAGCGAGAGAAAGAAATGGCAAATCACTCTGGTATCTTTGCCAAGAGAACCCCAAATGTGGTCATAAAGAGTCAGACAAGACTGAACAGCAATTTTTTTAAAACCCTACTGTGTGCCAGGCATAATGCTAAGTGCTTAAGACAAAAGCTAGGTCATTGACCTTGAGTTCATATTCTAATGTGGGAGACAAAAACATACCAACAACCAGGAATGTACAGGATATATACAGAATAGTGGGTGGAAGGTAATCAATGATGGAAGGCATTGGCAAGTGGGGTGGGAAGTGGGGAGGAGACCAGGGATTTGAGCTGAATTTGAAGGAAGCCAGGAGACAAGGGTGAGAAGGGATGGCATTCCAGGCATGGGGGATAGCCAGTACAAAGGTGTGGAGGTGGGAGATGTGAGGAATAGAAATCAGCTGGATTGCAGGATTCATGGAAGGGAATAAACTAGAAGACTGGAATGGTAGAGAGGGTACCAGGTTATGAAGAGCCCAGCAAAGGGCTGAGTGTTTGATCCTGGAAGTCAGGAGTTATTAGAAATTACTGAGTAGGAGTGGGGTTTGACCTGTGCTTTAGGAAAAAGAATGGGGATCAGAGAATAAGAAAGTAACAGTCAGGCAGACCAGAGGAGAAGGAAAGGGGACAAAGATAAGGAAGAATATAAGAGGATGCTGGGACAGAGGAGTGAGGTGGCAGGCTAAAATGATGGGACTGGGAGAATAGGGAAGTAGGGGAGAGACTTTTGGGGTGGGGAAACAGGAGAATAAGGCTGGGAAGAGGAGGTAGGACAGGACAATGAAGTCGGGGGATGTGGAGACCTGAAAATTTACCGCCCCTGTCCGAGTCCCCGTATCGCCATCTGGGGGGGGGAGGGGCGCAGCAACCTCGGAATGGAAGAAAGAGAAGCTGCTGATCCCTGCCCTTCTAGAAAGAGGGTTTTGCAGGGGAGCTGCTCCTTTCCTGGGGCCTGGCCCTGAAGTTTTCCACCTCTCACTCCCACACCTGTGGCCCCACCTACCCAAATGGCCAGCACTCCAGCCTGCCCCGAGGCCGAACTGGAAGCCCAGAGCGCAGTGGTGACGCTGCCCAGGGAGCGGAGGACCTCAGGCTGACTGGCCCCTCCCCCTGGTCTGAGGAGGGAGACCCAGAACTGCCCTCCTCCCCTCGGGGGGCGGCCAACCCACACCACTGCTTCCAATGGGGAGAAGGGAGGGAGGGAGATGGAATCTTGGTGTCCAGATGGGAGAGGTGAGGAGGAGAGGCAGACTGCGGCTGGTCTGGGCTCAATCCGATTCCTCCATCTGTCCCACCCAGGACTCCAGAGCCTGGGGCAGCAGCTACCGCTCCCAGACAAAGAAAGTCCTTGTCATTAGCATCATTAGCTTTATTATGGCTGGGAGCATAAAATGGAGGAGAAAATGGCAGAAGGAAGGAGTAGGTGGGTGGGGCACAAAGGGGATGAGGGACACCCCTCCATTCCCAGGATGATCTGTGAGTATGACTGTGTGTACGTGTGGCATTGACTCGGTGGATAACTGTGCTTGTGTCCCACTTGGGGGACAAGTGTTTTTCACTGAAAAGAATTCTGTAGTAAGAGGCAGAAGACCTGGTATCTAGTACCGGTTCTCCAGGAGCTCACTGTATGACCTTGAACAAATCCCTTTCCTCAGCTGGGAGGGGGCACTCCCCTAAGGACCACCCTGTCCCCAGTTCTGCCTACTTTGCCTCCCTATGTCTGTTGGCATGTATTTGCATAGGTGAGTGTGTTACAAGTGATGTGAGTATTTCTGGATGCTTTTGCACAGCAGTGACCAGATTTCTATTTGGTTGTGTTCTGGCTAACTTTATATATAGATTCATTCATTCGTTCATTCAGCAAAAGCAGTATTTACTGAACTTTCCCATGTACTCAATTCTGAAATAGGGGCTATGGGAGAGGCTTGGAAGGCCTCTTGGCTTTACCTCTTGGAAGATCTTGGTGTGTTTCTACCTACATTTCTGGGTGTAACTGATTTCAAGCTCTGGGAGGGCAGGGACTCTTGCTTTTGTCTTTTTTCTAGTGTGCCTGGCACACCATAAATACTTGATTGACTGGCTATTGATGTTTGCATCTGTGACTCTGGAGGTGGGATCACATATGTCTATATGATTGTAACTCCATGTGTCAATGATTTCAGCTAACCTGGCCGATGCTGGTTTCCGCACTAGGGGAAGGGAGAGCCAGCCACCACTCAATGGCCATCCCTTCGATCACATTGCTCTCCATCCCAGCCTGAGGAGCATCGACACTCAAACTCGTTTTGTTTGCCATCTTGACTCTGGCTTCCTTTGTTAAGAAGCCTCTATCCCCAGGTGTCCACTGATTGGCTGGCTCCAGATGGAGAAGCTGGATGGGCTGAGGAAGAGGAAGGCGTGGGGGTGGTCTGGACGGCGGGTATAGCGTCCGTGCCCTGAACACAGAGCCTGGCTATGGAGGTGGGTGCTGCTGGTCACGTTCAGGAGGAAGGGGCCCAGGATGGTGTCCATGTAGTCCTTGATAACCTGGCAGGATTTTTTGGACAAAAAGAGGGTTGCCTCAGTGCCAAGCTTGCCTGGGTAGGCCTAGAGGCATTAGAAAGCCCTCTCAGCCTTGGCCAGTTGCCCCCGAGGCTGTCGGGAAGTCTCAGAAGATACCCTCAGGGACTTTGGAGCATCTTTGTAGAGTCTGGAACTTATTTTATGCCCCTTCTTAGAGGGAAATGAGAAAGTTGATTCACTGAGGACCCCTATTCTATGTCAATCCATTTGATATAATTCTATAGGGCTAGTGATTATAAGTTCTGTATGTTTGGCCCCAGAGCTGTGAGCTGCAGTTTGTAAGTTCACTTGTTTAATCATAGGAAGTTAACTAGGGCCCCTCTACCCTTGTTTTCCCTTATGATGGTGACCAAGCCTAGTGTGGCAGAGGGGACATGGAAAGTCCCCCCATTTATTTTTGTACCTCCAGACCATTCTCTCTTGTCCAACATGACCAGGTGACCATCTTATGACCCTTAGTCAGGGAAGATGCACTATGCTTCACCCAATCTGTGACCCCCCCCTGCTAATGTTATTTTTGGCCTTCAAGAGCAAGGTCTATCAACCAATGAGATTCTGTATTTTGTCTTGCTTCTTCTGCATATTTGGGCAAGAATAAGCAGTGTATTAATCCATACTTTGTATACAAAGTCACATAGGAATATTGTTTCTAATAGAAAGGCCCTTTAATAGGCCTCAGACTTTAATGGAATACTCATTACTTGTTTACCAGCTGTGGACCTCACTTGCCCTGCCATAAGAATACTGACAAAGATATCTCCATCCTGTTCCACTCAAATTCCATGACCAAACCAAGCATGGGTGGTGGCATGGCATGGAAAGTTCTTGGAGCATATGTGTGGCTCCTGCCCAACCTAAGGAGAAGCCCAGCCATCTTGTGACCACCTAGTCCGTGGAGATATTTTCTACTTTGCCCAACCTCTGACCCTGCTGATAGATTGTTTTGCTTATCTTAGCCTATGCATCATATGTTAACCAATGGAATTATTTTGAATTTGGTATAGCTGCTCTTGGGTGTTTAGTTATCTAATCCTTATATATAAAAATAGGGCCCTGGAAGGAGTAAGCGTCTCAGATTGTGAGAAAGATCTAAGGTCCACTTCAACAGAGAGTACCATTGGTTTCTGCACTAGGGGAAGGGAAATGCCATTGGCTCAGAGCTCTGCCTCAGTCTCTCTTATTGTAGGTTGATTAATTTTTAACCCCAAGAACGGAACAGTGAGCCAGGGCTTGAGTTTGTAGTCAGGCTTACCCTCCCCCTCCCTTTTCTTCTTTTCCTTCCTTCAATACACCTTTTAACCCCACAAGTCTCCAGTGCCCTCCTGAAACTTGAGAAAAGTATTCAACCTGAGTTGTTGTTGGGGGTCGATTTTCAACTATGAATCTCAAAGAATGGAGCCCTTATGGAGGAATGTCAGGCATCTGTGACAGGCTGATGGAGGTCTGGTATTGAGGGCCCATGTGGGCACACACCCACCCCCACCCCCACACCCACCCCCTAGATTTCCAGTCCCTAGTCCCCATAACGATCCAATGATTTAGGAAAGAGTCAGAAGTGCCATCTTGCTTTCTCAGGCACTTCCACTGACCCTCCCTGTAGATACCAGCCTCCCGGCCTTGTCCACTCCCCCAAGAGGGTCTCCTCTCAAGCCTCAGGCCTCCCTTACTTTGCTGTTGGTGTTCCACCAGCTGACCCACAGCACAATTCCATCTGCTCCCTGGGCTGCACTCTCTCCAATGCTCTGCTCCAGGTCCTCCTGCAAAGAACAAGCCTAGAGCTGGGGGCGGGGTTAAAGGGTCAATAGGGGTGGGAGAGCTAAGCTGCCATGACTGCTCCCTGGGGTCCTGAGTAAAATTAGCAGATCATACCAGCATTACTTACTGGGCTTCATGGGGGTGAGAGAGTCATGAACAAAAGCTAGCATTCCCTGGCATCTCAGCCCGATGCTGGGGTACCCTCTCAGTGAAGGTGGGGCTCTAAGGCCCCCATACTGGGCCCCAGGTTCTAGCCTTATAGAGATGGATTGGCTGGCTGGGAGGAGGGGCAGTTGCAAATATTCTCACCAAAGACAGAAAGTGATTGATGGTCTCATAAAATATCTGAGCATATGGCAGGACTTGTCAGCCAGGACTATGGGTGCCACCTGCTACCTGGAAGGCCTCTTGAAGCCTTCAGTGGACATAGAGCAGGCTACACCCCTTGCCTGCCAACTCTGGGGACAGGTAGGTGCTGCGGTAGAGGGCACGGCTCTCCTCCCCATCCACTGCAGGAGGTCATTCTGGTTCTCAATCCTTGGTGGGCGTTGGCCCATGTAACTGGGGCTCTGGAAGTTGTAATTGTAGCAATCCGGGAAACCGTAGTAGCCCCAGAGCCCCTCAGGCCACAAAGACTCCCCCAACTTCAAGGTGTCCAGCATCCAGGCTTTGGCTGCCCCTTCAAACTGCTCTATAGCCTTACTCTCCACCCACCAAGAATACCAGTCTGGGTGCTTCTCTCTTATCATTTCCCGAGACTGTTCCCAGTAAATGTTCTTGGAGTCCCCGTTGCGAGCCCACAGTGGGTGCCATGACTCCCAGTCAATGACTGCCAGGCCCTGCATTCCAAATGGCAGCAAAGAGGACATCGGGACCACAGGACCCACCACACTCTGGCCTGGAGTGGGAAGACACAGAAGGAGGGCACATGCAGATGGTAGCCCCGCCAAGAAGGTGCTCGGGGTCATGGTGTTCAGTGGAAGCAATACCCCTGGCTTGCTGGGAGGGCAGGTTTAGCGCTCCCTCAGCTTGGTTCTGTAGTCACAGCATTTGCTTTCTGCTGACAACTGGCTTTATGCAGAGTCTTCAGGGGCCTACCCATTCTTACTCACTTCCCTCCAATTCTCCACCCTATCAAGACAGACACTGCCTTGAAAAATGCCTGTCACAGATTGCTATTCTTGCCTCTACTCTGAACCACTCAGAGTGAGCTGTCATGGGGCCTGATATCTCCCCCAACCTCATCTTCACTTCCCCCTTGCTAGCTCCCAAGTCCAGCAAAAGAAAAACTGATATAGACTGGGATCTGTGGGCATGGGTGGGGGGAGGGGAGCCCCTGAAGCCCTGACTGGCCTTTCATTAATCAGATCATGAGATTTACAGCAGGAAGAGAGAGGGACCGTAGAAACCATTTATCCAAAGATTTTTAACCTTTTTTGTTTAATGAACCCTTTGGGCAGTGTCTGGTGAGGACTATAGACCACTTCTCAGAATTATGTTTTTAAATTCATAATATAATATACAAAAGATTACAGAGGAAACCGGGGTGCAGCTAGGTGGTTCAGTGGCTAGAGCCCCAGCTCAGAAATCAGAAGAATCTAAGTTCAGATCTGACCTTAGACCATTACTAGCTGTGTGACCTTGAGCAAGTCACTTAATCCCAATTGCTTCCAAATAAACAAACAAACAAGGAAACTAGAAGTTAATGAAAATAATAATGTTATGTATTTCCCATCTGAGTTCATAGACACCTCCCTTCCCTCTGCCACCCCCACTGAAATCTACCTTTAGGTCCCTTGGTGTCCCTGGGTGTGGGGTCATTAAGAATCCCTGATTTAGTCCAATTCTTACATTTTACAGATGAGGAAATGGGTGCCTAGGGAAGAAAAGAGGAACTTGTACAATATGTGCAAGCACATTAAAAACCTCCGTTTTAGTTTACTAATTTTAAGAAATAAATGGTTTTTTAGTCAACAGTCCTTTCTAGATTTTTCCCTTCAAGAAAGTGGGAAAAGAAGTCAAGACTTGGAGCTAAAGACCAGGAATATGGGTTAAGGGTGCTAACCAAGCTTTGAATACAAAATGCCTCTTTCCCAGTGTGGCAAAGACCAACGGGTTGCATGGGAGTGACTTATGGCTCAAAGGCAGTAAGGATAGATATCTCTTCTTCCTCCACCCTTCTTCTAGGGAGATTTTAATTCCTGCAAGAGAGGAAATAAGAGATTGATGCCAAAGGCTACTCTGCCCCCCTCAGAGAGAACAGGTACTGGGCTAGAATTCCATCAGCTCCCCTCAATATTGTTAATCTAGGCTAGGGAATATGATCAGATTCATTTCTGACTGCTGTTTCATTATGGGGAGGGAGGAAGGAGGACCTCAAGCATTATATCCAAGGCTTAAACCCTTTCCCACCAGGTAGCAATTCAACAATGAACACATATAGCAGATAGCAAAGAAACCCATTTATCAAAATTGGCAGCAAAACAGAAATCAGAGAATGTGTACATAGGAGAATATATATCAGACAATACAGAGTGAAGGAGCTTTTCCATTGGAAATGAGATAACTCAGTACAACCAAGAGAGAGAGTCCTGGATCTCACCCAAGGGGAAACTTCTCAGAGTACCAGGTTGAAGATAGGGGCATGACAGAGACTGACAACTTTCATATCGGCTTCTTCCCAACTTTTTCCTTCAGCAAATGGAAATCTGGTTGGCTTCATCTGTCTTTCCTTTTGAAGCTAGAAGCCAGAAAGGCCCAAAGTCCATAGCAGTTGTTGAGAATGAGAGTTCCAAACCAATGGGTTTGGGGACTAGGGTTAGACCAGTTAAGATCCAGGCCCCTCCAAAATGAGGGATTAAGACATTGATCATAGAGAGGAGCCCCTTGGGCAGTATCTGTTGAAGTATATTAACCCCTTCTCAGAAGGAATGTTTTTATAGGCATAAAATAAAAGACATTGAACTCCAAAGGAAACCAATTATGTTGAAATATAGTTGTCAAAATATTTTTTAAAAAAACAACCACCCAAATCACGGACCCCACGTTAAGAAACTCTGCTATAAATGTTATTTCAAATTGTCTTTCGGTAGAAAGATGTCTAAGGGCATGGGGGTGGGGCAGGGAACAATGTCAGTTTAGACATTTCTCTAAGCTAGAGATGTTTGGATTTAGGAGAATGTTAAATTAACAAAATTGTTTCTGGCAGGCTTATGCCTAAAATACAGAGGACAGAATAATAACTTTTTTCCCATTTGAAAGCACCTACGTTTCTTATCCTTATCATAATAAAGACCTGTGTGCCAGGTACTTTACAGATATTTCATTTGATGCTCTCAACAACCCTGGGAAGTAGGCACTATTATTATCCTCATTTTATAGATGAAGAAACAGGTTAAGTTACCTGCTCAGGTCACACAACTAGCAAGTGTCTAGTCTCAGATTTGAATTCTGGTCTCTCTGATATAAGCCCACAGCTCTATTTATTTCATCCCTTCTCTTGCTTCCAAAGTGATGAAGTCATGGGTATTGTGAGTGGGGTGAGGGGGCATGGGGAAGGAGCTCTTCCTCAGTGGAAGACTGACTTTTGGGAATCTACATCCCCTACCCTGGTGGAGCCCCCCCCCTTCTCTTCCTCCCTCCCCCAGTTGTATTGTCTAGAAGACAGGAGAGAAAAATTAGTCTGGCAAAACTAGGGGGGACTTTCCCAGGTCAGCTGGTTCATCCCTCCATTTGACTGACAGGGGGAGAGACAGAAAAATCTGTAGCCAAATTCCAGTTCTCCTGCTAACTTACTTTGTGTGAGACCTTGGGCAGATCCTGTGAGACCTTCTCTGGGCCTCAGTTTCCCCATATATTAAATGAAGGAGTTGGATGAGTCTAGCTGGGTGATTCTATGGTGTGCCCAGGGTCACATGGTAAGTTAGTGGCAGAGACTGGGGGAAGGATAACTAATAAGAGTAAGTTTTGTTGTGTATCTTTGGTACTTTCTGAGGTTTACAAGGTGCTTTGGGAATCATGACACCCAAACCAGATGGCTAGCCCAAGGCATATTCTTCCCATTGTCTCCCCTCTCCCCCACAACTTATAAATCAAGGGTTTGTTTTTTTTCCATCCCACCAACCGTGCCTCTCATTGAATTTCTGCTGTGGATGTTTTCAGAAAAACCTGGGAAGATTTATATGAAGTGATACAAAGTAAAGTGAGCAGAACCAGGAGAACACTGTATATGTAATAGCAACAATGTAGCCGTGAACAACCATGAATGACTTAACTATCCCCAGCACTACAATTCAAGACAATTCCGAAAGACTTATGTCGAAAAATGCTAACCATCTCTAGAGAAAGAACTGATGAAATCTGAATGCTGATCAAGGCATACTTTTTTTAAACTTTCTTTATTTTTCTTGGTTTTTTGTGGGGTTGTTGTTTTTTTGGTTTGGTTTGTGTTTTCTTTCACAACATGGCTAATATGAAAACATTCTGCATGACTGCACGTATATAATCTATATCAAACTTCTTGCCTTCTCAGGGAAAGGGGAGGAGAGGGAAGGAGAAAAAAAAAACCAAAAAACAAAACAGAACAATCTCAGACCAAACAAGTGACAAGAAGTTTTACTGTGGAAGCTTAAAGAAAAGACCACAGGATCATGGATGCAAAGATGGATGGGACCCCAAAGCCCATCTAGATTAATCACCTTATTTTAGAGATTGGGGGAAGGGGGTGCAGCTAGGTGGTGTAATGGATAGAGCACTAGCCCTGAAGTCAGGAGGACCTGAGTTCAAATTCAGTCTCAGACCAAACACTTGACACTTACTAGCTGTGTGACCCTGGGCAAGTCACTTAACCCCAACTGCCTAAAAAAAAATTTTTTTTTAATAAATAAATAAATAAATAAATGAAGATTGGGAAACTGAGACCCAGAGAAATTAAGTGGATCTTATTCAATCCAATCTGGGAATTTTCTTCCCTATTGGTCTCTGTAACTTTCAGAGTCTTTACTGACCAAAACCCTTCTCTCTTTCCTTACTGCTGCCCCAACTCATGCCCAGCCTACCTGGCCCTGGATTCTTCCATTCTTCTTAATAGCTCATCAGATCACAGGATCATAGAATCACAGAGATGGTCCAAAATCACAGGATTTGAACCCGGGTCCCATGGCTTCAAATACAGTACTCATTCCTCCAAGCTGAAATGGTCAGGAAGGACTTCCTGGAAAAGGTGGGATTGAGCCCAGGTCTTGAAAGATAGGGAGATAAAGGTTTGGGGCTCAGTGGGTACCAGTGAAGAGTTACTACAGCAAAGGGCAGCTGACGGTGGACAAAAGACTCAGTATTCTGGGGGCAGATTCCCAACAGGAGTTAGCCAAGCAAAAGGTATGGGTAGTTTGGAATATGAGATGGGGGATATGTGTGGGGGCTGACAAGGCACTTGCTTCTTCCAAGGGATACCATGAGGGGACTACAGAGATGGCCCAGCCAAGGCCAGTCTCGGGGGAGGTCTGGGACTGGGTGGCAGGTGATGAGGCTGACTCCGGATCTACGTGATGTCCTTGTAACAGGGACACAAGCATCCACGTCTACCAGGAAGGGAAGGAACCAGCAAAGGGCATTATTGTCTAGTCATTCTGGGAAAACAGAGGGCCAGGATCAGGACTGAGTGACTAACAGATAGAACCAGGAAACCAGAATTCCTTCCTGTCACTTTCTCCCTGTCAGACCCTAACCTTAATTTACTGTTCAAAAACCTTCCTGGACACCCTAAAGCCTCCTGCATTTTGTACTCTAAGCTCCTTTGCCTAGCATTTGAAGCCTCTGTCATCTGGACCCTATGAGAAGACAGATCCCTAGGGCTCCAGTCTTCTGCAGCTAGAGAACTGTCTTCCTTTCTTGGCCTCTGTGCCTCTCCAAGTCTTTCCTGACCAGACCCCTTCTATCCTTCTCTAATGCTGCCCCAGCTCAGGCCCAGCCCAGCTGGCCCTGGATGCTTCCATCCCCCTTAATTGGTCACCAGGAGACAGAGGTCAGATGACTCAAAAGGAGTCAAGCAAATCTAAGACAGACAAAAGGGTTAAGTTGACAGAATTGTAGGATCCCAACATCTCAGAGTTGGAAGGCACCTCAAAGGACATCTTGCCCAGCCCTACCTGAAAGAACCTTCTTCTCCACCATCTCTGACAAGTAGTTATCCAATCTCTACACGCAGACCTCTAGTGTTGGGGCTCCTTGTCCCCCTCCCAGCTGTGCTTCTGACTCTTGGGACTTTGGCAGCATGATTCAGCTGCCTTCCAACCCTGGAATATCCCTCAGTGTCCAGGACCTTTATCTCCCTGGAAAATCCCTCCATCATGCTGGCCACCTTCTCCTAGTGGTGAAAACCTTCCAGGGCCTCCATTTTTGGAATAGACCCAAGCTGGCCATGCTTCCTTCCCCTCCCAGCTGTGCTATTTATCTCCACCTTTCATGTGTTGCCTTCCCTTTTTAGAATGGAAGCTCTTCCAGGGCAGCAACTGTCTTTCTTTTTGCTTGCATTTGCAACCCCAGCACTTAGCACAGTGTCTGACGCATAGCAAGACCTTAATAAGTTCTTGTTACCTGCCTTGTTCTGGCTTGGCCCCAGAAAGTAGAATTGAGAATAATGGATAGAAGTTACAGAGAGACAGACTTTGTTTTGATACAATTTTAACTCATTGGCTCTGAGGGCTGCTATGGAGACAAGAGATTGAAGCAGATGCTGTCTCCCAAATTCACCAACTCCTTCCTTTCTCCCTCTCTCCCTCCCTCCCTCCCTTACTTTCTTCTTCCCTTCCTTCCTTCCTTCTTTTGAAACTTGCTTCCTTCCTCCTTCCCTTTCTCCTCTTTCTTCCTCCCTCTTTTTCTTCCTTCCTTCCTCTTCCCTTCCTTTTCTTTTTCTGTTACAATTTTTTTCAATTAGCTAGCAAGCATCTATTTTCTCTCTCTACTTCCTAACCCTTCTTAAAAAGAAAAACAAGACTTGTAACAAATATGCTAGTCAAGCAAAACAAATGTGCTCCTTAGCCATGTCCAAAAATATATGCTAGACACTTCCTTTCTTCCATCTCTATTCCCAGAGCAAACCTCCTCCCTCCACCCCCACCTCAGCTCCCTTAACTGCTCAAACTCATCTGAGTGCCATCTCTCTGTTTCCATCAAGGGGGAGGAGTTAAAGTGAGCTGAGCCTAGAAGGAATTCAGGAATTCTAAGAAGCAAAAAAAAGGTAAGAAAGGGAGTCCAGGAATGTGGAACAGCCGTTACATAGATAAGGAAAGAGGAGATAGGAGATGGAATGTCAATTCATAGAATAGAAGTTGGTCAGTTTGGTTAAAAAAATAGAGTTCATGAAGGCAAATTATGTAAAGTAAATTTGAAAATCTAGGTTGGAGCTGGATTATGGTAGGTGGTAAGTGATAGGCTGTGAAGTTTTCATTTTATTCTAGAGGTAATAGAGAACCATTGAAGATTCTTGAGCAGGAGAATGACATGGTCAGACCTGAGTTTTTAGGAATATAAGTGTGGCTATTGATTAGAGAAATGCAAATTAAAGCAACTGTGAGGTACCAACTCACATCTCTCAGATTGGCTAATATGACAGAAATGGAAAATGACAAAAGTTGGAGGGGCTGTTGGTGGAGTTGTGAACTGATCCAACCATTTTGGAGTGCAATTTGGAACTATGCCCAAAGGGTTATAAATCTGTGCATACTCTTTGACCCAGCAATAGCACTACTAGGTCTATATTCCAAAGAAATAAAAAAGGGAAAAGGGCCTATATGTGTAAAAATATTTATAGCACTCTTTTTGTGTTGTCAAAGAATTGGGAATTGATATGATGCCCATCAACTGGGGAATGGTTGAAAAAGTTGTAGCATATGATTGTAATGGAATATTACTGTGCTATAAGAAATGACGAGCAGGATGGATTCAGAAAAACCCAGGGAGACTTATGTGAACTCATACAAAGTAAAGTGAGTGGAACCAGGAGAACACTGTACACAGTAGCAGCAGTGTTATATGATGATAACTGTGAATAACAGCTATTCTCAGCAAGACAGTGATATAATACAGTTCCAAAGGACTTATGATGAAAAATGCTGCCCACCTTCAGAGAAAAACTGATGCAATCTGAATGCAGACCGAAGCATACTTTTTTTGACTTTATTTTTCTTGATTTTTTTTTGGGGGGGTGGGTCTGCCTTTTCCCACAACATGTCTAATATAGAAATATGTTTTACATGATTGCATATGTATAATCTATTGCTTGCATTTTCAAGGAGGGGGAGAGGAGAGAGGGAGGAAGAGAATTTGGAGCTCAAAATCTTAAAAAATCTTAAATGTTTTTACATGTAATTGAAAAAAATATAAAAACTTAAAATGAAACAAAATTTAAAAAGAATATGAGTGTAGTAACTGTGTGGAGGATAGATTAGAGAGGAAAGAAAGTGGGGAAGACCAGTGAGGAGGCTAGTGGAAGAGCAGTCCAGGAAAGAGGTGTTGAGGGACTGAGTGAGGGTGGCAGCTGTGCTGTATAGGTCATTGGTAGGAGAGTTGTGCCCTCAACAGAAATGGGGAACCATGTAGGGAGGGCGGCTTTAGGTGGAGGATATAATGAGCTCTATTTTGGACATCTTGAGGTTGAGATAGCACTTCCAGATATACCATAGGCAATTGATCTTGAAGTCCAGGAGTTTGGGTGAGAGATTAGGGCCAGAAATATATGGAGCCTGGGGCCTTCTTAATTATAGGTTTCCCTTGAAAGCTACCCTGAGGTTCAATGCAAGATTGTGGGTCAGAATCCATTCTAAACCACAAACTCCCATCAATATCCCTTTTACTGCACCAGGCAGAAGACCCATTAATTCAAAGCAAAAGACATTTAATTAAAAGCATAGCAAGATGCAAGGAAAATTTGCCCCAAACATCCAGGGCTACACTCCCTCACAGGTTATATACCAATAGTGGGAGAGGGGAAACTCAGGGAATACATGTGACCAGTGACCAGGGAACACAGGAAACCAAGCTAACGCATGTTCCTAAGGCAGTGTTTCTCCTGAAACACTTCCCTCCTAGTATTTCTTGCTGATATTGCTCTGCCTCAGATGCTCCTAATCACTTGTATGAGGTGCTGCTGATGTTGTCTTCTTGGCTGGTTGTGTTACTGGGCTCCATGCTGCTTTCTCCATTTCAGCACTTCGATGCAGTTCTTGCTAGTCTACAATCTCTACTTCACTGTCATCTGCTGGTGTCTGAGATGATCTGCTCTCTGCTGAATTTTATATGTTTTTTTTCCCCCTCAATTGGGGGGGTGGTGGTAGTGGTGTCTATTAGTTCTTTTAGCTCATAGCCTCAGGAGTCATGTCAATGCTTTCATGAGTCAAGCCTGTAGCTTTAGCAAGAGGCTTCAAGATGGTCATTTTAACTATCTTCTGCCTCAGCTGTCATTTTTTTGAATTTGTTCTGTTCTTTACATTCAGGTAAGAAAATTCTTTTTAGGGGGCAGCTAGGTGGTGCAATGGATACAGCACCGGCCCTGAAGTCAGGAGGACCTTGGACCAAACACTTGACACTTACTAGCTGTGTGACCTTGGGCAAGTCACTTAACCCCAATTGCCTAAAACAAAAACAAAAACAAAAATTCTTTTTACCTCTCATTGGGCTCCTTGATAATATTTCATAAAAATTATTCCTGGCAGCTTCACTTATCACACTTGGGAGCAAGGTAGAGCAAGCAATATTTTTGTCCACCCTTTCTGACAACACTAAGCCTACTGCCCTTCCTACACGTAGATTTCAGGGTCATCTGTATAACAGTGCTAACTGAGTCCATGGGAATAGATGAAATCACCAAAAGAGAAATGTCAAGACAGAGGAGAAAAAGACTCAGGATAGAGCCTTGGGAAACATCCCTGATCAGTGGGTGGGAGATGGAGGCTGACCCAACAAAATGAATTGTAAAGAAATAGTCAGCCATGGAGAAGAATCAAGAGAGATCAGTGAGAATATTCAGGAAGGGAACAGATTTTTCCTAGTTTTTTTTTTATCTTAGAACTGTGAGTTATCAAATGACTTTTACCAGTCATTAGTTTGGGTTGAGAGAGAACAAACCTGATAGAGGCCCAAGCCAGAGATTCTTGATAGATGCTGCCCCAAAGGAATGTTAGATATGAATGTAGCTTTCAGGGGACCATTTTGAGGGGAACTGGGCTATCTTTGTAGGCACCAGTAAAGGAGTGACCAAAGGGGAAGTGATCCGGTGATGTTCCAGCTTAACATCTCATCCAGCCAAACCACCATCTTGACATCTGCCTGCTAATGCTGATGCTGAGCTGTTCCTCCTACCCAGACTGGCCCCCTCCACAATAGGGCCTGAGACCTGGATCCTTCTGCCTAGATTTCCTCATACCCCTAGTCTCTGGGATGTTAGTACTCTCATTTTTGGAGGTTCCACTCCTAGGCATCAACCCAGTGTATTGGTGACTGAGGATGTGCAAACTGGTTTTCTGTACATCTTCTGATTGGTCCTAGAAACTAGCCCATCAGACCATGTTTCAGCTTCACATCCTATGCAGCCATCCACCCAGGTTTTCCCAACATCTGCCCACTGACCTCCCTCCCCTATGGTGTTCTCACTTCCTCAGAACAAAACTCCCTTTCACGTTCCCAATCCCTACTACAAATATTGTCTTACTTTACTAGGATGCAAACTCCTTGTGGGTAGAGACGCTATTTTTTTAGATATTTGTAACCTCAGCACTTAGCACAATGCTGGGCACATTGTGAGCATTTACTAAATGCTTTTGCACTGATTTGTGACTGAGAGGCTAAGCTCCTGAAGGAGGCTGGAAGACATAAGTATGGTGAATGGTCTTAGCAAGAAGAGCAGCTTTTTCTCAAGTATTGGGTTAAAGGAAGAGAGAATGGTCTTTGTGGAGGTGGAGAAAAGAGGAAGCTCCTGGTGGATGGCCGCTGTTTTCCGAAAAATGTGGGACACCAAGTCCTCTGCTGAGAGGGAGGAGGAGATAGGTGCTAGAGAGCCTGATTGTTGAATCTTTACTGTGAGCATTGTACACCTTGTAAATGGCAAATGCTACAAATAGGGGCTTGACTTATTGTTTTGTTGATTGTCAGAACTTAAAAGTGATGGAGAAAATGTTCGCATATAGATTGAATTGAAAAATGTAGCAGGCATGTTCAGAGAGCTGGTTGTTAAACATTTACTAGTATACCCTTGGTATGAGGGGGCAGGCTATTAAAGGCATTTTCAGAGAGCCAGTTGTTAAACATTTACCAGCACAGCCTGGTGTGAGGGGGCAGGGCATTTTTGGAGATTAGATTGTTAAACATTAACCAAAGGCACTCTTGGTGTGAGGGGGTGGGGTACTGTAGGGAATCTGAGAAGAGAAGAGGTTTGGACTACGGCAGAGAGGTTAGAGCAGGAGTAGGGAACTTGCAGCCTGGAGGCCACCTTTGGCCTTCTAGGTCCTCAGGTGCAGCCTTTTGACTGAGTCTGAGTTTTACAGAACAAATCCTTTTATCAAGGGGATTTGTTCTGTGAAGTTTGGATTCAGTCAAAGGGCCACACTTGAGGACCTAGAGGGCCACATGTGGCCTTGAGGCCATGGGTTTGCCACCTTTGGGTTAGAGGATTTGCCCAAGGTTACTAAGGTTGTTACAGATCTGGGCCTGGAACCCTAGTCTCCTGATTCAAGGTTCACCATTCTCTTAAGAGTTTTGCCCTCCAGGAGGCTTGGAGAATTGGTAGAAGAGATGGGTAATAGGCACAGTGAGGTGGTACAGTGGATAGAGCACCAGCCCTGGAGTTAGAAGGATCAGAGTTCAAATTCAGCCTCAGATACTTACTAGTGTGACCCTGAACTAGTCACTTAACTCCGAGATGGGGAAGGTCAAGTAAGGATTGGTGGCAGTTAAAACAGGGTCTTCCTTTCCTTATGTTATAGAATGGGGATCATAATAGCACCTGTCTCACAGGGTTGTTGTTGAGGATCCAATGAGGTATTTGTAAAAGGCTTAGCACAGTGCCTGGCATGTAGTAGCTATTCTATAAATGCTTATTTCCTTCCCTTCCCTACCAGTGACTCAGGTTCAGACTGATGAGAATACGAATGACCTCAGGGAAAGGGCCCTGGGTCTCAGCTGCCAGCCCTGACCTCCTTCCTACCTGAGGAAACAAGCTCAGGAACTTGAAGGGATGTCTACTTCACCATGCATGTGGTCCCCCTCTAGGTCTGTGAGGGAGGAAGCACATTGTCTGGGACACCCTGAAATTGGCCTGTTGCATCTTGATTTTCCCAGGATCTCATCTTTGCCTTTGCATTAGTTACTTCCCCACTGGACAGTAAGCACCATGCGGGCACTGCCATGTCCCAATCTGTCTCTATACCTCGAGCCCTGCAGAGGGCTTTGAGTAGTAGGAACTTAATATTTGATATTTAAATAGAGCAAGGATTTGTCCTGTTCTGGGGCAGTATCCAGGAGTTTCAAGTCCTTTCTGGTCCCTCTCCTCTGAGTGTGTGTGAGGCTTCAGAGGACATGCCAGGTTGTGATGAGAATTCTGGCCTGAAGGAGAACTAAAGCCAAGGCAGGCTGGTGGGTGAGGGGGTTGTGGTGGCTAATGCCATTTTCACTGCCAAGTCTGGGTCAACAACAGGGCAACTTTTCCCCCAGTGCCCTGAGACAACACTTGGCTTTGCTGGCCCTACCATCCTTCCTCTGGTAGGCACAGACACTCCTGTCCTTGGCATAAAAATGTTTCCTGGGCCCCTACCCCATTTGGCAGCTTTGCTGGCCCAGGACTCAGATGATGCTGCCTGTGTTACCCAGGCCTCTTGGTTGGCACCTGGCCATCCTGCTGCATGGCCTATTATTCCTAGAAGGAAGGTCAAAGTAGGGGGGTTTTCCTACCTGACACTCTTAATATCCGGAGATCCTCAGGATATGAAACGGGAAATGTCAGAGCTGACAGCTCGCTTAGAGATCTTCTGGTTCCCCTCCCCCACTACAGATGAGAAAACTGAAGCCCTGAGAGGGAGATAATGGTTTGATACAATTCTTAGAAAGCCTTAGAAAGCACTTTCCTCAGATGAAGAGGTTCAGAGAGGCCAAGGCATTTGTTCAGGGTCACACAGCGTTAGAGATAGGACTCAAAGCCAGCTCCATTGATTTGCTCAGGGTCACAGTGCTTATGTTGTGGTGAGGACTAGAAGCTGGGGCTCCTGACTCCCCCCTGGAACCAAACCTGAGGAGAAATGAGAACATTTCACCCGCACACAATGCCTTTATGTACCTGCAATGGCTATCTCATTGGGGAGATGGGTAAGGAGGAAGACTAGGAGTGCCCATGTTGTGTGCCCAGCAGGGAGGACAGCTGGGGTCCAGGCTCATCTACACTCAGCCTGGGGCCACTTTGATTGGCCTGAGGCGAGGGCATCTCTGTCTGATCTCAGGAACTCTGTGCAGCTGGCATACTAGGAATGGTGCTGGATTTTGGATGCGGTCAGATTACAGCTCTCTCACTTACTACCTCTGCAGCCTGGGGTTAAGTCCCCTCCCCTCCCCTCCCTGGTTTCTTTATTGGTAAAATGAAGTGGGTGGAAATAGCCACTGCCTGAGAGTGTTTCCAACTTGGAATCCCAGGGGCAGGGGAGAGACATCTAGGAGGGGAAGGCACAGCTCACATGGTCAGGCAGTTGGCATGATGGGACATCCTCCCTTCTCCTAGTATTCCCTGTGCCCCCCGGAAGAGCTTTTTTGAACCCCATAACCCTTCCCACCCCCAGGAGCAAGTTCGTTGCTGAACAGCTGCCAGGTCCCTGGGGAGGCAGGGATAGAGGCTCCCAGGAGAGGGAGATCAGGGCTGTGGCCAGTTAGCTGACTGCTGACTTGAGCAGGATCAGGAAGCCAACCAAGGCTTGTCACTCTGGACCAGCAGAAGGTGACGCAGGGCCTGGATTCAAATTCTGCCTATCTTTCATTGCTTCTGTGACAGTTAGCAAGTCCCTTACCCTCTTTGAGGGTGCTTTTCCCCTGCAACACAGGGGGAAGTGATAGAAAATGAGGTTTGGAAGACACCAGTGGTTCTCAGACTTTTACAAAGCATTAAGGACCTCCCCTCCCCTCTCTAAAGGCTTTTATGTGGCTTTTTTACATTCACTGTTTTAGAAATTAAAACATCTTAATATCATCAAAAATAGTTTTGACCTTGGGGACCCCCAGATCACTCTGAGAAGTGCTGGAATAGATAATCTCTGTAAGGTTCCTTCTAGCTCTAAAAAAAAAAAAATCCTATGCTACTCAGGGCAAACTGCCCGCTAGAGGGCGGGAGACTGACCAGAGACTGGCTGTGTAGACCGCAGGGGATTAATCTGGTAGTGAAGGGAACCGCTTGAAGCTGTGATCAGGAACCAGTCCCATGTGTGGTGGGGGAGGGGGAAGAGGAGACCAGAAATCCTAATTCTAGTCCTGTAACTGCTAGCTGTATCTGTGTGAACTCTAGGTAATTTCCATGCCCAGCCTGGGCCTCTTTACCCCAGCTATAAAACAAGGAATTTTCATGAGATGGGCCATTGCCACTCCTCACCAGTTTATGACTCAGCACACTGTGTTTGAGGAGATCGGAGGTGCAAAGGTCAGAAAGAACTTGGTAGCATGGTATTTTCCCTCTGCTGTGGGCTAGGACCAGGGTGGTGAGATGTGCCGGGCAAGAAAAGTTAGATTCAGCCCCGGCTGCCCCCACTGTCTCCCCTGGAGTACCCCGGTGATGAATGTGAGCAGAGGGTCAAGAACTGCAAAGCTGGGCAAGGTGCCCGTGGGAAAAACAGCACTGTGGAGTATACTGGCCCAGAGCCCAGAACCATGCTGAGCCCCCTCCCCAGAGACACCCCCTTGACCGTTGTATTCCATTCCTTCTACTCCCAATCCATCAACTCTGCCCATACCACAATCCCCCTCTTCGGTCTTGGCAGCACCACACAGGGAGGGGATAGGGGGGACTGAGCTCAAATGGGCAGACATCTACTGGGGGAAGAGGAGGAGACTCAGTCCCCGGAGAAGCAGTTTATTAAAAGATGGGGAGAGGGGGTGCTCCCTTCTTTGAAGTATGGCTATCGGTGCCTATTCCTGAGAGAGTGTCTTCTGGGTATCTCAGTTAGCTGAGCCCACGCTATCTTCCTGCTTCCCCATCCTCTACCCAACCAAATGTGGATCCTAGATGTCAGGTCTTCCCTTCTGCTGGGAAGAACTCAATCACCCCCAAGACTGGCTCTCGCCCTGGAGAGCACTGAGGGCCTGCCCCTCCCCAGCGTACCCCTTTCATATTTCTAGATAAAGAGCTGTTTGTTTTTCTGTTTAATTTACAAAACATCCCAATAATAATAATAATAATAATAATAATAACAATAATAAAATATAGAAAGAGAGGAGAGGGGCAGGGGGCTCCCTACGGCCCTGCCGTGCCCCCCATCCCTATTCCCCACTAACAGCCCCTCCCCTAGCATGGGGAGACACCCAGCAGCAACTCATACAAACTCTCTCCTCAACATTTCCCCTTAAAACAGGGGAAAACATAGGCCAAGGGTTGAAGGCTACTCTGCCTCCAACACAGCCCTGCTCCTGGCCCTGCCCCTGTCCTGCAATGCAGGGCAGAGCACAGCTGGGGATGAGTCTGTTGCCAAGTGGGGGCTCATTCCTCTCCCCTAACCCCAACTACATCAGCTACAGGCTCCCGGGCTCTCCTCTGCACAGAGCGGTGCGCAGGATACCACTGCTCTGGGTTACCCAGTGACCCCTACACTGCCCTAGAATCTCTGGCTCCTTCCCCAAAGCCCTAGCCATGGCTGTCTACTGCACTTGGTGGAGGATCAAGAGGGCCAGGGCCAGCAGGGCTGCGAGGCCTGACGGGCCACCGGGGGAGCCCCTGTTTGGGGCTTTTCGGCTGTGCTGACAGCTCTCCCCATGCCAGCCCAGATAGCACTGGCATCGGAAGTGGTCCCGGAGCTGGGCCAGGTCACTTTGGCTGAACTCGCCCTCAGCCCGGAAGAGGGGCTCCTTAGGGCTTTGGGAGGGACGGAGGCGAAAGTTCCTGGGGTTCAGGTGCAGGAAGGTGTTAGAGCCAGGCTGCCGTCGCTGGCATCGTCCATGACCGTGGCACAGGTCCTCGCTGCATCGGAAAGCAGCCTCAGAGACGTTCACAAGGTAAGGGGCCAGGTGTCTTTCCACGTACTCCTTGATTTTCTGGCAGGTTTCCTGGAGGAAATGTAGAGCAGGTCAGGGCAAGGCAATCATTTCTCACAGTTCCCACACTTCAGAGAAAGAAGTGACTGGTTCAGGCCATACAGCTAAGTATATACTTGAATCAGGATTGGAAATCAGGTCCCTTGACTTCTACTCCAGGGCCCTTTCCATTACACCACTTGGCCTCTCTCCAAAGCAGTGCATGGGGCAGTGGACAGGGGGTGGGAGAGGCTAGGACTGCCCTTTCCACAGTGAATTGCGGCCAAACTGAGTGACTCTCTCTGACCATCATCATAATCACCATGCCGCCTCCCACCTCCTGATTTGTGCTGTTGCTAAGTGTGGTTCTGAATACCCCACACTGCATGCTGAAGCCCCTCCCTTCCTTCAAGCCCCAACTTGGACCCTACCACTGTACTCTTTCTGAGGCCAGCCCCCCCAGGGCCAGGGGAAGCCCAGCCTTCCCTCCCCAAATATCGCTTCTATTTCATTCTCCCTGGTATCCTTCTCTTTCCTGCATCAGACAAAGCTCCTTAGGGGGCAGGGCCTGTGTCCTACCTTGCAACCTCCAGAGGCCCAAATAGGGAAGCTCTGACACAATGGGTGCCTCATGTACTGAACAAGGGGTTTGAGCCTCTGCTGCCCCCTCCCCCCACTGTGGGATCCTTTCTGTGTGAGGCTGGAGAAAACACCAACTAGGGTAGGGAAAAGGCATGGATAAAGAGCCATGGCTGGGTACAGGATGCAAACCCCTCCTTCCCCACCCCCACCCTATGAAAGTGGGTTTTAAAGCGAGCTGGAGGACTGGGGGGTAGGCAGGGGGAGGGGGAATCACCTCTTCTAGGCCCCCCTTCCCTGGTGCCCTTTGTTTCTTGGCTAAGACTCTGCATTGTGCTCTGCTGTGTATGCACTCAAGAGCCCCTAGAAAGGGGGACAATAGGGAGGGGGACAGGGATTCGAGGCCAGATCCTAGCCCTCCAGGCTCCCATCCCCACCCCTTTCCTGGCTGGGGTGGTACTCAGGACAGGGGGAAGGGCGGGAGAGAGAGGAGCTAGGAGCCGCTGCTGCCACAGAGAGACATTTCCCCTTTCCTTTAAATGGCAGTTCAGGAGAAAGTGTGGGAGAACAGGGAGTGAAGGGCAGGGAGAGGGCCGGGTTTGTGGGGAGAATGTAGAATTGACCACTAAGCCAGGGGTGGGACCGGGAGCTTTTCAGCCTCACGTCCCCCTCTGTAAAATGACCACTGTGGACGTTAGAGTCCCACTGAAGGCCTGCTGATCGTTCTGAAGTCCTTCTCAGCTCTGACAGTCTGTGTTCTAAGCTCCCTCCCAGCAAAGACATTCTGCCTTCACGTGCAAATGGCCCTTCTGGCTTTTTATCTTCAAGCACTTCTAGAGCTCTCTGATTTGTTTGGTTTGGTCCAAGAAAAAGAGTCAAATTTGGGCTTGATGGCAGAAAACAACAAAATCAGCCTCTCGACAATTCCGTCTCTCCCTTGGTGGAACTAGATGTCTTGGGGGAAGGAGTGGGCTGCACCACCCCCGGGAGGGCCTGCAGGGGTTGTCGTGTGTGCTGTGAGGCGGTGAGGATCCCCTTCTGAGTGTGGACTCCTTTGGCTGGACTAGAAGGTCCCTCCCACCTCTGACATTCTATGTTAATTTCAACATCTCTACATGCCCAATGCCCGGAACAAGGTTCCTGCCCTTCTTCCTTTCTGGTTACTTAGGACTGAAACTCAACTTCTCCAGAGAAGTTGTGTGGGTAACTGTGTTGCATCCCAGCAGAGGTTTGTTTATTTCTGAGATGTGGTTTGGTTTTGGGTTTTTTTTTTTGATATATGGCTTTTCTCCTTCAGACTATGCGAAGAGCCTTAGGTTGAGAGTCAAAAACCTAAGATTTTAGTCCCAGGTTAGTCACTGGGTGCATTTTGGCAAGTCTCTTCCTCTCTATGAGCCTCAGTTTCCCCATCTGTAAAATACCCTCCCCCTCTTTTGGGGGAAGGTAAGTCACTGCTTAGGCCACTCCATAGGCAACCCCTGGCCCCACCTACCGGGCTCTTGGTATAATCCGTATCTCCCCAGAAGATGATTCCAGCTGCCCCTAGCGCAGCACTCTCCCCAATGGTGGAGATGAGGTCCATCTAGGAGGAGAAGGGACAGGATGGGTCAGAACTGGAAGAAAAGGTGGGGTAAAGAGCAGGGTTCCTCCCTTTCTTCCTCCTACCTTCCAGAGCCCCTGCCTGTCTCCCCAGGCTTGTCTGGGCATAGTTCCAAGCCTCAGATCAGAAGCACAGAGAGTGGCCCATGCCAGACAAGTCCATGCCTGCTCTATCCCCTCCAGATGTTTTGGGGGATACGAAGAAGGGGAAAAGGGAAATTTATGCCAGGTACCCCCTCCCGTAAGGGGTTTAACCAACTTCCCTCCCACTCTTGAAACTCTAGGGCAGGGACATTAGCCAGATTTTGTCCAAACTCAGAAGAATCCCCTGCGTTTTCTTCCCATCTCACCCACCTCCCTTGGGCAATGGGGCCTGAAGACAGTGGCGGTAGTGCTGGGGAGGCTCCTGCCTGGGAGCAACTGAACTCCTGGGCAGTAGTCTCAGCTTGGCCTCCTGGAGACAGCCCGCTCCTTAACACCAGGAATCCTTTCTGAGCTTCACTCTCTTCATTCGTGAAGTATGGGAGGTGGCCTCTATGGTTTCTAAGGCCCCTTATAGCTACAAGTCTTATGAATCTACAATCCCCTACATCTGTAAATGCCTTCCCCTTTCTGGGCCTCAGTCTCCCCATCTGTAAAATGAGGGATTTAGCCTTGAAGTTCTATAAGATCCCTTCTCTCTTTGACTTCTCCGTTCCAAGGTCCCCAGCAACACTGACACGTAACTTTCTTCATAGATGTGCCCACCCCCACCACTAGCTCTCTCAGGTAGCAGCTGGGTTACCTCGCTGAGCCCTATGAAGCTCTGGGTGTAGGTAGGACGTGTGTAGGTAGGACGTGTGTAGACGAAGACTGGTAGTGAGTAGCCAGCATGGTGCTCACGGGCCACCCTCAGGGCTTCCTCCACACGGGATCGAACAAACTTTCGACAGTTGGAAGAAGACTTTAGCATGGGATCCAGGTAAATAGAAGGGTAGAGGGCACTGCTCTCAGCCCAGAGCCAGGCCAGCTGGTCGTTCCTAGAGACTTCAACATCGGGGCAGCGGCCTGTGTAGCTGGACCAGTTCTGCACGTAGTCATGGTTGTAGCAGTCAGGGAAGAGGTAGAAACCCCAGAGCTGGCGGGGCCGAGTTTCCTTTGCCCATCGCAGGGTCTCCAGCATGAACTGCCGGGCAGCGAACTCAAACTCGTACTGTGCCTGCTTGCCCACCTGCTCTGGTGACCAGGTGGGGTGTCGGGAACTGACAAGCTGGCGTGAGACCTTTCGGTATACATCCTTGCTCTGCCAGTTTCTGATCCAGACTGGGCGCCAGTCCTCCCAGTCAATAACAGCCAGACCTTCTCGGTCGGGGGATCTGATATAGTGTCTAACAACTTCGGGCAATCGCTCTAGGTGGTCTATCAAGCTACTATTCTGGGGCACACCACCATGTACCGGGCCAAGATGGGAGTCATGGTATGGGTAGTAGCCCAGTCGATCTCGATAGAAGATGGTGAGACTTTGATTCACAAAGCCTTCATTGGGTGAAGCCTCAACATCAAAGATACCTAAGTTCAGAGGGACCTTGAATCGAGGCTCACAGTCCTGGGTCGGGGCGTTCCAAGCCACCAGAAAGGGGCGACGGGTAAAGATGGGTGGGGCAGTGGGCTTTGGCTCATCACTTCTTGGCCCTGCTGATGCCAGGGACACCAAGAGGGTCAGGGTCAGGGCCAGGGCCGTCCCAGCCGCTGCCCACATCATTGGTGGCTCCTGTTGCAAGCTGAAGGGCTGGCTCAGGACCTGCTAGGAGGTGGGAGAGGAAGGGATTAGTAGTCTCTGGGGTAGCTCTGGGATTTCCCGAGGCCAGTTCCCATTCTTCCTCCCCCACCCCCAGCTAGCTATACAGGATTTTAAGGACCACTCTAACTATACCTATTACAAAGTCCCTCAACTCTGTGGTTAGGCGAATCTCACTTCACTTTCCTTACGTGTAAAAACAGACGGGTTGGAGTAGACCACGGGCCTCTCTGTTCGATGAGGCTGGGGTCCCTTGCAGCCCCAATCTATCAACTGTCCCTTTGCCGCTCTGCCTCAGCTCATCCAGGAAAGAACAAAGGCAGCCCCGAGAGCCGCCAGGAGGGAGTCCAGGCCGGACCTCCCACGGTGGGGAGCGGCTGCCGGCTGGGTTGGGGCAGGGCAGGGCAGGGCAGGGCTCCCTTCCAGCCCGCACGCCTGGAATGCTGACTCGGCCACCGCCAAGGCCACGGCCACGGGCGCCCCAGCTCCCCGCTCCGGCCCGTGCGTTGGAGCTCCCCCTTCCCCGCCCGGGGCCCCTCGCGGCAGAACAAGCCCCCTTTGTTGGCCGCTCGGCCCCTAGTCCCCCGCCCCCAGCCGCACGTGGGTCCCGCGCCCGCTCGGCCCGGGCTGGGAGCCGGGAGCGGGCCGGGCTCCCGGGGCGGGCTCGGGGGGCCGCCGGCACCGGTGCCAAAGCTGGGAGCGCAGGTACCCCGGGAGAATCTGGGGGTGCAAAGCAGCCCACACTTACTCACCTCGCACCGACGGCCCGAGCCACCCCCATGGCCACTGGCACTCAAAGCCCCAAGCCCCGAATCCCGAAGCCCGCACACGGGTCTTCGCAACCGTCCCAACTTTCCTTCCCACGGCCCCACCCCCTTGGCCCAGCGCGGTCCCTTTAAAAGATCAGAGGGCGGGCGGGACCAGGGCAGTCTGCAGGGAGCCAGGTGGGGAAGAACTTTTTGGGTTGCCCGGTTAGAGAACACCATTCTCTAGCTGCCTGCCCGGTTCCCTGAAAGTAAAGGCGCTTCTTCTCACTTGGAAAAGCGAAAGGGCCTCGTGGTGCAGGGCCTGCCCCCCCGCTCCTCCGCGGAGTAGGGAGTCCTAACTCGGTCTCCCTCTCCTCCGTGACGCGAATGGTACAGCCCGGCTCCTGCCGAGGCGCTTCTAGCCCTTTAAAGAGACAGGCAGAAACTAACCACTGAAAGAGTAGGGGGTAGGGGTAGTGAAGAGGGAGGGGGTGGGAGCGGAGATGGAGGAGATAACCGGGTCGGACCCGGACCTCCTTCCAGCCTCCTCTCCTCTCCTGTGACCACTCTAATGCCATGTGCCATGTGGCTAATATCCCCCTTTCCTGGAGCAGTGGGCAGTTTTCAGCTTCTGGGCACTGGTCTGGCCTCCCGGGGGGCCCCCGGGTTACAGATCCACCAACAATAACCCTGTCACTGCAGCTGGTCAAAGTCCCTCCTCCTCTAGCCCCCGTATTCCCCAGAGGACTAAGCCCAGGAGCTCAAACTCTAGCTGATCCCTGAACCCCAGGCCCCTTCAGATCGTGCCAGGTGGGATCATTGCCTAGATGCCCCCAGGCTCTCTTCTTGTCTTAAAGCGCTGAGGGGGATGGGGAGGAGCCAGGGTGGGTAACAGCTTGGTCCCTTCCTCTCAGTGGGCCCCACAGACTCCCCCGGGGGCTGGGGCTTTGACTGAATGCTTTCGTAGCTAAGACAACAGGCCTCTGTCCAGGGAATGCCTGACTGGGCTGGGGGAGGAGGCTGGTGGCCACCTGGTCCTGGAGCTGGGGCAGGGTGGGATTAGGAAGGGAAGAGGGAGAAGAGCTGATGAGGAAGAGGTTATTGCCCTCAGTTCCCTGTTCAACTGAGGGGGAAACTGAGGAACAGAGGACAGAGACCTCCTTCTTCCCCATTTCCTCTTAGCAACAACCTGTCCCTTCCCTCATGGCTGTTGGGGGTGGGGGAACGTGGACAAGGCTGAACCTTCGGCTTAGGGAAGGGGCCTCCTGACTTCAAACAAAAGAGAGGCCAATAGACCTTCCTGAGCTCCTGAAGAGGGGCAGGAAACCTGTGAGGAACCCTGCAGGAAGTTCCAGTCCTCCCAATCTCCTGCTGGCTTAACTCTTCAAATACCTGCTTCCCCAGATACAGGGCCCCAGACTCCCAATATCCCTTTCTAGTTCTTGTCTCTCAGCGGCACCCACCTACCCCTTGCTAGAGACTTTCCCCCCATACACACATTCTAGCTCTTCAGCCACCCATAGGCAGGGAGACTCCCCTTTTTGTTCAAGAGGCTAGGTCTCAGTCCAAAATCCAAATGTTGCTTTGTCCCTTTTCAAAGGATGGTAAGATAGTGACTCTCTCCATCAAATACAGGTCCCTCTGTGTCATCCTCCCTGTATCTGAGAGACTGAAGCCATAAGCCCCGGGCAGGAATAGGGACCCTAGTTGTTCAGGCTGCCAGGTTCCCCCAACATATTCACATTATTTGCCCTTCATCAGCACTCCTTCTACCCCCAGGCTTGCCCTCACCCCCATCCCTAGCAGCACAGCTGGCCATGCTCACCTGTATCAGGGGCCTGGTTCTCTGTTAATGCCTGTAGCTTGGGTAAACCAGGGCCAGGAAAAATGTGTGGATGCTCTCTTCCAGGTGACCCTACTCCTGAGCCTTTCCCTGTTCTCAGGGCCCCAGAAGCAATTTCTTTCTGCTTTTCCACATCATCCAGAACTCCTCTGCTTTGTGTCTACTCTGTTACTCTTCACTCTTCCTGATGCTCTGACTCTGGCTGGGTGCACTGGCTCTGACTGCCTCCTGCCTTTCTAGTGCTTGGTCCCTACTGCCTGGTGTTCCTACTGAAGTCCCATCCCCTCGCTTTCCTCATTTCCTGCTGCCCCTCCAAGAGGAAAAGACTTATGACCAGAGGCTGGTGGGTGGGCAGGAAGAGGCCAGAATCTCTCCCAGCTTCCCTTCGGCATCCCCAATCCATGCTTTTCCTTAGGGGCCTATCTTGGGTTGGGTCACCTCCTCCCCTTCCATAAATACCCTTGACCTCTGGGAGCCTTAAAAGTCCAAGCATGGAATCTAGGAGTCAGAGGGGTTGGGGGGTAGTCTTTCCCCACAGGGACTTCAGCTGTGAAGGGGGAGATAATCTGGGCAGAGGGTACTGGGGCAGGAAGGAGACAGGAGTGGGAAGATGTGTAAGAAGCTGCTTCAGACATGTCCATCTCCCCTTTTGTCTCTTGAACATGAGAAGGACCTGGGTCAAAAGGGAAAATAAGTAAGAAGCTTGTTCAGGCATTGAGCTCAATCACCAAGCCCATGCTAGGGGCAGTGCCAGGCTAGTGGCTCAGGCCACTGAAGGAGCTGAGGTGGGATGGAGAGGAGCTAGAGAGGGAGCAGACCTAGGCTGGGCACTGAGGAAGAAAGCTTTATCTGTGTATGGAGTGAGAGTTGGGGGTGGGGGGTGTGGAGAGAAAAGGCAGGAAGGGGGGGGGGTGGAAGGGAAGGGAAGGAACTTCCAGGAGCTGAGTCAGGTTTTTTCCACTGAGAGCAGAGGAGAAATTCCACCCAAAGCCTTCAGAGCCAAAAATATGTATATACATATTCTCAAATAGGCACATGTGTGTATGCATGTATTCCTTTGTGCATGTGTGTAGTGGCAAGATGACAACATTTGAAGCCAATTTGAGACTGAATCCTGGCACTGCCGCCTATTTGTGTGAATTCTGGCAAGTCCCAACGTCTTTGGGTCTCAAGAATCCTCATTTGTAAAGGAAGGGAATGGGGCTAGATAATTCCTTGCAATCCTAAATTCCCTGGAGTTTGTGCATGTATGTATGTTGGCAGGATACTGGAGCACTGTGCATATTATCTGCATCTATGAGTGTCTGGGCAGGGGTGGGATGGGTGGGCAGAACTGCCTTTTCCTCATCCAGCAGCCTTTTCTACCCCCCAACTACTGCTCCCCTCTGCTCTTGGAGGGGTGTGCAGCAGCAGGGGGCATCGAGAGGCCAATTCCGTTTGAGGAGGAAGATTTACCGAAGGTGTCCCTGGTCAATTAGGTCTCCACTCGATGGAGACAAAGGCTGGCTTAGCTGACTAGCTAGACTGCAAACGGGAAAGGCTGTTTGCCTTGAGGCCACTCTTGTGTTCGTCCAAGAACGCTGTGTTAGTTGGTGGCTAATGATTAATACTTGATTTGACTAATGGATTTCTTCCCCCTACTTGATAATCCAGGGAGCTCCTCTTCTTCCTCAGACTCAGGATACCTGGGATATCTAATTCTTGGCTCCCTTGACACTCTTCCAATAAAAGAAAGAGGTCTGGTTTTTGTTTTTTCATCTGTACAATGAAGGATTTGGACTGGGAGATCTCTAAGGTCCTTTCCTTCTAAATCCTAAAATCCTGTGAGGCTACTACGTCCCTGAAACTCCTTCCCTGTGCTATGTGCAGGATTTGAGGGCATGTGTGGGAGAGAGAGAAACTGAAACAGTAAGAGATGGACCAGGGGCTTCTAAAATCCTCAACTACCTGGTCCAAAAGAGCCCCCTAGGGAATAGGAGGAGGGAGAAAGAGAAAAGCCGAGCAGAGCCCTGGCCCCTGGTCAGGGTAGGGAGGCTCCCTCTGAGGGTTGAAGGAGGAAGGAAGTGAGCTCAGGCCACTGGGAACGCGGGAAGTATCGGCTTCGACCCTCATTGTTCCTAGCTCTGGGGATCAGATGAACCAAACCCATCCCAGGGCAGGGAGTTCCTGCTCAACCTTGGGGAGGGGTAGATGCTGGCATGATGATTCTGGCGGTAACCTGGGTGAGGTCTCGGTGGGAGGGGCAGGCGTCAGGGTTGGAGATGGTATCTGCCCCCCCCTTAATTTCTTATCACCTAGAATTTCCCTCTAAGCCTGGTATGAGGTCGCCCCCCAATCCAGAGAGCTCTCAGCTGGGAAAGAGGATGTCTAGATTCCTAAGAACCCTGGAGTACCACTGCTCTAATTAGGGGCAGACACACAGAAAGATAAAGAGAAGCTACGTGGACTTTGTGAGTCTCCACAACCAGAGTCAGACACGGTTTCTTCCACACAAAGACTTCCCCAACGCCAGACTATCAGAACACTTTCCCTGCCCCTGCCAAATTCACTGACATGCCATCCTTCCCCACTCTACCCCCCCAAATCTGCGGACATAGCTGTGCCCAATACCACCCGGAGCCATGCAGATCGCATGGTGGCTTTCTTCTTAGACAAAGGGAAAGAGCAGCTTGTGCAGAACTCTCCAGTCTAGGATGAAGCTCGGAGGGGAGTCAGGGTTCGGGAAGGACTGAGTTGCTAGGCAGAGTCCTAGAGAAAAAAGAAACTTCCATCCTAGCTGAAGGAGTGAAAATTGGAGGGCATGGATCTGTCTGGCCAAGCTCCCCTTTCTAAAACCTAACCAGTCCCTAACACAAACTGGGGGTGGGCTGCTGTCCCCATCCTCAGTTGAAAAAGTTAAGTGGCTTCTCTGTGGTGGGAGAAGAGCTCTCCCAGCCATTTCTGTTCTGCCCAGTGTGGCCCCGTGATTTCAGCCGGGTTCTGTTCTGTCTGATGTACCAAACGTGTGGGATGTGGAGCACAAGACATCAGATGAGTCAATCTCAGTTAAAATCGGTCAGTAAAATCCTGTTTTCACCTATAGATCGTTCTGGGAAAAAAACCTTAAAGTTATAAATTTATAAATGTCCATTTCTGAGAGGAGTTGGAAACATCCACCAAGCCTAGTTTTCATGAATTAGAAGATTCAAAGGTCAATGTCTGCCAACCTGTCTGAGGCTCAGAGAAGGGAGGATGCCTATGGCCACACAGCTTATTTCTGAGGCAGGATGTGAACCCAGGTCTTTCTTCTGAATTCCAAGTCCAGCACTGTTCCTAATGCAGTATGGCCTCTTAACTGGAAGGCTTATTTATGAATGGCAAATCAGTTCTAACTTTTCCTAACCGTTTCATTTCATAAAGTTGGAAACTATTACAGAAAAAATGGATCTCAGAGCACCATCTTCCAAGAAAGAGCTCCCTCTCCCCCCATCCTTAAAGCATTACCAGGGCCTCGGGCCCCCCAGACTCCTCCTGCCCCATCCCTCCCTCCTGTCAGAGAGGAAGACCTTCTGGCCATGTAAATACTGCCCTCTAGTGCCAGAAAACTGGCGGAGCAGAGGGCACAACACAGCTCCTCCACTTGGCTAAGGGAGGGAGCAGGAAACAGTGACAGGCCATCCTTAACTTTTTGGAGGGCTTCCAGGGGCCCATGGCTCAATTCCCAAGGCACAACTGGAGCTGCCTCTTCAGAGAAAGGAGAAGTGTTACAGGCCACAGCATCACTGAGGCTACCTTCTTCTGACCCTCCTTTGGCCATTTCTTTTTTTTGTCCCCCTATTTTTTTTTTGCAACCTCTCATTTCATTAAAAAAAATTTTTTCTTTTTTGGTCAAGGCAATCAAGGTTAAGTGACTTGTCCTTTGGCCATTTTTGACCATCCTCCCATGTCCTCTGCCCCAGTGTAGTCTAAAAGGCTCCCATTCCCAATAAACTGCTTACTCAATGAGATCCATCTACAAATAATTTTATTTAAATTCAACAAAAGGGCATACCAGTCTGGGCTGGGGGAGAGAGCAACCAGCCCTTCCCCCTCTATAATCACCTCTGCCCCAGACCATCTTTCTGTCACATTCACACAAAAAGCACAGTTTGCACAGAAAAGAATTTTTTAAAAAGTAATTCTAAAAAGTAAACAGACCGAATTTCTGCTTCAACAATATCATGGACATAGATAAGACTATTTACAAACCTTCACATTGTAAATCTCCCTTCTGTGGTCTCCTTATCCTACCCCTGCCCAGACGGACCCTGGAGAGCAGAAGGTTGGGCCCAGTTGCCCATGCCCACTAGCAGGAGGTGAGCAGCTTGGGCCAACACAGTACCAAGGTGAGAGGGGCTAGGGCACTAAAGAGATATGGGTAAGTTTGCCAGGTGGGCAGAACTGCCTATCATAACAGGGTGGGGACTGGTTGGGAATGTGCTCTCCAGAGCTGATGGGCACAGGCCTGAAGGACACATCAAGTGTAGTGTGTGGAAACTCCCCCTTTCTCTCCCAAGAAAGGGTTAGTATAAGAAACAGGCTTCTCAAGCAGTCTTGGCAGGGGTACTGAGCAAGAGCCCTCTCCCCTATATCTTTAGGGTTTATGATTTTCTCCTGATTCTACGATTCCCGTAGAAGATCCACTGCCGCTTCAGTTTCCAACCATAGCCTCAGGGACCAGGTGTATATGTGTATAAGGGGTTGAGGTTCGGGGAGGATCACAGTGTAGGAAGTGAAACCCACCCCAGACAGGGGATCTTCTAATCCCCTTCAGTTCCAGCAGGCTGAGCTGATTGTGGGCTGGGAGTGAGAAGGTGAGTGGGGCAGGGGATCAAGGGTGGTTGTGAGATTCATTGAGACCAGCCTCCCTCGGGGGTGGTAGGAGTCGAGGTAGCAAATGGCTGAAATGCTCAGAAATGTGAAGGAAAGGAGAAAGGAGGGTACTGCTTGTGCATAGCAAAGCTCACTGTGGCCAGCCCCATGGCCCCTAGTGATACAAGGGGAAGGGCCAGGAAAAGAGGAGCCCCTGCTTGTAAAGTGCTGTGTCCCCTTGTCTCCCTGACAGTGACCAAGCCCCAGGCCTCTCCTGCCTCTTCCCCCAGGCTGGGCAGAGGGAGAGGTACATGCTACAAGGAAACAGGAGGGGGAGGGGTACGGGGAGGTGGTTGAGGTCAGAAGGAAGGAAATTGTACCCTGAAATTCCTGGCCTGAGCGTTCACCCAGCTTTTATTTCCTGACACTCCTCTGGATATTGGAGGGTGAGGTGGGGCTTTGGGGTTCAGGAAGAGAAACTGAGTATCTTACCCCCTTCCTTTACCCAGGCACTCAGATCCTGGAGAAAATACCTACTCCAGTGAACCAAGCCAACCATCCTTTATCCCCGGACCCTCCCTCAAACTGACATCACCCAGTACTGTGGAAGAAACAGAACTGGGCATCCAGCTTCCCTACCCCTTGGCTTGTAGATGAAAAAATATGGCCCAATCAGGGGGCCCACATCAGGTGGAATTCATTTTTGGGCGGCTGCTTTAACCCAGACACCTCTCATCAGGACCCACACTTTGAGCTTGTGGACTCAGCAGCTTGGGATACCCTGCCAAGGAAGTGGGGAGTTTTCCCCAGCCAAGGCCTCTTTCTGGCCCTGCTGCCCCTCCTCCTACCCAGATGTCCATACCCACCACCCCACAGACTTGGGGTGTGGGCAGGAAGGGGCTGCAGGGCTCACATCTCACAGATGATCACCGGGAAATCCACGTGGAGGTGAGGGTGGTCTAGCCTCACGATACCCTGAAAATGAAATTGATACTGGTTAGGCCCTGCCTCAGTTCTAGCTCTTCTAGGAAGCCTTCCTTTTAAACTGCTCCAGGCCCCATGATTCTCTCCTTAAGCCTCTTGCCAGCCTTGCCTCCCCACACTCCTCTGGAAGCAGTGTAATATTGTGCATGGAATGCTGAACTTGGAGTCAGAAAGGCCTGGGTGCAAAGCCCACCTTTACTATTTAGTGGCTGTGAAACTAATCACGGCCCAGTCACTTAACCTCTCACCCTCAGTATTCCTCATCTGAAATGAGGATAAATGCCACCCACCTCACAAGACTATTATAAAGCTAAAAGGAGAGGATGTACATAAAGCACTTTGGTAAACTTTAAAGCTCCATATAAATGTCAGTTATTGCAACTGATTTCTCTTTCATCTAATACCAAAGCACTTTAAACTCCTTTTAACCACTTTATACTCTAATTTGGGTGTTATACATGTATATGCACTCCAATGATCTTTGTCATTCCTCCAGGGTCTAGCATAGCTCACTGCCCATAGAAGGCTCTTCATAAATAAATGTGTGTGAAGTGAATGACAAACCCAGCCTAACATTTGAGTCTAGACTGTCCTGTTGTTTCCTGTGTGTAAACCAGGCCTCCCCAAACAGACTGTGAGCCTTGCTGGGCTGGTCTTGCTTTTCCTGTCCCCACGATGTCCATAAGGGCAATGTGACCAATGGAGTTAATGTGAGGGGTACATGGACCCTATAATCTTTTACCAAGCTCCACAGCAGCCTCTGCTAAGAGAGGGGGCATAAGGGCAAGTGCAAGCCATTTCAGCTTAACCCATCCTTGAAGACACTGTCCCAAGAAGCACTGCACTTCCAGGCTGGCAGCAGAAAAAGCAGGCCTCATAGAAGTAATGATCAAAGCAGAAATTGGTCCAGGAAAATGTGGTTCTACTGAGCCTTCATTTGTTTGGGAGCATAATCCCCATCTGACTTTATGAGGACAAAACGAGATGAGGGTGGAGGCTGGGGAAGGGCCCTGTATCTCCTGCTCTCCCTCACCTGAGGGATCAGGTTCTTCTGTACCCGCCTCAGCTTGGCACGCTTTCGCCCATTCTTGGTGACAATTGTTTCCTCATAGAACTCGTGGGCCAGGTCACCATCTTCATCATAATACATGGAACTGTAGGGGCAGAGGACAAAGTGCCATCAGGACCACTGGCTCCACTGACTGAATCAAGGCTCAGGGAGCATCACTTATCCAACACCCCCCCAAAATAAGTACAAAATTTGTCTGTAGTTGTTTGCTTGCTCCATTAGATTGTGAGCTCCTTGAAGGCCTCTTTTTTATCCCCAGCACTTAGCATAGTGCCTGGCACATAGCAGGAGCTTAATAAATGTTTACTGTCTGACCCAAAGCAATGCCTAGAGAGTTTCCCAATGACAACCAAGGTCCAAGGTCACAGAGATAAAAAGTCCTCATGACATAAGGGACAGCCTTTGGTAGGGGATGAGGTGGAGAGAGAGTCTAGCAGGCCTGGAGACGTACCCTTTCTTTGAAGCCTCCGGGACCCAAGTGGGAGGGAAGTAGAGCAAAGAAGCAGGGGATACTCAGACACTGGGAGAAGAGTTAAAAGGTGAACTGTCACAATGCTTGATGCTTTCTACTCTCAGAGCTCTCTGATCTGTGAGGATCCGATGCTATGGCTGCCACCAGAGGGAACCCATTAAAACGCAGGGCCTCTGTGTAGTAAGGTTCCATGGCCAGGCCTTGGACTTCAGAGCCTGTTGGGCTCTGAAAAGAAGCAGCTGCCAGAGGTCTAGGCTTGCTGTGTTTTACCCCAGTAGGAACAACTGGTATAACCAGAGTCTTGATGCCTGCTCTAAGATGGCAGGAAGCCCACACCAACTTCAGCCAAAAGAACTTGTTGGCAGACATAGAGAGATCTCAGGACCATAGCATTTCCTATCCCATCCTTAAGCTAGATATTAATGAAAATGGCTCCAGGTCTGCGTTTCAATGCAGCAAGTCTCCACCCATACAAACTTTCCAGGTCAGGCCAAAATGGCATTCAGAAAATCTGATAACATTACTGCTTGATCCCCAAATATTCTGCCAAATAGGACCCAAGTTACAGGCTTTTCATCAACCCTAGAGCTGAGGCTCTGAGTGACTACTCTCTTGTTCCAGTCACAGGGAGAAAATAGGGGATCCAATCCTACTTACCAGGGACTTGGAGTCATATGATGCCCAAAAATTCCTAACTAGCTTCCTCTGAAGGAGTTAAGCTAGAATTCTCTTATTACCTTCAGAAAACTGGGCCTTGGGGAGATAAAGAGGTAGGTACCTTCATTATTTCCCCAAGTCACTGACACAGCCCTAAGAGCTTTGGGGCGAACTGGATTGAGAGTGGGAGAAAGCTAGGTGGCACAGTAGATAGAGTGCTGGGCCTGGAGTCAGGAAGATTCACCTTCATGAGTTCAAATCTAGCCTCAGACCCACTTACTAGCCGCGTGACCCTGGGCAAGTTATTTACCCGTTTGCTTCAGTTCCTCGTCTGTAAAATGGGCTAGAGAAGGAAATGGCAAATCACTTCAGTAGCTTTGCCAAGAAAATCCCAAATGAGGTCAAAAACAGTCAGATGTGACTGAAACAACTAAATAGCAACAAATATTATTCTCCATTCTCATCTCCTTGGCTTCATCTTTCAAAGTAGGCTCATCTTCTTGCTAAGGCCGAATCGTGTACTTGTATCTTTGATAGTATTATAACTCCATCCTCTTCCGAGTCTCCTGAGGGAGCTAGTCCCTATCCTTTGTCTCTTTCTTTATCATCTATAAACACACCCAGGATTTTCCCATTCTTAAAAAAAATTCACATCTGATTCTGCCCACCTCAGGCTACTTGCTGACCCCATACGTTTGGATGTTCTACCCCTACATCTTGGTTTTCTTCATTTCCTTTAAGACTCACCTCAAATCCCACCTATTTCAGGCGACTTTTCACAGTCCTCCTAGCTGCTAAAAGCCTCCTCTTCTCTTTTAATTCTTTCTTCCTTTCCTATCCATCACTCAAATGAAACTTTCTCCAAGGTTATAAACTAACCCAACTGTCAAATCCCATGGCCTTTTCTCAGTGTTCACTGTCCTTAACTTGACACTGCTGACCACCTTTTCCTTGATACTCTCTCCTTCGGCTATGATACTCCTCTCTTCTGGTTCTCCTATCTGTCTGATTTCTTCTCAGTTTCCTTTGCTGGATCATTATCCAATTACTGCCCAATAAGTGTGGGTGCCCTATAAGGCTCTGTCCTGAGCCCTCTTCTCTCTGGTTAAATTATGTTAGCCACATAGACGACTTATTCACATACATACACACATAAATACCGTATCTCTTTCAATGTATGCGTATGTATCCCATCTCTCAATTCAAAAACAGTTTTAAGCACCTACTGTGTTGAATGCACAGTGTTAGGCACTAGAGATATAAAAACAAAAGATTTGTAGTCTTAGAGGAACTTCACAGAGGGAGATGGGAAGGAAAGAGGGGAGACAGACATACAACATGCACACAGAAAAATAAATTATTAAGTCAACACAAAATAATGCAAAGTAATGTCAAGGAGTGATCACCAACAACTTGGGAAAAGATGGGGAGGAATCAAGAAAGGCCTCTTGTAGGGAGTGGCACCTGAGCTGTGTATTGAAGAAAGTTGGGAATTCCAAGAGGCAAAAGCAATGAGAACATTGCAGACAAGGAAAACCACTTGGACAAAAGCGTGGAGGTTGGAGATGGAAATGCTGTGGAAAGGGAAAAGCTAGCAGGCCAGTTTGGCTGGAATGCAGAGGAAGTTATGAGGAATTGCACGACATGAGCGGAAAAGGAGGAGAAAGGCAGACTATGGAAGATCTTAAAAGCCAGGCTGAGGAATCTGAATTTTGCCACAGAGGTAACAGGGAGCCATTGAAGATCTTTTTTTTTTTGGGGGGGGGGGAGGGAACAGGACAGGACAGTATGGAATATGAATTGAAGAGAGAAGAGGATAGAAGTGGGAAGACCAATCAGGAGGTTTTTTAAATAGTCAAAGACTCAAGGGTGGCCCCAAATCCCCTTAATAAAAGGATCTGTTCTATAAAACTTGGACTCAATCAAAAGGCCAAATTCAAGGACCTAGATCTAGGGTCACAGGTGGCCTAGAGGCCAAAGGTTCCCCAACCCTAGTCTAGGACAAGAGAAGATGAAGGCCTGAACTTTGTGACTGTAGAGACAGAGATGGATGCAATGCAGGTTGATGAGGTAGAATACTGAAGACTTGACAACTGATGAAGGTTGAAAAGAGGAGAAAGGTGAAGAAAAATAGTGAAAAATAACGAAAGTTGTGGATCACAGTGATTGGAAAGATGGTGGTGTTTTTAAGAAAAATTAAGAGAATATTCAAAGGAGTTAAGGGGGAGGAGGGGAATCTTCAGTCCTGCAAAACCAACTGTCCCATAGACATCTCTACTTCAATGACTCACCAGTATCTCATATTCAACATAGCTAAAACAGAAATCATTATACACCTTCCTAACTCCATCGTACCCCCTACAAACTTACCTCTTTCTGCTGAGGACATTGCCATCTTTCAAATCGCTCAGGTTTGCAAGCTCAGTCATCTCTTGCTCTTTCCTCTGCCTCATTCTACCTATTCAATCATTTGTAAAGCTTTGTCTGTTTTACTCCTGCAACACCTTTCCACCATCCCATGCTTTCTATCCAAAGGAATATTCTCTTTGTTTTGGCCTTTTCTGGCCTTGCCTAGACCAATGGTCTCCAAAGTGGAAGGCTGAACCAGGAGAAGAATTTATGCAATAACAATACCATAAATGCATATAACTTTGAAAGACTTAAGAACTGATCAACGTAATGATCAACCATATTTCCAAAGGAGTGCTGATGAAGAATGTTACTTCCTGACTGAAAGGTGATGGACTCAAGATAGAGAATGAAAACTACTTTTTTCTGAACAAGATCAATATGGGTATTTGCATTGCTTTCACTATTTGTTAGAAAGATTTTGTTTTTCCTTTAGTTTTTTCCCCAATGGGAGGTAAGGGAGAGAAAAATACATGATGCTAATCAGAAAAACAAACAAACAAGCAAAAAACACAGTAGGAGGTCCTCAAACCACTAAGATGCTGTGGCACTATCCTAATATCCCACCTTCCCCACTACAGCTAATTATAGGGCTTTGAAGCACACCATCACTTCATGCATAGAGACTCCACATTCTCCAGCTCTTCCTCTCTCCACTCCTGGTGTTCCATAGTTACCCAAGCTCCCAATTGCTTTCTTTCTATGAGGGAATGAACTTTTAAGGGAGGTTATAATATTGCTTAGATGCCAGCACCTGCACCAGTAGTTTCAATGATACTATAGGGAGATACTATTGGATACTCCCCCTCCCAAACCTTAGCACGCTCATACCCTGCTCTTGATCCCTTCAAGGCTATGGCAGGTGCCCCTAAGCTGGCCCTCTGCTCTAGAGTCTTGGCTGGTAGGTAAGAGCCTATTACGTTATTCCCTCTCCTCTGTCAAATTTCCCTATTTTTGTCCAAGGCAGTGGTGTCAAACTCAAATAGGAATGGATCCCTCCAGGCCAAAGTTAAACTCAGAAGACTACTATGTTGTACTGTCTTTTTATTTTGTTAAACATTTCTCAACTAAATTTTAATCTGGCACTGTTTGTGCTTCAGAGTTTTGCTAGCTGCCAGCAGTGAGTTTGACACCTCTGCTCTAAGGCATCACCATCCTTTAGATCTCCCAGATTCTCAATCAACTGAAACTGTTCTCTTCAAAGTTGCCAAAGACCTCTTAACCTGCAAATCTAACGGCCTTTTCTCAATCTTCATCCTTCTCGACCTCTCTGCAGTATTTAACACCACTGACCATTCTCTCTTCCTGGACAGTATCTCCTCTCTGGGGAGTAGTGAAAATGACTGCTCTTGGTTCTCTTCCTGGTCTGACTGCTCCTCAGTTATGCCCTCTGTGCCTATGCCCTATCTCTTCTCCCTCTACATTCACTTGGTGATCTCCAGGTCTACTCTTTCCTGAACTGCATTACCACATCACTAACTGCCTAGTGAGAATGGAAAGTCCCACAGGTATCTCAAGTGCAACATGTCCAAAACAGGCTTTATCTTTCTCCCCAAACCCTCTTCTCTTTTGCTGTTGAGGGCACCACCATTTTTCTAGTCACCCAGGTCTGGAAACTCTTGTCATACCCAACTTAACAGTCTTATTCACACCACACACTACACATACAACAGTTGCCAAGCCTTGTGAGTTCTACCTACATCTCTCACCCGCCCCCTTCTCTCTATTCTCACAGACACCACAGGAGTTCAGGCTTTCATTACCTCATCTCTGGACTATTTCAATAGTTTCCTAATTGGTCTTAAGTCTCTCCCTTCTCCAATCCATTCTCTACAGAGCTGCCAAAGTGATTTTCCTACCTTACAGGTCAGACCATGTCACTCTCCTACTCGAACTCCAAGATCTCTATGATCAAATACTATTTCATCTTCCTCTCACCATATTAAATTCAATTTTTGTGAAAGGAATGTGCATAATTATTAGTTCAGTATATGCATTTGTGCATATACACACATATATGCATATAATTAATAAATTACATGTATAGGTGAGTCTCAAAATTTTATTAACAGGGAGCCGAATCAAAAAAGTTTGGAGACTACTGGCCTAGACTATTGGATGTTCTCCTTGCTTCTGGCCTCTCCCCACCTCCAATTCTTTCTACACACTGCTGCCAAATTAATATTTCTGAAATAGGCTTGACTATGTCACCACCTTGCTCAAAAATCTTCAGTGGCTCTGTAATGACTTTAGGTTAAGTACAATCACTCCTTTAAAGCCTTCCACAACTTGGCTCCCTTCAACCTTTGTAAATATTTCACACTGCTCTTCTTCGGTTATTCTCTGTTTAAGCCAACCTGACCACATATCTTCCAGCTCCTTGCCTTGTACAGAAAGGAAAGAGGAATCCCAGAGAGAAAGTAATTTGCCCAAGGTCAAACACGTGGTAGCGAACAGAGCCGGAATTCAAACTCGGGTCGGGCTCCACCTCCAGTACTCTAACCAGATCCATTCGATGCCTCTCTTAACGTTGCCCCTAGGAAGCCCCAGCCAGCAGACTAACGACAGCAGGAGGCACACCACCTTTTTCAGGACCTCCAAAGAAACCAAGGTTCAACTCCCACCCAGCAAGCTCTTTCTCCTACCCAAGTCGGGAAACCCACGGAAATAACAGTGGCCGAGACTGAAGCCAGGGAGAACGCGGCATTCAGGCCCCGGCGGTCATTTCTTCCAGCAGACGGGGTCGACGGTCGGCCGATTCTTCCTCTCTCATCCCTCGGCTAAGACGTGAAAACTAAGCCGTCTCTCCGAGACCGGACAGCTGCCTTCGGCGTGTGCACGCCACGGGCTGCTCCCTTCAGTCTCCTCCGGGAAGGACCTGCCCACCCGCCTCCCCTCCGAGGCCCGTCAGCCCGCTGCAGGGAAGCCCGGAGGCCGCCTCCCCCCACGCCCTTACCCGCGACGGGTGAACACGAAGGGCGGCGCGGTGCGGAAGCCCCGAACCCGGGCCAGGGCGTGCTGGGCACGGGCCGCGTCGGTGAGCTCGGGGCTGCCTCCCGGGCCCGCGGACGCAGCCGGCGCCGAGAAGGGCCACAGCCCCCGGCCCTTGGAGCCGCTGGTGCCCATGTCAGGGCCCGCGGAGCATCGCGAGCCGCTCCCGCCTCTCACTGCGCCCTCCAACAGCCGGCCCCGCTCCCGCTGACGGACGGATGCCGACTCCCTCGGACAGAGCGGACGTAACTTCACTTCCTGCGCCGCCTCGAACGGCTTCCGCTCCTCCCTCCTCGTTCGTCCATTGGTAGTCAGAGCTGTCAGGCCGAGAGTCGGTGCCAATGGAGACCCTCGGAGGTTAAGGATCCCGGCGTGCACTGCGACTGCAAGCCTAAGTGTTTCCGAAAGACTTCAAATCCCAGTATGCCACGCTCCCTTCCGAGCCGCAGGGCTCTGAGCCTAAGCGAACTGCAAGTCCCAGCATACCCAGCACTGGCACCGCTGTGACTTCAAGCTCACTTGCTTGGTAGCTGTCAGAACAATCTGGAGGCTTGTTTGCATTTGGAGGCGCTACAGTTCAAAAGAAACCTACAAGTTGGGGGCGCATGGAGATGAGTAAGGTGACCAGGTTGGGAGGACCCTGGAAACCACCCCACCTCTTTAATGGGCTTGATAGGGTAGGGGCCCAAGCTGAGACCCTTGCCCCTCACCCCACAAAGAATTTGGGTCCCATTTGTCTACGGATTCTCCTTGAACTCTCCCACTTGGTCAAAAAAGTCTCTAGCAGTCAACTGAGACTATAATCCTATAAACTGCGCCCAATCTCCCAATTCTTTGTTACTCTTAATCTAGCCCAGCCCTCCATTGTCCGTTATCTCTCAATGGCCCCGGCTACTTCTACACTTGCTCCTATCTAAGATCCTATCTAGGATTCATAATGATCCTATCCTTTTTGACCTCCCTGTAGATCCCATCAAGAAGATCCCCTCTAGACCCCCTCCAGTTACCCCAGCCTACTGGCTTGACCCCAGTCAAGATATCCCTTCTCCAGTCCCCCCAAACTACCTGGCCACTCCTAGATCCCTCTCACAATCTTTCTGGATATAGGGTCCATCTTGCCTCCATTAAGGTGCTCTGATTCTTTAAGAATGTGGCCAATATGGTGGATCTTTAATAAACCTTGTCATTGGCTAAAAGAAGGTTTGGGTTGAATTCATTTGGGCAGGACCCGCATCTCTTGGTCTTGATATTTTGGGGTCCCAGCACCCCAAACCTCAACAGACTTAGCTATGTGTTACATCTATTGGTGTCTTATTCTTCATCTTAGACTGTAAGATCCATGAGGGCACACTCTTTCCCCTTTTCTTCCAGGCTCTTGCACTGGCCTTTGGAACTGAGCCTTGAATTGACTGAAGCAGACAGAGGAACTTGGAAACTCTAACCTGGAGAAGAGCAGATTTAACAGAGGAGCACAAAGGTATTGTGATGCTAGATTTGAAATCAGGGGACCTGAATTTGAATATGCCTTCATTTACTAGCATGTGGCCCTGGGCAAATCAGTTAACTTTTATCTACCTTAGTTTTCTCGCCTATCAAATAAGGATAATAATAGCACTTACCTCACAGAGTTGTAAGGATCAAATAAGATAATAATAGCCTTACTTAAACAAAAACCTTTCACAATCAGTGAGTGCAATTGAAAAATGAATATGATTTACTAAGTGTAGCCATGATACATTGTTCTGTATCTTTTTCAGCTACAATAGCCATGAATACCAAGTATGGAAATAACCTGGGTATAAAAAGTCTTTTGAATCAGGAGTCTTTTGAGGAGGGGTATCTTGACTGGAGTCAAGCCAGTAGGCTGGGGTAGCTGGAGGGGGTCTAGAGGGGATCTTCTTGATGGGATCTACAGGGAGGTCAAAAAGGATAGTATCATTATGAATCCTAGATAGGATCTTATGTAATGCATTTTGCAAGCCTTAAAGTGCTATAAGTTCTAGTTAATATTATTGTTTGATAATAATAATAATTATTATCTTTGTGATCTTGGACATGTCAGTTAACCTCTGGGGACCTCAATTTCAACATCTGTAAAATGAAGGCATCATCCTTTCTAACTCTAAATATGAAACTGTGATTGTAACATTCAAATGTCTGAAACAGCTGGCTTCAAACTCTTTTTGACTAGGCACTATGATCAGTAAAAACATTTTTTGAGAATGCATCCCCAATATGCATTTTCTTATTTACAAGTTATAAACATGTACCAATATATACATAAGACATGCCTCAAATAGAAGTTTTAAAAGGATAGAAACATTAAATGAACAATATAATAATTATAACATATTAACTAAAATAACTGTATTTTTAGTGAGCAATGTGATTGGCTGTTTCCTTATTTTTGAAAATCTTGATTTAACAATTTGTGAGACAGTGATTCAAAAGACTTTTTATACCCAGGTTATTTCCATACTTGGTATTCATGGCTGTTGTAGCTGAAAAAGATACAGAACAATGTATCATGGCTACACTTAGTAAATCATGATATTCATTTTTCAATTGCACTCACTGATTGTGAAAGGTTTTTGTTTAAGTAAGGCTAGTAAATTTGTATCTCTTGATATTAAGTAGTTCTTGCAAACTAATTAGAAAGTGTTGCATTTTTATATTTTTAAGAAATAAGTTCGAAACCCACTGAAACTCTTCTAAGATTTGGAAGATTTTTAAACACATTAGAAAATTATGTTTCCAAGTTTAAGAATGCAAAAATGAGTTTTTATAGGTGACAAATAACTTTTTGGTTTCAGTGATGAGGATGGGATCTAGACCCCAAAAAGGAAAAGCCCTTGATTTACCCAGATGGTCAGATCTCTGGAGTTTGTCTGAGGCTATAATCCTATCAACTGGCCTTTCATTGTGGTTACACCCAATCTCCCGATTCTGTTAGCCTTAACCTAGCCTAGCCCTCCATTGTCTTACCTCCCAATGGCCCCACGCCACTTCCCACCCTTAATCCTATCTCGGCTCCATTCTCCCTTGGCCACATGGTCCAGGTCCCTGGAATTCTATTACCTCATAGACCATGCCTAGATCCCTCCCATAGTCTTTCTGTATATAAGGTCCATCTTATCTCCATTAAGATGCTCAGATTTCTACAATATTGCCAATAGCTCATAGGTGCTCAGATTCTGTAAGAGTATGGCTAATATGGCGGATCTTTAATAAACCTTGTCTTTGGCTGAAAGAAGGCTGGGGTCGAATTCTTTGGGCAGGACCCGCGTGTTGTGATCTCAGGGTCCCAGCACCTCTAAACCTCTAGACCTCGTTAGCGGAAGCTTAGATTTTAAATATCTGGATAGCTATGATGACTATTCTATTTTTTATTTATTTTTGCTTTTAGGCAATTGGGGTTAAGTGACTTGCCCAGAGTCACACAGCTAGTAAGTGTCAAGTGTTTGGTCTGAGGCCGGATTTGAACTCAGGTCCTTCTGACTTCAGGGCTGATGCTCTATTCACTGTGCCACCTAGCTGGCCCCTGTGATGACTATTTTAGCACCCACTCTTGGTTACTCCTTAGGGAGCAGCAACTACCCCCACATGCAAGGGATAGACTGCACAACAGCGAGGATTTTGGCTCACGAGCCCCCACTTCCCATTAGCAGCCAATCAGTAGATACAATTAGCTTAAAGCAATGGCATTTACAGAAATTGCTTAGTAAGAATAGTAGCTAACTATAAACTATTCCCCCTAACCCTGGAGCACATTCGTCCATAAAGACACAGATCACCCATGAGGAGAATGGGCGCACACTTAAAAGAGTCATTTGAAGGAACACAGATAGTAGACACATTTGGCCCAAATGACTCACTTCTCTGGTGCTACTGGGCATTGATTTAGTCTCGCCTTTGGGGTCCCCAGGAAGCACCTCCCAGGGGACAGCGTCTCTGCTGGTTGGATGACTTAGCTGGGCTCTCCTGGGTATACATCTCTCCTCATCTCATCTGCTCTTATTGCCAGGGCTAGCTGTCTCTTCAGTCAATATAGGCACTTCTCTCTGCTCCTGGAAGTCCACCACCTCCTTGAAACTGCTAGAAGTGTCTGTGTCTGTTTGGAGTGCACGAGTCTCTGCTCCCTACTGGATGCTAGACGTTCTGCTTACACTATTGAGGGCTCCCCAGTTCTCAAATTAAGAGGCCCTGCACTTGCCCCACCTTGGCCTTTCTAGACATGAGTTCTACCTGTGGCAACAGGGAAAACAGTTTCTCTGCCTGGGATAGAGATTTCAATTCAGATGTTGGTTGGTTACTCTCCCCCTAGAGTCCCCGAGTTCCCATAGGTTCAATTATCATTGCTATTTATATGACTCCCAGATTTGTATGTCTACTCCTTGTCTCTTGTGAGCTCCAGCCCTGTATCACCTATTCGATATTTCACGCTAGATGTCTCCTAGGCATCACAAACTCAACATGCCCAAAAGGGAACTCATTCTCTCTAACCCCAAACCCATCCTTCTTCCAAACTTCCCCATTACCACTGAAGGCACCCTCATCTCCCAATTCATCCAGGTTCACAACCTCGGTGTCATCCTTGACTCCTCACTCATACTTATCTAACATATCCAATCAGTTGCTGTTTTAACTTGAATGAATTTTTTTTTTAATTAAGTATCTACTATGTGCCCGGCATTGTGCTAACCATCTGAGATCCCAAAACAAACAAGACAATCCCTGTGATGAAAAACAAAGGGAAGTTAACAGTGAAAAGGTAGATAAGGGTATAAAGGAAAGAGGGTCCAAGCATAATGGTTTGGCTTGGAGGTAGCCATGAAGTGCACAAAGAGAGAAGCCTAATTAAGGGGGGAGAGCTCTCTAATCATGACCCAAGGCCCTGGGCAAGGAGTTCAAGTTCCAGACAAGAGACAGGGCAGCAGGGACTAGGTAATCATGGCCCAGAGTCCCAGGAATAGGAGTCTGAGTTCCAGTGGGAGGAGAAGACCGAAGTACATATAGGGGGCATGGCTTGGAAATGGCCATAAAGTGCCAATATATCCTTCTTCTCACACAACCATCACCCTACCTCAGGCCCTCATCACCTCTTGCCTGGATTATTAATTGCCTCCTACTAGGTTTCCCCGGCTCAAGTCTCTCCTCACTGCAGTGAGATGCCAAAATGATTTTCCTAAAACCCAGGTCCAACTGGCACTTTCTCTACACTCTCTCTTAAACAACATGGCCCTTTCCTACTCCAGGCTTAAATCCCCTTCCATACACTCTACGGCCCAGCCATCCTGGTATATTCATCTCCTATCTCCAAGCTTTTGCACTGGCTACCTCCATCCCTGGAATGATCTTCCTGCTCATCTCTGCCTTAGATTGAGTTTCTTTCAAAATTTAGTTTAACGGTTTCCTTCTCCAGGCCCTTCCTGCTTCTCCCAAGTGTGTTCTCTTTAAGGTTACTTTGTATCTACTTTATATATCATGTATATACTTATAGATAAATATGTGTCCCCCATTAGAATCTATGGTAGGTGGCTCAGTGGATAGAGTGCTGGGCCTAGAGTCAGGAAGACCTGCATTTAAATCTAGCCTCAAACACTTACTAGCTGTGTGACCCTGGACAAGTCACTTAACACTATTTGCCTCAGTTTCCTCATTTGTAAAAGGAAGGAAATGGCACAACACTCAGTATCTTTGCCAAGAAAACCCCAAATGGGGTCACGAAGAGTTGGACTGAAAAACGACTGGAAATTAGAATCTAAGTGTCTTGAGGACAGGGGCTGTTTTGCTTTTTAATCTTTGTATCCTGTATCCCCATTGCCCAACACAGACAAAGAAATAAGTAAATGCTGTTTGATTGATTACTTAATTTCCTAAGGGGTAAGCTGCACTCCATTTCATTTCTCCCATGAAATGCCTGCAGTCCAGCATCACGCTGTAGAGTCCATGGATGTAGCAAACTGGATTAAGTGTACACATTTGAAAGGCAGGGCAGTCTGGGATTGTGATCCTAGGGGTGTATTGGATGCTGATGGCTTTTTTCTAGTCTTCATCCCTCTTGAACTAGCTGTAACTCTTAGCACTGTTGACCACCCTCTTTCCTTTTAGATACAGTACTCTTTTTTCTCCAGGGTGTTGTGATGTTGCTTTCTCTCGGTTTTCCTCCTGTTTGGCTGCTCCTCATGTTCTTTTGCTGGCTCATCATCTGTATCATGGCCTCTAACTGCAGGGGTACCCCAAAACCATCCAGGACACTTCTCTAAGTATTCTTTTACTTGGCAACCTCACTAGCTCCTATAGATTCAACTCTCATTTCTTTACAAATGACTATAAAATCTCTATATCCAGCCTCATTCTCTCCTGAGTTCCAATAAAACATCTCTACCCATTTATTGGGTATGTCAAATTGGATGTTCTGTAAACATGTCAAACACATGTTCAAAATGGAACTCATTCTTTCCCTGAAACCTATCCCTCTTCCAAAATTCCTGACTTCTGTCAAGGACAACACCACTTTTCCTATCACCCCAGTTTTACAACCTTGGAATTATGCTTGGTTCCTTATCCTCCATCACCCCATGTATACACTGAATTGACCAATCTTGTCCTTTCTGACTTGATCATTTCTCCTGCATACAGCTTCTCCTCTACTACCGATACTGCCACCACCCCAATTCAGGCCAGTGGCGGCTAGCTAGTGCAGTGGTTAGAGTGCTGGGCCTATAGTCAGGAAGACATGAGTTCAAATCCAGCCTCAGACATTTACTAGCTGTGTAAATAAGTCACCTAACCTCTCTGGATCTCAGTTTCCACATTTGTAAAACGAGGACATCAGACTAGAAATTCTCTTTGAGCTCAAAATTCTTTGAACCTTGCCAGGCAGTCTGGGACTGAAATATTTCTCAAGAACAATAATAGCAATAGCTAGCACTTATATGCCTACTGTATACTAGGCACTGTGAAAAGTGCTTTCAAGTATGATCTCCTTTGATCTCACTTTCCATTATTTTCTAACATTCCTCATTTTTCTAGTTTCCCCGAAAGGAAATATACCCTGTAGGACTCTGATTCATTATGGAATGAGAACCAAAGCTTGAAAAGGTCATGGAACAATGACCAGAGGTGGGGTGGTATAAAGATAGAAAAAGGGGAACAATGTTCCCCTGAGGACCGAGAGGACTATTGTCTCCCCGTCTTACTGCATGCTTTTGGATGACTAAATGCCCCTCCCATGCTGGCTACAGAATCAGACTTTTAGGCCAGAAGAATCTGGTACTTATAGCTGACCTCAACCAAAAAACCATATATGATCTTTCTTAGAGTCATTTTTTGTTCTCAGACATATTCTTTGTTTGCTGATTGAAGACATTCTCAAACCTTTCCTGCCCCATTTCCATCTAGTCTTCTCTTACTCACTGGCTATAGTAGATCTGATATTGGCATTTATGGATATGGTCTAAACTCAAGTTTATTTCCCCCCAAAGATATGCTCTTCCTCTTTACTAGACTGCGACACCACTGTTTGACTCGACTCTAATGTAAAAAGAAAACATTGCTATTATAGTCCTTTCCCTGTGCCTCTTTTATTCCCAAGTCTTGTCAAATTCACTTCTCTATTGACCTCTCCTTCCTTCCATGCAAAGCCTTTCCTGATCCCCATAGTTGTTAGGTTCTTCCCTGCTTTAATTATCTTAGGTTTGCTTACTCATGTATACCACCTTCTCCAGTAGGACAAGGATTGCTTCTCTTTTGAATACCCAGCACCTACAATGGTGCCTTGCATGTAGTCTTCCATCAATGTGGAGGTCCTATCACCGTTATACATATACCTTCACTGTCATCATTGTATACTTGAATTAGCTTGTTATTAAAAAAATCTTTTCTGTAACCTGTATTTCCTACCCTCTCTCCCACTTCCCCCACTCCCACAATTATTCCTTATAATTAAAAAAAAAAGGTTCAACAAAACCAATCAACATATTGAAAAAAGTCTGAAGTTATAGTCCGTGTTCCACACCCAGGGGAAGCTTCTTCTCTTTTCCTCTTTGGGGCCACTATAATTCTGCAGCCCTTTCATTTATCCTATTTCCATGGAACTTGTAGTCATTGTTCATCTGGAGGAAGCTGGGTGGCTCAGAGCATAGATTGCTGGGCCTGGAGTCAGGAAGAGTGAGTTCAAATCTGGCCTCAGACACTTACTGTGTGCCGAGCAAGTCACTTAACCTCTGTTTGCTTTCATCCACCGGAGAAGTAAATGGCAAACCACTTCATTATCTTTGCCAAGAAAACCCCATGGCAGGTATTAGTGTGCTATTGTCCACAGAGTTGGAAGTGACTAAATAACAACAACATAATACTAATTTATTATTTTCCTGATTCTGCACCTTTCACTTCCCAATTAGTTCACCTAAGTCTTTCCTAGATCCTGGGAGAGAATCCAAACCTAGCCCTTCATTCTGGCAATTTTCCACCTTCCTGCTGTATACCCTTTTCTCCCCTCCAACACTACTATTAGCTCTGAAAAGGTCACGTAAATTGACTGCCCTATTGTTCCACTCACCCTGATCCCTGACTTCCCAGACCGTAACTCTCTGCCTTGGCTACCACTGCCCTATGTGAGTGCTCTTCCTCATTTGAATGTAAGCCTCTTGAGGGAGACACTGACCTGATTTGGGATTTATAGCCCTAGTGCTTGGCACACAGTGCTTAATTAAATACTTAATAAATATTTTTTCATTCATTCATTTCTCATAGCATTACAGTATAGTCACATTGCAATACATTCATATATCCATGTAATGCCATAAGTATAATTATTTGTATTCATGTCATCCTTAAAGTGTCAGTTCCATGAAGACAGGCACCATATTTTATCTGAACTCTGTATCCAGGACACCCACTCAGCCGCTTTCTGCCTCTTAAAGAGGCAGTGGACTGTATATCATACCGTTTTCCAACATGGCCAAAGTATTGGTTTGTTTTGCTTGAGTATACTTGTTTGTTACAAAGGAATGTGGGTGGAGGAGTCATTGGGGAGTGGGATAGTGATATAAAGGGGGAAAAGCATCAATAAAACATTTAAAGAAATCAAACTCTCTCACCCAGCACCTAACAACATTACTAACACACACACAGTAAATGTTTTCTAAATACTTGTGGAATTGAATACAGCATACAGACTGACCTTGAAGGCAGAATGACTGGCCCAAGTTTTATTATTACATGATTCCTCTTGGGCCCCAGGCCCTTTTTGTGACACACCCAGCAGTCATCCACAGGTCCCACACACTCTGTCTCCGCCTGGGAGTCATTCAGCTGAGATCAAGAAACATTACATGCATTACATACAAATCATGACAAATACTGTGAGGGACATGCCTTCACTTTGGTTAGCACCTTGGGCGAATGGCCACTCCCTCAGAGCCTAGCAGCAACAATGAAGTCCTCATGCTGGCTAGGATTCTTCTGAGCCCTCTCATTCGCCATGACTGCGCCTCCATCCAGCAGTCTTGTCCTCATAATTGGGGTGCCTGTTGGGTTAGATCTCCAAAGATTATCACTGAAATCAAATCCATTTTACTCCCCGTATACCTAAGGGGTATACATCTTGAGCTCCTAATCTTTCCATCTCAGTGGGGCTGGTCCCACATAGTCATGAAAACCAATGACCCTTCAAGAGCCATCATATTTTGCTGAAGCTATTCCACCCATAATGAGACCATGTCTTGAGTGTGTTCAGCTTGGGCCAACACAACCTCTCTACAACAAGCCAACGGGGCATATGGCTGTCATCCTTGAGCTATGCAAAATAGATCTTTGCTAGCACCAAAAATGTTCACTGCCTGGGAGCTCTACTTGAGAGCTGCCCCCTTGGTATTCTCATGGCTATGGGTACTTTCTGGGGGTGGTGGACAGAAGAAATAGAGAATGCCACAATCCAAGAAGACTGTGCTCTTTGAACCCTACTCCAACCACCCTCCCAGATGTATCACAATGAGCCACAGGGGTTTCTCAGTCCTAGCTCCAATATTGTATAAGAGGACTTTTCAGCCTCTGTCATTCCAAAGTAGCAGCCATGATGCTACATTAAGGACATCCTATGTCCCCACACACCTCGCTAGCTCCCCCTCAGTTGGGAAGCCTCCACACACACTCACTCTTCAGGCCCAGACACATTCACATGACATCCACTCTGTGCTGCCCCCCCGCCACCCCCCATCCACTCGGCCTGGTGGCCTCTTGAAGCCTTTAAGCAATCCTGACCCTGAGGTCAAGAAGGAGAAGGGGAGAGGGGGGTCATCCCAGGGGGCGGGCTTCTAGCGCTTCCTGCATCTTCTGGCGGCAACGAGAATACTTCTGTAGGATTTGTCGCACGTGTTCCTCTTCTTCTCGTTGCAGGATACGCAGGAAATTATGTAATTCAGGCATGCTGAAGGCATCCCACTGAGGGTAAAGACAGATACAGGGTGAGTCCCTATGATCTAAGCCCAGTTAATACCTTTCCCTAGGTCCTATTGTTTCCAACTCAGGCAATCAGAGGAATGTTTCACACCAAATGGGAGAACAAACCCTATCCTTTTTTCTATATGAGTTCCAGAAAACTAAGTCCATTCCAAGGTAGACTTTGGTATAGCTATAGATAGATTTATAGTTACCTTGATACAAGGATAGGTGCAGAGACACCTTTTAGCTTAGATTTTGCTATATCTCACTCTGACCCACTTTATCACTCCAACCCCAACCTGCCTGGGCTACAACCAATGGAAATTTAATGAGCGTGGACATTGTGATCCCGAACCTGTGGAAATGGCAGACCATATCTACCACCATAGAACATGGGATGGGGCCCAAGACTCCCCCAAACCTCTGTCAGAGCAGATTCAATACTCACATTGACATCTCCAGTCTCATTTTCTTTTAGCACAAAACTCAAGGCTTTTTCACTAGGTCCTGCGAGCAGTCGTAAGCGCAAGGGTTGTTCATCATCTGACAGCTTCCGCAGGTACACTGCAGGGCATAATCACAATCATCCAATTTTTAGGGCCAAGGACTCCAAACATCACCAAGGGTCCAACTCAGTCAACCTGGCCTAATACCCCCACCTATTGAACTAGGAATAGCCCATAGTAGCCGAGTCACTTTTCTGAGAAGACATTGAAGCCTCAGAATCCTAAATGGAGATACAGCAAAGGAATCAGGGGAGGAGAAAGGGGAGCTGGGTAGGCTCTCTACCTTGATCATGGCGCTCTGCCCGCTCAAACAGGGCAAATTTTCGGGGGTTATCCACCACTAGGAATTTTCGGAGCAGCGCCTCAATGACCTCTCGGGCTCGGGTCCGTGACAACACATGCAGGTGTTTGACTGTGTCTTTGGGAAGATAAAAGGAGGTACGGCGCTTCACTGCTTGGTTTTTCCCAGGGGGTCGCTTGGCATCCTGCAGGGAAGGCGGCTTCTTGGTAGCCGGCACAGACACTGGGCGCACAAGTTTCAATTGTACCTTGATGAAACCAGTATAGGAACCATCCTTGTTCTGGGGAAAGGAAGAGGGATATTCAATACTTGGAGATAGGATACTAAGACACAACCCAAGGCTGTGAAAGCAGATGGCTGATGAAAGCAGAGGACAGGCTGGGTACTCAGCAAATACTTGTTTACTCAGAAACAAAATGGAGGCACGTAGGCAGTACAGTAGATAGAGGACTCAGGAGGACCTGAGTTCAAATCTGTCCTCAGACACTTACTAGCTGTGTGACCCTGGGCAAGTCACTTAACCCCAATTGCCTCCCCTACCCCCCAAAAAGGAAAGAAAACAAAAAAAAAAGAAAAAGAAACAAAATGATATCTTGTGACTTCAGCCTGGAGGAAGAGGCCTCTCTCTGCTCTTGTCTAAATTCCTCCCCACTCCAGGGCTTACCAGGCTCATGAAGAGGTTACTGTTAATCTGGCTGTTATACTCCTTGATCTTCTGCTCAATCTCAGTTTGAGAAAGGATTGGTTTCTCCCACTCCAGTGGCTCATCCTAGGGCAGAACACCTTGTTATAGGCATGATGTTAAGAAATAAGACCTGAGTTGAAATCCTGTCTCTGATGCTTGCTACCTGTATGACCTTACATTTTAGGGAGTTAAATGACAGGGTTGGAGTAGATGCTTCTAATGTCCCTTCTAGCTCCAAATCTCTAACTCTAGGACTAAGAAAGGCAATATAGCAAGTCTTGCAAATGAGGACTGAAATGTATATTTTGGGTATTGTGGCTGGTCCTTCAGGGTGTCTTTCCCAGGTTTGTCAATTCCCCTGCTCTGTGCACACCACCCCAGGGTCCAGCATGGTGCTATACACAGAACAGGCACTTAGCTAGTATTTGTTGGCTATATTCAGGCTTTATGGCCCTCCTGAGCTACATGCCAACAGTTTATTGCAGAGGATCCTTACCTTTCATATCTGGGCCTCAATGGAAACAGACTCTATACTGTGCAGTTTCCCCAAGATATTTACTGCCCCTCATTGGCTCTCCCTTCTTGTCCAGACAGAGGGAGGAAATAGAAGGTGTATGTCTGAGAGGCATCATTACACAGCTGTGTAACTAAGATTACACAGTGCACCAGGTGCTAGCAGCAGCCACTGGAGTGATAGCTGCAATACCTGGACCAAATTCAAATCAACAACTGAAAGTACTCCAGGGCATGAGGCCAAGGAGTTAGGGCAAACTGTGGGCTCTGTAGAGGGTCAATGGTTTGGAATAAAACCATTTCTTACTTGACTAAATCCGAGTGCCCTAAGTCAGTGAACTTTCTTCCCTAACCTCACTCCACTCCCCGCCCTCGTGAGCACAATACTCAGCTTCCAGACTCTGTGGTGAGCGTCTAGGCAAGATCCGGGGAGTGATGGGTCTGGGTGTGTCCCAAGAGATCACAGTTAACACCAGAGCCCACTCTGCATCTTATCCTGGGAAAAGAGCCATGCAATAGGGTGGGGGCCCTGATTCACTGTCAGATTTGGAGGTAGCAGGTTATTACTACCCTGTTATTAACCTTAGGAGCCAGTGAGGTTTACCTTGACTGGGCTGGTGCAAAATGAAAGCTTCACCAACTGTGGCATGGAGGACAAGGGCAACTCCCACACCGAAGAGCACCAAGTTCTCTGAAATGGCGGGCTTGGGTCCAGCCACTGAAGATGTCATAAGTGGCACAAGGAAGACACTGCCCAACTCCGAAGAAGTGTTTTACTCTAACGTATCTGGGGTCATTCTTCTAAATCCAAACCCACGAAGTGACAACAAATACACCAAAGATGTAGACACGAGTTCTATGTATTCTATCTTCTATACTATTTAAAATAAAAAAATCATAAATAGCCCATGCTCTAAGAATAGGTCAGAACCCTTGAGTTCAAGGCATACAAAAGAAGAGTGTTCAGGCTGGCCTGGCACAGGCAGGTGGATCACACTACCCTGGGCACAGAAACTTTTCCTCCCCCTTGCTCTAACATCCATAAAGCTGGAGCTTGGTTGGGGCACCAGCTAGCTTAGTTTGGCCCTTCCCCCGTGCCCTACAGCCGATGCTTGACATCTTCTTTGCCAAGTTCCTCTTGCCTAGTAGCACGAGGATGCTCCTAGTCCACCGTGAGGGAAGGGTGGAGCCTGCAGGGTAGGAAGGGTGGGATCTGGGCTGGAGCATGTGCACTGAGTTGGTCTTGCATTCAATTGCATCAGTCTTATTTCCTGTTGACATCAGATACTGGCGAGAATAGTGAGGGGAGTCATGGATGAAAGCTGAGATCACCCCTGACCAATGCTATACCCTGGGGAAATTCAAAAACGATTTCCCTTCCCATCTCATGGCCAGCCCTAAAAGTTAAACTGAACTGACCTGTCAGACCGCTACAGTGCTACACTCCCCTGCTCAGAACCAGCTGGATTCTTTCCGGGGTGGGAAGTGGGGGGTCCTTTGAACTCGGTGGGTAAGCAGATGTACACACATTCTTATTATTCCCAAGGCTCAGCACAGTTTGGGAACTATGAGAATTAGAATGCTTATCAGGGACTTAGGTCTGCTGGAGAGACAAAGCTGGGAACCCGGGTGAAAAATGTTGCACTTTCATGTGGCTGGGTTTTTACTGTCTGGTTTTTGCCATAAACAAAGCTTGCTACTTTTCATCTTTGAGAGATCACCTTCTGTGCTTACTTCCATATGGCTAAATGGTCATTCAGGTTGGGGTATTTCATTTCAGAATGAAAGGTGAAGGGACACTGGGCAACTCACTCAACTCCAATTGCCTTCTTCCCCCACTCCCCCCCCAACAAAAGGGGGAAGAGGGAGGGAGCAAAGAAAATGTTCGTGTGATATACAATGCTCCCCAAAGAGTATCTTGGCAACACCAGGGATCAAACACTGACACAATGCCCTTTGACCTGGGAAAGGTTCCTCTGAGATTTAGAATTCAATTCAACTCAACAAATATTTATTAAGCATTTACTGTGCACAGGGCATTGTGCTAAAGTCTAGAGAAACATGTGCTTGGAGTCTTGGAGCAGGGCAACATGGGCAGGGCAGTTCTCATGCCCAGGGGAGTGACACATGATCCAAGATCCCAACTGGAAATTAGTGTAGTCAAAGGAAGTGGGGACAGGAAGCAGGCTGTGGCAGGGTACAATAGAAAAATGCCAAACTCTCCCAGAACACAGGACCACAGGGCAATGGACAGCAGCATCCTGTTTATAGAACAAAGGGAACTTTCTCCAGCCTTCCCTTAGACAGAAAGATCAGCCAGGCCACGCTGAGATAGGACTAACTTATCTTTCTTCAGAAAGCCAGCAAAAACCTTCCTGTCATACCTTTCCGGCCAGGCCATCCCCGCCCCTCCTTAGCTAACCCCTGGGAATAGGAAACATTGCTTTTTCTTAAGAGATAAGCCTAAATGAGTTCTAAAAGGTGAAGATTTTCAAGATCTTCTTTTCCAAAGCACCATGCAAAATTATCCTAAGGGTAGAAAGGTCTCAGGAGAGACCCACACCCAGCCTTCAGTATAGCCCTTGACTAGTACCACTTCCAGAACTCTCTGCTCTGGTCCGGAATGTTCCACAGCCACAGTAAACATCCTCCATGTGGGCTTCATTTTATTCCAGGTCTGATTCTGTGGCCCCACTAACATTTCATAACAAAAAAGGGCCATGACTAAATCATTTTTTGTTTTTTAATTATGAACCAACATCACTTCCAGGGAACATGAATGCTGCTGGGTAACTTTCAGCTTGGCCATCCAGAGAGGAAGCTAGCTAGATAAGACACTTCAGGATCTTTGGATGAACACAGAGTAGGGGACAGGAATAAGCATTTATATATTCTACTATGTGCCAGGCTCCATGTTTTTACAAATATCATCTTATTTGATCTTCACAATAACCTTGTGAGTTATTGTGAGGTGCTATTATTATCTCCATTTCACAATTTGAGAAACTGAGGCAAACAGAGGTTCAGTGACTTACCCAGGGTCACACTGCTGGTAAGTGTCTGAGGCCAGATTTGAATTTACTTGACTGCAGGCCCAGTGCTTTAGCCACTGAGCTACCAGTTAACACAGTCTCTACTGCCCCAACACTGAGTATCACTTCTGTGCTCCTTACTTCTGACTCACAAATTCCCTCCCACGTTCCCTAGACAGTGAAATGCTGGATGCTGATCTATCCAGATGTGATTAGGGAAGAAACGATGACCAGCAAAAGCCAAGATTAGTTTTGGCAAGAGACTCAGTTTATAAAAGTCCACAACAATTCACCAACCTAGGTCGTATCATCCCCTTTTCTTTCCATGGGCTACATTGCAGGCAGGCACGTTTTCCCTGATACCCTTGCATAATTTTCCTGACCACCAAGTGGTGGTCAGAACCAAGAGGGGTTCTGACTGTTACACTGGGGGGGGGTCTTCCCCAATAGATACTGAAAGGGGGAGCTTTTCATGGGATGTCAGAAACACCACACTGGATCAAAAATGATGACTTGGTCTATGACAACCATGTATGGTTCATTTTTGGAGAAGCATAGTTCTCTCTATGATATCAACCTCAAAAGGTTAGGGACATGTCTTCCAAATTTGCAGCTTCTTTAGTAACTACTAATAACTATAATATAATTCATATTATATATAACAATAAAAATATAATTTAATAATTACATATTATCCCAGAATTGTCTACAATCTTGAACCAATTTATGCTTATCAGCTTTTTACTGTTTCTCAAGTAACTCCCATTACTTCCTGATAGTGAAGTGAAGCTTCTGTTAATTAGTCTTCAAAGAACTCTTTTCAAGTTACTGGAGACATTCAAGTTCTTGTGTTCCAGGAGTGGTAAACACCCCAGCCCTCCCCAAGGTTTTGGGGCTGCTCTTCTATTTGCTCCTGCATATACCTGCCATGCTCTGTCCTGATCTCTGGCTAATATGCTCTTCTTTCTGTTTCAGTCTGTCTTTCTTTCTTTCTTTCTTTCTTTCTTTCTTTCTTTCTTTCTTTCTTTCTTTCTTTCTTTCTTTCTTTCTCTCTTCTTTCTTTCTTCCTTTCTTTCTTTTTTTCTTTCTTTCTTTCTTTCCTTCCTTCCTTCCTTCTTTCTTTCTCCTATGCAATAGAGTTAAGTGACTTGCTCAGGGTCACACAGCTAGTAAGTGTTATGTCTGGATTTGAACTCAGGTCCTCCTGAATCCAGGGCCAGTGCTCTATCCACTTAGCCACCTAGCTGCCCCTGTTTCAGTTTTTCAATGTCTTCCTCCTCTCTTTTCCCTTATGGCTCCTTGCCCTCCACCCCTAGCCTTCTCCTTTTCTTGGAGAAGATAAAAATTTCATTGCTGTCGGCTTTAATCACAAAGGAATACCCTTTGTCTGTCCCTGGGGATGGGTCTTCCTACTTCCACATGTCTTTTTAATGGAGGCTTCCCTTCTCATACCCATGAGAAGCTCAAAGATCTAGAGCTGGAAGGGACCTTAGGGGTCATGGAGTTCAGCCTCCTAATTTTACAGATGAGGAAACTGAGGCCCAGAGAATAAGTGGCTAAGTTAGGATTTGAACCCAGGTTTCCTGACACACCAAATCCCATGCCCTTTCCTCTGTATGGTGCCTTCTCTCACACCTACCATCAGGTATCCAAAAAAGAGAGGGCTGGAGAGAAACCACCCTAGGCTGCTGCTCCCCAGCATTACCCATGCAAGTTCACTGAACAGAACTCTAGAATCAGGTTTTCACCTGGAGAACAATGCATGACCTTGTCATCCTCCATCAGGCCTTAGCTGCCACCTCCTCTCTCCAGCAGCTAGGAGGACCGGGTCGTCCCACTTCCTCAGGCAGCTGGTTCCACATTTCCAGTAGCTAACCAAGTCACCCACAAGCTGATTATCTTATGCCCAATTCTTTACATGGCTAAGGACTCCGGGACAGTAAACCAGAAATGGAAGAAAGGTATAGGTAACAGATACTAGCAGGATAAACAGATCCTTAAAACAAAACAAACGAATAGGTGAGAAGATTCCAGATAAGTATGGAAATTGTGGGCAAGAACATCTCAGTTGAATTAAAGTAGTACCAGATATAGAAGAGATTGGTAAGGTATGCATAAATTAGGCATCGGTTGTTTAGCTCCCAAAGAAGGCAGAGACATTTTAAGACTGGCAAGGTTTAAAAACTGCATCTTCAGCGCTCTCCTCCTCCTACTGGAGGCTTTGAGCCAACCACAAAGGACCTACCTGTCACCCACTCTGGAAGAGAATTTTCTAGCAGTAGCAACATAATTTATAGAAAATAACACTGAGAAAAGTATTACAAGCACGGCTTTCTGCTGTACCTGCCCGCTCCAGCCTCTCCTCTAGCTACGGCATCTTAAAGTATGTGCTCCTAAGCCCAGGGGTCCAGCAAGGTAGGGGCAATGTACAAAGCCCTGGCAGGGGGAAAGCTGAGTGGATGTGGAGAGAGACCACCAGACCACCAGTGGCCTTCTGGAGAGGCAGGAGAAGCCACAAAGCTCCAGCCTGGCTCCAGAGCCCGGCTGGGTCGGGAAACAGGAGGGTGTGGGGGGATTTCCTTAGCATGGATAATCATGGGGTTGTCGCTGCTGCTCCCTACAGCCGGCCTGCGTGGCATTTCTCTAGCTCTTTGGGCCGCCCACCCCACTCCATCCCACCCCCTAAAGGCCCCAGAGAGCTGGTCAGTTTCTGTCCGGGGGCCAGGGCCTAAGTGAGGGTGACAGGGGCCGCCTCCCCTTCCAGAGGGCGGAGTATCCGGGAATTGGGAAGGGGGTAGACAGGATAGGGGGAGGGGTAAGAAGAGTAGCAGCAGGAATTTCCCTCGGGCTGCACAGGCCTTAACCCTTCAGCTGCCGGCTCCCACGGCCTCCCCCTCCCCGCCTGCTCCGGCCTCGGCAACCGTCTTCACCTGGTCCCGGCGGGGCTTGCGGGCCAGCGAGGTGCGCGCCGTGAAGTATTGCTCGAGCTCCGAGTCCGAGTCTTCCTGGCTACAATAGCCGCTGCTGGTGGTGCTGCTCCAGGTCATCTCGAAGGCCGGGGTCCCGGCGTCTGTGTCGCTCATCCCGCGCCTTCCACTCGCCCCACCCCAAGCCAGAGGGAGCGGACACTACGGGTCTGGGGGCCGGAGCCGGCAGGGGGAGGGGGCGCAGGCGCCGGGTCGGGCTTGGAGGGAGGGACGAGGGAGCCTTGAGGCGGCGATCTTCGGGTTCGGGACCGAAGGGGCACGAGGCGAGCCGGCTGGCCAGGGGCTAGTCTACGTGTGTGCACTAGCTAGAGCGAGCCGCGGCGGCCGTTAGGGTTGAAACGTCGGCGAAGTCCGTGGCCAGAGCTTACGCGATTGGGGGACACATCTGGGCCCCGCCCTGTCCCCACTTCAGGAGGGCCCCGCCCCCTCCCTCCCCTTTCCGGTGGCTGCGGACCGGTCGCCCCACTCCCGCTGACTTCATCGCCCAGGCAGCTCAGCTCGGCTCCGCGAACTGGGCGGAGCGTGCCTGGCTCTGTCTGCGGTCCGGTCATGTCGCGTGGAGGCCCGCGGGCTAGGACAGGGGCTGGGCTCCAGCTTGCACCCGCGCAATTAGCTATGGAGTCACCCTGGGGCGCTCCAGGCAGATGGCTCTTGGCCTCTGTCCTCCAATGCTAGGGCGTCCCAGCTGGCTCCTAGCCCAGGCCCCCACCAGGAACGGCTTCTCAGAATCATAGCCAATCACAATCGGGAGATCACTTCCTCCAACTTACCGTCCCCCCTCCTCTGACGGTGAGGGAAACTGAGGCCCAGAGAAGGGTCTGGACTTGCCTCGGGCCACTCAACCAGTCAGGTCTTAGAGTGAGGATAATAACCTCGAACCTAATACCAACAACAGCTGCCATTTCTATAAAACTTTAAAATCTACAAAGCATTTTATCTCCATTTTAGAGACGAGGGAATTGAGACTCAGATTCACTAAGCCAGAAAGTGTCAGACAGTATTTGGACCCAGGTTTTTTGCCTCTCAGGGTGGGGGCTCTTTCCCCTCCACGACGACTGAGGGAAGCTTCATCCATCTCTGCTTCCACACAAATACCATATTTTCCTCTTCCTTCCACTCTCTCTCCTCTTAGTCCTAGACTTTCAGAGCTCAGTTCAAGAGCCGCCTTCTACTACTTGAAGCCTTTGCTGATCTCTCTCTCCCATGCTCCCTCCCAACACCGTCTTTTAGACTGGGGCTTTGTGGCTAGAGAGCTGACCTCAGTCTGGAAGATCTGCCTCAGACACACTGGTTGGCAAGTCTTTAAGGCTATAAACTAAGAAAAAGTGCCACCTTGCTTACTTTCCTCTTCCAGGAGTTCTTTATTGATCTCACAGGTCCACTTCCTATCTCTTGTATACAACTCCATGTTGCTGTCCCCATCAGGATGCTCACTCCTTAAGAGCAGGAATTTTCATTTTAATCTTTGTAAGCACAGTGCCTATCACATTGTAGGTGTTCAATAAATTATTGTTGACTTTTCCTTCCCCATTAGGGTTGTTGTTCAGTTGTATCTGGCTCTTTGTGATTCCATTTGGGGTTTTCTTAGCAAAGAAACTGAAGTGGTTTGCCATTTCCTTCTCCAGCTCATTTTACAGATGAGGAAACTGAGGCAAAGAGAGTTAAGTGATTTGCCCACGGTCACACAGCTAGTAAATGTCTGAAGCCAGAATTGAACTCAGGTCTTCTCCAGGCCTTGTGCTCTATACCCTGTGTTACCTAGCTGCCACTTAAGGAGAGGGATCAAAGCCTTATTTCTCTTTTCTGTGTACCCAACTGAAGTACTTAATGTTTGTTAAGAGAATGAATGAATCTTGTCTTCTAACTTCCACTCACGAATGTGTAACCTGGCCTGGTCTGGAAATGCTCAGATCATATATAGATCTAGAACTGGAAAGAACCTCAGAGAGCATCTAGTCCAACACTTTCCCCCCTCCCATTATACAAATGAATAAACTGAGACTCAGGAAAGTCACAAGAGTAGTAGCAAAGGCAGGATTTGAATCCAGCTTTTGACTCCAGAACTTCTTCCCCATGAATCACCAGGTGGAAGGCAGTTCCGTAACACCTGAACTGTATCCCTAGCCAGACCATCTTTTCTTAATTCTAGGCTTGCATTTTCAGTTCCATTTTAATAGTTCAAATTTCATCTCAATGTCCTGCTGGTATTTCAAATCCAACATGTCCAGAAATAAACTCATGACCTTCCCCATAAATCTTGTTCCACTTACTACCATCAGGGCCAGGGGTAAGAAGTCATTTTCCTTTGATGGGCCTGGATCTCCTTTTCTGTAAATGGAGGGATTTGGAATCAATGATCTTTAAGATCTTTTCCAACTCTAAAAGGATTATTTGACTCAGAGGTGGTTTCTGTTAATGACTCTGTGGCATTCTGTCAGTCATCAAAACCTCTGACATCATCTTTCTCTCCTATTCCTTCTACCACCAACCATTTGCTGAAGCCTGTGAATTTTACTTCCACAAGCATTTTGCAACTGCTCTTTACTCTTCAGGAAGATTCCAGTTGCTTCTCTTTCTCCCCCACTATACTCACTATATACACTATACTTAAATGTACAAGCCTATTGATCCCAGGAGGAAGATCTCTCTCTTTCTCCAATAGATTCTTCCTGCTCCCTCCCTGCCTGAAATTTCTTCATATTTCAGTGGAAAGGTACCTTAGAGGCTCATATTATCTAACTCCCTCATTTTTTATATACATAGGGAAAATGATGGGGGAGGGATTTGCCTAAGGACACACAGAAACCAGGTCTCTTGATGTTTGGTGCGGGATTCTTCCTGCCTGACTATGTCTTTGGACCATGAAATGCCCTACTTTTCTCTTTCCTTTCTTTATATGTACATAAGAGTAATGAAAAGTTTATTTACATAGTGGCTTAAAGTTTACAAGACGCCTTCCTCCCTACAGTCCTGTGATTATTAGCGTTAACTGCATTTTATTGAGGAAGAAGCTGCCACAGTAGAAAAGTGACATGCCTGAGTGGAGAAGTAACATGCTATAGGTCACATTAGTAGTAAGAAATGGAGTCAAGATGAACAAGGAAGGGGGTAGCTAGGCAGCACAGTGGATAGAGCACCGGCCCTGGAGTCAGGAGGACTTGAGTTCAAATCCAGCCTCAGACACTTGACACTAGCTGTGTGACCCTGGGCAAGTCACTTCACCCCATTAACCTGGGGGGGGAAAAAAAGATGAACAAGGTGACTGGCTTTGAATCCTGTACCTGCAGCTTTCGACCTTTGTCTCTCTGAGCAAATCACTTCTCTGGGCTTTGATTTCCTCCCCTTCTAAATGGACTACATCAGGAGTTCAGAGCCTCTTTTGTGTTTATTGATCCCTTGGGCAGGCTGGTGAAGCATATGGGTTCCTTTACTCAGAATCATGTTTTTAAATGCACAAAATAAAAAAAAATAGAATTACAAAGGAAACTCATCATATTGAAATACAGTTTTCAAAAAAGTTGCTTTTTTAAAAGCAAATTTATGGACCAGGTTCTTAGCTCCTGACCTAGATGATCCCTAAGGTTCCTTCCAGCTGCTATGATCCACTGGTTTTTAGCATCCAAGTACAGCCCTGGCTGCTTTAATCCCTGTCTAAAATAACTTCCTGCTTTATTCTACAACTGTTCTCCTGCCTGCATTTTCTGGATTTTTTGGATGTCAAGGAATCTCAGAAGGCCCTCCTGATAGGGACAGAGGGAAGTTGCCATAAAGGGCAGCTGTCACAGGTCCTGCTTGTCAAGTGGCTGTGGGAACTCTGAAAAGGATGATGAAACTGTTGATGGTTCAACTGAAAGGCTTTGTGGCTGACTCTGTTGAGCTCTCAGGGTGTCTGTGAAATGGTTCCAGGAGCCCAGCAAGCGCTTTATAAATATCCACTGACTCCGAGACATGGAGAAAGAAGCTAGCCACTTGGGCAGCTGAGAGGGCGGGGGGTATCAAGAAGCAGGTTTCACTTGGCTGCCTGGCCAACCGCAGTCAGTGATCGCCAGTGGCCGATCCAAGAGAAGGTGTGTGTCCACAGGTCAACCTGACTTCTCTTTGTCCTCAGAGATTGAAAAATGTTCAAGAGTGTTCTTCTACAAATGGCTCTTAGATGCATCTGTTCCTTTTGGGACAAGAAAGAAAAGCTTCTGGAAGCAAAGAAAATTTGGACTCTCCCTGAGATGGCAGCAAGCAGCCTATGCAAGCTACTTCAGATGTTAATATCATTCCATTTTTCCTTTCTTTATTTCCTGTTAGTAAATTCCACTGTCTCTATGACAAGTGAGTGAATTCTTTGGGGGTTATGCTAAGACAGGAAGAAGCCTTTGGATTCCAAGTTGGGGAAGGGCACAGGGTCCAAGGGTTATCTGGGGGAAAATAATATAGTCCCCAAGATGTTATTTTTTATTTTTGCCTTTGGGTATTAAAAACATGTTTTGCTGATGCCTTTCATCTTGGCATCAGAGTCACTTCAATGTCCCCTTTGGACTGAATCCTCCCTTGTGATGAAGAAAATCAGAAACAGGGACCACATGTGAAATATAAGCATGTGAAAATGCATATGTTATGCTGTCCTAGTTAATCTCCTGCCAGGCAGGAGGTGGGGAGGTATGTTTTATTACTTATTCTCCAGGATTGTCACTGGTTTTTCAATCACTCGGAGTTCAGCTTTTTTTTGGTGATCTTTTCATTTACACTGTTGCTGTTGTATATTTTGTCCTACTCTGTATCAGTCCATAGAAATCTTCCCATGTTTCTCTGAATCCCTCATAGTTATCAGTATGTACTCCACAGTTTTTTCAGCCATTCCACAATTAATGAGTGCCTAATTTCTTTCTGGTTCTTTGAATAAAGAATTATGCTATGAATATTTGGATACATATTCACCTATGTTCCTTTTACTTTCTTGGGGTATATAGGCAGTAGTAGGATTCTTGAGTTCAAAGAGTATGGACAGTTTCATCACTTTTCATTCATTCCAAATTGTTATCTAGAATGGTTGAGCCACGTTATAGCTTCACCAATAGGTGATGGGGTATGCCTATCTTCCCCTAGTCCCTTCAACATGGACTCTTCCCATCTTTTGCCCCTTTTTGTCAATTTGCATGGAGTTATTTTGAGTTACATTTCCCCTACTCTAAGTTATTTGGAGCATGTTTTTATGAGATCATTATTATGGTTTGCAATTCTTTTGAAAACTGTTTACATCCTTTAACAACTAATCAATTAGGGAGCTTCTAGACTAAAATGCAGAAACTATGCATGCTGATGAAGGCTGGGAAAGCTAGGTACATTTTGTGCATTTGTAGTTTGAAGTCCAAACTTCAAGTTCCATCAAGTGCCTTGAAGAAAGCAGCTCCATAGTAGCTGTTCCAAGTCTATTCGTCAGTACATAAACACTGTTGGCTACAGACTCTGGGCACATCAAGCACCCACTTTAATACAGAACTCCCAGAAACTGACTTCATTAAAGTGTAGGGCCTTGGTTAACCTTGACCCTGCCCTAAATCAACTCTCTATGAATCTCAATGGGATGACGACCAGTGAGAAGGAAAATGTGTGCTAGAGAGATCTGAGCCTCACAGAGGCACGGTTGTCTCTGATGCTGTGATGCTCCACACATGTAGCCAAGTATCTGCTCCATGTGTGAGCCTTCATCTAGGTGTGTTTTATCCTCTGACATTTTGGGGGAGGTTATGGTGCCAGCTTCAAGTTTATTCTGGATCTGGGACAGGATCAACAGACACTTGACTAGATTGGTCTACTGGCTGTACTTTCTTCTTCCTCATGTTTGGAAAGAGAACAAACTAAAGGTGATTTTATGTCATCACAAGATGGAGGAGTGGGTTACAAGCCTCAGCCAACTTGGATTCATCCCTTGCTATGGTTGGCAAAGGCCCATCTTTCCCTTCCCTAATCCCTAGCACTTCATCAGCCAAAGTGAAAGCCCCTTCCCTTGTTACCACTCCTGAAACTTTCATTTTCATCCCCATCAGTACTACCTCCATAGGCTTTATTTTGCTCAGCCCTACCCTTCCATTGTGCCCTCCAGGACCCCTTTCTATCGTTAAACTTTCCATCATCCTAGCTGACCAACTGAGACTTGGAGGAGGGCAAGCTGGCCTAGCTGAAGCAGCAAGACACTCTGGGGGAAGAGACAAGAGGCAGTAGAGGCCAGGTGAGTAAAATTACTGACCCCACCTTGACCACTACCTTCCCTCAGCCCATGATGGAGATATCCCAAGACCCCGAGCCCAAGAACCCTGACCACTGGCTCCTGGATCCATCATTAAAGGGAGAAGTCCCTGTAAAAAGAAGCCAGCTATCCTTGCCACTAGCAATACCAAATTACTGACCAAGTACTACTGATAGGCAGGGAATATCCAAGCCTCCTAGTCCACTGGTTCCAGCCCAACCCCCACAGCCACTATCGATGGAAGCAACTCTTAGGTAGATGCTGCTTGGTAACTTTCTCCGTAGATGCTTCAGGTACTGAGGACCTTGAAAAGAAAGTTTTCACTGCTAAAGTCCTTGGCACTGTCAAATGGCTCAACGTCAGAAATGGATATCATTTTAGCAGTAGAAATATCATTAAAGAAGATACCTTGCCATCTGCTATGCTGCTGAACCCTGGAAACTATGGGGACTTTCTATCGATCTTGCAACTGAAACCTCATTTTATGTCCCCCCCCACCCCCGCCAATTAGTATGTAAACTTTTTGAGACTAGGGACTGTCTTGCTTTAACACAGAGCTCCACACAGAATAAATGCTTAATAAATACTTTTTCAAAGTTTTGGTAGAAGCCAAAGACCTATCTCTACCATCATGATGGGTGTCCAGTCCAGCTAATTAAGAAAGGAAAAGACAAAGGAAAGAAAGAAAAAAAAGAAAATCACTGCCTCTGATTCCAGTGATGGCTGCTTGAATTTTATTAAGGGAAATGAAGTTTGATTGCTGGCTTTTGCTGCAAAGATCATGCCATTGGTTGATATTTCTAGATTTTGCTTAAAGGTTGTGTATGTGACCCATGTTTCTTTTTGGGTCTTGTACAAAAGCAATAAAGAAAGACTGATATCATTAAAAAATACTTTTTCTTTCATTCATCCTAGACCTCTTTCTTCTTTCCATATTTTTGTATTCAGTGAAACCTGACTCCTTTGTTATGATCTCTAGTACTGGATGCTTCTTCTCAAGTACCAACCCACTGGAGCAGGAGAAGAACCAACATACTTCTTGTTCCTCATCTCCCCTACAAATCCCCTCCTTTCTATCATCATTCAGCATATCTCTACCTTTGAAGTGTATTATGACTAGGTGCTTTCTGATTCACCTACAGGCCCATAGGTCATTTCCCTTCCTTCTTGAAGTTCAGTGCCTGTCTCACTGTTGTTCCCTCCAAACCTCAAACCTCTTTCTATGTCATCCCCTTTCTCTCCTCTTTTGTACAGAAAGTGGGTCCTTCTCCATGCCAATGCCAACGACTCTTCAAAAGCTTCCCTCTTCAATTTCCTTTCTATCATCTTTGATCTTTCCTTGTCAATAGTTTCCTGTTGCCTACAAATATGCCCTGGGCTCCTCTATCCTTGAAAAACTTTCACTTGACCCTTAAGTCTCTTCAAGCTATGGTTCTCTAGTTCTTCTCCCTTTCATAGCTAAACAGCCTAGGGGGAAAAAAAAGTCATCTACATACACACCCAAGAACAGCCATCTATTGGGAGGGTAGGGAAGAATCCTTATTAAACGATAACTGCTAGGAAAACTGGAAAGCAGTTTGGTAGAAAAGAGGCTTAGACCAGCATCTTATATACCACAATGACTTCTAAATGGAGAGGACCTGAATTTAAAGGTCACACCATAAAAAAACTAGAGGAGAACAGACAGAAATGGCTTTAAAATCTGTGTTTTGGAATGGGGGAAGTTGATCACCAAACAAGGGATAAAAGGTATTACAAAAGACATAAAAGGCCATTAAAATTATAGAACTCTTCATGTTGCCATCTTAACTAGAAGTGCTCACTTAAATTAGAGAAAATGTAAAAGCTTTTGCATAAACAAAATCAATTTATCTAAAATCAGAAGCTGCCATGTGGGGAAAACATCTTTGCATTAAATACGGTTAAAAATAGAATGCCCAAGATGTATAGGCAACTGAGAAAAATACTTAACCCTGACAGTAGAGGTTCTTAACATTTTTTTTTGCATCATGGGCCTCTTTGGTGAAACCTTCGGATCCCTTCTCAGAATAATGTTTTTAAAGGCATAAAATAAAACACACAAGATTACAAAGGAAACCTATACTGAAATATAGTTATGAAGATAATTTTTTTTAAAGTTCACAAAGCCTAGGTTAAGGACCTCTGACCTACTGCCATTCTCCAGTGGAAAAGAAACTAGCTTTAAAAAGACTTACAAACTGTAAACAAGCTAATGAAAACATGCTCCAAATCATAAATATTAAGAGAGATCCAAATCCAAACAACGCAGAAGGTTTCATTTCATATCAGGCAAATCAGCAAAAATGACAAAAGATAAGAACTGTCAATGCTGGAGGGAATATTGGTGGAGACATGAAGTGATCTGAGCATTCTGGATATCAAGTCTGAATAATGCAGTAAAAGCAAAGGTGCCCCCATTTCCCCATTCTTGTTCTAGAAATGCTACTATAGGAATAAGATGAGAGAGAAAATAAGGGCATTAACATAGGCAAAGAGAAGACAAAAGTATCCTTATTTGATAATGACAGTGATTTTACCTAGATAACCCCAGAGAATCAGCAAGTTTTCATTGTTGTTGTTGTTTTTTAATGCAACCTTCAGGGCCCCAAATGGTTCAGATGGAAGGACTGATCTGTGGACAAGGATAAGAGAGAGACAGCCATCTGGGTGGCTTAAGGACAGCAGAATCTCAGACTTGGGACTTAAGGACATTGAATTGGAGGCTTCTGAGCTACCCTTGATGTCATTGTTCTCTGTGGTTCTGCTGACCTCGCTGAGGCCCTTGCTGTTACTACTGCTGTCCTTGGCAATGAGCCCTTATCCCTTCTTCCGATGGCAGCACTCCCCATGTGGATGACTTTTGGATCCATCTTGTTCTCCACAGAGGTTACCACCAAGTGTCGGACTTTCTCTTTCACCTCCAGATGCTTTCTCAGCTCTTCTGCCATCTTGGCCAGATTCTACTTTGTAGGATATATATTGTTATCGTTTGCATGGTGTGTGGGCTCTGCTTCACTGATCTGGAGGGCACTGGAATACACATGTAAAAGCTGTACAGTTACTTTTCCTGATGCTCAGATAGATGTATTGTGCATTGAAGTCCTTGATCATGCACAGCCCTTGGGGCCTAGTCCATGAGCTCCTGTGGTAGATAAAGCAAGCACTGGGAACATTATGTAGCCAGAAATGTGATCTGTTTCTAGCAGATATCATCTGGGTCTTTCTCCATCTTGGCCAAGATACAGTCCATGAGTTTCCCATTCTCATTCTCAGAAACATAAGAGAACTGAGCCCATGATATGGCCATGATAGAAACAGTATTCCATCTGACAGTTTTCTAGAAGGTGCAGCTGGTTAATGTTGCATATTCATCAGGTCCACTAGATGAGAAGAGGGTGAAGTAAAGAAAGAGAGACCAGTGTAAACCCTTGGACTGTGATCTCTCTTTGGAGAAGCCAAGAGACCACCAGCCTATGGTATGTGTGATTTAGTGGGGGAAAGAGAGAGATAGGTTAGGGTGGGGACAGGAATAGAGAAGGCCATGGGGGTGATTCTTACCCTCATGGAAGAATCACAGAAGAGACATGGAAATCCTCTCTTTGAATAAAAGATATGGACCCATATCCTTTATAAGTCCGTAATAGGGAAGAGTCAACTCCTTCCTGGCTAGGACCCTCTCTCTCAACAAACAAATTGAAACAATCACAGGATACAAAATAAAGTAGAAATCATCAGCATTTGTGTATAGCAATAACAAAATCAAGAAGGACATAATAGAAAGGGAAGTCTTGTTTAAATAACGACAAAATACACAAGATATCTAGGAGTCAATCTACCAAGGCACAATTAAGAGTTATATAGATAACAATTACAAAACACTCCCCAAGTAAATAAAGAATAACTTAAATAAATAATTGGAGTGTTATTCAGTGTTAATGGCTGGACCATGCCAATGTAATAAAAATTATACTACCTAAATTAATTTACAAAATTAAGGCTTTATCATTTAGACTTCAAGGGGATACTTTATAGAGCTAAAAATATACAGAATAACACATGATAAAAAAATGAACAAAATTCATTTAGAAGAACAAAAGATCTAGATCTCAAGGGAAATAACAAAATGCAGGAATGAAGGAACAATAGTGCTTCTCTTGTATTAGAAAACAGTTCTGGGGGCAGCTAGGTGGCACAGTGGAGATAGCTCCGGCCCTAGATTCAGGAGGACCTGAGTTCAAATCTGACCTCGGACACATAACACTCACTAGCTGTGTGACCCTGGGCAAATCACTTAACCCCGTTGCCTAGCCAAAAAAACAAACAAACAACCCCCCCCCCAAAAAAAAAACAGTTCTATTGTGTCAGAAAAGAGTTGGTAATGGATAAAAATAGAAAAGTAAAGCAATAAAACTAACAAAATAAAGAAGAATCAGAAACAATTTAACACAGTACTCAATAACTCAGTAACATAAATTATTTGGGAGAAGAGCTCCATACTTGAGCAGTCTGACCCAAATTACGTTCAGACCAGTAACTTACATTGTACCCCACCATAAACTAAAAAATGAACATGAAACACGAATAGTAAAAGTCATGCCACAAAAATAGAAAGAAAAGAATGGAACCCAATCAAATATATCTTTCAGAGCTAAGAGCAGGGGGAGAGTTCTTTAGAAAACATGGGATAGAGATGATCACAAATGACAAAATGACAAAACTGTATGAAATTGAAAGTTTTGGCACCAATCAAATCAATGCATCTAGGATAAGAAGGGAAGCTTTAAGTATCAAGACACAAAACTGCATCAGATATCTCTGATAAGGATCTGAAATCCAAAATATGTAGAGAACTTAAAAGAACAAGAGCCATTTCCCAGTGGATAGGCGGTCAAAGGATGGGAATAAACAGTTCTCAAAAGAATCAGAAACTACTAAAATCATGAAAGACTGTTCCAATGTATTAATAAAAGAAATGCAAATCAAAGCCATTCTGAGGTTTCACTTTATACTCAGCAAGTTAAAGGTGACAAAAAACAGGAATAGTCAGTATTGGATAGATTGTGTGAAGACAGGTATACTGATGCACCATTAGGGGAGCTGTGAGGCAGCCTAACCATTCTGGAAAGTTAATTTGGAATTATGCTAATCAGGTGACTACAAGGTCCATTCCCTTTGACCCAGAGATACTATTGCTAGGCATATACCCTAAAGAAATACACCCCAAAGACAAAAAGAAAGCCCCAGTATACACTAAAATACTTATAGTAGCAATTTTTTTTTGGTAGTAACAAAGAACTGGAAAAAAAAGCAGATGCCCATCAATTTTTAAACAAATCCTCACATGTGAATGTAGTGAAATATTACTGAAGACTACAGAGAAGTATGGAACGATTTATATGAATAGATGCAAAATGAAGTAGACAAAATCAGGAAAACAATAAACAAAACTACAACAATGTAAATTGCAAAAAACAAAACAAAACAAAACCAAAAAAATCAAAAAACCCCAAAACACTCTTGCATGCTATTCAATTATACTGACAAAGCTTGGACCCAAAGAAGAGATGAAAAACATATCTACCTCCCTTCTTTTCAGAGGTGGGGAACTTTGCAGAGGTGTGGGACTTTGCAGAAGTGTGTATACAGAATATTTTTATATATTTTCAGGATTGGTTGATATATTGGTTAGTTTTGTGGAATTGTTTTTATCCCTCTGTTTGATTGTTCTTTAGGTATGGGAGGGAGGATGGATATATTCAGAAGATGGTTTAAAAATAAAAAAAAATCAGTAAAATTTAAAAAAATTTGTTTTGAATTATACAAGAAAAGTGGACTACATTGTCCATAACTTTTGACTTAGCATTCCCATTACTAAATATATGCCCAAGAAAGTTGAAGATGAATATAGAAGTTAAACACATATCCAAATATTTCAAGCAGCACTTTTTGTGGTAGCAAAGAACTGGAAACAAATCGGGTGTCCATCAAATGGGGATAGTTGAAAAAGCTGTGGTATATGAATATAATGGAATGTTATTGTGCAGAAAGAAATGACGAAATACAGGGAATTCAGAGAAACACGGGAGGATTTGTATGAACCAACGCATAGGTACTGGACTAAGAATTAGGGATACAAAATGAAAAAGAAAAAAAAAGAGGCAGCTATGTGATAAATCACTGGGCCTTGAGTGAAGAAGACCTAAGTTCAAACGTAGCCTCAAACACTTACTAGCTGTATGAACTTGGGCAAGTCACTTAACCTCTATATACCTCAGTTTCCTCAAATATAAAATGGGGATAGTAATAGCACCTACTGTCCAGGGTTGTTATGAGGATCAAATGAGATAATATTTATAAAGTGCTTAGCAGACAGCATGGAACATGATAGGCACTTAATAATGCTTGTTCTCTCCTCCCTTACCAAAGAAACTTACAGTCTACCAAATCATTAGATCATCTTCGCAGTAGAGAAGACATAACCTATGGGTGTGAATCATTACCTGTGCAATCAAATGCACTTGTATTGGTTTGTATTATTTAACTTTGCCCCTCTTGAAAGAGAGGCTTGGGTAGGGGCAGCTAGGTGGCACAGTGGATACAGCACTGGGCCTAGATTCAGGAGGACCTGAGTTCAAATCTGACCTCACACACGTAACACTTACCAGCTGTGTGACCCTGGGCAAGTCACTTAACCCCACTGCCTAGCAAAAAAAAAAAAAGAGAGAGAGAGGCTTGGGGAGGGGGCTGTTACTGGGAAGTGACAGTGGTTTATATATACATACATATATACAGTTCATTTTGAACTTAAATATATAAAGACAAAAAAGAACATTTTCACGTATACAGTACAACATCAAAAGAGGATTCACTAAAAAACCATGAAGTTATATTTCACAGTTTATTTTATTTTGAAAAATGACATAACTAATACACATTATTTTTAAAGTCACTTTCTATGCTATCTTTCTTTTGTCTTCTGCTTTGCACTTTTCATTTTTCCTTCCCTCCCCCACCCTGCCCTAGAGATGGCTACCATTAGACATAAACACATATTACCATACTTTTATTTGTCAGTTCTCTCTCTGGAGGCAGAAAGCACCTTCCTTCATAGGTCCTTTGTAGTTGGTTTGAGTATTTATAACACTTAAAATTACTTATTTGTTCAAAGTTGTTCTTAAAGCTCTATTGATGTTACTCTATCCGAGGTTTAATTGGTTCTGCTCATTCAGCTCTTCATTATTTCATACAAGTCTTTCTATGTATTTCTAAAATCAAAGAGCTCATCATTTTCCATAGCACTGTGACATTCCATCACAACCATATACCACAACCCGTTTAGCCATTTCCCAACTGATGGGCATCCCCACAGTTTTCAGTTCTTTGCCACCATTGGTATATATGTTTTTAAAAGCATCAATAAAATAAAGTTATCTACCTCTAACAAAATCCTGTAACTGGAAATTCTAGTACCTGGAGCAGATTCAGCTGAGTGTGGGGGTGAGAGGTAGAAGAGAAAAAGACCTAGAACATTCTGAACCCTGTGCTGGAGAACTCGACTATTTGAAACTAGGGTGGTCTACCCCAAACAGGTACAATTACTCTAATGCCATTGGGGAAAGTTGGCTTGGAGAGGGATGTGATGATATAACCCTCAGAATGGGGTGTTGGGCAAGAGGTGCTGAGATGAAGGTAGGGTACACCTTCTCCCTAAAGAAGCCCTGGCCTCTTTTAGCCCTCTGTTAGCCCCATGCCACTGAGTCGGCCATAACTGGCCCAGGAAAGAAATTCAATGCTTACCAGCCACTTCAGGGCCAAAAGACTGAAGCACACGCCAGCTTCTGAGCAATGTTGGTGCCCTAAGGCAGAGCCCCTGTGGCTCTCTACTAGTTATGGCTCTGTCATCTATATTTCTTGACTCCACTTCTTCAGTTCCTTTTGCAGTCTGATTTTCAGTCTCTCCACTCCAATGAACTGTTTCCTCCAGGAACATCAATAATTTCAACTGCTTCACTGGATGGCTTTTTCTCAGTCTTCATCCTCCTCATCTTCTCTGGCAGCTTTGATGCTGTTGATCACCTCATGTTCAGGGATACTCTCCCCTCTCCTGGCTTCTGTGAAATGGCTGTTTTCTGTTTTGTTTCTTCCTGTGTGACCACCCCCTGGCTCACTGGCTCATTGTCCAGCACCCATGCATTAAGCATGGGTTTTCTTCAGGTTCCCAACCCCTCTTTCTCTGTTTTCTCTTCTGTTGATCTCATCTGTCTTGATGTGGCCAGGAACCAGCTCTAAATAAATAAGTCCCAAATCTGAGTGTCCAGTTATAATCCCTCTCTTCAATCCTGTGTCACCAAATGTCTCCTGGATCTCCACCTAGTTGACCCATAGTCAGCCCTCATTAAACATGCACAACAAAACTCATTAACCTAACCTACCCTTATTCTAAAAAGTTCTGTTGACAGAACCACCACATGTCCAGTAATGCAGGTTTGCAACACTGGAGTCAATCTTAGACTCATTCCTTTCCTTCCATCCCTATATCCAATCATTTGCTGATTCTACCCCAATAACATCTCTCCCAACTATCCCCTTCACTCCAGATACATGCCACTCCCCTCATATCACCTCTTCTATGCACTACTGTAATGCCCCCCTACTGTGTCTCCCTGCTTTTAGCCACCCCTTTCCCTAATCATTCCTTCGCATAGCTTCCAAGGTAATTTCCCTAAGGTGCAGGTCTCATGTCACTCCCTATTCAAAAATTTTCAATGCACTAGGATAAATAGGGAGGCTGGCTATAGGGAAACAACAACTAACATATATATGTGTTTATGTATGAATGTATGACCAAAAGCCATTCTCCAAGAGATAAGTGGTCAGATTACATGAACAAACAATTCTCAAAAGAATTGCAAACTTTTAACAACTGTATGAAAGAATTCTCCAAGCCACCAATAATAATTAGAGAAATACAAATCAAAACAGTCCTGAAGTTTTACCTCACTGACTGCAAATTGGTAAAGATGACGAAAGAGAGGAATAACATATGGTTGAGAGGTTGTGGGAAGACAGGCACACTGGTGCACTGTTGGCGGACCTGTGAATCAGCAGGACCGTTTTGGAAAGAAACTTGGTTTTATGCAAAGAAAGTGCCTAACATGTTCCTACCCTCTGACTGAGGGATTCCATTACTAGAATTATACACCAAGGAAGAAGAAAGGAAGGAAACAAACACTTATTAAGCACCTACTATGTGCCAGCCATTGTGCTAAGTGCTTTATAAGGAGGTCATTAATAATAAGAACATCCCCATATACACAAAAAGATTTATAGCAGTGGTTTCTGTGATAGCAAAGAGTTGGAAATGAAGTAGATGTCCATCTATTTGGGAATGGCTAAACATATTGTGGCACATGAATATAATGGAATATTACTATGCTGAAAGAAATTATGAATATGAGGAATACAGAGAAGCATGAACTGTTGCAGGGTTAAGTAAGCAGAGCCAGAAAATAATATATAATGATTACAATAATGCAAATGAACAAAAAAATCAAACTATAAAACTATCAAAAGGGAAAATTACAAAGACCAAGCATGGCTCCAAAGAAAGAAAAGATATGAGAAGATGTTTTCACTTGCTCTTTTCTACAGGCTGGAAGCCTACAGCTGTGGTACATCACACATATTTTCAGACTTTTTTTGGTTAAAGCAATCCATTTTGCTGATTTTTTCCTCCTTTTTTTTTTCTTTAAAAAGATTATTTGTTACATGGGATGCGTCTCTGGGAAAATGGATATGGAGGATAGTGGAGGGAATTTTGGTGGAAAAAAGATATCAGTAAAAATTGATTTAAAAAACTTTTCAACGTGGCTGCTGAGCCACCAGGTTAGTAATCATTGCCAGAGTATGGAGAACAGGAAGGACACGGAATGATTGAAAAGAGGCAAATGCTGTCCAGGTTTTCAAAAGAGCAGAGAGTGGAATCTGCAAACCACTGGCCAAGGAGCTTGATATCATTCATGGTAAAAAAAAACATCTAGAAAAGGCAGTCACAATCACAAGGAGCCAGCATGGCTTAGTCAAAAACAGGTCATGCCAGGCCAGTGTCACATTCTTTTTTAAACAACATTATTAGACTAGGCAAGGTAATGCTGTAGATGCAGTTTACATTTGACTAAATCTCTCATGTTACTCTGGAGGAAAGATGGAATGAGGTGAATTAGACAATGGTACAAGACATCTAGAATTGGGTGAATGGCCAAACCCAAAGAGTGGTCATTACATCACTGTTCAATGTCATCTTATAAAGAGGCCCTCCAATGGAGTGACTCAGGAATCTGTCCTTGATGAAATGCCATTTTTAACATTTCTATTAATGATTTGGATAAAGGCAAGATGAACGCTTTTTATCAAATATGTAGACGAAAAGAAGCTAAAATATGATATGGTAGCATCCAGCAAGATCTCAAAAAGTTAAAATGCTGGTCTGACTAAATTAAATATAATACAACTAAATATAAGTATCACAACTTAATTTAAAAAATCAATTTCACAAGTACAAGATGAAGGAAACATTGCAATATTGCATTTCTTGTGAAAATGGTATGGGAATTTTAGTAGACTGCAAGCCTATTGGACACCAGTGTAACATAGCAGTCAAAAGAGCTGATATTAATTGGAAACATAGTAGGTGCCACATCAATTATTATCATTAATTAGAAACATAGTAGGTGGCATGCATGCAAAGGAATATTACTGTACTATACAAAACAATCAATATCAAGAATTCTGAGAATCATGTAGAGACTTACATGAACGAATACGGAAAGTAAAAACCACACAACTATGTAAATGGAGATAACAATAAAATCAAACTGAATGCCAGGTAAACTTGGTTATGAAGAAGAGATGAGCAAATGTGGAATATGCTACTGGACACAGCATGTTGGTGGTTTTTCCTGAGCTGTTCTTTCTTTTTAAATGTTTGTCACTGGGGAGGTTTTGATGGGTTTGGGAGGAAAGGAGGTGTATATTTGTAAATGAATGTGGTATCAAAATAAAATGCATCAATATAAAAAAATTTGATAGTCTACATTAAGAGGGGAAGCCTGTCTAGGGCTAGAGGTGACGGTCTCTCTCTACGTGACCCTGGCAAGATCATATCTGACGCGCTACATTCAGTTCTGGGCACAATGTTTGAGGAAGGATATTAATAAGTTAGAGAGATGGGTGACCACATTGGGAAAAAGCCTCAAGATCATAGAAGGAACAGTTGAAAGAAATGGACGTGTTTAGTCTGGAGAACAGAAGACTTCAGGGCTATGCAAAAGCTGTCTTCTGGTATATGAAGGGCTTTTGTCTGGGAAAAGGATTGTACTTAATCTGCTTGGCTCCAAAGGGCAGAATGAGGACCGATAAATAGATGCTGAAGAAATATGGATTTAGGCTTTAAATGAGGAAAAGCTTGCTAAAAAAGGAGTATCAGTCCCACAATGTAATGTACTACCCAGAAGATAGAGGGCCTACTTCAAGCAAAGGCTGGACTACGGCCTGGTCAGTGTAGTGACTTAAGTGCCTCGGTTCTGGGGTCACCTGGACGAATGGATTGGGACGGAGGCACATGCATGTTCATGCCCAGGCTAACTGCCCTTCCTTGAGTGTTTTAGACTGCATTTCCAAGACCAGCTTCTCAGGAGAGAGGATATTAGACTGGGAGCCAGCAGAACTCAGTTCTTGTCCTGGTTCTGCCTTTGGCTTGCATGACTTCAAGAAAGTCCCATTTCCAGGTCTCCATTTCATAAGGATCATAGACTTTAGAACTCGAAGAGAGTTCTACCCATCATCTAACTATTCTACTCCAATCCCTTCATTTAGAAAGGAGGCACATGAGGCTTGAAAGTTTAAGGGATTTTCCCCTAAGTTGTACAGGCAGAACATGGCAAAGCTGGAATTCAAACTCTAGTCTTCCAATAGTAAATCCATTGCTTTTTCTATCGACTCCCAAGAGGAAGTCATTTCCCACAGCCCTTCAACCTTCCCAACTTAGTCATCCCAGCAGTCCTACCACCCAAATGCTACAGACCCCAGGATTGCCATACCACATTGGTGTCTCTTTCCAAGGCAGGTTCCAAGCTCAAATCACGGGGACCACAACAGTCTAAGCGGATCAGGGCTCGGCATCGGTAATGGCAAGTAAACTTGCAGTCTGGGGAAAGGAGGGAAAGATAGTGAGTCAAAGGGATAGGCCCCATTCCTTTTCCATCTCCCAAAACCCATTGTCCCAGTCCTGGCAGCCAGAAATTCTCATGGCTCTCCAGGTCCCCCTGGTGGACTTGTTGGGGAGAACACATCCTCCCAGAAGGCTGAATTGAAAGGAACTGCCTAAAATGGGCCATCAAGGTACTGAGGACCAATGTCCTCATCTTGTGGGGATCAAAGTCTCTACCTTCCAGTTGCTCAAATGTAACAGATGCTTCCTCTCCTTCTGCCCTTCCCCCCTGGACTTCTGTACTCTCCCAACCCGGTTATGCTTTAACTGAGGCAGAGAAAGAAAGACATTCTGTGGATTCAGCTGTGCATTAATACATTCACAGGCCATGGTGAAACTTGACCACATCAAAGATAGGCAAAGGCTACTGATACACTTACACACACAAAGATACACGCACAAGCTGAGGAAGATGTTCAGCGGAGCAATACACATTCATACCCTACAGATGCTTAGTCACAAACTCTCTCAGAAATATATTGATACATTTGTGCTGATAAAATCTGATAAATAGGTACCCTGACACATTCACAAACCACCCAGTTACACAGTACATAAGCTACATGTCTGTTACACTGTTGCCTTCATACACAGATCTGTGGCTTACTGATAGAGTCCTCAACCATACTTATTCTTTCTTCACAGACGAAACTGACGAAACCCCACTGATACATTAAAACTTTAAACTTCACAGAAAACTGATAAATTTGCACATCATTATTATACGGTCACATTTTGCATGGACATATTACACAGGTAGGTGGCACAATGGATAGAGAGCCTGGCCTTGAGTCAGGAAGATTTACCTTCCTGAGCTCAAATCTGGCCTCAGACATTTACTAGCTGTTTGACCCTGGGCAAGTCACTTAACCCTGTTTGCCTCAGTTTCCTCATGTGTAAAATGAGCTGGAGAAGGAAATGGCAAACCACTCCAGTTATCTTAACCCTAAATGGGGTTAGGAAGAGTTGGGCATGACTGAAAGGACTGAAACAAAACCATTACATTACACATATGTACATCCTCATACTGTTGCCACATGCTGATACATTTATATGTGATATACTGTTGCACACACAATGATATATAGGCTAATACCGTCTGGTATATTTTGTGGGGACAAACAGAGTCACATAGTTTGACATTGATTTTGCCATTGTGTATAAATTTCTCCACTGGTAAAGGTTCATCTATCCTTGTGATTCTGGTCTCCCCCTAATCCCCAAATTAGATAGGAGGATCTACTCAATGGACTGGAAACATTCCTCTGGATCTATTTCTATCTCAGGGTATCTCAACGGTATCTATTAGTATATATTGGGTATCTATTAGTATCTCATTATACCATTTGGACTGTCCCACTATTATTCCACATTCTTGTTTCTCAACTAACCCATCTCTCTCTCTCTCTCTCTCTCTCTCTCTCTCTCTCTCTCTCTCTCTCTCTCTCTCTCTCTCTTTGGCAATTGGGGTTAAGTGACTTGCCCAGGGTCACACAGCTAGTAAGTGTCAAGTGTTTGGTCTGAGGCCACATTTGAACTCAGGTCCTCCTGACTTCAGAGCCGGTGCTCTATCCACTGCACCACCTAGCTGCCCCTCAACTAACCCATCTCCTCTTGTGTCCAAACGGCCACTTCTCACACCCAAGGCACTGCTAATAATTCACTGCTCAGTATGATTCTTTAGAGATTATAGTGTTTCGAGATTCAGTCATCATCAGGAAACTACTGGTGGTTCAAAAGATGTCTTGCTGCAACATTTTCCAAATGTGATCCAACTGAATGAATACTCCTGCCTCATTTTGACTTCAGCATCTGCCAGCAGCAAGCACACCAGCAGTATCTGTCCAAGATCTAACTAGAGAGACAGACAGACTTACTTGAAATGCTTCCTGCCAGTCAAAGGCACCTGGAGACGTCATGGAGGCAGCACGCATGTGGTCTGCGGACCTCTCGGAGTGCCTGAGACTTTTTCAGGGAGTCTATGAGGTCAAAAATACTTTCATAATAATACAAAGCCATTTAAATGCTTAATATGGTAAATGGCAATAGATATAATCCACATAACAAAACTCTTGGCAAGGGGGTGGGGCTCAATAATTTTTGAGAAGGTAAAGAGGTCCTTAGGCCAAAAAGTTGGAGAATGGTTGCCACATAGAGTGTTGGACTTGGAGTCAAGAAGATCTGAGTTCAAATTCCAACTCTGCCTCTCAAGGCTGCATGACCATGGGTACTTCTGTCACATAACCTGTGTCTACGTTTCCACATCTGTACAACGAGAATAATAATAGCTATAGTAACCTACCTCCTAAGGCTGTTATAAAAATCGAATTTGATCATACATAGAAAGAGTTGTGTAGGCTTTAAGATGCTATATCAGAGATTACCAAACTTATTTGGTCCCCTTTAAAAAAATTACTCAGTGCCCCCCTGGAAATCTACTTTCTTTAACCCATTAATGATTTTTTAAAAAAATTTGCATAATTTCAAAAACATAAAACATTTTTTAAAAAGACACACCTTAAATTTAGTGTATTGTAAATTTGTGGTTTTTTCCTGCATCAAAATTTTGATGACGCAATATTGCATCATGTAACTGTATAGTATCATATTGTAAACAAGTCATTACATGCACATATTCCCACCCATGCATGTTGTACTTCCTGACAATGCACAACAGGCTTGCCTGCCAACACTTGCTTGTTAAGACCTGTCAATAGACTTGACCACTGATTGGTTATAACTTTCATTTTGTGTGTTTATTTGGAAATAATGTAATCACTATGACTTTAACTCTGTTACACAACAGATAAAACATGTACAAACTGTTCTTCAAAGTTTTCTTCTCTTCTTTCCTTATGCTTCCACTGCCCCCTTGTCTTTATTCAATGCCCCCAATTGCACCTGAGGCTACTACCACCCTGCCCTGGTTCATTTCAGCACCCTCCAGAGGGCATTGCCCACTTTGGGAGCCTATGTGCTATATGAATGTCAGTCACAAAAAGATGATGGTGAGATAATAGAACATAATCTCGAAGCCAGGGACAGTTTCATTTTTGTCTTTGTATCTCCAGCACCTAGCATAGCATCTGGCATACAGTAGGTGCTTAATAAATGATTGCAGCTAATGTCATAGTCTGGATAATGTGTTTGTCCAAATACTTTGTGTTTCCATAGTACCAACAGTTAGCGAGATCTCTTTCATGTTACTGTAGATCTCACTGAGGATGCTTTTTTATTTTTTAATTTTTTAAATCTTTTTAGCTTTTTGGTGAGACAATTGGGGGTAAGTGATTTGCCCAGGATCATACAGCTAGTTAAATGTCTGCGGCTGGATTTGAACTTAAGTCTTCCTGACTCCAAGGCCAGAGCTCTATCCACTGCGCCACCTAGCTGCCTCTTGAGGAGGCTTTTTTTTTTTTTGGCTAGGCAATGGGGTTAAGCGACTTGCTCAGGGTCACACAGCTAATAAGTGTTATATGTCTGAGGCCAGATTTGAACTCAAGTCCTCCTGACTTCAGGGCTGGAGCTCTCTCCACTGTATCACCTAGCTGACCCCTTGAGGAGGCTTTTTTAGGAAAATAGTTTTTATCATGGGCAAATGGACAAATTTAGAGAACCTATACATAAACAGATAATCTTTTGTTTAGACCCCATACAGAACATCTGCAACAGCAGTTGGTAACAGCACTGGCAAACATCTCAGGTGAGTATGCATCAACACTTCATAATGAAGTTTCAGTGGGAAACTGAGCAGTATTGATGCCACAGTCCCATCTCTCACACCCACTCCAGGAGACACCTTCTTTCACCAGTCCCTTTTAAGGTGTGTTAAAAAAAAAGACAAAAACAAAAAACAAACAAAAAACCCCCCCACCAACACAGAGACTGTGGGAACTTACACATTTGATAAGCCTCTCAATCCAATTGTACGGCCATAAAGCCCATACAACTATAATCTGTAGAAAATCACCAACAAAAGCCTGACTGTCCCCTTTTCATGGTGTCTTTATCGAACTGGCAATCTGAGTATAGACCACTTTAACAAAAATAGTATAAGAACAAGAAAGTAAGCATATTGCTTAATAGTTGCTGATGCCTTTTTGGGGATGGGAGAGTGGAGGGGGGGAAAATCATTTAATCTTTTTGATCCTTTTGGAATCTTCCTTCTCTGAGATATTTTGAAAAAACAATCCCAAATGCATTTCAAATTATGTCCTCTCTAGCATTTTTCATTTTCTCCACTCATCATTTTTTAAAAAAAAATATTAGTTTTTAAAATTAACTACACTTTCTTTTTAAATTGAATTTCAGTGTATTTTCAAGTCAGCATTCTTTTCTTCCCCAACCCCACAATGAGAAAGCAAGAAAAACAAAAGTTATTACAAACATGTATAGACAAGTAAAACAAATTTCCACACTGGCCATGTCCACAAAGTTTCAATCTTTGCTGTGAATTCATCACACCTTTGCATCTGGAGGTGGGGAGTGTATTTCATTAGGATTCCTGTGTTACAGTGTTAGTCCTTGAACTCCAGGCCTCATCAACCCTCGGCTGGACCTACTGCAATCGACTCCTCCCATATAGTATTTCTAAAAGCTTTCTCTTTCTTTCCCCCCTCCCCCAGAGGAACACAGCTGATCTCACAGTTGGGTTCTGATCATGACTGCCAACTAAATTCAAGTCTTCTTAGTTGAAGAGAGAGAGTAGTGTTTACAGAGAAAGAATGAAATAGTTCCAGTTCTCAAGAAGTTTACATTCTACTGAGGAGATAACAATATGTAATAATTGGATCTTGTCCTAATCTCTTTACAGATTGATTTTCTCAACTGCTTTCCACTATTTTGGGAGTAATTACTCAAAGTCTTTGTCTCCCTTCTCTAAGTTAAACAAATGAACTTGGACCCTAAACAAGTATTGCTCTACACTTGCAAATAAATTAAGTGTGCTGGGAGCAATTTCTGGCCTCATTTTACATCAGTTAGATTTCATTAAGGAATGGTGATTGTCAATGTCTTTACTTTTGTCCAATTCTTATTTTTCAGGATCAACAGGTTGTTTAAACATGTTGGATTGAGACTACTCTAATTGTCCAGACTTTTTTCATTTTTACTTTCTATTCTGCCATTTACTTTTTTTTTGTATGTGCGTGTGCTAGGTATTTGACACTCTGTCCACACATACACTGACAGCAGATTTTGGTACCACTAGTTTGCAACAACCAGTCATTTCCTGTTTGGTAAGATAGTCTTTTATTTTCTCTCTCTCTCTCTCTCTCTCTCTTCTCTCTCTCTCTCTCTCTCTCTCTCTCGTTATTATATCTTTGGTGTTTACTCTGCCTAGCACCTTCTAACTCTCTTCAAAGAAATTATTCATGATGTGCAGAGTGAGGCTTCTGAGTAGTACACACATTTTTCTCCACATTCATTTCTTGATTCAGAACCGTATTTTCTAACATGACTCATTCTCTTTACTTTCATAACAAAGTCACCAAGTGTTAAGATGTGTGTTCACTTACTTTGTATGACTTGGCTGTCAAGTTCTATCATTTCTCTATTCTTTTTCTTGTATAAGAAATTTGGACATATGACCTTCATTACTCCTGAGACCTTGATCTCATCAACTCTCAACCTGAATTACTTCGATGTCCTGCTTGGTATCTCTGCCTAACATCTCCCTCCTCTCTCTAATTCACTGTCTACACAGCAGCCAAATTGAGAGGCCTCATGAACGAGTCTGGTGATGCCACTCATCTCACCCAGAAGCTATAAGGGGGCTCCTTACTGCCTCCAGGATAAAACGTGAACTGCTGTTGGCATTTAAAATCTTCCCCACCTAGCATCGGATTCCAATCCTGGCTGTAACACCATTGCCTCTCTCCTATCTCAGCCTCTGCACAGGCTGTCCGTTCCGCTTTGCCTGGAATGCCCGCCTCCCTCACTTCTACCAGCTCATGTGAGCTTTTACGGGAGGCCTACGCTGGTCCCCTGGTTCAAGAGAGCATAGAGTTAGGGCTGGAAGGGACCTTTGGGGCCATTGACTCCAAATCCCTCATTTTATAGGTGAGGAAGCAGAGGCCCTGAGGAGTTACGTGAATGACAGCGAGGTGCTGCCATAGTGCATGGAGTGCCAGGCCTGAAGTCAGGAAGATTCATCTTCCTGAGTTCAAATCTGCCCTCCGATGCTTACTAGCTGTATGACCTTGGGCAAGTCACTTAATCCTGTTTGTCTCAGTTTCCTCATCTGCAAAATGAGCTGGAGAAGGAAATGGCAAACCACTCCAGTATCTTTGCCAAGAAAACCCCAAAAAAGAGTTGGACAAGAATGAAAACGACTGAACAACACGTGGCTGAGTGTCTGAGGCAGGATTGAAATGTGGGTCTTCCTGACTCCAAATCTAGCCTTCTTATCCATTAGTTCACCCAGCTGCAGTCCGCACTCCTCAAATTAATTTGTATTTGCTTTATGTGTATTTTTATTTATTTATGGGCATGTCACATCCTCCCCCCCCTTCCCCATATAACTTATGCTTTTTGTGGGGAAGGGTTTTTTATTCTTTGCATCCCTAGCACTGGTCACATCGCAGGACACACAGTAGGTGCTCAATGAATTGAAGGTTGGCTGAATGTCAAATGATTATATGGTGTTTTGTTTGTTTTTGCACAGTCTGAGCACTGTGAAGATAAGATGATTCAAATGTTACATTAAATGATGTTTCTTGTTGCCTCTGCACAGGAAATCAACTCCCATCATTTGCTTCTCCGAGAAGAAGCTGTGAACCCTGGCTACACTTAGATTTAATGCCCTCTTATTTTATCAATAGCTAGAGTATTAACATCCCGTTCTCCAATAATGTGTCAGCTTGTGTCACTGGGCAAAGATGGAGCTTAAAATATCAATAGTTAAATTTATGTTGGTTGACTGTCCAAGAACTGTGTGATTTCTAGCACCTTCTGTCCCTTCCCCACAGATCTTCTGTGTCATTGAGCAGTTTCTGGAAGGGAGTTCCACAGGACCCCCAGCCATTTTCTATGGGTCACTGAAGCAAAAAATAAACAAACAAAAACCAAAAACCCCTGCCCAATCCAAAAACAAACCACTTAGTGGTCTTGTTTTTCTGTGAAGATGTTCACTATCCTTCATTAGACTGGTCCTCCAAGGACTGACATCACCAAGACTGCATTCAAAGCCTTTCCTGGTTGGTAGAATGGGCCAGGACTTGTACTGCACTGGCCAAACCTGGAGAAACCTCCGGTCTCTTCCATACACAATGAGGCATTTGGGTGGAGGGCACCAGTACCCCAATCCAGTAATACCTTACTGAGGAGGAGGCAGACAAGACAAAAGAAAGCAAAATGAAGCTTCGGGAGTGGCCAAACCCGAGCCTGGAGCAGGGGTGGGGCAATGTGAGAGAAGAGACACGTCAGGCCAGGCCGGTACTAATTTGTAGATAAGAATCCTTGGAAATTAGCACATTTGTAGTTTCTATGCAAATATCGCTCAAAGTGCTTTTGGACGGTTTGTCCAGTAAGTAGGTTAAATATTTGCCCTGCAATGTAATGCAATGCAACACTGCTAAGGTTTAGCAGCTAAGACCTTCTTCTGGGATTGGCCAAAGGCAAACTTCAGCCATAGCAGGTCAAATCTGACCGAACGCTGAAGCTGTTGCTTCCCCCTTCCGCAGCGTTGTGGCTGGGGAGCAGGGGCTTGTGCTGCTGAAGTCTTAAAACAATTTACTAATGGGTCTTGGGATGGTGATAGGGTCTGGTGTGTAGCTGCTGGCCACGAGGTCATCACCTCCCCCATGGTCACAGTGAAAGAATGTGGAGAGGGAAAACCTATTACAAATGTGGGTCTGAGGCTGTGATTTGCACCAAGGACCCTTTCCTGACAGCCCGCGGGTGCTCCCCAACCCCCCACCTTAGGCACACTCACTGCTGCTTGAGTACTGTAACTAACCTGGCTAACGCCAGCGTTCAAGGCAACGTACACCTAGTTACAGGTGCATAGAAAATCCCGGATCCCATTCCCTTAAGAACTAAGATGTTCTCGCCCTTATCCACACTCCCGAAGCCGTGCACCCGACAGGCAGGACACTTATTCCCAAAGGCACAGCTCATAGCAGCTCCCACGTGGTCACACTTGAGCACTTTGAGCCTCGGCGGGTCTAGAGTGCAGGCTCCCCACCCACCCCACCCTCGTATTTAGAGACCCCAGTACTCACGGACACATTGCAGGCCTTTGCGAATGACGCCCCAGATAAAGTCCCCACAGAGGTCGCACCAAGTGTGGGTACCAGGCCCTGACGGGCGGAAGCAGTGGCCCCGGCCCGGTCCGGCCGTGAGTCGGGGATCGCTGTGGCCGCCCAGCAGACGGACTTGACGGCCGCGGAGCAGCACGTCTGGGCCGCGGCCCGGGGCGATGCGCAGCGCATTGGCGCGCTCCAGCCGGCCCGGACTCCGAGGGCCCGAGCTCCGGCCAATCTCCTGCCCCCGTAGGCCGTCGGGGGACCGGACCAAGTTCCGCAGCTCGATCAGCTCCGGCTCTGCAGACATCACACTCTCCAGGAGTCCCGGGACTCCGCTGTGGCTGGGCAAGGAGCAGCGAAGCCCCTTTCTGGCCGGGCAGGGAGTAGTCCTGCCTGTTTTGGTCACTTCTCTCAGTGCTCTTTAGCTGGGACAGTTACTGCTTCGTTCTCCACTTCCGTCCCATCCCCCCATTCTCCCCCCTCCCCCCAGTCTAAGTTCAGCCTCTCTCTGCCTTTTTTTTTAGTTCTCTGTCCATCTTGATCTTTGCCTCTCGGACTCAGTGGACCGCTCAGCACCCTGGCTCTCGGACCCTCTCGCTGCCAGGGGTTCCCTCGCCTTGGCTCTGCCCCCTCCTGGGATGGATAGCAGAGGTTTTTGCCGCCTCCTCCTCCTCCTCCCGTCTATGGGTCCCAGTGGACTCAGAGCAGCAGCAGGAGCACGATAAGGGCGGAGCCGGCCCTTCCAATTCCTAGCGGCTTCGGAGGCTGGAGTACGCTCCCCCGCACCCCCGTCCCCGGCCCCCACTTCGAAGGCTCGGGCAGTGTTTGACAACCGGCCCCGCCCCAACCCAGGGGCCCTGCCTCGGTTTGCTAAGATCTCCGGAGCCAAAGCCACGCAATGGAAACTAGAGTCAGGGAGGGGGCTGGCAGAACTCAGCCTTTGACTCGGGGCGGGAAACGAGCTCAGGGAGGGAACAACTGGAGGGAAGGGGATCCGAGCAAACCAGACCAGAAATGTGCAAGTTGGGATGAAGGAGCCACAGGGGTCCACCTTATCCTCTACAGGGAAAGGAAAGAGGGAGGGGGCAATGGGCTGAGAACGTTTGCGGCGTCTCTCCTCCCCCAACAAGGGGAAGGAAGTTGGACCTTAGAAGCACGAGTGCCAAATGGGGCAGTGCTCCATGCTGTCCTTAGCCTGAAAGGGGGTGCAGAGGGAGGCCCCTATGAGCAAAAGCCCAGCTGACCCTGTCTCCCAGAGCAGCGTCCTGCCTGCCGCGACTTCTGTTGCTTTTCCCCTCCTTCCCTTTCTCTTGGAGGCCCCACAGGAAGCAGCCTCAGCCCTCTTCCAAAGCCATCCCCATCCCATCACTAGGCAGGCCTTAGAAGAGAGGGGCCAAGTTAGGGCGGTTTAGCGCTGCAAGCAGACAGAAACTTCTTTCTCAAAAGAAAGCTTTACTGTACTTTAGAGAGAGGAAGAAGGTACCCCACATCCGCACTATCCTGCCACAGACTCTCAGAAAGCAGAGGGAAGTCTCAGCAACGCAATCTTACACCCTCCTTTCTCTAGGTCCCTGTGAGGACTCACCCTCCCTAGAATTCCCCCTCCTCCTTCCCCGGGGCAAGAAGGAAGAGGGAGGGATCTCTGGAAGTACCCAGCCCCAACTCCCAAGAACCCTCCTTGGTTCTAGACTCATGTAGTCTGTCCTGAGAGCTGAGGCACAAGTTGGGAGCTGCAGGACTAGGCAAGAAATAGAGTAACCAGGGGTTCAGACCAGGAAGGGCAGAGAGCAAGCAGTGGCCTCTGCCTGACGTGGGAGCCTATGGACCAGTCTGGCCTGGGGTGCTAGGGTGTGTGTGTGTGGTGGGGCACATAGCTAGAATAGTGGGGCACTCTGGGGCCTTGGATGAGTGGGGGCTTGGCATGATGGGATACCATGAGGGTAAACAAGCAGCAGCTACTACTAGGCTTTGACCTCCTCCTTCACATTGTCCATCGACTTGGCCAGTAAGTCACAAGATTTTCGGTGCTTCTGCCAGTGTTTTACCTGGCATTCCCTGTTCAAGAGGAAGAGAAGCAGCTGAGGCTCAATAAGGTTCTGCTTAGCCGTTATCCTAAGAAAGGAATGGGTCCGTGGGCCCTGGGGACCTAACCCTTTTGCCTTGATCCTAGGGCGAATGCTACCCCTGGGCTAATGAGATTTGGTCTCTGAATGGGAGCTCCTGGAGGCACCAGACCCCAAAAGCCCAGGCTACTCCAGAGCTCTTGGATCATGTTTGGGGAGGTTCTACTTCCTGGGAGAGCGAAGGGAAGAAGGCGGGTTGAGGTTGTGGGCAAGCAGTTTTGGGCATAGTGGTGAACATACCGCTTACAGTACCACTCGTTCTGGCAGCGAGAGCATCTCTTGGAGGCCTCAGCATTGCAGGAGGCACACTTGGGCTTCTCAGGGTTCAGTGCCTCTATCACATCCAGCTTGTAGGTCTCTGCCCACCTGTAGAAGAACACAGGAAAAAGAGGGGCCTAGAGAAGTATGACCAGTATGACCATGGTATTTGGTCTAGGGGCTCTTTCAAGAGGTGTGGGGTTATATATTTTGAGGTGATATTCTATAATACTGCCAGGATCCTTTTGTATCTCTGTGTTTTTTTCTTGGTTGGGGGTCCAGGAGGGTGTCTTGAGGTAAGGACACTGGATCTGAAACTAGAGGACATGGTTAGATTTTGCTACTTGCTGCCTTTTTGACTGTGGACAAGTATCTTCCCTTCTCTGGCTCTCAGTTTCCCTTCTCTCAGTCCAAGTATAGAAACCTAGGGACTACATCAATGCTCTCTTTGATCCTTCCCAGCTCTAAATGCCATGGTCCTGTGATTAGTTAGGAATGCAGAAGTGGTGCACCTCCAGACCAGCCATGTTATTATGAGACTGCTTGATTGGCTGACAGGATCTGAGGGTTATAGAACAACCCAATGAGCTTGATCCCAGGAACCCAAGTGGGTGAATCCCAGATCATTGGTCTTGGGGACTTGCTCTGGGATGGAAGAAACCACTCTTGACTTTGGCCTATGAACTAGAGGGAATCTTGGGCCAAACCTGGCTAGGAAAACATTAGCTAGACAGATGTGCTTGGAAACTAAGTCACTGCCTAACCTGGAATTGAGTCAATTTGTTTTACATGAACATGTCTAATTATCCTGCCCTGGAATGTTCCTTTGAATGGATCATTTCCTTATAAAATATATCTTGGAAACTTTTCTTTTGGGCCATGCAGCCAATAAGGATAAGTAGAGAGGCAGCAGACCAGTTATGGTAGCAGGAGCAGCGGAGTGGCCAAAGGCTAGGAAAATCAGGGGAGCCTCAAGCTCAGGCTAAGGTTTAGAAAGCAGAGAAAAGTGACAGGCCTGGCCCAGGCTGAGGGCAATGGTCCCATCTTGACCAGCCTGACGAGGAAGGAGCTGGTGCTCTCAAGTTTTCAGGAATCAGGGACCCTTGAGACTCAGGACAAATCCCTCTTAAGGGTGGGCGGGTCTGGCGTTGCCCCCCTGCCTACCTTCTGGCCTGCAGACGCAGCTCCTGCTCAGAGGGGCTAAAGATGTGCTTCAGTTGGTATTTTGCAATGGCCTGCCACTTCCCCCCATTCTTCCTCTCTAGCCGGCTCCAGATTTCTGGGATCTGTGGGCAAAGGCCACAGAATGGGAGAAGGCCTCGACCAGCAAGTTGAGGAACCAAAGAATATGATAGAAGTTGAGTCATTCAAGGCCTCAGCATGCTTAGCTGTGCCAGTAAGAGAACCCAGGGGTCTGGCCTCATTAACAGTCCTCTAACCATTGGACCCCACTGTCCGACAGAGCACTGACTGGTCAGATTTGCTCTAGGCTGGGCTGGGCAGCCATCTGCCTTCTCCCTCTGTCGATACCTGCTCCATCACCAGGTCCTTCTTGGGAGGGAGGGGCTCGGTGAGTGCCAGGTGGCTCAGGAAGCGCTGTAGCTCCACCAGGTTGGGGATCTGGTCCAGCAGGATGTCAGTGAGCAAGGCCCGGAGCTGGGGGAACAGAGCCAAGGGAAGCTACCAGGAAGACCAGGAGCCCAGAAGGCCTCTGAAATGTTTCCTAATGCCCTGGGTTCTGTCCTCCAAGCCTCACCAGGGAAGGGAGAGAGACCTGAGCTGAGCAGTCACTGCTCTCAAACATGAGTACATGAAGCTAAAGAGCTGGTTTTTCTTTACACTTGGGGCAGTGATGCATCAGTGTGTGGAACAGAGTTCCAACTGGACCCTTGCCATGGAGGGGAGTGTGTGTGTGTGGGCAGTGGTGACGAAGGAAAGACAGTTTGATGTCCAAGGGTATATTGAGGTGGCTTTCTCAGGGAGGGAAGGGTTGGGGGGAAGGAGTTATTCTAGTGGGTGAAGTGTGACTTGGGGACCCAGGATCCTCTCAGACACCAGTGGGACAGGGCAGGGAGGAGGGAGGGAAGGTGCCCTGGGCTCAGGAGCCATGCCAGCCAACTGGACTGAATCAAACTTATCCGATACTAGACCCCTGTTCAGGGCCCTCCACCAAATCCAGCCACCTGGGGGACTTTGCTCCTTTACCTCCTTGGCCAGATTATAGAAAGGTTTTTGAAAACAGCCACTGCTCTCCGGCCCCACTAAGAGGGAGGAGAGTTGTGGCCACTTGGTGAGGGGCGGCAGCAGCAATGGCAGGGCTAGAGCAGAGAGACTAGGAGCAGGAGGGGGGCAATGGGGCACCTGTGAGGGCCGGATGCCCCCTGCCTGCTCCCCTCGCCCCATAACACTCTCTTAGCATGACTCACCTTAAGGAGCTGGTTCTTGTTGAAGCCGGTGAGGTTATACTTGGACTGGCATGGAGGGCTGAGCAGCAGGTTGTACAGGGCAATCCACACCTGACCATCTATCTTGGTCAGCCTTGGATAGTCCTTGGTGGTCACTATTTGCCACCGGCCCCCCTCAAACCTCTTCAGCTGGCCTGAGGAAAAAGCAAGGGAGAGGGTACGGGAGAGGTGTCAGAGGCCAGGGAACTGCTCTAAGCTCTGCCACTGACATGCTTTAGGATCTTGGACAAGGCTCTCAATTTCTTTGGGCCTTAACTTCTTGATATCTACAAGATGAAGGGCCAAGAACAGACTGCAGCCAAGTCCCCTCCAGTTTTGAGACCCTCTACACCCTGATTACAGGATGCACAGGGAGATGTGGGCTGAGCCCAGATCCTGCTGGGAAATGGCAGGGTTTGATTTTCAAACATACTTGTGGAATTCTGAGAGATTTTCATTTACTTTTGGCAACTCCCAGCTGTCTTCAATCACAGGAACACAACAAATGCTCGAGACAGTCACTGTTCCTGACCAGAGGCGTCACAGACACAGAGCCAGGATCTATAACAGTCTTCTGGGGCTCAGGCCACCTGCTGGCTCGGAGCTGAGCCCAGGGTGCTCTGTGCATCTTCCTTTTCTCTGGATGAGGGCCAGAAAGCTTCCTGAGGAAGGGGAACTTCCTGGGGAAGAAACTCACCTCCTTCCTGGCGATACCAGGGGCTGTTTTCCAGCAGCTCCACCAGGAGGCAAGGCAGGTTGTGGGTGCTCAGCATACGGGTCAGGGTGCTCAGAGACAGGCTGCAGAGGGCAGGCATTGTGGGAATCAGAGCTGAGCTGCCCCCTCGGCCCCTCTCCAGCCCCCAGGGACCTCTCCTGGGAGGAAAGCAGGGAAGGTGGCTCTGTATCAGCCACACCACTCACCTGTCCACACTGTCTGTGATGTAGCGCAGCACAGAAAGGGCCTTCAGAGAGATCTCTAACTCCATGGTTTGGGCCTGCTTCTGTAGCTCCTGGAAAGTATGGGGAGGGCATGGCGGGGACCATGGGAAAAACAGGTTTTCAGTAAGGGCAGGCCCCCTTTCTCTGGCCATGGAGTCTCATTCTGCTCAGCCTGGGCTAGAGAACATTGGCTCTTCAAAGGAGCCCACTGCCTTGCCTGGAAAGAGTCAGCTTTGGTGGGGAAGTGGGGCAGGGATGGGGTACCCAAGGTACCTGCAAAGGTGAAAGCTCAAACTCTCCTTCAGGCACTGAGAAGCCTCCAGAGCTGTTCTGGGCCACCAGGAGGGTCAGTTTTCGGTGACAATAGTCAATTAAGTCCAAAATGGAGTCCTCAGCTGAGTCACATATTTCCTGAGAAAGAAAGGAAAGATGAAGGGATGTGAGTGAGAGGCACATGGTGCTAGCCTCAGGGTCTGAATTCTCTCTCCCTTGGGAGGGGCTCTGGATCCTTTCCATCTTTAAAGACCTTCAAGTATACCAGACACACTGTGGTCCTTGCCCAAGAGCCCCCTGTCAGATGGGCACAGCCCATTATGCCATCCTGCCATCTCCCCTGACCTAACCTACAGTGTCTGTGCTCTTTTCACTTGGCCCAGCAGTCCCAGCCCAGGAAGCTGGGGTCAGGTAAGGAGCCAGCAAGCAGTCAGGAGGCCTGGGGCAAAGTCTGCACGGCCACAATGGGGACAGAGTGGGATATAGTCAAGTAAGTCTACTCAAAGTTAGGGGCTAGAACTGTGATTTCACTGGTATAGTGAATTCCTGGAGAAGGAAATTCCTTGTACCAGTCCAAGCTGGTAACTTCTCTGCCAACTTCTCTCTAAAACTGAAAGTTTTAAGGGCCTCCAGTAGAGGTGTGGATGCAGAGACCCTAACCCTTCCAGGGCATCCTTAACAAGATTAAAATAAAGAAATGTTTAACAAAATAAGTATTCAACAGAACAGAATGTTAACACGTGGTTTTCTGAGTCAATACGTGCCCCGCAGGGATCCCTTCTATTTGAGGCTGACACTACTGGCCTTGGGCACAGAGAGGTTAATCAACTTTCCCAGGGTCACACAGCCAGTATGTGTGCCAAAGGTGACACCTGAACTAGCAGGGATGAGCTCTGGCTCCAGTCCCAGCTTCCTTCTCTCATCCCTGGGGCATGCTAGCAAGAGCTGCAAGCTAGTCAAGGCTGACCAGTTAACCCAAGGCTACCATCATTTCATTCAACAAGCCTCCTCCCTGGGCTTTCCAGATCTGCTCCCATCTTATTCCCAGAGCCAAAAGCTCTTCAGTACTCCTTGCTGAGGGTGGACCAGGCTCACCTTGTGGAAGAAGACGGTCTCCAGAAGGTTGATAATGGAGGCCTCGTGGTGCACCTGGGCAGGAAAGGAGGAGCAGAGCACACTCGGGAGAGAAATCCCAGGCCCACTTCCTGCCCACAGCCCGGCTCCATGAGGTGGGACGCCCACCCTCTTAGGCTTACTTATCCAACTTAGTGTAGAGCCCTAGCTGGGGCCAGGAGGGAGGGAGGGGACATGGGTCAGACACCTGCGAAGCAGGTTGGGGGGAGGGAGGGTGGGGAATACAGAGTGTCCAGGGTCCACTGCTGTTCTCACCACCATGTAAATAGGAAAGGTGTTATGGGGTTTGAAATCTTCCAGCTTGCACAGAATGGGGAACACCTTCTGCTTCCACACCTCCACAGAAATCAGTTCCTCAATCAGAGTCGGGATCTGGCGGTGCCGGAGGAGACAAGAAACGAAGCCTCATCACAGACTTTTCAAGGTGGAAGGGGTCTCAGCTGCCGGTAAGTCCAGCCTCACTTTGGGTGGGAAGCTCTACTCTCACACGCCTGATCAGTGGTCCTCCCCCGAGGGGGCAGGGCAGCTGCCAGCTCCCAAGGTAGCCCGTTTCACTTCCCGATAGCGCTAATTATCGCCAGGCTTCTCCTGACATCAAACCTAACCTTGCCTTTTTGCTACTTCTCTCCACTGCTCCTGGTTCTGCCTTTGAAAAGAAGCAGAACAAATGGAATCTCTCACATGAGCCTTCAAGTGTTTGGAAGAAGCCATTAGGTTTTCCATGAGTCTTCTCTTCAAGCTAAATTCCCCCAGTTCTTTCATCCTCTTACGTGACAGGGACGCAATGCCCTTTACCGTTCTGCTTGCTTCCTAGCTTATCAATGTCCTTTTTTCTTCCATTTTATTTTATTTTTTCCACATTAGTCATGTTGTGAAAGAAGGATCAGAACAAAAGGGAAAAACCACAAGGAAGAAAAAAAAGAGAGAAAGAAAATAGTACGCTTCGATCTGCATTCAGATTCCATAGTGGATAGCATTTTCCATCATGAGTCTTTTGGGATCGTCTTAGATCATTATCAATGTTCTTTTTAAACTGTGGCTTCCAGAACTGGACACCCAAGCCTTGCTATGGTCTGACCAGGGCAGGGGCAGCGCTCATCTCGTTGCTCCTGGGATGGAAGCAGGAGTCTCACCATGCTACCCAAAGCTGCACTGGTTTTTTGGGCTCATACCCAGCCTTCAGTTCTCTACTTCCCCCGTCCCCTTCATCTTTTTCAGACAAGCTCCATCTGTCTCTGTCTCTCTCATCCTGTATTGGGAAGTGGAGCTTTTGAGCACAAGTGATAAGAAGGTTGCTAAGGATGGTTATGGTGAGTTTCCCCAATTTAAAAATCATTAGTGGAATTTTAATGAGCATGTGTGTGTTATATTCCTCCTTCAGCTGAGCTAACAAAGTAAAGATGACTGAGTGCTCAGGGTCACTTCTGGCTATAGTACCAGAAGCAGTACTTATTACAATGCAATTCCAAGTATAAGAAAATGATTTTATAGTCCCAAATTAATTGTAATGGTATTTATCTTATATGAATACAACTTCAAACACACAAGGATTCTATATAGACACACTGTAAACTTCGGTAGCAAATATTTATAAGGGACCACTCAAAAAGAGAATCCATTTGCCTAGTAAGGCACTCAATAACTTATGCTTCAACTCCTTGCTTGTCTTCTCCCTTGGTGGAAGTGGACGGTCACAAATGAGTGTTCGATGTGATGGAGTTGTGGTTAATAGTCACTTTGTTTTCTAAGGTTCTAGGGGCCTAAAGCAGGAAGGCTGGAGTTTAGCTGTCTTCTAAGCCCTCTTGACATCTTACCCAATCCCAAGGCTTTGATGAGTAAAAGACTAAACACTATTTCATTTGGGGGGTGGGAAATGGGGAAATTAGCAATGGGGGATGAGGACAGGTCTTGTATACAAGACCGAACTCCCAGGTAACAACTTAAATTTATGTCTTACTTTCAAATTTATAAGACATCTTGCTCACAGATACCTTGTGGGGTAAGCAGTGCAGGGACAATTATCTCTATTTCTTGGAATGATGAGGAATAGTTAGTACAGCGGCTCAGTGATTGGCCCATTGTCCCACCACCCCAGGGTTTTCTTATATCACAGAGAGGCCGTGTTGCATGATGGAAAAAGCCCTGGACTCTGGATTGGTGTCACAAGCTCATGTGTTTGAACCATGGCTCTGCTCTCTAGGCCCAGTGTGGCCTCCAGCAGGTCAGCCTTCTCTCATTTTCTAAGGTCCAAGCCGGCAACCTGAGCTCCTCAATGCTCACTACATCTTCCCCCTCTTCCTGAAACCAGGTCCTTGTCCTGACTCCCCCATCTCACAGTCCTCCCTGACCCCCCAGCCTTCAGGAGTCCATAGGCAGCAAGTGCTTGTTCAGACTATCTCTATGGATATATTAGCTGGGAGAGCAAAATGCTGCATCTTAAGGTTTGAAAAGTGTGCTGACACCTGCATGCAATCTCATTTGACCTTCACCATAACTCTGGGAGGTAGGATTTTCTCCATTTTACAGTTGAGGAAACCCAGGCTCAATCTAAAAACTTTAGCTAGCTGAAATGCTGGCTTCAGGCCTTGTCTTGGCTGAGGGCCTGCTCATCAACATCCTATTTCCACTTTTATTTTTGTGGTCATTGTAGCCAAGGATGTTGACTCTAGGAGCTTCCTATGGTGCAAACATAACAACACTCCTCCTTCTCTCATCTCTTTCTTTCTTCTTTTTGCCAGGCAATGGGGTTAAGTGACTTGCCCAGGGTCATACAGCTAGTAAGTGTCAAGTGTCTGAGGCTGGATTTGAACTCAGGTCCTCCTGACTCCAGGGCCAGTGCTCTATCCACTGAGCCACCTAGTTGCCCCTCATTTCTTCTTTAGACTACATACAACCTGTCCCAAGTCTTAATGCCATTTTACTAGCTTAAAACTGCACTAAAATAAACTAATAGTTAAATCTAAGTTTTAGTTATATTAGTTTTAACTGAAAACGAATAGTTTTAAACTAGTAAAACCTGCACTAAGACTTTTGGGATACCTTGTATTATAAACACTCCATGAGGACAAGTCAACAAGCATTTACTGTGTCTACTATATGCCAGGCTTTGTGCTAAGGACAATTTAGTCTGAAGTCCTTGGTCCCACCTAAAAAGAAAGGCTAATCAATATTAGTTTGAAATCCTTTTAAATATCTTTTTCAAAGGCCTAACATATGTCTAAAACTAAGTCAGAATAGAATTAAGGTAGTGACCTGTCAAGGGCTAGGGGCCCTTGATCCCCCACCAAAATAGGGGAGTGATAAAACTTAAAAAAGGAAGGAGACTTTGATAGAAGTATTTCTTGTGTTCACCTTTGACTGGGCAGAAAGAAGAATCCTGGGAGGACGAGTTGCAGAGGGATTAAACAGTCGTAGGAGAATTTGCTGACACTGTAATTCTGTTACCTGAATGCTGTTACTATGATTTAGCTTATTGTGGAATTTTATCTTTGTTTAGGAGAACTACAAATTTTAACTCAAAATGGCTTGGGTGAGATTTTCAAAAAGTCAGGATTTTCTCTAAGAAAAATGCTCAAGATTACAATAATACAATGTTTCTACCAGACTTGTATCAAAAATCCCAAAATGCAATTAGTGGTTTTCTTCCACATCCTTTTCTCTCACTGTCCCTTTTCCATCCCAGCTCCATATTCTATAATACAGGGGTCCTAACTCTAGGAGTTAGTCACAAAGGCAGAGAGAAAGGTATGCAAATCAGGTGCTCAGACAAAATCTGATCCAGGTAAGTAACCTCAAAGATTGCTCAGGGGATTCCTAATCCATTAAAGATTGATTTATTAGTGCTCTGACAACTTTCCAGTAACTCCAATACTCCAGGATAACCCTTTGTCCCATTATCCTCAAATCAGCCTAGTTAGTGAGCACGCCATTCTTCTGGTTCTGAATTTTTCAGTTTTCCAGATTTCCTGGTATTCCTCATAATTGCCCTTATTAATTGCATTACAGTAAGCCACTATACTAATGTCCTATGATGTATGTAGCCACTCTTCTAGTTGATACATTTAATACTGAATATCAACTCCAGCATATTTGCTTTGTAATGATTATTTAAATTAATTTTGGTACATGAAATGTCATAGTTTTTCAGTCATTTCCTCCATCAGAATTCTTTGCTCATTTTTAGTTCTGCTCTTTTTTTGGCTTTAAAGCATTTCACAAAGATCCTTCCAAAATTCTTTATATTCCTTGGTACTACAGTACTCTAGTATAGTAATGTACCACAATTTATTTAGCCATTTGGACATTCAGATCGTCCCCCTCCCTCTCCCTTTTTTTTTCAACTACAAAGAGTGCTGTTTTGTTCCTTTTGATAACACTCTCTGCGTTTATTCATGATATTGATACTGATGGGTCAAAGAGTATGACTAGGTTGCCCTCCACAGAGATGCTCCACCAGTAATAAGTGAGCATGCCTTCTTCCCCAGAAGCCCACCAGTACTGAGTTTAGTTGTTTTTAATTTTTGCAAATGTGATGGATTTGTGAGGTGGTTCCTCCAAGTTAAACCAGTTTGCATCTCTGAGTATTAGTGAGGCTGAACATGTTTCAGGGGCTCATTCTCAGTGGGTAGTTCTCTTTGTAGCCCTTGATAAGCCTTTCCATGGGCAGAGCCAACCTTGGGAGAGTAGCTAAATGTACAACTCCATGGGAAACCTAGTTTTTAGGTCTCCACAGAATGGTTATGAAGAGCAACAAGAACAGAGGGAAGAGATAAAATGCCCAAGGGAAAATGCTACTGTTTATCTTTCTGGACTGTTCAGAAATTACTCCCTGTCATGTCCTTGCCATTCCAACCAAACTGTTCCTTCCGCTATATATTCCCTATCTCATCTGTGAGTCTTTGAACACTGTGCCTTTCAGGCCCATCTCTTTGTATTTCCATATCTTTATACAGGTTCTTTCACTCCAGTAGAATGTAAGCTCATTAAGGGCAGGGGGGCTGTTTTGGTCATACAGCAAGTGCTTAATAAATGCTAGATGAATTGAGAAGGAAACCCACGGTTTCTTCAGTGAGGTTTGTTTTTTCAAGGGTCTAATGGGGGAGAGGGGAACCTGCTGTCTCAAGGCCACATGTGGCCCTCTAGGTCCTCAAGTGCGGCCCTTTGACTGAATCCAAACTTCACAGAACAAATCTCCTTAATAAAACAATTTGAAAACTTGGACTCTGTCAAGAGGCCAAACCCAAGGTCCTAGAAGGCCACATGTGGTCTTGGGGCCAATCCCTAATCCAACTTCTTATTCTTAAAAGTACTTCCCTCACAGCCCAGGAAAGTAAGCTTATAGGTAGGTAAGGAACCAGAGGCCTGTTGTCTTCCAGCAAGCAGCTGCTGGCAGCTGGTATCTGAAGCCAGGTGTCCTGATTCCACATCTTTTCTCCCTTTTCAGAATCCCTACGAACACTTAACGTGTCTTATTGTACACTTGCGTATGTAACCCTCCAACGCTGTTACCTAAAACTCTTACTGAAACCTGCTGGTGCCATTGAACATTTTCCTTGTTTTGCTTTTATTCCCCTCTGAGACAGGACTGTGAACTCCTTGAGGTCAGAGACTAGGTCTTAGCCATTTCTTAGTACAGTGCCTGGTACACAGTAGGTGTTTAATAAATGCTTATTCTCTTCCCCCTTTTAGGACCTAGCTAGAACCTAGCCCATCTAGTACACAGTTTTGGAGTGATCTAGAAGAGAGTTTATTGGCTCATAGCGCTTAGAATCAAAAGGTACCTTAGACTATCTAATGAATTTCCCCTCAGCAGGAAGCATAAAGCTGGGCACAGTAAGTGGAACTAAAGAAATTCTTACTAATTTGTTTTGTTGATGGAAAGGGGAAAAAAGTTCCCCCCGAGGTCAGAGGACGTGAACAGAGAAAAGAGAAACACTTTCAGAGCCAGTGCAGTACAGGCCTGAGCTCCCTTTGGGGTCACTAGATAGATGATATATGTTTTAGATGTCTTGTTTGTGTTATATATACCTTATCTGAAGGGGATAAGAACTCCTCTCCCATATTAAAATTTATCTCCAGGGATCAAATGGCCACTGGTGAAATTGAGGTGTCAGAAAGAGAAAGAGTTTGGCTTAGGTGCCCCCAGAGTCGTTCAGACGCTACCACACAGGTTGCTACCCGTACAAGCGGAGGCATCAGATCTTCTACTTTGCCTTGAGTACTCCAATGGGGAAGGAAGCAGACAATGTCTGCCTTCCTGAAGGGAAGTGAGTTACTCAAAGATCTTATCCTGCTGTCAGGGAGGGAGGGAGGGGGCAGGGTGGGGGATGGGTATCTGGCCTTTTAGCAGCAGTCTCTAGTACTAGGGTTCCATATCATACCTTGCCATGTGTGACCAGCAGCTCCTGGATGGGCTCTCCCTGGCTGGATGAGGCATCCAGGATGGCCTGCATATTCAACTTCTCCAGCTGTTCATGCTGCCGACACCACCTGGCCATAAGGGATTCAGTGGGATGGAGAAAACCTTGAAGCTTCCAGACACCATGTAGCCCCCAAAGGGAGGGGGGGTTTCTGGGTAGGGCTGACTTTAGTCTCTAGTCTACCTGACCAGGCACAGCAAAGCCCTTCTCTCCCACCCACGACCCTCCACCCTAACTACGAGAGCTTGAAGTCGCCAGTCTGGGACCCTGGGGGAATGGGGGTGGCATTGTACAGCCCCCACAAGTTCTGCAGACATCTTCAGTTTATCAAAGCCCTCTACACCCACTCTGGGGGCTGGTCTGCAGCCCTCTGTCCGGGCCGAGGGGCGTGGTCCCCGCGCCCCCAGCCCCTTCCTGGGGGCCTCGGAGCCCTCACCCCTGGGATCCCATGTCCCGCAGTGGGAAGCTCTGCAGGGCCTGCACCAGGGCCTCGGCCTCTCCGGGCAACAGCACTTCCAAGTCCCCCATCCTCGGGCTGTGGCGAGATGGAGGAAAGTCGGAGCACCATTCAGCCCCTTCGCGGCGTCGCGCTCGCGCGGTGCTCATTAGTTGAAAAGCGGTTGGAAAGACTGGCGTCCCCGTCGCCAAGGAAACGAAGGGCTCGCCATCGCGCGTGAAGGCGCCAGCTCCCCCTGCTGGACGCAGAGGGCAAAGCCAGGAGACGGAGCAGGAGGGCAGAGAAGGAAGGCGCTTTATTCACCCAGTCCGCCCCTACCCTCCAAGTCCCACAGCGGCGGAGGGCGCGGGTGCTCCCAACTCCCGCAGAGGGCTTCACTTCCAGCAGACGATGATGTTGGGGTCATTGTCCAGACGCTCATCCAGCTCCCGGTAGCTCATTCCTAGGAGGATGGGCGGGAGGCAGGTGCTCACTCGCAGAGCCCCTGGCCCCCCGTGGTCGCCCCCGGCCCTCCGCGGCCGCCCCCCACACCCACCCGTCTTGCAGCAGATCTCGTCGTAGCTGTGGCAGCCTGTGTAGAGGCGGGCCGGGTGGCTGCGCTCCTCCGCGGTGATTCGCACCGGGTACTTCTGCAGCCGCCTCATCAGATTCTTCATTAGCCCAAACTGGATCAGCTTCCTGTTGGGAGGGCGGGAGGACCGTGGGTGAGGCCTCCATACCAGCCGAGACCTTGCCTGCCCAGATGGATTCAACTCAGCAAACACAAAGTACCTACTGTGTGCAAGGGTCACCTCCCCAGGAAACGTCTAAGTGTCAACATCGCTGACTCTGAGGCAGAGGCAACCTCTGAGAGGTCTGAACGGTGCTCTTTATACTGAAGGGGAAACTGAGGCCCAGAACAGGTAAGGTGTTTGGCTCAAGGTTGGTAATCCTTCTCTCCGGAAAGAGAGTTAGATTTGGAAATCAGCAGCCCTCCAGGTGAGGAAGGAGGGTGGATGGAAGGTGTGCTGGGCAGTCACCTCCTCAGGGCCTCAGTTTCTTCTACTGTCATAATACCTGCACTGCCTATCAGGCAGGACCAATGCCGGATAAAAGCCAACAGCTCTCCTCTCAGTTTCGGTGCCCTGATGGACTGCCTTCCCCTAGATGGCTATAACCAAATGAGGCACCCCCCTCCCATGTGTCCCTCAAGGCCAGCCCCCTGGGCTTGCAGCCTTCCCCAGGCGGCCCAGCTTTCCAGAGGTGAGGGCTGCACCCTCACTGACCTCTCATCCACATGCTGCAGCTGTTGAGTATAGCGGCCAATGAGGTCTCGGACAGTGGTGCCTGGGCTGAGGCCACAATAGAGCTGGAAGACATCTCGGAGGCTGGCTCGCTTATGCCCTGTGAGTTGATATGGTGACAGGAAGCTGGTGGCCCACATACCTGTGGCTCTTCGTTATCATTCTGGGCCTCAGGGCAGTTTGAGGGGCAGTTGGGAGGAATTGGAATTAGGATTTCTTCTTTATCGTTTTGGGCCCCTAAGAAGGCACCTTTGCACAATGGGATCTGGAGCTAGAAGAGACCAGGGTTTGAACACTATTTCCAACACTTCTTAGCTACATGACCACAGGCAAGTCACTTAAATCTGTGCCTCAGTTCCTTATCCATAAAATGGGAATAATACTACTTACAGAGAAGTTTGTGAGGTAAGTGATTTTTGAATCTCAAAATACTTGAAGCATTTGTGGACTATTACTGGACGTGGCTTCTCTGAGCTCGTGCAAAGGCACTGCTGTAAGTGAATCAGACTGCCCTCGACGCTGTGTCCTCGCCCTCATCCCTCCCTATCCTCCCATACCTTGTTTGGTGACATAGGACAGACATTCCTCCTGCAGTGACTTATCATCCACCAGGTCCTGAACCTTGGGTGTGGGGCAGTACACATTGGAATACTGGGGGAGGAAAGATGGAATGAGGCCTGAGGTGCCCACTGGCCCCCTCTTCCCCAAGCTTAGAAACCCCCAACTACAAGTCAAGACCTTAGAAAAGTCCCTTATGCCCCAATGTCCATCGGTAAAAACTAAGACATTTAGATTGGATATCTAATGTCCCTTTTGATTCTAAACACTAGCAGCCAATGAATTTGCATCATTGAAAAAAAAAATAAACTGAAAACTAGGAAAGCTGGATTCTCATCCTCATTCTGCTACAGAATACTTACTGGCTGTGTCACCTCAAACAAGGCCTTTCCCCTTCGGGGTCTCAGTTTCTCCAGCTGTACAACCAGAGGACCCACCATTCTGTGTCTGTTCTAGCCATGCGCACAAGCCATTCCCCACTCCTACTGGGAATCGCATTCTCTACTGTTCTCATGCTTTTAGTGGGTATTATCATCTTGATTTCAGGTTGTGCTCTGAAGTGGAACCCCTCTTCCTTTCCCAAACACAATGTTCCTCTCTCTGTTCCTCTTCTCACCTGGAGGATGGATACGAGGGTCACCACTCCATAGTACCTGCAGGAGACACACCGATCAGTGTTGGCCTCTGGCCTCCATTGAGGCCTAACTCCCCCACTAGGTACCCCCTGCCCCCAGCTTAGGTATTCTCAATTGGGTGGTAACATCTGTGGGGTCTCAGAATAAGGGGAAGATCTAGCAAATGGGAGAGGTGGGGAGAGCAGGTCCTGGTAGTGTCCAGGTCCTGGTGCCATCAGTCTATCCTCTCACCCATCTCGTGGTCCCTGGCCCACTCACAGCAGGTTCTGGATGGCAATCCGAACAAGGTTGAGCTCCACGTCAGCCTCAGCAGAAATTTTCTGGATGTGTCGAAAGCCATCGATGTAGGGCAGTATCTAGAGAGGGTGGTTATGTCATCACTGAGCTCAGTCTGTGTACCCCACTTCCCACAGGGACTGAGAGGGAAGCTTGGCTGGCCAGGGGAACCCTAAGCAGGTGGGCACATAGCAGGTGGGCATACTTGCTGCGTGGTGAGGTCCCACTGGGAGTTAAAGAATTCATCCTTGTCCTTGGTAAAAACGGGTACATCATACTCCTGGGCAATGGGGGGGTCAGGCCGTTGCTCAATGACCTTCAAGTGGATGGTATTAGACTCATCTATAGAGGAAGATGATAACGATTCCAGGAAGCCTTCCGGAAGGGTACCATGACACATGCACATGGTTGCATCTGTGTAAGGCTTGTACGTTCCAAAGCACTTTTGTACGCCATAGTATGGTGGAGCGGAAAGAACGATGACCCAGTGGGCAGAGGTCTGGGTTCATACTGAAGCTCTACCACTAACTTGCTGTGTAGCTACGGAAAAGTCTAGTCCTATTTGACAGATGGTGAAACCAGGGCTCAATGAGATTTGGATTTTGCCTGCTTCCTCCTCTATAAAATAATGGGGATGGGGTAGGAAGAGGGCTAGATGACCTCTAAAGCCTCCTCTGGCTCTAAAACCTAAGATCCTGTGAGAATCCTCCCCTGATTCTCACCCTAGACACCACAGATAGGCTAGGCACTATCACATTGCACAGAGATGCTGATGACCCCAAAGGGTCAATCATTCATTAGAGAGCAGACGTGGGGTTACCTGCAGAACTAGCTTCTGCGGGCACTTCCCTTGGCCCATCCTCACAAAGTTCACTGTCTGTGCCCCAGATTTTGGAGCCTGATCACAGAGTCTAATTTCCTTTTCTGTCTTTCTCCATTTACTTCAGTCTGTGACCTAACTTAGGAACCCTCTCCTCTACATGTCCCATTCCTTGTGATAAGGCACATCCTCTTGGTGCCTATAAATCAGGAGTTCCCTTTGGCAGTCTGAAGAAGTCTACAGACTCCTTCTCAGAGTCATGTTTTTAAATAATTGGAGGAAATGGTAAATGTCATTTAGAGAGATTAGTGAAAATAAAGATGTCCTTTATTTCTCACTAAAGTTCATGGATCCACTGAAATCTTTTGGGGGTTATGTGGGACAGTAATCTTTGGGGCTCTACATGGACAGCTCTGAATTCTATTTTCACGTGGGCAGTGATGTGCAGGCAGCCCCTCTCTGGAGGAGGGACTGGACCCTGGGGCCTTACCTATAGGCAGGGTGCATCTGCCTGTGGCATTGAGCTCCTCCAGGAGGATGGTCATGATGGGCACTAGCTTCTGTTTGCTCTCCTCTGTGGACACAAAACTGCTCTCCAGCTGCAAGGGAAAATGTGATGGAAAAGGTGAGCCACTGACCTTTCCTTGGGAGTTGCCATGAGGCCCATCAATGACAGGGGAACAGCAAGCAGGGAAGGCAGATTCCTTGGTGCCCCATTTCACTCCTGCTTGGTACAGTTTAAAAAGCACTGGATTTGCAGTCAGAGGACTTGGGCTCTTGCCATTTTATGAGTTGTTTGGCCTTGGGCAAATCACTGAACCTCTTGGAGCTTTATTTTACAGTTGGGGAAATAGGGTTGGACTGAATGATCTCTGATCCTTTCTAGCTTTAAAGCCCTGTTCACAGGAGCCTAAGTCTTTGCCCTGCCTGGGCATCTGTTTCCTGTCTAGGAAACAGTTATTAGACTAGATGGTCTTTGAGGTGTCTATGAGATGGAGTCTGCAGTAGGACTTTGTGCATCCCTCTACCACCCAAGCTGAGTTACTCCAGGAAGACCAAGACTACCGTTCAGGGCCCTGGGGCTTGAGCCCCTGGAGAGATGGCCCCCACGGAGCTGAGCACACCAGGGGGGCTGGCTCTGACCTCCAGTGTGGTAAGGTAGCCAGCCAGCTTCTTAACAATGGGCTCCAGGGCACAGGTCTTAGCTCGGGCATCACACACAAAGCCGAGGTTGAAGAGCAGCGCATTTCGACTGTATTTCTTATGCTCGATGCACACAGGGCAGCCAATCAGCTTCTTCTCCATGGCTGTCCTAAGCAGGAAGCAGAGTTAGCACGAGGGGGTGGCAGGTGCCTCTCTCAGGTTCCTCCCCCTCCCCTTCTAGAAAACCTCTCAGAGAATGGGAGCAGAGCTGGGCCTCTGGGGACCTCATTGGGATTCTGGTTCAGGGCCTTGTCAGCTGTCTGTCCCTGTGGCGATATTTCTCATTTGCTTCTTCTCCTGATACTACTCTGATCCAGACCCTGGTCAGTTCTTGCCAAGGTGATTACGGTACTCCTGACTGTCTCCTGGACTTTAAGTCTCTTCCCCCACTAACCAATCCTGCAGGAGAAATGCCCCCCTTCTTCTGCCAGAGTAATCATTCAAGAGCCCAGCTTGGATCAAGCCACTCCTTTACTTAAAATCCTCTTCCCTAAAGGATAAAATACAAACTGCTTTTGTCAGGCACTCAAGAATCTGGGTGCAACCCCTACTTCTAGCTTTATTTCACATGATTTCCCTATATACAGTCTCTGCTCCAGACGAAGGGGACTGTTTCCCAGTATGATTTTGCCTTATGTCCAGAATGCACACCCTCTCAACATTTCACTCGGTTCAGATCAGGTGACACCTCTTCTATGAAACCATCCTTGATTCCTCCCCATTCAATAAACATCAAACACCTACTATGTGCCACAGTGGATGTGATTTGGTGTTTGGGTGTCTACACTCGCATCCCAATTCCAAGACCATATTTCTTCCTAGCCTCAAGGCACTATCCCTTACAGTTGTTCCTCTCAACCCAAAGACTCTCTCTGGCAGTAACTCAGTAGTGGGCCTAGTGAGGCAAACTATCTCACTATCTCTCCCTGTTATAAGACCAAGCTGACCTCTGTAGAATTACCCTTGTATAAATGAGACTATCTCGTATCAACAAAACTTGTGTATCAATGCCCACAGTTATTGTATATGATCCAGAGGTCACATTATAGACATCAACTCCCAAAGCTATGTTGTTACAAACAGACCAAAAATACACCCCTATACCTCTTAGGAAACTCCTGTCCTCCCCCTTCCCCCCTTTCCAGTAGTGAATGATGCCTGTGACTAAGGTTGTATGCTATCACCTAATTAGCATACGTGCTACATAATCCACTGCTTTTCCTGTATAAGCTTTAGCATCATTCCTGTTAGGCTGCAAGTTCCCTAAGGAGCTCTGCCCACCATGGCAGAATCCCTTAAGGAGCTCTGCCTGCCATATTAACGTTATAATAAACCTTTGCCAACTTGACTTAAAGAATGCTTGAGTCTGTGAATTCACTCCAGACCACTCTGTCCTGTACTTGGGTCCCTGAACCTCTCAAAAGAATCAGAGATAGGGAGTCCAATTAATAACCAATTATAGTTTCCCAAGTGAGTAAATGGTGGTGGTTGTATGAGTGGAGAGGAGATGAGGAAAGACTCGTCCAATCATAGGCTAAGGAAACATGAGGTAAAGAGTCAAGGTGATCTTGTAACTAAGGTTAAGAAGCTGTAGGTGAGTGGAAAGCTGTGGTGCCTTCCTTGACCATCTGGTCCAGATCCCTCCTTTGGCCCTTTCACATTTTACCTTGTGGACATGCATGTCAGATTCTTCCTGGTAAATTCTAAGCCCCCTGAGGCCAGGGCCTGTGTTTTTCAACACAGCACCCTAGGCAACCATCTGGCAAATCTCGGATGAATAGGGCTCTCCCGGGCTGGAGGCGGGCCGGGACTTACACCGTGATCAGCTTGTTCTGGAGCTCCGGCTTGGTGATGATATACACCTGCACAGTGTCAAACAGCTCCCGGGAGATGAAATCTTCGGGGACCTGGGGAGACAGCCCTGGGCATCTCGTGGGGTGCCACGGCCCCGCCCAGCCCATCCCTCCGCCTCGCCCCGCCCCACGCCTACCTGGTAGGTGATTTTGGGGCCCAGCGTGGGGTGGAATTCGCTGAAGAAGATGCACTCGATCCTGCTGCTGCTGCCCATGGCGGCTGGTGGGGCGCGGAGACCCCAAAGGCCTGGGGACGGAGCCCCAGCCCCGCCCACTCGAGGAGCTGAAGAGGGAAAGACACGGTGCTTGGCTCAGTCTCCCCACGTTCGGGCCGCAGGGGTTCCCTGGGTGGTGGATGCTGGCGCATCCCCTGCTGTCCTCTCGCCCCTGGCGCTCCCTGTCGACCCCGAGCCCCACCGGCTTCAGGAGCCTTCCGGGACCATTCTGGCTCCGCGGCTCCAGCGAGCCCGAACCCGGCCAATACCCGTACCTGAACAAGTGCAGAAAAGGAGCCGGCTCCCTTGGGCACCTGTGCAGTAGCAAGGCAGCGCGCAAGCCTTCCCTTGCCCCGCCCACAACCCAAGAACACCCGGTGGCCTGCGCTTTGCGTTCCAAGGCAAGGGATCCAGGGACTCTTCTTGACGTAAGTTCCGGACGGGAGGAGGTATCACCCGGAAATGAAAGGAGTCCCTCTCCGCGGAGACGGTGCAATAGGTGTTTCCCGGAACTTCCTCTCAGAAGCCGGAAGGCCGTGAGCCGAGTGCGTAGGTGAGCCTAGGAGATTCCAGAACGGGTACGGGTTGCAGCACTGGAGTCTGCGGCGCGTGGTGGGCCTGTGGTCGCGGGGTGAGGGGGTTAACTACAATTCCCACAATGCTTCTCGGTTGCCTAGGGCTCTCTAGTCGAATAACCTGCCTATGGCCAGAGAACTACTTTTCCCACCGTGCCCTGCAGTCGACTTTAGGGTTTCTTGGGCCGGCGCCAGCGCGGTGCATCTTGGAATTCGTAGTCCTCATGGCCCTCCACCAGCATCCTACCTGGGAGCGTCCTGCTTGTCCGTCGTCTTACCCCTTGGCTAGTCTGTCCAGGTGTGGGTGACGCTGGCCTGTCTGTTCCGACCAGGTCCCTAGTGGCTGCAAGGATCTCCCCGGGGGACGGGGCTTTTGGGCCCGGAGCCCTAGGACCATTTCGGCACCTTGGGACATGGCCCTTACCGTGGAGACTGAGTCGCGCATCTACCGGGGCCTGCGGACTGCCTCGGGGGCCGCCGCCCACCTAGTGGCCCTCGGCTTCACGGTCGTCGTGGCTGTGTTGGCCCGGCCCGGCTCTAGTAAGTGGGATGGGGTCGGATTCACCCCTCGGCCGAGGGCCAGGAGGTGGTTCGGGAAGGAGGGGCCTAGAACAGAGCCCCTGGACGTCCGGGGCCAGGGCAGCTGCGGCCCTTCTTTTCCCTCAGGAGGGGATCCCAGGGAGGTTTGTCGGCTTGGGTCAGGCTTGCCAGAAGCCAGTTGCATTCCTGCAAGAAACCCCCTTTGGCCAGACTTTCTGATCCTGGCATACTTTGTGTGATCCATCCCAGCTACTTCTGGATCCTCCAACAAGATGTGTCCCCATCCGTGTGTCAGTGGCCATTTCCCTGCTGCCAGTGGGGGAAGGGGCAGTCCCAGCTTGTGTTGTTGGCCAGGCACAAGGATCCTGGTCATCGGATATAGAGCCTGAAGGAAATTTGGAGATCATTTTTCACTTGGCCTACAGCTCAGCATATTTGTTGTGGCTTGACCACTCTTAGCACTCACTTCCTGCAAGATACGTCCTCACTACCTGTGGGAAAGGTTGACCAGGTTCTTATTTGCCACAGTGGTGGATTTTAGGGTCCTTTGGCCAGGGCACCCAGGCTACTTCCAGGATCTCTTGAAAGTTGTATCTAACTCCTTGGGTAGGTGCCTGGAGGGGACTGTCAGTGTTGAGAGAGGGAGGACAGGAAATGTGGAGCCAGCTTGGGGTTCTAGGTGTCAGAAAACTCGTTTTATCTCTGTTGATAGAATTCTGGCCTAGTAGGAGAATGGATGGTGTAAGGTTTTGCTCCAGGATCTGTTCCCATCTTCCCTGTGGAAGAGTTCAGTGAAGCCTCTGGGAGATGGGAGTCTGGCGTGCTCTTCCAGCCACACTCTTGGCTATGGCTGTTCAGAGAAGTCATCTCCAGCCTCAAGTTGAGCTGGGCTAGACTTTACCTAGTTGGAGGAGGGGGCTAGAAGCTCATGTATCCATTTACAGGGAGATGACATTGCTGCCTTCAACCCCTTTTCTTCAGCTTAGTTGACTCCCCTAACCCCAGTTTCTAGACCACTTTTGGTTGCAGCCTTCCTCCTTCTTGCAGGTCTGTTCTCGTGGCATCCGGTGCTTATGTCTCTGGCTGTAAGTAACCTGCTTTCCCATCAGTGGTTTGGGCAAAGCCCAGTGGGGATGGGGGGAGGGGCAGCATGTTGGGGAGGAGGTTTTGGAACTTGGGTAGTATGGGAGGCCAATATGGGATGAGCACTAGTAATCACCGATGGTTCATTCCTACGGTTTGTGCTTGTCCCTAGTATTAGAAGTTTGCAGTTTGCCATGCAGACGATTTACTAGTTTATTTAAAGGGTATGAGGCAGTATATTCATATACCTAGATGCCCTTAAGCCCTTTAATTTAGCCCATTACATGTCATCTAATTTTCCATGAAGTACTGTCCCTATTCACCTGGCTCTACAGGATGAAACATTATCTATCCCCTATCAGTCCCACATTGGTGACGTGGAACAAATTCATCATTTAGAGCTTAGAGGTTTTTTGCTCCAAGTTGCTACAGTAAGGACTGTGTATAAGCAGTGAGGTAATATTTCAAAAAGGACCAAAGAAATATTTTGTTGAATTAAAAAGGAAGATTTGTGGTAGGGTAGCTCTTGACTATTTGCAGGTGGGTTCTATGGAACACAGGCTTAATCCATTGCTAGCTCTTTCTCACAACTTTTCTACCACTTAAACTCACCCTGAAGTCAAGGAAGGCCAATCTATAATGCCAGCTTGAGTTGGATAGCTTCAGGAAGGTAATTTGAGCTACTGTGAAAGTCATAACCTGAATTCCAGAGCCAGGTAGAAAAGTCTGGCTTCTCTGTTTCTTGGGCTTCCTTGTACTATATCTCTTTCATTAGCTTGGCTCGTTGAAAGTTGGCTCACTTTAGAGCTCATGCCTTGGTCCTATTTGTCTCTCCAGTTCTCCTTCCTGATGACAGAAGCACTGCTGGTCTTCTCCCCAGAGAGCTCCTTGTTTCGATCCTTCTCTCGAAAGGGCCGGGCACGATGCCACTGGGCACTTCAGCTGCTGGCCCTTTTGTGTGCCCTCCTGGGCCTGGGCTTGATTGTCTACAACAAGGAGCAGCACGGCAAAGCTCACCTGGCTACATGGCATGGATGGGCAGGGCTGCTGTCAGTGCTGTGGGCCGGGCTGCAGTGTACAGGTGGGCTGGTGCTGCTGTACCCCAAGCTGCTCCCACGATGGCCGCTGGCCAAGCTGAAGCTGTATCATGCCACCTCAGGGCTGGTGGGTTACCTACTGGGCAGTACTAGCCTCCTCTTGGGCATGTGCTCACTCTGGTTTACCACCACGCTGGTGGGTGGTGCCTGGTACCTGGCTGCTCTCTGCCCCATTCTCACCAGCCTGGTGGTCATGAATCAGGTGAGCAATGCCTACTTGTACCGCAAAAGGATCCAGCCGTGAAGGAGAAAGCATCCATCTGCCCCTATCCTTTCCTGCAGTGATCCCATATTCTGCCCAGAAAAGGCTGCTCACAGTGCTGCTTGGACTCTCTTGGCTCTCCTGACACCGGGTGGGCCTGGGTCATACATTGTCCCTTTGGAGGACAGGTGGAAGAGATGTGAATCGAGGAAGAGTGCTATATGTCCCACACAGAGACTTCTGTCTCATCTTCCTGCCACCTACGAAGGGGTATGTGAGCACATGGATGGACTGCTGGCAGCCTGCCTGCCTCTTCTGCTCATCTTTTAGACTCTTATCAATGTTTGCAAAACAGGAAAAAAAACCTGACTATGGAAAGTAAGAGCTCCGAGCCAGAATTGATTCTTACAGATACCATTCATGTGAAGAAGCAGTCTGGGCCAGGTGAAGCACCTTTTTGTTGGGGGTAGCAGTGAAGTTTGGGTTGACTTTGCTGCCGGTGAGGTCTTGGCTCCTGGGGGCAGAGCAGCTTCCCCTTGCTTAGGGGTCAGGGAGGCCTGAGGAGCACCTGCCATTTCCTAGGAAGCAGGGATAGTGGGAGGGCAAGGCCAAGGAGTTAAAGATGTGTTTTTGTACTTCCCATAAAACTCTTCTATCTACCTGTCCATCTGTGTGTGCATGTAATTGGTATGTTACCAGTTCAAGAGTTAGTGCCTGGATGAGCTGAGAGCAGGAATGGGATCAACCAATAAGACAACTCCCTCTGTGTGGGTTAGTCTTACTGAAATAGCCCACACAGCCAAGAGCTGGGAAGGGTATGGCAAGATGGAGAAGAGAGCTAACCTGATGGCCTCTAAAACCAGTGGACAGAGGGGTGGCACCTGTGGTCAGTGTAGAGCCTCGGCATCTATCTCCTCTCACTATGCAAGTAGCCGGGTCTCTTCCAAAGGAAACGATCGAGACGCAGGCGAGAGGTGTTAATAGTCCTAAGTTAGGTCTGAAGTCTTGGGAAGCCACAAGAAGGACAATGTAGAAGTTTGAGGAATGAGGAGTAAAAATATTAAGCTGGTAAGATAAAAACAGAGTAGAAAAGAAGATGGGGGCCATGGTGGTCTCCTTCCAACAGCTTATGAGCAGCAGGGGACAAAAGCAGCAACCCAGGATGCAGTTTGCAGAGTCTTGTGGGTCCTGGGGAAGCTGTGCCTCAACCACCATTCAGTGCAGCACATGCTCAGGACAAAGCCACCAGGAGCCGGTCCTCAAAGAACTCCTTTATTTACTCTGAGAGTCCAGGCTCCCCATTCAAGTGGTCCTTTAAAAAAACACCCCCATGAATTTTAGCCCCAACAGAAGTTCCTATTCTGGAGAAACCCCAGACCTGGGGATGAGGGCTTTCTCAGCCTCACTCACATGTATTGCCCCGACCCCAGCCAAGGGAAAACCCTACTGCAATGCTAACGTCCCTGGAGTGGAGGGGTTAGGAATGGCAGAGTGGCAGAGGTGCCTTGGGGCCTGGGCCTTGTCACATTCAGCCTTGGGCCTGGTGCCTGGGTCCCTAGAATTCTTTTTTTGGCAAATCCTTGCCTGGTAGCAGAGGGCAGGAAGAGAGACTGCTCTACTAACAAAGGTCTGCCACAGAATCAGAGGATTAAGTTTACCCCACTGGGCCTGGTTGCCAAACTAGTCAACTGGGATTATGAGGCTGAATCTTGGGCTAGGCCCCAGGCCATGTGCTCCCTGCTCCTGGACTTAGTGGTTGTCTGGTGGGTGAGCCAGGCCTTAGGGGCATAGTGTTGGTAGGGGTCATGTGTCCAGAAGCATCAGCAGAGTACACACGGTATGACCCCATGGACCTAAAAGGATTTCCCTCCTTGCCTTCTCTCCTTGGGAAGCAGTCAGCTTCTGGGTATGACTGAGCAGGGAGATAAGGAGAGACAGCAGGGTGGTCCAAATGGTGTGACTACTGACCAGGCTGGGGAAAGGGAGTTATGCCCTTGGGCTGGGAGGTCTGGGTTACAGCTGGGGAGGGGCTTCCTCGAAGGTGATCAGGCTAGATTCAGGGGCAGCACCTTTCCCAGGGGGGTTGGGGCTTTTCTCAGGGAGCAGGGGGCTGTCCACCTTGCTCATGGCCTCATCATCTTCATCATCCATGCTAGGCCAGGCAGACTGGTCTTCTACTCGCTTCAAACGCTCATTTAGGGCCTTCAGGGCCAGTTGCCTGTGGGAAAAAAAGACATGGGACCATTACTGGGAGGGCCAGGCCTTGGCTGCATCAAAACCTCTGTGCTGGCTCCCAGAGCCCTCTTTCCTGAATCTGACTTCTTTTCCAAATGACCACAGCATATGCTGTCCATACCTCTGTTCATATCCCAACTATATTCCCCTTCCCCATGTCTCTACCTTCTGAAAATCATTAGCTCCCTTTCTAAGCAATCTTTCATTTTAGGTCAATCCAGTCAGTACTGAGTCTGTATATAGCCCAGTGTCCTGCTGGGTGCTGTGGATGGTAGGAAAAACATCTTGCCCTGATTTAGTGGGAAGAACCATGAAGTCTGGCCCTGTAGCATACTGCCTGGGTAACTCTGGGCAAGTCACAATGTCTCTGAGCTTGGTTTCTCCATTTGTAAAGTGAGGACAATACTTAATGCTAGCCCCATCAGGCTAGTGTGAGGATCAGATGAGATACATAAAAAGCACTTTCTAAAATACCAAGCACTGTACACTCTCAGCCTACTCTTTCTGTGTGCCTCTCCATCGGAGCCTTGATTAAAGAAGGCACTGCGGAGGCTCTAGCTTCTTGGCTTACAGAGCTGGGGGGCCGGGAGGGTCCCTTCAGGACGAGGTCCTTGAGGGCAGACGTGCTCTGAGCCCTGGGGGTAGTGAGGAGCGGTCCTTGGGATAAAATGAATGAGATGGCAACAAGAAAGCAAAGTTAGGATAGTGTCTTTGAGGAGTGGACACTTTGAAAGGGTTGACTGCTGACAGATGCAGCTGCAGGCTTTGAAGATCCCAAAGCACTCATACCATGTACATCTGATATCACTCAGGGGAAACCAACCCCACTCCAACTCTTGCCAGTGTCAACTGTCCCTCTGGCTACACCCAGAGCTTTGGTGCACCCATTCTGAGGCAGCTGCTGGCTGAGCCTCCTGTACCACTTCCACTAAGCTGCCTGCCCCTAGGCCCAGAGAGGGCAAAGAGTAAGGTCCTCTAAGTCCTGGGCATCAGTATAAAGTCCAAGGGGGAGTAGAACATAGAACCTCCTTTTCCTTTGTAGGGGAGGGACCACCTGGCAAAGCTGTGACAGGTGTTTTTTTCCTTCCAGTTGGGGGCTCGATTGTCTCAACCCACCCCCTTTGATGGCCTCAACACATAGCTTGATGGTGTTTCCTAAGGCTATAAAGAGCAGTTCAAGATTTTGGGGACAGGAAGGAGTCTTGGCATCCTTTGATGTGAGCTTTGTTATTTGCTATATGAACTTGGGCAAACCCTCTCTGGACCTTAGTTTCCATTTGAGGGAAGCAGGCTTCTTTGCCTGCCCCTCCTGTTATTTTCTACCCTTCCCTGGAGGTGATGATGGTCTCTAGTCAGTTACTGGATATTCTGAGCTTGGGGCAGAGGCACACTAACAACTGCTATTTCTAGTACTTTAAGATCGGTAAAACACTTTCCTTCCAACAGCTCTAAAACACAGGCAGTACAAGTGTTTTTATCGCTATTTTAGAAAGAGGGAACCTGGGGTTCAGGGCTTCTGGTAATTGCTGGTCCAGATTAGACTCCACAAAGCTCCACTACACCCTCCTTGTGAAGCATAGACCAGGGCCCAACTTGTCCTCTGTTGAGAGGCCTGCTTAAAGATTATCCTGAGAAGTGAATGAATGTGCCTGCACAGCTCCAGAGATTGGGGTCCATTAGGAAGTTCAGCTGTGTGGTGCTGGCAGGCTAGGCTAGCTAACTGATCTGTCGGGGGAGAGATCATCTGCACTTAATCTATCTCATGACCCCAGTGGCCTCCCTAGACCTGGTCTGGGCTGGTAGAAACCTGCTTAACCAGCAAGTGACAGCTGGAAAGTTGGACAGCAGGTACTAAAGACCACAGTGCTACCACCCTCATCTGCCTAGTTACCCTCTTCCTGTATGGGTTCTGTGAGCACATATGCCAAGCTTGTCCAGAAGTCACTGTCCCATTTCCCAGTTGGTAGTTTCAGTCTCTGAAGTTCCCAGCCAGAAAAGAACAAGTAATTGTTAGGTCTGTCTTTGCCACACAGCCTGAGAAGGAAAAAGCCAGTTTGTTCCCGGCCTCATCTGGGTGGGGACAGGAATGCTGAGAGGGGAAGACTGGTACTGGAAACTGGGTTTTAACTACCATTCTAGGAATATTTTCCTCAGGAGATGGTGTAGCTTTAGGCTTCAGGGAAGAGGTAAAAATGTTTCCTGGTCCTACCCCTAATGTCCAGGGGAGGTCAGGTCTGACCTCTGCTCTGGGTACATAGAAATGTTAGAACCAAGCCACACAACCCTCCCAATACAACTGAAATGAAGTTCGACTTTAAACGGAAAACAAAACCAACCTACTTAGTGAGGCTTCTCGCCAAGAAGCTGGTTTCATGTTTAAGCAAATGTTCTTTGGAGCAAACCAGAGTCCCGAGGACCTGGACTCCTGTCTCAGTTCTGACACTTCCTGGATAGGTGATCCTGACCAATGCATGTCTCTTCTGAATTTTAATTTCCTCCTCAGTCAAAGGAGGCTAGCTATACTGGCATTACCTGTTTCACAGAACTGGGAGATCAGTGAAAGTGTAGGAAAGTACTTTCTAAACCCCTATTTTAGGCCCCTGACCCCAGCTGATTGTTCCAAAGGGATCATCACCAAGTATGACGTTTGAAGGTGGGTGAGATAGGATGCTGATATAGTTCAGTGGAGTGCTTATTTGTCCTGGCTGAAGACGAATAATCTGGGGAAAAGGGAAGGCTATGATTTCACGTAAGTATGGATAACATAGCTGAAGCCTAGCTTCGTTTACAGGAAGTGAAACAGCAGTTTTCCCTGGGGAGGCAGAAACAGCTGATTTTATTCAATGGGTCTGTTGGTCTCCTAGGAAGCTCAGGGGAGAAATGAAGCAGCAAGCTTTACCTGCCAAGAGGGAGAGCTTTCTGGCAATACCCCAAGCTTTCAAGTCTACAGACATTTAATTTAGCTGAAAAACCTGAAGGCCTGAGCATTTGGATATGTAAGTGAACCCAAGATTGGAAAGAATCTGTCTAATTACAGCACAGTTTAGGGTTTTAGTGAGTCCTAGTCTTCATACAGGCCTTATATATCTGGTGCACTGACAGAAACTTCAGATTCACAAAGGGTCCTGAAGCTTCTGAGGACACCAAGTCAGCACAGTGGAATCAAGAGTTCTAGGTTCAGATGCTACCTCTGTGGCTTACTATCTACGTGACTTTAGGCAACTCCTGCTGAGCCCCTGGTAAAGCCAGAACAAGAACTTGGGTCTCCTTTCAGTAAGTCCTACATGCATAGAGAACCAGGATCTCACTGGGCAACTAAGTCAAGCCTGAGACCATTCTGGACAAGTGGTCATTCAGCTTCCTCCTTCCCTTCCTTCTGGACTCAACAAGGATCAAACTGTTTATAGCTTTCTCCACATTCCTGGCACCAAAAGAAAGAGGGCATGGTAGTTTCTATGTCGGAGCCTCAGCTCTGGGCAAAATGGCATGTAAAACTGGATGTTTAATGGAGGCTTAGAAATAGGAATGATGGGGATGAGTCCATAACTCTAAGTTCCTAGAAGGAGAAGCACTGGGTTCAGGTTCCTGAGGTTTCAGAGTAGGGCACAGGACCTGATAAGATGACACTCCGGAGTGTAAAGTGCACTGGATTTAGGAATGGGGAACCGTGGTTTGAATCCTGCCTGCCACTTTTGACCCTGGGCAAATAATGCAGCTTTAGACCAGAGTTTTTTCATCTGTAAAGAGAGGACTGGGTTGGATGATTTTTAAAGTTTCTTCCAGTTCTAAATCTATGACCCTATGAGCCTACCTTCTGCGCTCAGCATCCTGGGGGTCTGTGCCTGGGAGGCTAATGGTGATGGAAGAAGGAGCCCCCACATCATAGCGCTTCACAGTCTTTCTGCAGACCTTCACCTTCACGAGGAGGCTGTGCACCAAGTTTGCCACCAGGGCCACAACAGGCTGCAGGATTTCGGGGAAGAAGGTGGCAAAGGCAAAGTGGTCCGACATATCCCCCCTGCCCCGGCTGTGGCGCTGGTAGAATCGCAAGTACACCCAGCCTGAGAGCACCCCAAAGCCATAGGAGGCCAGGGCACTGCTTTCCACCAGAGGAGTGAGTCGCAGCAACACGAGGGAGATGAGCAGCAGCATGGGCACCACCCGCATCCGCACCTGGGGCACCTTCAGCACCACGCTGTCCCCCATGGTCTGTTTGAGGGCCACCAGGACCCCACCCAGGAAGCCGAGCACCCCGTGGATGCGCACGGTGAAGAGATAGGCCAGGTTGAAGGAAGCCATGTAGGTGAGGAGGTAGGCGAAGGCCCCCAGCAGCCCCACGGACACGTTCACCACGGCGAAGAACACGAGTAGCTCCAGGGCCCCCCAGAGCGGCTCCAGTAGCTGGCCGGCCGCCACCACCGTGGCCAGGCTCAGGGCCACGTCCCACACGTGCAGCTCCACCAGCCCGTGCGTAGCCAGGGTCCAGACCCAGAAGTTGGGCGGGAAGAGGTAGCCGGGGGTGACGGCCAGGCCCACGCCCGTGTCCAGCGCGAAGGACAGCAGGTAGAGGAGCAGCACCGAGGTGCACAGGGCCTTCACCACCACGCTGGCGCTGGCCAGGGCGGCGCCCAGGGGGAGGCGGGCCCCGGCCCCGAGCGCCAGCCCGGGACGCTGCGGCGGCTGCATCTTCCGGGGACTGCGGGCCGCGGCCGGGGGCCTGGCCTAGAGACGGGGCCGGGCCCCCGGGCCCGCTGGGGGCCCCGCGCGGGCCGGGCCGGCTCTGGCCTCAGGCCGCGGCCTCCCCCATCCGCCCCGGGTCGGTCCGCCCGCCCGCCGCCGGGGGGCGCCCTTCCCGTCTTCCTCCGCGGGGCCGGGGCTCAGCGCTGAGGACCCCCGAGGGGCCTGGGTATGGGCTGGAGGCCGAGTCCACCCCCGTCGCTGACACCGCCACCGGCTTCCCTTAGGTCGAGGCCTCCTCCGCCGCCACAGCCGCAGCCACCCCCGACTCCTCCGGGGCCGACAAACAGGGCACTGAGTCTGCGCAACGGGAGCGGGCCGCTTCGCGTCTTTCCTCCCCGAGGCACCACGGGACTTGTAGTCCGCGTCCTGGTGTGAGGCGCCGCGGACAGCGCCTGCGCCGGTTGGACCGCAAGCAAGGGGCATGTTGGGAGTTGTGGTTCTGGAGCGGGCAGGGAGGGGCGGGGAGAGAGAGGAGGTCAGGCTCGCTCTGAGATCAGCGGTTTCTCTGAGAACCTAAAGGAGACTTTGGGGCACCTGGAGGCCTGCCCTGGGGCTGAGACGGCACAAATGGCTGGGGGAGTCAGACCAAGTGGCATGGGGGGTGGGGGGTTGTCTGGAGCAAGTGGGCAGGGTGATGCGCACTTACCACCCACCTTGACCCAGGCTCGGCTCCTTAGGGGCCTCAGGGATGCAGAGGGCTTCCGAAGCCTGTCTCCGGCCTTCCGTGGGGAAGAGGGGACGGGGTTAATAATCGCCTGTTCTGTTCTGCTCCCTGCCCCTAGCCCAAGGATCGCCCGGCGCCCCAGGTCTCAAGGGAAGGGGCAAGACAGTGGGACGTCCAGCACTTGACAGCTAGGAAGCAGACGGTGGTAACTGGGGTCGGGAGGACCATCTTTGCGGCAAAGGGGCAGTAGAAGATTGTCTTTCCCCCAGATTTGCTGGGCACCAAGAACTTAGTTTGAAATTGAGATTTTTCCCATCAGACCAGCGACTCCATAAGAACATGTCTTTTCCATGTATTTTCAAGGGGCTCCTAAAAGTCAGGGCTGTCTCTTGATTCTCAGATCCAGAACAGGAGGATTTTGGAGTATTGCTTTTCCCATGACAGCCTTTTCCCTTCCCCCGTTCTCCCCTTATTCCCAGCCCCAGACTTTGGGAAGAAAGCCCTGCAAATTAGGGGTGTGGGTCAGGGTGAAGATGCTGGGATGGAAAGGGAACGATTTGAAGTGAAAATATGAACATTATTTAATAACTGATTTTTTTTTGTAATAAACCATTTGAAAATATTTTACAAGGAATCACACACACAATATTTTACAAAGTTTCTCATCTTTTTTGTCGCTTTTGTATCCGACTTGTCTGTACAAAAAAAAAACAAAAACCAAAACAAAACAACGAAGAAAAAAGGAAAAGGCCCCTGGCACCTTCTCTTCCCCACCCTCTCCCTTGGCCTGGTTGGGAGAGGGAGAAGCAGGAGAAAGGAGGCCTTGAGCCAGATGGGAGATGAGCTGAGTCAGACCCAGTTGCTGTTTGGACAACTACCTGGTGGCTTTTGTTTAGTTTTTTTCTGTTTTTAAACTTAAAATATATATATTATATATATTTATATTTCTGTATACGCCTTGGTTTCCTTGTTTTTTTTTTCTTTTTTTTCTTTTTTTAAATTCTCCAGTGAGCACCTGACTAAACTACAGAATTACACACTCCCAAGACACAGCTGGCAAGCGGGTGGGTGCCAGCATGGACCAACACACACTAAGAAAGCAACAAGCAACAGGACCATTAATTAATGAAGCATTAATTAATGAATCATCCCTTCCCCCCCTCCTTTCCACATCTTAGAGGAAACACCTCCCCCCCTCCCCCCTTGCTCTTTAGTGACCTGCCCCTCCCCACACTGGAGGATTTGGGGAATGGAATTGGAATGCACTGAACCTCCCAGCAACCTGCCCCAGGCCCTGCCTGACAGTGTCGGTGTGTGTGTGTAGGGGATGGGGTAGGGAGGGCATGGTGTCCAGCTCTGGGGACTGGGCATTTTGGCCTCAGTGTAGCTCACTAGGTGGTGGTGGGGGGAGCACCTGTTGAGGGTTTGGGGAAAATGTACACAGGTGCCAGGCTGTGGACTTGGGTGCAGAGTTGGGGGATTGGGATGGTCCCTTCAGTGTCTTCTTCTGCTGAAGTCACCCTTAGGAAGGCAGGGCCAGAGTGAGAAGGGGGATATGGAGCCTAAGGGTGAGGATTGCCTGCATGAATGGGGAGAGGGGGAGTGACACTGGTCAGAAGGTGCTCTTGAGGGCACAAATGGCATGGCACAGCAGCCAGGCAGAAGATGAGTGCTGTGTGGGTAGTATCCTACCTGCTCCTTTGCCCTGGTGTGGCCAGGGCACCTAGGCTGAGGTTTGGGGGGAGTCTGAAAATCTGCGTAGGGCTGGGGTGTGTGTGTGTGTGTGTGTGTGTGTGTGTGTGTGAATGCTTGCTTGGAGCAGGGGACTTATTGTCCACCTGACACTGGAAAATGATTGAGGGTGAAGTGTCTGCTAGTTGGGGGCAGGGGATGAAGCGGTTGGCCTTAGAGCGACTCACTGCCTGGTCCTGGCATTTGGCACAGTTTGACATTCAACTTTGGAGCCTGAGGGTGAGGACAAGGATTCAGACTCAGGACCCGAACTGGGTGCTGTAGGGCAAGGAAGAAGCTGAAGTAAGTGGGTATGAGTGCATTTCCTGGGGGGAGATTGGGGTTATGAGCAAGGACAGAGCAGGCAAATGCTCAGCCCCAGAGAGATGAAACCTGACAAAGCCTCCAGGTTGCAGCCACCCCCCATTACATAAGGCTCTGTGATTATCAGCCTACTGATGTATGTGTTTGTGTGTGTGCATCCCTTTGAACTCTAGAATGCTGTGATTCTGTAACATTTCTTTGTATGCATTTGTGTATATATATATATATTTCTATTTCTATCTGTGTTTGTGTGTCTATGTGTACATGTCTCTGTCAGGTTCCACTTGGACTAGGTGACCTCTGAGGTCTGAGATCTCTTCCAACTCTGACTGTGTGTGTATGTGTGTGTGTGCACATGCTCACTCTAGCCAGGCTCTAGGTTCAGTGGTCAGGGTTATCTTTGGAACCCAGAACTCCAATCAGAGAACCTGCCTGGTAGGGACTTAGGGGAGCTGGCAGGTCCCTTGGGTGGATCCCAACATCCACCCAGTTGGTAGGTGCATGCCTGGATCTGAACTTGGTCTTGGCTCTTCCTGTCTCTTGGGTGGCCTATGCAATGAGGTCCAGGAATGAGGACAAGACGTGTGTGTGTGTGTGTGTGTGTGTGTGTGTGTGTGTGTGTGTGTGTGTGTATGGGGAGATTGAGGGCTGAGCTCACATGGTGACTCTGGCCTGTGTCAAATATCTTCCTCAATCCCTTATCCCCCAGAGTTGAACCTCCTAGTCCCTGTTCCCTAGTCATTCTCTGGGGTATCTAGAATCTCAGAGGTAAGAGAAGGCTGGAAAACTGAGGCCATAGGAAACTTGTTCCCAACCTTCGTTAGAATCAGTGAGTCTGAGTGAACTTCAGGGGATGGGGAGTGAGAGTGGCAACTATGAAGGTTGATGCTTCTCCAAGCCCAGCCCAGCGTAGGCCAGCCCAGCCCAAGCCAGGCCAGCCCAGCCCAGACCAGGCCAGCCCAGCCCAGCCTAGGCCCAGGACAGTACATGCTTTTGGTAGCAGCATACACAGTGCCTGGAGTGAGAGTGGTAGTGGGGTGGCAGGTGTTGGGCTGGGGTGATCTTCTGACAGCAAAACAGTAAGACATGGCATTGGGGTCTCCGAGGCCTACGGGAAGACACATCCCAGGACCCGCAGTCCAGAGTATCCACTTTCCCACAGGTTGTGGGTGGTGGGTACAATAAGAAGGGAAGGGTGGCGAAGGTGAAAGGGCTGGGGCTCCAGGGGGTGGGGTTCAGAGGTGGTGAGGCCAGGGCAGGGGCAGAGGCAGGGGCGACAGGCCCAGAAGGAGCAGCAGCTGCAGGGATGCCAGGATGCCCAGGGATGCTCTGAAGGAGGCTCCTCGACCACAGTCTGAGGTATCTTCCTGTAGGCACACAGATGGTCAGGGAGTTGGGGGTGGTCTGGGGAGCAGGGACAGCCACACTTCTGGAAGTCTGTGTCTCTCAGGTTCCTCACTCCCCTTTCCTGTCCCTCTCTCTCATCTCCCATTTTCACTCCCTGGGCACCTTCTACCATGCTTGCCTCACTCTTCTGTTTTGCTGCTTACCGTTGCATTGTAGTCAAAGCAGATGTGAGGTCCTTTCCTATATCGTGGCTTCTGTACCAGCTCACACTGCTCCGGCCCATCAGCTGGGCATGGGGGAGGCGAGTCAAGGAAGCCAGTGACACAGAAAAGCTCTGTGTGTGTGTGTGTGTGTGTGTGTGTGTGTGTGTGTGTGACACTCATGCATTCACGCACATAGGTGGGGGTGGGGATGCCCAGTCTCTGGGCTGAGCTGGCAAGGAGCCTGGATCTTGGTCAGACTTGCCAGACCTAAAGCTTAAATTGGGGAGGGGCTGGGGAGGGAAGCCTGTATGCATCAGGATACAGCGCCTCTCTGCTTGTAGCAGTTTGCCAGATTCACACTGGCTGCACAGGGGCTTCTCCGCCACTACAAAGAGCAGGTTGGTGTTGGCCAATCTCTGGGCGTGGAACAGCCTGCACGGGATCAAAGGCAGGGATGAGTGGGGGACAGCGTTACTAGAAACACTCCTCTATTTTCCCCTCCCTGCCCCAAACCAAGCCCTGGGCTCCTGCATCCACACTAGCCAGGGGGCCTTGGCCCGGGGGAAATGTGCCAGCATGAGGCCCTGCTTGTGGAGGCTTCTTCCAGCATCTTTCCCCAGCTTCTCTCCCCTCCTCCCCAGCTACCCATGCAGACCTGGAGCAGTTCCCGCAGTCTATGATGCTGTTGTAGGAGGCATTGGTGGTGCTGAAGTAATACTGGGTCTGTTTCATGATGCAGCTGGTCTCCCTGGTCTCCGAGCCCTCAGCTGCTGCATCTTCTGCTTGGAGGTTGGGGAGTGAGTCCCTCTGGCCCTTTGTCTCCTCCCCAGCCCCTCCAATACCCTTCAGATCCCAACTCTGTCCTTTGGGCTCCCTAACTGGGTCCCATCCACCTGTGGCCCCTGGCCTAGGCCACATTGTTGAGGGGGCCCATATCCCCTGACTAGTCTCCTAAAATATTCCCCAGGGGTAAATAATTGTCTGGACAAAGAGAAAGGACTAGGTGGTAATGATGATTAGAATTTCTGAAATCCTTGGCAAGGGGGATGCTGCCAGCAGAATGGGATTCCCTGAGGGAATCTAGTGATAACAATACCTCCACCCTCCACCCCTGCCCCCACCCCCACCTACAAAGTGCATTCCTCACAATGACCCAGTAAGGAACAGGTAGTGCAAGTATTATTGTACACATTTTACAGAAAAGGAAACTGAGGCTCTGGGGAGAGAAGAAGCCCATAGTCACATACTAGGATTTAGGATCTGAAGCCCAATGCTTACTCCTTCAATCTCCTCCAACTGGGATAAACAAGTTTTTCTCTGGGGAGTTGTTTCCCTGCCTTCTCCTTCCCTGTGTCCCTTCTCTCCTCTCCCCCCCAAGTCCTCAATCCCCAACCAGGCATCTGTGTTGGGACTAGGCTTATTTTCTAGCAATGAAAATAAATGCAGGACATCCCAAAATGTCTTTTATAGCTTAAACTATTAAGCAATGATAACAACAGCTTAAATAAGCCTGAAGAGCTGAGAGCTGCACAAAGACTTTTGGGACACCCTGTATTTGTATCAGAACTCTGGAAGGGGTATGGAACAGTGAGCTTTTCAGGTCTGAACGTTTCCAAGTTTGACTTGAAGCTCTGTTCTGCTTCCTTTCTTCTACAAATCCTTTCCTTAACACTCCCTACTTCTCAAAATTCATTCCTTTGGCTGTCTCTGGATGGCGACTGTAACGAGCGGGGATTATCTGGAGATCCTATAGCCTCATATTGTCTCCCATCCCAAACTCAGGCAACCTCAGAAATAAAATCATAGAGACAGAAGGAGCTAGGGAGCCGTTTAGGACTAGCTCACTCCCACCTAGTGCACGTATCTCTTCTTTAAGGTTTCATGTAGTGGCTGGGCAGGTGGTTGTCCAGACGCTATATGAAAACTCCCAGAGATAGGGAGCTCCCGATGAAGGCAGTTTGTCTGTCTGTCCCATTGTTAGATAATTCTAGACATTAATTAGAATGGTCTTCCCGATGTTAAGCCAAAATCTAATTCTGCCCTCCTGAGGCCAAGCAGAAAAAAGGCTAAGCCTTCTTCCAAATGCTTCTTAAAGACAGGAGTTGTATGCTTCCCGTCTTCCCTAGGTCAAACATCCCCAGCCCCTTTCCCACCCCTTTGTTCACATGGCACAGTACCTGCTTGGAACCAGCTATGATAGGTGAGTCCATAGAGAAGCTGCTGGAGCAATGACCTGTGGAAGATGGGGCACAATGGGAATTAGGTTGAGATTTGGGGTTGTACCTGTCTAGGTGCCCTGCTCAGATCCTGCCCACTGCTCCCATCCTGTGCCTCCCTGGGGAGCCAAGCTTCATTCCCTTAACAGTAAAATGGAAGTTGCCCCATCCTTGGTCCAGAGGCTCACCAGGCTGCTGCTGAAGTCCACCAGGCCAGGTTGAGGAAGTCAGCGATGGTAGGCTAGAGAGAGGAGGATAAGCTCCCACAACTGGTTCCCCCTAGGGACCCTTCCTCTTGAACTCAGCCCCTTCTCCCCAGGAACTTCTGTTGCTCTCTCCAGACCCCCAACATTGGCTCCCAGGCTAGCTCTGCCCAAAGCAGAGGCCCAAACCCTGCCAAGACCAGTAAGGGGATTCTCGAGCCTGGGGACCCTTCCTTCAACCCCGGGAGAAGCCAAGACAGAGCTCCTGGACTGTAGATCTCTTGGGGGCCAACGGGGTAAGAGTTTCTCACGTACTATGAAGACACCTCTGGGAGCAGCGCCTGTGTTGCTCTGGGCCCGGGGGGTGCATACAGCCTGGTAGTCAAAGGACTCTTTGTGAGTGTAGAAGGAGTTATTGTAAAGTGCTAACATGAGGTTGGCATCCACTTCGCTGAAGAACTTCCCCACCTACAAGATGAAGGAGGCTTTCCTAGGTATAGAGCAGGATGAGAGGTCTAGGACACTCATTTGTGGCTTGGCTTCAGGAACCTCGGAGAGTAAGGGGCAGTGTACTCCGGGCCACTCTTCCCATCTCAGCCTTGCTTGCTCACCTGGTCCCACTGATTGTACTGGTTGGAGAGTACCAAGAACCCACCGTCATCAATGAGAACACAGAGTAGATCCTGAAAGAGGGAGGAGGTAGTGAGTTGTGATCAACCCTTCCCTGGGAACCAGGGTGTGTGTGTGGGGTTGAGCATCTTCCTAGCACCCCGTGGGGTGAAAGCTGCCCCTTTCTACCCATGACTTGGTCAGGTTCTCTACTCAGAGGAAGACCAGAAGGTGGAAAGGAAAGAGCACCCAATGAGCAATTCTGGGATTGTTTGAATTCTGGTTCAGTTCCTACCAGTGTGGACCTGAGTAATTCACTTCCTCCCTCTGGGTCTCAGTTTCTTGCTCTCAATCTTAGGATCCTATGATGCTTTTCTGGGATAGAGTAAGGAGAGGAGAGAGAAGGGGTGGGCTGGGGAGGAAGGAGTTTTAGGACTGCCACCTACCTCATTGTTCACATCACAGTCCATCTCACAGTGGCTGTTGGGGCCACACTGTTTGGAGAGAAACCAACGGTTGCTTCAGGGCAGGCATGGGGGCTAGCAGAGAGAAAGAGTTTCTTTCCCCTTTGGCTCAGCATCTCACAGAAGGGACTTCCTCCTTCCTTTCTCCATATTCTCCCTCTCCCACAGACTGGCATCTTCACAGACTATATGCTGGGGTTGTGTGGTTCTTTAGGTCAACAGAAGCAATGCCCTATCTCTCTGTCTGGGGTATGATGGATTCTGAATAAAGAGTTTCCAGGATTGGGAAGCTTGGGCTTTCTCAAGGGAAAAAGAGTAGCTGAGACCTGAGATCCTGGGTCTGGAGAATAATTCTGCTGATTGGGGCAGGGAAGGGAACTCTCAGAGCCTGCCCCTCAGTTAGAATCTCTGGTGCTTCTCCCCTACCTTCTGTGGCTGGTCTCGGTCTGTTCGGTTACTGGCTAACACCTTGAACTTCTCAGCCCAGGCTTCCAGGTCCAACTTCACTCCCACCACTGTGGGGGAAGAGGGTGCTGCTCAGGGGCCAGGGCCCTCCTTGGGTCCCTTTTAGGTGTCTCTTCTTAATTTTGATCCCTTCCTCTGCCCCACTCCCCAGTGGCTGTGCCTTTTACCTTCAGGCTTCAGCATCAGCATTCTTTAGTGTGAACTGCACACCCTGGTTAGGTCCCCTGAGGACACATCCCTAACCTCTTCCTTCAGGGGAACTACCCCAGATCCCTTTCCTGCAAGGGCTGTATCCCTTCCTTACCTGCAGGTTTTAATGTCCTTCCCCCAAGTGTGAGTTCCACAGCTGTGCTCACCAGGATGCCCACGGTGTTGTTCTCCAGCTCTAGTGGTCTAAGGAGAGCTGAGGAGGGAGGGGATGGGTGTGGAAGGAGAGGAGAAAAAACCCAACGGTCTGAAGGAGCCCTCGTGCCTGGGAGGGGCAGAATGCCTAAAGCCAGCATTCAGCTCTCGTCTTTGCTAGACTTGCCTACCCACTTTGGGAGCTTCTCAAAGGTCCCAAGTCCTCTCCTCTTCCTATAGTTTGGCATTCACATTTGTCATAGTGGTAGGTTGGGGAGGGCAAGGCAGAGGAGAGGCATTGCAGGCTCAGGCTAGTGGGGGGAGAAGCCCTAGTGTCCCGCGGAGATTTTAAAGGGCAGGCTACTATTGAGTCCAGAGAGAGCAATTTTTGAGGATTCTTACTCAGGCTTTTGCATGTTTCTTGGAGGACCTAAATGTCCTTTTCCCACTTACTCTGTAAGTCTCCATGCACCCTTCTCATTCCATTCCCTGGCACATGGAAGACAGGGGAACTATGACTTGGGAGCCCCTTGCCTGGTTGAGGAGTGCCTGGACACAATGGGCCAGGGCTTAGGAGCCTTTGTTAGGCTCACTTACAATCATGATACGGAGGTTTGAAGATGTAGCCCTGGTTGTCCAGGCTGCGCCGGTAGAAGCTGGCATTGAAGGGTTCAGGGTTCTCATCCCAGTCCTCAGCTGCCCTAGAGACCCAAAGTGTTACAGAGGGACACAGGAGGAGGGCATAGAGCCTGGGATGGGCAAGAGAATTTTGGGAAGTCTGGGAGAGGGCTGTAAGCAGGAAGGCAGCAAGGGTCTTGGGGGAGCTGAGACTGGGTCTCAGAAGACAGGAGAGGGGCTGCTGTGGAGTACTAAGCCTGTTCTGCGAAGCTTATTACAGGCACTACATTAGTATCTGATTTTGGAATTCAGGGCACAGAATTGGAATGTGGGGATCAGGGTGAGGGCAAGCCTTGAGTTGACTCACTTGTTGGGGAAAACCCGGGTGATGCCCCCATCAGTAGCAGCAAACACAGCAAGGAGGCTGTACCTGAGGGTGGAACAGGGTCAGCATAAAGGGAAGCAGTTCTGGGATTGCCTGCATTGACTTCTGGGGTACAGGGCAAAGGCCTCGAAACCACAGACTGCAGGAGAGTATGTCTGCCGCTGTCCCTGGGGTTGGGTGCTTACCCTGTGCAGAACACCCTCCCATCTGCCCTGCTCCTGGGGCTATGACCTGGCCATTGTGGTACCCTCCTCCTAACTTTTAGAGGGGGTATCCCATCAGGGGCCCAAGCTGGGGGTCTGGTGGCAGTGGTGAGGAAAGTCTAGCCTAGTTCCCGGAGCAGGGAGGGGCAGTGCCTACGTGTTGAGGTCCTGGTCCTTCCACACCTTCTCCACCAGTTGCTGTGTGATGCCAGTGTCCAGAATCAGGTTGTGCAGAAGGAAGTTGTTACCTTCAGAGTTAGGTGGGGAGGGGAGAAGGGAAAGGCCTGGTTTCCTCCATTCACCATGCTGCAGCCCCTCTCCCACCCCATGCCTCTTATTGCTGCCCATGTCCTTCCCTCCTTTCTGCTAAGCCTAGTCAGGGGCCACTGAAAAGGGACTTCAAAGCCCCTTCATCCAGAGGATGTTCTGAATCCTCACATCCTTTTTACCCCATTCCTGCTACTGGTTCTCTGACCTCCGTGTGCTCGGGGGCTCAGGATGAATTAGACTTATCTGTTGTTGTTGTTGTACATTACTATGTAACATATAATAGATAATGCTTTTTATGTATCCTGTCTCCCTATGGTTGTCTCTCCCTCAGACTAGGGACTCCCTTAGGTTAGGAGCTGTCTCCTCAGACAAGGGGCTCTCCTAGGATGGGACAGTTGTCTTGGACTGGGAGTTCTGCAGGACAGGGGCTGCATCTTTCTTTCAGACTAGGGAGCTCCTTGCGGGTAGGGTCCTGTCTTCACCTAAGGCATGCCTCTTCTTTCTCCATTGTTGTTTCTTATTCTCTTTGGCTCCTTTATCACAGAGGCACCTGTCCTTTATCCCTCCTGTTTCTCATCCTCTCTTTCTTTTCTGATCATGGCACCCCTCCCATAGCCTGAGTTCTGGCCTTGCTGCATAGGGATTGGAGTAGATTCAACTTAGGGCCAGGCTGTATAGGGCACTCACACTGCTTGGAGTCTGGAGTCACCTTCTCCATGAGCTCAATAAAGTTCTTGAGAAATTCCGTGTTGTTGTCCGAGGCGTTCAGGTCCTTGCAGTACTCTCTGGGAGGGGGAGGGGGAGAGGGGGCAGGGGGACCAGTGGGTGACCCCACAATGGATGGGCCCGCTCACTGTGTGTGCTGTGCTCTCACCCAGGTTGAAGACATGAGTTTGCATTAAGGGGGACTCTGTGTGCATATATGGGAAGCTCTGTGTTTCAATAGTTATGTATGATACATGGGTGTATTTCTGTATACATATGGCTTACATGGTTGTCTTTTTGTGTATATGTCCCAGTACCCTTGGCATGTGATTGAACACATGTTTTCTTTTTAATTGCAATTTTAATGTGAGCCTTACTGCTACCCATTGCAGACCATAAGTTTTCAGGGAGCTCCTTTCCTCTTCTATCTCTTCCAGATTGTGAGCCTCCCTGAGGGCAGGTCCTGGGACTGACTGCGCCTTCTCTGTCTCTCCCTCTACACTGAACACAGGATTTGATAGACAGGGGGCTCAGGAAAATAGCTAGCATTTCTATAGCCCTTTAAGGTTTGCAAAAACACTTTGCAAATGTGATCTCATTTGGTTCCTCATAACAATGCTGTGAAGTAGATGCTATTTTGAGCCCACATTACAGAGGAATAAACTGAGGCTCAAAGAGGTTAAATGACTTACCAGGGTCATACAGCTAGTGTCTGAAGCATGATTTGAACTCTGGCTTCCTGACTCCAAGTCTATGCCTCCAGCTTCTATTTCTCCTAGCCTCTTAAGGAAAAACTTATTGGTTGATTGATTCATGAGTTAGGGTTATAGTATTATAGGATCCTAGATTCAGATGGAAGGGACCTTAGAGGTCAAGTCTAATTCCCTCATATGATATTGGTCTTAGCATGTTTATATCTTTGAGTATAATAGTGATAATAATAATATGTGTTTGCAAATTACTTTACATACATTACTTGGTCTGCCCCTCACAATGCTAGGTATTATTATTAGCTTCATTATACAGACTAGGAAACAATGATTTGCCTGAGAGTTATCCAGCTAATCGGTGTCAGAGTTGGGAACAAACCAAGGTTTTCCTCACTCCAAATATAGTACTCTATAGTACTTTTTTTCTTACAATGCACTGCTCTCTGCCCATTCATATATGTGAGTTTGCAGTGTGACTATGAGTAAAAGAATAGGTAAGCTTCCCTCTGGTCAGATGAGGGAATGTGTAATCTTCAGAACTATCTGCTATAAAGGCATCTGTGCCAGCACATTCCCAGGCATGAAGTGTGTGGAAGGGTACTATTATGGATCTCTAGTACAGGTGGGGGTGTGAGTGTGTGTGTAGACAATCCTGTAGGCAACTTAGAGCATCTCCAGCAGACACACGGGCCACCTAGGCAAGGGATGCCAGAGATGGGTGTCACTTTTTTGTACCACAACATACAGTCCTCCATGTGTGACACTACCCTCTATTCTTAAATCCCTTACCCTCTTGTGGTAACACCAGCCAAGCCTTGACAAACTCAAACCCTGGATTACCTCCATTATCTGTTTTCCCTGCTCCTACCTACTTGCTGTTGGATACTGCTAAAAAATGTTATGTGACCATATAACTGGGTTCAGTATAAATTTGTTATCTAATGTCAACTGGATTCTCTCTGATGCATGGCAGTCCTTTTATTATTTCCCAACTGACTATCATGTTCTCCTCAACAACTATTCTAAACTTCTTCTTTCCTCCTTCCCCCTTTCTTTCAGCAGAGAAACTTGCCTCCTACTTTGCTGAAAACAAAGCTAAAACCATAAAAAACAAGAGGTCAATTGTCAAGAGCCCTCTCTTCTTCCTTATTCCATGCTCCAAAATCCCTCTTCGTTATCCCCTGTTCTCCTATCCTTTACTTTAGTCTCAGATGAAGGGGTGGCCCTTCTCTTTGCCAATGTCAACATCTCCATTTAAGCCACAACTAGAAACCTTTTCAACTATGGTAATAAATAGTTGAAGGTGGGGTGGTGAGGAGCATGACATTTGGGGATTCGGAAGACAGTTTAGCCATTGGTACAATCAGAGGGAAAAGGGCAGGGTTGAGAGGGAATAAAGCCCCTGGAAGAGGTGTGGCATGGCAAGAGGACCAGGGTGGTAGTCTGAGTTGACAGAAGACCTTGAGGTGAGATGTGAGGGGACAATGGTTTCCAGAGAAAGGATACCTGGCTCTCCTCTCACCACACACACACACACACACACACACAGCCCATGTTGGTGGCCTGGGACAAAGTCCTATTTTCCCCATGCTAATTAAGGTTCTGCCTCCATTTGTGCCCTTCCACCTCCTCTGATAGCCTACTCTCTCAATCACCTCTATTTCAATCACTATTCTATTTCTCCATATTCACTGGCCCCATCACTTCTGCCTTCAAACGTGCCCATGTTTTCCCCATCCTTAAAAAATTCTCCACTTGGCCCTGTCACTCCTTCAGGTTATTGTCCTAGACCTCTTCTCCTAAATTTTACAGCTGAAGTTTTAGAAAATGTCCAAATTTGTTGCTTCCACTTCCTTGCTCCCATTCACTTCTCAATCATTTGACATCTGGCTTCTACTCCATCACTCATCTGCAACTGCTCTCTTTAAAGTTGCTAATGAGTTCAACACTAAATCCAATGGCTTTTTCTTGGTCCTTATTCTACTTTAGCTGTTGACATGGTCAGCCACCCCCTCCTCCCAGACACTTTCTTCATTCTTGGCTCCTGTGACACTGCTCTCTCCTGATCCTCCTCCTACTTGTCTGACCACTCTTCAGTCTCTTTTGCTGGATCATTGTCCTTCTTCTAAGTGTAGAAGTCTTTAAAGGCTCTATCCTAGATCCTCTTGTCTTCCCTATACTTTTTTTTGACAGTGTTGTCTGTGCCTATTGGTTCAATTATCCGTATACTGAAGAATCCTAAATCCATCCATATATCTGACTCTTATGTCCTTCTGTAGCTCTAGGTCATAATCACCAACTGCTTACTGCATATATCCTACTGGGATGGTCCTTAGGCATCTCAAACTCAACACATTCCAAATGGAACTCATTATTCCTCCCCTCTCCTCCTATTTCTGAAGAGGGTACTTCTAGTCACCCAGATTTAAAATTTGAGTCATCCTCCACTCTGCATCATCATTCACCCTCTATAACCAATCAGTTACTAAATCTTGTTAATTCTACCTCCAGAACATCTCTTACACCCATGCCCTCCTCTTTACCCACAGAGCCTTTCCACTAGCTCAGGCCCTCATTATGTCATTCCTGGACTATTGCAATCACCTCCTAATTGATCCTTCTGCTTCCACCTTCTCCTCTATTCTCCATGTTGCTAGCAAGTTGATGTTCCTAAGGTATAAAATAGATCTGACCACGGTCACTCCCTTCCTCAAACATCTTTAGTAGACTCCCTATTGCTGTCTCTAGGATGAAATAGAAAACCCTTAACCTGGAATTTGAAGCTCTCTGCAGTGTGATCCCAACTTACCTTTCCACTCTTTTCATACTCCTCTTCATACAGTCTTTGTTCCAGTCAAACTGGTTGGTTTGCTCTTTTTCAAAGACATTGAACCTGTTCCTTCCATATCTTTGCACAGGCAGTGCCCTTCCCCCATGAGCTCTTTCACCTCAGTCTTATAATTTGTAGCTGTTTTTGACGGATAGGTCAGATGTCGATACCTTCACAAACCCCTTACTGATCTCATAGCAGCTTGCTACTTCTCCCTTCTTTAAATGACTTCGTTTTATATTTATTCATATGTGTACATGCCATATCTTTCTAGTAGAATGTAAGCTTCTTGAGGACAGACACTGTTCCATTTTTCTCTAATGCCTGGCACAACATCTAGTACTTAGTAGATATTTAATATTTGTCACCCAGGACCAAATTGTTTAGACAATTATGGCTCTATAGTACCACTTGAGATACGGTACTCTCAGGCTCCGCTCAATACTATACTTTTCATTTTCCTTTGATATTCTTGATCTTTCATTCTTTCAGATGAATTTTGTTATTAGTTTTCTAGCTCCATAAAGTAATCTTTTGTTAGTTTGGTTGGTATGGCACTGAATAAGTAAATTAATTTAGGTAGTGTTGTCATCTTTACTATATTAGCTCAGCCAACTCGTAAGCAATTGATATTTCTTCAATTATCTGGGTCTGTTTCTTATTTGTGTAACATGTGTTTATGTTCATATAGTTCCTGTGTGTGTGCTGGCAGGTAGACTCCTAAGTATTTTATACTGTCTGTAGTGATTTTAAATGGAATAGCTCTTTCTATCTCTTCCTGCTGGATTTGGTTGGTAATATATAGGAATGCTGATTTGTACACACAACTTTGCTGAAGTTGTTAATTGTTTCAATTAATTTTTTAGCTGACTTTCCAAGGTTCTCTCTAAGTAAACCATCACACCATCTGCAAAAAGTGATAATTTTGTTTCCTCTTTGCCTATGCTCATTCCTCTAATTTCTCTCTTTTTTTCAATCTTCTGATGTTTAATGATTGTTGACTTGAATTGGCCAGGAATAGGGTTCAATGTGTGGACATGGTCAGGATTAGGGTTCAGTCTATGGTGAATTTGTGGCTGGGTCAGGGTTGACTCTGGTCAGAGTTAAAATTCAGTTTAGGGTTGACTTTAATGCTCAATGTGGATCTACCTGTGACCAGGGTTAGTGGTCAGCTTAATGTCAACCTGTGACCAGGCCTAGAGCTTAGTGGGTTAGAGTTCAGTTCGGGCCTGAGTTTAGGGTTAAATGTGGGGCCAGAATTAGTGTTCAGCCTGTAAACAGGGTAAGGGCTCTGACTTTCAAGTAGGGATTCATTCTTTGTATCTGTATTACCAAGTCCTAGCATAGTGTTTGACACATAGTAGGTGCTTAATAAATGCATAGTAGACATGAATAGGCTGAGTGCTTTGGTATGTAGCCACTACCTTGTGTGGGGGGTCACTCAAGAGAGGCAGTCTCCATCTAGGATGCTATTGGTAGCCTACCACCTGCCCTAATTGCCCAGAGTTTCTTTGCTTCCAAGTTGCAGGGTACAGAGATCTCGTTTTGTTTACCCTAGCCTTAGGCTCAGTCACCATTGGCCGGGTGGGTGTCCTGGAAATTGGCATTCATACTTCTGCTTGTGTTTGAGAAGCTAGGGTTAGGTCTAAGAGCACTGCAGAGACTATGTAGGTCCTAGAATGTCAGGGAAGGTGGGGTCTTGTCCAGGGAGGTGCATTTAGGGTTAGGGTAGAGTCATGGGAGAAAGGGATAGGGGGATAGCCCCTGAGTTACATTTCCCACAGGAACCAGGAATGACATCAGCAGTCATATCCCCTGAACCAAGGGGCAAACCCAGGTTTTTCATGTCCCCACCCCCAGCCTAGAGGCCCCTTCCAGCCTCTTCCCCTCCCCCTGTTAATCCACCTTTCCTCCCCCCAGCCACCTTTTGGAAGCACTGACACACTCTGACCCAGGTAACACCCATAATATCCGTCTTTGAGCTTCCTTGTGTCCCTTCCTGGAACAGGAGAGCTTCTATTGCCCTTATATGTGTGTATGACCCTGAATTCCCCAGCCCTGACCTAGAAACTCAGCATGTTCTAGGTATCAGGCCAGGTCATGTTCTCGTGAAAGGCCTCACCATTACCTTCCACCTGGGCAGGTCCATAAAAGGGCTTTCAGGCTAGGGGACCCCTTTATCTGGGGCTGGGATGTATGTATGTGTTCATGTCATGGTCCTGGTCCTTGTCCCAGTCTTCTTTATTGTGCCTTCCCTCCAATTGTGTGAGGTGAGGCCAGATGGCTCTACTTACCCAGAGCAGATGATACAAAGACCCAGTGGCCCCAGTCCCCTGACCCACCCTACCATTGCTCCAGTGTTCACAGGGTATTGCCTAAACTGAGCTGGGGATGGTATTGGGGGAGGTGCTCTTGGAGAGAGGGCAGGGTGCTGCCCCTTTGGTCCCATTCAGCAACAGTAGGGATGCCTGCTAGGTGTGGTCCCCAGCCCCAGGTGCAAGCAAGGCAGAGGGGGCACCACTAAGGGTAGTGTTTTTCCCATCTCTAGGGAATTCTTTGATCCCTTTGCCCCCCTCCACCAACAAAGACACTGACACAGGGGAGACAAGGTGGTGAGGGGTAGGGAGAGGAATCTCAGACCACAGAGCAGCAGATGCCCACAGGAGGGCTGTATGAGTAGGGAGACCCTGCCTTGGCCTGACATTGGAAGCACTAGGGAAGCCCAGGTGCAGGTTGAAATTACTTTGGCACCCGGGTAAAAAGGGCCCAGAGTCTTGTAAAAGCTGGACTGGAGTAAGGGCTGGGGATGGAAAAAACCCTGGGGGTAGAGTTGAGGGCATATTGGAGTTACAGCTGGGAGAATTTCCAAGGTGGGAGTAAGAGGTGGCGTCAGTGGGAGTGGGGAGGGACTAGCAGAAGCTGGAATTTGAAAACCCCAAAGTATAGAGTTGAAAGGGACTCTGGGGATAGAGCTGAGGAGGATTTCTGAAGCAGAAGACACAGGGGCATTACTTCAGAACATAGAATTGGGAAAGTCACTTGTGGAATCTGGGAGAGCCATGCAGTACAGAATTTGGGGAGCTATATGGGGGATGCACCTGGGGAGACTTGGGGTCAGAGTTAGGAGGACTTGCTGAATGGAGGTGAATATAGTGGAAGACAGGGACAGCTGGGGCAACTTGGTTCTCAGCTGTTGGCCTTAGGGGCCTGGGGGCACCTTGGTCTGCTGCTTGGTGGGGCCGGATACACCGTCCGGATACATGGCCCTAGTATGTAGACCTGCCGATACTGGCAGCCACACATATGGGGCTCATGTATGTGATGGGGCAAAGAATGGGTATGGGCATGAAAGAGAGGCTTCAGGAAGGCAGCATCTCCGTGGGATTCCCCAGGGAGAACCTGATAGGGGACAGGGAGACATCAGCACACAACACAGACACAGAGAGATCAGAAGTGGCAGTGCGGGCAGAGGAGAGGTAGGGATGAAATATGGGGCATGGAAGGAGATAGGGGGGTCTCAAGATTGCTGTGGGGATGGAAGGAGGAAGGGAGAAAAGGACAAACAGACAGAAGGAAGGAGAGAAGGATGGACGGACACCTCGGCAAGCTCACACGCAAAGCTACCTGGGAGCAATGAAAACATGTCCTTCAGATTCAAAGCTGTTTGGGAGCAGGAACTCAAAATCTGCAACAGAAAGGGAGGGTTATCCGGCGGGGGGCTGGGGGAAGGTGGGAGGCCTGGGGGCTCAGAGCAGGGGCTCAGGCTCAGGCTCAGGCTCAGAAAGGAAAGGGAAGGATGGACAAGGGAGGTAGAGGAGAGTAGCAGGAGGGAGGGGAGAGATACCAGCAAAAAAAGAGAGTCCCCACACTGACACTTTCATTGTGGGGTAGTGGGAGAAGAGGAAGGGGTGGGGGTGGTCCCTTTGGAAACTGCAGCATCGCAAGAGAAGGGAAGTTATAGCCAATATGTTGCCCAGGTCTGGGTGGACTGGTTTGTCCTCACATGTGCAATGGAGTCCATTGGCTTGGCTGTATATGTCTCCATACCACTGTATATCACATATACACAGATACACACACACACACATACACACACATATATATACACACACAGCTATATATATGCATGGTCTGGGCGAATGTGCTGGTCTCTCTCATTGCATCCATAAAGGAAAAGAACCACATGCATTGTTTAGCTCAGAAGGAACTTTGCGGAAACCTACTGATTTGGGGATCCGCAGATTTTTGCCTTTGGTTGTTCTTGGTTTTTTTCCTTTAAAAATTTTTTTGGCTCTATTTTCAGGCATCAACATGGCCAAACTGAGGGGATCTTTCATGGAGACAGACAGTCCAACCAGAGACGTGTCTGTGGCATGGTGGGGCTGCAGTGCATTGTGGTATTCTAGGGGTACGCTCGAGACCTAGAAATTTCTCTCTTGGCCAGGGCAGTAATGGAGAAGGAACCCTTTTATCCCTGTCTGTAGGACCCGGAAGAGGATGTGATGGGTAAGGAGAAGGTGTAATTTGGTCTAGATGGGGTCAGTCAGATCTGGAACACAGATGTCAGAGCCCCGATTCCAGCCTGCCTTGGAACTGCTGGATCCTGGTTTCCCTTAGTCTGATGGGGGTAAGGTGGGGTGGGATGGATTAGATTAGGAAAGGTTGAAGGGAAAGATTTGAAGTTGAGGAGACTGTTCAAAATGTAAGAAGATGTACTCTAACGTGTGCCTTCTTGGTGCTAGAAGTGTCTGGGAGGCAGAAAAGAAGGAAACGTATTGGGTGTTTTTGACTCGCACTAGAGGATGGGATGGAAATGGGCTGGGGTGAGGTAGGAGGGTGATGTCTGACCAGTCATGTGTTATCTAGAACTTAGGAGGCCTAGGGAGGCATGTTGGGAGTGGGGCCCTGATCCAAAAAGCATGTAGCTTAGGTAGACAGATTGGGGTCTTCCCTGAGGGGAGTTGACTCACCCAGGTACATACATTAAGTGCCAAGGCTGGAATGGGAATCCAGTCCTGCTGATTCTAACTCGAGTGCCCTCTCTGCTCTATAATTCCACCTCTCCATGTGCCCTCCTGGGGAGTGGCTATATCGTCCATGGCATCCAGGGGAGCAATCTTCTAGTCAGGCCTTTGGGATTTCTCACTCACCCAACAAGAGAAGCCAGTCCCTTACTTTATTCACAGGAAATGATCCCCCTTTGTTCACCTCTCCTATCTTCTCCCTCTTTTGGTCAAGGGTTTCTCTTCCTCAGGCCCCCTCCCCATGCATTGCCCAGGCTACCCACATCTTCCCACAATGCACTGCAAAACAGAAAGGGTTGGGGCTTTGGGAGGGCTGAGCTGTCACTGGTTGGACTGTTGCTTTCTGATAGGACTATAAGGTGGGGTCTGGTTACAAGCCAATGAGAGGAGGAGGAAGAAGGATAGGGAGAGAGGAGGAGGTAGGAGGAAAGAGGAGAAGGAGGAAGGAAGAACTAGGAGACAGTCATTATTCCATTGGCATTGCATTGGCAAGGTCACTGGGTAAGGGGAAGAGGAGAGAGACAACTCAAGCTGGAGAGAACAGGGCATTCCCACTCAGCCCCCCAAATCTAGCCTGTGGTCCCCAGAAACCCCTCTTTTTCCACCTAAGAGAACCTGGAAAAGCCCTCCACAAGCCATCTTGTACAGGTCCCTGCCTCCAGGCCAACCCACCCCTAACTATCCAGGGAAGGACATTTCAGTCTCCTTTGGCCTCTAGCTCTGGACATTTCCCTCCTTTGCTGTTTGCATCCTGGGTGACAGGTTCCCAATGGCAGGGGAGGGACACCAGGAGTGGGTTCCTTTGGTAGTCACAGGTGAACCACCCCCCTCTTACATTGTATCAAATTCTCTGTGCTGTATATATATTCCTGTGGGTGAGTTCTGTCTTCCCAGACAGATTGAGAACTCTCTAAGTATGGAGTTTGTGACTTTTCCTTCTCTCTCTTCCCCACCATGTAATTAAGCACACATCTGGGCACATGGGGAGATCAGGCAAGTCTTGGTGACCAAAAAAACAGGAGGGGGACACCAGGTGTTACTTCAGCACCATGGGCAGTGTCAGCAGAGAGGTGAACTGGAGTCTGGTTTGTGGATATTGGAAACGAAGGAGCCTCAGCCAGGACCCCCTTTCTCTCTCCAAGAAGAGATCAAGCATTTTGATCTTCAGATTGAGGCTAGGCTCTGGGTGCTGGGAGGGGGAGCAAGGAAGACAGATGGGCTTGGTCCTGGGACTTGTTCCTCTGCTCCCTACATTCCCCTAGCTGTCTCTGTTTCTTAGCAGCATTCTTATGGTGTATGTTTGGTTGGAGGGAAGAGAAATTTTCTTCCCAATCTCTTCTCTTTCTCCCTTTGTATTTCTGTCACCCCCATCCCTATATCACCCTCATGAAGCGTGGAAAGATGTATCTAATACCTGGAATCATTGAAAGGAAAGGAGAAAGATCCCTGCCCTTATCACTCTCTTCTAGAGGTAGTGATTCCTTTCTCCTCAGCCCACCTTCTGGGCTGGACTGTCCCCATCTTTGGGATTCTTGAGTCCAATACACTTGTATCTCTGACCCTCAATCTCGCGGAAGCTTAGAGGATGGCAACGTTAACCTAGATCAGCCCAGATCAGCCCAGACCAGCCTAGCCCTGTTCCCTAGATGTTGAGTTGGCTTGGAGGGAAAAAGAAGAGGAAGGGAAACAAGGATTTAGGAGATGGGATGGGGAGCGGAGAAGTGGGAATGGGGGCCTAACACAGAAAGAGTAGAGAAGAAGGAGATGTGTGGGATATCAGCTCAGAAGGACCCTGTTGAGAGGGCCAGGGGATATGGGCTCTGAAATGAGGCTCCCTTCAGAAAGGGTCCTGCCCAAGCTGGCTAGAGCTGGGAGGGATCAGAGGGAAGAAGGAACAGAACTGGAGGTGGAAGTAGAGAGAGGTTAGTTTGGCCTCGGGCAGGGCTTGGTGATGGGGCAAGCAGGGGTGTGGGGCAGTAAGGGGGACGGTGGGGTGGTTAGGGGAAGGGAAGGTTGGGAAAGGGGTGAAGGGTTGAGTGTGCTCGTTCTGAATATACTTGCCCTTCAGTTTGCTGATTGACACTGTGAGAATCCACCATAGAGAGAAAGCAAGGAAAACAAAAACAAACACAAACACAAACAAAAAAAAAAACAAAACAAAAAGGGGGTTGGGTGGAAAGGGGAAGGGGCACAAACAATATTTTATTCAATGGCCATTTGAATGAAAATATTGTGTATCATAATCATACTCAAAGGAAACCTCGCAAAAAACGACATGAGAGAGAAAGAGAGAGAAAAAACTCAAAAGGAGGAAAGTCCCCAAGCCCCCCAGGAGGCAAGCCCCACCAATGGGGGCTGGGGGCGGGTGCACTGGAGGCCCAGAGCCCCAGCCATCCCCTCCCAGTCACCCCAGGGGCAGCAGCACATGAGGCAGTGGGCAGGGGTGCAGCACAGGCTCAGGAGGGAAAGCTTGTCACCCCCATGTGAGAAGAAGGGAGGCAGGCACTGGATCTGTGGGGTGGGAACATGCAGAGGAAGCCAACAACAAGCATAGGGGAGGGTGAGGGAAGAGATGTGGAGAGAAAGTGAGTGAGGGGAGGGGGGAAAGGGTGGGAAGAGGGAGAGGAGGGGTTGGGGGGCCAGAGAGCAGAGAGAGGGAGAGGGTGAAAGTGAGGGACAGCAGGAGAAGCAAGGAAGAGGACCAATATGTGTGCAGGAAGAGTAAAGAGAATGGAGACTGGAGAGAGGGAGACAGGGAGAAGGGGGGATGGAGGGAAAGGAGGAGAAAGAAAACTAGGGAGAGGCAGAATGAGAGGGAGAGAGGAGGAGAAAGTAAGGAAGGGAAGTCAGGCAGAAAAACAGGGGACAGAGGGAAAGAAAGAGAAAGAAGACTAGGGAGAGGTAGAATGAGAGGGAGAGAGGAGGAGAAAGTAAGGAAGGGAAGTCAGGCAGAAAAATGGGGGACGGAGGGAAAGAAAGAGGAAGAAAACTAGGGATAGAGAGAATGAGAGGGAGAGAGGAGGAAAAAGTAAGGAAGAAAGGTCAGGCAGGGAAAATGAGGGGGAAAGAGAGGGAGAGGATCAAGAAAAGGGAGAGAAGGTAAGAGGAAGAAAGAGAAAACTCTAGGAGGAGGTGTTAGTGAAAGGAGAAAACATGGGAGGAATGGGAAAGAGGTAGATGGGGAAAGAGGGAAGGAGGGAGAAAGTAAAGTTGGGAGGAGAAAGTACGGGAGAAAGTGAGGAAGAGAAAGGGGGAGTGAGAGGGGGAAAGAAGGGTTGGAAAAGACCCAGAAGGGATCAGGAGAAAGAATAAAAGCTATAATGGCTAACGTTTATATAGCGCTTACATGTCCCAGACACTGTATTAAGTGCTTTACAAATACGATCTTTTTTGATATTATCCTTACAACAACCCTGGGATGTAGGTGCTATTATTATTCCCATTTTGCAGATGGGGAAACTGAGGCAAATAGAGGTTAAGTGATTTGTTCAGGATCACATAGCAGTAAGTGTCTGAGACTGGATTGGAACTCAGGTTTTACTGACTCCAGGCCCAGTCCTCCCCCTAGAAAGGGAGCAAATAGAGACAAACCAGCTCTCCTCCCCCATGGGTCTCTGGGTGGAAAGTTAAGAGACAGAGAAAGTTAAGAAAACAGAGTATGTAGGGAGGGGGTGTGTGGTGGCAGGCCGACACGGAAGTACATGGAATGAGAAGAACCAAACTAGAAACCATAAAAAGAATGGTCTGAAACTTAAAATCAGAGAAGAAGAGAATCATGCAACTTTGGGCCGACTTTCCAATGAGCTGGCTGCTCCCAGCCCCTGGCCCTGCCAGGCGTCCTGGAGTGAAGGGCAGGCAGGGGGCCTCCCTCCCTGGTGCTCCCCTCCCTCCTCTCCCCTGAATCCCCGCTCCACTCTGCAAACACTCCTTTTGGCCTGCTGTTGGCTGGGATGTCCCCGGTTTTTCCTTGGGCTGAGCAGTGTGAGTTTATGGTGCCTGCTGCTCAGATTGGGCAGGGGCGGAGGGGCCAGGGGCAGTGGGGGCAAGGAGTGGGAGGGGCAGCAGGCACAGGTGGAAGGGCTACTTACACTTGACCTGCAGGATCTGGTCACTGAGGTTGGCTTGTAGATAGAACGTGCTATAAGGAGGCAAGACCAGCCCAAGGCTGGGGGAGACAGAGAAAAGAGGGGAGAGTCACTCACAGGAGAAAGTCCCAAGAGACCCTGTACTACTCTGTCGTCCCCTATCTGGGCACTGCCTTGAGGAAGGGGCTCTGGGCTGGGCCAGGATATCTAATCCAGTTGGTAGCTCCTCACCCTTCTCTGAAATACCTCTTCCCTGGATGGCATCTGGTCCTTCTTTCTGAGGCCCACGGCCCACCTGGGGATAGGCCAGCTGCAGCCCTAGAAATCCCTGGGAACTGGCCCAGGCTCATGCCCACCTCCAACTCAGCCCTAGATTCTGGGATTCTCTTTTCCCATCGGTGGCCTTGCAACCCTCTGGAGCACTGCCTCTAATGAGTGATTGGCCCATTGAGACTCCAGGCCTCCTCCCTTGGGTCTTGAAGCAAGGTGGGAGGGAGGCTCCCCCCCTTCTAGCCTGCTCTGGCAGGAAACTTGCAGCAGACTTTGAGAAGACACTTCAAGCCATCTGCTGGTGCCTTTTCCATCTGTGTAGCTGCACATTCACCAGAAAAGCAGAACGAACACTTGTCAGGGAACTAGGTGATCACAGGTGTGATGTTGGAGGTGGGAGAGATAATATTGCTTGACAATTGTTGGACCGTCACAACAACCTGCCATTTGGGGTGTCAGACCTGTGTGACATGACAGCACAGTCTGATACTGCAAGTGTGTGTGTGTGTGTGGGGGGGTGACTGTCTGGGCTGCTGCTCAGGGTGGGATAGTGCAGGCTCATAGGCTGGCTGGGTTTGGCTGAGTGGAAGTGATTTCTAGGGTACAATAATGTGGTTTATATTTGGGGTATAGTGACAGAGCCTGTGGGTTAGGTTGTTGGTTGCTGGGATGGGACAAGAATAAATACTTAAAGGTTTGTAGATTGCCTTCTTTTATCACAACAAGGCAGGCAGTATGAGAATGAATTATCCCAATTTTATAAAGAGTAGTTAAGTGACTTGCCCAGACTCCTTAAGTTCAGTGCTCTTCTCCTATGGCACATTGCCTCTCAACAATAGTAGGTGGCTAGGCGGTATTGGGTGGTATGATCCGATATCTGGGATGGGATAATATGGCTTGGTGTTTAGGTGGAAAAAGGCGGCTTGGGATGTGGGGTGGGTTGATGCAGCCTGATATCATGGGTGTGACACACAGCCAGCAGATCCTTATTATGTGATGATGTAGTCTTCTATATGGGGTGTGTTACACACCTAAGATAATACAGCTTGATATCTGAGGTGTGGTCACAGTAGATATGTGATAATATGGTCTGAAATGGGGATATGGAAATAGTCTGATATCTGGTTGACAGCTAGTATTAAGGGTGTGATGGAGATGGTTTGAGGTATGGGATATGAAAATATAGTGTGTGAAAACAAAGTCCATGGGGCTGCCTGTCATTCAGCACAGCTCACAGAAGCCAAGCCTCCCCTGCCTGCCAGCTCAGCCTTGCTTGGCCCATTTCCATTCATCCCAGGGACTGGATGTCAGGCAGAGGCCAAAAATTTCTCTCTGGATCAAGTTAGGTATTTTGTGTGTGTGTGTGTGTGTGTGTGTGTTGTGTGTGTGTGTGTGTGTGTGTGTGTGTGTTTTCAAGGGTGGGGTAGACTTCTCGGCCTGAGGTAAGAAATGTTCTCAGGGGGATAGGAGCTTTGTGAAAGCTGTGGATAGTGGGAGGGTGGGAGGAGATGAAGACTGGTCAAACCCAGCTGGAAGGATCGCCAACCACAGGGAACTGAAGAGGTTGGAGGAGGAACCCAGCTCCTCTCCTACGATCCCAGACTCTAGGGCTGGAAGGTATCTCTTCACACATATCCCATCCCTACCTGTCTCCTGAATCCCACCTTTGGGGCTCTCCTCACCTGTAGTTGGTACTTTTGATCGGGACCCAGGTATAGTTTCGAATTACTTCATCAATGTATCTCTGGAAGGGAAGAGCTTGTGGTCAAGGGTACAGGCAGGCAGGTAGGCAAATGAAGCCTTTTCTCCTTCCCCCACCCCGTATTTCTTCTCCCCTTTCCTGCCACCCCTGCCCCATCATCTCTCCTTCCTCCCATCACTCCCATTCTTCCCCTGCCCCATCATCCTTTCTTCCCCTCATCACCCCCTTCCTCCTCTGCCCCATCATCCCTCCTTCCCCCATCACTCCCTTTCCTCCCCTGCCCCATCATCCCTTCTTCCCTCCCAATATCACCTCATCCAGGGATTTGATGAGAGTCTTGATTTGTTTCTGCCCCCTTTTCCCATCAATCATGCTCTTTCGGATCTAAGGAGTACAGATAGCAGAGTGTGAGAACAAAGCAAAGGGTATGGGTGATTGGGCAGACCAAGATTGCTGAGGAGAGTAGATTGGAGGACAAGAGGCTGTTTGCAGTGTGGGGGACTGGGTAGGACAGAGGATTGGGAGAAATGGGAAGAAGGCCAGAGAAATCAAGGGACAGGAAAATAGTGGGATGTTACATAGGAAGAGTAGAGAGATGGGGAATTGGGAAGCTCAATTTGACTGGAGGATGGAGAGAGGAGGTTGGTGATAAGTGGGATGAGGGGGCAGAGAATTGGCATGCAAGGGACTATTAGAGAAAGAATGGGGGGGAAAGAGGAAAAGGACAGCTGGAGCTTTGGGGGATAAGAATTGGGAAGAAAGGAAGGTGGGACAGGAAAAGAAAAGGAAAATGAGAGAAGTATTAAGAAAAGAGGCAACTGGGAGGCAGGTGCTGAGGGACAGTGGAGACTGGTAGGTGCTCTGAGGCCCGCTGATGGTCCTTTTCTCACCTCCTCCTTGTTTTCATCTTCTAGTTCAGCATCTAGGAAATCTAAGGTCACTGGCTCCCGGAAATTGGTGATCTGAGGGAGAGGGTCACAACTCGGTAAGAATATCATGCCTCTCCTATTGTCTCAAGCATGCCTTCACCCCTGGATAGCTAAAGAGGTCTTTCTTTGCCAGGATCTGGGTATCACCCTTTCCCTAACATAGGGATGATAGGGGGGTAGAAGGTTCTTTCTTACCTGGGGCTTCAGGTTAGGGTGGAGGAGGACATAGCCATTGAGGTCAATGGAGAATACATAACCATTTGCACCAAGCTAGAAATGGAAATTGGAGGATCATGTTTTGGCCCTTGGCTCAAGGAAGGTGGTAGAAGAAGGAAAGAGAACATGGGGCTAGAACATGTCCTCTAGTCCAACTTGAGGTCCGATCCACTCACCGTGTAATTTGGCGTCAGCTTCTTGATATCATTCAGAGCCACATCGATGCCCATCACACCCAGGATTAGCTGGTTCTGGGGGCACAGATTTGCCAGGGTAAGAGGCCATGAATAGGAGCAGGGAGCTGAAGCTGTGGGCATTCAGTCCACTTCTGTCTATCCCGTGATGCTTGGGAGTTAGGACACTTGGGCCTCATGTCTGGCTTTCTGTAATTCACCCCCACCCACACCCATACTCATCCAGAACTTACCTCTTTCCCATCCCGAGTCCCAGACAACCCTATCCACAGGCATAGAACGCTGGGGCCGACTTCAGCCTCCACACTTACCCACAGTGGCCCCTCCAACAGTCCCGAACATCTTCACTCTCCAGGTACAGACATTCTCTTCCCTCCTCATCTCAGTTACACAGGCAGCTATCCATTCTATCTCTCTGCCCACACCACCACCTATTCTGCTTTCCCTACAGTCAGGCATGCATACCTATATATTACATACATCCCACTCCACCCAAACACATAGTGCATGTATTTTCCTTGCTCTCACATGCTTACACAAGCTCACACACATACATGCATCTGCACACTTGCCTTCCTCTCCCCACTGCCATCCTGGGTCAGGTTGAACACAGGGAGGGTTCCAGTCACTACTAGCCCCAGGCCCTGTGAAATGGGACAGGATAATATGGCATTTTGTGATCTTGCAATCTCAATGCCTACTCCCTCCTGGGGAGCAGGCCTTGTCTGCCTACAGTCCTCCTCTCTCTCTGCTCAGGGCAGGGAAAGAGTTCTGGGGCCTTAGTACAGCTGAGCCCCATCACCCCCTCCTCCCAGAGTACTCCCAAGGTCTCTGCTTCCTTGCCATCAAAGACCATGTCCCTAGGGGGTTGGCCCAGCCCTGATGAGGTGACAGGCATGGTGTGAGGCAAGCTTACCAGAGCATCTTCATACACATTGGTCCACTGCACCTGCTTGGCCTCATTGCCTGCGAGGACCATAGGCCTGCCCAGAACATCCAGGTACTCCTGTGAGGGAGGGGCAACATGAGGGTGGGAGGAATCATAGGACTTAGAACTGGGAAGGATTCTAGACACCTTAATTTTATAGGTGGGGAAACTGAGGCTCAAAGGGACGCGTGACTTGCCCAAGGTTATGAGGCAAAAAGCAGCAGACTTGGTGTTCAGATCAACTTACAATTCAGTTCTCCCTCCACTACATGTGCTTGGGCTGTCTGCTTTGATAGCAGGACTTTCCTCACCCCACAGAGGAGCTGCGGTCTGGTTATTCACATCCAGGCTCTTGTCCATCTGTCTCCCTCTGAACAGGCAGGGGTCCCCAGCTACTGATTCTTGGGTAGAATGACCCACTCCAAGGAAAAGGATGGCTAGATCTGGGCACTTTCTCATAGTGACCAGCAGAGGGCACTCCCACCCCACGGTAAGTGGTTGGGTTAAATCTGCTGAGCCTGACTGAGACCTAGACCCCAAGGAAGGATTATCGACCTAAGACCAATGTGGGAGAGCTCAAGGAAGCTGAAGTGGGGGTCTTTTGAAGAACTGGGTTCTAGGAGAGGAGGGAGCCTGGGCGCCTAGATCCCATTGGGAGGGCTGTTGGGTTCTGGGATGGGTCTCTTTCCAGGTCTTTGCTTCTCTTGGAGTTGTTTGGCTTTGCTCCAGAGACAGGATGTGTGTATGTCTTGGGGATGAGGTTGAGGGCTTGAGGCTACAGTGAGCTTACCTGTGTGTTGATTCGGATAGCCCCGATGGAGGGGATCTCAAAATAGTAACCTGTCAGGGCGAAGGGAAGTACGCTTTGAGTTGGGGTAAGGAAGAGCATGTTTCCTGATTTTTGTCGAGGGTCATGCGAAGGGCAGGTGAGTAGCCGGGGTGGGGTGTTTGTGCTGAAGGTGCTCTCTGGGGACTGAACCTACTGTGAGTGGGGAGGAAGGGGCAGTTTGGGTGGGGGTGGAGCATGCCTCAAGGATAGACCCCTCTCTGACTATAGATAGACCCCTGTAACCATAAGCAGCTATACCCCTCAGCTCCAGCTATGGATGAGACACAGCTGGGTCATACAGATAGGCAAACGGACACATGGACAGAAATATAGAGAAAGAGTGCCTTCCCGCACCCATATTGATCCTCCCCCCCCCCACTTTTGTTGCAGGGCACAACAAGGAACAATTGTGGGCTCATTAGAACATTTAGGATTTGAAAAGCCCTTAAAAATGATCCAGCGCCATCCTCTCACTTTACGGCTGAGGATGCTAAGACCCAGGAAAGGGCAAGGACTTGCCCAGGATCATACAGTAAGTAGCAGGTGTCTTTCCCAATAGCCCATGCTGCTGTACTGTGGGTCAGGTCAAGGCAGGACAAGGAGGGTACCTTTATTGGCACAGGCCATCCACTGCAGGGGAGTGACATCATAGTTGTGTTGTCCAACAGAAAAGGTGAATACCCGAACCTGGGGACAAAGTGGGGAGGTGTGAGGGAGTCTGACTCACTCATAGCTTGGTCAGGATTGAGACTCCTCCTAAGTGGGGTGTAGGGAAGGCCAGCGGGAATGATTTCCCCCCTATGCATACATATACATACTGTGTACACGTATGTATGCATATTCACACCCATGCCCAAAGCTGTAGGACAAGAGACTAGGTCAGAGGAGCTTGGAGGGAGGTCATTCAGGTGCTCTGAATTCCGTGGGCTCTTGGTAAATGGTAGTTGAATAGAATTGACCCTGGCCAGCTCAGCTGCCACGCCCCCCACTCCTCACCCTTAAGAGAGTGAGTGGGTGTGGTCCCCAGCGTCCCTGACTGGGGACTTCTGCGGGCCTCACCGTCCTGTTGGGCCAGTTGTACTTCTCAAACACATCCTGCACTCGATCTTCTCCTCCATCGGTGAACATCATGATGATTTTGTTGCAGTTAGCTCGGGTGATGTTGGACTGGGCCAGCCAGTGGGAAGGAGAGGAGGTCAGTTGGGGGAGGCTCCCTCATAGCTCCAGACAGACTCCCCTTCAGTCCTCCCCTACCCTCTCTTAGATACAACCCACAGGATGCTTTGGCAAGGGATTCCTCAGTATGAGAATCTTTCCCTTCCCCTGGAAGAATGATTTCAAGGACTGAGACACCTAAGGGCCACCCTGTCCCAACAGGCTATGCTGGGGGAGGGGATGGGTGCAGAGAGTATCATTCTACTACCACCTTTGAACTATAAATTACTCCCACCTTAATTTTTCCATCAAAATGAAACTTCTTCCACTGAAATCATCCACAAATGTCCTGGTCACATTATTACTCCTACTACAATGAGCCACCAACTATGCCACTACCAGTAAAATGAGCCCCAGGCACCCCTTGTCTGTTTTTTTCCTTCTGAACTCTGCCAGGATCAGCAATGAGATTTTCCTCCATCGCTTGGGTTACAAGTCTAGTTCTCAGACTCCAGTATCTCCCTGTCTCCCTAAATCTTCCCATCTTAAATTAACTCCTTGGGGGATGGACAGGGAACTGGCATCATGGCCTGAACTCCTTCTCACCTCTCATTTCCCTGAGGGAAGTGTCTAACCAGCTATTTACTGGGAGGAGAGATCTGGTTTCTGCCAGGTAGGGCTGGTAAGAAAGGGGCTATAGATATGGGAACATTTCTCCTTGTCCTAACCTTTGAGCCATAACCATTGGTGCTCATCCTTATAATAGGCCCATCCATTTTGATTTCCCTGGTGTCACCCCAGAAGCAATGTTCCACACTCTTCCCTCACAGTAGCAGGGGTGTGAGTCCTAGGAATGGCCCTCTCACAGACAGAGAAAGGGCTCTGGGGAAGGGGTGTCAATGACATCTTCCTTACTGCTTTCTTAGACTCTGCAGACTCAGCTCCCTCCCTCCTCTGCTCTTCCCACCCATCCCCAAACTCCCAACCCCAGGCAGTCAGCATGGCAGGTGTGGGTGTGCTCTGGTGAGGGACTGAGGCTAGGATGGAGATGTTAGTTGTGGGTAGAATCTTCTCTTCCCCCTGAGCTAAGTGGGACTCACATTCTGGAGCTGGTCAAAGGCATATTCAAAGCCAGCCTTGTAACCTGTGGTTCCTTTGGCCACCATGTTCTGCACAGCTTCCTTAAAAACCTTTTTGTTCCGTACGTTGGCCTGAACCAGGTGGTTGAAGCAGGACACAGGCTGGGCCTTCTCATTGAACTGGGGGAGCAGTGAGAGCAAGATGAGGTTATCTGCAGGTCACTGCGGAGGGAGAGCCCTCTGGAAGGGGCAGAGTTAGGAGAGGCCTGTAGGAAAGCTTAGGATTGAGAAGAGGTTGAGAAGGCTGGAGGGTCAAGGGAGAGTTGGGTAGTTTTTCCATGAGAACATCTGAGTGGGAGTGGGGTTAGTAGGAAGGAGAATTAAGGGAAGTTGGTAGGAGAGTGTTCCTCCTTCCCTTTATTTGCCCCTAAAACCTTGCTCTTCCCAAGCATGTGTATTCATTTATCCCAAATCCCTTCTCTCCCCTCCTGGCTGCTATAATTAGTACCACAGAGGACAACCCCTCCCCAAACCCCAAACATACCCGAAAACAAAAAAAACCCCAAGGACATCTTCACTACTTAGATTTTTAGGGTAGGAAGGAGTCTTTGAGGCTCTTGGAGCCCTTTGGCCAAAGGTGTTCTGTGTGATGTGTAGGTATCATGGAGGAACCAGTGATTGCCTGGTTTTAAGGGCCATGACTAGTTCCTTCTCTATGGCAGGCTTTGATTCAATGAACTGACCCTCACTCTGACCCTGCCAAAGGGGCCTGCCTTTGGAGGATTCTCTCTCTACCCAGTAATGGGTCCCCATTCCCAGGTTCAGGGCACTGACCGAGGCCACATTGACGTAGTCATCATCAGAGAGGGTGTCCAGCATCTCGCAGACCGATGTCTTCATCAGCCTCAGTGTCAGGCCACTCACACTGCCACTTCTAGGGGGCAAGGTATAAACATGACCCAGGGCATTCTTCCCCCTTATCCCATTTTAGGGTTAGGCATCAGCTTCCAGGCATTCACTGGAGTCAGGGATTTTGGACAAGGATGTGGGGACCTTGGGACTTAGGGAAGATCCCTAGAATGGCATTGATAGAATTGAGGGGGGACCAGTAACTCAGTGGTCTACAGGACCCTAATGCCAGAGGGGCCCATGAGTTCTGGCTCTTCCCCAGAGGCTGGAGGTGCCCTAGCTCCTGGGCAGGACCATTCCCTTACTGCTCACTCACACATCCACGATGATGACCATGTCCTTAGGAGAGGAAGCTCCTTGGATGTACCTGCCCAGGAGAGAGGCTGAGGTCAGGGCAGAGAGTCAGGGGATGTCTGGGTAGGGTTGGAAGAGGAATTATGGGCAGATTTGGGACAGGATGATAGGAAGGAGATTCCAAAGGCTCTAGGCATCCCCTTTGCTTACCTACTCAGCTCTCTGCCTTACTTCAGCCTGCAGTCTGGACTTAGAGCACCTACCTGGATCGAACAGTATCTTTCAGAAAAACAGGGGGGCTTCTTCTGTCTCTGAAACCTTAGATTTATGCCTGTTACCCTGCAGGACTTCTCCACTCTCTCTAATCCAAGCTCATCTTTCCCAGTGAGCCTATTCCTTCTTCTGACTTTACTCTCTGCCACCATTCACCAAGTCTCCCACATTCAAAATCTTTGAGTTATCTTTGCCTTTCCCTTCTCTCTCCCCTCTTGTGGCTAATTAGCTGCCAGTTTCTCCTAATTCTGCTTCCACCACATCTTGTGTTGCTTCTGTCCTCTCTACTCCTATTGGCACCATGATGGTTCAAATGGTCCTTATTACTGGGACTACTACCCCCTAGAAGGTCTGCCTGCTTCTTCTCTCCAATTCATCCTTCATATCTCTGCCAGAATAATCTTTCTTACACGGAGATTTGATAGATCTATGAATAAAAAGATCTCTGTTCTTTTCAGCTGTATCTCATATCATACCCTTCAACATACTAGACAGGAGGGGCTCCTAATCTGAGGTCCATGAACTTTTAAAAAACATTTTGAAAACTGTATTGCATTTCCTTGTAATTGGTTTCCTTTGTAATTCTATATATTTTATGCATTAAAAACATTGTTTTGAGAAGGGGTCCATAGGCTTCACTAGACTGCCCAAGGGTCAGAACCCTGGCTCTATGCTCAGGCTAAACCTTCTCCATGCCAAACCTTCTCCATGCCCTCCTGGAGCTGCAGGGTCCTCTTTGTGCCTCTTTGCCTGGGATGTTACCTCTGCTTCCCTTTCACCTTCTGTTGAATTCCTAACTATTAAAGACCACCTCAAATACTACTACCTCCAGGAAGCCCTTCTTGATTCCCAATGGCAGTAATGGCCTCAAATATCATGTAGCACTTGGTTTGTGCTTCTCTGATGTACTTATCATATAACATGGTGCATCACTGTAGTTCTTTCTTATCACTTTTTAAGACCAGAGCTCCATAGCAGAGAGATGTCTTTTCCAAACTTTAGATCTCACTCAGCTTTCAGTGTAATACTTTGTACATAGTAGGTGCTTAATAAATGTTTGTTGAATTGAACTGAATTGAAGATGCAGTCAGTGAGGGCAGGAGAGCCTGAAAAGGGGATAGGGAGAGATGACCAGAGACAAATTTAAAGGAATCATAGGATAGTGTTGGGAGAAAGGAGAAGAAGAAGGAGGAGGAGGAGGAAGAGGAGGAGGAGAAGAAGAAGAAAGCAATAAAGAGGCAGAGAGGGAGAGATGGAGAGAAAGAGAGAGAGAGAGAGAGAGAGAGAGAGAGAGAGAGAGAGAGAGAGAGAGAGAGAGAGAGAGAGAGAGAGAGAATGGACCAGATTTCAGGCTCTCTGTGGCAGCATGGATTTCATAGGTCTCAGGAGGTCAGAGGATGTCTATAAATTCAGACTCTGGATGTTGATCCAGCTTGATCTTTATATGGCCCCCAATTATTATAACAGTTTGACATTTCTATCAATGACTTGGATGAAGGCATAGATGGAATGCTTATGAAATTTGCAGATGACAAAAAGGTAGGGGAAAGAGCTAAATAATGAATGGGTAATAGGATCTAGATCCAGAAAGATCTCATCATGCTAGAACAATGGGATAAATTAAACAGGATAAACATTTAATAGAAATAAATGTAAAGTTCTACAGAAGTTCAAAAAATCAATCAAATATTGGGTGGGGGAAGTGTGGCTAGGTAACTTATTATTCTTGTGAAAAATGACTTTTTAAAGTTTAAGTTATCAGTGTCACATGGTAACCAACAAGCTGCAGAGACCTTCCACGGCAGTAAGAGGCTGCTCAGACCACATCTAGAACACCAGACTTGGTGCTGGGGAGCATGTTTCAGGAAACACACATGTAAGTTGGAGTATATCCAGAGGAGAACAATGAAGAGTATGAGGAATGAAGAGGGTTAATTGAAGGCACTGGGAATATGCATTTAGCCTCAGTGTATGAGTGGGAGGCATTGATCTTGTCAAATATTTAAAGGGCTTTTATTTGGAGGAGAATGGACTTGTTGCTTGGTCTCAGCATTAGTATTAGTTCACAGCATAGTATACTTACTACCATTTCATAGATAAGGAAACTGAGGCTTAGAGAGGGTGATTTGCCCAAGGTCACAGAACTTCAAAATAGCAGAGTTGGGACTTTGAATTCAAGACCTCTCTACCATATCACAGCTACTGGCCCAAGGCCATGCATTGATAACTCTTTCTTCCCTCAGTCTGCCTCATGAAAGATCCCCAGTACCTCAGAACTCTGCTCTTTGGGTCCCTTAAGGCTCAAGGGACACTGGATTCCATCCCCATTCTCCTCCAGCCAATTCCTTTCCCTCGGGGAGAAATGAGCTTTATGACCCTCTCAAATTTCATTAGAGATACAGACACTGGTCACTCCACTCCTCCAATACCTCGAGGGTAGGGACTATTTTTACCCCTTTATAGCTTCCAGTGCCTAGCACAATATAATAGCTAATGTTAATATAGCATTTTCAAGTTTGCAAAGCCTTTTCCATATATCATCTCATTCAGTCTTCACAACAACTCTATGAAGTAGGTGTTATTATAGTCCCCATTTTACAGATGTGGGCATTGAGGCCCAGGAAAGTTAGGGGATTTGCCCAGGGTCACACAGCTGGTGAATGAGGCAGATGCAAACAAAGGTTTTTCCTATTCCAACTGTTTTATAGTGGGAATGGATAAGTGTTTGTTGAATTGAATCTAATTAGTATCTTTTCCCATCGCCATCCCAGAAGTAAGGCTTTGCTGGAGAGAAGACTAGGATGAACCTTCTGGAGAACCGTGTGTATGCGTGTGTGTGTGTGTGTGTGTGTGTGTGTGTGTAGGGGCAGGAGGGTGGAGCTGCAGCTAGCCCTCAACCCTCCATCCTAAGTTCAGTTTTTCCTGTTAGGAATGGATGAGTTAAGAAATTCATTCGACTGAGCATACTCTTTGCCCCGGTGAAACCACTACTTGGTCTAGATCCCAGAGAGAAAGAGATCAAAGGATGAGAAAAAGGACTCATATACAAAAATATCTAAGCAGGTTTTCTTTTTGTGGTGGCAAAGAACTAGACACCAGGGAAGGGCCAGTTAATTTGGGAATGGTTGAATTAATTTATGGCACAGAAATGTAATGGGATATTGTAAATACTGTAGGAAATGACGAGAGGGAGAGATTTGTATGAACTGATGCAGAGTGAAGTGAGCGTAGCTAGCAGAACAATTTATAATAACAATAGTGTTGTAAAGGCAAATGACTTTGAAAGACAGAAGAACTCTGATTGGTGCAATGACAAACCATGGTCCCCAAGCTTCGATGGCGAAGCAGGCTTCCTGCCTCCAGACAAAGGTGATGGGCCAAGGATATAGAAATATACATACATACATATATATATAAAGGTAGGAAATGGCCAATGTGGGAATTTGTTTTAGCTTGATTATGCATATTTGTTACAAAGGTTTTGTTTGTGTGTTTTTATCCACATGGGTGGGAGATAATAGAAAGAGAATACTGTAGATTTTTGTTAATTAGAAAAATAAAATAAAAATTTAAAAAAGGGTAAAGGGAAAAAAGTTACTATCCTGTACATATGCTTTGACTTACTAATACCACTAGTAGGCCTAAATCCTGAAGAGATCAATGACAGAGGAAAAGGACAAAAAATACTTATAGCTGCTCTTTTTGAGGTGGCAAATAAATGGAAACTGAGGAGGTACACATTAAGTGGGGAATAGCTGAACAAATTATGGTATGCAAATGTAATGGAAAACTATTGTGCTGTAGGAAATGATCTAAGGATCAGTTTCAGAGAAACCTGGAAAGTCTTGTTTGTATGAGCTGACTCAGGGTGAAGTGAGCAGAACCAGGAATGAATTTATACAATAATAACAACATTGTTGAGACAAATAACTTTGACTTAAGGATGATTTCAGAGGACTGATGTTGAAGGCAGCTGCCCACCTCCTGACAGAGAGGGAATGGACTTAGGATACAAAAGGAGATACATATTTTTGATTATGGCCAATGTGAGAATGTGGTTTTACTTGATTATGCTTTTTTTTAAAAAGGATTTTATCTTTTCTTTTTTCAGTGGAGGAGGAGATGGTGAGGAGAGGGAAAATGCTTATTAATTGAAACAAAATAAAATGAAATGTCGAAATGAAGAGAACGTACAGACAGATAATGGGAAATAGACAAGAGTGATCAAATTGCTTAGCCCTTGGGTCTCAATTAACCAACAGATCAAAGACATCAAGGGAGAGTGGGTGTCTTTGTATAAGGGAGAACAGCGAGAAAACCACCTCACCCTCTTAGCCCAGCATATAAGGCCTTCCTCCATCTGGCCCAGCCCTACCTTTAACCTGACCTATCAGGACTCTGCTGGCCATACCTTTTTCTTCTTCATCCAGGTAGGCCTCCTCACTGTCCCTTGCATATGCCATACTCATATGGGGGAAGCAGCATGGTATAGAGCAAAGATCACCAAAACTGGAGTGAGAGACTGGAGTTTAAGTCTCTCCTCTGATACTACTGAGAGACCTTGGGCAAGTCGCTTGTCTCTAAGCCTCAATTTCCTCATCTGTAGATGGGGATGGTAATGCATTATGTACTTCAAAGCACTCTACAAACCTTCAAGGCCTACAGGAATGGGAGCTATTATAGTCTCTACTTTCTAATCCTTCACTCAAGATGTTTCCCTTCCTTCTCTCTCATCTCTCCAATTCTTGAAATCCTTTTAACACCCAGTTCAAGTCTTGCCTCCTCCAGGAGCCAATCTCCTGACCCAGTGTCTCTTGGAAGACCGCTGTAGTCTCCCGGGTCTCTCCACTCTCTTTAAACTTCTACAGACACAACAAATTTGGCTTCATATTGTGAGCCAGATACTCTCTCCTTTCCCTCTATCTCCCCTTCCTCCATTCAAGACAAGGGCTTCAGTCTGGTTCTTCTCTGTCTCTCCATTCTGGGAGCTTCCTGAGGGCAGGACCCTTGGGTCTTTCTCTCTTGTCTGGCACGTACAGAGCTAGATGCTGGGCTGATGGGACCTGCTTCCTTAGAGCTGGAGAGCTGGTACCTAGGCGCCTCAGTGAAGAATGCTTTAATCTGTTTGAGACAGAAACAAGAAGGAATCTAGATTTCAAAAGAAAAAAAGAGCCTGGGAGAGGAAGCCCGGGGGCAGGAAGAGTTTGGCTGGCCTCGGTACTGGAGACCTCTAGATCTTAGGTACTGAGTGAGATTTGTCTCCTGAGTTCGAGATGACTGTCTTGGGATTATATAGTCCGGGTCAGAGCCCTTTCCCCACCAGAAGGGAATCACTGGGTTCATATCAATGATTCAGTGTTTAGGGAAGTTGGTGGGAGAGACGACAGACCTACCACCGTCCCTACAGCTGCAGCCCCTATCATAACTCCTCCAGGGAATGGAGGTGCCAGGGACACTCTAGAGGCAATCAGGTCCCCGGGAAGTGGGCATGGGTGAAATTGCTGTGGTTCAGTTATTTATCAGTCGTGTTTGACTCTCTGTGACTCCATTTGGGGTTTTCTTGGCAGAAATACTTTGCTATTTCCTTCTCCAGCTCATTTCATAGATGAGAAAACTGAGGCAAATAGGGTTAATTGACTTGCCCAGGGTCACACAGCTAGGAAGTGCCTGAGGCCAGATTTGAACTCAGGAAGATAAGTCTTCCTGACTCCAGGCCCCACACTCCACCTAGTTGCCTGCAATGGACAAAACACAGCCTGCTTATCCAGGCCCCCAGCCCTGGTCTTCTGGGGAGGTGAGAGTGGGCCTTGGGCCTTTCTATTGCAAATAATTCCTATAATAAGGGAAGAGAAGGTGACTGGACAAATGGCAATGATTTCACAAAAGTCCTCCCAGTAGAAAAGGGAGAGAGATTATAGTGGTCTCCAGATGCTGTTGTAAAAATTCTAAATGTTTGCACATCACCCAGGCGCCTTGGGCTGGTTCTGTCAGGTTTTCTTTTTCCCTGAGTAAATGCATGACTTTGTGAGAAGATTGTTTCATATAAAATGAACCATAAAATGGTGTGAAAAGACACGGGGACATTTTGCCAGGCCATTGCAATGATGGCTGGAGGGGGCTGCCTCACTGAGAGTGGACCCAGCTCCCTTATTTAAGCCCTAAACCAGACGCGGCTTCAGAGAGCCCCCCAGGAGGTTTGGTCCCACTTTCTACTGCCCAGGCCCCTTCTGGGCACAGGAACAGATTCCCTAAACTGGGAATCCTGATGCAGTAGTATGGTGTGATCATGGGTCAGTCATTGCCTCTTTCTTGGTCTCAGCTTTGCCATCTGGAGGATGTGGAGATGTCTATGTAAATATGTGTATGGCTGCATAGATGTATCCTCATGCATGTACATGATCCCAGCCCATGTACACATGTGCACCTGTCCCCTCTCAGGGGATGTGGATGTGTGCTCACATGTATGTGTATGGTTATATACACATGTGTGTTGAAGTCTATCAGTGTGTGCATGGCTCTGTGGGCACAAGTATGACCCCACTCTTCTCAACCAACAGCAGGCTGGAGAGGTGACAGATACAGCCTTCTTATTGGGGGAGGAGGTTTATGGTCATTTGATACAGAAGATAAGGGTCTGCACAACTGCAGTGACGCCTCCATCCATCGATGCCCACTGATCTATCAGATAGCTGGGCAAGACTCCCTTTCCTACCTGCATGAGTTATGACTCCTTAGTGACAGAGGATCTTGGGCGCCTGGCTGAGAGCTGAGAGCCCTCTCCATGGCACTGGACTAGGCAGATGAGAGCTGCTTTGCTCTGGCTTTGTTGGCAGAGTGGGGCCCTTAGCACCCCTCTGTCCATCTCCCAGCCTCCATGTCAGGATGGTCTGACTGTGAAGTTACATGGCAGGGCTGTTAACAGCCTCTATTTGGTTAGTTGTTGGTGGGACTGGAGTAGCCAAGGGGAAAGGGCTTTACTTAACCCACCAAGGGCAGAGAACAGGAAGATGGGGAAACTGAAAGTTTAGTGGGGGATAATGAGCTGTCTAGCTATCCTCAGGGTTCAAGTCCTAGCTGTTCCCTATCCAAGAAAGTCCCACAGAGCATGGGCCTTGAGGGGAATGCTAGGATCAGCACTAGAGAAGAAAGGGGAGTTGTGGTCTTAGGATGGCGGCAAGATTTTTCGGGGGTAGAATTATAAGGATGCTCCCCAGTGACAGAGGCCAGAGGCATCAGCAGGTCCCTATTTTCCTTCCCATTTTCTTCACTTCTTTTCTCCCTTATCCAACATTATTCTGGAGACATGTCCAATCTGGAGATTGGACCTTTTCATGCTGGGATTTTGGGGAAAAATCTTTCTCTACTGATGCATCTCCCACCCTGGCCTCTGCTTAAAACTCCAGCTCCTCCAACCGTACCCCTGGAATTACTCCAGAATAGCAAAGGCAGAGCATCTTGCAGCATCTTGGAGGCTCACCACCCAGCAGAAGGATGGGATGCTCTGAGAAACAGTAGTCTGAGGGCTCAGAGGAATCTTTTCAGCAGAGGGGCAAAGAAGCAACAGGGACATGAGCTCCTGAACGCTGGCTTGTTGGACTGGAGATTCCTGGGGACCAGGCATTCAGGTTCAGGTTGTTGGGAGTTCCAAGAGGACAGGAAATGATTACTCCTATTTAATCTTTACAGCTCCCCAAGGACCAAGCACAGTTCTGAATATGGAAGCCACTTCAAAAATGTTTGTGAGTATGCCCAGTGACTACAGTAATGTAAATGGAAAGAAGCAGCAAATGATGCTGAGTACTGGTTAAGTATAATGGCCAAGCTTGGCTTCACAGATGAGTTGAGAACATGCATCTTCCTCCCTTCTTTGCAAGGTGGTGGTGGTGGTGGGGATTGGGGACTGGGGGGAAGGGCGATGGTATTTGGCAGTGGGCAATGATTATGGGTGTGGAATCTTGCATAGATTTTCAGACATGGTTGATGTGTTAGTTGGTTTTGCTGAATTCTTCCCCTCCTCCATCTCCCTTTTAAAAATCTTTGTTAAGAGAAATGGTTCTCTAGATAGGGGAGATGGAAGGGACGTGTCTGGGGATGAATGTGATGAGCCAACACAAAGCATCATAAACATTTGAAAATGTTTGTTGGAGTTAAAGTTGTAGCCAGGTTTCTGAGACTGCAGCTGACTCCCCACCCTCACTCCCTCACCCCTGTCCCCTCATCCACTGCCCCCATTTTGTTTTATTTACCCAGAATGTTAGAACTTCCAGGGATTTAGGAGTGGGAGTGGAGAGCAACATAAGTGAAAGGGATGGTGACAGTGGCTGAGGGGGCTTCCAATGCAGGGGACAGACTCCACACTGACCACCTGGGAGGTTGGTCAGTAAGTAAGCATTGCTTCGTGAGTACCAGGCTTCCTCTGGACCTTGCTAAGTGCTGGGATACAAAGAAAGGCCAGAACATGGTCCATGACCTCAAGGAGCTGATTTTGTCTCCCCTGAGGTGTTTAGTGCTGGGGTTCCTTAGTATAAGAGCAGTTAGGTAGTACAGAAGATAAAGCACTGAACTTGGAGGCAGGAAGACCAGAGTTCAATACAGCCTCAGATACTTACTAGCAGTATGACTCTGGGTAAGTCACTTAATCTCTGCCTCAGTTTCCTTATCTGTAAAATGGAGATAGCGATAGCACCTACCTTCCAGGGTTGTTGTGAGGATAAAATGAGATGATATCTGTGAAGTGTTTTGCAAACCACAAAGTACTATATAAATGATCATTATTGTTGTTTTCAGACAAACTCAGGACTTGATACTACAAAGGGAGGATTTCAGGGAGTGAATACTTCATTCAAGGTAGGAGGTGGGAGAACAGTCCTTGGGCTTTTAGCTCTCCAGCTCCCAACGTCTGGTTTTTAGAACTGAGTTGCGAGTTCCTGGTTTCCTAACTATGGGAAATGAGTATGCCTTTTCCTCTGGCTGACTTCCTCCTTCTAGTTTTTCTTTCCCCTCCCCATAAAGAAGGCTTCAGAGCCAACCCATTGCTCCTTGACTACACAAAGAGATTGTGATGGTGGTGGTGAAGGTTCATGCAGAACGTCATACATTCATGTAGGACTGGTCCATGCGGCCATTGATTTCAGCAAAAGGGTGTGGTTGAGGAAGGCTAGGCTGGTTTGGCTTTGCTGAAGAGAGGTAATCTAGTCCCTGGGAAATCCCTTTCCTCATCTTGGATTACTCTCTCCCCCCTCCCACAGAGGAAGGAAGGGAAGAAGACAGAGGCTAGACAGGTCTAGATGGTAGGGATGGAGATGAGAATTGTGGGGAGGGGGAGGGTGGAAAGCTGCAGCCTGGGTGCCCCTGCCTGTGTTATCGTATCCATTTTCCAGTGGCAACGATGTGTGAAATGAAAATTGGACAGAGTTGGCTGCTCCCTGCTCAGAGGGCTGGGATATCATAGAGGGAGAAGGGGACAGAGAGAGGGAGAAGAAGACAAAGGGGAGGAGGGGACGAAGAGGGAGGAAGAAAGAATGAGAGAAAAAGAGACAGTGAAATAGTGAGAGGGAGACAGAGAGAATGAAAGCAAAGGAAAGAGAATGAAAAGGAAGAGGGAAGGAGAGAGAGGGAGAGGAAAGAAGAAAGAATGAGAGAAAAGGAGGGGAAGAAGATAAGGAGGGACAAAATGAGAAGGGAAGGAAGGAAAGAGGGGTCAAATAAAAGATGAACAAGAGAATATGGAAGAAGAGGGAGATAGAGAAAGAAAAGGAGCAGGAGAGAGAAAAAAGAGAGGAAGAGCACTTAAATGCTTGTTGAATAGAGGAGGAATAGCGTGAAAGACAAGGAGAGAGGAAGAGGGAGGGAGAGAATAAGAGAGAGAGAAAGAAGTTAGGCAAAGGAGGGAAAGAGTGAGGGGGTAGAGGGAGAGAACAAAGAAGAGAAAATGAAAGGGGGAAAGAATAGGAGATGGAAAAGGAGAGAGGAAAGACGAAAGGTGAGAGGAGAGCCAGAAAAAGGAATGGGAATAAGAGGTGAGTAGACTTTAGGCAATAATGTATGTTGAATGAATTGAACTGAATTGAGAAGGGAGGTGGAGAGAATGAGAGATAGAAAGAGAGGAGGGAAGAAAGAGAAAAGTAGAAGGAAAAAAGGGAGGAAGAGAGAAGGAGTGAAAAGAAGGAAGAAGTCGGCAAAACAAAGGAAGAAGTAAATGGATTAAGTGTAGATGACAAAGTGGGGAGAAGGGGAGAAAGAGAGAGAGAAAGAGGGTTGGGGGGGTTGTGCTGCTGCTTCCAGGATAAGAGGCAAAGAATCAGATAAGATATGAGGGGCTGAGCCCAACCCTGGGCCTCAGTATGGTTGGACAGGCCCCTCATACTCCCCATCCACCCCCGAGTGCCCCACACTCACCAGGGTCTCCGGCGAACATCATACAGGTCAATCTTTTTTGGTGCTCTCCAAGGGGTAGCTGTGGAGCAGTGTGGAACAGAAAGAGGCTGAGTACTTGGCTTTGGGGTAGGGTCATGAGCCAATGAGATGTGGTGGGGTTAGGCTCTGGACCCATTCTTGGAGAAGAGAGCTGACTCCAAGGAGAGGAAACAGAAATACTCAGGCTAGAAGCTCAGGTCATTTCCTTGATGCCATCATGCCCTCTCCATGCCTTGAAGCAAACGACTGGCCAGATTTTGTATCTTGATATGCCAGAACAGGCAGAGAGAGGACAAAGGGCTGACACAGAGTGGGCATAAGGTCTCTGGAATCGACCCCTAGTTTTACTGTGTGTGTTGATCTACCCAAGGAAGGGTAGCAATCCCTGGGGCTGTGGGTCCTCATCTCCCCAGATACCCACCTGGGTAATATCGGGTGACCCCTGTGGCACTACCGAAAACCTGCCACAGCAGCGATGGGTCCTCCTTACGGTTCTCCACAAATACATCTTCCAGGGCTTCTGTCCAGTTGAGTTCATTCAGAATCACTGTGGCTGTGGACAGAGGAGGGAGAGGGCTGTGGGCACTCTGACACCATCCCACGTAGTAGGGGTTGAGAGGTTAGAACCTGGGGGACACTGTGGGGAACAAGCAAGTCTTGGAAGATCATAGCTACCTCTTGGGTAGCCTTCCTGTCCCATGCAACCTATCCTTCAGAGTCATCTCATATAGCCATGAATCTCACCATATCACCCTCCTTCTCAAGAACCTACCAGGGCTCCCCACTGCCTACAGGACTCCCCTCAGACTCCTCAATTTGGCAGTCAAAGCCCTCCATAACGTGGTCCTGACTTACTTTCCAGTCTCTCTGATTCTACTCCCCAACACCCTCTTCACTAATCCCTATATATTCCAGACTCATTCCTACCTTTGAGACTTTGCTAATGTTCTTTTTTGCTTTTTGGAAAATTCTTCTCATATACTTCTCCCTCTCTACTCAACCCTCAGCCATCTTTCTATGAAAATCCTACTTACCCTTCAAGGCCCAGTAAAATCCCACATCTTCCAGGAAGCCTTTCCTGATTTCCCCAACCCACCATGAAATCTCCCTCCTCTGAACTCCTATGACATTTGCGATCAGAATCGCATAGGTAATTTATACCATTTGGCTGTTCTCTTCTCTGTGTGTGGGTCCACTTTCCCCTAGACTATGAGCTCTCTGAGAGTGAGACCAGGATACTCTTTCTTTCTTTTCTCCTCTCAGATTGTGAGCTCCCTGAGGACTGGGACCTGGTCTATTCCAACTCTGCAAATAAGAACATTTAGAAGCTCATCACTGCTTCCTATGAAGAGGGGGAGTCAGGGCTCAGATTATAACCAGGGTCAGGCTCATTTTGGGTTGGCTATCTGCGCTCACTTTTGGGTTGAGCTTAAGGGGTTAGTTGATAGCCAAAGTCCAGAGACTCCAGCATGTTGTAGATCAAGCAACATCTAAGACATATGACAAAGGAATTGGGGGTACCTATTCCCTTTAGGATTGTCCCCTTGAGCCTTCTTGCCCCACTGAGCCTGTCCCAGAGAAGAATGGGTCTAGCTCCAGGGAGTTCACCCTACTCAATATGCACTGTAGGCCACTGGCCTGGCATGAAAGCAATTAAGGGTCTGCTGCTGGCACTGGAATTATTCAGCTATTAAGGCAGCTGATAAGCTGGAAGCCATTGGGCTCCATGATTAATCAGCTAGGGCTGGGAGCATTGGGTGAGGAGGAGGGGATGGGAGTAGGGTCATGACTTCCGGGGGGGTGCTGAACCGGGGCTGGAGCTGAGGGAGGGGGGCCCTGGATCTTAAATGAATTCAAGAGTAGTCACATGGGTGTACATACACCTACTCTGGTCACAGATGGGTTCACATAGATATACATGTCCAAGTATACCCACACCCACACACATACACCCCATCTCCAGTGACATGGATGTATGTGTATCCACAACCTCAGATGGACAATTGGACAATGATGTCTGTGGTAAGAATCATCTCATGTCTCTATAACACAAAGACTTCACTGTTCAAAAAGCCCTTTCACATTCACTCTTTTATTGTCTCTTCCCCATGAGAGGAGCAGAGCAGGGATTACTATCCCTTTCTTATGGATGAAGAAACTGAGGCTTAGAAATGGGAAATGACTTACCCAGTGAGTCTGTGGGATGACAGGAATCAAAGGACAGGATTCTTTCCATTGCATCATGCAAATATGTTTAGCCACAGATGCGCATACAAACCCACACATGTTAGACATGTAGACAGTAAGGGAGAAAATGTGTTCGTTGATCCCAGGCCCTGGTCTCAGACTGAGCCTGGCCATGGTCATAAACTGTCTCCTGAACCTCATTTTAGACTAAACTGTGAACTTGTCACAGCTTGAGCCATGAATCCCAAAGTAAAGGTAGAACGTATCCCATTGGAGATAAAGAATTCCTCTCTTGCCAAGCAGATCTCATGTTCAGTCCCTCCACCTATCCCATCAGGACCAGGAGGGGGAACACACACATACCCAAGACCATAGATTCAGAGATGAAGGAAACTTAGTCGCCCAGTCCTAGGATCATAGGGGGTCTCCAGTCCAAACCTTACATTTTACAGATGGAAAAACTGAGTCCCAGAGAGTGTAATGACTCGCCCAGAATCACACAGGCAGTAGCTAGCAGAGTGAGGATTTGAACCCAGGTTCTTTGACTCCAAATTTAATGCTCTTTCCACAATACCACACTGCTTCATGTATAAGCCCACACCCATACAACCAGATCATGCAGCATTTTTGCTCGTGAAATCCTCTGGCTGATCAAAACCTTTAAATCAGTATGAGCCCTGCCTTTGGGATCAGTTCCACACAACCACACATGGACTGGAACCATTAATGTAATTTTACCCTACAGTGTCTGTGGTAGCACAGAGACCAAGGCATTCTAGGTACTTTTCTGATCTTCTCATTCAGAAACAAACCTCTAAAAGTTTCAATCTTTTTTAAAAAAATCTACTTATTTATTTTTTTCTGGCTAAGCAATGGGGTTAAGTGACTTGCCCAGAGTCACACAGCTAGTAAGTGTTATGTGTCTGAGGTCACATTTGAACTCAGGTCCTCCTGAATCCAGGGCCAGTGCTCTATCCACTGCACCACCTAGCTGCCCCTAAAAGTTTCAATCTTTAGAACAGTTGAAGAGCTTTGATCAATAATTAACTAGCTTCATAGATCATTAGAACTTGCTGGGACCTTAAAACATACCTAGCCTAACTTGGCCTTTTCATTTGATAATTGAGGAAACTGAAGCCCAGAGCAGAAAAAGACTTTGCCCCAGGTCATCTATATGGTCAGTGTATATTTTGTTATTTGATGTGCTCCCTGGACATATGACAAAGGAATTGGGGGTACCTATTCCCTTTAGGATTGTCCCCTTGAGCCTTCTTGCCCCACTGAGCCTGTCCCAGAGAAGAATGTGTCTAGCTCCAGGGAGTTCACCCTACTCTCTCTTCTTAATTTAGAGAGTATTTAAAAAAATTCTCTTTAAGGAGAAAAAAAAACCAAACCTAGGTTAAGTTGCATTTAATTTGGAGTCGTCTGAGGATTCTCCCTGTGGGTCAGTGACTGTCCAGAGGAAAATGTTGGGCCACTTAGTTTTACTACTTCAGGTTCGACAGCTGTCACCTACACACCCTCCATGCCAATACCGCCCCTCTCCCCACAGCCATACATTTGGACATACAATAGTACACCTGCAGTAGACAACATTGAAGACTCTGGCAAAGATCCTTGCTGACATGCATATGCTTACAAATGCTCAATCTCACACAATGACACATGCAGGCTTACACCCCCTGAAGCCTGGAACACACACACACACACACACACACACACACACACACACACACACACACACACACCACACTACACACACCTCCCCCTACCAAGAAGCTTGTCAACTTCTGTGATCTCCCTACTCCTGCCTGAGCTGACTTTCTTCTTCACCCCACCTGCCTCCTCACCAGATCCCAAGTGTACAAACACATACCCACATATAGGCACCCTGAGTTAGGAAATGGGGGACCACCCCCACCTGAGGCAAGTGATTACAGATTTAATTACAAGTGACACAGTAAATAAAAAAAAAACTATCAAATGTAATTTGTGTGGGTAGTGAGGGGTGACTGGGGAGGGCGGGGCAGCCAATGTTTTAATTAGTGTGGCTGCCTTAGATAGTGCCCCTCTGCTGGCGCAGCCCCCAGGGAGGCAGGACCCAGGGGATTAAAATGACTCAGCTTCATCTTTCCCTGGGGGAGCTAGGTGTCCCTGCTTCCAAGCCTCCACATTGCCTGGGATGCCTCCTTCTCTCTCTGTCTCTGTCTCTGTCTCTCTGTCTCTCTCTCTGTCTCTGTCTCTCTTTCTCTGTCTCTCATTCTGTGTGTGTGTGTGTGTGTGTGTGTGTGTGTGCGCGCGTGCGGGCGCAATCTAATCTCTTTCCCCACATCCAATTCACACACTCAGTGTCTCTCCCTCTCTTTTCTTTTTATTCTCCTTCTCCTTCTAACTCTAACTTCTCCCTCCTTTGGTCCCATTCCTTCCTCTTTCCTTCTGTCCCTCCTTGATTTAAAAAGAGGTCTATTTTTCTACCTTTTCCAGATCAGAGGTCAGGAGCCCAAGCATCTCCCAGGGGTGTTCTTATGTTCTATCCAGACTCTCCGTTCAGTTTGGCCTCCCCCTCAGCCCCAGCTAGGGTCCAGCTCCCCAAACCTAACATTTTTCCTGGAGGGGGCTGATAAGAGGGAGTAGATGGCACAAGGATAGACTTGGACAGGAGTGTATCTGCAGGGGCATTTTCTCCCATCCTTGTGCTTCTAGCTTCAGAGTCCCTATCTTTGCAGCTGAGCTCAGAACATAGATTATAGAACACAGGGTCACAGACCATAGCTCAGTTGGTTCTTCAGAGCAGGAGACTGGGAATTTGTCATCTTTGGTTATGCCCTAGCTCAAGCAAAGGAACAGTTTAGAGCTAGAGAAGGGTAGAAAGGCTCTCTTGGGAGAGAAAGAAATGTTTGGGAAGAGCTGTATCCTGGGACTCTGTGTCTGTGTATCTGAACGTGTGTGCATGCTGGAAAGAAGGAGGCACCAGTAGGAGGCTGTGTGAATGCTCAACCCACACATGTATGAGGATGTGAGTGTACATATGCATGTGAGTGCATGAGAGAATGCTAGTGTGGGGCCCTTGGGTACATACTAGCATGACCGTGTATGCATGAAAATGTATAAGCACTGACCATTTCTTTATGTGTAAGTAAATGTATGATTATGGGTGTGTATCTAGGTGACTGTGTTTGTGATTCTGCATATGTGTATGAACGAGATATTATTTATGTATTGGTTACCATATGCATGAGCACAAAGAGTGACTATATATACATATGAGATCTGTGTGCGTAAATATGGATGCTGTTATTTTTAGCCATTTTTCAATCTTGTCTGACTCTTTGTGACTCCTTTTGGGGTTTTCTTGGCAAAGATACTGGAGTGGTTTGTCATTTCCATCTCCAGCTCATTTTACAGATGAGGAAACTGAGGCAGACAGGGTTAAGTGACTAGCCCAGGGTCATATAGCTAGTAACTGTCTGAGGCTAGATTTGAATGGCTAGTCTTTCTGACTCCAGGCCCAGCTCTCTATCCACTGTGCCACCTAGCTGCCCCAAATATGGATAATAATGATAGCATTTATCCAGTTCTTTAAGGTTTGCAAAGCTCTTTATATGTATCATTTTGTTTGAGCTCATTGGCCAATCATCAAGTCCCAAGGTGAATATCTCAGGGCCAGGAAAGGCCAGGAGCTTGGGGCACATGGAAGGGTGGCCAGGAACCATGAGCTCTAATCTAATATTCAGGTTCATTCTACAAGTGTGGATCCTACAGGAGCAGGGTTGATGTGCTCTCAGTGGACACAGCCTTGGCAGATGAAGTAAGTTTCTTTCCCCTCCTCCCCATGGCAGGCTCAGAGTGCTCTGGGGCTCTGGATCCTTACTGTCCTGAGCCCAGGCTTCTTGGAAGGCAATGTGGCATAATGGAAAAAGCATTGGATTTAGAGACAAAGGATCTGGGTTCAAATCCTAGTTTGCCTGCTTGTTACCCGTGTGATCCTAGGCAAATCAATTTACCTTTATGGGCCTCAATTTTCCATCTGTAAGATAAAGGGATTAGACTATATGACTTCTATTGTTCCCTTCATCTTTGATCTAGGAGCCTGGATTTATATTCACATTAATATAAATTTATATATATATATATATATATAAATTATAAATTTATAAATATAAATATATTTATATACATGGTGCTCTCAGTTGGGAGGTTTGGGGTCTGGCTGGATAGGACGGGAAGGGAGACCAAGGGGGCACTCACAGCCTTTGTAGATGTCCGTAGGGATCTGAACAGCCGTGTATGAGTAGTTGACCTTGTTTTTAAAGTTTGGGTCCTCAACGAAGTCCAGCTGCAGGGTACTGGGCTTCTCCCTCTCAAACTCCTCACCCTCGGGGTCCTCCTGAGAGAGAAAGAGAGAGAGAGAAAAGGGAAGACAGGCAGTGTCAGAGATGGTGAGGAGAGGAAGAATGAGGAAGAAAGAAGAGAGATAGACAGGGAGAAAGGGGCAGACAGAGCAATCTTAGTACAGTAGAAAGAAAGAACACTGAATTTAGATGACAGAAAGTCTTGAATTTGAATCCCAGCTCAGCCACTTTCTACCTGTGGACCTCGGGCAAAGCATTTAACCTGTTAGCTTCATTATTTAGAATATGAGCTGGGTGCAGAGATTCAAACAACAACCCAATTCAATGAACATCCATTTCTACTCTGTGCAAGGCCCTGTCCTTGGTGCTGGGGATACAGAGATGAGCACTGGATGTAGGTCTTTGAAGAGTTTATAATCTAATTGCAGGGGTGGGTGGGATGTGGGGGAGGAATTACATGTACATGATTACATGTACAGAAATAAGTGTGATCCAAGGAATAACTTGATAACCAAGGCAGCCATCTTCCTTAGCAAAAGGAACTTCAATGTTTCCTGTCAGTACAGAAACCAGTCCTATGGTGACAGCTTCAATTGCCCCTTCTAACTCTAAAACCTGTAACTCTGAAGAGGAAGAGACAGAATGAGACAGAGAGAGAAAGAGAAAGACAGAATCAGAGCTATAGAGACAAAGAGAAAGACAGAGATCTATTGAGAGAAATGGAGAGATAGAGACAAAGGAAATGATGGAGACAGAGATAAAGACAAATAGATATATAGTTGGGGGGACACCTATGTTTCCACACTTTAAAATGACAGGGTTAGATATAATGACCCTTAACATTTCTGCCAGCTCTGAAATTCTGTGATTTTTTTGGGGGGAAGGGGGAGGGAAAAAGTAAGAGAAAGGGACATAGAGAATGAGAAAAATGTGACATCCCAGGAAAGGGGCTGCTGTTGTCATTGTCACCTGCCATCTAATCTCCTGGAACCCCCTTCTCCTCCACCCCCACTGAGTAGAGTGCATAGATATATATTTATACACACACACACACACACACACACACACACACACACACGTATATTCCTTTCTCAGTCTCTGATGTGGGTGGGGGCAAGAAAAGGAAGGAGAAGAGAGCTAACCCTTCTTCCCATTAATGCTTCTCCAGTATTCTCCCCCCATCCCATAGACGGTTTAGAGCAAGGCTCACGGCAACCAACCATAACCTAGAGATGGCCTGGAAGCCACCTCGAGGGCTGGGAAAGTCTTTGAGAGGTAATTCTGTCCACGTACTACACTGGCTACATCCTCTGTAGAGTGCTTTCCTCTCCCCTGGCCTGAGTTTTGTGTGTGTATGTGGGGGTGTTGAGGCTCCTCATGGTCCCAGCTGGGATGTCTCAACTAGCACCTTATCAAATCTGAGAAAATCTCCAACCCAGTAAAAAAAAAAAAGGAAAAAGAAAATAGAACAACCTCCCCAAATCCTTGAAAATCAATTAGCAGCAAAAGGCAAGTCTCAGAGACCGAATTAAAAGGGAGATCGGCTTAGTGCTCTGTCAATAAGGACGCAGGCGACATTTAATTACACAACCTGATCAGCAAACTCAGGCAGAGCTTGCTTGGCTCCACACTCCCCAAATCCCCTCCATCTCCCCTCCCCCGCTGTGGTTTCCCAGGCAACAAAGAGTACCATCCTGCAGAGTCTGGGGCCCAGGTCCTAGTGCCTTGACCTCCACCTCTGGGGAAAGGGGCCCCAGTGACTGTCACCCCTCTTCACCTATGCCTGGAGCTGCTTGGTGGCACACATGGTCTTTCTGGACTCAGGGGGTTGGGCTGGGAGGGAGGGAATAGGCAGGTCTAGTGGGTATTTATAGGAGCCATAGTCTGGAGAGGGGCTGCAGTTCCCACCAGGCACAGGGGTGGGGGAAGGGCTTGAAAGGCTCCAGTTGACTTTCTAAAAACAGCGGCCGCCTGCCCCTGACAGGTGCCAATTATGGCGTTTCATGGGCATGGGCACGCACTGCAGAGCCAGCCACCCACTTCTGTGCCTCCTGGCTCAGCTGGCAGGAGCCAGTGTTCTAATTGGTGCATGGTGATGAGTGTGTGCGTGTGTGCGTGTGTGTGTGTGTGTGCGTGTGTGCGTGTGTGTGTGTGTGTGTGTGTGTGTGTGTGTGTGTGTGTGTGTAAGATAGCCCATCACTGGTGCAGGTGTATAACAGAAACAGGAGACACGGACAGAGACAGACAAATTGAGAAAGAAAGGGAGTTGAGAAGAAATAAAGGCAGAGACACAGGCAGACAGAGATAGAGGAAAAGAGACAGAGAAAGAGAGAGACAGTTAAGAGCCATAGAAAGAGGCTGAGGGCATGAAACCGGCCCTTGTTAGAGAAGCTAAGAGCCTCCTCAGGAGTCACGTCTCAAACGGTGGGGCTGAGCCACACTGACCCATGCACACTTTCTGCCTTGGTTCATGAAGAGTTAGGTCTTTCCCATCTCACTTTTCAACCTGATCTCCTACTGTTCCCCTTCACAAACTCCATGCCCCACTTAGACTGGGTGACTCAACATTTCCCGTGATCTGCACCCCAGGTTACAGAACCACAGGGATTACACAAAGGTTAGGCTGCATAAATCTGAAGTTCCACCTCTAAATCATACCCATCTAGTTTAATTCCTCATTTTACAGACTGGGAAACCAAGGCCCAGAGGAAGGCGGTATGGTATAGCCAAAGAGGGGTGCATCTAGAGTCATAGTTACTGGGTTTGAATCCTGGAGTTGCCTACTTATTATCCGCATTATTATTAATTAATAATTAATAGATAATTATTAATAACGATTATGGGTATTTACATAATGCCTGAAGGTTGGTAACATATTTTACATACATTATCTCATTCCATCCTCACAATACTCCTGTGAGGTAAATGCTATGGGCATTATTATCATCATTTTACAAATGAGGAAACTAAGGCTGAGAAGCTGAAGTGACTTGACCAGGGTCACACAGTTAGCACATGTCTGAGGTAGTACTGAAACCCAAGTCTTCCTGACTCGAAGGTCAGTTTCTCCATGCATAGAGTGAGACAGTATACTAGATGCCTTTTAAATTCCTTTCCAGGTCTGGATTCTTAGCATCTTAGAGACTTTCTCAAGGACACACAGTGAGAGTAGGGGTCCTCTGATGACAGAGGTATGTATGGAAGGGGAGGGGGAGGTTCTGTCTTTGATTCTAGGTGCCAAAGCCGTTTCTGTCAGCATGAAGATATGGCCTTGATCTCTGGAGGGGGGTGGTCTATCTGCGCTGTCTTAGAGGGATGCTCCATCACATATTTAAGTGAATACAGAGTTGGTTACACAGAGTGTTCTTAGGGGGAAAGATGCTTTTTGGCTTGAATTAAACCTGCCTGAGGGGTGATGGTGGAGTGGGACAAGCTGGGCCTGAGCTCATGGGCCAGGCCTCACCTCCTGGGGAAGTGCTGTATTACCCACCCATCTAGGTCCATTTCTCTCTAGTAACGGCTATGTGCTTACATGCCAGGACCTGTATTCTGCTATGGTTCTCTAGCTACCTCTTATCACCGGTGGGTATGGGCACAGAGCACAGATACGTGCCTTTGGGCCCAGACAGCCATAAGCACATACACACAGGCCTGTCGGGCCCTTGAAATCCCCAGGTGACAGCAAAAGCCAGGAAAATGGGCTTTGAGGAGCCGTCTGGCCTCCAGATAGCAGGTGATGGGTTCTGAGCTGTCACTGAAGATGTTTAAATCTGAAGAGGCATAGAGGGTGGTGGTGGTTGGTGAGGGGACAAGAAAACCCCTCAAATGTCAGTGGTAGATGAAGGGCGCTGGAAATTTTAATCTCCCAACTTTTTAGGCGAATGTGACATTTGGATCCCTCGCAGATAAGCTATCAGCTGGAGAACTTTCTCCTTTCTTCTTCTTTCCCCTCCCAACCCCCACCTCCTGTCTGGTAATTTAAAAATAAATGGTCTAGAAAAAGCTCTAAACAGTTACCTTTGGCAAAGATTAAGAAAATAAGCAGCCCACTATTGCTGTGGTTTTTATTTATAATAGGATGATTGCCAAGCTGGTGACTGCAGTGGGGGCTGCCTCTTCCATGCTGCCCTCTGGGCTTGTGCTGACCATATGCTTCCCCAGGAGGACAAGCCAGGGTCCATTATCCAGGAGCTCAGGCTCTGGCCCCTCTCTGTGTAAGTGATGAGTGCCGGGTGTGTGGGGACGGGACAGGGAGACGCGACAGGGAGACGCTGAAGCAGAAGGAAGGGGGCTGGGCCTGTCCGAGGCTGACAAGGCTAGGGAGGCCTCCGTCACTCAGCTAGCTCTGGCCTGTGTCCCGGGGGTGGGGGTGGGGGACCAGAAGAATCAGGATGAAATAAAGCTCCCTGGTTTATATTTAATGCACTGATTGCTAAAATTATAGCATGGAGCTGCTGGGAGGGGGGTAAGGAATTAGAGTCAGTGTCTAATTAAAGGTTCACTCCTCATTTGAATTTCAGATTCTAGCTTTAATTTTAGTAACTTCTCTGGGAGCAGTAAAGACTCAGCCAAGGGGAAGCACACCTGCTGTATGACCACCCACTCTTTTCTCTGCCCCTTGGCCTCCTCTTCTTCCTCCCCCAGCTTCATTCTTATCTTGCAGAACAGCCCCCCTCCCCCATGTTCACCAATGCTCTTGGGAGCCTTCCTGTCGCAGACGGAAATGGAAAAACTGACCTTTCTCCTTCCCCCCTTCCCTTTTTTATGCTTCAAAGATTTGTTGGAATTCTACCTCTTCCAGGAAGCCCTCCCAGATTGATCAGAAGATCAATCTTCTTTGGGGTAAACCTGGTCTGGATATCAGAGTGCTTCTGGTTGTCTCCTCTATGCCCTATGAATGTATTCACTGAATGACTGATTACTATCAGGGCATGGAGAACAACTTACAAATTATGCTTCTGTTTAAGCTTCTATTTGCTTAAAGGGGAAGAAAGTTGCTCAAGATTACATAGTGGATCAGTTGCAGAACTGTCAATGAAACTGGGGTCTTCTGACTCCTGGGCCAGGGATATTTCCACCAGACTGCACCATCTCTTCTTCTCTAGTGGATGCTGGCCAGGGTTATTCTGCAGCTGGGATACATGAAGAGACATTGCCTGTGTGTTGTTCTGGGTTGTGTTGGGGCAGGAAGAGAATGGGGTCTTTAATGGTAGAGACTGGATTTCAAGGTGATTCGGAGTAGAGAAATACTCACCAGCTCAGCGTCTGCTTTGGAGTCATAGTACTGGATATCTTCTTCCTGGAAGGGGAAAGAGACATGGCCCCATCAGAACTCTGCAAAAAATGTTTTAGCCTTCCAAGTTTTCCCCTTCCTTCTCCTCCATCTTGGTCTCTCAGAAGCAGCTCTGACAGCCTGTGGGAACATGGCTCACCAAGTGGTCCTCTCTGCTCTATTGTCACTAAGAATCCTTTCTCCTAGGTATATGGATGCTGCTACAGAGAACCTCTGATTGCTGGTGTGTGTGTGTGTGTGTGTGAGAGAGAGAGAGAGAGAGAGAGAGAGAGAGAGAGAGAGAGAGAGAGAAAAGAAGAAGAAGAAGAAGAAGGAGGAGGAGAAGGAGGAGGAGGAGGAGGAGGAGAGAGACTGAGAGATAGAGAAAGGAAGAGAGCAAGAGTGAGAGTGAGTGCAAGAGAGACAGAGAGAAAGAGAAACAGAGAGAGGGAGAAAGACAGAGAGAGAAAAGAAGGAAGGGGAGGAAGGAGAGGAGAGGAGAGGGAGAGAGGGAGAAAGAGAGAAAGAGCAAGCAAGGGAACAAGAAAGGGAAAGAAAGAGAGGGGAGAGGGAGGAGGAAAGAGAGGGAGAGAGAGAGAGAGAGAGATGATGAAATGCAGAGGAAACTGGGTGATTGGAGGTGCTGGTAAGACTGTCATAATTAAATTTGACATTCCATCAGGAGGGATAATTGAAGGGCACAGAATTAAAGGGAAGCGTGAGGAACTGATGGCTTTGGGCCATGGTCAGGCCCCTCCCCCTGAAACTCCAGGAAAGCCCACCCTCATCTTTTCTTCATTAGACTCCCACAGGGTGGGGCTGCTTTACGGACAATCCCCACTCTAATCCTTCCACTTCAGCCTAATTCTCCAGAGGCCAGGCCCAGGGACCTGATCTCTGCATTCTCCAAAGGTTTCTTTGGGGTTAGATAGAGTACTTTAACTCTAGGGTCCTACCAAGAGAAGGCTTTCTAGTTTCTGATGAGAAGGATGTCAGACACATCACCAAAGTCATTTACAGACCAGTTTTCTTATTGGATCTTGTCTGGCCTGGGATGGGAGAAAACCTGGCCAGAACACTGTTTCCAGAAGCTTCTAGCCCAGGACAGATTCTGCACAAGCCTTCAGCCCAAATACACAGCCATACACAGACCTAGAGGACCCTAAAGCTCCCAGCCCTGGCCAGATGCATGGATTTAGGCCCTGACATAGGATTAAGGGACTTAATGCTAAAAGAGGCTTTAGAGACCATTTAATTTAGCCCTTTCATTTTACAGATGAGGAAACTGAGGCTTAGAGAGGTTAAAGTCACAGGGTATTAAGTATCAGAGACAGGTTCCTTCTAATTATGGATTCAGTGCTTTCCACTAACTCCAATGTCTTTGGGGACAGGTGCATACAGGCCTAAGCCCTGTCCTCAGGGACAGACTCATGGACATGTTGCCTATGTCTAGGACACCCAGACAGATGGATGGGGCAGAGAGTCACCTGGGGTGCAGGTGGGAAGGCACAAAATCTATAAACCCAGATGCCCTGATGAAAGGGAAGATCTTAAATGGGCTCCAGGCTCCTACCCTGCACATTACTCTTCCCTCCCATTCTCCAGATCCCATAACCACAAGGGCTGATTTCCTCCTGCGGAACCATGGCAGGTGGCCCGTCAGCCAGCCAGTCAACAGAAACTTATCATGTGCCAAGTATTATGCTAGGTGCTGGAGATACAGAGTGAAAAAAAACCCCACCCAGCCCGAAAAACCAAGTCAAGGTCTCTCCCCTCAGAGCACTTACAATTGAACGGCTGGGATGGTTAGGAATTGAAGAGGTATAATCATGAGAACAAGGAGCGTTCTCCTGCCCAGCTGAATGTTGGTGAGGTAGGGGGCTCTGAGGAGGGCACAGACTCAGAGGCTGTCCTGAGGTGGCCAGCTGTCCAGAATGTCTTCCCTCTTTAGAAGTTTTAGAGGACCTAAATTGGCTGCTGTAGCTTGGCCCCAACCCAGTGAATGGCAGGTCTGCCATCTGGACCCAGTGTAGTCCATGGAGGTCACTGTGGCCTGGCCCGGATGCACTGTCCAGGGTTGTTGCTTCCTGAATGTGATGCAGGATGTGGCTGTCAATGTCGCCAAGACCCAGCAGCGGGCAGTGCTGGCTGCTACCTGGACCCAGTGCCACTGTGAGGTAAGATAGGACGCCAGTCATACTCTAATGATGGAGGGCACCACTATGCTGATCTAGTGCAATTATTAACACCACTTCCCATGCTCCTAGTGCCCGGACTCTGTTCCAGAGGACCCACTCATTGCTTTGTAGAATCCCTGCCAAGCTGTCCCTGCCCCCCAACCTGAGCCACAAGCCAGAAGGATGGGTCCCAGACACTCTCTCTTGTTCAGAATTCATCTTAGAGATGAAAGAAAAGATAATGGAGCTTGGGGGTAGTGATGGAAAGAGGAGGAAGGGAAAGGAAGAGGGAAGAGGAGGGAGGAAGAGAGAGAGAGAGGATGGGAAGGAGGAAGAGGGAAGAAGGAGGAGGAGGGAGGGAGGAAGAGAGAGAGGAAAAAAGAGAGAGAAAAGGAGAGAGAGAGAGAGAGAGAGAGAGAGAGAGAGAGAGAGAGAGAGAGAGAGAGAGAGAGAGAGAGAGAAAGGAAGAGGAAAAGAGAAGGGGGAAGTGAGAGAGGGAAAGGAGGGGGGAAGAGGAATGAGGAGAGAGGGAGGGAGGGAGGAAGAGAGAGAAAGAGAGAGAGAGAATGATGAATTGACTCCATATCCTCTAATATCTTTTATTAAAAGTCCAGTCATTATGGGAATGTACTTATTAATTATCTGTGATTTGTTGTGAAATGTGATAGGTTTACAACTTGAGAAGAAGGAAACACAATCATCACTCCTGCCAGAAGCTCCCTCCCCTTGTTTCTTTCGACCTAGCTCCGCCCTGTCTCCATCACTGTACAGTTAGTCCTGGGGCCTGGGTTCCCAGCCATCTGCATGCCATAATTACCTAGGCCCCCAGGAGACCCATAACACAAATGGGCTAATTTCATGTTTAATGACCTTTAATCAGGAGTGAGTGTGATGGCCTGGCCGGTGGCGAGGTGGGCACCTGGTGCTGCTAGAAGCTGCCCCAAGCCTTGTACTTTTTCTCTTATATTGTTGGGGAAAAATTTGAAATAAAAGCTGGAGGATCAGAACTAGGCCCTCCTCCTTTTTCCAGACCTGCCTGATGAATTCTTCCTCCTTCTCCTCCCATTTCCTCTTCCTCTTAGGCATTTAACATCCCTCTAGGATATTAGGGAGTGGGGTGAAAGTGGGTCCTGGCTGGGGATTCCCACTGGGGGCCTGGTGCTATCTGTGGGTTGGATGAACCAGGCCCCTCTGCCCTAGGAGGGGCAGGAGAGAAGCTGCTTTGGGACAGTTCCTGGAGATCTTCCCAGTGTCCTCACCATTATTGCCAGAGGAAACCAAGAAAGGGAATCCCCTCCTTAGGACCCCCCCCCAAGCCAACCCTTCACACACATATATATAGAATGACCCCCTATCTCCCATAATGTACATATGTGTATATACAAACACATACACAAACATAACTCTCATATACATGCACATAACCCCACATATGTGTGCCCTCATGCACACATGCACACAGCTGCACAGAGGGACTGGAAGGGGCTCCAGACCTGTGATTTCACTTCACAGGGAACCCTCAGATGAGGAGACCGTTCTACCAATGCAGGTCGGCCCCTTTCTCTGCAATTTGTAAAGAGTGGCCTGGAGCATCACAGGTAAAGTGATTTGCTCTGGGTCACTTTGCACACATTTGCATATATAGTCCCCTTCCCCTCCCCTTCCTGGCCCTCTCCCTCCTTCCTTAGGGAAGTAAGCACTCACATTCCACAGCTATCACTCATAGCACATTCTTTCCCCTTTAATCTCTGAGTGGCTTGGGGACCTCAAAGTTTGTCTCAGGGTCCCTGGGGGCCCCATCCCTAGGCCCCTCATTCCCTCTTACTTTCCAGATTCTTGGCATGGGCAGGTCTTGCTTCCCACACTATGCTCTGGGGAAACTCTGGTTCCTTGTCTTTTAAATTTGGGGAAACTGAAGTTGGGGCAGGCCAAGACCATTTCTCTCCCGCCATGCCCTGTCCCCCAATTCCTTCTCCCACTCAGCCCCTACACCTCCAGCCAGTATTCACTTTCCTAGTTCATTTTCCTTCTGCCACTCACCTTGTGCCCATTTCCCACCCGCTCAGTCAATAAACTTGTTGATTCCCAATACACTGAGGGAAGCCAGGGCAGGTTGGGGTAAACTCCCATTAAAGGACATCTGACCCAAGTACACTCTTGTGCCATGCCCTGGTAGTAGAGCAGCTGGGACCAGAGTCTGCCTGGCTTTGTGGTAGATGAGTTTATGGTGGTGGTGGTGGTGATGGGGCAGTAGCCTCGGTCAGAGGTTGTTGAGAGTGCGAGGCTACTGCTTTCCTGGGAGTGGAATGTAAGCATTCTGGGACCACAGCCAAGGACTGCTGTGGGAGCCATTGCCATAGTTTGGTATATTAGAGAGAGCGCTGATGTATGAATCTAAGGATATGATTTCTAGTCCTGACTGCTCCTCACCCTTGGTGTGAGCTGAGACCACTCCCTTCACCTGCTCCACCTCAGTTTCTTTATCAGTAAAATGAAGGAGGTGGACTAGATAATTTCTAAGGTCCTCCCTAGCTTTAACATTGTATTAAAGTGTGCATTTCTAACAAATGTTGGGGAAGAAATGGGAACCCAAGGGAGAAAAGCAATGTCTGAACAGGCTTTCTGAACCCTGGGTGTGAGTGGGGTAGTGGGAGGGAACAGCAGCTAAGTACCTTTCCCATGGTTCTCCTGGCTCTGTGCACACATGGGCTGTATGGAATGATTGCTTGGATCCAAAATGAAACTGGCTTCTCTAATCTCTAATTCCCTGTCTCTCTACTCTGGTTGCTTCCATTCTATTTTCAGAGTAGGGGTAGAGACATTTGGTCCTAGACTCAAGACATGGTTTGGGGCAGGTAGAGTAGATGTCCTTTATCTGTCTTTGGCCCAGTTGGGGACCTGTTCTGTACTGATTAATAACAGTTATGCCCGGTGGGCTCCAAGTCACTTAGACAGGGGCTGTGGTCTTCTACTCTGACCTCCCACAGGACATCTCGTCCACATCCCACCTTCCCAGTTCCCCAGCCACTCAGGAGAAGCTGGTCCTAGTCTTAGCCCTGATACCCACTTGCTGTATGGCTTTAGGCCATCACTTTTCTCTGAGATTCAGTTTTTGTATCAGTCAAACGAGAGGGCCTAATTTCTCTGATCTCAAGACCTCATGCATACTTTGGCTTTCCAGCCTGACCATTCTACACTGCCCCATACCTCACAGCTTCCTGGACACCACTTTCTTCTCTGAATCCACCCAGGATTGAATGCTTCTCCAAGGGTTTTGTCCTGGAATCCAGAGTTCTTTCCTGTTGCTGTTTTTATAAACCTTACTGATATCTTCTAAACTCCAGCTGCAGGCACCAAGTCCCATGCCCCTCAGTTTGCATTCAGAGACCAGCTGCCTTGATTCCTAACTCCCTATCTCCCTTCTTCAGTTGCAACCTCTGTCTCTTAGTGACCAGGTTTCTGTGTATGTGAACTTGGGCAAGATTGACTATCTTTATTGGTTGCCCATTCATTTGCATGTCATAATCTGGACAATAGGCATTCTACATCTAGTTGGTTTTTCTTGTGTGGATAGTTAGGGTGAACTCCTTGGAGTGAGAGTAGATCTCATTTGGGAGGGTCTATATATTTCAGGGCTTAATGTAATCGGCCATATGCAAACAGGAGCAACTGGAGGACCTTACCAGCTATAGTAAATCCCTCTTCGATATTGACTCTGCATTAGATAGCCTCCATGGCATATGTCTCCTTGTTTTATGCTGATTGATGGTAATAATCAGAGGTTCTTAGAACAAAGTGATCTCTATGGGTCATATCACTCAAGGAATCTTTTATGATTTAGACACAGGCATGTGAAACAATTTGATTGGGAAGAGTCTTTAAAGTGGTGGCAGTTTGCTCTACTGAATCAAATGCCTTAAAAAAATAGTCAACAAATAGTAAGCTCAGTGGGGTCTTGTATTTTCAGTGTATAATTGTAAAGATGTGATCTGATGCAGAATTTGCTTGCAAAAACCTGACCATTTTCTTGTTATAAAGTCAAGGATGACCTTAAGGTATATACATATTATTCTCATCAAAATTTTATAAAAAATGGGAAAGTAGGCATATGGTCAGTAGTTAACAATAGTCTCTTGATTACCTTTTTTCAATGGGTTATACTCACATTCTTACTTAATCATAGCCTATAACCATCCTCCCCCAAACATACAAGTAAAAATAATGTTGCCATCACCTCAAAAAACCCTAAGACCCAGTATACTCTTTCATGGTAGTCTCTTTCATTACGTGAAGGGCCCTCCGAAGACAGTGAATACAACCCACTGTGAAGAGGAATCCCCTTTTCATACCACCATTCACTAGATGACCGCTTGGTCTTCTAGCCTCTGCCGGGGAAATCTTTGCTTACTTGTGTAGGAGCTACATTCTAACCTTCTCTCTTAAAAGAAATTTAGGTTTATTTTATGTTCAGGCCTAAATTCTCTCCCTTCCATTCTCCCTATTCCAACTGAGAAAGCAAGAAAAACAAAACATGTATAGTCAAGCAAAAAAAAAAATTCTCCATTGGCCATGTTAAAAAAAATGCTTCAACCTGCACTCCAACTTCATCGTCTCTCTATCTAGAGGTGGGGAGCATGTTTCATGAGTCTTCTGGAATTTTGGTTGGTCATTGTGTCGATCAGAGTTTCTAAGTCTTTCAAAGTTGTTTGTCTTCATTGTATCGTCGTTATATAAATTGTTCTCCTGATTCTGTTCATTTCACTTTGAACCAGTTCACACACAAGTTTCCATGGAGCCACACCCTTCATTATTTCTCACTTCACTTTAGTATTCCATCACATTACCTACCGCCACTTGCTCAGTCATTCCCCAATTAATGGGCATCTCTTTGGTTTTCATTCTTGGTCACCATGAAAAACTGCTATAAATATTTTTGTATTATGGGTTCTTTTCCTTTTTCTTTGATCCCTTCAGGTATAGACCCAGTTGTGGTATCACTGGATCAAAGGGTACGCACGTTTTAATAGCTTTTCAGGCATAGTTCCAAACTGCTCTCCAAAATGACTGAACTAGTTTACAGCTCTATGAGCAGTGCATTAATGTAGCTGCCTGCTTTCCTATGGCTCCTCCAGCATGTGTCATTTCCCTTAAAAAAAATCAGCTTTGCTAATCTGATGAATTTGCTTGTTTTACTTTGCCTTTCTCTTAATTATTAGTGAATTAAAACTTTTTTTTTTTCACATGACTATGGATAGCTTGGGTTTCTTCCTCTGAAAACTGCCTATTCATATCCTTTGACCATTTACCAATTGAGGAGTTTAGCCCAGGTTTCTCATTTCAAAGATGAGGGTATTGAGGCCCACAGGGTTAAATGATTTGCTCAAGGTCACATAGGGAGTAAGCGGCAGTCTTGAACCCAGCTTTGCTGATTGCTAGTTCAATACTGTACCACCAAGACTCAACTTCCTAGAGTGTGAGCTCTAGTTGGGTAGGGACAAAGTCTTATATAAGCTTTTTGTCTCTGCCAGTTCTCACTGCAGCTTTTGCATATAGTCTAGTGTCAAGGACTTTAAGCTGGAAGAGAACTTAGAGATCATAGAATCCAGCTCCCTCATTTAGAGAGTAAATAGTCTCGAAGAAAGCTAAGTGACTCACTCAAGGTCACTGAGTAAGGCCCCCTGACTCCTCATTCAGGTCTCTTTCCATAAGGCCACACTGCCTTTTTTGAGTTCTAATCACAGATTGGCCACTCATTCACTGTGTGATATTGTTCAAGTCCCTTGCCTACTTTGGGCCTCAATTTTCTTCTTTGTAAAGAGGGAGTTGGGTTAGATGATATCTAAACTCCTTTTCAGCTCTGACACTTCTGAGTCTATGCCTCTAAGCCTGTTGCCTTCCACTACTGCAGGTCCTGTGGCTGTTTGCTTTGAGAAATCACTGTTTGCTCAGCTGTAACTATACCTCTTCCCCAGAGCCGCTGAGGCTGGGATCAAGACCAAGCTAGCAGCTTTCTGACCTTGGCAGGAGGGGTGGCCTTAAATTGAGCACATGAGGGTAGTTATTCCTACACCAGGCATTTCTCTTTTCTGAGATCTTTGGCTGGGGTTGAGAGGAACCCATCCCAAGGAAGCTAGGCTAAGGGAATAAGTGTCCAGGTGTTCTTTTTCTTCTATGGGTGTTCAAATGAGGGAATTCCTGGCCTGAACCTGGCTCTGTTCTGCTTCATAAGGGCATAAAAGCTAGGTCAGGGGCTGGGATATGGACTGAGGTTGTGCTGGGACCAGTTTGGGAGTATGGACTGAAATTGGGGTCGGAGTTAGGGCTGGGATTAGTGCTTGGTTAGGGTTGTTGGATTAATGAGCATCATGGTTAGAGTTAGAGAGGAGTTCTTATGCAGACCTGGGGTCATGGCCAAAGCTGAGGTCCAGCTTTGAGCTTGGGCTTTCATCAGAGTTGAGGGTGGGGCTAGGGTTATTGTTAGGGCTTGGTATCAGCTTTAAGGCTAGATTGGGGACAAGGCTGGGATCAGGAGCAGGACTAAGTATTTTGGTCTTAGACTCTACTCTAGTTGAGTCTAGGTTGGAGTTAATGACAAGTTTCAGGGTGGGGTTAGACAAGACTGGAGCCAGGTTCAGGTTTGGGTTGGGGCTTGGCTGCTAGATGGCCTTAGGATCAGGGTCAAGGGTCTTGGGTTGGGTTTGGGCTAGGGTCAGTTCTATGACTGAGGTTAGGGCTAGGCTCAAGGCAGAGCTGGGACCAGTCTATACAGCCAGCAGGCATTCTTATCCTGGCTGGGATCAGAGAGCATAATGAAAGCTGACATTACATCAAACACAATCAGGAGTCTCGGTTGATGAAGATCATTCCTGAACACACAAACTCATTAAACTGAGGGGAAAAATATCAATTCTACACACTCTCTGGCAAAAAGAAAATGTGATTTGTTATCTAAAAGGGGGTTATAAACACGGCTCCGATGCACTTTCCCTCTGTAATGAAAACAAGGCTGGAAATGGTGAGTTGACTGCAAATTAGTGTATTTATTTTATTTTCTAACTTTTTAGGTAAACCTTTTACAAGGACAAAGGCAAAGATACAAAAGCATGGACTCTGAGCAGCCTCCAGGTTGGTTACCACCAATTCTGCCATTCCTCAGCCTGACAGCTCCATTCTCTGCCTAGTCCAAGGCTCAGAGCTTTTTTAGAGTCGTGATTCCAGTCCAGAACCCATCGCCCAATCTAGAACCATAGCTATAGACCAGAATTCATCTCAGAGGACAGATCCCACAGCTCAGCAGATAAGATTTCAAAGGGCATATTTATTATATACTTAAACCCTGTACAAACACTGTAACAGTAGTGACCTGCATACAGTTAATGGGCTAGCCACAAAAGTAGTAAATTTAATTCAATCAAAATTCATTGAGGGTCTAGGGTGAAAGCAGCTAAATTTAGGTAAGGCTATAAACACAAAATAATAACTCCTTGCCCTCAAGGAACTTAGATTCTATGAATTCTTATCTAAAATAAATATCTAAAAAAATAAAATCCAGTTAAGATTAACTGCTTACTTCTTTAGTTCTTTAGCAGCTGGAGGACCATCAAAGACAATAGCTTTAGGATGATTGCTGGCCATAGTGCTAAATCACCTGATTTCTCTGGTGTTTGCAGAATATCCACTCTACCTTGACTGTGAGGCCAAGTCTTCTATAAGACTTGGGTACGCCGTCATAACTCCCACTGATTATCAGTTACACTGGCCTCCTCCCAAACTGTGGGCACTCCAAGACTTGATTTGCAAGGATATCTTTGAAAGATTTTGTCTATTGAAGGTCAGCCTGTCTTTCTGATCCTGGGAAGGTGTGTCTTGTCTTTCTTGTGACAAGATCCTTGTGACTTTGTGTTTCCATGGGGAGCTGAAGAAGGAACTGGGCTTCCACACTTTCTGACATGAAACTCCTGCCTCCACCAGGAATGACAGCAGTATTGGTTGGGGTAGGGCCAGGTTGTCAGTAATGCCAAAGCTCCCATAAAATATCTGCAGCCATATGAGACAATGACAGTCTCTCTCTTTATAGCAGCACCCTGCCTCCTCCCCCTTTCCCTGGGGGAAAGGACTTTAGAGAAAGAGAAAGAGATCATAGAAGCTGCCTGAGGGACTGAGGAAGAGGCTGAGATCAAGGAAAGAGGGGGTGGGGAGGGGCAGAGACACAGAGAGAGAGTGTGAGACCAAGAGACAGCAAGGACCAGATGGACACAGAGACAGAGACACGTAAGAGATAGAAACATAAAGAGAACATACATAAAAAGACAGCATCATAAGGCAGAGAGACAGACATATAGATAAACACACACAGAGAAATGGAAATGGAGAATTGAATGTGTAGCAAATGGAACTCCTATTAGGAATTCCTGTTAATGGAATTGATGGAACGTGGGGGTGAAATGGGGCCGTCTGCCAGCAGAGTCTGCTGGTCTGGCCCCCCTATGGACACACACATGGTGCTCATCTGTTACTCTTCATGGCAATTTTGCTAAACCAATGCAGCAGATGGAAACTTATTCTCCTAATACATGCCTGTGACCTGCCCTACCATCATGTAAATAAATACATGTGCACATAAATAATAAAATACATACATGTGCAAAAAAACCCCACAAGAGGAATAGAAGTTTATGAACACATATGCAAATACGCACAAAAACATCTGTGTATGCTCACATGTATGCAGGAGGCCTGGAGGACCCAGAAGAGACAAGTGAGGGTAGGGCCAGGGACCACAGAGTTGCAGAAGGAGCCGAAGGTTTTCTGTTTCAGGGATGAAAATTTTTAGTTTGGGTGGATTGTTGCATGTGCACATGTATGCATGTATGTATGTAAATTGGGGGAGAAGATCTCTGAGAAAAGCAACAGTAATAAACATTACATTAACCAGAAAATGGCTTATAAAAAGTAATATTTCCAAGGCCTTCTATGCAGTGCTGCCAGGTGCTGAGGTTAGGGGTTAACTCTCTCTCTCTCTCTCTCTCTCTCTCTCTCTCTCTCTCTCTCTCTCTCTCTCTCTCTTCCTCTCTCTCTCTCTCTCTCTGTCTCTCTCTCTCTCTCTCTCTCTCTCTCTCTCTCTCTCTCTCTCTCTCTCTCTCTCTCTCTCTCTCTCTTCCTCTCTCTCTCTCTCTCTGTCTCTCTCTCTCTCTCTCTTTGTCTCTCTCTGTCTCTCTCTCTGTCTCTCTCTGTCTCTCTCTCTGTCTCTCTCTCTGTCTCTCTCTGTCTCTCTCTGTCTCTCTCTCTGTCTGTCTGTCTCTCTCTCTCTCTCTCTCTGTCTCTCTCTCTGTCTCTCTCTCTGTCTCTCTCTGTCTCTCTCTGTCTCTCTGTCTGTCTGTCTCTCTCTCTCTCTCTCTCTGTGTCTCTCTCTCTGTCTCTCTCTCTGTCTCTCTCTCTCTCTCTCTCTCTCTCTCTCTCTCTCTCTCTCTCTCTCTCTCTGTTTCTCTGTCTCTTGGCTTACCCATCCACTATGATCCCTGGCAGAAACAAGGATGAAGGCACCTTCATCTCCTTCACTTCTGGCTTTGGGCCAGGCCTCCTCTGACCTGAGTGTCTAGTTCCACCGCCCCCAATTCTCCCGCTGCTCTGTTTTATTGTTGTAGGGTCAAAGTGCCTAATTCCTATGGTTCATGTGGCTGAGTGCTTGCCTTGTCCCCCCCAAGAGGTGAGCAGATTTATGCCCCTGTTCCAAGACATGCCTGTTATTTCAGGCCTCCCCAGAATATTCAGACTTTCTGGACACTGGAGGTTTCAACTGTTAGTGCTGCATGCTCATGTCTAGAGTTGGCAACAACTCTCCCAGACAAGATGGTGCAGAGAAATCTATTTTTTCCGTGATCAGTCCTCAGTGAAGGGGAAAGGTCTGGTTAAGAAAGGACTAAAGGAGGGGTGGGGAAAGATAGGGAAAGATAGGGGAAAGAAAGATGCCTCTGTGTGTGTCTCATCTGTTCTACCTTCACTGCGGATAACTCTTGAGTATCTGCTTCATATATTATCTGTGGCTAATGTCTGATCCCAGGCCAGCTCCTCAGGCCTCCCAACACCCTTCTGGGTCTTCCCCATTTCTCCTATTGTCAGTTAGAGTGAATACATTTTACTGAATCTGAGCCAGGTTGAATGAGAAAGCTATAATCTGTGGCTGAACACATAACACAGACACACACCCACACACCCACACCCACACCCACACCCACACACCCACACACCTGAATATGTAATTTGTCTCAAAACTATTGACAATTTTTTCATGGTTTTAAAATTATCTGTATCACTGCATATTACCATTATGAATAAGAGAATTTAGGGTTGGAAGGCACCTTAATGATTGGTTATTTGAGACAACCCTCTCGTTGTATTAAGACTCAGAGAGAGGGGAAGGGACTTGGTTAAGATCACACAGTTTATAAATGGCACACCTTGCATTCAAACCTAGCTGTTCTGATACCAGATATAGTGATCTTTCCACCATACCAGAGGGCCTCCTTTTGTTAAAAATTTATAAAATGGAATTAAAATACTTGCTTTAGAAGTTCATCTTCCTAATAGGAACTCAATTCTCTCTCTCTCTCTTTTTTTTTTGACAGGGTGGGATGGTACCAGACTGGGTCATTCACCCCGAACTAATCAGTCTCCATCCCTAGAAGGTCAGGCCCAGTGTCCAGGCCCTAGATGTTCCCTTTCCAGGAGAGGGCCCCCAGAGTAACTCCAGGTTCCCTTTACTGGAGTCTCTTTCTCCAGTCAGCTCCTTGGCTCTCCACCCCATGCGCATCCTTGGGGGAAGGGGAAGAGATGCAGGAAGATGTGCACAGGGATTTAATGGAAACCTTACTCTCTGCTTGCCAGTCTCAACCATCCTTTCCTGCAGAGGAGACTTGAAAGGAATAGTTCTTTCACTTTCTTCATTTCGAAATTAATATTTTAGCCTAGAGCTGATAAGCCAAGATTGAAAATTAGTGGATGGCCATGTAGGGGGAAGGATGGGGGAGGGGGGCTTATCCCTTGTTGGATGACAGGCAGACTGCAGAGGGAAAAGCTCCAGGTGGAAACTGGGGTTGGGACAGCCAGACCTTTTTAGAGTATATTATAGGCACCCCTCCAGCCCCGTTTATTCTGGGAGGCTATCAACAGTGATAAAGATTCCTAATAGGGCTAGTGGGAACCTCAGAACTCTCTCTGAACAGAAGCTCTGAAGTATCAGGCAAGGCCTCTCTAGAGATCATGGCCCTAGGCCCCACTGTGCTCAGCCTTGCTTCCATTCACTGATCACTGAAGAGGTGAAGCTTTTCCTTGCCTTGGTTTCCCTCATCTGCACAAAGGGGTGGAAAGTGGGTAGGATCTGTATTGGCACCCGTTTCTCTTTGCACTGTCTGTCTCCCATGCCTGGAACATCCTCCCTTTTTGCTTCTGCCTCTTAGGTGGTTCAGTTTTCTTTTAAGGATCGGCTCAAATGCTGCCTTCTACGTGTGGGCCCTTCCAATCTCCCAGCTGTTAATGCCTTTCCCATAAAATGACCTTGTATTTATTTTGAATTTGTTTCTGAACATGTTCTGTCCCCTAGCTAGATTGTAAGCTCCTCAAGGACAGGAATGGATTCACTTTTGTCTTTTCTGTCTAGTGTCTCAGTTTTGTCTTCTGTGAAATGGGAATAATAGTATCTATATTATCTATCACACAGGGCTGTTGAGTAGCTTAATCAACATTTATTAAGTGCCTACTGTGTACCAGGAATTATCTCCATTCCCTGATCCCTAAGGAGGTTAGGTGAAACCTTAGTTTTCCTCATCTACAAAATGGAGGTGGAAGTAAGGAAGCTCTTTCTTGGTGGACAGATGTGTTAAATGCTTGTTGATCGACATTTGATGAGATGCTACGGAAGAGTATCACCAAGAATTGAGTCCTCCATCTTGTCTTAACCTAGATATAAGGTTGGAATGTAAGGAAGGAGGAGGGACAGACAACTTGGAAGGTGTTTCTCCTTCAGTGACCAACATAGAATTCTGAATTCAGTTCCCAGTGTGTGGGTTGAGGAAGGATTGATGAGGGGAGGGCTGTCTTTGGAATCTCTCCCACATCCCACGACTGTGGTAACTCATAGGTCCTCTCTTAGACTGCACTACCCAGGCATACTGCTTCTGTTTCTGAAATTGCCGGTTGAAGCCAAATGGTCCTTGAGTGGCCAGGGGCTGGCAGCGGGAGGAGGCAGGCAGCAAGGCCGCCGTCATCCTCTGCCCTAAATTGTTATTGGTACATTCTGCACCTGTTGCCCATCTGTGGGAAGTGCTGGTTTGAGGGCCAGGTCCCACTAACGAGGATTATTGCATTTACTCCAGAACCCAGCCGTCCTGCCAATGTTCAGCGGAGCCTGATAGGTTAGTACAGGGCTGCAGCCATCAAGCCCCCTCTATCTCCTCTGCATAGAGATTAGGTCAAGGGACTGTGTAGGGAAAAAAAAGGTTTGGATTGGAAGACAGAAGAACTGGGTTCTAATTCTGGCTCTACCATTAACTTATTTTGTAACCTTGGGCAAATTATAGATGATCAGAACTCAAAGAGGTATCAGAAATCAATCAGTCCAACCTCTTCATTTTACTGATGGGGAACCTGTGGACAAGGGTGGGGAAGGTGCTTATATGATTTAGAGCTAGAAGGCACCTAGAGAGTCACACCCTCTTCCAATTTTACAGATGAGGAAATAGGTCCAGAGCGAGAAAGACACTTGCCAAAGATCACACAGCATTAAGTGGCAGATCAGGAACAAGAATCTTCCATGCAGCCATGGTGTTTCTAAAGTTGAGAAGTAGTCCTTGGTGCTGACCACTGCCTCCTTGTACCTGGGCCTGTCATGCTGTTTCCCTGTCCCCACCCCCAGTAAGGAGTTGTTCCTGTTGACCCCTCTGCACTTGGAAACTTTCCTGTCCCGGATCTCAACCCTAAGGTCCAGCTTCTGCATCTTCTTAAGTAATAGCTTATTTCATGGATGCAGAGCCTCTAAAATGATGTTTTTTCAATCCTGGGTAGCACAGGAGCCCTCTGGAGACGATGTCCCCCCTGGCTCTTCACTAATGGTAAGAGGAGAGGGAAGGCTGTGGTAAGACAGGCTTAGGGTTCAGAATGAGAGGTGGTAGTCATGTGGTCCTGTGATTTATTGTGTTTAATTCTAGATCCCACATTTTAGGGAGAACACGGACAAGGGCAGCAGCAGTCAGGCTACTGAGAGGACTGGAGGATAGACTGAAGGAGCAGGAGATGTTAAGTCTGGATAAGAAACAACTTAGGGGAAATATGACCAGTGCCTTTCTGTATCTGAAGAGCTGTCACGTGGAAAAGGGATTAGTTTTGTTCTGCTCGCTCCTGGAGCAGGACAAGGAGTAGGAGCAGGAGCCAGGGAGCGGAGTCTGACTCAGTTTAAGAACAGACATTAACCCTTGGTCTTAGCCAGGGGCCAAGAAGCCTTAAGAGAAATATCCCAGTGACTAGAGCTGTCCATAAGAGCATGAATGGATTGCTTTGAGAGGTGGTGAGCTGGAGGTCTTTGAGTGGAAGCTAGAAGGGAGCTTGTGGGGCATCCTGTGGTCTAGATTTCTATTCAGGTACCAATTGTGTGAGATGGACTGGAGGCCTCTTCCAGCTCTGAGAAGCCTGGCTCTTTAAGTCCCAATTCTTGAAAGATACACTAAGGTCACAGTGTTAAGGTGGGGAGTGGAGAGGAATGTGTTTCTGGGTGGCTGGGAGAGAACCCCTGGCATTCCAGCTATTGCCACTCTGGAAGTAATAGATGCATGGGGGCTGGCTGGAGGCAGCCTCCACCTGGCCCCCTGCTACCCACCTGTGCTCTATTCCCTCCCCCTCCCCCAAGCCTTCCCAGCAGCCCATCTGCATCTCCTGAGCCTGGCTCCGATGGCTAATGGTCTCACTATTTGTGCTAATGCGTTGTGTGAAGCTTGGGCAGCTCATACAGTTGGCCGAAAGCAGAGCTAGCCCTTGGCCCGGGGCTTTGATGGCAAAGCCGGGGCAGGGAGGAAGGGGCTGTGAGCAAGTCGAAGGCCACTCCCAGAAGACGGGGAGTGGGACATCCACACTGACTGGGAATCTGGGCCAGCAGGCAGTCAGAGACCTCTGGCCAAGCCAGCCTGGAGATCAGCAGATGGTTGTGGCTGAAATCTGGAGCCCTGGCCATGCCTGTTTGCCCCCTACCAAGTCTGCCACAGTCAACCCTGCTCACACTTGCTCCCTGCATCCCTAGGGAAACATGATGATGCACAGGCCAGATCTCATCCTGCCCTCTGCAACACTCCCATGAAAGGGCCACTTATGGCACACTCACTCTCATTTCTACCCAGCCCCGACACAGACAGAGACACACCCACATACATACACACACACAGACAGATATGCAAAGGTGTGCACAAAGACACGCACAAGAGACACAAGTGTATTTGTGCGGCTATGGACATGCACATTCAGACACAGATAAATGTGCATACAGACACGATTCACCATGGAATCACAGAATGGGATCTAGAGAAGGAAGGGCTTTTAGAACTAGAAGGGACCATTGACATCACCTAGTCCAGACCCCTTATATTCCAAATGAGGAAACTGAGGCTCAGAGGGGTTAAACACTTTGCTTAAGGTCATACAAGTAGTATATACGAAAGCTGGGATTTAAACCAAGATACCCTGACAATGTTCTGCAATTGGAAGTAAAGTAACAGGAATAGGATCTTCAAGTACTGACTGGTCCCCCGTTTTCTTGTCCCAGGCCTGAGACCAGGCTTGCATCTTGAGGCTTGGTTTGGGGTGAAGGAGAGGGAGAGCAAGGTGGGACTGGATCTGGGATTAAGTTGGGTGAGAATGCTGGGTTGGGCCATGATGGAAAAAAGAAAAAGTCCGGAAGAATAATGTATTGGCAGAAGCCACAGGAATGCTCCACATGACATCACGAGCACAAATGATTTTGTACTGAGGCTGTCACTGCTCTTCGTGGTTTGGGAGGGATCTGGAGGAGCTCCTCAGACTGGCCAAGTGGATGCCAGGCAGGGATGATGGGGAGGGGTCCCCTGGCACAGAGTCTGGCATTTCGTCTCTACCTCCCTGGAAGTGGTCCCCACAACTAGGGGCTAGGATCCCTCTGTCTCTGGGGACATCTATACGTCCCCCACTGCCTTCAGACTTTTGTTCACCTTCATCTCCCTCCCTAGAGGGCTCTTCTTTGCTTCTCTAAACCTTACCCATCATTCACGGTCCAGTTAAAATGCCACCTCCTTTGAGGAGTCTTTTGTGACTTTTTTCCAGCCGGCAGGGATCTCTTCCTCCTCTGACCTCCCACAGCCCTGAATAAATCACATTTCTCATGCTTGCCCTGCTATTGTGTGTGTGTGTGTGTGTGTGTGTGTGTGTGTGTGTGTGTGTGTGTGTGTGTGAGCTTTGGCTCCCCAAACAGATGGTTCCCAGAAGATTTGTGAGGAATAAATGAATGAATCTATGTTTTCCGCCTTCTCTAAAACAGTTCAGCCAATCAATCAGCAAACTTTTCCAACTGTGAAGAACATCAAGAAATCCAGGTTGACTGCACAGCGTGGGAAAGGGAGTACTAGAATAATGCAGGTTGAAAAAGGTAGGTTGAGGCCAGAGTGTGAAAGGCTTTAAAAACTAAACAGGAATTATTATGTTTGATGCTAAGGCAACAGGGAGCCACTGAAGTTAATTGAGTAGGGGAGTGACACGGACATATTGCATTTCAGGAGAATTTCACTGTCATCTGGGTGGAGGATGAGGCAGGGAGACCAATTTAGAAGGGGCTATTCAGGTGGGAGGTGATCAGGGTTCAAACCAGGGTGGTGGCCATGTGAGCAAAGAGAAGGGGACAGATGCAGATGTGCTCACATCTGTTTCACTTTACAATTGATTCTCTGTCAGGGAAGCAAACCCAAAGCACAGAAAGATTCCTTCAGCCTCTGGGAGCCTCTCACATGGACACACACTGGTAGCCTCCTTATTTGGACGAGAAGCTGTTCCTTAGCACCTGATAGTTCTATATGAGGAACGAGTCCAGCCTCCTTCAGCCTGCCTCCCAGCCCAGTGCTCATGAATAAATCCACAGACTGGGTCCTCTCCTAAGGGCCTAATGGAACTCTGTATTCCACTTCTTCATTCCCAGTGACAATAGTTTAGTCTGGGTCATCATTACCACCCACCTGGACTATTGTAAAAGCTTCCTTACAGATCTCTCTGCCTTCATTCACTCTCTGTCTCCCCTCCAATCAGGTCTTCAAATAACAGAGAATAATCCTTCTTATGTATATTTTTGGCCACGTCATTCTTCTGCTCAAAAACATTTAGTGGCTCCTTATTACCTCCAAATTAAGAGACAATTTCTCTGTCTTGCATTCAAGTCCCTGTGGTATGGTCAAGGCATAGGACCAGAGAACTATTACTTCCCACCTCCTACCTATCCCCTCTCCCCTACTCCACCCAGCCCTTGTTTTGAATACTCTGCCTCACTTGATATAATTTAGGACTATTTTAGGCTCCAGGATAAAGTCATCCAGTTGGTGCCATGGTTTGAGGACATTACCTCCCTCTCTAAAAGTCCCACCCTTAGTATAACACCAATGCGGGAGGGCAATGTCAGTGCCTGGCACCTGGTAGGTTCCAAATAAATGCTTATTCCCTTCCCTTCCCCCTAAGAAGTGGTCCATAGGTTTCACTGAACTGTTAAAGAGGACAATGAAACAAAAAAGGTTAGTGTCTTAACCCCTTACTAAACTGTGAGCTCTCTAAAGGCAGAGATGGTGACATATCTAAACTATGTCTTTTCCAGCTCTCCCTTCACAGTGCCCTTTAATAGAGGCTGAATTAATTTGTCAAGTGGCCCAGCTCGTCTTCTTGAGCCCCTCCATTTGTATGAGGACCAGCTGCTCCCAGGGTCTTTTAAATGCCCACACTTCCCCCAGTCTGCAGGAGATACCCTGGGAGCCCGGGGTTGTAGATTTTTAAGAGCCAAGAGTTAGCGAGAACTATTGATTGCTGGGATATTTAGAAGAAGCTGGCATTTATAATAGTCACAAGGTCTGGAGTTGGAAGGGATTTTAGCAAGCATCTGTCTGTCCCAACCTCCTGATTTTACAAATGAGGAAACTGAAATCTTGGGAGGGGAAATAACTAACCAAGGTCACACGTGGAGCAAGAGGCAGGGTTGGGACTTGAATCAGATTTTCCAACTTCAAATCCAAGGATCTTTTTACTATATCATGAAGGGTGAAACCCGAGGGGACAGAAAAAATGGGACCTGGGAAGGAATCTCAGCTGGGAATAGGGGGAGACCAGGCTACTCCTAAGCCCATCAGTTAGGAGTTCAACACAGGCAGCTCCTCACTTAACACTTTACAAATGGTCCCCACTTAGTGCATTCTGCCCCCTTATTCTCTCTTATTACATTCTTTCTTCCCCAATCCCCAAAGCTTCAGCTTTTGCAAATAATCTTTTTTTTTTTTTGGTGAGGTAATTGGGGTTAAGCGACTTGCCTGGGAGTCAAACAGCTAGTGAGTGTTATGCTGTCTGAGGCCAGATTTGAACTCAGCTCCTCCTGACTCCAGGGCTGGTGCTTTATCTACTGCACCACCTAGCTGCCCCAATAATCTTTTCTTTTAAGAATTTTTAGTGAGTCTTTAGGTTTGGGAGTAAGGGGAGAACGAACCAAACAAAAAGTATTAGTTTCAGGGTAATTTCCGGGCTTTCCTGTCCTGTCTTCTACACATTGCAAAATTCATCACTTTCCCTTTTGACCCACTGCCTGAAATTCAATTCTATTCAATAAGTATTTATTAAACATTTACAATGGCATAAGGCATTGTGCTGAGGGCTAGGGTTGTAAGGACATTGAAAAGCAGCGCCTGGCCTCCAGAAGCTTACATTCCTGGTGTGATACAACATTTAAACAGATTTCATATTTGTATGAAATAGAACGCAGCACAGCACCTGACACATAGTAGGCGCTTAATAAATATTGATTGACTGACTGACAGATTAAGTAAATACCATGTCATTTGAGGAAGAGGAGAATACTACCATTCTCCAGTGAGAGATTCATTTGGATTAAAAGATCTCTTAAGATTCAAACTTCCAGGAGAGTTGAGGGACCCTGAGACCTTATCGTGAATTATTTCAGGTTCCTACGAACCTTTGGTTTTCCTCCTTGGCCCCCCTATCCCTATCTCTTAATCCCTATCTCTGCTTCCTATCCACCCCTTCTTTTGCCCAGGACCAAGACCTGAAGCTGGACTTATTAATACAGAGCCATAATGGAGTGACTGTGGATGAACCAGGGGTGCTGTCTAGCCTGGGAACATGACCACTATTGCTTCCACTGGGAAGATGGTCTCTGATTTCCCAACAACTGGTTTACATGTGAACCTTTGGAATTCAGCTCTGCTGACCTGGAAATGACCTGGACTATTCTAAGAGGCTTTTTGGCTACTACACTCCCAATGAAGAGAGCAAACTGTCGCATCCTCAGCAGGGCCCAGGGACAGGGTTTCCGCAAAGTTAGCCTCCCTGAACCCTGAAAGGAAAACAATTTTTTGGTCTCCCTTTTGTGTTTCTGTTATAATTTGAGACCATTTCCTAGGCAGAGCTGTGGCACTCCCTGCAGAGCTTCACCGAGGCCCTGATTACAAAGTCAAATGCAATTGTTCTAATAGCAGCCTCGCCGCCAGTCTCTCTCCTCCCCCAGAAGGGCATGCTCCAACCTGAGGGAGAGGACATGTGGGCAGAGGCTGGGCAGTTACGGCACCTGGGAGGTATTCCTACATAGAGAATGGATGAGGCAGGACAAGTCCCTGTCCCTGGATCCCTGCTCCCCATAACATAAAGGCATAGAACTAACCTACTTGTGGTTCAAATCCAATGGAAAAAGATCTCAGACAATTCTGGGAATTTCCCAGAGGATTTCTAGTGGGACAGTGGAAAGAGCACTGGTTCTAGGGCCAGAAGATCTGAGTTCTAATCCTGCCTTTCCTTCCATGGCCTCAGTTTCCTTGTCTGTAAAATGAAGGGATTGGGGTTAGATGACCTCTGAGTTCCCTTCCAGCTTTGGAGCTATGATGCTAAGTGATACCTCCAACTTTGAACTTGAGACCTTTCCCACTGTACCAGGAGCTAACCCCTTCTCACCATTTTTTAAAACAGATGTAAAGTGAAGAATCTTTTTGTAATCTGAATTATGTAATCTGAATTATCACCTTACTGTCCCTTTCAACAGGATTGATGGCAAATTGGTGATCCAATATGGAATAGGGAGCATGTGATATAATGGAAGGTGTATTATAGGTGGTGGAGTGGGCCGGGAGTCAGGAAGATCTGAGTTCAAATCCAGCCTCAGACATTTACTAGCTGTGTGATTCTAGGCAAGTCACTTAACCCTGTTTGCCTCAGTTTCTCACCTGTAAAATGAGCTGGAGAAGGAAATGGCGATCCACTCCAGTATCTTTGCCCAGAAAACCCCAAGAGGGATCACAAAGAGTCAGATGTGACGGAAACGGCCGACCAAAACAACAACAACACATTACAACCCCACCACGTGGGACACTCTATGGAGCGGATCCCCCAGCTCGGGCTCTGGATGGGGTCCTTGACATCTCCAGGTAACACAGCAGTCCTGATACACAGGGCTCACAGGCTTCAACACAGCTAGCTACCTCCTAGGCACCGATTTAGCAAAGTTTCCCATGGACCCTCTAATGTGGAATGTAGGGGGATTGGGGCAATGTCTGGCATGGACTCGCTTGTCCAACCCTCCTGCTACATGTATAGAAAGGACTTGCTGCTGAGGTAACCCCGCAGCTTGGGCAAGGCTTAGCTGCTGAGGGTAAACAAGGCTGGGGTCAGAGGGCTGGGAGCCTAACTAATGATGCTATTTAATATGACTTTTTAGAATGCGCTCAAGGGAGGCTCCAGCCCTCCCCCAACCCCTCAGCATGTGGGATAGCCCCCATGTGGCAAACTTAGGGGAAGATGTGGACAAGAGTCACATGGGATGGGCAGGTGGTCCTGGGAGACCTTGGACCTGCATTGTTGGAGGGAGTACTCCAGTGGATGAGATCATAGACCCATCTGAGTGTTTGAATACATTTAGTTAATAAATAAATTATAGAAAAACTCCACTCTGGATTGTAGGGATTGATTTTGTGATAAATCAAGTGTTAACAAACACAAAGGCACAAAGCCTCCTGTGGACAGTAAGTTACACTTTTGTGTGTGTGTGTGTGTGTGTGTGTGTGTGTGTGTTTAGCAATTTGCAAACCTTGCCCAGGTCATAGGCAACCCTTGTCTTGGCTCTGGGTTGCTCCAGGAATCAGCAGTGGCCACAACACCACAGGGGCACCAGTTAACCACCTTGGACCTCTTTCTAGCACTCATCTGCACACAGACAAAGCACAGGCTCCCTAGAAATTCATCCATGTTGGTCTCCACAGCTTGCCAGCACTTCGTTATTCCTTAGCTCAGTGTTATTTCGTGGGCTTGGAAAAAAATGAAACTAGATTTGTTTGAAAATGTTTAGGGACCAGAGAAGTGGGACTTGGGATAGGTGGCAGCAAAGCTCTTGCTTACCCTGATGTTGTCTTGCCAACGATGGGCCTTCTGGAATCTCTCTGCAGCATCGGCCAATCTCTGAGAGTGAAAGAACAAAGGCAATGGTCAGAGAGGCACCAACCCTACCCGCAATGCTCTCCATAAGACCTTCCCCTGTTGAATGACGTGCTCCAGGAATAATAATAATAGTTAGCCTCTGCTTTACGAACATGATCTCATTTTATCCTCACAAAAACCTTGGAAGGTAGATGCTATTATTATCCCCATTTTATGGATGAGGAAATGAGGTAGACAGAGGTTAAGTGACTTGCCCAGGGTCATACAGCTAGTCGGTAACTGAGTCAGACCTTTCTGACTCTAGGTCCAGCGCTCTATCCACTGTGCCATCCATGGAATTCTGTGATATTCCTTTTTTTTGGAAGATTGTACTGGCTGTACTCTGCCCCAGGCCCTTCTCCTCTTCCCTTCCTGGACCCTCACTCCTCCTTCTCCTTTACTTGTCTCCCAAGGTTCTTCAAGGGGAATTCACATAGGTGTGAGCGCCCAGGCAAGAAGGGGCTGCCTGACTCTGAGACAAAGCTGGCTAGAATAATCTCCATGGGGTTTTGGGCCATACCTCAGGCTGGCTATGATGCACAGCCCTTTCAACCTCCCCTAGTGGTCCCCTTGTCTATGCCTTAAGTCTAGGACTCCCCTACCCTCCAGAAGCTTAGGACCATGTGTATGTGACAGAGTTCCAAGGCTACTCCAGACATTCCAGTGGAGTTCCATTCCCCATCTCCAATTCTGCCGTAGAGTTCCAACCCTTCCTTCAAGGTTCTACCCACTCCAGGTGTCATGTCCGCCCCCTTCCATCCCAAATCCACTGAGCTCTCCAAAGTTTTCTTATTGCGCTTTGCTCTCCTTTCCACTTAAATTCTCCTTTGCATCACAATTTATTGTTTTATGTTTTTATCTACTTGCAACCCCCCAGCAAAAAATGGTGATACATTAATTGAGAGTAGAGTCTGTGTCATATACATCTTTATATTTTTCTTTCTACCTTTCGTCCGTAGCACAGGGTCTTATAGAGAATAAAGCTAAATAAATGTTGAGTGGTTGACTGGGGAACACAGCCTTGACCCTGAATTCTCATCCATTCCTCCTCCTCTATATAACATCACACGCAGCTGTCATTTGGAGGGTAAGAAGCACTGTCCTTCTGTTTGAGCAATCTTGTAGTCCAGGTCAGCAAATTACAGGTAGACAGCATGGTGACAGAGTGAAGCCTCATCTGGTCCCAGTCTTTCTCTGGTCCTTCCTGGGTGCCCTCTTTTCCTCCAAATATTCAGACCTGTAGGGAGGGACCTACCCTTCTCTAAGCTCTTCCAACCTTTATCATATGTAAAAAGTGAAAAACAAACCCAAGAAATCTGGTTCACTGTCTATATTTCATTTTGCCTTCTCTGCCTTGCCATTAGTGTCCTATCTCTCAATCCTCCTACATTCCCATGACTAAATCATTGGGGGTAGCAACACCACTCATGAATGCTTTTCTGGGTACTCCTACACACCCCAAAAGGCTGTTCCATCCTTGGCCTCCACACTCAGACAGAATCTTTCCTTTACAGGGCAAAGATCATTGAGCTGGAAGTGAAGAGAGAAACTAAGTATGTACTTATTCACCATGTGTCCATAACTGCTATGAGACTCAGTTTCCCCAACTGTAAAATGAGGGGGTTGGGTTTGAGGAGATGCCTTTTAGCTATCTCTGATGCCATGACGTTCAGTGTGGTGTGGCAAGAGGACTGGATTGAAGTCAGAAGACTGGAGTTCAGAGGTGTGCTGGAACCAGCTTGAACAGGCTTGAAAGAGCTGATTGTTGAGTTTTTCAGGGTGAGCACTTACACTTTGGAAATGTCAAATGCTGCAATTGGGGTTTGATTTATTGTTTTGTTGATTGTCTAGGTTTGTAATGTAGTGACGTCAAAAGTGTTAATAAAACAGATTAAACATGAAAGTATGTTGCACTTGAATTTTTTTTTCAGAAGGCTAGTAACTAAACATTTATCAGCACATACTTGCTTGGGGTCAATCCTAACTTGCTCCTTAGTATGTGATGTTGGACAAGTCAATATCCCTGGGTCTCATTTTCTTCATATGTAAAATAAGAGTATTGGATTTGATGATATTTAAAGTCTCTACTAGCTCTGACACTCTTCAAGTCTATGAGTCACTTTCCCAGCTGTGCTCAAATCAAACGCAAATCAATTCCACAAACATTGACTGATCCCCTATGTGAGCAGAGCCCTGAGCCAAGGACTGGTCCCCAGGGGCCCACAGCCTGGATGGGGAGACGGGATCTGAATATATGAAAGGTTAAATAATAATAAAGGATTAAAATAGCAGTTCAAGTCCACAGGGGAGATGCCCTGAGGCCTTATGGGTCTGTGATTAATTGCCAAATGTGTCTCTTTACAGACAATAAGAACTGAAGGAGCTTAGAGAAGATCCTTAACTGGTCTGAGTAGTTAGGGGAATCTTCCTGGAAGAGGTAGGATTTTATTTGGACCTTGAAAGATGGGTAAAATTTATAGAGATAGAGGGGGATGATGACAGCAAGGAAATTACAAGCAGAAGGACATGAACAAAGATAAGGAATTTGGAAAAGGAGGTTGGGGGAGGGGGCAACACAGCGCAATGAATGAAAAGTTGGTCAGGAAGACCTGGGTTCAAGGACCACTTCTGAGAAAGAATGGTTCTGTGGCTCTGGATAAGTCATTTAACCTCTTAGTGCCCAAGATCGCTCTCCAGGACTTCAGAAAAGATGCTGGGGGGCAGCTAGGTGGCGCAGTGGATAGAGCACCGGTCCTGGAGTCAGGAGGACCTGAGTTCAAATCTGGCCTCAGACACATAATACTTCCTAGCTGTGTGACCCTGGGCAAGTCACTTAATCCCAATTACCTCACTAAAAAAAAAAAGAAAGAAAGAAAGAAAGAAAGAAAAAAGAAAAGAGAAGAAAAGAAAAGAAAAGGTGCTGGTCTCCATTGGTAGAATATGTTCTGGCAGCTCCCCAAACCAATGAATGTAGGTGGGGGGACATTCAGGATCATAAGCTTTAGAGCAGGAAAAGGCCTTACAGACACATGGGGGAAACTGGGCCCAAAGAGGTGGCTAGAGCTGAGGGGATAGGGGAGTTCTAGGAAGGTGGGCAGAGGCAAGTCTTCCACTTAGTCCTGATTTGCACCTACTAACGAAATCCTTGCTTTTTCTTATTATTCATCTTCCTCTAGTTCATGGCTCAGGGTGCTTGGGTCCCTTCTGACAAATCCAGGGCTGTTGGCTCACTTCTCATGATTGGAGCTCATGTTTGATGGCGATTCAGAATATTCAGGGCACTCATTTGTGCTTATTCTTCACTCTCCCTTAAAACCCACCTCCTCCTTGGCACATATCCAATTAGTCACCACGTCTTGCTGAGTCTAGTGTTCAGTTCCAGCTCTCTCCTCCATCCCCTTCTTGACCCTCCTGTGGTTCTGATCCCAGTTCAGGCTCTCATCCCCCTTTGCCAGGACTATTACAACAGCTTCCTAGGTGGCCTCTCTGTCTCCAGTAGCTCCCCTCTCCAATCTATGTTCCACAAGGCTGTCAAAGTGATATTTCTATCTATCTACCTATCTATCTATCTATCTATCTATCTATCTATCTATCTATCTATCTATCTATCTATCTACTTATGTATGTATGTATGTATGTATGTATGTATGTATTTATTGCTCTATCCACTGTGCCACTTAGCTGCCCCCAAAGTGATATTTCTAAAGGGTTTAACTCCTGCTCAGGAAGCTGCAGTGTCTCTCTGCTACTTTCAGGAGAGACTACAAATACCTCTGTTAAGCAATTAAAGGCTTTTACCGTCTGGCTTCAGCTAGACATACTACATATGATTTCTCATCACTCATTCTTTATTCTAGTCAAACTGGTCTACCTCTGGTCTCCAGTACAACCTTTCCTCCACTTCCATGCTTCTTGGCCTCCTAGACCAGATTTAGTACAACCTCTTCTATGGATTTCTAGCCTGGTCCTCTCCTTGCTTCTTAGACACACCGATGCCCACTCTTTTTCACCCAAATTTTTCCTGCTGAAGTATTTGGGGTGGGAATGAAAGCCAGAGTTCATCCTCTTTGTACAGATGGGGAGACTGAGGCACAAGATAGTACAATAATGTATGTGGCTAGTACCATACAGCATTGAGTCCATGGGAAGAGCTGAGAACTGGAGCTAGGACCCCTGGCTTGGGACGAGAGCACCAAGCCTTTGCCTCTTTTATCTTAAGAGGGCAGTGGGACCTCCTGGACACAGCCTCCTCACATGGGAGTGGCTCTGGGCATTGTGATAGGAAAAATAAAAAAGAAATGAGGATTATTTATTATCTAATGAAAAGAGGAGGCAGTTGTGGCAGGAGCCCAGAGACTTTGGGTATGGATCAATTCTGTGTTGGTCAGTCAATTAAATTCAGAGAGCAGACCCAGAGCCAGAAGTCAGAGGAAGCTCCCTTTAGACCCATTCAGGGATAGGGATTGGAGATTCCCAATAGACTAGCCTATCTTCTCCTCAGAGAAGGGGCATTTAGATGGGAGGGGGTGGTGCTCTCTGAAACTTGGACCTTGTTTTAATTCAATCCAATAAACATATGTTAAGTATCTTCAGGTACAAAGTTTAGAGAAAACATGGCATCCTTAATGGAGCTCACAACTAGTAGGGTGCTAAGACACACTTCCCTGATAATTGATATTACATGATTAATGCATTAGAGAGGAACAAATAAAATATTCTGTGTGGTCTGAGGGGGAAGAGGTCATTGTGTCCTAAGGTGGTGGTGGAAATCAGGGAAGCCTTCATGAAAAAGGTGGCATTTGAGTTGAGCTCTAAAAGGTGGTTTCGAGTCCCCGCCCATTCTCACAGGTTTTTACCCCTTGTATATTTTTTTCTTTTTATTGGCTAGGCAATGGAGTTAAGTGACTTGCCCAGGGTCACACAGTTAGTGCGTGTTATGTGTCTGAGGCTGGATTTGAACTCAGGTTCTCCTGAATCCAGGACTGGTGCTCTATCCACTGCATCACCTAGCTACCCCCCCCCAGTATATTCATGATGATTTCCTCCCACCAAGAGTCCCATCAAGCATATACTCTCCCACCATGGGAGATACCCCACCTCCCATGAATGAACAAATCTTATAGATTTTATAGTTGCCATGGAATTCATGGGGAATTAGTTATTGGTCCCCAACATCCAGAGGCAGGGACCATTTACTATGGGCCAGGATACAGGATGCCTAATTTGGCTATGCTTCGCTTGCTCTGGTTCAGAGTGCCATCTGCAGCAGTGGGGACAGGCTGCACCGAGCTGTCCAAAATCATTCAGCCAGATGTTTGGGGGAACAGGGTTTTCAAGATGGTGGGTGGAGGTTTGGGTTCACTGTGTGTGTGTGTATGTGTGGTGTGTGTGTGTGTGTGTGTGTGTGTGTGTGTGTGTGTGTGTATGTAGGCCAGGTGGAGGTCAAGGGTCAGTCTGTGTCCTTGGTTAGGGCTTATTTTGTGATCAGGGTCAGGACTCAGTTTGTATCCAGGGTTAAGGGTGAGTCTTCGGTCAGGACGACAGGAAAACTGGTCTGTACCAATCCTGTGTGCTTAGACCGATTCACACTGTTCTCTGACCACTGGAATCACTTGCTACAGACCTGTTGATTCCATTCCAACAGTGAGTCAGAGGCACTGACCAGATAGCTGAGAGTTAGCAATGACTGGGAGATTGGCAAGAACTCAGAGTTGATTCCTTCATTCCCATCTGCCATTACTGTCTAAAAATAAGCTCCTTATATTTTCCCTTAAAATATATTAGCTGCTCCTTCTTGCTTCATTCTTTCTGACTGTGGTGCCATCATTAACCCAGGCTTCCACGTCTATATCCTTGGGATTACCTTGGACTTCCTCTTCACTTCCACTCGTATCCAGTCATTTCTTAGGTCTTGTTGATTTCATCTCCAAAATATCCCTTGTGCGCATTCCTTGTTCTCTGTTCACACTCCATCATGCTGGCCTTCAGGCCCTTGCTGCTGGACTATCCTAAAAGCCTCCTTATAGGACTTCCTGCCTCTCCTTTCTCCCTATTCTACTCTCTTCTCCTCCCTATTCCAATTCATCTTTTATACTGTGGCTAGAATAATCTTTCTTACAAATAGATATATAATTATGTCATGATTATTCAGAATTCTTCTTGTAATTATTCCCTGTGGCCTCCTGAGTAAAGGTCAAATTCCTTTTCCAAACATTCAAGAGCCTCCACAATCTGGTGCCACGCTACCTGTCCTGTCTTATCTAATATTAATTCCCTTACATATACTCTCTCTAGACAAACTAGAAAACTCTCCCAGACTCCAAATTTCTTATTTACATGGTATGTAGCTTGTTTTGTATAGATTTGTTTGCATGGTATCTCCTCCACTATATTGTAAGCTCCTTGAGGGCAGGGACTCTCTTTTGCCTCTTTTTGTATCTTTAGCTCTTAGCACAGTGTAGGCACTACATCTTTACTGAGTGATTACTTGCTTGAAATATTTCCCTTTGCACTTCTTTGCCTGTTGAATTCCTATCTATCTTTTTAAAGTACAAAAAAAAAATGCTGCTTTCTCAAGGAAGCCTCTTTCAATTTGCCCTGTTCCCACCAAGACCACATTGGTCTTCACAGAACAGTGCACCTCTCTAAAGCACTTGTCATGTTCCATTGTGTATTGCAATCATCTGGATTGATATCTCATTCCCTTATTAGACAATAGGCTTCTAGAAGGCAATCTCTCATCTTTCTGTTTCTTTGCTGCATTCAGCACAGTGCTCTGCCCACAGCAGGGGCTCAGTCAATATTTCTGGCTTTGGATCTGGGGAGGGAATAGAGCCACAGATCATACCCAGATAGGATAATACCAAGCTCAGTGATACCTTGGATCTGAATACATGCCCTGCTTTCCTTCCTTCCTTCCTTCCTTCCTTGCTTGCTGGGAAAGATTGCTTGGGTTTAAACATTTGGCACAAACAAACCAGAAAGCAGATAATAGACACTACGAATTGTTTTGCATTAGAGGCGCTCAGAACCAGAGACTCAGGAATTCAGCTCAATTCAACAAGCATCTACTGAATACCTATGGTATGCAAAGCTCTACTGTGCCCAAGGAAGGCTTTGTGCTGACCAGTAGGCATATGGTAAAAGCTATCTCAGAAGAGCCCTTGAGATATCATTGCATCCACACTCTTTTAGGTAGCTCAAGATTTAGATATGATGTTATTACTCGTGTGTGTGTGTGTGTGTGTGTGTGTGTGTGTGTGTCTAAGATGAGTTGGAACAAAGGGATGGACTTGACGGCCTCAGTAGTTCCAGCACAGGCCAAGGATACAATGGTTCTAGGGTACACCCACCATAACTCCTGAATCTGTCCTTCTGTTTCCGCCTAGCAGTTGGCTCTCAAGAAAGGAGTACCTTCAGGGGGTTAGGGTGTCCCCAGCCAACTCACTGAATCGTGAATAACATTCCCACAATAGCTGTGGCCAAAGGATTACTTTTAATCCTCGGTAACGATCAAACCATTACTATTTTTTTAAGTGTTACAGATCAATCAGTCCATCCCCAGGCTCTCTACATGCAGAAACTGCCAAGTTCACAGGGGCTGGTTGGGGACGTATGTGTGCAAAGGATGGATGCTTGGATTTGGGGGGCTGGGAAGGGCAGCAGAGGGTGTAGAAAGAGGAATCTGGCCTGGCTATGATTATTGTAGGACTTAGAGATCATCTAATACAAGCTACTTTTTACATATGGAGAAACTGACGTCCAGGGAAAGGAAGTGACTTGTCCAAGGTCACATAGGAAGTAACAAATCTAGGCCTTCTGATTTAAAAAAAAAAGGTTCTTTTTTGGTAGCACATTTGTTCTCCTGGGCAGATGTGTGTGTATGTGTGTGTGTGTGTGTGTGTGTGTGTGTGTGTGTGTAGGTCAGCTAGCCCAGGCAAATCATCACCCCATTCATCAGCCTTTCCCAGTTTGCTCCTCTGTTTTTCAAAACGGGACACTGCTTTAGACCCTGACTATTTTCTCCCAGGCATTTTCTGACTGGGACTCCTCCTCTAGGCAGTTCTTGAAAGCCATAAAAATTTAGCAATTCATTCCTTCTTTTTCTTCTTCCCTCCCTCCTTCCTTCTTTCCTTCCTTCCTTCTTTCTTTCTTTCCTTCCTTTCTTCCCTCTCTCCCTCCTCCTATCCTTCCTTCCTTCCTTCCTTCCTTCCTTCCTTCCTTCCTTCCTTCCTTCTTCCTTCCTTCCTTCCTTCCTTCCTTCCTCCCTACTTCCTTCCTTCCCTCTCTCTCCCTGTTTTTGTCTAACTTCTCTTGGAAGGGTCTTTGTGCCCCCTCCCTCCCAGCTAGGGGCCCTAACCTGTTGCCTGCCCTTTTTGACTCTCTGGGGAAGAGGGAGAGGAGAACACGGGGTCTTCTGGTTCCATCATCTGCCTGGGCTGAGGGGAGTCTTGGAGAAGGGCCTGTAAGGGCAGACAGGCTAGGGTTCAGGGATCAGCTGGAAGACAGCAGGCCCTTGGGAGCATGCTAATGTGTTCAGTGAGCTCTGACCTCTCCCCTCAGGGAGAGGAGATAATGAAAAACGAAAGAGAAAGAGACTGCTAACACTTGAAGACTAAATAACCTAGATTTAGAGATGGAGAAGAAGGGAATGGGAATGAGTCTAGAGGTCAGAATGGGCCAATCAGAGACCCAGGATTCTTGACTCCCTGGAGCTGCGGGAAGGCTGAGTGTCTGGGCTTTCGATGGCTGCCTAGAAAAGGGGGGTCTGGTTATTTACTGCTCCTATCTCCTTTCTCATTCCACTTAGCCCTCTTTCCCCTCCAGGCCTCCTTGCCCTAGCAAATCCAGCTTGAGCTGTCTATTCAACTTGCTGCTGAGAGCCACTGACTGGACAGACTGGGAAGGCAGAAAAATGCAAGCAGAAGACCCCACACGATTCCAGGGGCAGGGAAGGAGGGTGGGGTCCCATGGAAGACAAGAAGGATTAAGGGCACTGCAGCAGAATCTCCTAATGAATCTGGTGAGGGCATGCAGGGCATCAGCAGACTCAAGACCCAGCCCTCGGAGGTGCTGGAAGGGTGGGAAGTGAAGGGAGAGTCCTTTCTTCTTTTCTTTGTCATTCATTCGTTTGCCTGCCTGACTACCTCACTCCCTTCCTCCTTTCCTTTTTTCCTGAGAGCTGGAAGGGACCTTAGAAATTATTTAGTCAACTCAACCTTCTTCTTTTATGGAGGTTTTCATCTTCTGAGGTCCAGAGAAAGGAAGGGACTTGGTCAAGGTCACAGCTGCTAAGGGGCAAAACCAGAACTTGGACACAGATCTCCTGACACTAATTCCAGTGTTGTCTCGAAGTCTCCCTCTTTTTGTGAAGTGTACTGGGAGGAAGTCACAGAGAAACAGGTTTCTATTTAATGTAAGGGAAAAAAATTCCTTCACAACTAAGGCTGTTCCAGAATGAAGCAAAGGGGTGTCCTTGGGAGGCAGCCCTTTGCCCATCATTGGAAATCTCCAAATGGGAGGCTGAACGGTCATCTGTTGGGATGCTGTAGACTATATCCTGTTCAGGTACAAATTGGACTAGATGACCTCTGGTATCTGTTCCTGCTCTGATATTCTGAGAAGTGGCTATGGGAAAAGGACTATATGTGGAGGGCCCACAGAGACCCTGGCTCAATTAATTTCAGTGGCTCTGGTTCTGAGCATAACCTGGGCAAGGTCTTTGCTTTTTTCTTCCAATTGAGTGGCTCTCCTAGCCTATGTGGCTAGCCAGCTTGCCTGACATACCACCAGGGGTCGCTGTGATGCAAGTATCAGAGGGGGCTAATTCCTGGGACTGGTTCTGGGTCTGGGGGCATGGTGATTGTAGTTTGGGGACACACCTGTTTTGGCATTCACCCCCCCCATCCCTAATCTACACATTTTGCCTCCCAAAGTAAATGGACAGCTAATAGACTGGCATTTAGAGAAGACAGAACTCCCCACCAGTCCTCTGAGAGCTAGGGTTACTTTAGCAGTCAGAGGACCTGGGTTTGAATCTTCTGCTAATTGCTTCCTGTGTGATCCTAGCCAAGATCCTTCCCCTCTCTGGGCTTCAGTCTCCTTTAGAATATGGAGTTGGAACAGATGATTTTTAATGACAGGTCCCTCCCAGCTCTAAATCCTACAATCTGCTCCAAATGCTCCCTGGCTAAGCCAGCCCTTTGATTCCTGATTCTACTCACCCAGGGCCATGTTAGGGTTCCTGAACTGCTTTGGCTTGAAGCCTTGAGCAGCTATGGAGGGAGTTTCCAGACTGGTGCTCAGCATGCCCTCATTCCACCAGCTTGTTCTCCTCCAGTAATGCCTTCTCCAAGAGCCTGGGCCCTGGGCCAGGCTAGTCTGTAGCACCTTATAATGCCCTCTCTCTGAGGAGGAGGGTGGGTAGGCTGTGCCAAGCACTGTTGTAATCCTGGATATGACTCTGCTCCAACTGTCTCTTGGTTAGCCCTGGGCATTCTGTTTATTGAGATAGCTGCCCTCTCAATCCTGCATATGGTTGCTGGGGTTATGAGACTGGGCTGGCCAACTGGCTTCCTCCACTCCAGGGGATCCTGGGAGGGGCCAGATGATGGTAACCTGCTGGAGTTCTACCATGGACTTGAGGACAGATACGTTTCCTTTATGAAAGGCCTGACCATTTTGCTGCTTTTCTGAAAAACCTTCACTGGCTCCCTATTAAGGATAAAATGCAAACTCCTTATCTTGCTGTTCAGGGCCCATCCAACCAGGCTTTAATATGACCTTTCCAGACTTCCTCCTCTATGAAGCCTTCCATGATATTCCCAGTTGAAGTATTTCCCCTTTCCCTTCTTAAATTTTTCTAGAGTACTTTGGATTTTTCCTTTGCCCCTATCATACAGGGCAAAGGTTTTCATCTTCTGAGGTCCAGAGAAAGGAAGGGACTTGGCCAAGGTCACAGCTGCTAAGGGGCAAAACCAGAACTTGGACCCAGATCTCCTGACACTAATTCCAGTGTTGAATCCAGTGTTGAATTCCTTTGCCCTGTATCATACAGAGTGACTGGGTTAAAATCTCATTTCTGCTGCTTACTACTGTGTATGGCCTTAGGCCAATCGCTTCACCTAATAAGGCAGGAGTCTCCTTATTTATGAAACAAAGGGGGCAAGCTACATGACTCCCAAGGTCTTTCAGGCTCCCAATACTTCAAGGATCTATGATTTTGCTAGTGTGCACAGACAACTTGGTTGGTGGGTGGGTGATCTTCATAGGGAAGTATCTTCCCTAAACTCAGTGCCACTAGCATGGGCCTCTACACATAGAAGGCACTTTATTGAGCTGAGCCCCATGGGGCCATCTTAGGATGTCAATGGTCCTTATCACATTCTCCCTTGTGCTGAGTGGTGGAGTGGATGGAGGTGCTAAGCCTAGAGTTAGGAAGGCCTGGTTTTGAAACTCACCTCTGACACAATTAGCTGTGTGACCTTGAGCAAGTCATAACCCCTCTGAACCTCTGTTTCCTATATCATCAACCCTACAGCGATGTTGTGAGGGTCAGATGAGATAATACTTAACAAACACTTTGTAAACTTGAAAGTGCTCTAAAAATGTCAGTTATTATTACTGGGATTATATGTGGGAATCGGGAGACCTGAGTTCTGGTCCCAATTTGGTCACTGATTCATTGTGTGACCTTAGATAGGGTCTTTTCATTCCCTGGGCTTTACTTAACCCATCTGTAAAATAAGGGAATTGGGACTCCATAATCTTAATGATGAGGCAGCTATGGTGGCACAGTGGATGGAGAGCCGGGCCTGGAGTCAGAAAGACTCATCTTCCTGAGTTCAAATCTGGGCAAGTCACTTAACCTTGTTTGCCTCAGTTTCCTTATCTGTATTACAGATGAAGAAGGAAATGGAGAACTACTGCAGTATCTCTGCCAAGAAAACCCCAGATGGGGTCATGAAGAGTCAGACATGACTGAAACGACTGAAAGACAATAAAATCTTAGTGATTCTTTCCAGCTTTGGATCTATGACCTAAGTTAGATACCATGCAAAGCACCTGTCTGCCTTCGAGGACCTCTCCTCTATTTTATCACTGGATCTGCAACAATCTGGTGAGGTAGGCGGGGCAGCTGTTCCTAGGTCCATTTTCCAAAAGAGGAGATTGAGGCCTGACAGTGAGTGGCTTGTCCAAGGTCACAAGGTAGTGGTGGGGCTGAGGCTAGAACTCAGGTCTCCCATGTGCCTGCCCAAGCTTCTTTGTCCTTGGTCACTGTCGGGGAAGTCATCCTCTCTCACTCGTGACCACAGCCTCCTCATCTGAACAAGCAGTGACCTCTGGGAGAGATGTCAACATGGATTGTGAGCACAAGTACATTTGTGTGGACGTGTGCACGTGGACACACAAGAGTCACTAATTATGGGAAACACATCACCACAAAAACATCACCATCTACTGACATGTGGAGATAGCTCTGTCCCCATCCCTGTCCCCTCCCAGTGGAAAGAATATAAATCTTTAGCAAACTCTGAAAATCACCAGAGCGGCTCCTGTAATAACTGCCGAGACAGCTGATCCCAGGGCTCTGATTAGCCTGGGCAGCCCTTGCCTCAGATCCACCCGGCAGCCAGCTGCTCGGCCCCCGCTCTGGCTATTGATCCAGGCGGCATCGGAGGCGGCACCACGGCCCATTTCTCTCTCAGAGTTAACTGGTTTGTCAATAAGGCTCTGGCTGGGCTGGCATCAGCCGGGACCTGGGGCTGGGGTGCCATGGGATGGAGGAGGGTTTATCAGGTGGAAGGCTTGAGGACTGAACCAGGCCATACATTTGTTTACACCACTTGGGAAACTATCTCCTTGCCTCAGTATCCATCCAGTTCCACAAGAAATAAGAAGAGAACTCAATACTAATGATAATGGCTGACATTTTTATAATTCCTCAACATATTCGTATGTGGTAGATAGGTGGTATAAAGGATTATTATCCCCATTTCACAGATGATGAAACCAAAGCTTACAGTGTTGATGATTGGTTCAAAGTGCCACAACTAGTGAGTATCAGAGCCTGAACTGAAATCCAAGCCTTTTGATTTCTGAGTATTGTGATCTTTTTATTACGTTATTTTTGTTTTCCAGTTCCAAAGGTTGGAGAAGGAACTCCTCGAGGGAACTCTTTGTAAGAGCCACGGGATACCAGGCCCTGGGAGGGAGGTGAGGGCTGTAAACAACCTAACCTGGACCTCAGTGGAGACAGCATCACTGTTGACCTTTGCCTACTTACTGTACACAAAGCAGAGCGAGAGAAAAACATGGCCCTATCCTTGTTGAGATCCTGGCCTAAAGGGGAAACACGGCACCTGCTTTTAATTGGGAAGGAAGACACAGGTCCAGGAGCAAAGTAAAACCTCATGGGTACTTTGTCCTCTCTTCTGTACTTATCCTGTAAAACTGTATATTATACTTAACTGGGTTTGTGTCTTATTCCCTTATGTGCAATCTCCTTGAGGGCAGAGGCCAGAGACCATCTCTGAGGTCCCTTTCAACCCCAGATCTATGTCCCTATGATCTCCCTTAAATTTTGCAGCTAAGGTATGTGCATGTGCGCACATGCTACCCTATAGGTCCTTTTGTTGGTAGGGCCCTGAGGCCCTGAATATAGGGTCATGGCCTAAACATCTTGGGGCTCTGGCCTCCCACCTCTTTCACCTCTGAGGTGACCTGTCTGTGCATGTGGATGGAGAAGGGAAAGACTCACTCCCTGTCTCTGGTGTGGAAGGGGCTTAGGGCTCCTCACAGTCAGGAAAGCCCAATATGCCTCAAGATCTCAAGGCCCAGATCCAGGAGCTTGTCCCTTTTCAAGCTGGGCATGTTATTTAGCTATTGAAACTGCAGAGGGAGCTCAGTACTGTGAGTCTTCTTCTTCTGGCTGAAGAGCAGTGTGGTACAGAGACCAGAAAAGACAGTTCTGAGGCGGAAGGAGCCTGAGAGATCATGTAGCCCAACCCTTTACTTTACAGAGGAGAAAACTAGGACCTGGAGGATGGAGGCAGCCTGCTGGGGTGAGGGCAGAGCTCTTTGCATGGGCACAGAATGGGGTGGGGAGGTCACAGCCAGATTACCCAGGGTGTAGGATTGAGTGGTTGGTGAAAAAACGAAAGTGAAGGGGAGGAAAGAGGGGAAGAGAGCTTGAAGAGATGGCAGGGTCAAAGGAAGTTTCTTTCTTTCCTTTCTTTCTTTCTTTTATTTTAAATTAAAGATAAAGAGTTCTGAGTATATTTGTAAGTAGAGAGGAAAGATAAAATGGAAAGATGAGAGAGAAAGGAAATGTCTAAAGGAGCAAGGTTTCAGAGGAGATGGGAAAGGATGGGATTGAGGACATGACAGAAAGGGCTAGCTTTGGCAAGAAGGGCCATGGAGCAGCTAGGTGGCACAGTGGATAGAGCACTGGCCCTGGAGTCAGGAGGACCTGAGTTCAAATCCTGCCACAGCCACTTGACACTACCTGTGTGACCTTGAGTAAGTCACTTAACCTCATTGCCCAGCTGCCCTCCAAAAAAATAAGGGAAAAGGACCTACATGTGCAAGAAGGGCCAGCTCATCTGCTGAGATTTGGAAGGGAGGGTAAGAAGAAGTGTGAGGACAAGGAGGATTTTGAGCTGGGGAGGAGGAGCTATACGGAAATTCCCAATAGACAACCTTCATCTCCTGAGTAAAGCAGAAAGTGAGGTCATCTATTCATAAAGTGATAAATTTAGAGATAGAAGGAATGTATCAGAGATCCCTGGAAGCAATCAACCCCCTCATTTTACAGATGGGGAAACTGAGACCCATAGAGATTAAGTGACTTGCCCAAGATGATAGAGGTTTAGAGAAGGGGATGGGGGTGGAATGAAATAGAGAGGAATTTTGGAGTATGTTCATTCCTCCTTCAGTGAGGAGAAAAGTTAGAAAAGTGAGTCACAGATGAGTAGAAGGTTTGTTTGGCAGTGGTATGATCAGTTAAAAAAGAGCACAAATTCTTAGGAGATCCAGATAGCATGGTCTTGTGATTGCCCTTCATTCTTGAAGAGGACTACGGCATCAGAGGTGATGCCACGACTTGCAAGTGAATTAGATGTAAGCGAGGGAGGGCTGTGCAAAGTCACCAGCCTTACTTTCTCCTCGGGAGCCATCTGGGTCCAGTGGCCAGATAGAGAACAGGATGACTGGAGATAGCCCCAGATGCAGTGGGAGACCCTGGCCTTTTCAAGCTAAGGTCTTTCCCAGGTCTCAGTTTGACTGAGGCAGCACCCAATCAGTGATTAAGGCTAGGTAAGAAATGAACGATTTCCTTAGGGCTAGGTAGCTGGTGGAGAAAGCCCAGGGTTGGGAGATTAACAGAGTGAGAACAATAGAAGGTCAAGGGAATAAGAAATTCAAGGATGGAAGACAGCGCAGCTTGAAAAAGGCTGATTACAGCTTCATGACTGTGAAGGGAAGGAATCAGAGTCAGAGCAAGGGAGAATAGGCAGAGATAGAGGGCCTTCGTGTGGTTCTATGATTCTGTCATATCCTATATGATCTTAGAAGGGTCCCTTTGGAGAGGAGGTTATGACTACAGTAGCAAGGAGGAGCTGGGACAGGATGGTTTGAAAGGTTGCTTTGCCTACTGCTAACATTTCCAGTATCAGATGTGAAGGTACTTAGTGTCTCCATCCTGTTCTCGATTCCCCCTTCTCCAGCCTGACACTACTGCTGGCTCCTCGAGGGAGCCATTCCTTCTGTCCCAATATCCTGTAACTTACTGTGTTATTCTCTGGAGATTTTATTTTTTTCAGGTAAGGGATAGCACCTGTCCCACTCTAAGGTTTCCTAAGTTTTGGGTTTGTGTGAAGGTATAATTGAAGATAAACAGAAGCAACCCCGTATGCATTTTATGCGTATGTATGTAGATGACTGCCTTGGGGTGTGTGTGTGTGTGTGTGTGTGTGTGTGTGTGTGTGTGTGTGCGTACAGATTAATGTATTATGTTTTGGGTTATATGGTCATATATGTGTATGCATTTTTAGTAATATGTAAGTAATGCAGTTCAGTTAAATACAAGAAGCATTTAAGAAACATACAAAGCATTGCGGATACTAAAACAAAAATATAATTATCCCTCCCTCAAAGAGACTTCATTCTAGTAGGAAAGAAGGTGGTGTTTGCATGTCTGGGTGTGTTCATATAAAAGACGTTTCATGTGCCTATACATTTTTAGAAAAATGCTTTCTTGATAAACACAAGTGATGTTCCCATAGGCTCTGTGGGACCCCAAAATCACAAAGGGAACCCATTTTGTTTTTGTTTTTTTTTTTTTGGTTAGGCAATGGGGTTATATGATTTGCCCAGGGTCACACAGCTAGTGAGCATCAAGTGTCTGAGGCTGGATTTGAACTCAGGTATTTCTGAATCCAGGTCTGGTGCTCTATCCCCTGTGCCATATAGCTGCCCCAATCTTTGTTTTTTTTGAAGGGGGCAAGTTGTTGGAAACAGGGTGGTCCAGGCCCTGAAATGATTCATGAGATCAAATGCACTTGCCTCCCATACCATTCATGGGTGCCAAGGTCACTTTCTTTCTTTGAACTAAGCAAGACATGGACAAAAGGATATTGTAGCAGCCAACTCAGAATTAGGATTTTTTTGGGGGGAGGATAAAGGCATAATGGAAAGACACTATTTCAATGGTTCCAGGCCAGAAACTTTTCTTCTGTAGGACTAGGATAAGAAAACCCTACCTCCTGTTCCCAAAGCCAGACTCTTGCTTGGGGAGGGAATTAGCATGTATCTGAGCTGTATAATTTGACCTATTCTGAAAATGTTCTGGTAGTCTCTTGTTGAGGGGAATGGGGAAGAGTCAGCTGAACCTGAATCTTTTAGGAAAAACTGTCAAGCAACAACCCACCACCTCCTCCTGCCTCCCACTCACCCCCTGCCCTGCACCCTATATGGAAGCCTAGATCTTTCACAACACTGGATTTCAGTGACTAGCTCAAATTTCCTGACTCTGCTTTCCTTACTTACTAGTGTCTTTTGGCAATTCTTGGAAAGTCACTTCTCTGTGCCTCAGTTTCCCCATCTGTAAAGACATAATAACCACTTCATTAGGTCTTTAAGTCTTATAAACCACAATAACCCTGTGAGGAAGATGTATCACCACTTCCATTTTATGGATGAGCAAACTGAGGCTCCTAGGAAAATGACTTTTAAAGGTACACAGGTAGTGTTTGAACCTAGTCTCAAGCCCCTATCTCCTGTTTACAAGCTCAATGCTCTTCTATTAATTGACACCACCATTTCTCCCCATACTTTTTTTCTTTCTCTTTTTGCTGTCCCTGACAATGGCCTCCCCCTTTGCCTGGGCAAAGGTGTTGGGTTGGGGCCCTGGCAGCCACCCAAGTAAATGCTAATTAATAACTCACTCTAGTTGTATGGATGGCAGTTGGAAACAGCTTTAGGGTCCTCAATGCAGACCTGGCTCTGCTTTCACTAGCTTTATGCGAAGATGATGAAAATCAGAGGGAGGCATTCTGGGAAAAATCAAAGGTCACTGAGTGGTTATTTGGGATGGGGGGAAAGGAACATTTAGGGCTTATGATGAAAATGGCTGTTAGTTGAGGGAGGGGATCAGCTTTCCCCAGACACAGAATTTTCTTCTCTTTTGGGACAATGGAAAGATTGCTGGATTTAGAATCTCAGGATCTCAGTTCGAATCCTGGTCATCACTTACTAATTATTTGGCCTTAGGTAAGTTAATTTACCTCTTTAAGCCTCAGTTTCCTCATCTGTAAAATGAGGGGGTTGAACTACATGACCCCAAGGCCCCCCGTGACTCGCGCTTGCCTTTGGACCTCGGTTCAAGCTACTACCCAATCCCGTCTCTGCCTCTCCAAATCCTTCCTGACTACTCCAGCCTTCATGGATCTCCTTCTCTGGACTTCTCTAACACTTAGTCTACAGATCTGCACGGTGTAGGTCTTAGATACAGGCACAGAGCCCTGTCTTCTTCTCTAATGTTCCACTTGTATGAGTCTTCTTCCTAGTCTGACTTGGAGCTCAGGGATCGTGCAGTGGAAAGAGCTGGGGCTCTAAAGCTAGAGGCTGTGCCTTTGGATGGCTGCTCTTCCCAGGTAACATTCAATGGGCCACCTCCAGGACTGTCCCCGTGCATGGCACCTACTTCCCTCCTCTTCATCTTTTAGAATACATTTTTTGTTGTTATCATGGCTTAGTGGCTCAGTTGTGTCTGACTCTTCATGACCCCATTTAGAATTTTCTTAACAGAAATACTGGAACGGTTTGCTATTCCCTTCTCCAGATAATTTTCCAGATGAGGAAACCGAGGCAAACAGGGTAAAGTGAGTCACTCAGGGTCACACAGTTATGAAGTGTCTGAGGCCAGGAAGATGAGTTTTCCTGACTCCAGACTTGGCGCTCTGTGCACTATGGCGCCACCACATGCCCTTTAGAATACCTAGTTTCCTTTAAAATTTGGCGAACATTACCCCCTACACAGAGACTTTTCTGAACCCTGTAGCTGCTAGTGCCTCTCTTCTTGAAATCATCTTGTATTTCTTTTGAATATACTTGAATGTGTTTAACTTGTCTCTCTTTGTAGAAGAGCTCTTTGACTCTTTAATTTTATTGACTGTTTAATTTTTTTTTATCATTTTATCTTCAGCATCTAGCACATAGTAGGTGCTTAATAAATGCTTGCTGATCAACTGGATTGATACTTCTGTGAATTAACTTCTATAGCACATAGTAGGTGCTTAATAAATGCTTGCTGATCAACTGGATTGATACTTCTGTGAATTAACTTCTATAGACCTTAGTTTCCTCAACTATAAAGTGAGTACCTTGGACTAGATGGCCAATGAGATACCTTCCAGCTCTGAGGTCTATAATCACTGAGGGCGGGGAGGGAGGGCCTATCTCTTTCTCTTTTCTATCTCTTTCATACGTAGCCTCCCATAGGACAGGTACTTATGAGACAAGTTGACTGATTAGTTCAGATATTATGTGAGGGTGAACTTGACCTGTCCCTAAATCACATTCCAATAATCTTTGGATCTCAACAATGGTCATCGAGTGGGACTTGTCATGTTTCAAAATCCATTACATAACCACATGGCATTTCAGTGGCAATTATATGAGAGAGTATCACTTAAAAATCAATTCCAGGGAGCTCAAGGGAACATCTCTTACAAGAGATGAAAAGGCAGAAGGAAAGGGAAAGGAAAAAAAAGAAGGGAACTAGATGGAGTTACCATAAGGAAATGAAGAAGGACTACATCTGGGCACAATGCACTGACTTAGCCAGCATCAAAGCCAATCAGGGGAAGAAATGAGAGCCATTGCTCTCCCCCTGGCACATGAGAGATTTTCCATTTCAAGAGACACTATTCAAGTTCTAAAAGTTAGCCACTTTTCAGTTCCGCTGCCAAATGGAGACAGACAGTCAGTGCTAGGGAAATACATGATCTTGTTCTCAGGGGCCACCTCTACTGAGTGTCACACAGGAGATCCATGGAGTGGGAAAGTAACCTATGCATCTCTTCCACCCCTACATACCTAGGTCTAGATACCCGCATATACACCTTATGGCTCAAATACAATGAAAACAAACATTCCTCTCTTTGCCCCCTTTGATTGATTGAATACTCTTTCCTTAGCCACATCCAGGGGATATAGGGATAATAAACTTGGCTTGTCCCAGAGGAGCTCAACGTCTGGGAGACACAGAGGCAGAGACCACAATTTAGGGGAGGAGAGAGATAGAACGAAATCAGACCTTGCCCTAAGGGGCTTCATATTTAGGGCAGACAGAGGAGGAAAAGGCCTAGGTCATGCCTGGAGATAAAGTCTGAGAGATTAGCAAGAGATTAATAAAATAAAAGATTGAAGTAATTCAAAATGATGCTAACTCATGATCACCAGGATTTTGGTGGGGGAATGGTGGTGAAGAGGATGGGAACCATCCCCCAGGTTTAGGGGACTGGTCCTTGGTTATTCCCTCTTTTAGGGGAATGACCCACCTGACCTTGGAACTTCCTTTCTCTTTCTCCCTCCCCTGCCCCTTAAGGCTCACCACTTACCTCTGTCGTGACAGTTTAATTAAGGTATATGATCCCTGCCTGACACTCTCTGTCCACCAGGATGCCTACTGGAAAGGTCATTGGGATTGTGTGACCTTGGACACTCTCCTTTTCTGAGTCTGTTTTTGGACCAGATTAGATACTTCAGAGATTCCTTCCAGGTCTCACTTCTACAATGCCTTCTGGTCTGCTCTTCCATGACTCCCCTGCACTGGGTCCACTCCATCTAAAGTGAACAACTCATCCGTCCTCCAACCAATCCTGCCTTCTCTCATCTCCATGGCTTTGCTCAAAGGGGTTCCATTCCAGGCTTGGCATCTCTCCAATGCTTTCTTGCCATCAGAGTCCAGCTTAGATGCCACCTCCTCTGAGAACCTTTCCTGGGTTCCCACAGAGGAAGCTGATACATCTCTTTCCTCAAATTTTCTTAGAGCCTTTGGTCTGAAGCTTTGTTCCTATCACACACTACCTTGTATCATACTTATTTGTGAACCATTCATTCCTCTCCCTTTTGCCAGCAAAGCACAAACTTCGTGAAGGCAGGAATCATGTCCTACTTCTTCTTTTATTCCCAGTACTCAATACAAGATCCAGTATATTACTATATACAGGATGTAATACGTATTTGCTGAATTCAAAGGAAAGGATTCTCTATGGGTGGGAGCTGGCACTCTCTGGGGCTGCCCCAGGAAGCAGTGCAGGGGTGTGAATGCTTATGTGTGTATGAAAGGCAGTATGGAGTCATGGAGAGTGAGCTGGCTTTAAGTCAGGAAAACCCGGGTTCAAGTTTCACATGTATTTCCTGACTGTGTACTATCTGACCATGGACAAGTCACTTAACCTCAGTACCCTGGGCAATTTACCAAAACCATAAACCACAGATGAATTGTAAATATCCATCCATGCTATGTGTCTCCACAGGAAACAGGAATCCTTATGCTAGTGAAATCACAGGTAGAGATGCCCCCAAAATATGTGTGGGTCTACCTGTGAGTTTGTATGTGTACATGTCTAGTGTTATGTGCATCTCTGCACTACTGTGTACCTATGGGCTTCTCTCTGCATATTCATTCATGTGTTTATGTGCCCTTTCCTATGCCCACGATATAGTATGTATTTTTGCCTTGGGGTGTGTGTGTGTGTGTGTGTGTGTGTGTGTGTGTGTTAGATAAACATGCGTATATGGAAACATTATTTTCTCCCCTGGCCTCTGGTGTGTCTTTATGTTCATCCACGTGTTTACATATCTTTCTGTGCTTGCGATATATTATGTGTTTGTGCCTGTCTGGGGACATCTGTGTGTCATATACAGTAGCTATAGTTTCGTCTTCTAGCCTCTGGAGCCTCCGTGTGTTCATCCATGTGCTTATGAAAGCCTTCCTGTGTGGGGGCATCTGTGTGTATGTCATTTCCATGGGTACATGGAGCTGTGGCTGCCTTTTCCAGCCTCTGGAGCCAGGCCGGTAGTTGCTGTTAGAATTGTCACGGCCCCTCTGCAGAAATGCAGCTGCTCATGCTGCTCGATACTTTCTGGCGGAGGGTTAGTCCCTCACGAATGCATTGAGTATTACAGGCAGGGGTGAATGTAGGAAAAGCAATCCATTCTCTCTTCATGCACATGTTCCTGTGTGTCCAGGACAGATTGGATGGGATGGGCCAGGAAGCCACTTGACTGCCAATCCAGGGTCATTTTCATACTGCCCTCGTCTCCAACGCTCCATTCCCAGGTGAGCTGGGGGATGAGATCTTTTCCTATTTGATCTCCCAGCCTTCCTCAATCCGCACGGACACCTGTGCCATAGTCATCTGGGCATGTGTTCCATACGCCATCAGAGGACAGGGACTTTGTCCTATATTTTCCATCTCTCAAGGCACAGCATAGCCCATTGCACACAGAAGGCATCTAATAAATATCTGTGAATGACATGAATAAATGAATTTTTGTGGAATGAGATGAATGTTTGTGGGAATGATAATAGCCAGTATAGTGATATGAGTGATCAAATGGGGAATTAGTGAACAAATATTTGTTGAGTGAGTGAATGGAAGACTGTAAGCTCCTGGAGGGCAGGGGCCATGTCTTACCCATCTCTGTATCCCCTTCAAAGCCTACCTTTGCTCCTATGCAATGCTCCTTTGCCTTTATCTCATGCTGGCTTGTATCATAGTTATTTCTGAATTTGCTCCTCCCTCATTCGATTGAAAGAGTCTTGGGAGCAGAGCTTGACAAAGGGTCACGTGCTCAAATGCCTCAGGGGGACCTTAGAAGGCATCCAGTCCAGCCCCTACATTTTAGAGATGTCACATGCCGGCATTCAAACCCAGCTCCTTTGCCTCTAAATCCAGTGCTCTCTTGGTCGTACCTGTGCATCTGTCTGACGCTGCATCTCTGCACACACTAAGCACATTAGTGCTTCATAAATGCTTGTGGGCGTGAACACTTCTGGCTTAGTCAGGCAGGAGCAGACCCACCTGCCATCTGACCCTTTCAGGATGAGCCACAGCTCAGCCTTTGCCGTCTTCTCTCCGCCCTCTCTGACTCCTGCTGCCTCTGGCTCGCTTCCCTTCTTCTTTTCCTCCCTCCCTCTCTGCCCCTCTGCTGCCTCAGCCGTTGCTTCTGCCTAGGTATTAGCTCTGTATTATGGATTGATAGATACTAAATACAGATTTCCAATTTCCAGAGCTGTTATGGTTTAATGAGTAAATAATATACATATTTAAAACTGTCTAAATACATATCTGCATAATTAAAAATCTACATAATAACAAAATGAGATGCAACTCCACAAGAGGAGAGCCTGATGTCTGGGAATGCTAACCTTATGGAGTAGGAGTAAAAGCACTGGATTTGGGTTCAGGCAACCTGGGTTCAAATCCTGCCCCTGCCCTCAACTGCCTGGGTAACCTTGGGCCAGTGCCACCCCAGTATGGGCCTCGGGCCCCTGTCCTGTAAAGCGAGAGGGTTGGATTAGATGATCACTGCATCATCTCTGGAAAGGGACAGGACTGGTAGACATGAAAACAGCCCAGCTGCGGAACCTGAGGCGTAGACCAAAGGAGCCATCTGTCTCAAAGAGGGGACTAAAGTGGGGTGTAGTGAAAAGAGCAAAGAATTCGGAGACTTGGGGTAGATGACTTAGCGCTGCAACTTAGGAAGGTCACAACCTCTCCCTGGGCCTCAGTTTCCTTCTTTTGCAAATGAGAGGGTTGGACTAGGAAGGAAGGAAACAAGCATTGATTAAGCACCTACTATGTGCCAGGCATTTTGCAAATATCATCTCATTTATTCTTCATCACGACTCTAGGAAGTAGGTCCTCTTGCTACCCCCATTTTGCAGATGAGGAAACTGAGGTTTAAGTGACTTGCCCAGGGTCATACAAGCTAGCAAATGTAGGAGACCAAATCTGAACTCAGGTCTTTCCTCACCACAGGCCCAGCGCTTGATCTACTAACTCCTAGCTGAAATCGAGAACATGTGATGTCCAGGGTGTCTGTATTTCCCTTCCTAGAGCTACCAGAGGTCCCTTCCAGGTCTCGAGCCTATGATCTGAATGCAGCTAGCTCACACTCAGTCAGGGCAGGGGGCTGGGAGGAGCCTGGGGGCGGCAGAAGCCTGACATCCTGATTCACTCTATCTGTCACAGCTGAGCCACAAAGTGGATAAGTTAAGAGTTTACTCTGTTAATTTGTATCTCTTTGTTCATTTTTCTGATGTATTTCATCTCTGCCGGGAAGACAGGCACACGTCTCACAGGCACCGGAGCTGGGTGGCATCGGACAGGTCATCTAGTCCAATGGACTCTATTTTACATACAAGGAAACTAAAGTCGAGAAGTGACTTGTCCAAGGTCACAGAGCTAGGAAGCAGCAGAGCCACTTTCACCCTGCCTCCACCCCCTGTTCTTTTGACTTCAAATCCAACCGTCTTTTCACCAATTCAGTTGTACCAACCCCTGGCTTCTTGCTCACTTTCTCTTCCTCTAGTCTTCTCCAGGCCCACCCTGGCCCTTCATCCTCTCATTTTCATTCCTCTGACTCCATGGATGAAGAAGGGTGTCAGCACTGATCCCAGGCCTGGAAAAATCCAGCTCAGTACCCACCTCCTCCCCCAGCTCGGGCCTCTTTGCTCCTTCCCTCCCTCCCTCCCCTATGTTTATTTATTTACAGTCTGTTTAAAAGGTAGAAAACACCAAGGACACAAACCAAGCAATGAATCAGAAATAAATACCAACCCAACAGCCCCTCGGGGGATGCAGGCACTCAAGCCGTTTCAGCCACTACACGTTTCCCGACCTTTTCCCTCTCCTGAGTTTGAATGCTGTCTTGGCAAAGTTGATAAAAAAATTAATAAAATGGATTTTGTTTTTATTTTTTTTAAAAAAGGTCAGGATGCATGTAATGGGAGAAAAACTCATTTCGGTTTATGGTTTCCGCCTGCTTATGGTGAGCCTCCAGCCTCTCTCCCCATGCCCTCTTCCCTTCTCAACCTTGGGTCCCCTTGGTTCATTCCTCTCTTCCTGGGTTATTGGAGGTTGGAAAGCCTCCATTTCTGGGGGTCTCTCTCCACTGCCTAAACACAGAATAGCCTGCATTCTAATTTCTCCAGGAAATACTGATTGCTGCTAATAACTGACATCTCTATAATGCTCTAAAATGTGCAAAGTACTTTCATGTAGTCTTGTTTGAGCTTCATCACAGCGCTAGATTGGTTGTTACCTCCATTTTACAGGTGAGGAAACTGAGACTCAGAGAAGGAATATGACTTGCCAGTTGTCACACAGCTAGGGTTTAAACCCAGGTGTCCTGGACTCTTAAATTCAGTGCTCTATTCACTATGCTGAGCACTGCTTCCTACAATGATTAATAAGAAGAGTTAAATACATTGGGGGTCTGAGATTTCATCATGGCAGGCTCCCAGTGTCCCCAGCTAGCGCCCACACCATCTTGTCCTCAGTAGAAGGTTTCGTGGCTAAAGGCTGTAGCTAAAATCCTCTACAGACAAATCTCTTTTCAGCTTGGTTGGACATGCCAGAGGTTGATCTCTGCTGGAATAGCTTTTGAGAACCTAGGGTCATTTGCACAACACCAGAGCTTTCTTTGGAGGAGGACCTTTGTGGAGTTAATAATAGTAACTTAGACTGATGTCGTCCTTTAGGGTTATAAGGCATTTCTAGATTCATTATTTCGCAGTACCGTCACAACTTTGTGAGGGAGGTGATGCAAATGTTATTCTTATTTTGAAGATGAAGAAACTGAGGCACAGAGGAGGTGAAGGGAGTTGCTTGAGGTCATAGGGCTGAGAAGTGGCAAAGCTGGTAGTACATGAATCCATGTTTCTTGGCTTCCAATCACTGCTGTCCCACCCATATAATAATTCATATAATAAACCATATAATAAATAATTCATGTAATAAACCAAAGACAATGGATAGAGACACAGCTGGGTGGTGTGGTGGTAGGTAGAGTGGTGGACTTGGAGTCAGGAAGATCTGAGTTAAAATCCTGTCTCAGAAACTTACTAACTGTGTGATCCTGGGCAAGTCACTTGAGCTCTGTGCCTCAGTTTCCTCATCTGTAAAATATGGGATATTAATAAAAGCATCTACTTCCCAGGGTTGTTGTGAGGATAAAATATGAAAATATTTTAAGGTACTTTGCAAACCTTAAAGTGCTATATAAAAGTTAGCTGTTATTATTAATAGGTCTGTAATCACTAGGGTGGAGACAGAAATGCTTAGTGACCAAGGATGGCAAATTTCCCTCGGCCTTAAAACAGGAACCATGTTTCCCACCATTCTGTACAGTTGACTGAAGCGTAAGCAGCAGAACCAAGGGAAATCTCTACCCATGCACAACTCCCATCCCCCACCCCATCCCCATTCCCTTGGCCTGTGGGTTCTCCAAATCAGTAGAGCTCTGCCCAGAGAGGGCACTGGGGCTGCCCAGCAAAAAGGTCAGAGTTTCCTCTGTGTCAACTCTGTCAGGCCCTGAGTTCCAACCACAGGAAGATGCTTGGATGTTGCCAGGCCACATGGGATTTGTGCCCTGTTGCTGTTTTCTTAGCTTAGAAACAAATGCGTAAAATAAACAGGACCGGATTTGAATCAGCTCAGCTGTGTTTGACTTATAGCTCGAGAACAGTAAAGGGGCAGGCAAGACACATCCGCAATCCTTTCCCTGCCCCAGCCATGGCTGTGAGCGCCAGCTGGCCAATTTGGGGATGTTAGGAATTGAAAGCCTGGTCATACCCAGGAGGCTGGGTCGTGAACTCCAGGGGCTCAGGATCCCCCAGAATGCCTTCCACCCGGAGAAAATGATTTCTCTCTCCTAATACTTCTCTCTTTTTCACCCCCCTCACACTCTCCCCTATACTGTACTGATTTAGGTTTCAGTCTCTCCCCTCCACTACTACATTTGTAAGCATCTTGAGAGTAGAGAATGTTTAAATCTATTTTTTTTATCTTGAGGACAAAACAAAGGCTTTGGACTTAGTAGGTGCTTAGCAAGCATTTGTTAAATTGAATTGAATCAGACCAGAACAAAGGGGACCTTATAGTATTCTCCAGGATTTCAGGGGCTGGTGAATTAGAGGTACCTCAGTGCCCACCCTGTGCTTCCATTCAAAGAAGGAAGAGAAGAACAACAGTAATAACTAACAATTATATGGTGCCTACTATGTGCCAGCCATTGTGCTAAGTGCTTTACAATTGAGAGTTTGGTAGAGGTGGGAATGACTGTTATTCCTACACTGGAGTGATGCTGTGACCTGGGTTAGAATCCCTACTCTGCCAATGACTCATTATGTGGCCTTGGGCAAGTGCCTTCTCCTCCCCAGGCCTCAAATTGCTCATGTGAAAAATGGGCACAAAAATCTCTGCTTGGCTGCTTTAAAGAGCAGTGGTGAAGGTCCAAGGAGAGAACGAGCAGAAAGCAGTTGTGTTGTGCAGATGAGAGAGGGCATTACCATGATGGGCTCTCTCTCCCCTGTGGCATTTGGAAAGTTGAGAGGTCAATGCTTCTGAAGATGAACAGATCCTTTTCCGTGTAAATCAGCTTTTGTTTTTCTGGCTTTGAACTCGAGGAACTCTGAAGTCCCCTCTGGTTCTAAGCTTCTCAATTCTTTGATACTGGGACTGCCTGGGGATTTTCCCAAGTGAGCCTTCCCTTGCCTGTCTTCTTTCTCATTTAAGCCTGCAAATTGGTTTGGGGAATAGACTATAGTAGTCTCTGGAATTTGGGCATTATGGGGCTTGAAGGAACTCCAGAAGGTCAACAGGTCTGTGACCCTTCCTTCAGGCTAGGCTGCATCTTACCCATCATAAAACGACAAGGAATCCTTTCAAGTTTATGTTCCCTGGAGGGCAGGCTCTCCATCCTACTTCACACATATCCAGGGGACTTTACACACTAATATCTCACAACATCTCTGAGATAGGTACTGCCGTTAGTTTTATCTGAGGAAACTGAGGGTCAGGGGTGGTACCTAGTCAGGAGCAAGAGAGGGGTCCTCAGTCTATAGAGATTATGGGAACCCAGAGACTTCATCTAGCAGGCAAGTGGTAGAATTGGCCACAAGACATTTCTTCCCTAAGCTTCCCAGGGAATCTGCTTTTTGTTTTACCTCATTGAACCTAGCCTAGTGCTGGGAGTCCCTAGGTCCTGAGGCCCCCTCCTCATATCTTGTTGTCCCTTCAGAGATGTTATTTTTACACTCCTCTGAACATACAGCCCAAACCCAGGCCGCTGCTTGACTACATTAACATTAGGGCTCTAATCAGCAGTCAGACAGCTCATAATTTTCTGATTAGCTCTGATTATGCTCAATCTTGGGGAAAGGGGACAAAAAAGAAAGTCAGAAAAGAGAGAAAGGAGCCAGTGTACCCCATTCCTGGACAAAGGGAGAAAGTACCAAAGAACAGTCTGGAGCCAGCATTGGAGAGCTAAGGGTTGTGGGGTAAAGGACAGAGGAGTTAGCTGTATAGCCTTCCTGGTCAGTCTGGTCTTTGGGAGCTGTCCTGTACAAGGACTGAGCCTTCAGAGAGGTGAATTCCAGCCAGTATTTTCCAGGGACTGGGAATTCTCTCAGTGACCAGGCACTGAAATCAGGGTGGCTAGTGAATGAGCAGGGCTCTGGGGCCACCTTTGATGTTTCAGAGCCATGGACAGAAGCAGAGCCACCTCTTCCTGACTCAAAGAGTCAGGAGTGTGTGTGTGTGTGTGTGTGTGGGGTGAGGGACCCCAGGAAACTGTGTTGATTTTCTTTTTCCTCTGGAGAAGATTCGCAGAGAAGTTCAGCTCCCTACCATCCTTGAAAAAAAATCACAGCATGGGTAGAACTAGAAGGCACCTTAGAGATCATCTAATCTAACCCTCTCATTTTACAGACAGGGAAATTGAGACTAAAAGGAATGAAAAGACTTTCCTAAAGTCACAGAGTAGGTCACTGGATGAATTGGGGGTAGAGCCCAGATCTCTTGACTCCCAGGTCAATTCCTGTTCCCCTTCAGCAGGTTGGAAAACCAGTCTGAAAGTGATTAGGATAAAAAAATTGGGAGAATTGCAGCGGGGCAGACTTAAGCTTGATCTCAGGAAAAACTTCCCAATACAGCTGTCCAAAAGTAGAGGGGAATGCCTCAGAAGGTGGTAGGTTTCCCTTCTCTGGAGGTCTTAAAGAGAGGCCTGATGATGACATTTTGGGTATTGTATTGAGGGGATACCTGTTTAGGGACGAGTTGAACTAGATGGCCTCTAAGATCTGTTCCACTCTTGAGGTTCTATCATTCTGTGAGCCAGGACAGCAGAGTAGAGGGAGGGGGACCAAGAGGGAAATTACAGATCTGTACTAGAGAAGTGTCAGATGGCAGCTAAGAAGTGATACAGTGACTTTCGACCGAGGAACACGAATTTCCAGGTAATAGGCACTGTGATATAGTGGAGGGAGCACAGGACCTAGAATCAGGAAGCCTGTATTTGAACCCTGGCTTCAACACTTACTAGCTGTGTAGCCCTGGGCAGTTGACTTAACCCCTCTAAACCTCAGTTTCCTCACCCCTGAAAAGGATAACAATATTTGCTTTACTTACCTAATGAAAAGAATAGTTAGCATTTATATACAAGTATTAGCTCATTTTATCATCATGACAGCCTTGGGAGATAGGTGCTGTTATACTCATTTTACAGAGAAGGAAACTGAGGCAGACACTTTACGTGACTTGCTCAGAGGTAGTATCCAGTCAGATTTGAACTCAAGTCTTTTTGACTGCAAGTCTGGTGCTCTTATCATTGTGCCCCCTACTACATGAGACCGTTGTCAGGAAAGCAGGTTGGAAACCTTAAAAAGTCATAGAAATAACAGTTGTTTTTGCAGAGCATAGAAAGGCTCTTGTCACTGAGATTTGGGGTTCAGGACATTGTTCTGAAAGACAAAGGCTTTCCTTCCAGCAATTATTCAAATTCCATCAGTGGCACCCTGCCCATTCCTCTCCCTCCCAATGCTGTCCTCACCTTCCCTAGGGATTGGATATTATTAATCATTAACCCAGGCTTGCCTCGATTTATGTGATGGCTATGTTTCTGAAAAGTGGCATGTAAATTGGTTGCCTGTAAATCAGATCCTATATGTTGTACATACTGTCAGACTCAGTTGATAAATTTATTTTTACTTCTTTTTAAATCTTTGTCTCCAAAGAGGGAAGACTAGCTAGGGGATGAGGAGGGAGATGTTTGAGAATAAACTGATGTAAAAACAAAGATATCAATAAAAATTTAGAGCAAAATCCTACCTTTGTATTGTTTGACCTTTATACTTCAGGATGACTAACCTCCATTGCTGAGTTTCCTCAGTCAGGTGTTTCTAACACTTTAGCTTCAAACTTTGTGCCCTCTGCAGCCTCCCTTATTGAACCATTAGTGATCTGTAAGCCCAACCTGAGGTCAACTAGGGGACCTTCTGGTTGCAGGAAGCCGGGATGAACATTCCTGTGAAGCAAAGGATCAGAGCCTTATTTCATCCCCTCTTAAGTTAGGATTGCTCAATATAGTGCTGGCTAAAGTAGAGAGTTGCAGCAGTTTTTGGTTCTGTATGCATGACTGCTCCTAATAATACATTGGTGTGTTTGCTGGGTCTGTATTAGCGAATAAACTCCTATAAGGCAGAGACTTTATCTGTGTAGCATATTTAAAAACAAAACAAAACTCTCTTTCACTGACTCTGGTCCTAGATGGTGCCCTGACCCCTTGCCCAGAATGACCATCAAGGTCTGGTCCCAAACTGAGTTCTAACTCTGGTCACACACTATCCCTGATGCTGACCACAGGCTGAGCCCTGACCCCAGCTCCTAATGACTCTGGTCATAGACTAAACCCTAACCCAGGTCTCAGGCTGAGTTGTGACTCCAGTCACAGATTGATCCCTATTTGTTCATTGGCTATCTAGCCTTATCCCTGGCCACATGTGAGAAGGTATGGATGGCTCAGACTAGCTCATACCTACTGTTGGAGATAGAATGCCCAGTGGGACGGCAGTATGTGCTTTAGTTAGGCAAGGGAAAGAGGAGCCTGGCACCCCTTAGTTTCCTCTTACTAGACTGCAAACCGCTAACAAAGGTGAAGGACAGGGAAGAGAAGCTAGAGGAGACTGAACAAGAGGAAGGATAGGTCCCTGTACCCCTGGGTCTCCCTCACATCACTGCCTGATGAGGTGGCCCCTGCCTAATCCCCCGCTCCCCCGACCAAATTAGAGCCACCTTTCTGATGCTGGAGCCACCTGAGTCCACGAATTCTGAAGGCTTTAGGGTTACTAAGGCTGTGGCCCCCCTGCGCTGGGGGCATCCCATGAGCCCTTCTCTGGGCTTTTCAAGCCCCATGATCACATCTGCGGTGCCCTGTCTTGCTCAGACAGTGCTGCTATGGTAATTAGTCTGGGGTGACCTCTGGAGAAAAAACACCAAGTGCAAGTTTAAAAAGAAAGACTCCAGCTAATGGTATGCAAATTGTCCAAGAGGCAATCAGGCCGACTCTTTAAAAGCTGCCCCGTCAGAGCGGCTCCCAAGCCTGCCTTATTGTCTTTCTATCAATTTGCATCTCATTACCCAGAATGCTCTGCATATTGGAAATTTAAAAAAAAAAAGAAAGAAAACTAACAAAGTAGTCTCCCCCATAAATACTTTCTTTCTTCTTGGCAGGGGTAGCTGAAATGCAACCTCAGGTGGCAGGGCCGACAGGTAGGGAGAATGCCTTCCCTCATCCTGAGTCCATGCTCTGTGGTTTTTTTCCCCCTCTATCCCATGGTATCCTTTCCTGATGCTGGTTTGGGCATCCCCAAGTTCACCACTTCCATCACTTACTTGCTTCGTTGTTACTCCCTATATCATCACCATTGCCTTCCTTATCATCACCATCCCTGCTCTTACCTTCATCCCAACGGCATTCCTTACCACTAGCTCTATTGTCATCATGGTCATCATCACTTTCCCCATTGCTCTGACTAGCACTGTAGTCGAGTGATAACCTTCATTATTACCAACATCATCATTACCAACAATTAGGACCATTCATTCATTCAACAATCATTTATTTATTCAGTAGCTACTGTGCTCATGATGTCGGGAATACAAAAACAAAACAGTCCTTGCCTTTAAGGGGCTTATATTCTATTAAGCGGAAACATCGTGTAAAGAGAGAAGTAAATACAAAAAATATATGCACAGCGAAAGTGAGAGGGCCCCACATAAAGGGAAGGGGCCCCATGTGTGGCAAGGGCTGTTGCGTGACTTGAAGGGCAGCAGAATAAACTTCTTCATCCTCTTCTCCTCCCCCCCCCTTTTTTTTTCCAAAGGAGACCTTCATTCCTGCCAGGAGGGGAAGCAGGAAGGTGAGGCCAAAGTCCACTCTGGTTTCCTCAGAGACAGGGTATCAGACTAGAAGTATATCTATCTGCTCTTTTAAATGTTGCTTGTGTAGGGGTTATGATTGTGTTTGAGCTAATTCCTGATCACTTTGTCATTTCTGGAGGGAAGGGGGACCCCAAGCTCTATATCCAAGGCTTGACCCCTTTCCTAACCAAATATCAATTCCATAACGAATACACAAGCGAATAGCAAAGAACCACATTTATCCAAATCATAGCAAAACGAAAATCAGAGAAGGTATACATAGGAGAATATACACCAGACAATACAGAGTGAAGGCGTTCTCCAATGGGAGGGAGATAACTCAACTCAACCAAGAGAGTCCTGGATGTCACCCAAGGGGAAACTCCCCGAAGTCTCTAGTGTAGTAAGGTAGGAATAGGGACAAGATGGAGACTGCTGGTTCTTCTCATGTTTTCCCAGAGTGAAATGGGTTTGGCTTCTTCCCTCCTTCTTGAAGCTGGAAGCCAGAAGCACCTTGATTCTTTTTTTAAAGTTTTTGGTGAGGCAATTAGGGTTAAGTGACTTGCCTGGGTCACACAGTTAGTAAGTGTCGAGTGTCTGAGGTCGGATTTGAACTCAGGTCCTCCTGACTCCAAGGCCGGAGCTCTATCCACTGTGCCACCTAGCTGCCCTAGTACCTCAACTCTTGAAGAGATACAAAGAAGAGTTGAAGCTTGATGAGTCTCCAAAGGGTACTGGTGCTTGAAGAGAGCCCCAAAAAGGATTGGCCCTGAAGAGTCCCAAAAGGAACTGGTGAAGGCTGGAGTTCTCTTGCCTCTCACCAACTCTGCCCTGCCACTCATGCAGGGCAGTGCATTTATCTCCATCAATAAGGAGAAAGTCCCACACCAATAGGCCTTGGGACAGGGTTTACATATATAAAATGAGTACTAAAAATTGTTTTTTTTTTTTAGGGGGGGTATTCATTCATGGGAGAGTCAGGTCTCCTAAAGGAGATTGTACTTGTGCTGAGCCATGAAGAAAGCTAGAGATTCTACAAGATTGTCATCATTATCACATCCCCATCATCAACAGCATTGTCCTCACTTGTCACCCTAATCAATCCTTCATTATCATCATTTCCTTCATCATCACCATTACTCTCACCTCCCTCTTCCTCTTCATATTCATCAGCTCTATCAGCTCTATCACTATCACCAACACCTTCCTCATAAGGCCCATGCTCACCATTGCCTTCTCTACTTTTGCACCAGGCTGGGCATTTTCTATAAGAGAAACATAGATCTGGGCCCCATTATTGGGTATCTCAGCTTGAATTCCTTATAAGGAACACTTAGAAAGTAGAGTGGAAGCCCTAAATCGAGGCTTGAAAGAAGTGTTTACATCATCTGTATGACAAAGATACAGATGGCCCTTTTTATGCAACAGAATTACCGAGAAACTGTACAAATTGAATAATGCCCAATGTGATCATTTCAGAAATGTGTTATCATCATTTGTGATGGTAGAAGAATTCTACCTCTTAAGCTTTCACTACCTACCCATCTCTCTTTTGGCAATTAGCTAATGATCTATCAGCAAACACTTAGATATATCACTGGATCTATCTATTTAAAGGACTCCTGAAATGAATCCTTTTGTAAATTGAAAAATCCTTTTGGATTTCCCATAGGAATACTTCCTATAAATGTCTGTAGTCTTAGATTTAATTTTGGAGGTTTTATGAAAAAGACAGAGGAGGAAGAGCCTCAGGCCCTACCCATGTGAAGTTTATAATCTGGGTGAGACAGAGAAGAGCATCTCTAGACCCTTCCCTTAGGAGGCCCAGAGGAATTAAGGGAAGAGGGGACATAGGCTTCAGCCTCAGGCAACTTTTAGTCTAGAGGAGGTAGGACTCATTCATACACAGTAAGTGTTATTCTAGAAGGGACACAGATCCAGAGAATAACAATATAATTTATGACCCAGTGTTGATTGAGCTTTTGAATTCTTTAGGAGTTCAGAGAGAGGGAGGCTGGGAGTGGGCTAGAGTGGCGATGGAAGGCTTTTTGGAAAAGCTGGATTGAATCTGAGCTATATGGATATATGAAGAGGAAGGGGAAGGGCATTCTGGGTGGGGAGAATGGCATGAGCAAACATGCTGAGGTGGGAATGAGCCTGGCCTGTGCTGGAACGGTGAGGAGATTGGCTTGACTAAAGGGTGTGTGTTGCCAAGCAGGATGATTACAAGGCAACATGTGACCGACTGATACGGGAGAGCACCTGTACTTGAGGAGAGCAGGCTAGGCCTCTCAAAGGAGGGGGTACTTGAGCTAGAGCTTGCTTACTGAATTCTAGGGAGAGTCATCTAAGGTTACACAGCATAGTTAAAATCACAACCCAGATTTTCTAATATTCAGCCGTTTCCCTTCAATCAGCTTTGCACATATCCTTTGGTCCTAGCCATTGGCTCTCCAGAGACCCAACCTGGCTCTTCAACCTCGTCCATGGAGCATCATTTGGGACCAGGGAGCCTAGAGCCAATCGAGGAGAGTTCAGAAGGTTTAGGGGCTAAAGGGGGCCCCCATCATAAAATTTAGCACTGGAAAGGGCCTAAGAGATCATCTAGTCTAATCCCTTCCTTTTATAGATGAGGAAACTGAGGCTCAGGTTAAAATGACTTGCCAAGGTCATAGAGGTAGCATATAAAAGAACCAGGATTTGAACCCAGGTCTCCTGACTTCAAATCCAGTGCCTACACTAGGTCCCTGAATGTCCTGGGTTCACTTCCCCAAAGCAAGAAGCTTCATTATTGCAACACTCTCTGAATCACAGGCTCACACTTGTGGGGGGCATGTCCTGCGGCTCTAATCAGCTCGGCCTCTTGGTGATCATGGTAACTAAATGAAGTCTATTGGCATAGCTGGAGATACAGCCACAATATTGAAAGGAATTTGTCAGAGCACCGAGGCCTCATTCATGGTCTCTCCTATTTTCAATAGGGTCTGGGGATAGGGAGGGAGCAAGACTGGCAGACATGAACAATGTTAGAGCCCCACTGATAGCCTGGGCACTGCCTACCTGGAAAGTCAAGACGTTACCAAGATCCCAGCTAGAATCTTTAACTAGGGAGCTGATGGAAAGCTTTGGAAACACCCTCTAATTCCTCTTCCTCCTCCTAGTTCCCCAGATCTCAGAATTCTTCTCCTCACTCAGACCTCACATAACAATTTGTATTTATTATGTAACATTGTGTATTAGAGCCATCTGTGTTTTTGTCTTATCACCCTCCTAGACTGCAAGGTATAGGTAAGCACCATATCTTACCTAAGCTTGGCATCTTCCCTAGCATCTACCACAGGATTCTGAATAAATGAATGAACCCTGAAGAGGATCCTGCTTCTTTTGGCCCCCTTCCACCCAAGCAGGAACCAGATTCCCTCAGTTTGTTCACCTCACCTTCTGGGGAAAGCCCCACAGCTCCTGCCCTTTCTGGTTTGAGAAGGGAGACAAGAGGCAAACCTTTAAGAAGATGTAAGCATGCGTGGACCACAGAACATAAAATATTAGAGCAGGAAGGAATTTGGGAGACTAATTCTTCTAACCACTTCATTTAACAGGCAAGAAAACTGAGGCCTAGAGAGGAGAGACTTAGTCAAGGTCATGCAGGGCAGAGCTGGAACAACATTCCCAGCCTCCAATTGTCAAAAAAGAGTAAATGGACACGGTGTTGGGTAAGCCCACAAATGCTGAAAGAATTCATTCATTCATTCATTCATTCAGCGTTTTGAGTACCCATTTATGAGTCAGGCATTGTGCTGGGTCCTGGGGATGTATTCTCCCAACCCCCCCCAAAAAAAAGGAAAAGAAAAAGAAATGATACTGTCAAGGAGCTTGTATTCTCTTGATGGGAGACAACATATATACACATAAGTAACAGTGGAGGTGGGGAGGAGAGGCAACAGCAACTCAAGGGATCGGAACAGGCCCCTAGAAGGAGATGACTCTTGAGCTGAGCTTTGAAGAAAGCTAGGGATTTTAAGAAGCAGAGATGAGAGGGGACAACAGCCTGTGGGATATGGAGGACAAAGGGGATCAGGGACTGATGAAGGTTAGTCGAAGAAGGAAGCTTTGCTGGAGGGGCTAAGGAAGGGAAGAGGAAACCTAAGGGAACAGCTAGAAAAGGCTGTCAGGATTGGCCTTGGGACCCCTCACACAGTAAATCATGGCTTTACTCATAACATGTTCTGGGTCCTAATTTAGCTAGACTGGGTATCACCAGAGAAAATACTTTGTGTTCCCATTTCTCAGTTGGGGCACCTGAAGCTATGGAGGCCAAGGATCTTGCTTTTATGTTAAATAATGAGATGGGGGGAGAAAGAGAAATGGGACCTATATGTCGTAGATCTCAGTCTGGAGCCTCGCAGGAGGGATACTGGAGGACAGGGAGAGGAGCACAATGAGAAAGGTTAGGGATAGTGAAGGTGGAAAATCCTCCAAGAAGTGTAGATTCAGAGCTGGAAAGAGCACTGGATTTAGACTAGGGTTCAGATTCTGGCTCTGCCACTTGCTGGCTGTGCGTCCTTAGTTTCCTCACCTGCAAAATGAGTAGATTGGATTAGATGACCTTTTAAAGTCCATCCCAGCTCTAAATCTGTGCTCCTTTGGTTCCAAGGTAAGGGTAGGAGGGTTGAGGAAGGGAGAGGGCAGGCAGGCAGCAACTCCTGCTGTGACTCCAGAGACCAGGCTCCATCCCTGACTTATCCTTCTTTCACTGTGAACCACAGTGACTTCTAATTCATTTGGAAGTGACCTTAGCGTATAGCAAATAGTTACCTTTTCCCACTAAAGACCCTCCCTCCACTCCTTGGGCCAACAGTCGATAGCTCCTTAGGGATCCTGCTATTATTTGGAGAAGAGGATTGATCAGTGGGGAGGAAAAAAGGGGGAGAAAAAGGAGGGAAGAGGAGGTGGGCATGGATAGAGAAATAAGAGAATGAATTGTGATCACTGCTCTCCCCAGACTCCTATTTTCCTCTTCCTTCTTCCCCCTTTTCATCCATATCTTCTCTACTCTGCTCCCCAGAGCATGCATGGCCTTGGACCTCAGCTATACTAGAACTGGGGGTGGGTGGGGTAGGAAGAAGAGTTTCTGTGTGGTAGAATGGGCCCAGAACTTTCAGCTGGAAGATCTGAGTTTGAGTACAATGTATTTGCTACAACACTGTAGCACCCTGAGTAACTCATATAACCGCTATGAGCCCATTTCCCCATAGGCAAATGGGAAAAACAATCGTTGTACTTCATAGGGTTGTTGGAGAAAGTCTTATCCTAAAGCACTATGGAAATGAGAGTTATTCTGATCATTAAAGTACATTCTCCAGGGGTGGATGTAAGGTGGAGGTGGGTGACTTCTTTGAGCTCTGCAGGATCTGGTTTTGGATTCAAGCTTGTTTGCTTCTGCTTCTCTTGACTCACTTTTTTAAACTGTAAAATGAGGGATCTGGACTACATGTCCTCTGAGGTCCCTTCCAACCCTAGATATGCTCTTGATCTTAACTTAGGGTTGTCTCCAGTACTAGGAGGGTTGATTCCTTGCAGCCAGAAGTAGGGAATACAACAACATATAGAGTATGAGTTCCTCTTTACAATTTGTCATAAGCCCTTGTGTGTCACATCCTGAGAGGCAGTGTTGCATGGTGGGTAAAGAGCTGGGGTTCAGATCAAGGCAGCCCTGAGTTCAATCCTGCTTTTGGCACATATTGGCTGTGTGACCTTGGCCAAGTAACTCAACCTCTCGATGCCCTAGATAACTCTGTGAGACTGAAACTTGCTAAGAATATGCCAACTTGCACTGGTAGAGGTAGCTTCCTCCCTCATTGGAGAGAATCCTATGCCAGTAAAAGCTCATGTTCACATATCTTATCTCATACGTCACATTTGCCATAGGGCCCTCCCCTCAACACCAGGACAGAGGCAGATAACAGAGAAATGGTGGCTTACCCATGCTGGAATTGCTGAGCTCTGGTCTCATGGGATGTACTATGTAAGACCATAAATCTGTCCAGTGCCTTCTCTGGAGAGAGCCCCAACCCTGGCTAACTGGGATGACCAGTGGGGGAAGGAGAGTTACTTTGGGAACAATTCTCTTATGGGTGGGGAGCTTTATGTCCCAGGTTCTTCCCCACCCCACATCCCCTAATTCAAGCATGGCTCTTCTACATCCAACTGGGAGTGAGCTCTCCAAGCCTGTCAGGGGCAGGCGCTGTAATTGATTAGCAGAAAGAACAGGAACTATTCTTTCTCGAAACTCCCATTAATGTGGTTTTGGGGAAAAAAAGCAACCTACAATCCCATCTCTGAGGCTGTTTGATGGATTGGTTTCCTCTTTATCTTTATTTGTGGTAAGCTTAGTGGGCTGCTTTCAAAAGACCATCGTTTTCCCTGGCACAAAGGCCAGTGTCAGAGAGGTTGAGTAGCCATGAGAAAGAAGGGCCAGGGCCTAAGCAAAGGCACTTGTAGCTTCTTTGGTGCCTGGCTACAGTGAGATTAGACTGAGACTTTTCCTTAGAGGAGCAGAGTTGTCAGGCTGGACAAGAGGGTATGAAAAGAATCATGGGTGGGGAGTCAGGAGAGCTGGGTTCAACTATTAGCTAGATGGCGTAGTGGATACAGCACCAGCCCTGGAGGCAGGAGGACCTGAGTTCAAGTCTGGCCTCAGACATTAGCTGTGTGACCCTGGGCAAGTCACTTAACCCCAATTGCCTTTAAAAAAGAAAAGAAAGAAAAAAAAGGAAATCAATTATTAGCTCTGACACTAACTAGATATGTGACATTAAATTCAATAAACATTTATTAAGTGCCTATTATATACCAGGCATTGTGCTAAGGGCTGAGGATACAAAAAGAGGCCAAAGACGGGCCCTGCCCTCAAAGAGCTTACAATCTGATGGACATCAGACCAGTTCCTTCCCCTGTCTGGGCCTCAGCTTTCCCTTCTGTAAAATGTCTATTATAGTTATTTTGATGTACCATAATTTACTTCTAGACTATAAGCTCCATGAGGGTAGGGAATTATAGGATTTTGGGCTAGAAAGGCCTTAAAAGACCATATAGTCCAACTGCCTTATTTTATGAATGAGGAAGCCGAGGCTCAGAAAAGAGAAAGAAATACGTCAAGGTTATATAAGGTAGTGGATCTGGATGTGAATCTGAGACCACTGATTCCGCATCGAAGTACCTTATTAAAGGAAATTGGGATAAATCTCTAAGGTCCCTTACAAATCTGGCCTTTCTGTTTACGTTCTAACTTTATGTTCTAGGGTCCTTCCCAGCTCTGGCGTTACATGTTCTACCTTTTAAGGTCCCCTCCTGTTCTGATATTTTATGATCATCAAGTTTGGCCTGGAAATTGGATCAGGAAGCTTTTATTTCTCCATCTCCATGGTCACCATCCTAGTTTAGGCACCTGAATTATTGCAGTAGCCATCAAAATGATATCCTTGCATCTCTTTCCCTTCTATTTATGCTTTACACACCAATCCAGAGTAGTCTTCCTAATGCACAATGTTGATTGCCTCACTCTTCTGCCCAAACACTTTCAATGGTTCCTTAATTGCCATGACCTCCAGACTCCTCAAGCTGGCTTTAGAGGTCCTCTACAATCTGGCTTTAATCTACTTTCTCCAATCTTATCCCCTGTCCCCCTACCATGCAATCTCCTACTCCAGATGGATCAGTACCTTTATTGTCTTTAGCGCACATGAGGCTCGATCCTGCCTCCAAACTTTCGTTCATAAATCAACCCTACCTACTTAGAATGCCTAGTGACTGTCTCCTTCTGCCCTCCTAAACACTAACACTTCCTTGTAACAAATAAACATAATCAAGCAAAACAAATTAATGCAGTGGCCACGTCCATGTGTGCATGCTTCATTCTATGCCTATACTCTACCACCTCTCTGCTCAGTAGAAATGCTTTGCCACCAGTCTTCTGAAGTCCTGCCTAGACGTTGCATCGAGCAAGTTCTTAAATCAGTGTTGCTTTCCTTTCTGTGACTATGATCATTATGCAAATCATTCTCCTGGTTCTACTTGCAGATGCTCTGTAGCAGTTCATTCAGGTCTTCTTAAGTTTCTCTGAAATCTTCACAAGTGTTCATTCTTGTGGGACAATAACATTCCATCAATTTGTTTCCATTCTCCAAGTAACGGGGACCAACTTTCCTTACAGTTCTTTGCTACTACAAAATGTGTTGCTATAAATACTTTTGGATCTTTCTCCTTCTCTTTAACCTCCTTGGAGTATATGTTTAGTAGTGGTAGTACTGGGTCAAAAAGTATGTATAGTTTAGTGAGTTTTTCTTTGTATAATTCTAAGTTGTTTCCCAGAATGGTTGGGCCAATTCACAGCTCCACCAATAAATGGTACATTAGTGTTTCCATCTTTCCATAGCCCCTCCAACAATTACTGTTTTTATCTTGTCATCTTTGTCTATCTGATGAGTGTGAGGCAGAACCTCAGAATTGTTTTGATGTTCATTTCTCTTATCCCCACTATTCTCCAAGGACCAATTTAAATTCTACCTCCTCCAAAAACGCTTTTCTGACCTCCACAGCCCATTCAGCACTCTCCTTTTTCAGAATGCTTATTGTCTTGATCATGCAATTGACAATGGTGAGAGAGTTGAGTCTCCCTAAGAGGGAAAGAAGCAATGTCTCCTCATACTCTCTGTCTCTCTATTGTGTCCAGCACAGGCTTAGACTCCCATATATGTGTAGGGGAAGCATTTGGGAAATACTTACTAATGGTCTTATTTATGAAATCTTCTTGCTCTGTGCCCATGTTCATGGGCAGATGGCTTTTAGAATCATGGGACTTACAAATAGAAGGGTTCTTAGAAATCATATAGTCCCAACCTCTTTATTTTACACATAGGGAAACTGAGAGCCAGAGAGAGGACTTGCCTGTGTGATACCTAGGCAGTATGGTGTAGAGGAAAGAATACTGTATTTGCAGTTAGAGGACCTGGGTTCAAATTTTACCAGCTACTTATTAGGTAGGTGAACTTAGACAAGTCATTTAGCCTTTATAGGCCTGATTTCCTCTACTATACATTGAGTAGATTTTCTCTAAGGTCCTTTTCAGGTTTAAATCCATCATCTTATGACCCTGGAGGGAAGCAGCTCAATTCTGGTCACAGGCTGACCCCTAATTCTTACCCCAAACAAAGCCCAAAATCTTGTCTCAGGAAAAAAAAAAACAACCTGACCCTGATCACAGGCTGAGCTTTAACTCTGGCCCCAGAGGTACAGCCTCTAGCTCAAAGGATCATAAATGTTGAATTGGAGGGAATCTAAAGGATCAGGGATTGAGACCTACAGGGGACCTTAGAGGTCATTGAGTCCAAGCCCTTTATTAAGCAGATGATGAAACTGAGGCTGAGAAAGGTTTAAGTGACTTGCCCAGGGTCATACAGGCATTAAGTGTCTCAGGTCTTCCTCACTCCAAATGCATCTCCCTCCACTATACTGTGCTGACTGAAGACAGTCATCCTTGCAGTAGGTGGCAGATCCACCTGAACCATTTGAACCCAGGTCCCATGACTCCAAATCCCTTATTCCTCCTCCCCCCAATTATATCACACTCTAGCTGTCTCATCAATGCATGCCACTGGTCCAAAGGGAGACCCTGGGAGATGATTCTGTGTAGCATGCCTTTACAGCTTAGAGTCTAGGCCCACTAGTCCCACTCGTGGGGTAAAAAGCATGGAAAAAGCCGTGGTTCTGAGGTTAAAGGACGTCGCTCCAAAGTATCCTTTCCATATGCAAGGACCGTCAGTTGTTACTGGTTACAGCTTGGAGAAACAAGAAACTGTCACTCTCTTGCCCCTGAGTTTCCAATGTTCCCCTTATGGTTCTTAGAGATTCACTGTGAACTGGAAACTAAAGCAGAAGAGACAATATGTTGATCCTGAGGAGTCAGGGTAGTGAGGGACGAAAGTAAGACTCCTTGTGACCCCAGTGACATTGCCCGGGGCAGAGGCTATCAATAAGGACAGAAGGAGGGTGAATCAGACGAAACATCTCATTTCTCTGATAGAACCCAGCACTGGACAGTGCCAACTGAGATAATGTCGGGATCAGACAGCATGTTGGAAGAGGCCCCTTGGTGATAAACCTCCTCCTGGAGAGTCTGGCCACTTTCCCTGAAGGCATTTAGCTAACGGAAACAAATAGGAGGGCTGGGACTAGGTGACCTTGAAGGTTCCTTTTAGTTTCGAGAATCTCTGTTTCTCTGTGTCCTCTCATGGATGCCCAAGGCAGTTCTGCTGCTGGTAGCAATAGACAGCTTGGGTTGATTTTCACGAAAAGCGAAAATGCCTTGTTGACATCTCCTTTAACACCCACCAAGGCTCTGTTGATGGCAGGAATGTCATCCACCTTTAGCTAGCTACTCAGGCAGTGGGAATCTAAAGAGTACTAGTCCTCAGACCGAGGGTTTCTAGGTCTTTCTGCCCTGTCTGTGTCTGGGACTCTCTAAATAGATTTGTCACATCAACATGAACTTGTGTGGTAGAATAGAAAAAGCCCTGGGCTCCGGAGTGACAGGGTCTGCGTTAAAACCTTGCCTTTGAGACTTACCCCCTGGATCTTAGTTTCCTTTTCTAGTTTGAGTAGATGGTCTCTGAAGTTCATTCCAGCCCTATATCTATGTCCCCATGACTAGATGATGGCCTCAGAGATCCCTTATAGCTCTAGATCTCTAATACTGTGGTTCAGCTCCAGAAGGTTCAATATTCTGTTGATGTGGACATCTAGTTGGAGGAAAATAACACTACCATCCTCCAGTGCTTTGAAAATTTGTGAAGGGCTTTCCTCACAACAACCTCATGAGCTAGGTCCAGCTGGCATCCCCATCTCCATTTCACAAGAATGAGGCAATGAGTTTAAAAGGGGTTAAGTTATTTGCCAAGTTACATAGGTAATAGATGACAGGGACATGACTGGAATCCAGCCAGGTCTTCTGACTCTAAGACTGGGGCCATGTTCCATGAAGACTCTGAACAGATGACAAAGCATGATGGAGCCCACTTTGCTGAGAGCAATTGATGAGTTAAAGTATTGTAGACAGTGTCAAGTGCCATGCAAACCCCCTAATCTGGCATTTAAAACTCTCCTCTAGCTCTCTTTCCAGTCCTCCGCCTTTGCTATCTCCAGGGGGAAAAACCCTTATTCAAAGTCACATAGAGACCAAGCTGAGGCCATCACCCAGATCTGATTTTGCCACTCTAGCAACTGTGGTAACTGCCATGCATCTGGAGAAGGGGACAGGGTAAGGGACTAGGTTTATAGGATTTAGTGATAGAAGGAACCCAAAGAATCATCTAATCTAAAATTCTGCTCACATTTTATAGGTGGCAAAAAATAAAGGGCCTAGAAATTAACTTGTTCAAAGTCACACAATAAGGTGACAAAGGGCTTCAGAACCTGTCTTATGAGAAACAGTTCAAGAACTGGAGACATCTAGGCTGAAGAAGGAAGATTCAGGGGGATATGATAGCTGTCTCCAAATATCTAGAAGATTGTCATGTGGGAGAGAGACTTATTCTGTCGGGCTCTAGAAGACAGCAGGCAAACTTCAGCTTGGTATAAAGTAGGAATTTGCTAACAGCTGTTTGTTAATGCACCAGACTGCCTGAACAGGTAGTGAGCTCCCCGTCACTGAAGCCCAGGCTTGGACGATCACCTGTCAAGGATGCTCAAGCTTCCCCCAGAGGCTTCATGCTGCCCTGTCTCCACCTGCTGGGACCCTTGTATATCCATTCTGGGGATTTCGAAAATAGGGTCCCAGGGACCTTCCCTTTAAACCCAAACTGGATTTTCTGAGCTCCAGCTTGCTTATGTGCGTAATCTGCTCTCACCTATCGGCACATGTGGGTTATCCCCTTTGTAGCTTATATGTGGCAAATATTTAACATCAGGTTGCCATCTATCCACTCCCTGGAGCGCTCTCTCCTAGGGTGTCTCCTCCCCTATAGGTAGCATCATCAATTTAAAGGAGATGCCTACATAGAGTGAAACTTTGGATTAAACTACATCTTAGTTCACATCTTCTTACCTTTACTACATCTAAATACATCTTCCTCTTCTGAGCCTGCATCGACATGTTAGTATCAAATCAAATGAATTCGATGACCATTTATCTCCTATTAGGCGTAGGATTCTTCATTCAAGATAGAAAGATTGAGAGAATGCAGCATCTGCCCTCACAGAGCTTACAATCTAATGGGGATGGAGAAGAAGGGTGAGGAGAAACACACAAGTCACTATATAATAGGAGGGAGAATGAGAGAATTCCAAATTGGTCCATGCAAGGTGCTAGGAGAAATAAGAGGAAGGGGAGCTTGTTTTCACATGTAGGGGAGAGGTCAAACATTGGAGTAAGCTGCATGGAACAGGTAGGATCCGAACTGGGCCTTGAGGAAAGAGAGGGACTTTATTCATTAAAGTGGTCCCCTAAGGTCAAGCTGTTAACTAGAATTGCTGTGTGCAGTTGAAAGTAAAATAACTTAATTTCTTCAAAAGGAGCCTCTAATTTAGGCTTGTCACTGTTTCTGACTGGCCACTTCCCTGCCAATTAGTTCTGATTAGTGAGGTTCTATTTTTTTCTGGGTTAAACTTCTGATGTTCCTGTTAGGTTTCCAAAGGAAGCAGTCTGCCATCTCCCCTAATTACCAAGATGAGGAGATTGCTCCAGGAAGACCTTTTCAGAGGCCAGAGCTCAAGGGAAAATACAAATTGAACACAGAAGTTTGATGAGTGATTTTAAGTCAAGATTAGGGATGTTCTGGTCCCCACTCAGCTGGGGGAAATCTGTAAATTCACCCAGAGAGCCTGGTGCCTTCTGGAGTTCCCTGTCCTGCCTGACCCTCTGGAGTCCAATAAAATGGTCTGGTTTGTGTTGAGAGGAGGAGAGGGTCTGGACCAGAATTGTCTGGGGAGAGCAGAGGTGTAAATGAGAATGACTTCTGTGAGTCCAGTTAGGCCCTGAGAAGTGGCCAAATGAGGTCACTCATTCCCTGATTTGCCAAGTGAACATGGCATACATGCCTGGCCCCATGTGTAGGGTGTTGGTGTTGGTGGGGGCGGGTAGGGACACCTCATGGGCCCAGTGACCCAACCCCTTTGGAAGGAGTGGGCTCAGAAGGAATAGGTTTGGGTTCAAGATTTGGTATGAGGAGGCTTTTATGGTGAAAGCTGACCTGGTACACATCCCACCCAAAGTCCCAGGAAGCAATGACCTTGAGGTCAGTGGTGTGTTGGAATGACAACTGAGTTGCTAGTTAGGAGACTTGGGTTTGAATCTTGGCTCTTCCACTCTCTGGGCTTCAATTTCTTTCTCTGTAAAATGAGGGCATTGGGGCAGGTAGGTGGTGTAGTGGATAGAACACTGGCCCTTACTAGCTATGTGACCCTGGGCAAGTCACTTGATTCCCAATTGCCTCCAAAAAAACATATGAGGGCATCGAGGTAGATGATCTCTGAAGGTCCTGTTTATTTGTAAATCCCATGAGCCTATGATCCTATACTTGAAGAATCTTCAGTCAATAATGACAGAACTTATGGTCACTAACTGTTCTGACTGATGCTGAGACTCAAAGAAAGGAAATGACTTGAGTAGGGTCACACAGCTATGTTATCATGAGAAGTCCTTTGATCTTTGGTTTGGACCACATGGCCACTGAGGTCCCTTGACACTTTCCAATTTTGTGATTCGATGAGTTTCCATAAGAAATTATTCACATATATACAGCCACAAAAATCATCCATACCCACACATATGTGCCCACTGACACATACATTCAATTTACATACACTCACTTAAAAACACACATTCACATGCACCCTATGTATACATTTCACCTGCACACATACATATCGACACCTCCCTCACATATATTTACACAGTTAGTAATATATCCACACCCTCTGTGCACACATACACACACAACTTTCACTCATTCATTCAACCAATATTGATTGAACACTTATTGTCTGCAGAACCTATTTGAGGAGATATAATTTTCAGATAAAGACATTCTCTATCTTCATACAGATCACAGGCTTGTAGGAGACTAAGATGCATCTGAGAATATGCAGTGCTATATAATAATTATAATGCAGAGTATGAAGTACAGAGAAAGGTACAAAAAAGTCTGTGAGAAAAGGGGCTCCCTTGTATGAACTTGGGGGTTGTCAAGTTGAATAATTTTGCTTTTTGAATGATGGGAAACACTTTGATTCCATGGAAGAGTTCTACTGATCCCTACCATGTTAGGACTGAGGAAGGAAAGATACCGATTTAGCAAGTGATGAGAGAGAAAAGTGGGTGCAGCACTCAAATTTTCCATGAAACAGAAGGCTTCTTGATTCTGGGACCACAGAATGAAACAGTAGGCTCAGTTCATATTTCTATGGTGATTCCAATTCCAGGGATGAGAGAAGGGGCCCTCTTCTCTTTTATGATTTAGACAGGGACGGCATACTAATACGGGGAACTTTAAGTCAAGAAAACCCTGGCCGCAGTCAGCTTTGGCTGAAGATCTGTCTATTTGCTACCCGAGTGACTATGGGCAAATAATCTTCTCTCTAGGTCTTAATTTTCTAATCTGTAAGAAGAGCGGGGTTGGACTGATCTCTGAAGTCTTTTCTAGCTCTAAATTCTATGATCTCTGATCTAAAGTTGGGCACCACCCTATCTGTCCTGACTAATTTTCTCTGATCCAGGCTCTCAATGATTATTTCTGCAGACATCTCTCCCTCTGTGAATAAATCTTTAAAAAAACTCATCCTTGTAGTCTGCAGCATATTTTTATAAAGGGAAAGAAGGGAAAAAAAGAGATGACTATTAGAGCCTGGCCCCCCATTCGAAATAGGAGAAAGAGAAGATAATTAGGGATGAAAGAAGGCATTGAGGAACCTTTCTGGAATTCTCTGTTGTGTTCCAAGGAGAGCTAGCCGTGCATTTCTACCCCTACCCCCCATTTTTGTTTCTGGACATTCTACACATTCTTCCAGTCTCTGCTGAAATGCCACCTCCTCCTTAAAGTCTTCCCTCCCACCCCCAATGAAAAAGAGTCTTTCCTTTCTCTGACCTTGTGAAACAGAGATGGGGGATGAAATAGAAATGCAAGGCACAAAATCAGCCTCAGCAAACGTGTGCACATATAACCACAAGATGGATGCTTAACACTTACATATTTATCCACTGACAGACATGTATTTAATCAGAGGCACATTTATGAACTCATGTATATATTTTCTAATATACACAGATTTAGACACATAGGATCACGGACACATATATAGTTTTATATACACATACTTGGACATATATACACATAGAAACTTAAAGATATACAAACTCATGTACACATGTAGACATGTAAACATACCCCTAATACCAGTGCAGTATGCATACATACATAGGCTCATATTTATATACACACATAATCAGGCAGGCATGCAAATTCAATGTGACTTGGTGTGGGGGAAAAATATGGCTCTTTGCTCACTTTGAGTGAGTACAGCCTCATCTTCTCCTTGCTGTCCTTGGAAAGACAGAAAATTCCAGGAAAGTTCCTCAATAATTCCTAGTCGCAATTCCTAGAACTGGAATTCATAACTGCCGCTATTCATCTACCCATCACTGGCAAGTCCTTCCTAGACCTCAGGCCTTCGTGGTTCTGAATTGATACCCACCCACCCTGCCTAGACAGAGCTGCAGATGCTCAGGAGGGGAGAGGTCTGGTGGGCATGGGTTCTGACTCTCATATCTAGGTATATGGCTCTCACGAGACCCTCATTTTAACTAATGCTGCCTTGTGCATCATGCATGAGCATTCTGCCTCATGACTGCCTCTGGGAAAGCACAGGAGGGTCTAAAGAACATATTACCTCTACCTCTCTTGGACTTTTGGGCCATTTGTATTTTCATAGATAGAGAACTTTAGGAACTACAAGAAAAAGGTCTTTGGACCCTTCAGACCTTCCCTTTAAATCCACCCTGGGCCCTCTCTGCATGTGTATTATGCACATGGTCTAACGTTCAATTGGCCAGTGTTTGATATAAGGTTGGCACTGATCTTTCCCCTCCCCCTCCAGGGAGCATAGGTTTTAGTAGAATAATGGATTTTGATTTGCATTTTGAAGACCATCTAGTCCAACCTCATCATTTTACATGATGAAATCGGGGCTTGGAGAAGTTAATCAGCTTGTTTAACATGACACAACTAGTAAGAAATTGGTTGTTTTCAGTTGTGTCTGACTCTTTGTGACTCCATTAGATTTTTCTTGGCAGAGATACTGGAGTGGTTTGTCATTTCCTTCTCCAGCTCATTTTACAGATGAGGAAACTGAGGCAAACAGGGTGAAGTGACTGGGCAAGGGTCACACAGCTAGAAGTGTCTGAGGCCAGATTTGAACTCAGGAAGATGAGTCTTCCTGATTCCCAGTCCAGCGCTCTGTGCACTATGGCACCACCTACCTGCCTAGTAAGAGACAGGACTGGGATTTGAACTGGTGTCCCCTGATTCCAAATTCAGTGCTCTTTTTGCTGCTAGGCACTATCACCATAATAGATTGAGCTCAACAGAATGAAGAGGAGAAACTGACTAGAGGGAAGGTGTAAGGGACAGAGCCTTGGTTTCTCAGTAAGCCGCTGTTCTTGTTTGGGTCTAAATTTCTACCACTGTAGAATAACAACTCACATTTCTATGCCTTAAGGTTCACAAAGCCCATTCCTCACAATAATTCTACAAGGAAGGTAGTGCAGATATGCACCTCAGTTTTACAAATGAAGGCATTGAGGTTTATTATTCATGGACACATAGCTAGTAAGTGTTGGGGTTGGGATTTGAATACAAGTCTCTTGACTACAAACCCATCTCTCTTCTCAGGAGGTGGGGGCATGAGGAGATCAGAGCCTCTGACCTATGGGTTCTGGGATCTGACCCACTGTGTGTTTGGGGAATACCAATTGGGATCTGAGGTCCAGAGATGTTGAATGATTTACATAAGGTCATGAGGTGAACTTCTTGTCCCCAAAGCCCTGCTCTTGATAGCTATTTCTGAGAGGATAGTGGGAGCAGAAGCTGCCTTTGGCAGGGAATATCTTCCTTCTTAAATATAGCTCTGCAGTCCTGAGGGCTTCAGGCCTGAAGCAAGGGGCAGGGTGGGGGGGAGGGGGAGGGTGTATGTGTGTGTGTGTGTGTGTGTGTGTGTGTGTGTGTGTGTGTGTGTGTGTGTACAAAATTGTTGGGATTCTGCAAAGGTTTGTATTTTCTTTTCTTCTAATACTAATAGTCCTTTCTTGGAACCTATGGCTGGTCCAGCTCTTTGCTGAGGCAGCGGGTTCTGGGTAGGCAGGAGACAATTTGCAAAAAGCAATAAAGTGTAATTTGGCTGAGAGGCTTCAGGAAGGATGAGCTGTTTGGCAGGGGCCCTTGTTCCTGTGCTGACAATTCCTGACACAAACCCCAAGAGAGCCCAAGAAGAGGCCACAGGTAGCATCTGGAGAAACACTCCTTGGGGAGGGAAAGATGTGAGCCTCTATCAGGACAAAAGGACCTTAGAGCTTATTTATTTCACAGATGGGGGGAAATGAATCTCAGAGAGGGAAATGTACTTACCCAATGTCACATAGGAATGTCTTTGAAGAGTTTAGATGGGAACCCTGGTGTTTTGGTTTCTAGGACCCTCAAAAGGTGGTAGGATCATAAGATTTAGAATTTTCAATGACTTGAGAGGTTACAGAATCCTGGAATCTCAGAATCAGTAGGGATCTCTGAAGTTATCTGGGCCAGTGCTTAAGAATCTCCTCTATAGTATCACCTACAAGTGGCTGTCTAGCTTCCCTTCCACTTGAAGATCTCTAGTCATGGGGAACCCACTACTTTCCAAGGCAGTCATTCCATTCTGTGACAACTTCAATTGTTTGGAAAAATTCCCTTTCGTTGAGTAAAACTTTATCTCTTCTCAAAATTTCCACCCACTGCTGGGGAGAAGCAAAACAAGTCCCATCTTTCTTCTACAAAACAAGTGAAGGGAGGCATCTAGATGGTGTAGTGGATGGAGCACTGGCCCTAGAGTCAGAAGGACCTGAGTTCAAATATGGCCTCAGACACTTACTAGCTGTGTTACCCTGGGCAAGTCATTTAACTCTGATTGTCTCCAAAAACCCCAAAACAAAACCAAGTGAAGACAGCTAACTGTTCCTTTCCTTGTCTTCTCTTCCCTAGACTAAGTATTGTCTAAGGTCCCTCAACTGAGCCTTGGATGGTGTGGTTTCTAGTCCCCTCACCATCTTGGTTACCACATACTCTAAATATGCTTCACTTTGTCAATTTCTTCCCTAGGATCATAGGAAAATAGCTCAAAGTTCCTCTCAGGTCATGTAGTCCAACTCCCACATATTACAATTGAGGAAACAGGTCCAGAGAGGTTAGGTGACTTGGCCAAAGTCACAAGATCTTGAATCTGAATCTCTAGTTTTTGAGTCTAAATCTAGTTCTCTTTACAATGTGTGCTACATCAGTGGAATAAAACTCAGATAGAAATGGGGGCCACTAAACCATAAAAAGGATCCCCACAAGCTACATATTGACTTAGAAAACCATATGTTAGTGTTACCTACGTTTTGTGGTATTTTTGCTTATTTTGCTTGTATTTGATTATTTGCTTTGTATGTTGCTTATTTTGTTAAATATTTCCCAATTACATTTTAATTTGGATCTTGCCTGCTTGAGGTTATCGTGGGCTGCATGTTTGATATCTCAGCACTATACTGACTTCCTCAAAGAAGTACTATGCATGTGCATCATACTATGCACCCATGGGGGTAATTGCAAAGATGGCAGCTGGTCCCTACCCCCTGACAACTTCTAGGGTCACGGGCCACCCTTCCAAGAGTGGGCCAAGAGGTTTCTGGAATTAGTGGCCAGGAACAAGTTTGGTTTAAGATATTATCTCTAAGAGGGTTTCATTAATATGTGAAGGTGTCATTAGGGAGAAGGAATGCATTCTTTCAATTGCACCTCTGTTAATGGTAGCCCAGATAAACTTGTTGGATTATTTTGGTTTCACAAGGAATGGGGCCCAGAAAGATGAACTATGGGAGAGGACAAAGACAGGAAGGAGATATTCAGTTAAACTAGTAGAGTGGAAATAACACTGGTCTTAGAATCAGACTGCCCAAGATCAAGTCTCAGCTCAGACATTTACTAGCCACATGTCCCTGGGTGAGTTAGTCACTGAAATTCTATGTGCCCTCTTTTCCTCATCTGTCAAATGGGAATAAGCATACTTGTATCATCTAGAGTACCACTGCCCAAGAGGACTGGGGGACATTGCCCTCTCTGTCCTCAGGGAACTAACTTTTTGGGGCTGGGGGGTGGCAAAGGAGGAGCATGCCCAGATCTAGGCCTTGCCTTCAGGGAACTCACAGGAGATGTGGACACTATCATATCCACAAAGAATTACCAAACTGCATTGTGAGAGTAATACTCCCTTTTTCAGACCTGGCTTTTCTTGGGAAGGAACAGGGCTGACCAGACCCGACTCTCCCCACGGCCCCCAAAATCCACGTTTCTAGGTGATAGGAAGAGGCCAACTTTGAATGGACAAACATGTCACAGATAATCCCCCCAATCAGGTAACAGAGAATTGGCTGCATTTAATATCATTATTAAAACCTGTCCTTTCCTCCTTTGCCCAGGCTGATGGGATGTTTATCTTATTCTTATGATTGAAGAAATAGGTTGATGTGAAATTGGCTTGTGGTGTCCCACGGTACAGATTTCCTCTGCTTTATTAGAGACTGTCTCCCCTTCCCAGATTTCATCTCCTCACACTGTGGTGCCAGAGATGGCCCATCACTGCAACCTGGTCCAGGGCCCATGCTTGCTAACAACATATAACAATATGCTCACAATAATTTAAGGTCTGCAAGTACTTTATTAAAAACCTGGTTACTGGAGAACAGTTTATGGAGCAGCTACATGGTATGATGGACAGAGCACAGGTCCTGAAGTCAGGAAGATCTGAGTTCAAATGAAGCCTCAGATGCCAGCTGTGTGACCCTGGGGCAAGTCACTTAACCTCTGTTTGCTTCAGTTTCCTCAGCTGTAAAATGGAGATAATAACAGTGCCTGCTTCCTAAGGTTGTGAGGACCAAATGAGAAATAATTGTAAAGTGCTTAGCACACAGGACTTGGCACATAGCAAACACTATATAAATGCTATTTATCTATTGTTATAACAACAACTCTGTAAAGTTAAGCAAGATCAAAATATTTAAGAACTCTGCTCAACTCAATGACCAGCTATAATATCACAGGACCAATGATGAAGAAGGAATGAGGAAAATCCTCACTGAGAGGTGATGGACTCAAGACACAGAATTAGACATATTTTTTTTAGACACGGCCATTGCGGGAATTAGTTTTGTTTAACTATGTATATGTGTTTCAAAGTTTTTCTTTTACTTTTTCTTTTCCCCAGTGGGGGGGAAGGTGGGAGGGAAAATACTTTTTTGTTTATTGAAAAAATAAAACTTAATTTAAAAAAAGAAAAAAAGGCCTAGTTTCATTTCATCCTCTGAGGATTGAAGTTGCTGTTGAGAGAGTAGGAATTACTATCTTCATTTTCTTTTTTTTCCTTTCTTTTTTTTAAGGCAATTGGGGTTAAGTGACTTGCCCAGGGTCGCATAGCTAGTAAGTGTCAAGTGTTTGGTCTGAGGTCGGATTTGAACTCAGGTCCTCCTGACTTCAGGGCCGGTGCTCTATCCACTGCGCCACCTAGCTGCCCCTACTACCTTCATTTTCAAGATGGAGAAGCTGATCTAGCGGCAACCTGCCCAAAGTCACAAGTTAAGTGGTCTTATGGCCCTGGGTCCAGTGTTATTTCTACTGCCCAGTTCTGAGGCCAAACCCTTGGAAACTGTAGTTAACATCTCTCTGAGTGCACCAGGTAAGGGAAGGGGATGAGTGGCTTCAGCAGGAATCAGGTTTTCTCCTGGCTTCAGGTATTGCCGATTGTCATATTTCCTTGCTTTTTATATTTCCTATGTGGATACTAAAAATATCAGTAAGGAAAAAAGAAGAAAGAGGATGAAAGGAAGGATTAGCCTGGGGCTAACTGTCCATGGCAGGGATGGGGAACTGAGCTGCTCCGTTCTGGGGTCTAGGGCTCTGGGGTTCTTCTTCTAACATGGCCTCTGATTTATTGAGTAACCAGAGGCAAGGCACTTGAAAAACCTGTAGGGGTTTTTAAAAAGGCTTTGAAATCCTGGGATGACGTTGTCATTAGAGAAATGAAGAGAGAGCTTTTCTACTCCTATGGAAGAGAGAGAGAGAGAGAGAGAGAGAGAGAGAGAGAGAGAGAGAGACAGACAGACAGACAGACAGAGACAGAGAGAGACAGAGAGAGAGAGACAGAGAGAGAGAGAGACAGAGACAGAGAGAGAGAGACAGAGAGAGAGACAGAGAGAGAGACAGAGAGGAGAAAGAGAGAATGGAATGTATAATTCCTTACCTAGGATACCAGTGACTTAGTCCATAAAATCCAGGTGCCTTCCAGGAACTGAATTCATCCTACTTCATGCATATTAAGTCCCTGGGGTAGTGAGGGTCCAGCCACTGCCATCCATACTGTACCTCTCTGCTCATCTCTTTCAGCTACCCTGGCCTCAGGCCCAGGTCTAAGATTATTGTTATTGTTCAGTAGCGTCAAATTCTTTGTGACTTCCTTTGGGGTTCTTTTGGCAGATACTGAAGTGGTTTGCATTTTCTTCTCCAGCTCATTTTGCAGATGAGGAAACTGAGGCAAACAGGGTGAAGTGACTTGCCCAGGGTCACACAGCTAAGTAAGTTTCTGAAGCTGGATTTGAACTTAGGAAGATGAGTCTTCCTGACTCTAGGCACAGTGTTCTATCCACTGTCCCACCTAGCTGTAGGCCTAGGATTAGCCAACTAGATTCATAGATCCTTTGTATAGATCCTCCGGCTACTTAATCAGCAGCCATTAGGATACTGCCCCAGAGCCTCTAGACTCCTAGAAGGCAAGCCTTGGGCATCCTTTCTATTTGATCTCTGGTAGCACTGAGGAGTGCAGGACCTGGCACATGGCAGACCCAAGGGCAACTGATAAAGACCCTCAGATCCATCCCAAACAGTCATTACAAAGAATTCACTTTATAGAACAGAAAATGACAGCACCAGGAGGGAACTTAGAACAGAGAACACAGAATGTCAGCTTTATAAGAAACCTCAGCATACAGAACCTAGATTGTCTGAGCTGGGAGAGACCTTAGAACACAGAACATAGAATGTTGGTGCTGGGAGGGAACTTAGAACATATAAGGTCAATGCTGAAGAGGACTTCAGAGATCACTGAGCCTAGCCCCTCCCCCCTTTTTACAGATGAGGAAACTGAGGTTTAAAAGGAGGAAAGAATTTGACTAAGGTCATATAGCTAGTAAGTGACAGAATGGAGATTCAAACCCTGGTCTCTGGTCCATTTTTCTAAGTCTTCTTTCTGCCTACAAAAGGCATAATGTGTGATGGGAACAATTAGTAAAGGATGTGGCTGTTGGTTTTTCATTTTTGTATTCTTAGAACCTCCCATACAGCTTCATACGTCATAGGGTAGGACAGGGATAGGGATGGAACCTGGGACTTCACTGAGAAGGAGACTCCCTTTACTAAGGTAGGTAGGAGCTTTCTGCAGAACTTGTCAGGGTCACACAGCCAGTATACGTCAGAGTTGTAGGGCCACTAGGTGGCGCCATAGTGCGGTGTGTGGGCCTGAAGTCTGGAAGACTCATTTTCATGAGTTCAAATCTGGCCTCAGACACTTATTAGCTGTGTGACCCTGGGCAAGCCACTTCACCCTGTTTGCCTCAGTTCCTCACCTGTAAAATGAGCGGGAGAAGGACACGGCAAGCCACTCTAGAATCTTTGCCAAGAAAACCCCATATAAGAGTTGGTCACAACTGAAAACAACCACAAAGAAGGTGTTATTGCACCTGAGGTTGGTTCTTTACCCACCATGCCACACTGCCTTTCATTCTAAAATAAAAAATAAAATGAATATTCATTGAATTAATTTGAATATTAAGAGGCCTAGACTGGGGGGCCCATATTCTGTTAATATGGAGTTAACTTTGGACTTTGCCATTCTCTCCTTTGGACCGTGGCAAGAAGCAAGGAAATATGCCAAATATAGTGGGAAGAGGAAGAGGAGGAAGCTCCAGACCAGATAATCTGAGAAGCAGATAGTGAACCCCTAGATAACGGAGGGTTGGTTGGACCTAGTCTTGCCGGGCCTTGTGGCTTTCTTTATGATTGCTGTTCTTCCTTCCTGCCCCACCTCCTTCCAGTCCAGAGCTGGAAGGGCCCTTGGAGATCATCTAGTAAAAGTGCACCCATTTTACAGATGAGAAAACTGAAGCCCAAAGAGGCTCAGTGATTTGTCCAAGGTCCCACCAACCCAAGGATCATTCTACTACTGATGTGGGGAAGAAAAGAGGAGGAGGAACAGCGGAGGTCCTTAGGAGCTGACATTTGGCTGGGGATATCAGACGTGCACAGGCAGCATTATGATATGCTATGCTATGCTATGCTATGATATGATATAATATGATGATATGATATTATATAACTGTATGGGACTAACAGAGGGATTCAGAGGGTCGGGGAAGGGAGACATCTCTGTGTGATGGACCAGCCAGAGAAAACTTCTTAAAGAAGGTGAGATGCAGTGGGCCTTGACGAGACAAGGCAAGAGAAGACAAGGAAGATTTGGAAAGGCAGAGAGGAGAGGGGGCATCCCCGATTGGGAGATGGGACAGTGTGAACAAAGGCCCAGAGATGGGAATGAGGCTGGGATGCATTGGGATTATGAGACCACCTGTAGGAGAGAAGGGTGGATAGGCATAAAGGTACCATGTTCACAGACATGGGTGTGGAGTGAAGAGACTTGAGTTTGAATCTTAGCTGTAACACCTTGGGTAAGCCATTGAACTGTTCAGAGTCTCAGCTTCCTCACCTGTAAATTGGGTATAATACCTTATCATGGGGTTGTTGCAAGGTTATCGTTTTTAAGTTTTTGAAGTACTATGGAAAGACAGCTTCTGTTACTATTATTCCAGAAACACGAGAGTCCCTTGTTTCAATTACAACAGCTCCAGCACCCCCTCAGTTCCTGGTAAACCTCTCTGTCTCCCAAATTGACTTGTCCTAATTTTGTATGTGCATATATAGATGTTTGTGTGCATGTGTATACACACACACATATGTATATATACACACATATACATTGTATATATATATACACACACACACACGGCCTCCCCCAATAGAATGTAACCTTCTTGAGGGCAGAGACTGATTTATTTATTTTTGGTTTCTGTATCCTCAGCATCTAGCACAATGTTCTACACATAGTGGTGCTTAATAAACACTGGTTCATTGACTAGTTGATCGTGCTAGATGCAGCCTATTTATTGAGGGAAATACTGAAGGTACTTCATTGTGTGAGGGTGGACAAGTATAGAAAGCAGGCACTCACCAAAAGGGGATGCTTCTCTCTGGATTCGACTGGGAGAGCAAACACTTATTGCTAATGCCCCAGATAAGGTTGGAATAGCTCTTCTGTCCCTCTTTTAGGTCAGCCTCCCCACCACCCTCCATCCTCAATCTCCATGTCTTTTTCCTGATTACTCAGAGCAGGCCCCGTTCCTCCCAGCAGATACCCGAGTGTCTGCCTCTGCCGATCAGTTCCCCGCCTAAGACTCGGTTGTCAGGAGCAACCCTGAGGGACCAGCCACAGCTCCCACATCAGCCTCAAAGGTCAGGTCTGCTCTAGTTGTCTTAAGAAACAATTGTGACTCATCAGCCTGAATGTACAGGCTTTCCCATCAGCAAAGCCCCCAGATCCGTCAGTGTCTACGAATCCTCACGTTCTGTCTTCGTACCCCTGTCACACTTGGGCTCTACCTCTGTTCCCTTAACATTCATCCCCGCCTATTGTCTGTCCCCCAAATGCTCTCAAAATGGCCCCAGTCGCTCTGTTTCTCTCAATACCCTTAGCACTTATCTCTGCTCTCGCAAACCTCCCTCATATTTATCTTTCTATGACCACTTAGGCCCCATACATGAACCCCAAACACTCTCAGTCCCTATTCCCCAAATGCCCAGATCCCTGTCTTTCTCCCTCAAATGTTTCTTCTACATTTGTCCTTCAAATCCCCCTTGTTTGTGTTTGTCTCCCAAATCACCAAGTACCTATTTCAGTGCCATAAATACTCTCGCCGTTTCTCTCTACCCTAAACATCATTAGCTCCTGTCTCTGCTCCTCCAATAGCTCTGGCCAGTTTCTGTCCCCCAAATGTCCCTAGTCCCTTTTCTCCAATCCCATTCTCCTCTGCTTCTCTTATTTCCCTTTTTTCCCTTCCCCCTCCCCAATTGACAGGGTCACACTGACATCTGGCAGGCGTAGAAATCTTTCTGGAAAAAATGAGATACTTCTTATTAAGATAACGAACTGCTCCATTTAGATCCAAATTAACCTCTCCCAATTATCCCATTTTCTACTACATTTCACTAGATCGAAAGCCCCCATTTATTGACTTGAGCAGAGCTTCCCCTTTTAACCCCCACCAGCACCAGATCTACTGCCACAGAAGCCCCCTCCTCCTCACACCATCCTCCTCCTCCTCCTCCTCCTTCTCCTCCTCCTCCTCCTCCTTCTCCTCCTCCTCCTCCCTCTTTTGGCTATTCACATTTCCAAAATACCTCCCAGCTTCTAGGGCCCCACCTCCCTCCTCTTGGTCACACACACCACTGTCTCCTCTTTACAAATGAGAGATTCTCCCTAATCCCATTTGTGGCTGTCCCAGAAAATGTTCAGGAACCTTCATTTACCAGCATGCCTCTGTCTGTGTCCCCCATTTCTCAGGCCTCCTCCTTTGCTTGGCCCCATCCATTTTATTGACCATCTTATATGACCTTTATTTCCCTTCTCTGATGTCACCTGCAGAATATTGCAGCCTAGACTTGAGTCAGAGGACCTGAGTTCAAACTCTGCCTTTGCTACTTACTGACCTGTATGACCTTGGGCAACACTGCCCCTCCCCCATCTAGCCTTTGTCTCTTTCCCTGCCTTCTCTTCTAAGCAAGACTTGTGTGATCTGCTCTGCTCTTCAGACCCTGAGCGTGATCAGCATCCATGAGCCCCAACTGTGATTGCTATGGCTTGCATTTTAGGGGGCACACTCCTGCTCCCTGCAGCTGCTCATGGACAGAATATTATTTGATTTCTTGGCTCCTTTCTTTGACATAAGGATGCAATACAGGATCAATTTTTTTATGGCACTGAAGTAAAAAAGAGAAAATAGGAGCAATTTTCTCTTTTGAACATGCCCTATTTAATGGAAGGGCTGTCATGGTGGAGTTTTATCCCAGGGAGAGGGAAAAACCCCAGCACCAATTGATAATGTGGTCAATCAAAGTCTCCTACACCACAATCTTCTCTCTCTCTCTCTCTCTCTCTCTCTCTCTCTCTCTCTCTCTCTCTCTCCATCTCTCCTTCTCTCCATTCTTTGTCCTCTCTCTCTCTCTTTCTCTCTCTTTCTCTCTCCTCTACACTATTCATTTCTTCTTCTGCTCAATGCCAAGGAGGGCTTTGGTGTCCTGGGGTCAGAAAGCAGAGGGAGGCATAGCAGGCTAGGCTTGCTTGCCCACCCTCTCACCCTTTTGTCTCAGATTAATTCAGTGCCTGGTGCAGCATTACTAGCCAACTATGGAACCCACAGAATGTTAGAATTAGAAAAGGACACAGACTGACAGAGCTGGAAGGGCCCTTAGAACATAGGACACAGAATGTCAGAGCTGGGAGGAACATTAGAAAATAGGACACAGAATGTTTAAGCTGAGAGGGACCTCAGAACATAGAACACTGAATGACTGAGCTGGGAAGAACCAATAGGATATAGAATATCAGAGCTGGATGAGACCTTGGAGGGTCTGTCAATTTTAAGATGAGGAAATAGTCCTAGAGAGGAACATTGACTTCCTCAAGGTCACACAGTAAGTGACAGAGTTCTGGTCTTCAGATGCCAGGTCCAGTACTTTTTTTTTTTTTACCATATTAGCTTTCTCAGACATATTTAATTTAAAACAAAATAAGAGAAAAAAATGAAACCCGACCAAACAGCCAAATAGGGAAGATTGGAGGGAATATTTCTTGTTAAAATATTTTTTTGATCCTCCATCCCTCTGATAATGATGATAAACCTCACATCTATTACCCAGTGGTTGGACTGAGACCCCGAGGGTACCTAGATGTTAATTAGGGTTATAAAATACTCATAGCCAACCAGCTTCCAGGATCAGCAGGAATGTTGCCTTTATGTTAAATTCATGAACTCAGAAGCTTTCAACAGGGAGCTAGATTGGAGAGGGGGACAGAAGGAGGGAGGGAGAAAAAGGGAGGGTGCTTAGGAGCAGGAAAAAGGAAGAAGGGGGGAGCCAGGGGAAAAGGCAAGAGGAGTCAGAGGAATATGAGGAGAAGGATGGAAGGACAGAAGGAAAGAAAGAAAGGAAAGGAGGATGAAAAGGGAGGAGCCAGGGTGAAAGAGGTGTTGAGGAGGAGAGGAGAGAGGGGGTAAGTGAAATGGGAAGAGGAGGGAGTGAGGCAATGAGGAGGAGGAGAGGAGTAAAGGAAAAGGAAGGGAAGAGAGAGAGGAGAAGGAGGGAAGAGGGGAAGGGGAAAGACAAAGAGGGAAAGAAGGGACTTATACCATCTGCTAGGGAAGCCTCTCCCAAGTTCTTTTGTTCTTTGTACTCTTCCTTCTCTTGAAATTATTCTGTGTGTATTGATCTGTTTGCATGTTGTAGACTCTCAGTAGAAAGTAAGCTCCTTGAGGGTGGAGACTGTTTTTCCATTTTCTCCTTGTATCCCTGGCCCTTAGCACAGTGTCTTGTTGTAGGCATACAGTAGGCCCTTTAATAAATGCTTGTTGGATTGGATTGGAAGAGGAAAGAAAGGAGGAGGGGGGAGGAAACAAGAGAGGGGAGGAAGGAAATAAAGAGGGAAAAGAGAAGTAATACAAGTCTTTAGGAGCAGAGACACAGAAGGAGAGATGAGGGAAAGGAGGAAGAGGAGGAGGAGGAGGAGAAGAATGAGCAAGGGCAGGAACAGTGGTGGCAGCAATGGCATATGGGTTCATATGGTGTCTCTGCCACTTGCTAGCTGTGTGACCTTGGCCAAGTCACTTTTCTTCTTTCATGGTGTATAATAAGTGTTCAATATGTGTCTGCTTAATTGAATTGTCTGGGCCTCAGTTTCCTCATCTGTAAAATGTGGTGGTTTCATTAGATGTTCTCTAAGGTTTCTATTTGCACTGACACTGATTCTATGAGGGAAATGACAAAAGGGAAGAATAATTTTTTTCAATTCAACAAATATAACTGTCCACTACTCTTGTACCTTGGCATGAGTAGGGTGCTTGGACAGAGCAGGTACCCAATAATTGCTTGTTGTTTCAATCAACTTGCAAAGGAGAAGCACCCAGATGAAAGGGTCCTTCATGGGCCATCGGGCTGAGTTTCTGTCATCCCTTGAGGCTTCACTGTTCCAAGTACGAGAGAAAGGGGTGAGGCAAAGTAGTAATGGGAGAGGAGAGAAGGAATGGGAAGGAGAGTTGGAAGGGAGGAAGGAGAAAGAAAAACATGGACAGAAATGACAGCTTTTGTCTCTATGGCATTGTGAGAAAAGCTTTGGATCTGAAATCAGAGACCTGGCCTCAATTCATGGCTCTGTTTTTTTACTACCTGTATGACCCCGGGCAAGTCCTTTCTCCTCTCTGGGCTTCACTTGTCACAGCTGCAAAAAGATGGAGGTCTTCAGCACTGGCATTCTGTGCCATATGTTTGGAGGTACCTTCCACTTCTGACTTTCTATCACCCATTCCCAATAAGGCTGAATTTGCTTTAAGCAATCTGTGTATACAAAACCCATCTTCCTTCCTTCCTTTTTTAGAGGCAATCAGAGTCAAGTGACTTGCCCAGGGTCACACAGCTACTAAGTGTCTAAGTTAGGATTCGAACTCAGGTGCTTCTGACTTCAGGGCCACTGCTGTATCCACTGTATCACCTAGCTGCCCCCAAACCTCATATTCTTTCAAAAATGAAATCAGAACTGTGATTCACAGGAGGGCTCTGCTTGGGTAGGGAGCTGGATTTCTTCTTGGCATCATCTTGCTCTCTTGAGAGGTCGTATGCCCATAAGATCAGGGATTCAGAGTTGGAAGAGGCCCTTAAGGTCATTCAGTCCAATCTACCTCATTTTATGCCCAGAGATCTGATATGACCTGCCTGGATCATAGCCCCCAGAAAGTGTCTGAGGCAGGAATTTAACACATGTCTTTCTGACTCCAAGTCTAGGGTTTTATCTATTATGCTGTGATGTCTTTGGTATTTAGAAAGCAGGGAAGAAATCTTAAAGATACTCTAGGCCAGTGGTTTCTAGACCTGGGGTCCATGAACTTGTTATAAAAATATAAGGATAAATGTATTACAGCATAATTGATTTCCTTTGGAATCCTATGTATTATATTGTATACATTTAGAATATTATTCTGAGATGGGTTCCACAGGCTTCATCAGAATGCCAAAGGGGTCCATCACACATACACACACATACACAAACACACACACACACACACACAACTTAAGAACTCACGATCCAGTCTGATCTCTCATATAAATGGGGAAACTGAGGCTCAGAAAAGGGAAGGGACCTGGCTGAGGTCACATGTAGTAGAAAGAACTCTACTCTGAGAATCAGAAGACTTTTAGTTGTCGCTCTGACACTAGCTGTGTGACAAGTCACTACTTTGCCCCTCCTGAATCTCAGTTTTCCCTATCTATAAAATAGGGATAATCATTCTTGTACTACCTCCCACCTACTGTGTTCTAATTATTACTTTCTGTGCCTCAGCTCTTCCTCCTGGCATCCCTTTCTCTACAAGACACGTTATCTTTTGCTCCATTCTCCTGAGAGTTTGTTCTTAACGAGCATTTTTCTTGGAAACAATCTGTCTCTCTCCCCCCACCCCAACTTCTTTCCAGCTTCCCACTGCCCCCAAACTAGGTGCCACCTAAAAGAGTTAGGATACTTCCCCAAATCAAGGCTATTTTAATTGAGGGCTTGGGGAGCCTCCAGTACAATTCAGTTCAAACTAATAAATATTTTTGAACCACCTAATGTGTACAGGCAGCCTGGTGCTAAGCCCTAAAAGGGAGACAAAAAGAAATCAGAGATCCTACAATCAAGGAGGTTACCTAGAGAGTAGTACATAGGGGAGACATTTGTATATTCAGAGACACACTGTTACACACCAGCATGCATCAGTGTATAAATATACATAGATACCCCACATGTCAAGCAAACTCCACAGTACTAGAAGGTATGTGCGCGCATGCGTGTGTGCATGCACATGTATGTGTGCATGTGTGTGCATGTGTGCTTGTGCATGCATGTATGTGTGGGAGTGGGTGGGGGTGATGTCAGCAATGGCAGTGGTGGCAATGGTGGACATGGCAGGTTAGGACCCAGATCAGCTCCTGAACTCTACCTGGCAACAGATGCTGCCATTACCTCCTCCCAACTCATGGCCAGGCTTTTGAAATAATTAGCAATTCTGCACTACAAAACATTGCCCCGGTGGAATAATAAACTCAAACATCTGTCAGAAGAGCCAGCTCCTATGGAATTGCCAAGAGAAACATTTTTCTCCTCATTCAATTCGCATTTAAATTGAAAACAGCCCCACCAAGTCTGCAGCAGTGGCATCGGCCGCGCCCGCTGCACATCTCTGAGAACATGCAAGCTGTTTGCCATTGCCGGCAAAGCTTCCTGGCTGCTTGGCGATCACTCACTCAAATTAACAAATCATTTTATTTAGATATGAAGAGAATTGGTAATTGACTAATGGCGTCCCCCCATATGGCTCTGAGGGCCAGGGAAGAGGGGAGAGAGAGAGAGAATAATTTATCCATCCATATATCCATCCAATCCATGTCCTCCCTCCTCCCTCCAGCCTTTAGGGCTTCACAAGAGTCCCACCCGCTTCCAAAAAGCCTACTAGGATTCTTCTAGCTCAGGGAAATTACTTCCTTCTCTGAACTCCCAGAACATCCAAAGTCTGGAACATACGCACTCAAGCCTGTGAGTACATACTACCCTGCAGAGATGCCGAAGATCAGAGCTCTGTCTCCTTTGCCAACTGTGGGATCTGGGTCTGGACTCAGGTTAATTTGTCTCCCCCAGCTGTGAGCTGTCCAAGGGTAGGACCTGGGATTGACATCAGGACATGTAACAGTTGGGTGGGGCTGGGAGCTGAGGGCTAGGAAGGGAAAATTACACATCTAGCCATGGCTGACCCCAGACTCTCTGGCTAGACCGGGAATAGCCCTGGAGAAGAGAGAAAGAAGACATATCCATTAAGCTCTGGCCAGCTCAGGGCTTCCCTTCTTTCAGTCCCTGATATAGGGGTCCTTGGTTTCCATGATATTGCCTCTTTCTGCAAAAGTTGGTTGTAAATCAAATGTGTGTAAAGTGAATCCATTCCCCCTACTGACAGCCATGCTTATCTCAGAAATGTGTTATCTTTATTTCTGATGGAATTTCTTTTGAAAAAAAAATAAACGATTTATTTATGCCTTTTCCCCCATTATGTCACTGTCACTATTTTATGACCCCTATCCTCTGGCCCTAATAGTACCATTACCCATAATGGAAAAGTAGAGTTCACAAAACAAACTAAATACATCGGCCAAGCCTGACGATGTAAGCCATACTCTGCACCTCTCTATGGAGAGCGGGGAAGTATTTCACCGTCCAAGGGAATCTCCACGGACAAGGGCTCCTAACACATCTTGATGTTCCTTAGACACCGCTACCTTTCCCCTAGAAAGACTCTTGATCAAGTCCTTTTGTGATTTGTTAATGCATTGAGAGGGAGGGGGGAGGGAGGGAGGAAGAAAGGAAAGAAGGGGGAGAGAGGAGGGAGGAGAGAAAGGACAAGGAAGGAGAAGAAAGAAAGCGAGGGCAGGAGAGGCAGGAGACACAAACAGTTCCCTCTTATTTATTTTGTCAGCTACAGTTTTGCCAACCATGCACAATGCCTGGAAAATTTTTTCTCCTTTTCGAAAATGTCAAAATTGTTATGACTGCATGGACGGCAGCATTCCATCAAAGAAGAGAAACTCCCTCCAGAGCCTGTCAGCTAAGTATCCCTCTCCCCATCCTAAACTCTACCTTCTGACGGGCTGTCTCTGTCTAGTGCCCAAGAATACAGAGGCAGGCAGGGGCCTTGCTCAGGCCTGGAGTTCTTCAAGATGGCTTTGCCTCTTTCTGTGGATGAAGATGACCCATTTCCCGTGGGAGAGGGGGAAGAGGGAGAGAGAGACAGAGCCAGTAAGACAGTGACAGAGGAGATGGAGAACATGAGGGAGACAGAAAGGGATAGAGAGAAGGAGGAAAAGAGATGGATTGTGGGAATGAGAGATGAGGATGATAGACTAGAGAGGAGAGGTAAGGAGAAAAGAAAGGAGAGAGGTGGGAGAAAGGAAGAGAAGAGAGAGAAAAGAAAAGCGACAGTAAATAAAGGAGAGAGGATGGGGCATAGTGATGCTGCTGTGGCTTGGGGCCCTCAGGGAGGAGCCCACCTTGGTCAGGGTAGATTTGCTCTGGTGGAGTTGATGGTCTTTCTGGCATCCCAGGCACTTTCCTGAGCAGTACTGGTGCCTTGGGTTTCTGCACTGCCACGGTCTACAGCATTGCATAGAAAAACCTACTGGCAGCACCCAACTGCTCTTTCTACATGTAACACAGGCACAGGTGTGCTTCTGCCTGTCCCATCCAGCTAAATGAATCCTCAAGGGGGACATAGATGGCACTCACACCAGAATGGGGAAGTCTGGACTCCCTGAGACACCGCAGCTACAAAGGAAGTCTCTCCTTTGTCCAACCTGAGCAAATCTGTGCTTTGAGGAAGGGTGGGGCACAAGTTTCCATCACTAACCCTCTGCTCTGGTCTCCTCACCCTATAGCTCAAAATAGTTCCTACTCCAATACATCTGAGGCTGATGCCAGCTGCCCACTGTCCCCAGCTGTGAGGCTGCCCACAGCATCCCTTCTTTCATGGCTCCACTCCTCTTTTCCAATCAGAGTAGAATGGACAGAGCCTAGAAGAGTAGAATCAGTCTATATTGGTGGAAGGTTGATAGCATCCATAGATTTGATCATCTCCCATTTGTTATCTTCTGGTCTATATCCTTTCCAGTCCATTAGGCAGCATCGCACACCTCCTTTTCTCTCATTGCCTGAGACCTCATGCTCTTCTTTTCTGCCAGGCTTGATGGGTGCAGGAAATCCTCATTGTTTCTACAGACACTCCACTAGGCATCCAGATCTCAGGTCAGGAATGTGAAACACAGGGCTCACCTTTCAATATCTATGCAAACACTCAGGTGGAGTCTTCTGATCAGCATGAATGGACTCAAGTACTGGGGCAAAGAACTCTGGCATAGAGATTGAAGGGGACTGTCACTGTCATCCATCTGTTCACTTAGGGCTCCTCATATGCAGCTGTTTATGGTACTGTTATTACTATTGCTGTTCTCTCTTCGGACCAGACCTGATTCAGGCAGGATGGAGAACTCTGGGTGAGGAGCTCTCCCTCCTGAAGCTGACAGAAGCCTGCTCTTGTGATTCTGAGTCTCAGAGAGTCACTTGGGATGCTGGGAAGTTCAGTGATTCACCCAGGGCCACCCAGCCTGCGTGTGTCAGAGGAAGGACCTGAAGCCATGTCTATCGACATTGAACCCAGGCATCAAAATAATGATTGCCACTGAAAATAGCTCACATTTATATGACATGTTAATGCTTCCAAAGGGCTTTCCATAATTTTATCTCATTTAAGCCTCATATCTCTGTGGGGTAAATGCTACAGGTATCCCTCTTAGACCCCAATTTGTAATTCAATTCGATTTAAAAAAATTATTAAGCACCTACTATAATGTGTAAGGCTCTGACCCAGGCATTGTAAGTGTTTCTCCCTATAGACCAAGCCAGGCACCTGTTACTTCTTTGATATCTCTACTAGTCAGAAAACAGAGTGGATGGCTCTGTGAGGACCAGAAGGCGTTATCTTCTGTAAACACAGCCACAAGAAATATAATAATAATAATAATAAATAAAATTAAAATGACAGAAATAAACAAAATAATTAAAAAAACATTTATGTAGTGCTTTATGGTTTCCAAACCACCCAGCTCTGTGCGGTTAAGTAGCACAAACATTACTGTATCCATTTTGTGGGAGGTGAAGGGATCTACCCATGGTGACATAATGGACAAGAGTTAAGAGGCAGGCAGATAGAGTGGCCAGTTCCATGATAGACGAGAGATCTGGAAGCACAGGAACTGCTTGATAGTGATTCAGTTAATGAAACATTTATTGAAAACATCCAATGAGCATGGTGCTTCATTAGGCTCAGCCTGCGTAGGGTAGGTGTTTAATAAATGTTCTCTTCTTACCTCTCATCTATACTACTCCAAGAGCCTCTTAATTGGTCTCTGCATTCACACTCCCTTCTCCAGTCTATCCCGTATGAAGCTGCCCTCCCACCTTCGTAAGGTACCAGTCTGGGCACATTACTGCCCTGTTCCAGCTTCTGGATTTCAAAATCATGTCCCTATTGCTGGCTCATCCTGTAACTTCTTTCAGTACTTGGGGCCTCTTTGTCCTGGAGCATCCTGGGCACTACCCCTGTGGCCTGCTTACTATGGAATATTGTTCTGCAAGGCCTGCTCCCTTCTCTCATTAGTAGGTTCCTCCTGGAGCCTCCATTTTGAAAAAAGGGTCAGGTTGGCCTGACTTCATTCCTCTGCTGGCCCTTTCCTGATCTTTTGAACTTAAAATTCATGGCGGGGTACCTTCTCTGCTACCCTTTCCTTATGTGTATTGTTTCCCCCTCCGTTAGAATGTAAGCTGTGTGAGGGCAGGGCCTCTGTTTTTGCTCATATTTGTAACCCCAATACTTGGCACAGCACCTGGCACGCAGTAAGAGCTTAATAAATGCTTGTTTACTTCCTTTTTTCTTCATTCCTGCTCAAAAACCTTCACGGATGCCCCTACTGCCTCTAGGATAAAATGTAGACTCCTTGGCCTGAATTTAAGGCTCTCTACAGTCTGGCTCCAATGTACCTTTCCAGACACACTCCTTCCCTTTTAAGGCCATTAGATTTGCTGTAACTTAATATTTTGGTTCCTGCCTCTGTGTATTTGCATAAGTCTGGACTCCTTTTCACCTGTATCTCTCAGAATCTTTATTTTCCTTCAAAACTCAGCTTAGCTGTCACCTTCTCTATGAAGCCTTTCCTTATCTCCCCAGTTGTTTATGTTCACTCCTCCCTCAAATTGCTTTGTACTTACTCATTTATGTCTGCTGTACCCCACCTCCTCCCCACCCTACCCTCCATACCAAGTAGAATGTAAGCTCATTGAGGGCAGGTCAGGGACTATTTCATTTTTATCTTTGTATCTCTATCACCTACCACATTACCTATAGTACTCAATAAATGTTTGTTGAATTAAGTTGAATAGCACCAACTTTACAGGGTTGTTACACACACGAGCTAAAATAACTTACGCTTTGCAAACTGCTATAGCAACGCAGTAACTTACATTTTTCTCTTTTTTGCATTTCTAGGCTCTGAGTCTCTGGGAAGCATCAAGATGTTTTGGCCTTGGCAGCTAACACAAACATTGTCTTCCATGAGAGAAAAGTCCTTTCTTGTTCTCCTGCCCTGAGTTAGATGCCTTCCTACTTTTGTGTTCATCATAGGCATGCGTCTGGGAGTTAGAAATACCTGAGATGAGCCATTTATACAAACTGGCAGTGCCCAGAAGCCTTGTTGCTGGGTTCATCTATAAGGCTTCACACAAATCTTAGAAACTGCAAGTGGTTTGAGTAGACTCCTTTCACAAGTACTGAAGTCAGTATCTCTCACCCTTGCCATACACGCTCCTGTACCTGGTGGAAAAATAGGAGGGTGTCATCTAGACACACTACAACAAACTTATCTAGGAGATTTGTGAACATTTTGTTTATGAAGTACTAGAAAGATGCCACGGTATTAGACAAGCAAACATTATTACTTAATCCTCACCCCGTAACTGGTGTAGAATCCTGTCTTCCACTTGTCCCCAGAATAGAATTGAATAAGATTAAAGGCACATCAGGGATTGAGTTTTGTGTCTTCCCTGGATCCCTAGACTTGTCCCAGAATATCAGACATCAATACTTGTAACAGTTATAGGTGATCGAAGTAGAAAGAGAATAGGATGTTGAATTGTAACACCTATGTTCAAATTCTGGTTCTGCTAGAAAGTATACTAGCTCTGTCATGTTGGGCAAATAATTCAACCTCTTTGGGTCTCTTTCCTTCTCTGTAAGATGAGGCCATTGTGCCAGGTGATTTCTAAGGGCCCTTCTTGCTCTAAATCATATGGTCCTGATAGTCAACACAAGGCTATAACTGTCCCAAGGTCTTGGTTTGAAGAGTAGAAGGTCCTGACTAGTGATTTCAAAGGCTGTATAAACCCTCTTTGACAATTACCCCATATGTATGATGCCTACTACTCTCATCCACCCATAGTGAAAGAGGATAGAACCTGGTATTAAATCAAAGGGATAATCAAATTCTTTATGTAGGGGAAATCTATCTGTCCCATCCATACTAAATATCTTTGGGAGGTCTTGGTATTCCATAAGAAGGCCTCTAGAATATGGCTAGAATAAGGCAACCCTGGCTACAGGTATCATCATAATCAAGGAGTCAGGGCAGGTAAGTTGTTCAATGAGGAAAGTTGTTCTGTTCCTGCCAGTGGCCATTATAAGGGTCCTAGCCTCCGTCATATATTGAGTATGCCTACAGGTGGTGGAGAAAAAGAGGGAAAGCCATGATCCTTGGGTGGCTATTAGTTATAGGCTGGTCCATTATATTAAAGTTGTGGAGCTGAGTGACTGAGGAAGAAAGAAAATGAGAGACCCAGAAGACAACTCCATGTGGCAACACAGTGGGACTCTAGAATGTCTGGTGTTGCTGGGTGGCTCTCCCTGCATGTCCATATGCTATGTTTCTGAAAAGGTATTGTATGCCAGGACATGCTGTGAGCTGCTGAGGTCTTAGGCACACAGCATACCAAAGAGTTGGGCAATGAAGACCCTGCCATCTCCTCCCAAGTCATCATCCCATATCCCTCCTTTATTTCACTGCTAAACTTTCAGAAAGACTATTACATATTCTCTCTACTTCCTTACTGACCATTCATTTCTCAACCCCTTGTAATCTGGCTTCTGACCTTGCTACTTCACTGAAACTACTCTCTCAAAAGTTACCAATGATCTCTTAATTATTAAATATGATGGTCTTTTCTCAATCCTGCCTGAGTTCCCTCCAACTTTTGATACTATTGACTACTTTCTTCATGGATACTCTTTTTCCTTGGTTTCCATGACAATGCAGTCCATCAGTTATCAGGTATCTATCCATCCTTGATGGACCATCATCCTTCTTCTTCCCCTTAAGTGCAGGTTTCCCTTAAGACTTGGTCCTGGACCCTCTTCTTTCTTTCTCTACTCTCTTTCTTGATGATCTCATCAACTTTCAAGGGTTCAATTATCATCTCCATGCTGATAGAAATCTAGTAGCAATCTCTCTACTGAATGTCAATTATACATCTGCAGTTGCCTGTTGGAATCTCTACTTGGATGCTCTGTTGACATTTCAAATTTATTTTGTCCAAAACTGAACTAAATATCTCCTTCCCTTACCAAAAATTCCCCATTTCTCTTAAGGTTTCCCTCTAGGACATGGGAAAATTGGAATATTAATGCATTGTTGGTGGAGTTGTGAACTGATCCAACCATTCTGGAGAGCAATTTGGAATTAGGCCCAAAGGGCTATAAAACTGTGCATACCCTTTGACTGACCCAACAATACTGCTACTAAATCTGTATCCCAAAGAGATAAAACAAGGAAAAATACCTATGTATTCAAAAATATTTATAACAGTTGTTTTTGTGGTGGCAAAGAATTGGATATTGAGGAATTTGGGAATTGAGGAATGGCTGAACAAGTTGTGGTATATGATTGTGATGGAATTCTATTGTGCTATGAGAAATGATGAGCAGAATGCTTTCAGAAAAACCTGGAAAGACTTACATGAACTGATGCAAAATGAAGTGAGCAGAACCAGGAGAACATTGTATACAGTAATGGCAATATTGCAACAATGATCAGTTGTGAATGGCTTAGCTATTCTCAGCAATACAAAGATCCAAGACAATTCTGAAGGGCCTATGGTGAAAGATGCTATCCAAAGAACTGGTGGAATCGGAATGCAGATTGAAGGGTACTGGTTTTTACTTTTTTAGCCTGTTTTCTTTCACAACATGACTAATATGGAAATATGTTTTGCATGAATGTACATGTATAACCTTTATGAAATTTCTTGCCTTCTCAATGATGGGGGAGGGAAGAGAGGATGAGAGAGAATTTGGAACTCAAAATTGTAAAAAATGAAGGCTAAACATGCTTTTTACATGTAATTGGGAAAAATAAAATATTAAAATAAAAAAATGAAGTTTCCCACTATTCACATGTCTACCACCCTAATTCAGGCCATCATCAACTCCAACCTAGACTATTCTAATACTGCCTAATAAGTTTCCCTCCCACCAGTGTCTCCCACCTTCAATCTGCTTCCCACATGGCTGCTAAAAATTACCCTCCTAAGGAATAGGTCCGATCTACTCAAAAACCTTTAATAGCTCCCCATTGCTTCTAGAACCCATTGTAAATTCCTTTGACTAATATTTATTTGTTTATTCTGGTTAGGCAATTGGGGTTAAGTGACTTGCCCAGAGTCACCCAGCTAGTGTGTGTTATGTGTCTGAGGCCAAATCTGAACTCGGGTCTTCCTGACTTCAGGGCTGGTGCTCTATCCACTGCACCATCTAGCCACCCCTTTTGACTCATATTTAAAGCCTGACTCTAATCTACCCTCCTGGGCTTATGTCACCTCACTCTGTTTCACACATTCCCTGTTCCATGAGCCTTCTGTTAACCCTAAATTCAGGATTCTCTTCAGAAAAATTCCTACTCCAGTAACCTGGGCCAGGAGAAGGTGAAAGGATTGCCCCATCCCTTCAGGTCAAATCCATTTTCTCCCACAATTATATTCACCACCCCAACATTACATTTTCCAAATAGTTCCCTAATCTTCATTTTCGGGGTGGGTGGGAGAGAGGCCTCTAATGCCACAGTGTGGTGGATGTTGAGCTGAGTCTTGAAGGGAATTATGAAGGTAGAACCCTGTCTTAGGGAAACTGTAAGCCCCCTTTCCTATTGGGGAATTCTTCCCAGAACTTCCATTCTCAGGAAGTAGACCAGCCATCCCTCATTCTCTGAACTTAGCCACCATTCCCCTTTAGGAGGACCTCCTTCCTTTTCTCCTCTCCACTTTTCAGATCTTCTTTCATGTATTTCTTCCCCTATTAGAATGTGGGGGTCGTCTCCAGTCATCTTGATGTATACCTGGCCACTGGACCCACGTGGCTCCAGAGGAGAGAGTAAGGCTGGGGACTTTGCACCGCCCTCCCTCACTTAAATCCAATTCACTTGCAAGTCATGGCATCACCTTCCTGGTGTCACTGATCCTCTTTCAGAATGAAGGACAAAAAACAACAACCCCTATTAGAATGTAAGCTCTTGGAAGGTGGAATTGGTCTTTTTTGTTTTGTTTTGCTTTTTGTGTTTGTATCCCTAGAGCTTTACACACTACTTGGCTCCTAGTGTTTAGTAAATGCTTGCGGAAGTGGATTCCATCCTGTTTGCTCTAGAACGTTCCTCTTGCTGGCACTCTCAGAAATCTGTGTACCTGGCTCTTTTAGTTGTTTCAGTAGTGTCTGAATTTTTGTGACCCCATTTGGGGTTTTCTTGGCAAAGATACTGGTTTGCCATTTCCTTCTCTAGCTCATTTTACAGATGAGGAAACTTAGGCAAATGGGATTAAGTGACTCACCTAGGGTCACACAGCCAGTAAGTGTCTGATGCCAGATTTGAATGTAGAAAGATGAATCTTCTTGACTCTAGATCCAGCACTCTATCCACTGCTCCACCTAGCTGCCCCTTGGCTCTCCCTGCAATCAATACATCAATGAATGTTTTATTTAATGCCTAGTCTTCAACAGTAGGAGCAGCTAGGTGTGAAGGGAAATAATGTATAATAAGACTAGAAAGGTAGATTGTTGTCAGATTTCAAAGGGCTCCTCTTCTCTGAACTACTAAAATTGAAGTCTCCTTTCATTCCCATTCATTGGATTCACTTTTCCCCATTTTTGGAGTCAGGGTGGTACTCATAAGCCTATAAAGGGTTGAGGCCTCCTATACTAGAGGTAGGGCTTGGCTCAGACAGGGAGTGTTCATGTGGGCCTGTTTTTGTCCAAGGCAGACTCTCCTAAGTGTCTGGGGTCTCTGCACTGACCATAGCTCCAGGGAGAAAAGACTACTTGTAGCTCCAAATTGAGCCTCTCCTAGGAATGCAAACATGGCCATGGCCCAAGTGTTCAGTCCAGCAGACTGAATACACTAGGAAGGCACAGAAAATGCACATGCAAGGATGTGGAAACCAAAATTTCTGAAGATGCTCTGCATCCAAATCTGTTGCTTCATCTCTCTGTAGTGCTCTCTGAGGGGAGGCAAGGTCCTATGATGAGAAGTCCTCCATTGAAGGCTCCCCATTATACTGCATGCAGCCCCAACTTCTATAGATTATAAGCATCTTCAGTTGCATACATGGCTGTCAAATTTTGTGTACTGGTTCATCACCCACTCACTATACTGCATTGACCAGGAGAAGGGAGAAAGGAGAAATTAGAGAGAAAGTAGAAATTGAGAAATTGGAGCAAAGAGAACAAGGAGAGAGAGAGAAGATAGGGGAGAGAAGGGAAAAGAGAGAAAGTAAAGGAGATGGGGAGAAATAAAAAAAGAAAGGAGAGAGGAGAAACTGAAAGATTGAAGAGGGGTAAGACTGATAAGAAGAGAGAGAAGAGAGGGAGAGGGAGAAAAAGATATAAAAAAAGAGGGGTGAGAGGAGAAAGAAAGGGAGGAATAGAGAAGAGGAAGGAGAGAGGAAAGATTGGAGATTGAAGAGAAGAGAGTAAGGGAAAATAGGAAGAGAGGAGAGAAAAGGAGAGGAGATGCTTTAAAAAAAAGCCATATGAACAGTAGGTGGTTGTTTTGCGGGGAGGAGAAGGGGACCCCTCTGAGGAGACAAATCTCTCTCTTTCCCCAGTCTGTCCTAGGATCCCGGTCTCTTCTCTGATATATTGGCTTGTGGATTCCCGACCCTGACTCTGACCCCTGTGCTCTTGGACTATTGGCCGGTTAGGGACTGGCAGTGAGTCTTCATGTGTCTTACCCATTTGGGAGAAGGGTAAGGAGACAGGACCCAAAGATTTGGGGCTGAGGTGCCTTATTCAGTAGATTTTTGTGAACACATGCACCTGCATATTGATGCCATCTTTCTAACTCATCAGAAACATGAACGTTCTCCACAATGAGCAACAAGAAAATGGAAATTTATGCCAAAGAGTGAGGATTCAGTCAGGATCATTGATTCAGAGCTGCAAGGTGCCCTCACAGGTCAGTTAGCTTAACTACCCTCACTTTGAAGGTGAGGAAACCAAGACCCAGAGAGACTTGCCCAAGGTCACACAAGCTAGTGAGTGTCAGAGCCAGGGTCTGAATCCAAGTTTTCTGATTCCAAATCAGGAAGGATTCATCTGACACTATGATTCACTGTAGGGTGCCTTAGAATAGCTAGCTCCCCTGGTGTGTTTAAAATGTGGTTCAGTTCAATTTAACAAACCACTCCTGAAGTGTTTGCACTTAGAGTCTTGCTCAGTGCTGAGGGCTAAACAGATGAATAAGACTTAGTCTATGCCCCCAAGTAGTTTCTTGCAGCCTATTACAGTGGATAAGACATGGGTACACATAAGTAAAACACAAGACAAGATGTGATAAGTGCCTAAGAGAGACACATACGGGAGCTTTCAAGGCTCATAGGAGTGACCAATAACTACCAATTGGAGAAATCAAGGAAGGCAGCTTTCTGGAAGAAGTTGCTGTTAAGTTGAGCCTTGAAGGATGGGGAAGAGGTGGAGGGAGGGGGCATTCCAGGCAAAAGAAGTAGTATGAATAAATGTGGCAAGGCAGGAAATGGGGACTTTAGAGAACATTGATTTAACAAACATTTACTGACAACTACGGTGTACTCAGTGCTAAGGGTGAGATAGAAGAGAATCAGATGCTATCCTTGCTCTTAAGTAGTTCACTGACTCCAGTCTGGGGGCACTGTGTGGGAACAGTGAGCACAGTGAGGCTGGGGAGGTGAGTGTGGCCACATCAAAGAGAGCGCTGTCTACAAATATTTAATTTGCAACTAACTCCCTAGTGAGAAGACAACCACCCAAAGGGAGATTTGCACAGGCACTGTGCAGTGCCTTAGGTAAACCCCAACCCTTCAAGGATCTCAGAGATGGAAGGCGCCATGTTGGCCACCTAGTCTAAGCCATATCTGAAAAATAATTTCCAATAAAAATAAAAATAATGTAAAAATAATGTAGCAACAAGTGGTTAGACAACCTTTATTTGAAAATTCCAAAGATGATGAACTCACTATCCCTTGGGGCAACCTGGTCCATTTTTGGATAGCTCACTCTTCACCTCACCCCCAAACATACTGCCATCCATCATTTCTGGGAAGCAAATGGGAAGTTCCACAGTAGACACGCAGGGAGTCAAAGAGTCAAAGTGGGAAGGTGGGAGAGAGGAGGGGGATGAGGGTGAGCTAGGAGGGTTATGACATGGGAAAGAGCACTAGACTAGCAATCAGAAGGACCGAGGTGTCCAGAAGTTCTGTCTTTGACACCTAGAAGCTGCGTGATCCAGGAGAATTAATTCACTTTAGCTCTCTGCATCTCAGTTTCCCCATCTGCAAAGTCAAGGGGGCAGATGACTTACTTCCCATCCTAATATTCTGTGATATTGCAGGGAGCATACTCCTTACAGCAAGTTGGGAACATGTCAATCAGAGTGGAATGGTATTGAATGCCAAACAGTCATAAGGAGGGGCAGCTAGGTGGTGCAGTGGATAGAGCTCTGGCCTTGGAGTCAGGAGGACCTGAGTTCAAATCCAGCCTCAGACATATAATACTTACTAGCTGTGTGACTCTGGGCAAGTCACTTAACCCCAACTGCCTCACAAAAAAAAAGAAAAAAACAGTCATAAGGAGGCTGAGCTTGGGAAACTGAATATCCAATGACTTAGAGCCAGCGACTCTATTCCCTGGAGGGAGAGGGATGTGGGTCAGGGACTGCCCAGGTTTGTTCGCATGTGCAGTCACAGGAATGTATTGTAGAGTGGTCAAAAAAGCCCTGTCCTGGAAGACAAGAATCAAGTCCTGACACTAATGCATTGTTGGTGGAGTTGTGCACTGATATAACTATTCTGGAGAGCAATTTGGAACTATGCCCAAAGGGCTATAAAACTGTGCATACCCTTTGACCCAGTAATACCACTTCTAGGTCTGTATCCCAAAGAGATCATAAAAACAGGAAAAGGACCCACATGTACAAAAATATTTATAGTAGCTCTTTTTGTGGTGGCAAAGAATTGGAAATTGAGAGGATGCCCATCAATTGGGAAGTGGCTGAACAAGGTGTGGTATATGAATGTAATGGAATACTATTATGGTGAGCAGGCAGACTTCAGAAAAACCTGGAAAGATTTGTATGGTCTGATGCAGGGGGAAGTGGGCAGAACCAGGAGAACATTATACACAGTAACAGCCATATTGTGTGATGACTGATTTTGACAGACTTAGCTCTTCTTAGCAATGCAAGGATCTAAGATAACTCCAAAAGACTCATGATGATGGAAAATGCTATCCACATCCAGAGAAAGATGTATGGAGTTTGAGTGAAGATCAAAGCATACTATTTGCTCTCTTTTTTGTTGTTTTGTTTTATTTCTTCTTTTTTGCGGTTCCTCCCATTGGTTCTAATTCTTCTTTACACCATGACTAATGTGAAAATATGTTTAATATGAATGTGTAAGTAGAGCCTATATCAGATTGCACACTGTCTGGGGGAGGGGAAGGGGAAGGAGGGGGAGAAAATTTAAAACTCGAAATCTTATGGAAGTGAATGTTGAAAACTAAAAAGAAATAAATTGATTAAAAAAGAACCTAGTCCTGATTCCATCACTCACCATGCGACTTGGGTAAATTCCTTCTCTGTATCTTGGTTTCATCATCTATAAAATGCGGTTTATAACCCTTACCATTGGATGTCTTTGAGTGGAGGTAGGGTAGTTAGAGATGTTGTAAAGGGGACTATTGCCCAGGTAACAGTTGAACTAGATGGCCTCTGGACTCCCTTCCATCTCTGAGACTTGGCCAATCTGTGAATCCCTGGCTCACTGAGCTGTTCTGAGGATCACCTGAGTTAGTGGATATGAAAATTCTTTGTAAAAAGAATAGAAAGTATGAAGTGCATGTAAAGAACAATGCTGCTGCCATTACTATCATTTACACACAACTGTATTTTAAAACAATCCTCCTAACTCCCAAGAGATAGGTTTTTGAACCTATGTGCTTGTATGCAAGTATCTCCGTGTGTGTGTGTGCATATGAGCATGTGTTTGCCCTTTTGGGTGCTTAATGCAGATAGGTGGGTGTCTAGGTCTCTCTCTCTCTCTCTCTCTCTCTCTCTCTCTCTCTCTCTCTCTCTCTCTCTCTCTCTCTCTCTCTCCCTCTCCCTGTGTCTCTGCCTCTTTGATCCTTCAGAGGAAGACAGAATAGACAGTTCCTGCAGCTGTGAAGCTTAAGGCTACAGTGGGTGGTCCCCTATTCTGTCTAACATCAGAAGTCATTTCACAGAAGCTGAGGATGAGTACAGAGGCTGCTGAGTAGGGAGAATGGAAATATGGACACTGTGCCTTGGAGCCAAGGCCATGAGGGTAGCAGCTACTGAGGATGACCCACCTAGAGTCGTCTTCCTCCTACTCCAGGGAGCCAGTGACTGTGCTTCCACTCTCCCACATTCTCCCCTGGGATTTCAAGGATCATGTTAGGCTGCATGGGTATTATTGGGGGATTGAGTATAAAAGAGAGGAGGCCAAGGGGGGGGGAAGACCCACAGTCACAGATGGGAACACAGAAAGGGGTGGTTTGGTCAGTAATTTTTTTTTTTAGGTAATTGGGGTTAAGCGACTCGACCAGGGTCACACAGCTAGTAAGTGTCAAGTGTTTGATCTGAGGCCAGATTTGAACTCAGGTCCTCCTGACTTCAGGGCCAGTGCTCTATCCACTGCGCCACCTAGCTGCCCTCCCTGGTCAGTAATTTGGGAGTAAGGGGAGAGGAAGAATTGGCCCAGTCTCTAGCTTGTTAATAGATAGACTCAGTGCACCTGACCATGAACTTTGGCTGAATTTTGAAAACTTGTACCTGTTCATTCAGAATGCCTTACTCCAGAGTGGGGTGGACCAAATCTATCTGGTCTATGCTAATTCCCTCCTTAATTCCCTGACCCCCTGTGCCCAGGCTTGGGCTCATTTATGCTTTGCGGAAGACAGAGGAGCATCTTCAGTCCTGCCTTCAGTGTAAAACAGATAAGAAGCAGAGCAGGGCCATGCTTCCAGTGTGGAGGAAGCAGAGGGGGAGGAGGAGAACAAAGGTTTTAGACATCTCACTGTGTCAGGGAGATGGAAGAAGAGCAGACCGTGGCCCTGCCCTCAGGGAGCTCACAGTCTGGCCAGGGAGAGAGGAATCACCCCCCTGCAATATGATGGAAAGGGCTTTGCTTTTCCCTCAGAATATGGGCTCCCTGAGGGCTGGGCCTTTGCTCCCTCGGTCTATTTCCACCTCAGTGCCTAGAGCATGCCAAAATGCCATTGGTTCTGAGGAAGAACTGAGTAACAGCTTCTTAATAAAAAATAATAGCCAAAAGCTACTGGGGAGGGTCTTGTTGCCTGCCCTCTGTGAGCCTTGGTTTCCCTATGTGCAAGATAAAAGTATTGGGTTAGATTACCTAACATTTTAGGTTGTACATGCTGATCTTCCATAGTCTGCGTTTGAAATGACCGCCTATGGTTTAAGTCTAAGACTCATCCTGGGGAGCTCTGCCCTCTATTTCTGTGACTCTAGTATAGGAAGAAGGACCACCCAGAATTAGAAGACCATACAAGAAAGGGGGAGTGCTGATGGAAAGGTCGGAGGAATAGGCCCATGAGCAAATAAAGGGATGGTCATGTGTGTGAGGACGTGTGCATACTTGTGCATGGCTATACGTGAACCTGGGGGTTGGTGATTATCGTGTGAAATTGTGTGTATACATCTGTGCATGTTGAGTGTCTATGTTCAGACAGGCATAATCTGCTAAGTGATGTTAGAGATCTGGGCAGAGGCTCTGGTCAGGGAGAGGATCTTTGTGGCCATGGCTGGCAAGAACCCCTGACCTAGAAGGGTGCTCTTTATCTAGAAGAAGCTGTAGAGTGACTGTTCTCTCAGCCTCCCGCCAGGACTCAGTCTCCCCATGAACAGACGTCTGCTCACATCAGCCCAGGAGATTAATGGCCAGCATGGAGGGAGATGAGCACGGCAGCACCGGTGATGAAAGAGTTTTGTAAAAGGCAAGACAGTAATTATGTTCCTATTAGTCACAAAACGCTGCACTCTTCCTAAGAGCTGGGGGGTGCAGAGGGGGGCTCGTCACACGGTCTCCTGCTTTATCATTATTGCTGCCCTGCCAGGGTACTGGGAGGAGGAAGGAAATGCAGAGTGTGGGCATTGTTGCGTTCCCCACATCTGTTCGGGAGAAGGGGGTGACTGTGTATGGTGGCCAAATGCAGCCTTTCCCACCATCCCTCCTCTACTTCACCCCACAGCCACCCAAACCATCCTTTCTGGCCTCAGGCCTCCCGAAGGTCACCTGAATCCTAGGCTTATTTGTATAGGAAAGAAGGTGGTGAGGAATAGGAGTCAGAGCAAATTTATTTCGATAGGGGTTAGGGTAGGGGGAAATGCCTCCATAGATCCTTGAAGCAGCCCTTTAAATTGGCCTCCTTGCCTCTAGGGTATCCTTCCTTATGTATCCACTGCTAGTCACCAGAAGAAGTCCCACAGCTTCGGAAAAGGGGAAGGGAGAGGGGCGAAGAGAGGCGAGAGTGAGGATAGAGAGAGAGGGGGTAGAGAGAAGAGAGAGAAGAATGAAATTAGAGAGGGCAAAGAGAAGAGAGAGGAGAGGAAAGGAGGAGAGAGAGACAGAAAGAGAGATGGAGAGACACAGAGAGAGAGAGGAGAGAGAGAGAGAGATGCAGAGGGGCAGAATGAGAATCACAGAATCTCAAGGAGTCTCAAAGACCATTTAGCTCACCCAACCTACACTAACTAGAATCCCCCTTTCAATCCCAGACAAGTGGTTAGGGGCAGGCTGTGCTGGCAGAGCTTCAGTGACGGAGAACCCCCTTCCAAGGCGGCAGCCCTCTCCGAGAGTTCTAATTGTTAGGAAGTTTTTCCTTTTACTGAGCCTAACTCTCCCTTTCTGGAACTTCTACTCACTGCTCATGGTTCTGTCCCGTGAGGCCAAATGGAAAATCTAATCTGTTTCAAGCAGCTAGGTGGCTCCATAGTGCATAGAACTCTGGGTCTGGAGTCAGAAGACTCATCTTCTGAGTTCAGATCTGGCCTCAGATACTTACTAGCTTGTGTGACCCTGAGCAAGTCACTTAACTCCGTTTGTCTCAATTTTCTTATCTGTAAAATGAGCTGGAAAGAAATGGCAAACCACTTCAATATCTTTGCCAAGAAAACTCCAAAATGGGGTCATGAAGAGTCAGATCTGACTGAAACAACTGAATAACAACAAAAATCTCTCTTTCACATGATAATCCTTCATACATTTGAAGATGGCTATCATGTTTCCCTTAAGCTTTTTCTTTTTTATAGGATAAACATTCCTAGTTCATTCAACTCATTCTCTTATAACATTGTTTCTAAATCTGTCCCCATACTGAGAATCTTCCTCTAGGCACCTTCTACTTTGTTAGTTTTTCTAAAATGTGGCTCCCTTGAACTGAATCTGACACCCTGGAAATGATTTGACTAGTGTAGAGGACGATAGTACTATTTCCTCCCTTGTTTTGAATGCTATGACCCTATTAATGTTAAGAGTATAAAAGTGGGTTAGTTTTTTGGACTGCCATACAATAACAATAACTGGCATTTATATAGTGCCTACTATATACAAGGTTTTATAAATATTATCTTACTTGATCCTCACAACAACCCTCCTCATTTTACAGATGAGGAAATTGAGGCAAACAGGTTTAATGTCTTTTCTAGGGTCACACAGCTAGTAAATGTCTGAGGCTGGATTTGAACTCAGGTCCTCTTTACTCCAAACCCAGTGCTCTATCCATTGTGCAACCTGGCTGTCATGTCATACTTCTGATTTGTATTGAGTTTGCTGTTCACAAAACCTCCAGATCTTCCTGTGAACTGATGAGAACTAGGATGGTAGGATTTATAAAGACCTCAGAGACCATCCGGTCCAGTGGCTCCCAAATTATGACTTCCTGGTAATGTGCAAAAAGTTTCTTGGACAAACCCCAGGTGATAATGGTATTAGATTAATATCTATGAATTGGGAAATTAATGCCAAAGTAACAATGTTTGATGAGTGCACAGTGGTGATATAACCATGTGATATAATTATGATAAAAGCTAAACTTTCTATAGCTCTTTAATGCTTACAAAGTGCTTTGGAAATGTCTTCTCTTTTGATCCCCCAATGATATTGGAAGATAAGTGCTATCATTGTTTCCATTTTACAGATGAAGAAACTGAGGCAAATAGAGGTTAAATGACTTTCCCAGGGTCACAGGGATGGTGAATGTTCTGAGGCTGGTTTTGAGCTCATGTCTTCCTGACTCCAGGCCCAGCATTCTATCCATTGCACCACCAGGGTAGGTCCAGAGAAATCACATGACTTGCTATACCTCAGCTGTACCTTTGCATAACCTTTGTCTGATTTGGCGATCTCAAAATTCTTTCTCCTATGGCCCTATAATAGTGTGAGCCTGTAGAGACAATGTGGTATTGATGAAAGAGCCTAGGACTCCTTCCTCAGTGTCAGGTAAACTGAGGTTTGAATCCTGGCACTAACCCTTATTAGTGCTGGGACCTTGGGCAACTGGTTTTCATCTCTCTCAGCCTCAGTTTCCTCACCTCTAAAATGGGGATAATAATATTTGCACAATCTACCTCACAGGAACATTGTGAAAAAAGTACTTTATATGTTCTAAAAGACTAGAGAAATGAAAACTATTGCCTCTCATAATCCAGTGATCTTGAGAGGTAGGATGTTCTGGGCACGGATGATTCCATAAGACACTTCTCCGACCCCTGAAGTGCCAGCTGCGTCTTACTCTGTCTTCTTGCCGTGGCAGGGAATCTTAGGCTCTTCACCAGACCGTCCTGATAGTTAAACAACTCAGTCCTTGTAATCTCTGAGTAGCGTGGTGCAAAGTCTCTCTGTGCTGCCTGCAGAATTCCTGGGGATGCAGTCCCACAAAACTCTCTGCTAAAATGAAATAGGAATTGGGAGCTGCATGCCTCCTAAGGAAGTTTTCCTACTTCTACAATGTCATGGAGAAGGGACAGAAATGAAATATTACCGATGAGGGGAAAGGCTGCGGGCTGATACTTACCCCTCTCCAGAGCCCCTGAATTTGAGGCTGTGACTGGGCCCAGATCTAGGCAAGGAGTTGGAGAAAGTCAAGGAGGGTGGTGATATGTGTATGTGGGACAACTGGAAACCCTAGACGTACGAAGACTCTCTCTCTCTCTCTTTCTCTCTCTCTTTGTGTCTCTCTCTGTCTCTCTTTCTCTCTGTCTCTCTCTTTCTCTCTCTGTCTCTCTTTCTTAAAAGGAAATTACAGAAAGCTAACCTTGAGGGGGAGGAAGTTTAACATTTTAATTAAAAGTTAAGAAGCCACATCCTTGGGGAGAGAACACTGTGGGAAGAAGAAGGGGGGCAGATGGGGGAAGCCTTCTTTATCTGCAGAAACTGGGGCATGGACAGAGGTGGATGGGGTGTGGGTTTGGACAGAATGAGAGTAGCTGGGGCCCTTCACCTATAGTCAGTAGGAGTTCTTAATTAAAGAGGTAGGAGACTGCCTGGAGAAGGGGTGAAGCAAGGGATCCTCCCATCACAACCCTGTCATGAAGATGGGAGCACAGGAAATGAGGAGTATAATGATGATCAAAATAATGGTAATAATAAAACACCAAAAATTCTATTTTAAATACCTTTAATAGCATCATGAACCTTCTTTAGGATCACTCAGCAGAGGGTGAGCAAACACACACACACATACTCCAATGGTTAGGGACTAGGGTGCTCTTGGTTCTAACTTTGACTTCTTGGTAGGATTTTGGATAATAATAACAATAATAATAAACAACTTTCCACCTCCCCAGTGTCAAGTACTTTGTTCTGAATACAGTAGATGCTTTATAAACATTTGTTGAACTGACCTGGAAAAGGAGTTTGGTGCTTCTTCAGGTCTCAGTTTCTAGACTGCAGAATTGGGACGTGTGGCTTATCCCAGATCCCTAAGGCACTGAGACCTTAGTCTCTATTAATCCTTTATAGGAGTAAGGTATATTTATTTGACTTTCGATTAATCACATAAAGGAAAAGGAGCAGAGGCATGGATAATCCCAAACATCAGATAATTCAAAAGACATTTGCATTTGTCTACAGAATGCATTATATAGGCCTACATTTTGGGAGAGAATTAGGTCTAGCTCAAGTTGAAATCTAACAACATTTTTTATTCCTTTTTGAGTACAGACTAATAAGAAGGATGGAGAGAAGGAGATGGAAGAAAAGGAGAGGAGGAGGCAACCAGTTAGGGAGAGGGGAATGGAATTAGAGGTTATACTGCCGGGTTTGGAGATTGAGAAAGAGTACTTGTTTTGGGGTCAGAGAACCAGTTCAAATCCTGTCTCTATAGTTACCTGTGTGACCTCTGGGCAAGTCACTAACAGCTCTGGGCCTCAGTTTCCTAATCTATAACATGAGAGGCTTGGCCCAGAACACCTCTGAGGTCCCTTTCATTTCTAAATCTGTGATCTCATACTAATGCTAGCTTCCAAATTCCCGAGTTTTCAACCATTCCTCAAATTATCATTGTGTAACATTCACGGGGATAAGGGGGATGAAGCTGCTCCCAGGTCCATTCTGGTCATACTTGTGCCCTGGCTCTGCTAAGGGGGCATGTGTGATCAAAGGCTTCTGATTAGTCCCTTGGTTCCTGTGATGCAGGAGAGGTGTTGTGTCAAAAATGAATGGCAAATAAGCTAGGGAGGGTAACCAACTCTGTAAGCTTGAGAATTGAGAAGAGATGGCTTCTAGTCTCTTCCAAGATAACCTCTTTGTTGGGAAGGCCAATGCCTTAGTCTTCTAGCAAAGGTGGGGAGGACAGGAAGGAGGAGATTTCTTTCTTCTTCCTCTTTCTAGTGACAGCCATGGTAACAACTCACACATGGCAATGAGTACATGTGCTTATATAGGTGAGCCTGAGACTGGATCTCAAATCCCTAGGCAAAAATGTATACTTTCCACCATATGTCTCCCTGGAAGGGACCAGGGGGAAGGTCCTTCTCCAAGTATGCTCCATGGCATGCATAGCCCCTGATACACTTCCAAAAACCATTCCAGAAGACAATTTAGAATTATTTGAGAAAAGTCACTAAGCAGCTCATATATGCTTTGGCCCAGTGAATGGCATTGCAAGGAGGTCAACAATAAAAATCAAGGTTCTATTACATAGTAAACTATTCCTAGCAGCACTTTTTGTTGTAGCAAATGTAGAGAAAGAAAAAAAAATGGAAACTAAGCGGGGGACTATCTGTTGGAGAATGGCTGATCCAATTCCTGTGTATAAATGTAATAGCATAAGAAAGTAAAATATTCAAATGGATCTATGACCTCATTGATTTGGGAGTTCCTTCCAAGGAAGCAAATCATGATCTAGCCGCACCTGCCCATCTTGTGCTTGGACTCTTCTCTGTGTCTTCCCATAAGTTCATCACAAGGAACATCTACACAGGTTGTTGGAGGCCTTTCCTGATTTCTTTTGATATCAAGAGGGTGCCAGTGGAACACTCTGGTAGTCTGTCCCCTATCCCTTACTCCCCCTACATGACCCTGGCATACATTTCCTTGATGAAATCTTTTATGCTGTTGTTTTTTCAAGTTCCTTATTGGTTGTACATTGTAGTCTGCTCAAACCCATCATTTGCCTCTCTAGTACCCTCTCTGTAAAATTCATTTTTTAATTCTTAGGAGACTATTGTATGCAGTAGTACAATAGTGGACTCTAATTGTGGCCATGAAGCAACAGTGATGGAAGATTGGTATTAAAAAGACGGACCTTTGTTTGCATGGGAAGTGTTGGGTTCATTTACAATTTCCTGACAATCCAGCCAGCTCAGCTCTCTTCTTTCTGTTCAATTCTGGGTCTAAATTGTTATCCATTTGTATCATCTGTCCCAGATATACCTACTGATGGACAAGCTATATAGGTTGCCCGTACAAATGCATGGCACAATCTGGGCAGTAAAATCTTCATTTACTCAGCTTCTCTTGGGCTTGATGCACAAAGTCCACAGCAAAGAGGAACATCTGGAGAACCTCCCCAGACCTCCTCCTAATCCACATCTCCCATCCATGGAGAACCTCCCCTCAATGAACAAAACAGCATTCTATGTGTGTGTGTACGTACATACATACACATATGTGTATATATCTATATCTATATCTATATCTATATCTATATCTATATCTATATCTATATCTATATCTATATCTATATCTATATCTATATCTATATCTATATCTATATCTACATACACACACACACACGCGCGTACATATATATATGTATGTGTGTGTGTGTGTGTGTATATCAGTATGTGTACCTATATCTATAGGAATGGCAGCCAGGGAGGAGCATTTTGGAGCGGAAAATTACAGGGACAGTGAGTAAGTGGAGCTGTAGTACCACTCTAAAATAGAATATACTCTTTCAACTTGGACTATGAGTTGGAGCTTTTCCATAGAATTGGTGAATACCTTTGGTAAGTCTATATCTCCCTGGTTTAAGCCTTGTCTGTTGTTGATAATGAAAGGGTCATTGAACTGAACTATTTCTGTTGTTTGTTTATTCATATTATTTATAATTTATTTTATTTTATTTATTTATGTTGTTTATTTCAAGAAATTTTGATGGATGGATGGGTGACACCATTGGAAAAGTCTTTAAAACGGTGTTTCATTCTACAGGATCAAATGCTTTTTCATAATCAACAACAGATAAACAAAATGTGATCTTACAATCTCTAAATCTTTCAGTCAATTGTGAAATGGCAAGGATGTGGCCCATTGTTGAATACTGTTTGTAAAAGTCTGCCCTATTAAACTTTTACAGAGGGTGCTCTGAATTTGGGTAGAGATGATTAGAAAAAGATTTTGTATAGGTGAGAGAGCAAGCATAGAAGGTCAGGAGATGTTCATGTTTTGCACTTGGTTGTTTTTTTTTTTTGGGAATTAATATAAGATTTGAGATCCCTCCCCAACATTTTTGGTATCTTCTCTTCTTTTGGATACCTTTCATCTCAATCTTTCATCGTCCACACAATTGCGTCTCTTCTAATGGTCTTCATATACACTTGGCACAATCTGCTTGCTTTTTCTGTCTTTTTTCTCTTTAGAGTCATTTATACTTCTCCTATAAGCATATCTGAGACTATGATGTTATGGTTCAAATGTGGTGGTTCCACTGTCCTTGATGGAAGGAACCATTTATTAGAGTAACCCTTCCAAATTATTATACAGATCTTTTCTACTTTTTTTATAATTGTTGTTCTCCTTCCATTTTTGTCCTTAAACATCTTTGGGATGATGTTTAGTTGACTCTCTTGCCAAGTTTTCTTTTAAATTGGTTTTTACTCTCCACTACTTCTGTCTGCTTACTGAGACAATTAAAACAACTCGATCCTGAACTATTTAAACAAGTAATTAGCAATTAAAAATGGGAAACGGACAAACAGAAATGACATTGACATTGATTGTAATTTTATGAAGAACAAAAAAGCCCAGAAAACACCTTAGTCAGTAAACATTTGACTTGCAAAATAGAGAGAAAGAGAGAGAGAGAAAGAGAGAGAGAGAGAGAGAGAGAGAGAGAGAGAGAGAGAGAGAGAGAGAGAGAGAGAGAGGAGGAGAGAGAGAGAGAGAGAGAGGAGAGGGAGAGAGAGAGGAGAGAGAGAGGGAGGGAGAGAGAGAGAGGGAGGGAGAGAGAGAGAGAGGGAGGAGAGAGAGAGAGGAGGGAGGGAGAGAGAGAGAGAGGGAGGGGGAGAGAGAGAGAGAGAGGGAGGGGGAGAGAGAGAGAGAGGGAGGGGGAGAGAGAGAGAGAGAGGGAGGGGGAGAGAGGGAGGGGGAGAGAGAGAGGGAGGGGAGAGAGAGAGAGAGAGGGAGGGGGAGAGAGAGAGAGAGGGAAGGGAGAGAGAGAGAGAGGAGGGAGAGAGAGAGAGAGAGAGAGGGAGGGGAAGAGAGGGAGGGAGGAGAGAGAAGAGAGAGAGGGAGGGGAGAGAGAGAGAGAGAGGGAGGGGAGAGAGAGAGAGAGAGAGAGAGAGAGAGGAGGGAGAGAGAGAGAGAGGGAGGGGAGAGAGAGAGAGGGAGAGAGGGAGAGACAACATCAATTTGGAATATAAACTTATCTGTAAAATTTTACAAAGAAAGATGGTGGATGATTATGAGCAGTGCTGTCTCACTGGCATAAGAAGAAATGAGAAATTTAGAGAATTCAGAGAAAAATGGAAAGACTGTTAATGAACTGATACAGACTGAAGAGAGGACAATAAGAAGAAGAATATGTAAAGTGAGGTAATGAAAAAGAATCCAAGAAGTATCTGGACTCAGATTAAATGCAATAACCAAATTGGTCCTATGGGACAATTAAAGAAACACCCCTCTCACCTTTCAGGAGAAAGGTTGAGCCAACAGATGCCAAATGTTGGGTATGTTGTCAGTTGTTTTGTCATGGTTGGTTTTGTTTAACTTTTTTCTTAAAAGGGACTGTGCTATTAGAGATCAGAAAAATGAGAAATCAGAAAATGACTGTGGTACTAAAAAAAAAAACCTCCAAAAGGTAATAATATAACTTTAATTATCACAAGAAGGAGCAGAGAAAGAAACTGAAATTACTCAAGAGTTAGAAAAGCAAGAATCAGTCATGGTAACAGGTATGTGCCAGGGATAGGGTGCATAGTAAGTGCTTAATAAATGCTAATTGATTGTCTAATTGGTTCAGGAATCAGAAGACTTTGCCTTAGGCCTTTGCTGCCATGACTCAGCTGACCTCTCACCCTGAAACATCCCTCAATGTCAGGGGGCCTTCTCACCTTGTGATATTCTTCCACCATGCCAGGCCCCCTCCTTCCATGGGTGAGTTGTTCTTATTGCCTTCATTTTGGGGACAGGCCCAGACTACCTCTGCTTTGTTCCTGTCCCTGATTGTGCTTCTAACTCTAAGGACTGCCACCGTGACTCAGTTGCCCTCTTACCCTAGAACTGCCCTTGCAGGCTGGAACTTCCTCAGTGACTGGGAACTTCTCCCTCTGTAATATCCCTCCACTATGCTAGCCTCCTTCTCCAACTGGTCAAGTTCCTTTTGGGGCCTCCATTTTGGAGATGGGTCCAGGAGAGCTGTGATTCATTTCCATCTCAGCTGTGCTTTTAAGACTTCTCTATCATCTCTCCTGCCCCTCCCTCCTCCATTAGAATATCTTCTTTCATTAGAAAGAAGAGGGCAGGGACTATCTTTCTTTTTGCTTGTATTTATATTCTCAAGGCTTAGCACAGTGCCTGGTATACAGCAAGCACTTAATAAATGCTTATTGCCTCTCTATTATGCATGGTTGGCAACCAGTCCTTAGGCCTTTCTTGTAGACTGCTGGCTTCCTGTGCCTGCTCTTGGAATGCCAGCAAACAGCTGAGAGCCTTACTGTACAGAGCACGAAGGACATAGATCTGGTTCTTTGGAATGGCCCTGAATCTTTCCTTGGCTTGGAGAGGGGGATGCCTGCAGTGCTGGAAAGGTCTCGAAGCCTTATCAAGGTCACCAGAGACCTTTACACCCTTGCTCCGCCCCCACATTCCTGTGGCTTCTTTTCAAGGGCAAGGTGCCCTGCTTTCCCCTTGATCCATTCCCCTTTCCCCTCTTATGGGGAAGAGAAGGAAAAAGGAAGAAATCTGACAGATGCAATATTTTGTAGAATGAGATAATTACAGAGAAGCCCCATGGGGAGATTAGATTAGTAAGAGATTTCAGTGCCAGAATATTTAATAAAAATGAGGCCCAGGTACATGCCAGTGCAGGGAACTAAAGGTCATCGCCATCATCTGTAGATGATGAGATGAAATGCGTGTGACCCAGGCAGTCAGCCTAATGCTGTCTCCGTTCCTGCACAGACCAGCATGCAGATGGGTTATCTGGTACCTTCAGAGCTGCCATTATGTGCCCATGCACATACACATATGCACACACACACATGCATGCATGCTCACACATACATACTCAAACAGAGGCACATGTACACACTCATGCAGAGGGAGAGGGTGAAAAGCATACACACAGACATACCCACTTACACAGAAAGACATACTCATGGCTTCTAGGCTAATAGTATACATATATCCAGGTACTGCAGAAACCTGGTATATGCAGAGAGCCACAGACTGACATATAATAACAAACTCACGCCCTATACATATTCAGATAAATCTGTGATCTCAACGAGGAGCATACTTCCTTCAATGATGCAGACTGTGGCCAATCTGTGTCCTATTTACAGACATAAAGTTGATGCATAGAAATGCACAGACTCACACATGTGCAATAATGTCCTTTGGGTGTAGCCCACCTCCTGTGTTCTCACTGAAGGAGCGTGTTCCCATTGGGCAGTGACATGAGGAGTGTAGAGGTCCTTTGTTTTAACCCTGGACACTTGGAACAAGCATGGGGTATGGTAACAGTCTCCCCAGGACAGCTGAATTTAACCAGTTTTGAAATTTCTCCTATTTTATAACTGGGTAAAGAAAACTAAATGAAGAACATTGTTGAACAGAGATTAGCTGGCTCTGTGGGACAGGCAAAGCATGAGGTGGCTGTCCATCTGTCTGTCTGTTTGTCCTTCTGTCTGACACACATGCACCACAGGGGGAGGGAGCCATTTCCCTGTGATTAAAGGCACTGCTGATCTAGTCAGAGCTGAGTCAACAGGGTGTCCATTTTTAGCTTTTAAATTTCTATGACTTACTCCCTGGATGCAGGGGAGAGGGGAATGCATTTCTCCAGCTGTTCTTCCTCCCTCTCCATCTCTGTCTCTCTTGATAGCTGTCTGCTTAGCAATACCTGAAACACATTCCTCACAGAATGAATCTATAAGGGCTGGCTGGAAACTTTTTTTCCCCTTTTCCTGAGGATTCATGTGGCACATGGTTCTGGGCAAAGCTGACTAACTGGGTACTTTGCTGATGAAAATCAGAAGCATCAGGATCCCTGAAAACATACCAGGAGATCTGTGACACTCCTGTCAACTCTCTACTAACTCATCTCTCATGACATCCCCTCTCATTCACATACTGGCCAGTCAGTCCTGATCACCAGCATCATCTGAGTGCAAAGGAAAGACACCTACAGACCTGCGGGGTGCCTCACATCATGTGTAAGTCATGTATACAAACAGAATCTATTTCTTCTGATCTGAGAGCCATCATTTCTGAGCTACATTTCCTTCATTTGAAAAGAACTCTGGTTTCGTCCCTGAAACCTTTTTGGCAATGTAGTAAGTGAAGGCAAACAAATTCTGTTCAGTTCAATTATTTTAATTCACTTCAATTCATCAAGCATGTATTGAGCACTTTCCATATTCCAGGCACTGTCCTAGGCACTAGGGGTACAAAGGCAAAGGTGAAATTGTCCCTGCTCTCAGATACTTAGTACAGCTTGCTGGGAACAAATGCTTTAGATCAGCCTGGACTTCCCCACGTTTAAAGGAACCTTCCTGCAAATTCTTCTGTAAGGTGAAGAATTATTTCTATGGTGATTTTTGCTGTTTCAATCGGGCAGTTTTGAGAATTTGGATCAGGGGATCTTGAGGGTCCTTACAGGGGGGCCTAGCTTCTGTCAATACCATCAGCCTCTAGGCAAATGTGACTTCTTTGCCCTTAGCCAATGGTAAATCTGGCTTGTGAGAGTGGACCAAAGAGGAAGTGCCTTCTCTTAGGACTTCCTCTTCCTCCTCCTGATAGGGGGTGGGGAACCTGCAGCCTCAAGGTCATATGTGACCCTCTAGGTCTTCAAGTGTGGTCCTTTGATCGGTTAGTTAAGGGGTCGCACTCAAGGATCTAGAGGGTCACATGTAGCTCGAGGCCACAGGTTCCCCACCCCTGTAGATAGACCTAGGAATCACTACCCTGAGCTGGGCTGCTGAGGACCCCAACTTCCTTTGGATTAGTTCCTTTGGAGAACTTTCTCAGAAAAAGGCTAACCCTGACCTAAGAAACCTTCTTTACAGTTTAATCTAAATTTGGCTAATCTTTAAACATTTGGTTAAGGGGCTAGCCTCTGACCTTCCTGCCCTCTGAGCTTGCTTGGTTTTCTGGGTTCAGAGATTAGCTGCCCTCTCCCTTGTTAATTTATTCTGATAGTTACTGTGCCTGGGAACCCTAGATTCAGCAGCTGAGACCACTTTCCCTCCTGCCACTCCCCTTTGTTACACATCCCAGGTGGCTTTCACAAGGGGAAAAGGTAAGACAGAAATAGCACATAAAGGGAAAGTGGAGGCACTATTGTATCATAGCAAAAATAGTCCTGGATTGAGAGTCAGAGGATTCAAAGGCAGGCTCTGCTTCTTACTAAATGACCTTCGGCAAGGTCACTTGCTTTTCTGTGTCTCTTTCCCCATGTCTAAAAGGTGAGTTAGACTAAATTATCTCTAAGACCCCTTCTGGGCAAATCACTTCCCCTTTCTGGGCTCTGGCTTCCTCATTTTAAAATGAGAGGTTTGTACTAGAGATGACTTCTTAGGTCTATTTTAATTGCAAATCTATGATCTCAAGACCCCAACTTTAAAGACTATGATCCTATGAACAGACGTGTGCACAAAAGTACCTGTTCAGCATAAACAAGGCCAGTGGGCCTGTCTAGTTAAAAGTTTCTGTGGCTGGGTTCTTGGCCCCATCATGGTTCTCTGGGGTTAGTGGACTCAAGGGGAAAAACAAAAGTCCATGGAATCCAGGGGCCCACCTTAGGACCAAGGTATTTAAGGCCCCTTACCATCCAGCTCCTACCCACCTCTCCAGCCTTATTTCATGCTTCCCTCCTTCATGCAATCCATGTTTAAGCCAAGCTGGTCTATCATATAACAGCTGCTCCATGCCCTTGACACTTCCTATCCCAGTTCCCTGCCTTCCCAGGCACCATTCCTCTGCAGTCTAGACTGCACTCCCTCCTTATCCCTATCTTTCTGAATAAGTACTGAGAAATTTAAAAAAATATTTATTTTAAAATTAATTATTTAAATTTTAAAAAGTTATTCCTTTAAGGCTCAGTTCAGGTATACCTACTGTGCAAAGCTCTCCCTGATTCCCTCTCTTCTTACTGCTTAACCTGTATTTTAATTTTCCTTTTGTTACATTTATTTGAATCTATCATATTCCTCACTATGATGTAAGCTCCTGGAGACAGGGAATCTTCTGCTTGTGAATTGTATGCCCAATGACTAACCCGGCGTCTATTGAATAGAACGTGAGTGTATCAGAGAGAAAAGCAGTATTGGAAGAGAAAGGAAAGCACACGGGACATGGGATCATAAGACCAGGGTTTAAGTCTCTGCTTTGTCGCCAAGAGAATGCCCAATGAGAACACAGTTCTGAAAGAGCTTGTGAATTTAATGTGAATCAACACACGCTTATTAAGTCTCCATTCTGCACTGGGCAATGTGCTAGACAGGCTACAGAGGTAAACACAAAACAGTCCTTTCCCTCAAGGGGCTTAACTGCGAAGTGTTATATGAATATGAGCTGCCGTAATAATAGGGAGAATCACAAATACTACCATTTTATTATTATTATTATCATTCCTCATTATCTGTGGGTATAGGAAGATGTGAGAAGCAGGAAAGGAAGTAGAGATGAAAAGAAGGGAGGGTGAAAGGCGGGGGTTGTATGGTTTTATGCCAAACATTCAGTTTCCAAAAATACTTTTGTTTTTTAATAGGATGAAAATGATTTCCCTGGGAATTTCCATCTAGTGACAGTCATCTTTCAGTATCCTCACTGAATCAAGGAAACGATGCTAAAGCAATTGCAGCCTTGGCTTTTACGAAGGAGAAAAGGCAAACCTCATCCAGTGAGCCCCCACCTCGAGCAGACAGTACATTAGTGTCTTGGCCTGGCAGGCACCAGCATACCGCTCGGAGAGGGACACAAGACATTTAGTAAGGCAAACACACAGACCGCCCATTAATCCATCTCCCTCAGAGAAAGGCAAGTCTCGTTTGCAAACCTGTTTAAATGTCTCCTGTCCATCTAAGGGCTGGGAGGCTTCTTCGGTCACTAGCATAAGCTGGCAGACTTGATTTCCTCGAAAACAGCCCTGACCTCTCCACCCAGCAGCGCACACGGTCCATCTCTGAGGGGTCTGGCTCAGTTCAATCCCAGGGCTCGGACCCTTGCTTGGCTTTTTTCTTTCTTTCAGCTCTTGGTTTGAAGCCTGTGAATTGGCTCTTCTGATGAAAATAGTGGCCTTGGAGGCTCAGGGTTAGTTAGGTTGGCTCTGTAAGGGGGCATGGGGTGAGAGTAGATTGGGATGTGGGGGGGAGGGAGAGCTTGCAAGGTACCCTGAGAAACCCAGGAATGATAACCAAAGCAAACTCACCTTTATATACAGGGTTTTAAGGATTTACAAATCACTTTTCTTTTTTTTTCTTTTTTAAAAATTGTTTTAGGCAATTGAGGTTAAGTGACTTGCCCAGGGTCACACAGCTAGTTAAGTGTCATGTTTGGTCTGAGGCCAGATTTGAACTCAGGTCCTCCTGACTTCAGGGCCGGTACTCTATCCACTGCATCACCTCGCTGCTCCCCAAATCACTTTTCTTTTAATAACCCTGTGATGTAGGTAGTGTACATTTTACTAACACTGTATTACAGATAAGGAAACTGAGCCTCAGAGAAGTTTAAAGTGACTTGTCTAAAGTCATACAGCTAGTGTCAGAGGTACATGCACACACATCTGTTCTCCTGACACTAAACTGAGCCCTCTTCTTACTGTATCATTATGCTTCTCAGGTTTCAAGCATCCATTCATTCCATCAACACACATGAATAATAATAATGCATATTTGCATAATGTTTTAAAGTTCACAAAAACTCTACATACATTGTCTCCTTTGAATCTCACAATAGCCCTGTGGATAAGGGCTTCTGTTATTGTAATTCCCATTTTACAGGTGAGCTAGCTGAGGCACAGAGAAGTTGAGTAAGTTGTCTATGGTTGGTGAGTAGTAGAGGTGGCAGTTGACCCAAGGTCTTTCTGCTTCCATATGTAGCATTCCATTTCTTATGCTAAGCTGCCTCTCACTGAGTGCCTACTGCAAATAATGCTGGGCTCTACTGGGGAGAGAGAGAAGGGGGAGACATAGTCTCTCTCTCTCTCCCCCCTTCTCCCTCTCTCTCTCTCTCCCCCTTCTCTCTCTCTCTCTCTCTCTCTCTCTCTCTCTCTCTCTCTCTCTCTCTCTCTCTCTCTCTCTCCCCCCTTGTCTCTCTCTCTCTGTCTCTGTCTCTCTCTCTCCTTCTCTCTCTCCCCTTCTCTCTCTCTCTGTCTCTCTCCCCCCTTCTCTCTCTCTCTGTCTCTCTCCCCCCTTCTCTCTCTCTCTCTCTCTCTCTCTCTCTCTCTCTCTCTCTCTCTCTCTCTCTCTCTCTCTCTCTCTTTCTCTCGCACTTTATAGTCTTAAGGGAGCCAGATGAGATGAAACAGAGCAGGTCCCCTCCCCCTGCCCTCAGGGGATTCACAATCTGAATGGAGAGACAGAATTCACACACACACACACACACACACACACACACACACACACATACCCACACACAACCAGGGCCATGTATGATCAAAGGCTAGAGGGTATGGTTCAGACTGCACCAGTGCCTGTAAGAGTTCATAGGACCACAAGTTTTAGAGCTGAAAGGAACTTTGAGATCATCTAATCAATCTCTCCAGTATAAAGAAGAGAAAGTTGAGTCCTAGAGAGGGAAAGTGACTTTTCCAAGGTCACTCAGGCAGTAAGGAGCAGAGTCAGGATTCAAACCTGACTCCTGAAACTCCAAATCTTGTGTTTTCAATACTATATCATATTGGCAGAGGACAAAGAAATCCCTATGGGCTGCAGGGTGATGAAGAGGATTTGCCTAGACAGAAGGAAGGGGTAAATGTGCTGCTCACCATTTTGATAAAGGATTTGGACGAGGGCAGAATTAGTAGGCGTATCAGATTTGCAGATGGTGCACAACTTGGAGGGATAGTTATGGGGGATGACGGTGTTAGGATCCAAGATCTGGGGAGGCCAGAGGTGAGGCTAGGTTTCATCTCATAAGATCAAATTTAATAGGGAATTTTCAAAAATGATTTTAGCGCCTCCTAGTTACAGTTTGTAGGCAGTGAGGTGGCTCAGTGGATGGCCCTGAAGTCAGGAAGACCAAGTTCAAATCTAGCCTCAGACACTTATTAGCTGCGTGACCCTGGGCAAATCACTTAACTCTGTTTGCCTCAGTTTCTTCATCTGTAAAATGAGCTGGAGAAGGAAACACAGTATCTTTACCAAGAAAACCCCAAATGGGGTCATGAAGAGTTGGACATGATCAGAATGACTGAACAACAATAGTTACAGCTCTTGTCTGTCCTAGCTTCCCTTTTTCAAGGTTATTCCATCTCTGCAGAAAGTTTGTATGCACTTGTAGGTATGTGCATGCATGATGCAGATGCCAGGCAGGTCATTGTGTTAGTTAACTGACCAGCTTTCTCTGAGAGATGTATCTGGGCCTTCCCCACAGTATCTGACGTACGTGTGGGTGACTCACAGGGGTAAGGGCCACTGGAGTCCTCTTCTGCTAATGACCTATGGCTCGAGATGAGCAGGGGTTTGAAGAACAGAGACATAGAGACAGTGCCTACCCCCACCTCTGACTGACCCCTGGTCACACAAATCCATTCCTCCCTGAGACTGTAAAATGGAGGTGGTTCGTTTATCTCCCTGTTCAGTATGTAACCTAGATCCAGTCCAAATGTGGAGAATGTCTCCCGAAGGCTCCCAGTGACCTAGTTCAAAGCAACAATGGGAAAGAGTGTTGGATTTGCCTCAAGGGTGCCTGTCGGATTATCCAGGGTGTCTGTGGGGAGGGCACCCTGGATAATATTTTAGGGGTGTGTGGAAGGACTTGCTTTGCCAACTGCAGGCAGCAACAAAGAGTGTGGGTTGTGTGTGTGTGTGTGTGTGTGTGTGTGTATGTGTGTGTATGTGTGTGTGTGTGTATATATATGTGTGTGTGTATGTATGTGTAGTTGGTTGGGGTGTAGGTAGTTGGTGTGGGGCAGATGAGCTACTCTCATCAACCCCTGACTGTATAAGATCTGAAATGAATGTTCTAGTTCTATAAGGAGGTTCATTGACTCCAAGAATCCTTGCTGGCTATTGAAACAGAATTAAGTGAACTCCCAGGGGCAGAGTGGAGTTTAGCAGCTTCCCAAGAACTTTCTAGAATCTACTATTCCCTTGGCCCTCCACTAAAGTTTTGGAAAAGTACTTATTTCTGCGCTCCTCCTCTAGCTTTTAAAATGATGGGGAATGGGTGTCAGAGAAACATAGAAGCCCCAGTCCTCTCATGGCTGGACTGCTGAATCTGAAACCTATTTCTGCCCTGGCAGGGATAACAACAGGAAAATGAAGGATTGAAATGATTTCTAACCCTGACATGGACAAACTTAACACTTTGGGCATTCGCAAAAGGGGAGGAGAAGTAGAGGGGAAAGGAGAGAAGGGAAGAGGATGAGGGGAAGGAGGGGGAAATGAAGAGAGGGGGAAAGTGACTAAGGAAGAATTGGAAGGATGTCCTCAGACATACATAAATACCCACTTAGCATAACTTCATTTGCGCATATGGGAATGCAGATACCCTTCTAGACACAAAGATTGCACAGACACATACAGAATCATGCAACAGCACACATAGCTAGCTACATAGAAATACCTGTATGGCTGCCACCAGGTACACACAGACATTCAGACATCTTCATTCAATGTACACAGACATACATAATGCTCCCAAGTGCCCCCATGAATACAAACAGGCTTAATAAGTGTTTATTGACTGACATATACACAAATGTATGCATGAACTTACACAGACACTCCCCCCAGATACACACACACACAACTTCATGAACAGGGAGCCACAATGACACACCCAGTTGTGTACATGCACAACTTATATACACAGGGACAGGCACATCCATGTACAACAATACAGACATACACTTAGAAGTGTGTACATATACAATCACACACACAAATACATAGTCATGTGTAGAAACACACACAGTACAATCTACACGCAGAAGAATTTTCACATGTATGTATGTTAGCCTTTCATATGGCCTTTCCTTTGCATCCTGTTTGGTTACCATGAGGCCATTTCAGTATCCAGTCAATTTCTCAGCCCTCACTGTACCGAAACAAATTCCAGTCTCAGGCGTCTGCCAGGCCTGGTCCATGGCTGGTTAAACCAACTCAGACCAGTCAGTCAGTCAACAAACATTTATTAAGTACCTACTATGTGCCAAGTACTGTGGTGGTACCAATGGTGGAAGAGACTAGTTGGAATCATGGTAATTATTCAAAATGGCTTTACTACTTTCAAAGTCTTCCTGTGCCCCGAGGCAAGCTAACAAAGTGTTCCCTAATACATGTCCTTAGAGGAATTCCTGTAATGAATTATTTTTAATCAGCGTGTTAGAGACTCCGATGATCACAGGTTAAGAGATAACAGATGTAGAGCTAGAAGAGACCTCAAAGACCATCTTATCCATGTTGTACCCCCCCCCCCAATTTTACAGAAAAGGAAACTATGATCCTGTGAAGATAAGGGATTTGTCCAAGGTCATACATCAATTTGATGTCAGAATCACACATTGAACCCAGGTATGCAACTTCCTGTATGTTTTTGTATGTAAATGGGTGATGCTAAAGTTCAATCCAACAACTCAGTAAGTATTTATTAAATGTTTGTTATGTGCAAGGGGTTGTACCAGGTGATAGGAATATAACCATTTAAAAAAAGAAACACATTGCCTGCCCTCAAGGAGCTTACATACATCCTGCTGGCTGACGAGGAGATGCAATAACGCCTCCATAGGTAAGAGTGAGGCCCTAAACAGTCAGGTTTTGCCCTATTAGTGTCTACATCTCTTTGGAGAAGAGAAGATTTAGAGAGGTCTTGAAATCTGTCTTCAAGTACAGGAAGGGCTAGTCATGTGGTACAAAGGTTAGATTGTTTTGTGTGGCCTCAGAGGACAGAAGGAAGACAAATGGGTAGATGTTACGGGAAGACAGATTTAAATTTAATAAAGGAAATACTTATTAACAATTAGAAATTTCCAAACACAAAGCAGGTTGCCCTACAAGGTGGCCAGTTCTTCATCCCTAGTGGGATGTTCAAGAAGAGATGGGATGACCATCCTTTTGGGGGTGCTTTAGGGAGGATTCATGCTTCAGGCAGGCCCTCGCCTCATACTTGACAGAGATGGAAGCATTTTCCATGAGCTCCCTCTTCTCCCCTACTCCTTAGCTCACAACTCCTTGGCACCATCCCCTGTCATTTCCTCCTTTACCCATTTTGTGATGAGCAGGTGGCACTTCTCCTTGCAAGCTTCAACTTTTTACATGCACCTTTGATGTCTTCTTGCCATAATCTTTAGGGCCTCCATATCTATTGGTTCCTCAGCTGCTCTCTATAAGCACACCTAAGTCTCTCTTACCCTTAGAAAACTCACCAGAATCTACCATCCCTGCCAATTCTCATCCTCTATCGATCCTCTCCTCGATCAAACTTCTTGGAAGAGCCATCTACACTCATTCCCTCCACTTCCTCTCCTCCCTCTCTTCTAAATCTCTGCAATCTGGCTCCTGACTTCATCACTCAACTGAAACTGCTTTCTCCAGAGTTACCAGTGATTGTTTAATTGCCAAATCTAATGGGTTTTTCTCAGTCCTCATCCTTCTTGACCTCTCTGCAGCATTTCGTTCTGTTGATTCCCTTCTCCTGGATGCTCCCTCTTCTGTAGCCATTGGTGATGCTCTACACACTGCTGTCTCTTGGATGTCCACCCCCCCCCCCATTTGACAACTCCTACTAGTTGCCTTTGCTGAATCAATAGCCCTTTCAAGCCCACTAACTAGGTGTCCCTCAATCTCTGTCTTGGGCCTTTTCTCTTTTGCGTCTATACTCTCTCACTTGGTGAGAGCTGCCACAGATTTAATGATTGTCTCTATGTAGCGACTCCCAGATCTATATATACAACCCTTGTCTTTTTACTGGGTTCCAGGTTTGTATCACCAACTCCCTATTGGACGTTTCAAACTGGATGTCCCATAGACATCTCAAACACAATATATCCCAAATAGATTTCATTATCTTTCCCCATAGACCCACCCCTCTTTTGAATTTTCCTGTTTCCATTGTGGGTGGTATTCTGGTCTCTGAGATGAGGTTTGCAACCTCCATGCCATCTTTGATTCTTCACCCTCATTCATCCCACATGTACTCCAATCAGTCACCAAATGTTGCCATTTCTGCCTCCCTGACATCTCTTGCTTATGTCTCCCCTTCCCCTCTCTCCTCTATTCACACAACAATAGCCTCCTAACTGGTCTGCCTGCCTCAAACCTCTCCACAATCTGATCTATCCTCCACACAGATGTCAAAATGATTTTCTTATAGAAAATGGCTGAGAATGTTACCTCTCCTCTCTTGATAAACTCGATGGCTCCCTATTACCTCAAGGACCAAATATAAGTCTGCTTGGATTTAACACTATTCATGACCTGGCCCCATCCTGCCTTTCCAGGCTTATCATACATCATTACTCTCCGTGTATGATATGGTCCTGTTGTACTGGTCTTCTTGTGGTTCCTCACACAGGATGCTCTATCTCCCATATCTGGGCCATGGCACTGGCTGTCCCCCCTGATTCAGATGCTTTGCCCCCTCCCCTCTGCCTCTGGGGACCCCAGGGGCCGCAGCAGGAGATCCTTTCCTGCCCATCCCTGCCAGGCTGCTGATGTCTTCCACTCCAAGGTGACATTTTGTTTGTTTGGTAAATGTTTTATACCCACCTGCACGTGTGTGTTGTTTTCCCTTTCAGAATGTGAGGCACTTGAAGGCATTTGTCCTTATGTCTTCAACGCTCAGCACAGTGTCTAGCATGCAGTAGGCCCTTCAGAAAAGTCTGGTGATTGACTTTTGATGGACTGGATGACCTCTAAGATCACAGATTCCATGATTCTTCACACCTTGACTAATTCATCTTCAATAACTTCAATTTAATCCAATAAACATTTGTTAAGTGTGTAGAGCACTGAGCTCTGAGTAGGGGAAGAAGGAGATTTTAGATGACTGCTCTTTGATCTCATAGAGCTCGCAGAGATGAGACCCATATATAAAAAATCCCAATGCAAATGAAGACAATGTTACGTGAGTGGGGAGGGGAAGGAGCTGGGATGGGAGCAGGGAAAGGTCCCTAGAGGAGGTGGCCTTTGAGCTGGCTTTTAAAGGAAGGGTAGGCTAAGAAAGGAGGGAGGACATTCCTATGACTGGATACAGTGTGAACAGAGGTACAGAAGAAGAAGCTCTAGAACAGAGGAATCAAATGAGATCATGTCCTCAAAGCACATTCTTTTATTTTTTTTTTGGTTAGGCAATGGGGTTAAGTGACTTGCCCAGGGTCACACAGCTAGTGTTATGTGTCTAAGACTGGATTTGAAGTCAGGTCCTTCTGAATCCAGGACCGGTGCTCTAGCCACTGTGCCACCTAACTGCCCCTTTAAAGCACATTCTTAAAATGTTATATGAATGTGAGCAATTATTTTTGACGCAGTGGTAGTGGTTAGGGTAGTAATCTAGTTAGGCTGGAGTGCAGCATGTGGAGAGGTACTGTGTAGGAGAAATCTAGAAAGGTAGTAACTATGTGTTGAAAGAGAGCGCTGGACTTGAGTGTGGATGGAGGACCTTCCATATAAGGGTAAGGAATTTGAATTTTGCGTGGTAGGCAAGAGGGAGCCATTAAAGAGTCTTGAGCAGAGGAATGCCATGACTAGATCAGTAAATAAGAAAGGTAACTTTGTCAACTGTATGAAAGATGGCTTGCACTGAGTAAAGAATGGAGATGGGAAGACCTGTTCAGAGACTATTTGAAGGGGCAGGTGGTAATGAGTCCATATTCATTTTCCCTGACCCACCTCTTTAGCCAAGGTTAGCCTCTTCCTCATTTCCCCCTCCCCCTCTGCTATTTCTCATTCTCCTTTAGAGTCTCAGGTGAAGCTGCCCAATTCCTCTTTGCTATGTCCCTTCTCCCCTGAGTCATAACTTAATTTGTCAATTATGTTATTTACAGACACTCTCTAAATGCAGGCAGTGGGGTATGATCTGGACGAGCCGCTGAAGATGAAGAAATGCCTATGGTGCTCTATTAAGTTATCCTGGAGAGCCCACTTAAAGAAAACACATTAAGAAAATGTGATAGAGAGAGCTGATTCCATGTGGTTATATGCTAACGGGTCAGCAAGGGGAAAGTTTGGGGACGCTCCCTAACTTGAGCGGATAATATCAGGGAGGAGACTGTGGCCTCCCTATAATGAACCTTGTCTACCTCCTTCCTTCCCTTCTCAACACCCCTTCTCTCCTTTCTGCCTAGGAGCCATCAATCACCTGTCCTCAACTCAGCTTGAACTCAGACCTGGAGATGAATTCTGGTCCTTGTAGGAAGCAGAGAAGAAGGCCCTGGCTGAGGTGGATCCCTACTGAGGGCCACCACCTAGTGCTCTGCTCGGGGAAGGCGGCATGGCTTAGGAGAAGAGCACTAGGTTAGGGAGTTTGAAAACCTGGGTTTGAATTTTCGCTCTGCCATGTCACCTTTGGCAAGTTGTATCATATCTCTGAGCTCAATTTCCCCATCAGTGAAATGGGACTAAGAATACCTGACCTGCCTACCTCACGGGAATGCTGTGAGGACCGAATGAAATAATGTATGTAAAACATTTTATAAACGAAAAGCTCAAAACACCCACATCCACAATCACTGTGAGCTTCTACTGAAGTCCAAGTGTTTTGTCTCATTGTGGTGAGGAGGTGATTCTGACCCTCCCAGAGGTCCTACCAAGCCAGAGAGGCTTTAAGGGAGGGTCCTGTGATGGACCATCTGCCTGTCATCTAAGACCAGTCTAGTTAAGCTTTGAGGGGCCATCTCCAGCTGTCCTGATCCATATCTCGGCCCTGGACCCAGATGGTTCAGGAGGAGAAATTGAGGCTGGTGACCTTGCACAGCCCTCCCTCACTTAAATCCAATTCATCTGCAAGTCATGGCATCACCTCCCTGAGAATGAAGGACAAACAACAACAACAAGTTAAGCTTTTTGTTTTTTTTAGTGAGGCAATTGAGGTTAAGTGACTTGCCTTGAGTCACACAGCTAGGAAGTGTTATGTGTCTGAGGCAGGATTTGAACTCAGGTCCTCCTGAATCCAGGGCTGGTGCTTTATCCACTGCACCACCTAGCTGCTCCCTGGATCAAAGATTTAGAGCTGCAAAGGACCTCTGAAGTCATCAGATCTAGCCCCTTCATTGTAGGGATGAAGAAACCAAGGTTTCTGAGAGAGGTGAGGAGCCTTGTCCAAGGTCCCATAACTAATACGCATTGATTTAATCATCTAATTCAAGTTCTGGTCTTCCTGACTCCCAAGTCCTGGGATGTCTTCACCATGCTACTCTCACTGCCTCTGCAAAATGGGAGCGGGGTTGGGCTAAATTAGATGAAAGGCCTTCGGCGATTCTGTGACCTATGTGGTCAGGCTTGCTTGGCTCTGTTGGCTGTGACCTGGCCTGAGCCAGAGTCCTGGCTTACAGAGCCGCTGGTGATGAGCTTGGAGGGCTGGCATTGCCGTTGGCCTTGTGATCAACTCTGAAAGACACCTCAACAGGGAGAAGAGGAGAAGCGAGGGTCAATGAAGAATCAATCCATCCATCAGTCAACATACATTTCCTATGTGCTTATTACGTGCTACAAGATACAAATACATAGAATAAGACAATCCTTCCTTTCAAAGGGTGCAATACTATGAGGGGAGATGACATGTACATAGACACCATGGCAGTCAACAAGTGGAGTCTGGCCATTTGGTGTGTAAGAACTGACTCCCACCCTCTTTCCGCCATGCCATCATACACACAGACACAGACACACAGATACACACACAGACATACAGACACACACACACAAATACACTCACACACACACACACACCCCTGGGAGGCATAACTGGGCAGGTCCTCATCACTCTGTTACACTTTAAATAGACAGACTTCCAGCTGGTATTGACAAAGCTAAACACACTGTGAGCCCCACGTGCCAGAAACACTGTGGGTAAACATGCTGGCCCGGCCTGCATAACAAAGGATGCACAGACAGCAGCAATCATCATCAGTGTTAAATGCTGCTTATATTGGGAGTAGCCTGAGAAAAGCAGCAAAGCAGCAAAAGCTACTTTTAAAAAATCACCCAAGTCAAGATGAGGAAGAAGGGCCAAGACTAGGTGAGCGCCAGTGAGGACTGTGGCTGACGGGATCACTTATAGGACCTCCGGGTTGGGACAATGTCAGGGCTAGGAAGGACATGGAAGGTCAGAGATGGAGGGGACCTGAGAAGAAGAATGCTGATAAGAGCTGAGATGGACAGAGTGCTTCATAAATGGTTCATTCATAGAATTTCAGGATTTGGAGAGGACTTGGAACATCAAACACAGAATGCCAGGCCTGGGAGGGACCTTAGAACATGGAAGGTCAGAGCTGGAGAGGACCTGAGAACATAGAACAGAATGCCAGAGATGGGAAGGATCTTAGAACAACAACAACAACCAAAGCCTGACCCATATGCGATGCTTCAATTCTTGAGAAGTGCTCTGACATGTATTGATCACGGGCAGGTAAATCACCTCTCAGTGCTCTCTGAGTTGCCAAGACGTTGCTCTGCACTGGTAGAGGGGAACTTCTTCATCCAGGGGTTCCCTATGCCAGTGGAATCATAGGTCCATCCTGGCCCCTGCAATCTTCCTCCTCCTCCTCCCCCTCCTCTTTCCCCTTCTTCTTCCTCCCCTTCCTTCTCCTCCTTCTCCTCCTCCCCTTTTTCCTCCTTGCACTCCCCCTCCTTCTCCTTCCCTTCCACCTCCTCCCCTTCTCCCCCCCCCATTATTATTAGACTCTCCTGCTTCTCTGAGACCAACATGCCATGAAGATCTACCCCCATTCATAAGTGTGGCTTAAGTCTTCAGACAGACATAGAACAAGCCCATCACAATGTGGCTCCAGCCTATCTTCCCGGGCTTATTACCCATCATTCCCCTTCACATACTCTCTAGTCTGGACAAACTGACTTTCTGGCTCTTCTGCATACAGACCACTTCGTCTGGCATCTCTACACTTTTGCTCTGGCTGTCCCCCCCATGCCTAGAATGCATTTCCTCCTCAGCTCTACCTTTTAGATTTCCTAGGTTCTGTCAAAGCACCAGTTACTGTAGCCTTTCTCCCTGGAAGTAGCTTGTTTTTACTATGTGTATATTTTTTAGACGTAGGATACATAGTAAAATATACATAGTAAATGCACACTTTATATACACTTACTATGTACATTTTTAAAAATATATTTACTATGTATATTTTTTGTATACACTGATATATCTACGTTTCCTCCTCAGTAGAATGCCTCTCACTTGAGGGCAAAGATAGTCTTGCTTCTTTCTTTGTATTTCCAACATCTGGCATACAGAAAGCACTTAATAAATGCTTGTTGATGGATTGATTTCTGAGGAGGCTCGAGGAAAAGCTCTTTTCCCAAGAGGGCCCATATCTTCACTCAGGAAGGCCCCCAGCACCCCTATGGGCTAAACTGCTTCCCCTGGGATGGTTTGGATCTTGTATCCTAACCCATATTCCATCTTCTCATCATCTCCCCATTTTCTTTTTTTAAAACGTCCAGTGGGAAATAGGAGAAGAGGCTTTTGAGTGGTCTAGAATGGGGAGTGGGTGACGCTGGAGCCTGTCACTGCTGCTCAGGGGAAAGAGGGAGGGATTTGTGACAAGTGATTACAGACAAGCCACATGTGCCTTGTGATTCCTTGTCCTTCTGCCTCTCACACACCTTATCACCCCACCCCCCCAGAGAAGTGAGTGACTCTGCTGTCCTAATTCACAGCCTCTGGAACTTGGGAGGTTGGGAGGACTTCTTGAGCTGGTGTCCCCACGCAGGGTTTGAGAGATGGAAAGACCACAGGTCTGAGGGCCCTGAAGAGATGGCTTAGGGGGAAGCCATCAGTCACCATAGAAATGTGGTCTGGGACAGGACCTCAACCCTAGGAAAGGAAGGGAAGGGAAGGGAAGGGAAGGGAAGGGAAGGAAAGGGAAAGTCCTTGGTCTTCTCTCTAGGTCACTTGAGTACATAGGCCAAAGGACTTAGAACGGTAAGGGACTGCAGGAACCAGTGAGTCACAATCACTAGTGCAACTCTGCAGATGAGGAAGCTGAAGCTGAGACTAGGGAATGGGCTTTCTTTTGAACTGAGCCTTTAGAAAGAATGACCATAACGAGGAAGGCACAGCATTCCCATTGCACAGAAGGAATGCCATCACAGCACCTTGGCATAAATATTATGAATTATTTTAGCTATAATTATCATACTAGACTCCAATATACTATGGCCTGTAATTCCATAGTAATTACTTATTGTGATTATACATCAGTCATTAATTAACAGTAATAACCATTTATCTTTCTTAGACTAGAATAAGAATGAGGATGTGGGAAGTAGTGTGGAGGCATGAGGAACACAAGAACATAGAGGTGGCACTAGACAGGGAGCCCAGAGGCCACGATTCCAGTCCTAGCTCTGCCCCCAACTTGCTCTGTGGCCTTGGGCAAACATTTTCTCCGATCTTAACCCTCTTATTTAGAATCTTGTTGTTGAGTTGTTTTTCAGTCGTGTCCAAGTCCTCGTGACCCCATTTTAAGGTTTTCTCAGCAAATATACTGGAGTGGTTTGCTATTTCCTTCTCCAGCTCATTTTACAGATGAGGAAACTGAGGCAAACAGGTTTAAGTGACTTGCCCAGGGACATAAAGCTAGTAAGTGTCTGAGGCTGGATTTGAACTCAGGAATATGAAGTCTGCACCACCTAGCTTCCCCTTATTTAGAATCACAGACTCACAAAATGGCAGACTCCAGAGGGACCTTAGAACACAAACACATAGAATGTCAGATTTGGGGGCCTTAGAGCATGAGACTGACTATCAGAGAGGGCAGAGGGACTGCATAACATGATCCCACACAGTACCATACAACAAACATGGAATGGTGGAAAGACTGTTGGATTTGGAGGTGGGACTGGGGTTGGAAGCCTGGCTCTGCCACCTCCAACCTTAGGTCAATCACTTTACTCCTCTGAACTTCTGTTTCCTCATCTGTAAAAGGAGGACTCAGTGATCTCTACGGATCCTTCCAACACTAACTCTGTTAACCTAAGATTTATCAAAGGTCTTCAGGGTATAACATCCCTTTGCTAGATAGTGGGGGAGACAGAAAGTTTAGATAAGACATAGTCCCAGCCCTGAAACAGCTTGGTCTATTAAGGGCACCAATACAGATAATATTGTTTAATAATAAACAATATGATAAGTGCATTAGAGAGTTACAAAACAAAGTGCTTTATGAGATCTAGGAGGGGAAGTCTCTCCAAAGGGTGAAGGGGAGAGGAAGGGGCAATAAGAAAAGCTTCTTGGAGGAACTGGTTGGGCCCTTAGAAATAGTTCACCTAGTCCAGCTCCCTCATTGTGAGGATGGGAAACTTTGGCACCAGCTAAGATCCAGGGCTGTACGATGGCCAGGTAAGAGGCCAGATTAGTGCCTCCTGGGTAACGGCATTTGGAGTGAGGGATTAGCTGGGAGTTTTTGAAGAGAGGAAGGGAGATATAAGATCAAGAAGGAGAAGAGGGGCTACATTTCCTTATCCCCTCCAGGAATCAGAGATAGACTTTTTTTTTTTTCAGAGATAGACTTCTTATACAAACTTTTGGACTTGGGCTCCTTATCCCACCCCAATCAGGTACACAAGTGCCACCTCCTACAGAAAGCCCTTCCTGATCTTCCCAGTGGAGGTGATTGCTCCTTCCTTGGAGCCCTTGTAGCACTTTGGGTTATATGTCTATTTCTCTTATCCTTTTACAAGATTGTGAACTAACTCCATGAAGGCACGGACCCTGTGACTATCTAATGGTGACTGGCATTATCCCCTACATACTTTTTGGCCATCTTCATACCATGCTGCCTCCACTCCAACCATCAACCCCATCTCCAATCCTTATCCTTCCCCAACTCTGGACCACACCTTTGGGATGCTGGGCTCTGATCAATGACCTCTGCCTTCTCTTGACTAGGATAGGCCTCCATCCCACTTCCAGGCTATCTCCATATCATGTGTCCTCTCCTACCTGCTCCTTTCCCAGCTACTCTGGTAATGTAAACTCCTTGAGGGCAAGACTATTTAGCTTGCTTGTATTTGTATCCTCAGTGCTTAGCACAATGCTTGACACACATTAACTGCTTAATAAATGTTCTATGTATCTATTCATCCATCTGTCTATCCATCCATCCATCCATCCATCCATCCATCCAATCTATCTATCCTATCATATCTATCTATCTATCTATCTATCTATCTATCTATCTATCTATCTATCTATCTATCCTTGACCTTGGAGAAGTTGCTTAGTCTCTCTGAGTGTTAATTCCTCTTCTCTAAAATGAAGAGATTGGAGTAGATGACCTCTAAGATCTCTTCTAGCTCTAAATCTATGATCTTGTGGATCCCAGGCCTGGGGTCCCCACCCAATACCCAGGATGAGGTCAATATAAGCTTATTGTGTAATCTTGGTAAAGACACCTACAATCACCTATTGTTCCTTACTGTTCCCTGTGTGTGAGTTTTATCTCTCTGGCCAGGGTGGGAGCTGCTAGAGGATAGAGACTTGCCTCCTTTCTCCTTTTCTTTCTCCCTGATAGCAGAGAGATGGATGCATAGAGGAGCTAGGGAAAGACTGGTTGAATTTGTTAATAATTTGGAAAGCGAATACTTTGCTTTCTCCATGCTCTTCTCAGGGTGGACACTCTGTCCACTGGGATAGATGGTAACCTGGCAAAAAGTTCTTTGACTCAGGGCCTTTTGCATCCCTTCAGGCTATCACACTCCATGGTTCAGCATGCTATATTGGAAATAACATTGGATTTTGTCAGAAAACATAGGTTCAAATCCCAACATGTCTACTCTGTGACTTTGGGCAAGCCACATCACCTCTTTCTTGTCTCCAGTTTCCTTCTTTGTAAGATGAGGGTATCTTGGTCAGCTTTAAATCCTATGATCCTATCTTATCCCATGTGACTCTCATCCATGTCCTTCCAGAAATTATCCATAAAGGGTTTGTGAACATGCATGGAGGTCTCTTGGATACTTCCCATTCACTCCATTTCCATTGCCACCAGTGTGGTACAGGCCCTCATCGCCTCTCATCTGGACAATTGCAATACTCTTCTGGCTGGTCTTTGTACCTCAAGTCTCTCTCTACTCCACTCCATCTTTCACTCAGCTGCCAAAGTGATCTTCCTAAAGTAGAGGTCTGATGATGTCCTCCCTACTACCCCACTCAATAAACTCCAGTGGCTGGTTATTGTCTCCAGAATAATCACTGATAATAGTATTGATAATAATAATAGCTAGCATTTTATAGTGTTTTAAGGTTTGCAAAGTACTTTAAATATTATATTTATGCATGTAATATTCATTATATTATACAGTATTATAAACAAATATATTATGTAATGTATCATATATAATATTACATTTAATACATATTTATAACATTTGTTATGTGTCAGGTGTTATTATTATCCTCCTTTTACAGATAAAGATTCTGAGGCAGGCAGAGGTTAAACCTGTCCAAGGTCACACAGCTAGTAAGGGTCTGAGGCTGGATTTGAACTCAGGTCATCTTGACTGCAGGTCCAGCACTTTATCCACTGCACCACTTAGCTGCGACTAGCAAATGCTCTGTTTGGCATTTAAAGTGCAAGTTCTAGTGACATGTGATTATTTTCTGTCTCTTGAACACATCACTCTACCTCTGGTCTCTGACTCCTTTCGTGGGCTGTCCCCCAAGACCTGGGAAGTCCTTCTTATTTCTGCCTCTTGGCTTCCCTGGCTTCCACAGAGACCTTTCCTGGCCTCTCTCTTGCCCCCTTTCACCTGCCTCCCCAGTGCTTTCCCTCTGAGATCACATCCCATTTACTCCATGTATATCTTGCATATCCCTAGTTATTTCTGTGTTATCTCTCCATTAGAATGAGAGCTCCTTGAAAGCAGGGGCTATTTTTTGCCTTTTTTTTTGGTAACCCTAGCATTTAGCACAGTGTCTGGCACATAGGAAGCACTTTAAAAATGTTTGTTGACTGACTGACTGATTACCTGAATCAACTTTCAATGTTGGGGGCCTTCCTTTGGTTCTTTGAACAGAAAAGCAAAAAAAGGATGAAAAAAGCCACATGATGTATTTCAAAGCCAATCAGAACAGATTTTTGGATTATCTGTTTCCTGTGGAATTGACAATGAAGATAAATGGGCAGTGAATAAGGGTTGCAGAGGTCCTTACAGCCCTGGGGGCTTTGGGGCCAGAGGGACCAGACTGCTTATTCATCCACCCAGAGTTTTTGCCACAGAGCTGTGATACTAGCTGGGGGAGCCCTGTCCCAGAGAGAAGATGATTTGGAAACCACAGCTGAGAGATTTGTTTTCAAAGATAAAGCCTGGCAGGATCTGTATTTCCCCCTCCCCCCTTTCTCCCCAGCATAACCAGCGACTGTAAGTGCTGGCTGGCTTTCAGCGATCTGTCACAACAAACAGCAGGTTGGGAACAAGTTTACTGAGAGGCATATGTTTGTTGACAGACACGGGCCATGGAAACACATGCACACATGAACGCACAGACATACGCACTCACATCTCCCCATGCTGGAACACTCCCACTCCCACCCCACCAAGAGCTCCACATTGCTTACCACATACATCTTTTTCTTGGGCATCTGTGCACGCACACGCACACTCAGATGCTCCTCACACTTGAAACACACCCTTGGATTGAGATCTGGAAGAAACTTGCAAGACTGGGTCCAGCCCCCTCATTTTACAGATGAGGAAACTGTAGTATAGCCTGAGGAAGTGACTTAGCAAGGACACCCAGGTCACAAGAGCTAAGGGCCAAACCCTGGTCCTCTGACCCCAAATCTTTCCACTGTAAGATAGTGCCTCTATTTCCCCCCACTGCACCCCCACCCCAGAATCACAGAACCTGAAAGATGGAAGGGTTCTCAGTGGCCATTGCGTCAAACCCACACACAAAAGGCACGTCCCCTCTAACAGTTAACATGTGTTATCCATTCCCCGCTAAGCTTCCCACTTAAGAGCTATTTGCACAAACACACACACACACACACACACACACACACACACACACACTCTCACAAACTCAAAGCCCTGTATGCTTGGAGCCATATCCCATTTATCCTGTGTGGAGAATTCTCAAGGCCTCTTTAGTCTGGAAATGCCCCTGCCATAGGTTTAGGCTGAGCTGAATGGCGTCTGAATGCTCACCTTTCAGACTTTCTTCTCTTTTCTTGGGTGTACCCATGTTCCTGTGGGAAGATAGCAGCACTCGGGACTGGGGGATGCAGAGGAGGATACAGGCATGCCATGTGCATGTGAAAAAACATCTTGAGAGAGTAAAAAGGATGAGCCCAGACTGAGCACAAGACATCCTTCCATTTATGGCTTCACAGATTTTCTTCAGGACCTCATTACCTGCAGAGAACTAAACTTTATCTAGAAGAAGCAAGATAACTCCCCAAGTTAGATGGTCTTGTTAGAGCCAAGGAAATCTAGTCCAGGGCAAAGTTTTGATTTTGACAATTGGCTACTGATTCTTCCAGTCCACTCTGGGTCCTTTCTCCTCCTGAGTCCCTATAGCCTTTCCTGTGAGAGCCCAACAATACAACCCTGCTGTTACTTGCTCTATGGGCTATGCTTTAAATGTCTCCTGACTATGAACAAGGTCTCCCCAAAAGGGCAGGACTTGCATCTGCTTCTCCTCTGACCCCCCCAGAATAGGAGCTTCCTGCGCCCACGGCGCAGGTCTATCCTTCTTTCTCTGCCTCCCCTAGCCTGGAAGCTTCCTGAAGGCAGGACTCAAGTTGGCTTTGTCTCTCTCTCCTCCACAGTGAAACTAAGCAGGGGGCTGGGCAAATGGGGGTTCAGAGAATGGGAAATGAGGAAAGGCCAAGGAAAGACTCCTTGATTTTGTGATTCTTGGACTCCACGTTCATAACAGTTATTAAGTGAGTTAGGATGAGATGAAGTGGTGGTCAGAGGAGGGCGATGGTGGCCATAGCCTTCCCTAACTCATCCCTTAGGGGCCTGGCAGAGCGAAGATCTTGGACTCCAGGAACCATGAAGATGTCCTGGGGAGCATCTCTGATGGGCTGATGTGACAGGATGACCACTTTGACAAGATAACATCTGACACAGACATGGAGCCAACTGCTAAAGGGAGAAAACTGGGGTGAGAGGAATAATCAGGGGTATATCCTAGGCCCTCAGGTCCCACAGCTCTGCGACTTTCCCATCATCACTCGATACCATATCTAGAAGGAAGAAGGGGACTGGAGGACAGTGGAGTGCTCTGCCCCAGGGCAGACACATCAAGAAACTTAGAACTCTCCATCTTGGCTGTGGTAATTGGGTCATTCAAGGCTGCAGGGCAGTCTCCCTACTGCTTACCCCTCTCAAGTGCCACAGATTATCACGGGGAGGGTGATCTCTGGGCCTGTCACTGGGTCTGTGGGGATAGCCAGCCTTTCTCTTCCTCCTATCTCCTCATGGGATATCCCTGGGGCCCCCAAATCCTCTGATGTAGGGTGCCTGATCCCTTTAGGTCCCGGGGTTGCTGGGCCAGGGCCCCAGAGGGAGGGGCATAAAGGATGGTGAAGGGGGCCTCGTTGGAGGAGCAAAGGGGTGAGTGCTGAGACTGTGTTGTCATTTCCCCACTTGACTTCATCTCCTCCCGCTTTCTGCCTGCTTGGAAGTAGATTAAGTCCCTGGAGCCCTCCCAGTGGTGGCAGCTGGAGCCAGGGTGATGGCCCTGGGGGTCCTGATGCCGAGGGTACCTTTGCTCCAGTGATCTGGAGGGACATTCGTTCTCTCATTTATTCTGCAACATCCCCTGAGCAAGGTAATGACAGGTATGGTCATCTCCATAGGGAGGTTAAATGATTTCTCCCCAGCCCCACCATGAATCCGGGGCAGAATGGGCTGGGCTCAGGGCTCAGGGCTGCCTTCCTTCCTCTAAATGGCTGGCCAGCCTTTGGTGCACACACTTCTGAAATGGAGTGGGAGTCCGGGTGCCTGGACATGGCTTCTGGGGCAAGCTGCTGTATTCTTCTCAAGAAAGAGAAAAAAATGGTAAAAGTTAAAGATCAATTGTGGGAGAAGGAAGGGGACATCAGGGGCTGTCCTGGCTGCTCTTTTTGCAGGTGTTGGGCAGGGATTTCTACACAAAGTGAGCCTATTTCAGAACAAAGGAAGAGCCTTTGAAACATGTTATTAAAACCCAATTAAATTCTTCATTTCTTTGTTTCCAAATTAGGCCTGTCTATTCTCCCAGGGTGCCTGCCAGCTCTCCCTGGGGATTCCTGGCAGAACCCTTCCTTCAAGCTCAGGGCCCCCATCGCCATCCACTTCCCATGCTTTGCCTCAGCCCCTGCCCATCCTGTTCCATTAGCCCTGGCAGTGAGCAGAGCAGCTCCCTCTTCTCCCTCAGACCCAGTATTCATTTGTTCCTTAAGAAAGCATGAAGTTTGCTATGGAAGCCAAACTAAAGAGGAACTGTCCCTCTCCTTAAAATCAACCAATCAAACAAACTTTCTTCCCTAGGTCTTAGAAAAACTGTCTGGAATGACTGAAAACGGATGTGGAGAACTTCTCTATTAAGCCTCAGCCTGCCTCTCCAGCCTCATCTTCCTCACCTTGCCAACAAACCACTTTTGTTCTAACCAGGCCTGGCCCCACAGTGACCTGGAAGGACATGGAATGCTCATGCCTACCTTCAAATCCTGCTCACCCTGCCTCTCACCTCTAAAAGTACCCTTTCTTCTCCTCTTCTTTCCTCTCCTCCTTCTCCTTTCTTTCTTCTCCTCCTTTCCTCTTCTGCTCCTTCTCCTTTCCTCCCTCTCTTCCCCTGTCCTCCCTTCTTCTCTCTTCTCTCTCCTCCTCCTCTCCTCCCCATCTCCTCCCTTTCCTTCCCTGTCCTTTCCTCTTCTCTCCTCTCTTCTCCTTCCCTCTCCTTTCCACTTAGTCACATCCTGCTCATATTTCAAAGTCCAGCTGCTTCCCCATCAGCTACAGAAGTCTTCCTCGAACCCTTAGCCCCTCACTCGAGGTATACTGGTCTTTCACTTCTGCTGAGCCTTCAGTCTTTGCCCCACACTGCACACTTGCCACACAGAGCTTACAATGTAGGTGGAATGAAACTAGATCGCAGATTTCTTGAAGGCAGGAAACAGTGGGGGCAACATTTCAATTCAGTTCAATTCAAGAAGATTATTAAGAACTGACTTCATACTAGGTATTGTGCTAAGGGCTGTGGAGAGATGCAAAGTCAAAGATGAAAAACAGCCTCTGCACTTAAGAAGTTTACATTCTTTTTGTTGTGCAGTCATATCTGACTCTTAGTGACCCCATTTGGGGTTTTCTTGGCAAAGATGCTGGGGTGGTCTGCCATTTCCTTCTCCAGCTCATTTTACAGATGAAGAAACAGAGGCAAATAGGGTTAAGTGACTTGCTCAGGGTCACACAGCTAGTAAGTATGTGAGGCCACATTTGAACTCAGATCTTTCTGACTCTAGGCCTGGCGCTCTATCCACTGCACCATCTACCCATCCCCTTCCTTTTAGTGTTGTGTAGTTGTTTCAGTCATGTCCTATGCTTCGTAATCTCACTCTTTAGGTTTTCTAAAACACTGGAGTGTTTTGCCATTTCTTTCTCCAGCTTATTTTACAGATGAAGAACTTAGACAAACAAGACTAAGTGACTTGCCCAGGGTCACACAGTTAGTAAGTGTCTGAGGCCGGATTTGAACTCAGGAAGATGAATCTTTCTGATTCCAAGCCCAGTGCTCTATCCACCGTACCACCTAACTGAGTTAAAAACTTGTAGACAGATAAACAAATACAAGATAATTTAAGGAGTAGGAGAGCATCAATAGCTTAGGGGGATTAGGGACGGCTTCCCATAGAAGGTGGCTTTGTGTTCCCCTATATCACAATATATTCCCATAAAAGTTGCTTAATAAATGCTTGTTGAACAAATTAATATTTATGAGTCTTCGGATTTGTCCAGCAGCTTATGATTTCACATCCATTATCTCCTCTGAGATAATGGGCCAGGCTGGGCTGGGGGACTGCTCTGAGTGATCTTAAGTACATAAGGAAGGACAGTTGAAAGATGGAGGTGGAGAAGGTCGGATATGTGGAATTCCATGACTACTTGGATTTGAAAACAATATGTGGGAGGCATCACGCAACAGTCGGAAGAATGTTGGCTGTAGAGTCAGAGGACCTGAGTTCAAGTCCTGTCTCTGAAATTTCCCACTGGTGTGACTTTGGGTAAGTCACTTGACCTCAGTGGGCCTCAGATTCCTTAGCTATAAAATGAAATGTTCTAGACTGAAGAGTCGGTTCTCTAAAGTCCCTTCTAGCCATAGGTCTATGATCCCAACTGGCTTTCTTTCAAGTTATTCTATAGTTGGGTCCCTTTTCATCCAAATATTCCCAGTGAGGTTTCACTGTATAATTGAGATATATGGATAGAATATAATGGTGATTTGTATATTTGTCTTATTCCCTCCTAGACTTGCAAACTCCAGGTCAGGAACTGTGTCATTTTTCCAAAGGTGACTAGAGTGCATGGAATACAATAAGATGCTCAACAAATGCTCATTGAATTGTGTTCTAGGGTTAAGAAGCGGAAGGAATGATCATGGAGCCCAAACCCCTCATTTTCCAGATGAATACATGAGAGGTTATGTAACCTGCTCAAAGTCACATCTGTCATAAGTATCAGAGCTGGCACTGAACATCCCTTCATTTTATAGAGTATTATATAGAGTTATAGAAGCTAAGAGTCTCCCGACTTCTGGTCTGGAGTAGGACCGAAGGAGCAGAAGCCAAATCTTCAGCTCCGTGTTGCTAAATAGACCCTTAGTGAATGAATGAAAAAAAGACATTTATTAAGCTCTTACTAGGTGCCAGGCACTGTGCAAAGTGCTGGGGATACAAATACAAAATCAGGAGGACATTCTCTGCCTTCCCAGAGTTTACATTTAAAAAAAAAGAGGGTGACAACACATTCTGGGGAGTGGTGGCCAGAGTCTCACAGACTCATAATAGGGATGGTCAGTAGAGCCATATGGCAATGGAATGATCTGCTTTGTCCAGAAGGGATGGGAGTGTTGATTTGATTACTTCTCCTAGAGCAAGAGGTGGAGAGCCAGGGGGCAAGGATGTGAGTGACGCGGTATGGTAGGAAGATATCTTGTTGGTTAGGGGACTAGAGCTGGCTAGATGGGTGGGACCTCATTAATCAGTTCAATCCCACCATGACACTGAAAAATCTGTCCTGCGAGGCAAGGCAGGGAGGTTTAGTGACCCGTGCTGAGGGACCTCGAACACGTTGACCTGGCTGGCTCCAGGGAGAAGGGAGGTCCCTATTGCACATAATTCTACAACATCATCATAATATCCACTATATTCATGAGGGGCACAATGGAACAGTGGCTGAATTTGGTGTCACAGGGCCTCGGCTAAAATTCCAGCTCACTTCTTACTACCTGTGGGATCTTGGGCAGGTCCCTTACCTTCTCTGGCCATCTATGAAAAGAAGGGCTTGGACTTGGAATGAACTTTCTAGCTCTAGAAGTTTCTTAGGATCACATCTTTTGTATCTATGTGACTAAATTGGCTCTAGCACAATTGGGATAGGAAAAGATTCGTTCCTCATTCAGTTAAGAGTCTAGAATCAAACTCATAAAGTGTCAGAGGTGGATGGGCTTTTAGGCCATAGAGCACACAATATCAGAACTGGAGGGGCTCCTGGAGACCATATAGTTCAGCCTCTACTTTGTATAGCTGGGGATACTGAGGCACAGAGAGGTGGTAGGTAAGGATTCTCTCAAGATAATACAGAAAATTAATAGCAGAGCCAGGACTAGAATCTAGGTTTCCAGGCAAATCCAATTTTACAAATTGAATCCTATTTTAAACACAGGCAGGGAGCTGCTTTAGAAATGAACATTATTATAAAGCAAAGTATCTTTTCCAGAAGTGAATACTCATCTCCTAATTTATTTGGCTTTGTAAGTGAAGATTTCTTTGTATTGGGATGGGTAGGGTAAGACTCTTGTGCATCCCCTTCTGGGCTTATGAGATGGCCATGGCCTTGACTTCTCAGTGTCTCAGTCTCCAAACCATGATAACCTAGCAAAAAGGGAACCAGAGCACTGCATGCCTTGACCCATTTTAAGCACTCCATCTAAATACAGTGCACAGAGATGGAGGGGCTGGAGAGGACCACTTTAGAGATGCTTAGGGAAGATGTGGAAGGTGCTCATGGATCCCAGACACAGCTGTTAGGAACAAAACTTTCTAAGATGTTCTGTGGGTGCCCAGGGCAAGCCAGGAATGGAAACATCCACTCTCAGCTCCTCAGCATGGTCCTTGGAGACTGCTCAAGGGGCTGCCCCTCTCATTTCTGCAGTGAACATTGAATTTAGACCCTACCAGTTACATTCTCCCTCTTGAGCCTTACTCCTTGGACTGGACTTACAAGTCTAAGGCTGATGACCTCTATATAAGGTTATTCTTTTTATTTCAGGAGTAAGGATGGAGAAGTAAGATCAGGTGCAGGTCATTCCTTTGAAGTAGGGATCAGTCAGCCTTGCCAGAGCATCTCCCAGCTCAGTGTGTTTGAGCCCACTCTCCTCTGTGCTGGGGCTGGTTCTCTGTGAAGGGAGTTATGGAAAGGTGCCCTTCCTCCCTCTAGTCCAGTCTTTTCCCTACCTGACTACTAGCAGTTTCCTCAACCACCCGAACAACAAATTCACAGATGACACAAACTTGGGGTGGTGTTGAGTGAGAGGAAGAGAGAGACAGACAGAGACAGAGAGACAGAGGGAGGGAGGGAGAGAGACAGAGGGAGGGTGGGAGGGGGAGAGGAGAGAGAGAGAGAGAGAGAGAGAGAAGAGAGAGAGAGAGAGAGAGAGAGAGAGAGAGAGAATAGCAAGGGGGGCTGTTTCTTCTAAACTGTCATCTATCCTTTTAATCTTCTCTTCCAATGCCATCTTCTCCCTGAGGGGCCTCAACCCGTGGGAGTAATGGGAGTTGCAGATGGAAACTAGTGTTTCCCATATTGCCCTTGTTAGCTGGTAGTGCTCTGGGCCCAAGTACGTGCAGACTGAAACTTGTTTTATATAATGTACAACACTAATTTATTCCATGTAAATCTGACCTTTCATCTAAAAAAGGAAAACAAAAAATGGAAGAGAAAGAGATGACAGACTTGCTCTCTTTTCAACACTCCCCGCCTCTAACCCCCTGCTTTCATCTGAGTGAATGTTTAATCAACATGGGCTCACAGCATCTTAGAGATGGAAAGACGTTGGAGGGTACAGAGTCCACAAATACTCCTTCCCTCTTTAGATGGTTGATTTCTGCCAGCCAAAGAAAACCTCTGCTCTGTACACACTGGAAGAAGCTGCCCTAGACAGAGGGGAGAGCAAGTGATGGTCTCACAGGGAGGACACCCTTATCCCCTCCTGCCTGCCACAGGGACATTTTCTCTCTTTCTCACTTCCTCCCATTCTTCCATCCTGCTTCCCTTTTCTTCTGAACCTTCTCCTCTCTTTCCTCATCTCTTGTTCTCTTTCCCTTACTCCTCATTCTGTCCAGTCCCTCTGCCTATCTCTGGCTCTCATGAGCTCTTTGGGGTGCCCTTGGGGCTACCTGATTTATGTACTTAAGTATTTATGTACTTATGTACTGATTTATGTATTTAAGATCATTAAGTTGATGGGCCTAAGCCTCTAGCTAGGGGATAGGGGTAGAGGAATGGACAATCTTACTTGTCAGCATCCAATTCCAATCAAGTGGTTCTGTTGTTCAGTCTTTTTTAGTTGTGTCTGACTCTTCATGACCCCATTTGGGATTTTCTTGGCAGAGATACTGGAGTGGTTTGCCATTTCCTTCTCCAGATCCTTTTACAGATGAGGAAACTGAGGCAAATAGGGTTAGGTGACTTGCCCAGGGTCACCCAGCTAGTATGTGTCAGCGATTGAATTCAAACTCAGGTCTTCCTCACTCTAGGCCTGGCACTCTATCTACTGAGCCATCTAGCTGTGGCTCTATCCTCCACTCTTTCTTTCTTTGGCCCTCTCTCCCTAATGTCTCTCGGAGAGCCTTCATCTCATCAGCGGCTATGTAGAATGGACTGGCCACTCCCAGGGACAACAGAACACTAGAAACCCTTTTTTCTCTCTTTTTTTCCTGAAGCACGTAGCACTTGAATCCTTGGATATTTGATCCCAGGTCTTGGTTCCTTAAGTGCATTCTCTTTTTTTAAAATTTTTAGGCAATTGGGGTTAAGTGACTTGCCCAGGGTCACACAGCTAGTAAGTGTCAAGTGTTTGGTCTGAGGCCGAATTTGAACTCAGGTCCTCCTGACTTCAGGGCTGGTGCTCTATCCACTGCACCACCTACCTGCCCAATTAAGTGCATTCTCTTAGACCCCCTCCGCACTATTTGTAAGTCATTCAATCAAAAAGTGAAGGAGGCACAGCTCCTACTCATGTCTTCTGATCCAATTTCCCATCCACCATATTGGACTGTTAGTGTGGTTGGATTGTAGAGCATGTGGAAGAGAAGATTGGAAAGGGGGAAGGGGTTGGGTTGAGAGGGCTTTAAAAGCCAAACAGAGCATTTTGTACTTAATCCTGGAAGTAATAGGAAGCCAATGGAGCTTAATGAGTAGTGTGTGTGTGTGTGTGTGTGTGTGTGTGTGTGAGAGAGAGAGAGAGAGAGAGAGAGAGAGAGAGAGAGGAGAGAGAGAGAGAGAGAGAAAGAGAGACCTGGTCAGACCTGTGCCTTAGGAAATTCAGTTTGGTAGCTAAGTAAAAGATGGGTTGGAGTAGGGAGTGATGGAAAGTGGTGGATTGTGGGGAGATGTTGGCAGAAAGACCAATGAGGAGTCCATTGCAATAGTCTAGGAGTGAGGGCCTGTACCAGGATGGCGGCTGTGCAAGGGGAGAGAAGGGGTAAAATGACCCAGCTTGATAATGGATTGAGTGTGTGGGGTGTGTGCCAGTTAAAAGTCAGGGATAGCACTGAGGCTGGGAGCCTGGGTGATCGGGAGGATGGCAGTGTCCTCAATGGCCATAGGAGAAGTGGGGAGGGGGGAGGATTTGGAGATGTTTCCGGATCACTCCAGCTCTGGAAGCTCACACTGCTAAGAACTACAAAAAGCTCTTAACTCACCCAGGTCTCAACTCTCAGTTCAGTGGTTTTTTTTCTTCTCCCAAACCACATGACCTCTTGAATGATTTCCCCAATGCACTTAAAAAAAGACCCCATCCCAGCTAGGGCAGTGTGATGAGCTAGAGAAAACCTGGGCTAGGAGCCAGGAGACCAGGAGGCCAGGGAAGAAGCCTTGCCTGTGTCATTTATCGTGTGTCACAGGCAATCACAATGTCATGAGACTTGTGTGAAAACCAGGTTTAGTACAAGAGAAATGAATGTGCACGTGGAACCCAAAGGGTTCCTAGTCTTTACTGAAGTTTACATTTTTGTAATAGCAGGACAAAGGGAGGAGGGGGTACCAGGAAGGGGATCGACCTGGGAGGGGTATCAGGGCAAGCAAAGGTGGTAAAAAAAGACAAGACCACTCTCCATGGGGAAGAGCAAGGTGATGCAAGGTTTCCCTTGGGACCTGCTAGACTATGGTGATAGGAGGGTCCACTTATTTGCAAAGGACCCCAGTGGCACAAGCATTATCCCAGCCTAGCACAGACTGGCTAGTGTCTGTCTTGCCTCCCAAGGACACACAGGGAGTCCAGCTTGGGGTGCAACAACAAACTATGTCAGCTCGGGGTGAGCTTCATCCTTGACACATTTAGGGCCTCCTGCATGCTTTTGACCCATTGTTTCTGGAAAATATGGTAACTCAAGAAGGCAAGTTCAGGGGACCCCTTAACAGCCCTCAATACGGTACCTACCATGTCATTGGGCAAGTATCTTTCCCTCTCTAGGCAAGTTTTCCTATCTGTAAAATAACTGAGATGCTCTGTGATTCATGCCCTGGGTCTTACCAAGTCACCAGGGCTGGGGACAGGCTCCAGGATGTGACAGCATCTCTCTCTCTCTGACTGAGGCAGCGTCATACAGAATCAGTAGAATATAAGCTTCTTGAGTGCAGGCATGGTTTTTCCTTTTGTCTTTGCATCCCCAGGGCCTAGCATGCTTTTCACACATGTAGCAGGCTCGCAGGAAAACCTATTTATTGGTTGTGTGGTTATGACGTCTGAGCCTTAGTTTCCTCATCTATAAAGTGGAGACAATCACACCTACATACCTACTTCGCCAGGTCAGAGTGAGGATCCAATGCGCTAACATGAAAAGTGCTATCTGAATGTCAGCTACTTTTCTTTACCTGACAGCTGCTTCACTGCCAGATGTTCTATGGCCGGTCCCTGTTTAAACAAAACAAGGGAGAGGCCAGGAGAAGAACATCAGAGTGCTTGCACCGATGCAGCCTGCTGAGGCTGGAGGAGACGTTTTGCTATTGAACACATCGATGGCGATTGAGCTGGGTGAATGATGACAGTTCTCATCCTTTCCTGGGCTGGAAAGGCCTATAACTCAAGCCTGCTGCAGGCACTGGGGGCCGATTAGGGGCTGTCTCAGGAGGCAGACAATAAAGTCATATTTCTGCTCGCCAAGGGCCATATTTCAAGTGGAGGCGGCGGCTCTGTCTTTCCCTCGCTAACCCTACTCTCCCCCCTCCTCCATATTTGGGAGTTAAATAAACAAATGTATTAGGCTGATGGCTTAAATCATCACCAGCCACACATAGAGTTGTAAAATAGAAATGTTTCCACCTGGGGCTAAACAGGTTTTATTTTTTGGGGGGAGGAGGAGCAGGAGTGTCAGCAGCACACAGGACAATCAGAGGGGCAGCCTGGTTCTCGTCCCTGTAGAAGTTAGGGAGGAAGGTGGGCCCAGGGAGAGACACCAAGATGTCAGGTCTCTGGAGGTAGGCAGAAATCTCTGAGGCTCCCCTTGAAGGGTGGTGGGCACTGCAGGGACCCGGGATCACGCTAATAAGTATAGGACCCAACAGCATAACCATGGTTAGAGGGATAACCAAGTGCAATGCTCTTTCTCCTTCTTCCCTTTTATGACCCTTATTGTAGTCTATTTGGGACCAAATTATACGTGTCTGTGCCTGACACTTCCCACCCCCTCTCCCTGCCACTAAATTGTGAGATCTTTGAAGGGAGGAATTGAGCCTAATTTTCTCTGTACCTCTTCCAGTGCCCAGCACTGGGTCCTGCTCAGAGCTGGTGTTTAATAAATTTTTGCTGAATTGCTTTTTGAAATACTTGCCCTGGGTGATAAAAATAAGGCACGTCTGAGGAAGGGATCTTAGAGATTACCTAAATAATTCTTCCACCTCTACTTCCATTTTGCAGATGAGGAAACTGATGATACTCAGAGAAGGAGAAGGGTTTACCCAAGACCATGTAGTGATAGAGAGGGACTAGAACTTTGAATCTCTGGCCTAGAAATATGTCTACAAACTGGTGGAACCCAAAGAGAGATCCTTATGTCTGGATTTGCAGTAGCAATGCTTATGCATCTATTAATGGCAGGAGATATATGTCTAAGGCCTGTTCCCTGACCAAATGTTCTAGGATCAGAATAATTTACTTAGGATGGTTAATAAAATGGATAAGGAGACATGATTTACACTCTGGCTTCATCACTGACTAGTTATATTTCCCTGACCAAGCCCCTTCCCCTTTTAACACCTGAGTTTTTGCTCTGTGAAATGAGTTGGATGAGATGCTCACTAAATCCCCTCCCAACTCAGACATTCTATGTTCTGAAGTTCCTTCTGGCTCTGATGTTCTATGTTGGTCATTTCAAAATCATTTCCACCTTTGACAGTCTATGTTCCATGTTCTAAGACCATTTCAAGCTTTGGCATTCTGTGTTCTATGTTCTAAGGTTACTCCTAGCTCTGACATGAATATGTTCTAGAGTCCTTTTCAGCATTGACATTCTATGCTCTAAGGTCATTTCCAGTTCTGACATTCTATGTTTTAATATATTTCCCAGCTCTGACATCCTATGTTGTACGTATCCTTTTAATACTGATATTCTTCTCTGTTCTGACAAACGCTGCCAACTCCATGGTTGTGTTGGGAGGCTTAAAAGCCTTAGATCTTCCTGGTCTTCCTCCCTGCCTCAGTGTTTAAGTATTGTTGCCCTCAAATTTGCCTTTAGGGCAGGGATGGAGATGGGGACCAGGGAGGATTAAAGGTAACATCCCTCCACCCCCAGGCCCTAACCAGAAGTCAATGCTCCTTCTGAAGAGGAGTTTCTAGTGAAAGTCTGTGTTGATGCTGAACTGTCAGGCAGGGGACAGCAGGCAGAGAGAGCTGTAATTCCACACAATTCCCAGATCCTCACCATAGACATTAGCTTTCTCTGCAAGGATGTGATCCTTCAGCACATGCCCGTTCAATGGCCATGGCTATCCCGGACCAACATCCTAAACTCAGGGTGTCCAGAGACATGATTGATCAACCTTGGCTCTACTCTGTTCATCTCCCTGGTTCCTTCACATTCCTATGTTTCTGGGACTGAGAAATGAGAGAAACAATTAAAAAATTCAATCATTAATTCACATGGAAGTCTAGTGAAAATGATGATGGACTTGCAGTTGGGACAGACCCGGGTTCAAACCCCAGGCAAGTTGTTTAGCCTCTCTAGTCTCAGTTTCCCCTTCTGTAAAAAGGGAATAATAAAATATGTGTTTACCTACCTCAAGGGGTTTTTGTGAAGATCAAATAAGATAACGTATACAAAGAGCTATGCCAACCTTAAGGTGTTATACAAATGTCAGCTAACATTCATTCAATAAACATTTACCAGGTCTCTGTTATGTGCAGAGCCTGGTCCTCGGCTAAGCTGGGAGGGAGAGACACAGCTGGCTAGGCTAGGATTTGATGCCTGCGTTTGCAGAGATCCCAGTCTAGAAGTGTGACCAGGACATAGACACAAACATCTACAACACAGTAGGTGATCAGGGCCAAACTTGATAGGTTCTTTTTGCCCTAGAAGGCGTAATGTGGAGCGATGGGTGAACGGTGAAGAGAGGAAGATTTAGGCTCAGGTGAAAGGAACATTTGTAACAAGGAGAACTATCCCAAAGTAGAGTGGGATGCTTTGGGAGGAAGTGGGCTCCGCCTCACTGGAGGTCTTCAGGGGCTAGATGATTCCTTGTTGGGAATGTTGTAAAATGAAGTGTTGACCAGCTATGGGTTGAACTGGATGAACCCTGAAGTCCCTTTGAATTATGAGATTCTGTGAATGGGAAAAAATGCTTTGGGGTTCAGAGGCAAAGGAGATCACTTGGAGCTGCGGGGTGGGAGTGGATATCAGGGAAAGCTTGGAGAAGGTAATATTTAAGTTGGATCCTGAAGAACAGAGAGGTATAACCATCATGTGTGGGTGGTGTTGAAGTTACCCATTGTTTATTGTTCTCTGGAAAGGGAGTGGAGAGGAAGAAAGAGGAGAGAGAGAGAATGAGAGATGAAGGGAGAAAGAGAGGGAGAGAAAGAAGATGTGGGGAAGGGAGGGTGGGGGAGAGAGAGTGAGAGAGACAGAGAGAGAGAGAGAGAGAGAGAGAGAGAGAGAAGAGAGAGAGAGAGAGAGAGAGAGAGGAGAGAGAGAGAGAAAGAGAGAGAGAGAATCTCCTCCCTGATGCTGTAGCTCGGTGCTGTTTTGGTGAGGGGAGGATAATCAGACTTAAATGCAAGCAATCAGAGAGAAAATGCCTTCACAAACACCCTCATCTCCCACACTCGATCCTAATTGGCTCTGGGTAGTACGTCTTTCTTTCAAGAGAGGAAAAATGGATGGGTCAAGATCTTTTAATGTATGTAATGGATGGGAAGCACAGGAAAACTGCATTTACAGTAAAAGAGAAAATACCTTTTAATTGCTAGGAGTAGTGAGAGGTGGAAAAGGACGCCAAGGTGTGGATCTGGGGATATTAACTCTGCAAATTCACCTGCCCTGGGAAGTCTACCGATTTGTTTATCAATGAAGAGTAGTTGTTTCGAGGTCCTCTATCCCCATCATTCCTTCTGTAAGTACTATTCTGTAGGGGAAAAAATGGCTTGGTGAAAAGGGGAATTGGGCTTGCTCCCCAGCTCTTTGATGTGGGATGGGATTGGAGGCATGAGTGACAGCATTTGGCCTTGAGGCCAAAAGACCTGAGTTCAAATCTGGATTCAGATACTTCTTAGTTGTGGTACCCAAGGTAAGTCACATATACCCTGTCTACCTCAGTTTCCTCAGCAATAAAATAAGGATAATAATAGTATCTACCTTCTAGCTGGTGAGGACCAAATAAGTTTTTATTTCTAAAGCACTTATGGATATATGTATACACAAATCTATGCATCTATAGCTATATAAATACACACATACATATATAGCACTTACCATGTGCCAGGCATTGCATGAAGTGCTTTTACAAATATTATTTCATTTGACCCTCAAAACAACCCTGTGAGGTATGTATTTGTTGCCATCTTCACTGTATAGATGAGGAAACTGAGGCAGACACAATGAAATAACTTACTCAAGGTCAAGTAAGTATATGAGGCTAGATTTGAATGCAGGTCTTCCTAACTCCGGGCCCAGTGCTGTGTCTGCTGCACCACCACCTGCCTTAAAGAGAAAGCTTTCAGAAAGCAGAAAGGCAGAAGCATAAAATCTGTGAATTGCTAGTCTCAGTGTGAGGAAGACAGAGGATGTGAAAATGAGTAATGTGAGATAAGGATTGGGAGGCCAGCTGGAGCCAGCCTGAAGAGTCCTTGAATGTCAGGGTAAGGAGGTGGCATTTTATCTTATAGGCAATCAGGAGTTACTTAATTCAATTCAATTAGTTTCTTCTCCAGAATGTGCTCTGTGTTGGTGTGGGGGTCATAACAAAGCTTAGGTAAGACATAGTTTGGGCTTTAATGGAAGGACTTAAGTCTTATATGGATTTTGAATGAGAAAGTGACAGGGTCAGGGGTGGGCATTCAGAGAGTAATGGAGGAGAGATGAATTGAGGGCAAAGAAATTCATGGCAGGGAGACCAGCCAGCCATCTGTTAAACTAGTTCAGACTAGAGTTGGAACTAGAGTAGGGGATAAGAGTACTGTTATCCCTTCCTCATTGCAACTTCACTTCACTTCTTTTTTTTGACTAGACAATGGGGTAAAGTGACTTTCCCAGGGTCACACAGCTAGTAAGTGTTATGTGTCTGAGGCCAGATTTGAACTCAGGTCCCTCTGAATGCAGGGCCGGTACTCTACCCACTGCACCACCTAGCTTGTCCCTAGACAAAACTCCACTTCTTTTTTTTTCATTGCAACTTCACCCATTGAGGTTTTGCTATATTGTGGGTTGGCAAAAGAAATCAAACGGGAATTTTGGGTGAGTTTTGTGGAAGCCACAGGCGACACGTATAAGCTGGCAGATGACACAGAGCCTATGTCCAAATACCTAACCCAAATTTTACAATAAGGTACTTTAAACACCCCATAAAAGAAAAAATTCAGACTTCTTCTCTGGTATGAAAGGAGGGCCAAAACATTTTAGGCAGACTTTCCAGCTTGTAGGGGCACTGTGCCCCTAACCTCCGTAGTTAGGAAAGGAGGGGATAACTGTAGCTTCGTAACTGAGGCAGAATGCAAAGGGGCTGGATTGGGGGTTGGGAAAGACTTAGGTTTGAATCTGGCTTCTGACATTAGCTGTTTCAACCATAAGCAAATCATTTGAGCCTCAGTTTCCTTGTCTTTAAAAAGGAAGAATACTTTTGTTCCCTACCTCATAAGGCTGCTGTGAGAACCAAGTGGAAAAACTGGTCAGGAACCCGTAAACTTTAAAGTTTACTTCATTTCCTACCCAACTGCACTCCTCTGGCTTTCTCCATCCCCAGGAATCTTGTCATCCTGAAAGATCACATCAACTTGGGTGCTCAAATCTCATCAGTATCCTCTGATGAGAGGGACCCTTTGAATGAAAGGTGGATCAGAGAGTTCTTCTTAAAACCTACATTTACGTAGGGTGCCCAGGCCAGTCATTTCTTTATTTTCCACTGGCTGCACTCCTTTGGCCTTCCTCATCATGTCCCACTTCCCCTCTCCCTTTTCCCTTCCCTTCCTTTTGAGTACTGTCTTCTCCAATTAGATTGTAAGCTTCTCGAGGGCAGGAACTATCTTTTTCGTATTTTTTTTTGGTGCTTAGCATAGTGCCTGGCACATAGTAGGAACTTAAGAAATGTTTGTTGACTAAGTGCTACGTAAAGGTCCCCTCTTGGTACTTTAACATTTAATCTGTAATCTGTAATCAAATGTGTCAGCTATCCCTTTTAGCTTTGTGTCACATGTGTGTATGTCTTTTTCATTGTTCACTCATTTCAGTTGTGTCCAACTCTTCATGACCCCATTTGGGGTTTTCTTGGCAAAGATACTAGAGTGGTTTGCCATTTCCTTCTTCAGCTCGTTTTCCAGTTGAGGAAACTGAGGCAAATAGGTTTAAGTGGCTTGCCCAGGGTCACACAGCTAATAATTATCTGGGGTTGGATTTGAACTCATCAAGATGAGTCTTCCTGATTCTAAGCCCAGCATTCCATGTACTGAACCACCTAGCTGCCCATGTCTTTATTCAAGTCATCAATACAATCATTAGTTCATCAAAAGCACAGGACCAAGGATAGACCACCCTCCCTTTCCCCCAAAGCAAATGGGAAGGCTGGAGTCGGAGGGCCTTTCCTAGGACATAAAACAGTTGAGGCCTGAGACCTTGGGCACAGAGTCCAAAGATCTGCCCTCCTGAGAATAGTGGAAAGAGTCAGGAAGACCTTTACTGGCCCTCTTCCCTTTCCTGCTTCTCTCTCAGTAGAATGTAAGCTCCTTGAGTACAGAACTGCTTTCCATGTTGGCTCTATATCCTCAGTGCCTTGAACATACACACTTGGCATTGAAAACCTTTGCTGAATCTGGTCACTCAGTTTTGGGCCTCCCAGCTAAGTGTGGACAGAGAACGTTGAGAAGCCCAGTGTTGGAGGAATCCAAGCTAAGCCACTCAGGCCTCAGAGGCCACTCTAGTACCAGTCTGGAGGAGAGAGATTATAGCCCTTGTCCAAAACGAGACCAGTCAGTAAATGGCAACTGGACAAGGGAGCATTTGGGACTGGTAGGAGACAGAGGAAGCTGGGATGCTGGCCTTGTGCTCTGAGAACCCTCAGAGGCCGAGAGAAGGAATAGCCACTCCCCCCCCAACATTACCCTCTTATCCCCAAGAGTGAAGCCAAACCGGAAAAGTCAAGGCGAGGCAGACACGACTCCTCGGTGGAAATGCCAGTGGCTCTGGGGAGCTCTTCTCTTTCATTTCACCCCATCTTGTAGATTAGGGAAATTAACTATCCAATTTTTGCAACAACATCTCTCCCTGTTAAAAGAGCTCCAATGGGCCCAAAGGGTCACTAGGGAGGAAAGAGATTTTAGAAATGGCAACCAAAGGGCCACCAGAAGATCCCCATCTTGGAGTATCCAAACAGGTCACTGGTAGCTCCCCTGCCAGCAAACCTTGCCTCTTCTCTGAGAATAAAGCTTGCAGTTACATCTAATAGAGCAGTACCAGGACCCTAACACTGTACTAGCATCTATCTACCCACTGTATCTGTCTCTACTTCTGTATGTGAGTCCATGCTGCCAACTGAAAATGATGCCCCTGACTCCCATAAGTAGAATGGGGCTCAGAGCTGCAGCTCTAGAAACAGGGATGGGCTGTCCTGAACCATCCCAGCTCCTCTTTTGGCATCCTCATGATCAATGATAAAAATTAAGACAGTCTGTAGCCAGGGTTAGGATTTGGTCTATAACCAGGGTTAGGGCTCGTCTGGGTAGAGCACTGAGGAATGGATTCTGTGACCCTTACCTCATTTATACCAAGAATCCACCCACAGGTTAACCACACTCTTCTCCTTAATTTTCCATTTGTTTAGTCAATATAATAATGCATGCTAACCCTGGGCAGGGTCAGGCTGAATTACTGAAAAGTATGAATTAATAAACACCAATAACTGATAATAGCCCACACTTGTAGGCAGATTTAAAGAGTGAGTTCCACATTTATCCTCTCACATCAATCTTCCCACAGCCCCATAAGGATAGGCATTAACAGCTACATTTTTCAGATAAGGAAACTGAGGCACAGAGAGGGAATGTCATTTGCTCAAGCTGAGGCTTCAAGGTAGCAGCAAAGTCTGGAGAAGAGGACAGGTTTCCTGCTTCCCTACTCCCATTCACATACATTCCTCATATACAAAGCCTCCAGTTTTATTACTTTCAATCTTACCTTATCTAGCTATGCTAACCAAATGCAGACTACCAGGAGTCCTTGAAGACCTACTTTAATGAATAGATAGGAATGATTTGTAATTAGCATATAGATTATAAAGTGCTTGAAAATGGTTTATTCTCTTCAGCAGGCTAAACATTCCCCTCTAAAATCCTGTGTACAATAGGAGTTTGCTCAGCAAACTCTTCTTTTGGAGATAGCACAAAGGCACACACTTTGAAGCCCTGCTACCCTGATGGAATTATTGCTAAGTTGAAAGGAGTGGGTTCTGAAATAATGCTTTAGATTTAAAGCTGGAAAACTCAGGGACTGCCTAGTTGAGGGTGGGCTGGGTTGGACTACACATTAATCAGTCATTTAACAAACCCTATCCAATGACGGGCCCAGGGCATTTCCTGAATCAGTCCTGGAAGCCCCAGCTCTGACATCTTCCTGCCTTCCCAATGCTGGACCTCAGAATGACCATATATCCCTCTTCCCCCTCCACAAAGGCTTCTCCTTTTCCCTTTCTTTTCCTGTTATCTCAGAGACTGAACTCTTTCTATACTCTGATTCTAAATCTTCTTGGGGACTTGGGAGTACCATAAGGGGCCCTATTAGATTTGGGGTTGGTCCTCAGTTTGAGATGAGAATATTGAGGTACAAGAAGTGACTTGCCCAAGGTCACACAGCCAGCTAGAGCTAGGACCAGAACCCAGGTGTCCTGGTTCCCAACCCAGTACCCTTCTCTGCACTGGGTTGCAAAGAAAAATGGGAGGGGGGTCAGTGCATTCTAGGGAGAGTGGTACTGGGGAAAATGATGGAAGAGTGTGGAGGCAGTAATGGGTATGACAACGCAGTGGATTCAGTAGTGGACTTGGTGTCAGGTAGACCTTAGTTTGAATCTCTCCTCAGACTAGCTATATGACCCTGGATAGGTAACAATCTCTCCCAGCTCCAGTTTCCTCATTTGTAAAGTGGGGATAACAATAGTATTTGCCTCACAAGGTTCGTAGGAAGAATCAAATGACATAGCACATGTCAAACATTTTGCAAACTTTAAAGTCCTACAAAAATATTACTTATGATGATTATTACTGTGTTAGGGGAACAGAATAAATGGATGAATGTAGGAGTAACAGCTCAGTGAGGTGGAAAGCATGCTGGATCTGAAGTCAGAGGACCCGGGTTCGAACCCTATCTGTGTGGCCCCAAGCAAGCCACAACCTCTCTGGGTCGCAGTCTCCTCATCTGTAAAATGAAGGAGCTGGACTAGATGACCTCTAAAGTGCCCTCTAGCTCAAGATTTAGGTATCAGATCACCTAGTCTAAGCCTGCCATTTTACAGGTGAGGAATGAGTCCTAGAAAGAGGAGTCCAGATTGAGCTCCGTGCCCTGGGGAAGAGATAAAACATAGATTGTGCAGATAAGGACCTGGGAGCTGGGCCTCCATATCAAGGCCTGGGAGAGCCCTCTTCTTGCTCCTGACCTCATCATACCAGAAACCCTGAGGGTACATGGGCTCTCATCCATAAAGCAGAAGCCAAGCCCTCAGTGTAATAAAGCCTTCCAAAGCTGCTATGAATTAATGAACCTTTTCCATTAGGGATAATTAGGAGCCTCCTGGACAAGGGCTGAAGAGCCACTTCAGAGGACTGGGCACTCTTTCAGCTGCTGCCAACCCAAAGAGGCTCTTTAATGGGCATTCTGGCTCCTTCTGAAAATTCACAATTCCTAGGCCTATAGACCTCCCAAATCCCATTTCCACCAAGCCTTTGGATTTTTAAAAATCCACTTCCAGGGTGGTTCTCCCAGGAATTAGTGAGGCCAGAGAAGGCAAGACTAATAGAAGGGGAACCATTTCTGAATGATGCAAAGGCCTTCCGGAGATAATGGCACCACCACCATGGAAAAGTGAGTTGGGCCAATGCAACATTTAAAAATACACCAAAGAGAGAAGAAAGTTCATAAGGGGACACAGACAAGCAGAGCAGTTCTGTTACTATTGTGTTGAATCTGATAGACACTTGAAAGTAGTACATAATAGTAGTTCACAGTATCATATGAAAAGAAAAGTCAGCCAGACCTCAAGCTCAAAACCACTTCCCTTAACTCCACCTGGCCTGGCCCACAGGGTACAGTATTTAAGGAATGAGATGGGACCTTGTAATAATCATAACAATACACACTTTTATCTAGATTATTTTTCATGATCCTAAAGGACTTGAATCCATCACCTCATCTGATCCTCCCAGCAGCCCTCTTAGACAAGTAGTGTCATTAGCTCCCATTTCCAGGTGTGTCCCCCAAAGCTCAGAGTGACTCATCCAGTCACTCAGAGGGCAGAACCTAAATCCAGGGATTCTGACCCTAAGTTCATGGGTTTTTTTCTCATTATACCAAGCTACCACCAAACTCATCACCTCATGGATGAGAAAAGAGGCTGAGCGCATGCCCAAGGCCCTGGACCAAGCAACAGAGATAAGACCAGATCTCCTGACTGCCTGTCCTGCACTCTGTTGCAATGAGATGAAGCTAAGAAATTTTTTCTTCTTTCTCTTCTCTATCTTGGAATTGGCAATTGACAAACTACAGCTGGAAGGATTTGCGTTGGATTTTAAGGAAAGACAGACTTCTGGAACAGCAAGCCAATAGGATATATTGTAGGGAGGTCTCCATCTTTAGAAATTGTTCAATGAAATGGCAACAGTTTTGCTGGCTGGATTTTGAAGGGGTACAGTGGGAAGACCTCTAAAATGAAAGGTGAAAGATCCAGGTTCTGGTCCTCACTTGGCCACTAAGTCTCTCAATGGGGGCAGGCAAGTCCTGTCCCCTCCATGGGTCCCAGTTCCCCAACCTATGAAGTGGGGAGTATTGTGAGGACTGAATACAACAATGGATTCAAAAGCATTTTAAAATTGTAACAAGTTAGACCCACATAAGGACTGCTGCTGGACTTCGAGGAGCTATGATTTCATTGGGATAGATGTCTTTGCCACTGATGCAGATGCAGCCCCTTTCATGCCCTCCTAGATACTCTTCACAAGTTGCTTTGGCCCAAATATGCATTCGCTACTAGCCAACACTCTGGTGACTGGCTTTATTTGCCACCAGGCCCTTTCTAGCTTGGTGGCATCTGCCAGAGCTTCTGTGTCACTGGCCAGACTTTGAAGAACTGAGGGCACTGTCACAGCATTACAGGGCATTAGAGGAGAAATTCAGTGGAAGTATTATTATCACTGTCAATGATAATAATATTAATAAAGGACTAAGAAGCCCCTCCCCCACATCAAGCGCTCAGTAGGAGGGTAGAGGCCTTCACCAGCATCTGTCAGTCTTTTCTGCCCCTGCTGAAATCATTGTAAAATCCAGCGTGGGTATGGGGCTCAGGGTTAGTGGGCACGCAAAGATTATGGGATGACTGGTGATGCTTCTCAATGATAGCTCTGGTGCCTGGGGCAAGCCACAAAAATCACTATGAGATAAATCTGGAGTGATATAATTAGCAGGAAAGCTGTTACGAGCCAGGTTTTACTGCCATAAATATACAGGGAATGAAATAGGAAATGGAGCCTTATCATGGCTGTCACTCAGTTCTGCAGGGCATGAAGGAGGCCATGGTGAGGGCCCAAGAAGTGTGGATTTAAGGTCCTAGGAGACCCATAATCAGATCATCTATAGCAGGAAAAAGAGATTTTTTTCCTCTCCTTTCCATTCCCTCCACCCCTCCTCCCAACACCTTCCTAAGCTTGGTCCGGAGAGAGTACTTAGCATCCTTCTCTAGGTTATGGAAATAAGTAGAGGGCACTGCCATCCTTCCAGGCACCCAGATTCATAACCTTGGCATCATTCCTGACTTCTTCCTCTTCCCTAGGCCCCATTAGTTGCCAAGGTTTATCAATTCTACTTCCACAATATCTCTCACCTCTGTCCCTCTTTCTATACTTTCTGTATAGAAGTATACAGGCTCTCATCACCTCTTGCTTGGACTATTGCAATGGTCTTCTTTTTTTTTGGAGGCAATCAGGGTTAAATGACTTGCCCAGGGTCACAGGGTTAGTAAGTGTCTGGGGCTGGATTTGAACTCAGGTCCTCCTGACTCCAGGGTTGGTTCTGTATGCACTATGGTGCCACCTAGTTGCCCTGTAATAGTCTTCTAACTAATTTCCCTGCCTCAGTCTCTCTCCAGTCCTTCTACATAGTCATCAAACTGATATTCTAAAGCACATCTGACCCTGTCAGTCTACTATTCAAGAAGCTTCTGTGGTTCCCTATTGCCTCTAGGACAAAATCCAAGCTTCTTAGTTGGATATTTTAAGCATCTTACACCCTGGTGCTACCTTACCTTTCCAGACTGATTTCCTATTATTAACCCTTCTGCGTTCTAGCCACGCTGGTCCAGTTGCTTTTACATGACAGGCTGCCCCACATTTCTGGAATGCTCACCCTACCCACCTCTCCCTCTTGAAATCCCTAGCTCCCCACCAAAGGAGTTCCTTCAAGTGTCCGATGGCCACTACTCTCTTGTCACTTGCAATATCTTAAAATCAAGTTACTTCCATGGTTGTCTGAGTCAAATGCTCAGGATCTCCTGTGTTGAGCCTTTGTGAGACAACAGAGGGTGTGTGTGTGTGTGTGTAGCTCCCTGCATCTTTCCAAAGCATCAGAAACATACAGGGAGGGAGTAGTGTCAAAGGAAGCCCTGGCTATAGCCTTCACTTTCAAAACAATTCCTCTGGAGCTGGGCTGCACGTGGGGAGAAACTAAGGATGGAACAGGCAGTTTTGATTCTGGGAGAGCCGGGTACAAAGCATGGCTTTTCTGGCTGGCTCCCTTAAAGTAATATGGCACTAGGCCAATGTGACTCCTTCGGCATTTGGGAAGGAAGTGTGGTAGAGTAAAAAGAATTTGAGATAGAAGACCCAGGTTTAAATTCCCACACTGCCACTTATTACCTGTGTTATGCTGGACAAGTCTCTAAACTTTTCTTGTCCTTAGTTCTCTTATTTGTTTAAAAGAAAAAAGGAAAAGACTGGGCTAGATTATCTCAAACATCCCTTACAGCTCTGTTCTGTTATCTGCTTATGACTCTATGGGGCCAAGATTTCCTGGAAATCCATTTGAGGAGAGCCCTAGTGCTAGATCCCAAGATAACACCTGGACCAGTCCCATATGCAGTCCCGTGCACCTCAACTCATGTTCATTCAATGAATGTGTCCTGAGTTTCTATTATGTTTCATGTCCTGAGCTATGCTCCATGGGGAGAGAAAGATGAATAACTCCCCTACTTGTGCTTATGGAACTCATATTCAAAGGGGGCTGTATGTATGCAAAATAACCATAACGTGTAGTTATATCTGATTTATAGTTCTACCTCCTTTCCTAGTCTGTGAGCACTGTGAGGACCAGATCAGATCTCAGTCAATTCTCTTTCCCCACAGAGCTGAGCTTAGGGCCTTACCTATTGTAGTAGGACAGGAAATGTTTGTTGAATGAATGAATGAGTGAGTCACTTCAAGTGTTCTTGTTAAGGTATACATCTTAGTTACATTGTCATGTTACTCTCACATCTCCCACGCTGCATGTCACGCTGTCTGCCACATTGCATGTCACACCGTCTGCCATGTTGCACATCACATTGTCTGCCATGTTGCACATCACATTGTCTGCCATGTTGCATGTTACACTGTCTCCCACACTGCATGGCACACTGTCTGCCGTGTTGCACATCATATTGTCTGCCACGTTGCACGTCACAGTCTCCCACACTGCCTGGCACACTGTCTGCCATGTTGCATGCTACAGTGGATGGTCACAGTATTAGGTGACAAATCTATCTTTTCAGCCTTATTTCAGACTAGTTTCCTTCACTTACTCTATGCTCCAGACAAATGGAACAACATGCTGTCTGATCTCTGATGTGACCACCAACGGATCGCTTGGCTTCTGTCTCTGACCTTGAACAGACAACGATCCTTTCTAGACCTTAGCTTTGTTCTCTGGAAAATGAGAAGTTGGACTTCTAAGGTCTCTCCCATCTCTGACTCCTATGATCACACGAGGCAGAAGTGAATCAGACAGATCCCCACCTAGCAAGGTGACCTAGAATGCAGACAAAAGAACAGGGAGCTTACAATACCAGGCCCGATAATAAGTGTCCAATAAGTGATATGGACTAATGGCAGGAGCGGCTTGGAGGAGGGAGCAATTGCAGCAGGGTAGGGCAGTGAGGAAAGACTTCCCAGAGGCGGTGAGGTCATCCCTTACCCATGGGAGCAATACTATTTGGGTCTGGCCACCACCTTTTCTGAAGGACATTGACAAGCTGGAAGGCATCCAGAGGGGCATCCAGCATGGCGGAGAGCCTCCAACTATGTCATCTGAGGAGTGGTTGAGGGAGGTAGGGATTTTCAGCCTAAAGAGGAGAAGACTTAGGGAATGTGACAGCTGTTTTCAAGTATTTTTGTCATGGGATGAGACTTTGTTTGGCCCCTAGGGGCAGAGCCAAGAGCAATGGATGGAAGCTGCAAAGAGGCACATTTGGGTCGGATGCCTATAAGTTATCCCAAAGTGGAAAGGGCTGCCTTAGGAAAAGGAGGTTCCCCTTCACTGGAGGCTTAAAAAAAGGCAAAGTCACCAAACATCAGGTATGGTATAGTGGAGATTCTTGTTCAGGTAAGAGGTCCCTTCCAACTCTGAGACTGTGACTCTGTCCCTTTATACACAAAATCCCTTATGACTGTCACAGATTCTTTTCCTGCCCCATTTCCTCCAGTACAATTACTTTGAATCTCCAGCTAGATTTCCCCAGCTAGAAGTGACTCCTCCCTTTTTGAGTCTCTCAGGACACTTTGACTTCTATCTTTGTGAGTTCAAATGTGGCCTCAGACATTTACTGGTTGTATGGTACTGGGCAAGTCACTTAACCCTGGTTGCCTCAGTTTCCTCATCTGTAAAATGATCTAGAGAAGGAAATGGCAAACCACTCCAGTATCTTTGCCAAGAAAACCTCATATGGGGTCATTAAGAGTCAGACTCAACTGAAAATGACTGAACAACCACAAAATGCATGTAATAATTTAATAATTTGCATTACGACTATTTGTGTACATGGCTAATCCCCTCTACTAAACTGGAATCTCCTAGAGGGAAGAAATCCTGTCTTATTCATCTTTGCTTTCTCCAGGGACTACCAGAGGGTCCTTAACATGGTAGATAGAAAAAAGGTATTGATGCTTTCAGTGGCTTGAATCTAATGAAGTGACATTTAATAGGAATAGGAATAGTAGTAGTAAATAGTAATAGTAAATAGTAAAATAGTAAAATTCTACATCTGGGTTCCAAAAAAACTCCCAAAAAACCAACTGCATAAACACAGGATGAGGGGGATGTGATTAGCCAATGATTTATATGAAAGAAAAAATCTGGAGGTCCCAATGAATCTCATGCTTAATATGTCAACAATGTAACATAGAAACAAAAATAGCCTGTGTAATCTTATCCTCATTTTCCTGAGTGAGGTAGATGATCTCTCTGCTGAATCCTGCCCTGTGCAGCCCATTTCTGGAGCACTGTGTCAGTTCTGGGTGCCATGTTTTTGGAAGGACTTTAATATGTTACAGAACACTCAAAGAAGGGTGACCATGATGGTGAGGGGACTAGAAACTATGTCATATGGCAGAGTAGTGTGAAGCAGCATGTTTAGCTCATGCAGAAGGGAAGATTTAGAGAGACCAGGATGGAAGTCCTCAAATATTTGAATAATTCTCACATGGAAGAGATTTGTTCTGCTTGGCTCCAGAAGGCAGAGCGAGAAGGAGTGGGTGGAAGGTAAAGAAAAGCAGGCCTCGGCTCAATATAAGGAAAGAATTTATTAATAATCAGAGCTATCAAAAAGTAGAACAGGCTGCTTTGGGAATTGGTGAGCTCCCCATGACTGGAGGTTTTAAGCAGAAACCACATGAGTGCTTGATGGGGAAATTTGTTCAGGTACGAGTTGTACCACATCCTCTCTAAAGTCTTTCTAGCTCTGACATTCTATGAATAAATGTTCATTAGATTATGTTTGTCCATCCTGCCTCCTTTATTTAGGTCATAATTTTCTTGGAAGAAGATGTCATATCATCTGGCAATGAAAGTCCTCAGGGCCTATAACTAGGTCCTGCACTCTGGTTCTCAGAGAGGATGATGAATAGGAAGTACGCTTCTGGTCCTCCAGGACCATCCAGTACTATGATTTCAGCCCCAAACACCTTTCCTCTTATTCAAGCTCAGCCTGTTTTTTCCATTCCTTCTGATGCCCTTCAAGGTTCTAGGCTAGGGAAACAGTCTCTGACCTGAGTCGCTAGCCTGACAATTTATCAATTTTAGAAATCACAGGGATTGGGTATATTTTTGCCCCCTCCCTCTTCCCCCTTCTCTCCTCTTCTCTCTCTCTCTCTCTCTCTCTCTCTCTCTCTCTCTCTCTCCCTCTCCCTCTCCCTCTCCCCCTCCCCTCTCCCCTCCCCTCCCCTCCCCCTCCCCCTCCCCCTCCTCCCTCTCCCTCTCTCTCTCTCTCTCTCTCTCTCTCTCTCTCTCTCTCTCTCTCTCTCTCCCTTCTTCCCCCTCTCTTTCTCTGTTCCTTAACCCTACCCCAACATTTCCTTGAAGTCCTGTACTCATGGGCTGGAGAAGGTGCTGCTTACTGGGTGGCAGGGCTGTGGTATGGAAAGGCTCTGCCAATAGGAAAAGAGGGGACTCCCATTGATTAGAGAATCAATTAGGCTAGAAGCAATGGAGGTGGTGGTGGGGGGGGGCAGGGAATGAAAAACCTGCCTTTGAAACCAGACACAGGCCAAAGCAATGCCCTGTGTCCACGGAGGGCCAGAGGTTCCTCTAACTCTGGGCAGACCTTCCCCTACCTTGATGGATCAGCTATTTGCTGGGGATTAGGGGTGAGGGGGAAGGCCTTCAGGTGCTCATTAAGGATCAAACTCTCGGAGGTTGCTCTAGGCCTTGACTGGATCCTGTGGATCTGGGTCTATACCACTCTTCCGTTAAATGTGACAAGGAGGAAGAATAGTAACAAGAAGAGAAGAAAAGGAAGAAAGAGCAGGAAAGCAGAAAGAGGAAGAGGAAGAGGAATGGGGTATACTAGAAAGACCAATGGATTTGGAGTGGAGGATTTGGGTTCAAATCCCCATTCTGCGATGCATGACCATGGACGTGTCTCTGGGCCTCAACCTCTACATATATAAAATAACAGTCTGGGGAGTCCATTCATCTCTAAATCTATGTTCCCACAAAATGAAGGTCAACAGGAAGGGATAGAATGGGGAAAAGGAGGAGGAGGAGAAAGAGAATGAGGAAGAGAGAAGAAAGGAAAAAGATGAGCAAGAAGAGGAAGAGAGGAAAAAGTGGGCGGGGGAAGGGGAAGGACCTAAAACACAAGGAATAAGAGTATGGAAAGAAAAAGGGAAGAAAAGAGAAAAGGTAAGACAGAATCCTAGAACTAGGAGCAACAGGGAAATTGAATCAGTGACTCCTCCTGACCTGCTCAGCCACATCTTCCTAATACTTGTTTCTTGTTGTTATTGTTCAATTGTTCAGTCACGTCATGTCCAACTCTTCATGACCCTGTGGACTGTAGCATGCCACTACTGTCCATGAGGTTTTCTTGGCAAAGATACTGGTGTGGTTTGCCATTTCCTTCTCCAGTGGATTAAGGCAAACAGAGGTTAATTGACTTGCCCAGGGTCACACAGCTAGTAAGTGTCCGAGGCTAGATTTGAACTCAGGTCTTCCTGACTCCAGACCTGGAGCTCTATCCACTGAACCCCCAAGCTGTCCCTACTCTGCTCTACTAAGTCTAAATGCCAGCCAAACTAGACAACTGGCCATCTCTCACAAAACTGTGACAGCTGCAGTCTTGACATGAGCAACTCCATCTTGATTCTGGAATAAGCCCGTGTACCCCCGAGCACTTTAAAAAACAAAAGAAAAAAAATAGTATTATGATAACCAGTTGTTGGCCAGGGCATCTTGACATATGTGTTTTCCAAATATAATAGAACCAGGAAAGCCTACTATGAGGGTTTTATTGTGATTTTGTTTGTTTGTTTTACAAAATACAATACGACCACCTGTGGCATTAAAGTCACTATATTAGCATACAGATCCAAACCCTGGATTGTCCATGAAACTAAGCGGCATCTGGTCCCAGTCACCACCTCTCACCAGGACAGCCCAGCTTCGGGTCATGCAGTGATCAAGGTCTCCAGCTTAGCAGGGGCACCTCGATAGACGGCATCGTTACAAGCCTCATCAGCAACCACAGAGAAACCACAGAGCTTTCCAGCTGCCGGGGAGCCCAGCGGAAGGCTGGCTGCAATCTCACCTCCACCAGACTGATTATGGTCTGGCTTCTAGTCATTACTCCAGACCTGACTGCCTGGAGCCCCTCCAAACCTCGGCACTGCTGAGACCATTCCAACATCCTGGGGGTGGTAAGATAGTGGTATAGTTGATGGCTAACAGGGAGCTCTCACTTATTAACATCACAGTGAATTAGGCAGTTTCCATGGTGTAGTGTGCAAACCCAGGGATGGGGCTGTTGCCCTCTTGGTGATTAATGCAGTAATCTATCATTGAATAATATGCTGCATGCATCTGTGTAAATTAAAGCAGATGTAGCATTTAAAACATACAAAATGTCTCTCTCTGGTGGGCACAGGAGAAATATTGGATGGTCTTGTAGTATACGTTGGGTACTTGTACTCAGAAAGTCAACAAAGGAACCTGGAATACACACTTCTTCTTTATTATCCTCCCCCACCCCCATGTCTTTTCTCATGCTGGGAAGTTTTCTCCCCAACCCTCCCCCATTCTCTACCTATTGAATTTCTGTTGTTGTTTAGTTGTTCAGTCATGTCCAACTCTTTTTAACCTTGTAGACCAATAGCACGTCAATTATTTGTCCATGGGGTTTTCTTGGCAAAGATACTGGAGTGGTTTGCCATTTCCTTCTCCAGTGGATTAAAGCCAATAGTTAAATGACTTGCCCAGGGTCACACAGTTAGTAATTGTCTTGAACTCAGGTCTTCCTGACTCCAGACTCAGCACTCTAACCCCTGAGCCACCTGTCTCCAACTCATCCGTAAGTTCCTACCCATCCTTTAAAAACTGAGTGCAATGTGTAACCTATATCAAATTGTTTGCCATCTCAGGGAGGGGGAAGGAAGGGATGGAGGGGGAGAATTTTAAACTCCAAGTTAAAAAAATAAGGAATGTTAAAAATTGTTTTACATGTAATTGGAAAAAATATTATTCAAAATTTAAAAAAAGAGTGGAAATGCTACCTTGTCCAGGAAGCCTTCCCTATTCTCTTCAATTGAGAATGACCTTTTCCTCCCTCACACCTCATCAGATTTTCTATCTCTGTTGTGTATTTCTCACGTGTAGCTTATTTGAGAGTTCCTTGTGTCCATATTTTGTCATTCAACAGACAGTGAACTCCATAAGGTGGGAGTCAGGTATGACCTATTTTTACCTCTCTCTCAGAACTTAGCCAGTGGTTCCTGTAGCTAGTGGGCACCAATGTTTATTGAAAAAAAGGCACGAATGAACAATTGTTGCTTTCAGTGTGATTTGGGGAAAGGCTTTTTCTTCCTTTTGGGACTCAAATTTCCGATTTGTAAAATATTAGGTTCTGCTCTTGAGGGCCCCCCTTCTAGTTTTGACAGTCCCAGAATCTTAGAACTAGGAGTGGCTTCAGCTTCAGAGGGACCATCTAGGCCAGCTTCTGGATAAGAATCTATCCTCCAATGTATTTGATAAATACAATGTTATAAAGCTTTCCAGTTAGAGGAAACCACTACTTCCCAAGATAACCCATTTGACTTTGGGAAATGCTTTAATTATTCTATGTTTTTCCTTACATTTAACCAATAATTGCCTCTTTTCAAGCTCTACCCCATACTTCTTGGTCAGCCCTGGAGGACCAAGTCTAACACCTATTCCTTTAAGAAGAAACCTGCCATGTTTCTTGCCTCTAAGTCTTCTTTTCTCTAGTTTAAACACACCCAATTCCTTAAAAAAAATCCTTCCTCATATGTTGTGATCTCAAGGGCCTTCCCTACCCTGGTTATTCTTTCCTGGAAGTTCTCTGGCTTTTACCAATGTCCTTCTTAAAGCATGGTTCCCAGAACTGAAAATAACATTTTAGATGTGTTCTAACCAGGAATACCATGAATGTCTTTTTCAAATGCTCTGCTGACATCTGTCTAGGCAAAGTATATCTATAGCGTTCCCTCATTTGCCAAATCAAGTCATCAAGCATTTATTAAGCACCTACTGTGTGTCAGGCACTGTGCTAAGTGCTGAGAGTACAAATTCAAGCAGAAAGACAGCCCTGGCCCTCACAAAGCTTACATTCTAAGGAGTGGGGAAGACAACATGCAAGAAGCAGCTAAGGGGCAGCAAGGTGGTGTAGTGAATTGAGCACCAGCCCTGGAGGCAGGAGGATCTGAGTTCAAATCTGACCTCAGACACTTATTAGCTATCTGTGTGACTGTGGGCAACTGCCTCCGAAATTAAAAAAAAAAGATGCTAAAAAGTGTGTGGGTGGTGGCATGATAAACTTGTCAAAAAAGGAAATGAGATTAACCTCAGAGGACCTGTTTTTGATGAAGCCATGATGGTGTTTGGTGATCATTGCTTTCTTTTCTGATAACTCTCTCTTTAATAATATATCATTTTGCCAAAAATTGAAGTTAAGTTCACTGGCTTCAAGCCTTCATATTCCATTCTCCTACCCCGCACCCCCCCCTTTAAAAAACCAACTGAGATATTTCTTGTTTTCCAACCCCTTTGAACCACTCGATGAGACTGGTTCCATTTGCATGTGGTTCTGAAAATGAAGGTCAGGCAGCCCTCCATTTGTGCCTGACTTTAAGAGAAGAACGAAAGTTGACAGGATCACATAGGCGCTGAAGGAGGACCGGCCCACAGACCCGACATCAGCTGCATGAAAATGTACAACACCCTAAGCCTCGTTAGCCTCTTGGGCGCCTCCTGTCCCCATGAATGGCCCTTGCGTCTTTTAGATAGACTCATTATAAACATCTGATTGTCTCTGATTAGATGAGACAATAAACTTCCCTCCCAGTGTGGCCGCACTGTCAAACTCCCCTTCCGCAATCCCCCAATTAGAATTCCAGACCTGAGAGAGGGGATTTAAATTGGATTACTGGATGAGGTCCAGTGAGAGAGGAACATTGTGTTGGGAGCAGCAGCCCCCTCATCTTTCCTCTCTGCCCCTCCCACACACACTTACGCAGGCCCCCAAACACATACCACGCAAACCAGAGCCGCCAGCCAGGGTTTGATTAGGAGCGAATTAAAAATATAATTAAAACAAAAGCTTTTCACCAGCAATTAGGCAAGAAGTGGGAGAGAGAAGGGCTTGTCACGATTAATTAAGAGAGCTCTGAGATTAGACCTTTAAATGAATCTCCTGAGCCTTGTAGGTACCCTGTTCAGAAGCAGCAGACCTTGGTTCTCATTGTCCTCCTGGGTGACTAGAGGTAAGAGAGGAAGTGACTACATGGTCTCAGACTCAGACAGGAGTGCCTGGAGCTGGGACTCTGAGATCTTTCCCTGGGAGTTCAGGTTGCTGGCTTTGCTGACCCTCAGTAAGTGTGCTAAAAATCACCTCCTCCAAGAAGCCTTTCAGATCAAGCCTGTTCTACTCCCTTACTCATTCATCCCCTCCAGAAGAACAGTAACTTCCACCTATATTACACTTTGCTTCCAAGTACCCATCTCTCAGTTATAAACAACTGACATTCATACAGCGCTTTGAGGTTTGCAAAAGACATAAGTTATTTCACTTGATTTTGACCACAACCTAGTGCATTAGGTACTAGAGATTTTATTATTCTCATTTTGTATGGGAGGAAATTGAATCCCAATGAGGTTAAGTCTGTGGTCACACAACCCATCAGTGACAGGTGGGATTCAAACTTTGGTCTCTTCTGACTCCAATCCTGATGCTGTTTCAGGAAACTGAGGCCCAAGGAGGGTTGGTGCCTGGCCCAAAATGACATGGTAAATTAATGGCAGACTAGAGCCTGAATAGCTTCATTCCCAACCCTGCATATGTCCAGCAGGCCTTTGAATGGGAACATTGCATACAATGTGGATGGCTAATGTCAGGGTTCATTTTGTGACCAGGGTTAGAGCTAGGTCTGTGGTCTCTACCTCTACGATCAATCTCAGTAGAAAGTAAGCTCTATGAGGGCAATGACTGTTTCATTTTTATCTCTGTCTTCAGCACCTAACACAGTGCCTGGCACATAGTAGGTACTTCATCAATGCATACTGAGTGGAATTTAATTCTCCTGGGACCTAATAATTTAGTGAACATTCAACAGCCATCACCCAAAGGCAAATAAAATATTTGTCATAAGAGAGTGATTTAGTACTTATCGTTACAGACTGATGTAGGACACCTGATCACTGCTTGAATCCTTGGGAAAGCTAATAATAACATTAATAGATCCTGTTTTTAATGTGCTTTAAAGTTCAGAAAGGGCTTTCATCAGAATATGCCTGGGAGGTAGGGAGTACATGTTTTATTATTCCCATTTTGCAGATTAATAAACAGATGGAAGCATTAGAGCCTCAAATTTCTGAAGAAGTGTGGCATTCCTTGCACTGTGCCACTATTCTTTATTGGCTCAGTGTTTCAGAATCCCTCAGACCAAGCAAGCTCCTTGGTACACTGGAAATCAAGAGGGGACAGTGGCAGCTATAGCAACATTGGCAGGAAGGGGGGACCAAGAAGACAGAGCTAAAGTCCATGGCATAGGGGAACAGACCCTGTGGAGAGGGGGGGCCAAAATCTCTCTGTCATGGAAGATTGAGAAGAAGAGAATGAAAGAGAGTAACTGACAGAGCCAGAAACACACACACACACACACACACACACACACATACACACAGACAAAGAGACAGAGACAAAGAGACAGAGAGAGAAAGAAAGGCACAGAGACAGAGACAGAGAGACAGAGAAAGAAAAAGAGGCAGAGAGAGACAGAGACAGAGAGATAGAGAGACAGAGACAGAGAGAGACACACACAGAGAAATACAGAGAGAAAAGGAGAGATTCTGAGAGACAAATAGTGTCACTGAAAAAGAGAAAGAGATGAGGAAAGACAGAGACAAAATGACTCACTGAGGGAAGACAGAAGAATGACAAAGACAGTGACCAGGGCTAGACATAGAGGATGAGGGACAGGAAGGGAGATGGAGAGACTGGGTGTTCCAGGAGATAGGGAAGGCAAAAAGAAAGAGAGAATGTGAGAGAGATTGTTGAAGTGATAGGGAGGGAGAGAGACAGAGATAAAGGAACTGAGAAAGATACAGAGAGAGTGGGAACGCCTGAGAAGCCTGTGGAAAAGCCTGACATTTCAGTTTTCATCATCTTCCCCTTCTCTCCTGCTGTTTCTGTCATGCTTCATGATCTGCATTCCTGCCCCGATGGTCGTCAGCCCCCGCCCCGGCCCCGGCCCCAGCCCCAGCACCATCCCTGCTGTTAGTTAGAAATGGGAAAGCAGAGGTCGGAGCAGGTTTGGCCGAGCCCTGGCTGGGAAGAGGGAGGAGTAGGGCAGGGGGTAAAGGACTCGGGTCCTATCACTACTTCTGACTATCTGTGTGACCTTGGTGTGACCTCTGCCTCAGTTGTTCCTTTTGTAAAATGCAAGAGTTGGACTAGATTGGATCTAAGAGCTCTTCTAGCTGTGGCATCCTCTGTCTATGTTCTAAGGTTTCCTTGGCACCTTCCTTTCACTGCCTCTTGTCTCTCCCCTCCCCCCATCATGTCCAAAGTCCTCAGGGCTGCCATGTGCACACAGGGAGATACCTACCCAACGACTTTTCCTTTCTTTCTCTCTGGTTGTCCTGTCTTAACCCCCATTCTTGGAAAATGAAATGACCTCAGATCCAATGACATGCAGAGACCATGCCTAATGTGGGGTTTGCCTCAAGCTGAGACCCCTGGAGGGCTGGGGAGCTGGAGAGTGAGGTCTGGTTTCAATGGTGACTGGGAAAGAGAGGAAAAATGAGCAAATATGCCTAGCAAAATCTTTAGGCTACCATGGTTTCTAAAAGGGGGAGAGGGAGGGCTCAGAGGGTTCTTCTCATTGCATAAAACAAACAAACAAAAAACCCACCTCCACTCCCTGAAATCCTCCTTAGATTTCAGCACTTAGAGCTTGAAGGGATCCATGAATCATAGATACAGAACCTGAAGAGATCTCATGACTCATTTAGTCTGACATTCTCATTTTATTGATTTTTTTTTTTGGCTTTTGGTGAGGCAGTTGGGGTGAAGTGACTTGCCCAGGGTCACACAGCTAGTAAGTGTCAAATGTTTGAGGACAGATTTGAACTCAGGTCCTCCTGACTCCAAGGCCAGAGCTCTATTGACTGTACCACCTAGCTGCCCCTGTCATTCTCATTTTACAGATGAGGAAACTGAGGCTCACAAGTGTTAAGTGACTTGCCCAAGGTCATATAGGTAGCAAACATTAGAGGTAGGATCTGAACGCAGATCCATATATTCTAGAGTGGGGGCTCTTTTTACAGTATACACTGGCATTCCTCAGAGTAAGCACTGCCTTTGGCTGGCTCCTCTTCAAAATATATGTCCCCTGGAATGGGGTGGGGCAATGCTACAGGTTTAGCTACCCCTACCTCACAGTAACTATGTAACCAAGCCTTCCTCCCTGATGGTAGTGCAAAGATGGAGGATGCTGAGAAAGTCACGAATGGGCCCTGAAGACAACCTCTCAGACATGTTTATACTTTTCACTTCTTTGCTACCACAAAAAGTGCTGCTAGGAATATTTTGGTGAGGCAGGAAGGTGGCTCAGTGGATAGAGACCTGGGCCTAGAGCCAGGGAGACCTAGCTTTCCTTCCTTCCTGGTGTATATTGGACTGCCTTGGGGTATACACCTAGCAGTGGCATCTCCAGGTCAAAGGGTGCAGACATTCTAATGACTGTCTTAGCTTCATTCCAAAGGGCTTTCCAAAATGATCAGACCAACTCACAGCTCCGTCAAAAGTTCATGAGCGCACCTGCCTTTCCACATCCCCTCCTACAGGGACTATTCTCATCTTTTGTCATTTTTGCCAGCTTGCTAGGTATGAAGGAATAAAAACTCAGAGATGTTTTGATCTGCGTTTCTTTTATTATTGGTAATTTGAATCATTCTTTCATATGATTGTTGAGAATTTGCAGGATTTTTTTTAAGACTTGTTGATATCTATTGCCTACTGATCTATTGGAGAATGACTTCTAGTTTTATATATTTGTGTTATTTCCAAAATGGTCACATGCTAGCTGTGTGACCTTGGGTAAGTTAATTAACTGCTGTCTGCCTCAGTTTCCTCATCTGTAAAGTGGGAATAATAACAGTACCTACCTTCCTGGGGTGGTTGTGAGGTGCAAATGAGACAATATATCTAAACTTAAAGTGCTATAGCAATGTTACTTTTTATTGTCTTGCATATCATAGATATCAGACCCTTATCAGAGAGATCTGATGCATTTTTTGCACATTCATACTTTTGCATCTTATACGTTATATACATTTTCTTATTGAAGCAACACAGTAAAGCCTATAATAAGGTAGGCACAAATTTCATGGAAAAACTGAGACCCAGAAAAAGACAATGATGGTTGAGTTGGTGGTAGCAGTAGTTGGTGGTGGTAGAACTAGCGGTTCCTACCCAGGTTCCTTGGAACAACAACAGCCCAGTTTCTCAGTCATCAGAGACCAAGGCCTTCAAAAGCAGCCCCCAGTGATGTCATGACAAGAGAAGAACATGTGTTCCCAGCAACAATTACAACTGTCTCCAAGCACGTGCTCATCCCTACCCTGAGGAGTAATATGAACAGTTTTCTCCTCATGGCCTCCATAGTGACCCCTGGAAGCCATGACCTTGAAATAGATTCCATGGAAGGCAGGGGTTGGCAGAGAGGAACACACTGGCTTAGTCAGTTCTTGGGACACTCAATTTCCTCATCTGTAAAATGGGTACAGTAATAGCATCTATTTCCCAGAGTCATTGTGAGGATCAAATAAGATACTATATGTTGAGTTTAACAAACCTCAAAAGTGCCAAATAAACAAACAAATAAACAAAGAGATGAACGAATAAATATCACAGGCGTTCTTTCTTCTTACCTTCAGAGCCCGGACCTTCTTGGCCAGTAGGCTCTCAATATCTCCTGCCACCTTCTCCACAAGTTTCTGGGGGACATTCTCCTCAATCTCAAACAAGTTTCTGTTGTCCTTGTAGATCTGGAGAAGAAAGGAAGATGAAGGAAGTCAGGATAGAACAGAAGAGAAATATACATTTCTGAGTTGGGGCTTTGGATCTCTGAATTTTTTTATTTTTCTTAAAAATAACAGCTTGTGTTTCTGTAGTGCTGTAAGGGTTATGAAACATTTTTCTCACAACAACCCAGTGACATTGGTAATGTGTGATTACCCCCACTCTACAGGTGAGGAAACCAAGGCTCACGAGGGTTAAGGGACAAGGGCAAACAGCTTATGAAAGTGAGAACAGGGATTGGAATGTAGGCTTCCTGACTCCATAGAACTACTGAATTTCAGAGTTGGAACAGATGCTGATGACCATCAAATCCAACCTACTCTTCCCTGCCTCTCTTTCCCTACATGGGGTGAACCAGCCTTTACTTGTTATATGTATTTTGCTATATATTCTGAATATTCTCCTAGGTTCTTCTGTGCACGTGACTTATTTTCTTATTTATTATTATTATTATTATTTTTTGTGAGGCAATTGGAGTTAAGTGACTTGCCCAGGGTCACACAGCTAGGAAGTGTTAAGTGTCTGAGGTCAGTTTTGAACTCAGGTCCTGCTGACTCCAAGGCTAGAGCTCTATCCACTGTGCCACCTAGCTGCCCCAAACCAGCCTTTACTTGAAGACCTTCAATGAGGGCGAATCGACTTCCTCCAACAGCTTGGTTCACCTTTGGCTAGCTCTGCTAGGAAGCTTTTCTCCATATCAGGTGTAAATGCATCTCTTTGTAGCTTCCACTCTTTGCCCTTAATTTTGTTCTTTGGAGCCAAGCAAAACAAGTCTTCTGCCTTGACAGATCTTCAAGTCTTGGAAGACAGCAATCATGGGACGCTAAAATGGAATATTCTTTCTTTTTGCAACTGAAGTTCTAGAAAGGAAAGCAGCCATCATCCTTGTTGTAGTCTGAGAGATTCAGACTTCTCAAGGACCGGAGTATAGGACAGGGTCGTCTGGAATGAATTCACAGACTCAAGCATTCTTTAAGTCAAGGTGGCAAAGATTTATTGTTAGGCTATACAGTGGGCAGAGGTTCTTAAGGAATTCTGCCATGGTGGACAGAGCTCCTTAGGGAACCTGCAACCTAACAGGAATGATGCTAAAGCTTATATAGAAAGAATAGTGGATTGTGTGCCAAGTATGATAATTAGATGATAATATACAACTACGTCATTCCCTACTGGAAACTGAAGGGGGGGGGGGAAGAGAGGGTTCCTAAAGGATATATTTTTGGTCCGTTATGTCTGTAACAAGATCGTTTCAGGAGTTGACGTCTATAGCTTGACCTCCTGGATTGTATACGGTAACTGTGGGCGTCAGTACTTGATAGTTCTGCGGGTACAAGATAGTCCTGTTCATACAAGGGAAATTCTACAGAGGTCAACTTGTTCTTGTAACAGGGAGAGATAGTTTGCCTCTCTGGGCCCACTCATGAGTCATTGACAGAGATAGGGTCCTTGGGCTGGAGGTAAACTGTCAGGGATAGTTTCTAAGGCTAGGGAGAAATTGGGGTCCAAGCACAGGCACCCAAGCACCCCATTATCCCTATCCTGACACAGGTGTGAGCATGGCTCACAGGCTACCCACAGGTGAACATCACTCTACTCACTGTGCAAAATTCTCCCCTCCCCACAAAACAGATGAACTAGAGGAGAAGTGATTCTTATAAAAGAATTCTCTGCTTCAAGAATGGACTTATTTCAATGAATTTAAGTTTTTGTTTACAGCTACAGGACAACCTGATAAGAGTGGGCGGTGGCCCTTGTCCACTGTCGATGGAGAAATAATGAAGAGAAACATGGAAAAATCATGAGCAAAGAGGTAAGAGCTTGATTAACAAAGTTTTGATTCATGCTCACACTACTTTCAGGAATGTATAAAAAAGAGGAATGCTTGTATTTTTAGATCTAAGAGTATATAGTCATTGATATGGTGTTTAAAAATAAACAAATCCTAGGATCTCAGAGCCCTTTCAAAAGAGAAATTCAATCCAGAGACTCCAGCCTCTATGGTCCCTAATCAAATCCAAAGAAATGTCTGCCAGGTGAGGTGTTAGCCTACCCTGAAAGATTTTAGAGAAAGATCTCACAACCCCCTGAGCCCACTTGTTCTACTATATCTCAGTCCTCACGGATGGTTAAGGCCTTTTTACAGTTTAATCTATCTTATTCCTTCTGGAGATTACATGGTCAAGGTGGGGGGCGGGGAGGGTTGAGGGGATTTGTCTGGTTCCCTTTGTGACCGAGGGCGTATGGTTATGAGATGGCTGTTCTAGGGTTCCACCTGGGGCTAGAGTTAAGGGTCAGTGTAGGATTAGGGTTAGGGGTCAGTCTGACCAGGGGCATGGTTTTTGTTTGGGTTTGCAGTTGGGTCAATGTGTGGACAAGGTCAGGGACCAGCCTGTGACTAGGGTTAGGGGCTCAGTCTGTGGAAGAGATTAGAGGTGAGCTTGTAGATGCAGTAAGGAGAGTATGGATGGCTCTTTATAGCCCATTCCCACTACTGGAGAAAAATCTCAAAGAATACATCCTGTCGACAGAAGATCTGAGTTTTAGTCTCAGCTCTTCCACTAATTTGCTGGATGAACTGGTGCATTTTACTCCTTCTTGGCCTTAGTTCCCCCAGTTACAAAATGGAGGAGGAGTAGTTAGACAGTATTTTCATTGGCATAATTTATTTTTGTACCATCTTCATTTCTAAATATCTCTCTTCTCTACCCACCTCATAGCTGAGAATGAGAAAGAAAAAGTCTCTTTCAGAGAAATCAACGAATGCATTGATGGTGTCTGACATGATATTCAATATTTTGCCCCTGAGAACTGGTTGATTTCTAAAGTCTCATCTAGGTATAACCTTTGCTAACTCTGGAATTCTAGGACCACCATCTTTATATTTAAGGTTGACTCAATGCATTACAGGCTTTCTAGGACAAAAGGCAGATATTAGAAAGTCCTCCCTTCCAAGGCTCTAAACAACTATTTTTGAGGGGGGAGAATGCAGTGGTCTTCCTTAATTTTGGGTCCCCTACCCTAGTTACTTTCTGGCTTTCCTTCTTTATCACTAGAAAAGAGCAGAAGATTCTGCTAATGAACACATCTGTCACACATCTGTTTCTCCTCCACAGGAGACAGAAGGAAAGTCAAACAACAGCAACAAAATGGTGTAGAGCTTGAAGGGACTGGGAGCTTAGATCAGAACAGAATGTAAGAGGGGCAGCTAGGTGGCGCAGAGGACAGAGCACCCACCCTGAAGTCAGGAGTACCTGAGTTCAAATCTGACCTCAGACCAAACACTTGACACTTACTAGCTGTGTGACCCTGGGCAAGTCACTTAACCCCAGTTGCCTTAAAAAAAAAAAGAACAGAATGTAAGAGCTGGAACCTGGTGCCTTTCTTAGAGGTCACCTAGTCCAAACGCCTCATTTTAAAGGGGAGAAAACAGAGAGAGGGAAAATGATTTGCTCAAACACACACAAAAGAAATGGGATTCCATATGAGTCCTCTAACTCCAAATTCCCTTCTTTTTCTTCCAAAAGAAAAGCTTTACTGGTGCTTTTTTCCCTTTCACTGGTATGGCTTCCCAGTATTCCTCCCCAGCCCAAAAGCATCATTTCTTATAACGAAGAAAATCCGTTAAGTGAAACAGACAGACAGTGATTGACTTTCAGCTGACTGCATGTGCAGCCATCTGCAATTGTGGTCCACCACCCCCTACACTCAAGGGAAGAAGTGATGGTTCACTACTCATTTTCTGGAACCAAGACCAAACTTTGCCTATAATATAAAGTCCACCTTTTTTTAGCGGCTTTATTTAGTTTGTATGATTATCGTCGTTACTATATCTTCTGTTCCCTTGGCTCTGCTGACTTCACTCAGCTCCAAATGCCTGTTTCTATGGATTCATAGTCACTATTTCTAATGGCACAGCAATATTCCATTACATTCACATGCCATGTTTTTGTTTTTTTGTTTCTGGCCATTCCCTAATAAAGGGCCACCTACTTTGGTTCCAGTTTTTTGTTACTCCAAAAAGTGCTGCTCCAAAGATTTTAGTATATATCCAATCCAATTCATTTCATTTCAGTTCAGCAAGCATTTAAGTGCTAGGCACTGGGGATACAAAAACAAAATGGCTCCTGCCCTCCAGGAGCTTATAGTCAACTGGTGTGTGCATATGTGGTGTGTGTGGTGGGGGAGGGCAGCTTATATAGATAAGAACTGCGAATACAAAATAATACACCTCCAATACAAAGTTAGTTCAGGTGAGTAGGAGACTTCAAACAATGGGGAGGCAGGAGTGGGAAATCAGGAAAGGACTCAGGTAGAAGAGGCACTGGAGCTAAGCCTTGAAGGCAACTTGGGATTCCAAGAGGTAGAGGTGAGGAGAGAGAACATCGTAGGCAAGGGGGACAGCCTGTGTGTTGGGAAATGATTTCATTGAACTCATTGTGAAGAAGCTCCTTCCATCAAGGCACATCAGCCAATGTTCTCTTGACTTACAGTTGCCTGGGGGCACTATGAGGGGATCTGGCTTTCCATGGGGACTAGCCAGTATGTGCCAGAGGCATGAATTAAACCCAACCTGTCCTGAGTCTGAGACCTACTCCCAGGGTTGCCACCATGATTGTAGTGTAAAAAGCAAACGCTGGCAACAGAACACTAAAAAAAGAAAGAAAACTGTGAGATGGGCTGCAGGAACCAAGACAGGCAAATGTCCTGATTTTCAAAAAAGGGAAAAGGGTAAGTTTCAAATCCTTTGGCATATTCGAGTTTGCTTTCTGGCAAAATTTTAACATTAAAGAAGTGATTGGAGTGTACTGGGAAAGGGACTCACAAAGAACCATTATAGCTTCATCAACAATAGGTGAATGAATGAATGATAACTTAGCCCTTAGCACAGTGCCTGGCACACAATAGTGCTTAATAAATGTTGACTAATTGATTGATAAGGTATTTATTAAGTGCTTACTAGGTGCCACAAGCTATGTCTAGCACTAGAGATACAAACAAAAGAAAACAAGACAGCCTCTGCCCTTAAGATGCTTACATTCTAGTAGGAGAAGGCAATATATCAATCAAGGGCTGAAAGGGGAGAGGGAAGGTGGTGGCATGGTTTGGAAATGGCTAAAAATGATGTGAAAACCTGGGTCTGGGCAAGAGAAAGTGAAAGTTCACCCATCAGAGAGCCAGGTCCCAGAGTGATCCCAGGGTCAGAGTCTAAGGTTCTGGTGGGAAAGAAGAGGTCGAGTCTGATGGCTGGAGTTCAGGAATGGCTCAGAAGTGGTCCTATCCAACTGAGCTCAGGTGAGCTTTTATTTTTTTTTTTTGACATTTTTAATGGACTGGTAAAAACGGGAATACCACTGCTTAGTAAAGAGATTTTAGCAAAACATTCAACAAAATCTTTCATGCTATCTTTGTGGACAAGCTGGAGAGATGTAAGTGAGAGGACAACACAGCTAGGGGTCCAAACCAGATCCAAAGAGTAATATTTAATAGGTCGATGTCCTACGGACCTATTAGAGGTCTCTATGGAGTGTCCCAGGGCCCTATCCCTACCCTTATATCACTTGACATCTTTATCAATGACTTGGATGAAAGCAGAGACAATATGCTTATCAAATTTATACATTTGATAGTTGGGAGAGAAAGCTAACAAGGTAGATGACAGAGTCAGTCAAGATCTATTAAAAGCCTGACAGGCAAGATCGGGGTGGGGAACCTGCGGCCTCGAGGCCTCGTGTAGGCCCTGTGGTCCTCAAGTGTGGTCCTTTAACTGAATCCCATCTTGGATCCACAGGGTCCCCACCCTAGACTAGATGAATAGGCCAAATAGGGGGACATTTAACATAAATCCCATACTTAGTTTCAAGAAAACCAATGTGTTCAGAATGGGGGAGACAAGTGTAAATCTGGTGGTTTTCATGGACTTCAGGTCAATATTAGACAAAAGTGTGACATGCTATGACAACTCTCATGGGGGCTAGGCTAGGGTTTTTTTTTTGTGCTTTTTTTTTTAGGCAGTTGGGGCTAAGTGACTTGTCCAGGTCACACAGCTAGTAAGTGTCAAGTGTTTGGTCTGAGGCTGGATTTGAACTCAGATCCTCCTGACTTCAGGGCCCGTGCTCTATCCACTGCGCCACCTAGCTGCCTCCTAGGCTAGTTTTTTCTAAGACCATTCTGGAATCTTAACTGATTCATAGGATAAAGATTCAGAGTACTCATATAGCTTCCTAACGGTTTAAGTACTAAAGCCACAAGGAGGCAGGAGTTTCTCTCTCAGACTTGACTGGCTTGCCAATATGGCCAATACAGAAAGGTAGGGAAGCTCAATGGAATCAATGCTGTGTCCTTGCTGAACATCCTTTCCCATGCTATGGCTAAGAAAATCTTTTGATGGTCTACTGCTGTCTCATTTTGTTACAATTTTGAGCCTGAAGCACCAGATCATCCTGAATCAGGCCTGGTCTATACCAGTACCCAAGAAACCAAATGTGATCTTCAATTAAGATTAAGAGATAGTTACTAGCTGTGTGACCCAGATAAATCACTTAGTCTCTGAGTGCCTCAGTTTCTTTAACTGTAAAATGACGGAATTAAACTTAATGGCTTCCGTGGCCTCTTCTAGCACTAAGACTATGATCCTATGATAACCAAGGATGGTGTCCAGAATGAGAGAGATATGATTTTTGCTCTACTGTGATCTAGTTAAAGAACTACAATTTGTTCTAGGCTATGCTAAATTGGAAGTTGACAAATTGGAGCACATTCACAGTGAGATGATGAACATGGTGACTGTGCCATATAGGGATCAGTAGAAGGAGCTGAGATTGTTTATCCTGGAGGAGAGAAGGCATGGGATTGGATTTGATAGTTGCCTTCATATATTTGAAGGAAAGATTAGACTTGGCCCCGACGGGCAGAGAACTAGGAGCAGCCAGTAGAAGCTTCAGAGAGGCAAATTTCAGCTTAATGAAAACAGAAACTTACTAACAATTAGAGTCATCCTAAAGTGGAATGGGCTGCCTCAGAAGGTACTCAGAAGGTCTTTAAGAGGAGGTTAGAGGGGCTTCCTGTTCAGTTACTCTCTGAGGCCCTTACAACTCAGATTGTGGGACTTTCTATTTTTCCATGGCAGAGCTGAAATAGGGAAGTACTGATCAAGATCTCAGGAACTTTCTTCTTTCCATAATTTTCTTTGGTTACTATAATCCTGGAGAGGTCCAAGGATCTGAGGATTCTTGGAGCCAGGAATGTTCTTCTTCCCCATAGGAATAATCTTTGTGGTCTGGACCACAGAATAACTCCCCACAGGATTCCCTTAAACCACATATTCTTTGTCTAAGTGTCCCGGGATCAACAGGGCAGGGAGAGAGATTCTTGAATTAGATCATTCTTGAATTAGATCATTCATGGAATGGTTCACATGGAAGACATTATCCAACTCTTCATCTATGAGCACACTTCAAAATCAAAGAGGGAGTGGTGGTCACCAGGTATTTAAGTGGAAATGGAGCCAAGGTCATCTGGTCAACTACCAGAACACTAAACATTCCTGGACTTCTCCACGTCTCTGGCATCCACAGAACATGGTGATAGTCTTAACATCTGGGAGATCTAATACACTGGTGAGGACTTTCAGAGCCCAATCTGAGTGTGGCACTGTGCTGTGATCTAGTTAAAGAACTCCATTCAGTTCTAGGCAACACATTTTAAGCTCTCAAACTAGAGCCCAATTAAGGAGGACATCTTTCTGTAGATGGGGAGAAGTCTTTGTGGAGCTGGGAATGCTTTCTTTCCTCATAGGAATAGTCTTTGTGGTCTGGACCACAATCCTCACTATGTCGGACTTTACTGAGGTATGGGATCTTTCTTTCTGACTTTGACCTTCTTGGGTAGAGTGAGAGTCAGAGGACCCTCATTCAAATCCAAACTCTGCTACTTAGTAGCTGGTTGACTTTGGGGAAGTCATTTAACTTCTCTGGGTCTCTGTTTTCTTATGAAAAAATGAGGTTATGTTAGAGGACCCTCTAAGGTCTCTTCCAGCCTTTAAGGTTTTTAAGGCTTTTAAATATCATTTTTATTTTATTTATTTAATATTTAAATTTTATTTACTTAATATTCAAATTATTTCTAATAATTATTTAAATTATTTAATATTTTATTTAAATTATATTGTCATTTGATCCTAATGTCAACCTGGAAAATTAGGTGATATTATTATGCCCATATACCAGCCAAGGAAACTGAGGCAGAGGGGCAAAGTTGACTTGCCTAGTGTCACAGAGCTAGTAATTGTTGGAGGAGGGACTTGAACCCAGGTCTCTCTGATTCTGGGTCCAGTCTATATTCCCTTAGAACATATAGTAGTTGCTATTCTTTCCACTGTACCATGCTGCCTCTCAGAAAATCAGAAGGTAAATTCAGGTATAATTCACCTTTTATATAAGGATTCTTAATTTCACAGAGTAATTCCCAACAGGTTTCCTTTAAATTTGGAGTTTCCCCGTGCATTTCAAATTGCCTTCAGTGAGCATAAGTGTAATGACAAAGACAGAGAGGCAGACATTTATGTCTGAGAGCAGTTCTTCTGGGGAAAGTGAGGTATATTGGAAAAAGATGAAGGGGCTGCCTCCCCTTCTGACTTCCTCAGGTCACATGAATGAGGCTTCCTCTTTTCCCAACAGCCACTGGTCAGAACCTTGCACAGAATAAACTGGGATGTGTGAGATGGAGAACGGAGTCAGGAAATCTGGACTTAAGTTACAGCTTTGCCACTGACTCCCATGACCGCTTTTAATCTCAATTTGTTAATCTACAAAATAAGAAGGTTGGACTTGCTGGCTTCTACGAGCCTGTGGAGACTTATTCTTTCAGTCTCTCTCTTTTACTTATTGCCTATATCTCAGAGCTTCCAGTGGGCACTGGTTTCTCTGTGGAGGGTTGCTTCTCATTACTTTGGGTAGAAGAAGGAATCCCTGAGTGCCAAGGACAGCCCTTTGTCTCTCCCCCCCCCCAACCCCAGACAAATGGTTTTAGAGGATCCTCAAATCAATGGAGCCTATAAAGGGGGATAGATGGGGATTGTGACCTCATTTTAGGAGGTAACCAGAGAAGAAAGACCTGCCGTTGTGGTTACATAGAACGTATGGCAGAGACAGGCCTAGAACCCAACCTGAGGCCCTTTCTACTGCAGTAGGCTGTCTCTGAGGGTGTGTGTGTTTGTGTGTGTTGTGTGTCTCTGAGTTACTGTATTGTCTCTGTGTGGGTTGATAAACAGTTCTCTAAGCGTCTGTGCCTCCAGCATCTGCACCTGGGCATCTGAAGCCAGTTGCTTTGACAAAGGTCAAACCCGTGGGTGCAGGAGAGGGTGGTGGAGCAGGGATGGTGGGGGTAGAGCTTGGGACAGGAAGAATGAGCAGGGGGTGGAGGAGGAGATAAAGAGAGAGATAGAGAGGAAAAGACAGGGAGGAAGAGATAAAGAAAAAGACAGAGAGAATGACAGAGAGATGGAGAGAGAGATAAACAGGCAGCTGAACAGCAAGAAATAAGGAGAGGGGAGGGAGAGGAGGAAAAGGAGAGGGGAGGAGGGAGGGAGGGGGAAAAGGAAAGGGGAGGAGGAAGGGATAGGGGAAAAGGAAAGGGGAGGAGGGAGGGAGAAAGAAAAAAGGAGAGGGGAGGAGGGAGGGAGAGAGAAAAAAGGAGAGGGAAGGAGGGAGGGAGAGGGGAAAAAGGAAAGGGGAGGAGGGAAAAATGGACGAGAGGGCCAGGGAAAGGGCAGGGGAATCTGGGAAGTTCCTGGGGCTGCTAGTGGTTCCCCAGGGTGTCCTTGTGGCAGGAAGGCAGCGGCAGTGCATGGTATACATGCAGCAGCCCCAGGGGCTAGACTCCCAGGGGTTAATGCTGGCAGTCTGATGTGGCCAGAGTAATTTTTCTCTCTTCCACTCCCCTACCCCCTGCCAATTCCTTTTTTCTCTCTCTCTCTTTTTTTTTTTTTGGAAACAGCCGAATAAAATAATGTGTTGTGAAGTAGCAGCTCCTCGACCTGTACAGTCAGGACTCCTGAGGGCCCCGTTCAAGGAGAAGGCCCAGCCTAAGGGCAGTCTGACCCTGCTGAGGGCAGGGGCAAAAGTAGGGGGGGATCTAGGTCAGAGACGGAAGCCCTTCTCCAGGGACCCTCAGAACCAGAATGAGGGGGCCCCAAGCCTGGCCTCCTCACAGACCTGCCCAAGGAAAACACCTGTGCACAGAAACCCAGCAAGCAGGAATTGCCAAAGGAATAGGGACAGAGACATCCTGTGAGACAGCCACCCCAGGCCTCCCCGGCCACCCTCCACCTCCCTTTCTCCCTGCTTCTTTTCCTGGAGGTGAAGGCACCCTGTTTTGGCTCTTCTCTCTTCTCCCAAATGGGGAGCAATGACATTATTTCTAGTATGGCTTTTCATACAAGAGCGCTAGGAGATAAATAGTATCCGGAGTATTATTCCCATTAGATGAGGAAACTCAGGCAAAGAGAGACAAAACTGACTCGCCCAGTCGTGTGGCTATAAGATGTTGAATCTGGCATTCTCAGTTATTCCCTGACCTAAGCCAGTGTTCTTTGCGCTACAACAGGCTGTCTCCATAGCCCCCAAAGTTCCTCAGTCTCCCTGGGATGGGTCTTCACTTCTCTCAGCTTTCCTTCCTCCCCTGAACTTCATCCTTCTTGATAATTCTGAATGCTGCCAATGCCACCACCCCACCCCCTCCCTCAGCAATGGTGCTGACTGGGTCATGTAGAGGGCCAGTGTGGCCAAAGCCATGAGATCATACAGGGTGGGGGGTTTAGGTGGGAGGAGGGTACTTGTAAAGTCCTGGTGCTTTACAAAATAACTGGGACTTTCTTTGGGGCCTCTGAAAATACTGCACTAGACTAACAGACACCTACAAAGAAGGAGGTGGGTGGAACAGAGTCAGCCTCCATTCTCCCTAACTCAGAGAGTCAGGGTTGGAAGACTGAGGTTCATCTTTCTTTCCCTGCCAGCCCAGACTGAGGCCCACTGGAGTTAAGAATGAGAAACCCTCTGGACCCATGGGTGACAGAATCATAGAATATGGAATGTCAGGGCTTGGGGGGGCAGGGCTTAGAGGGCATCTAGTCCAACCATCTCCATTGAGAAAGCTGAGGCCTTGTTCAAAGAAGGCATTGCTCAAGGACATATAACTAGACCATGGCTAGAACTTGGGCCTCCCGATTCCCAGGCCAGAGATCTTGCTACTACATAGTACAGAGGCTTCATCTAGAAGGCACTGGCTGCCTCTCCCCTGCCCGCCCCCCTCATCTTCCTCCTCTCCTTCCGGAATTTCCTATCTCAAAGACTCATGAAGGACAGAGTTGGCACCTGCCTTTGAGATAGGCCTCTGGAGTCTAGCTCTGAATGTCAAGAGTGGCCTTACAAATGACCATTGATCAGGCCCTAAAGCTCCGATTCTTCTGAAAAAGCCTCTTCTCGCCTTTATCTGAGCCAGGCAATGTGGAAGCATTCATGAGATTCAGGGAGGGGGGAAGATTCTGTCTCCTCTCATTCACCCCAAACCACCCCTAGAGTGGAATAGCTGGTGCGTGGGAGAAGGGTTTTATTGTTTGAGGTTTTGAGGTACTTCCTTCTCTCTCTCTCTCTCTCCTCTCTCTCTCTCTCTCTCTCTCTCTCTCTCTCTCTCTCTCTCTCTCTCACACACACACACACAAACAGCCCCTTCTGAAATGTTGTCTCCCATCGCCCAGTGCTTATATTTCATGCTCCGATTAAAATCACTGTGGTGTCTATATTGCATTAACAGGATGTCAGCTCCGGCGGGCGTCAGGGATAATCAGGCTGGCAGTGATAAGAGTGACACTGGTCTCCCTGGTGCCTTGACAGACAAAACAATTTGCACTGTGGGTAGCATGTTGCATGTGATGCATCACACATCATACATCCTGCTCTGGGGAGGGAGAGGGTAGGGGGCGGGTACTTGTGAAGGGAGGGCAGTGAGGGCTCCTTGGAACCTTGCAGGGTGCCAGGGGAGAGTTCAAGTTGCCCACAGTGCAGCAGGGGACTAGTTTTAGAGGAAAAGAGAGGTTAGTGTGAATGAAAGGGCTCTGGAGTGAGGACCTCCAAGGGCATCAGAGAGGAGAAAATTGAGAAGCAGATTAAAGACAGGAACAGTGAGAGAAAGAAGTCTGAGGATGTTAGTCTAGAAGAAAAGGAGGGCAGAGAAAGGCTAGGAGAGATGGTGAGAGACATGAAACCAGCCTGAAGAAAAATAATGGCCCTTCACACAGAGCCTTTCTTCTATATATTCTCATGTTAGCCTCACGACAGCTCTACAAGGGAGGCAGGGCAGGGATTCTTGCTGCTGTTTAACAGACAAGGAAACTGAGGATTTGAGAGCCAAGGCTGGAATCCAGGTATCAGGCCGGGGTGCAATTTCAGGTTTTTGTAGCTTGCTCCGTCCACCTCCCCATTCACCCACGAGAACACATGCTTTGCTCCTTGGCTTGTGCCATTTCTTAGTCCTTCAAGTCATCACCCTGCTCTAAAAGCTCCTGTTGCTCCTTATTGACTTTAGGATAAAATGCAGATGCCTCTATTTGGCATTCCAAGCCCTTCATAATCTGGTTCCCATTGGCACTGCCAGCCTTCCTTATGCTTCTAGACAAACTGGACTAATTACTGTTCCCTTGACATGATTCCACCTCCTATTCTGGTGCCTGTGCAGAGCCCACTCCCCATGCCCATAGTACACTCTCTCATCCCCTTCATCTCTTAGAGTACCTAGTTTCCTTCAAGGCTCTGCTCAGTGCTACTTTCCACATGAGGTCTATCCTAATCCTCCTTTCTCCTCACCCCCTACCCTGGTGTTAGACCTCTCCTCAACAACTACCCCCTCAACATCACAAGTATTTTTGTTTACTTTTACATGTATGTGTTGTTTCTCCTCAATAGAGTGTAAGCTCCTTGAGGGCAAGGCTCCTGTTTTGTTTTTATTGTGTCCCCAGCATCTAGCACAGGACTCGATGCAGAGTAGGTGCTTAATAAATGCATACTAAATGAAGAATTAATTTATCATGCAGTTGCTTAGGTGACTTTGTGGCTGGAGTACTGGACTTAGGAGTCTATACGACCTGAGTTTGAATCCTGCCTTAGACACTAGCTGTGTGACTCTGGGGAAGTCACTTACTCTTTGCCCAGCATCAGTTTCCTCATTTGTAAAATGGGTATGGTAACAGCATCCACCTCCCAGGGATGTGGGGAGAATCAAGTGATATAACATATGCAAAGTGCTTTATAAATCTTAAACTGCCACAGAAATGTTGGCTGTGTTATTCTTTTGCCCGTCATCAAGGTGAGGGAGGTTGCAGTCACAGCAACAGGTGGCGGAGGTATCAGTGACAGTCTCCAACTCATCTACACTGTCACATGACACAGGTCCAGCTCCCTGTGTGTTTTTTTTTTGGCTAGGCAATGGGGGTAAGTGACTTGTCCAGGGTCACACAGCTAGTAAGTGTTATGTGTCTGAGGCTGGATTTGAACTCAGGTCCTCCTGAATCCAGGGTGGGTACTCTATCCACTGCACCACCTAGCTGCCCCTCCCTGTGTTTTTACAAACAGCCTTCACCCCTTCTCTGAGTATCCCCCCAGTGTCCACATTTTCCTGTGCCCATGGGACAGGGTATCAACATCCAAACAAGTCTTCCCTAGCTGGTCGTGGTTGACTGGTGGTGCCACTGCATCCCCTCCTCCATCCTCTCTCTATAGTTACAACCAAGGGTAGAGTTAGAATGCAAACTGAAGGCACAGTGGTAGAAGGGAGCAGAAGATTCAACACTCGAAGTGACCTCACAAGGCATTCAATCCAATTCACTCATTTAACAATAGATTCTCATTGCCCACAGTTACACGGTGCAGCCCTAAAGGGGGAAAATGAGACTCAAAGAGGCAAATGACCCAAAGAGGTCTAAGGTCCTACGGCAAGTAACAGAGCCTGAACTGGAACCCAGGTCTCCTGACTCCAAGAAGAGGGTCCTCTTCACTCAACCAGACAAACCTTTTTTCTACCCATCCTTCCACACTTGTCCTGTGGGGTCCGATTTCAATGGCTGATGGGGGCTAAGTGGCTGGACTGTCCTTTCACTTGACTTCCAGGCAGAAGGCAGAATCTCTAACACTTCAGCTCTTGTGATAAAGCACAGCCCAGACAGAAAGACGCCTTCCTGGGATGGGAAAAAGGTCACCAGGGCTTCACTTCAACACACAGGGAGATATTGGGAATTACTCCCTGGCCTAGCAAACTATGTTTCCAGGTGACCAAATCTCAAATAATTCAGTTTGTGAGTTATCACCAAGTGCTAAAAAATCTTAGGGCACCTCTAAAGAGACATTAAAGGAGGATGTTTCTTACTCATGTTTCTTTTTATGTCTCTTAAGAAAGTCTCTTCCCATCTGGGTCTAAATTTCAAACTCTGAAAAATGAGAGGGTTAGATTGATTACTAAAGTCTGTTCCAACTCTAAATCCTCTGGTCCCTGTAGGCTGACCACAGACTATTAGAGCTGAACTGGGAGGGATCAGAAGAGGATCATCTCATTTTGTGACTTACCCCAAATCCCAGAGACTGTTAATGGCAGACCTGGCAGTAGAGAACAAAGATTTCCTGACTCCCACTGCCCTTTCTACTCTGCTTCATGCCCGTGATGCAATAGAGAGAGCACTGGACTGGAAGTCAGGATACTTTGGTTCCTTAGTCTGGCATTAACAAGCTGTGTGACTATGGGTCAACACCTTCCCCTCTCTGGACCTCAATTTCCCCATCTGTGAAATGAGGTCTCTTCTAGAATTCACATCTTACACCCTTTGTTCTTACTATAGCATACCATGTTCTATGTTCTAAGACCTTCCTAGCTCAAACATTCTATGTTCTAAGTAAGAGGCCTCCCAGCTCCAACACTTCCTGTTCTAAGTTCTAAGAGTCTTCCCAGATCTGGCAATTTGACCTCTGTATTGTAAATTTCCTCCTAGATCTGGTAGTCAAAGATGGTTCTTAGATTCTAACCAGTTGCTATCTCTAATGTCCAAATTCTTGCTTTGAGGGTGGGAATATTTTTTTGGGGGGAGAAGTAAATAGAAAGCTTAGAGAGAAGCAAGATCTGTTTCCTTAGACCTGAGGAAAGGAACCTAATGTTTTCCAATAGCTTTACGGCTCTTCCAAGGAGGCTTTAGCCCCTGGGCCTGATAGACTGATGTCAAACCTGCATTTGGCCACCCTATTGATTTTCTGTCTCCTGTCACTGCTGCAGCTTCCACTTCTCCTGGGAAGGTGATTATGAACTTCCTTGAATGGATTCCTTCAGCTAAGGATGAACTTTCAGCCTTGGTTTGTTCCCCCCTTCCTCTTGTATTTCCTTGTGTAGGTGGCAACAGAACCGCTAGTCAGTTCCCTACCATGTGATACCTGGTTGTGTACTCTGTCCAAATCATCCAGAAATCAACAGGTCTGTAGCTGCAAGAGGAGTGTCCTTGAGGCTGATCTGGTGATAAGATGGAGCATCTGACTGGAAGTCAGGAGACCCTAGTTCTGGTCCCTGCTCTGTCCCTGACTGGCTTCATGACCTTGGGTGAGCCCCTTGCCTTCTCTGGGTTTCTAGTTTCCTTCTCTATAAAGGGAAGGGGTAAAACTGGATGACCTCTAAAGTCTTTTTTATTTTCTTTTTAGCTTTGATATTATATGTTTTGTTTAAACCTTAAATGATTTCCAGACTCCTTAGCCAGGTCTCCTACAAACTGGTACCACCTGACCTCTTCAGCTACATTTAATTCAACCTCTCTATATACTTGTTTCCTTTGGTGTACTCTACAACAAAATGAAATACTCATGGTTCCCCAGTCTCATGTCTCTCTCTCCTACCTCTGTGCTTCACCTTGGTCAACCCCTGTGCCTGGAACACAGGACCTCAACATCTCTGCTTGGGGAAATCCTTTTCTTCCTTACCACCCAGCTTAAGGGCTATCTCTTCCATGAAATCTCACCAGATTCCCCCAGCTGAAAGTGATCCCCCATCCTCAAATCTTCCTGGAGTGCTTTGGGTCCCTCCTTTGCCCCAATCTTATCCATAGTTATTCATGTATGTCATTTCCTTCTCATTCCTCATGAACTGTTGAGCTCCTCAGGCAATGACAATAATGATAACAGTCCACACCTACATAGTGATTTTGGAGTGGCATTAGCGCTTCCTTACAAAAGTGATGCATTGGGGAAAGAATGGGGATTTGGAGCCAGAGGACTTGAATTAGAATCCTGACTTTGCTGCTTTTTGCTGATATGATCTTGATTAAGTTACTCAGTCTTTCTGGACTGACCTCAGTTTCCTCATCTGTAAAATGAAGGGATTGGATAACCTGTCAAGTTCCTTCTGGCTCTAAATCTTTGATCTTTTAAGTTCAATAGCAAGTATTGTTGTCTCCATTTTACTGATGAGGAAACTGAGGGTCAGAGAGGTAAAAAGATTACCTCAAAGTCCCACAACAAATGAATGTCAGAGCTGGGATTTTAACTCTGGCCATCATGTTACTGGGCACTTGTTCATAGTGAGTGAGTGGTAAATGTTTGCGAATTGAATTGAATTCTAGGATCCATCTTCTATCAGACATTCCCTGATGACCTGATATCATCTGTCCCATTACACCAACCCCCATCACCTTCAGATTTTATCATCTCCCTAGCTTCAAGACCCTGTCCAAATCACCAGTGAGGGAAGCCTGGCATTTTCTGCTACATTCTTAACCTGAGCACTGTACCCTTCAGACACAGACACCGTGATCCTGGCTGCAGTCTCAACCCTACTTATCACACAACTAGAGAGCAGACAGGGACTTGAAGAGGGGGTGGCAGTCACATCTTCAGGGATGGAGAGCTCACTACCTCCTGAGGCAGCTCACTCCACTTTTGGACAGATCTGAAAGCTAGGAAGTTTGTGGGTTTTTTTTTTTTAAGCATTGAACCAAATTCAGTTTCCCTGTAAACCACTTCCATTCTTCCTGGTCCTCTAAGGCCAAGCATAATAAGTTAAATTCCTTTTTTCTCAGAATATTCTCAAATATTTGAAGACAGAGGCCAGATTGACCCTAATTCTTCTCTTTGCAGAAAAGAAACATTCTGGGTTCTTTTAGTCCACCGTCCCATAGCTTGATCTTTAGTCCTCCCCACCCCCAATCCTATTTGCGGTCCTTTGGATGTGCTCCAGTTTGTCAATATCCTTCCTAAAACATGGTGGGCAGCATTGTACAGTGGAAGAACAATAAGGTATGAGGCCAGATGACCTGTCACCTTGGATGGGCATGCTACCTGTGTGCTGTTGGCCAATGCCCTAACCCTCAGTGGAGCTTGGGAGGCTACATGGCCTCTGAGCATCTTGCCGGCTCTAGATCTTGGATCCAATGTATCAGATTGAGCAGAGGACAGCGGGACTGTCACCTTCTGCTTTCTGGACAGTGGATTTTCATTACTGCCATCCATGACTGTGTTTGTTGTTTGCTGTTCTGCAGAAAGCAAATGACGGACTAACTAATCTCTCTCCACGGCTGGTTTGCCAATTCCCAGTTGGCTCCGGTCCTGGTGACTTCTGGCCTGGTGTTTGGGAGATGGTTAGCTCTGGAGAGTGCTCTGCTCCTCAGGGCCCCTTTTGGTCCCCTCCTTCCTTCTCAGAGTTGGCCGTGGAACCAAAGCAGCCCGGCCTTCGGCCCCAAGCAGCCAATGCAGGCACGAGGGGCATTCAGGTAAGCAGCTGCACCCGGGATCGAGCCAGAGAGGGAGGAAACGGCGCACACAGCGCGGATCTCTGCCAGGCTGCGGCTGCGGCAGCTACTGCTGAGTGCCCTGAGCTTTCTCCTCTACCCGGAATGTTAATTAGAGAAACTAAAAAAATTCCACAACAATAACAACTTAAACCCATGGATGCTCCTGCCACTTTAAAAGTAGTCTTTTTACTGAGGCAATTACCTGCAGCTTTGAGGTGCCAATTAGAGACAAGGCAGGGAGAGGCAGTGCCGAGAACAGACTCCCCTGAGGTAGAAGGCTGGGCTTTGTCTGAGGGGGAGAGAAGGAGAGGGGGAGGAGAGAGGAAAGAAAGGGAGGGGGGAGAGAGGAGAGGAAGGCAGGAGGAGAGAGGCGAGGAAGGGAGGAGGGGAGAGGAGATGAAGGGAGGGGAGAGACAGGAGAGGAAAGGAGGGGGAAGACAGGAGAGGAATGGAAGGAGAGAGAGGACAAGAACGGAGGTGGGAGAGAGGAGAGGAAGGGAGGGGAAGAGAGGAGAGGAAGAGAGGAGGGAAAGAGGGAGAGGGAGTGAGGAAGATGGGGGACTGAGGAAGATGGGGGAGTGAGGAGGAGGGAGGGGGAGTTATGTGGAGAAGGAATGAAAAGGAAAGGAGGAGAAAGGAGAAGGAGGGAGGTGAGAGGGAGGAGGAGGAAAGAGGAAGTGAGGAGCTGGGAGAGGAGAGGAGAAGAGGGAGGGAAGAGTGAGGAGGAGGGAAGGGATGTGAGGAGGAAAGAGGGAGTGAGGAGGAGGGAAGGAGAAAGTGAAGAGAGGAGGAAGTTAGGGAGAGGGAAGAGAGAAAGAAGGTGAGGAGAAGTGAGGATGTGGAGAGAAGAGTCAAGGAAGAGGAGGGACATTAGAAGGGGGAGGAGGAGGATAAAAGGAGGTAAAGGAAGAGGGACTGGGATGAGAAAGAGACAAAGGGAGGAAGGAAAGAGAAATGGAAAGGTGAGGAGGAAGGGTGAGGAGGGAGAGGGAGAGGGAAGAGGGAGGAAAATGGAGAGAAGGGGGAAGAAAAGTGGGAGGAGGAGGAAAAGGAGGAGGGTGAAGGGAAGAAGGAAGGAAGAGGGAGGAGTGGAGAGTGAGAATGAGATCAGGAGATGGAAGGAGGGAAGAAGAAAAGGTGGTAGAGAGGAAGAGGTGGAGAAAGTCAAGCAAACCCAATCCTAGTAGCTCTCAGGAAGATGAAACTGCTTCATTAGATGATGGTCAATGTCGTGACTATAGAGACAGGAGTTTCAGGAGTTTCAAATGACAGCCCCAGAGGAGGGTGGGGTAGCCATGCCACTTATCAAACCACAAGTTTTTCCCTGAGTCCTTCTGATCCCCCTCATTCTGGGAGACAAAGGAAGAACAGGTCTACACCCTCCCCCAACAAAATCCTCATTTACATTCAGAATGGAGGCACCCTGCTCAGGACCACACTCACAGTCTATGTTCTAAAGGCCATGGAAACTCTGAGATGCCACGTTCTGTCTTCCGCAGCAAGAGGCAGCTTTTCAAGCTCAATCCATTCTCTTGTCCCTACAAATCTGTCACCCTGGCCCCTGGTCTGGCCCCAACCTCTGACTATTCTCTTATCTCCCTCCAAGAAAAAAAAAAAGGATTCCTGAGAATCCAGGGGGTTTCTGAAGAAATATCCTTGAAAGCCTTTCTATTGAATTTCAGCCACTTAGGCTTCTGCCCTCAATGATGAAACAGATAAGCAAGTTAATGAGAAGGATGCTTTGGTTTAGTCCTTGCCCTATCCCCACCTACCCTCTTCTCTCAACTTTTCTTCTTTAAATTCTAGCTGTAACAATGTCCCAAACCCAGCAGCCCATAATCTGGCATGGCACGTTTTGGATTTTTTAAAAACCTTTTTTTTTTTTTTGCAAGGGGTGGTGGTGGTGAGGGACAAGCAACCAAGCCTGGTGGCAACTCCAGGACAGGAGCAGACAGAGGCCTGGCTCCCCAGGAGTCACCTTCCTCAGCAGCCTCTGAGTTATTAAGGGCCTGCTCCACTGGGCTTCCAGTTGTGTGGGCCTTTGAAGGGCACAGACACAGAGTGCCTTCAGCTCAGCACCCACCTGCCTGGCTGCCTGCCTGCTCTGAAGGAAATGACCTGGAAACATTTAAACTGATTAACAGTTTATTAACTCAAAGGGCATGTGGTGAGAGAGGAACAAGGGATTGGGAAGGCTAGGATCCCCAGAGATGCCAGGAGCTTTCTTTGGGAAGGAAGCAGATTTGGTAGAGGCTTTACCCCCAGGAAGCAAATGATTTCCCTAGGCCACACTTCTCTTCCATTCTTCACAGGCAGGGAGGCATAGCAGAATTAGCCCAGGGACAGGGAGCAGGGGGATCTGGATTCTGGTCTTGGCTTTGCTCCTAATGTGCTCTTGGGTCAGTAAATCCCTTCCTCCTTGGCTTTCTATTTCCTCATCTGCAAAATGATGGAATTAAACTATATGATCTCCTATCCCTTTCTGACATAGTGTGTTGTACATTCTAAGGGTCCTTCCAGCTCTGACATTGTATGTTCTGTGCTCTAAGGGCCCTTCCAGTTCTTAGGGTCAACAGTCTAGGATCCCACTCCCACCACTTTTGCAATAATTTGCTTAATGGCATAAAAGCAGTAGATAACTCCAAAACCAGTTTTATTTATTTATTTCCCCCCCTTTTGGCTAGGCAATGGGGTTAAGTGACATGCCCAGGGTCACATAGCTAGTATGTGTTATGTGTCTGAGGCCGGATTTGAACTCAGGTCTTCCCGAATCCAGGGCTGGTGCTCTATCCACTGCGCCATCTAGTCGCCCCTTGATTTATCTTTGGAATATATTATATACACACACACAGATGTGGCCTGGCAGTGCTCTATGTAAAGGGTTTGGGGAGGGAGAGAAAGGGGAAACTTGATACATACATGTATGTTGTAATATGGTTTCCTTCTGAATTATGTTTTGATCTTGTTGATTATAACCATGAAACCCTAGATGGAGAGTGGCAAGGGGCCTTAGAGATCACCTACTCTAATTCCTTCCTTTTAGAGAGGAGAAAAATAAATGTAGAGGTAAAAGGACATGCCCAAGATCATCCAGGTAGTAAGTGGCAGAGTCAAGATTTTAACTCGGGTCTTCTGCTTCCAAATGCAGTACACTGTCCCCTGAATCATGCAGCCTTTCTCATAATAGAGTGTTGTTGTTGTTGTTGTTATTCAGTCTTTTCAGCCATGTTTGACTCTTTGTGACCTCATTTGGGGTTTTCTAGGCAAAGATAATGAAGTTGTTTGCCATTTTTCTTTTCCGGCTCATTTTTACAGATGAGGAAACTGAGGCAGACAGAGGTTAAGTGACTTGCCCAAGGTCACATAGCTAGTTAAGTGTCTGAGGTGAGATTTGAACTCAGGTCTTCCTGACTCCAGGCCCATTGCTCTGTGCACTATGGCACCACCTACCCGCCCCTTAATAGTGTGCATCTCCTTAATAAGTACTGGTGAAACAAGAGGACCCACCAAAACCTTACAAATAGGGATCATTTTAATAATGTTTACTGAATTGAATTTAAAAGCCTATAACATGATAATGGCATTCTCTCCTGATATTTAAAACCAGGCTACAGATAACTCACAATGTGGATGTCATACAGTGTGATGTGGTGGAAAGGTGGACTGGATTCAAATTTAGGTCAGAGGGCCTAGTTTTGAATCTCAGCTCATCTACCTACTGGCTGTGTGACATTGGACAAGACCAGGGGTGAGGAACCTGCAGGCTTGAGGCCACATGTGGCCCTCTAGGTTCTCAATCCAATCAGTCAAAGGGCTGCACTTGAGAGCCTAGAGGTCCCCAAGTGGCCTGGAGGCCGCAGGTTCCCTGCCCCTGGACAAGACTCTTAACCTCTCTAGGCTTCAATTTCCTTAACTTCAAAATAAGAGAGAGATTGAAGATCAGAGGGAATGTGGGAATGATTGTGGAGGCAATGTGTAGGAGAGGAAAGGATGGGATGGGTTCAAGGTATTTCCCTTGGCAAGAAGAGGGCCCCTCTTCATGAGAAACAGGGTGAAGACATCGGAGTAATCTGAGATGAGGAAGAAGGAAGAAGAAGGGTTCTTCTACCAGTGGTCTCAATTTTTCTCAGTGAAGGATGAAGTCCTCAGTTAAGAGAGTGGAGGGATGGGATGCCATGGGAAATTTGAGGAGGGATGAAAAAGTGTGGAATAGCTGCTGTGCTAAGCAGAATGTCAAACTGATTAGGAAGGTATCAAAGGATGGACTGCCTTGCTGCAGTGAGGGTCCTCTTTGAGATTATAAATAAATTTGTAGTGAACTTAGCAAGGTTTCATGATTTTCTCCAGCTTCATTCAGCAGTGAATAGAAGTGGGGAAGAAAGATGGTAGGCGCAGGACAAAATTGGGGCTTAGCAAGATGTTATTGAAGATAGGACAGAGGGGCAAAGGACTCACATGTAGATACAATTGGTCAAGATAGGGAGGGAGGGAGAGGGAAAAGAGAGGGAGAGAGTGTAAGCCAGTGAGGGGTGATTTTCTAGGAAAGAACTGTGGGATAGAAGGATTGGAGATCATCGGGAAAATGAAGAAAAGAGTTAGAGGCTTTAAGGCAGAGGAAAAGGTGGATGCTAAAAGATTAGGATCAGATTAAGGAATTTCAGAGTTCATGAAAATGTAAGTTAAACATTTATGGATGATGGAAAGATCAGTGGGATGACCATTTTTGTGTTTAGCTGAGGTGGAGTGGAGGAAGGTCAGGAAAATTCAGTGAACTGGGTAACTGGAAAATCTGGATATTAGAGGGAGCATTGATTTTTATATATATATATATATATATATATATATATATATATATATATGTGTGTGTGTGTGTGTGTGTGTGTGTATGTATGTATGTATATTCAATAATATATATGTGTATATTCAAGCAAGAATTGGGGTGGAGAAGACTGAGGCAGATACTAAACTCATTGAGGAAGAAAGGGAACGGTCTGTGGGTTGATAGATAACCAGTAGGGTCTGGATTGGATCATACATTTGAATAGCTTCCCTTCCCTCCCAACAGAAGAGGTCAGCAAAATGAGGGATCTCAGCTACGTCCAACATAGAAGTGGGTATGAGTAGTATTGTGCCAATCTGTGCTTTCCCACTTCATCCCCCTCTGGACTATTTATGAAGCAGCTGGTGGGATCGGAGTGAAGCTTGAGATTAAGGCACCTTCTGCAGTTGGAGCTAAGGGTCAAAGTATGGCTTTTTTTGTTGAATTAGTGACATGGAAAAGGGTGGGATAACTGTAGGAAAGAATTTCAGAGATGGAAGAAGTTTCAGAGGTCAATCTCACACAACCAGTCATAACGATAATTCATGTCTGTATTGTAATTTAAGGATTACAAAGTGCTTCCCTTATAACAACTCTGTGAGGGAGGGAGTGAGTTTAAGCATTACCCATGGAATGGGATGGAAGGAACAAGAATTGAAGCCAAAATCCAAGCTCTTCTACTAACTACCTGTGAGACCTTGGGCAAGTCACTTCATCTCTCTAGACCTCAGTTGTAAAATGGAGGGGCTGGACTGGAAAAGCTCTGAGATCCCTTATAGCTCAAAATCAATGATCTTTATTTTACAGATGAGGAAACAGTCTCTCTTAGAGATCAAGTAACTTCCCCAAGATCATATGCTGAAGTTGTGTCTGATGCAGGGTTTGAAATCTGTCTCTGAGTCCTATGCTCCTTCCACCATGCCATGATTACCTAGACAGGATGTTCCTCCATAAGATCCCCAACAAGTGGTCACTCGTCCTCTGCTTCAAGACCTTCATTGAGGGGCAACTCACCATTCTGTAAGGTTGCCATTCTGCTTGTGGGTAGCTCTCATTGTAAACTTTCTCTTCCAACTGCCCTCACCCCTACCCCTTTCTTAGCAATTCACCCTCAGACTGGACAGGTATGGAGAGGAAAATACTCCTGTCTTCCAAATCATTTTAATGCAATTACTGATCAAAAAGCCATTGCCTGAATGAAGGCAATTAGGAAGTGTGGAGAACCAAAGCACTGTTTTTCTTTTTCTTTCTTTCTTTCTTTCTTTCTTTCTTTCTTTCTTTCTTTCTTTCTTTCTTTCTTTCTTTCTTTCTTTCTTTCTTTCTTTCTTTCTTTCTTTCTTTTCTCTCTCTCTTCTCTCTCTCTCTCTCTCTCTCTCTCTCTCTCTCTCTCTCTCTCTCTCTCTCTCTCTCTCTTCTCCCCCCCCCGCCCCGTGTACGCCCAGCATCTAGGATAGTGTCTGGTACTTAGTAAGGATAGTGTTCAGGATTGGACCTGAAATTTCCCTGGTATAGGGAACTCCCTGGTGAGGAAACTCTCTACCAGTGCCAGTTGATACCTTCTTTTCAACTGCCAGTCTTGGAAAATTGCCTGGAACATTGAGAGGTTAAGTGACTTGAGGTCACACCAGCTCAGCCAGGACTTGTCAGAGGCATTTTAGCATAGTGGCTCCATGGGCTGGCCTCAGCCAGGAAGGTCTGGCTTCAAGTGCTACTCTGACACTTAGTAAGCCATGCTCATTGGGTTTGAACTGTCTTTATCTCCACAGTTCCCAGAATGGAACCTTTAGGCTCTTGCAGACAGACAGAGCGAGGGTTGCAGTTCCCCTTGGCTCCCTAGGGAGAAGACAGGATGCCAAGGATCACCTGGTGAGCTTCAAGAAGATTTTGCTATTTTCCAGAATTCAGTCTTTGCACATTCATCTATGCTTAATTTGACTCCCTTTAGAAAATCTGCTTGGGTGGATGCGAAACATTATCTGAGCAACCACTCAAGATTCTGTTAACTGTGTCTGTCCTGGGCATCATGTTCTCCTAATGGGATAGCAGGTTATAGAATATGATGCCAGGCTTAGTGTTAGCACAAAGAAACCAGGCTTATCCTAAAAGAAGTCTGACTATAGGCAAGAATTTGAGGAGCTGACTTTTCAGAGTGAGCTAGAGATTCCTTGGGACAATCTTGGGTCTGGAGATGTAGATAGAGGGCCAGGGTCAGAGGATGCTAAATGAACAGGAAAAAAGCATATCTATCTATCCACATATACGTACATATATGTATTTATATATATACATATACATATATATGTATATGTATATATATAAATACATATATATATATACATATACATATATATGTAAAATCTATCTATCTAGGTGTGTGTGTGTGTGTGAGAGAGAGAAAAAGAGAGAGGGAGAACTCAGTAAATATGTATTCAATGAAGCCAGTTGAATTCAGGAACCAAAATAACTACAATAAAATAATAATTAGGGGCTTTAATTACAAAGCTAGCATAAAAAACAGTGTGCTAATGACAGAGCTGGACTAAAGTCCTTCCTCCACTACCTGTGACCTTGGGCAGGCCACCACCCCTCTCTCCTTGCCTTAGTTTCTCCCTGTGCAACACGAAGACACTGGGATAGATGCCGAGGGCTAGGGGTGCATATGTGCACAGCTGGCACAGCTCCCAGAATCTCAGAGCCAGGAGAAACCTTGAAGGGCATCTGTTCCAACTCACAGCTGATTAAGAACTCCACCTTACCCGACAAGTAACTGGTCATCCAGCCTAGGCCTGAAGACTCCAGAGAGGTGGCCCATTCCGCTTCCTGGTGACCACACTGTTTGGGAGTTTTTCCTTCCATGAAGCCTCTGTAACTTCCACTTCCACTTCCAGCCCTCCTCCCCCGTTGCTCCTAGTTCTCTCCTCCAAAGCTAAGGAGGACAGTCTAATCCTTCTTCCATGTGACAGCCCTTTAAATACTCGATGACAGCTATCATGTTCCCATGAGTCCTCTTCTCTAGGCTAAATATCATCAATTCCTTGATTCCATTCTTGAATGGTGTGGTCTCAGGGCCCTTCATTATCTTGGTCACCCTCATCTGGGAGCCCTCCAGTTCAACAATGTCCTTCCTAAAATGCAGTAATCAGAACTGAATATGTTTCTTCCTTCTTTCCCTAGGGCTGGATAAAAGATAGAGGGGAAATGTAGTAGCTGGGACTGAGTGCTTACACATTTGATCTGGTATCTTGACCTAGGGATGAGCCAAAGTAGTTTAGGGCTGAGGGCAGTGGGGAGGGGGAGGGAGTATGGGGGTGGGGTGGGGAGGACAGAATGTGGTGGCATATTCCCTGGCTTTTGACTTTGAGAGGCAAGGGTCTGCTACTTCAAAAGCAGTTTTTGTTTTTGACAAGGCCAGGGATGTCTGAAAGCAGTTCTGGAACAGATAGTGAGGGGAATGAAGAGAGAGGTGGCCTACATCATCTGCTTTTTCCCAGGGTTGGCTGCCTACCTCCCCTCCTTTGTGGGGAAAAAATGAGAGTATTGATCAGAGCTGCTAAATGTTCACAGGAAAACGCTGGGGAATCGATGAGGTAGCAGCAAGCACAGTCTGAGATAATACTATCTCATCAAACAGACTAGGAAGAAGCAGGGCTTCAGGGACTGTCAGATGTGCTACGGCTGAAAACCCCAGTGGAGGCTGGCTGGCCAGCAGTTCACTCCATATCAGAGCAGCCACCCCTGCGCTGTCTTTTTCTTTCCTTCCGTCTTCCACTCTTCTTCATCCTCTTTCTCTGACTCTCCAACTGAAATGCTGATTCTGATTTAGGTCCAAGGGTTTGACTTTTTGGACACATTTCTTCCAGGTTAATCTGTCTAAAATACCTATAATGGTTAGGGATTGATCAATCCCATGGATTTATCCAAACTCTTCTTTAACCTGAAAATTCAACATAAATTTAATTTTAAAAAAATTTGTTAAACACCAACTTAATGAAGTCACAGAGACAGGGACTGTGCTGGGCACTAGGTATACAAAGACAAAAAGGAAATGGTCCCTGCCTCAAGGAGATTACATCTTACTGGAGAGATACAATATGTACACAGATCAATCTTAGTACAAGTAAAATGGGGGAGGGAGAAGGTCCTCACAACCAAGGGAGTGGGGTGGCCCTTGATCTGAGCCTTGAAGGAAAAAAAGGATTCCGAGAGATAGAGATGAAGGAGTGCATTCCAGGCATGGAGAGTGACTTGTGTGAATGGAGGCAATCAAGTTCAGGCAACAGCAACAATATCAGTAACATCTCTTGGGGTTTCCCAAATATTAATGCTACAAAACCATAGCGAAGTGTAAGGCAAGCTGTATCCAGTGCTGAGTGCTACAGAAGACAACTCGGCTTAACTTCATTCAAAACTGATGAAGCACCTACTATGTGCAAGGTCATGTGCTTCCCATTGGCTTCGGACTCAGAGGACTTGAATTTGAATCCTGGCTCTCTTAACACCACCTGTGTGAGTCTGGGCAAGCTATTTCCCCCTCTCTGGCCCTCAGTTTTTCCTGGCTTAAAGTAAGAATGAGTTCCTAAGTGTCCTCTTTGGGACTCTGCTCTGGGGTTGCCCTGTCTTGACTGAAGAGTGAAAGAAAAACCACTCTCTTTGGCCACTTCTAGACCTCGTTTCCCATCCCAGTCAGCCATCCACCAGGACATCTGTGCTTAGCTAGCCTAGGCATCTGCCTTGTCACAGTGTACACCTCCGCCTCTCCCCCCACCCCCCACCCACCTCTTACTCTGGTAAAAACGATCAAATCAATATTATCGTGGCTGCTGTACAGCAGGTATCAATTTGATCCCACTCATGATCCCTGTGACTTCTTGTTGTAACTGCTTAGACTGCAACTCCGTTTAACTCGGCCCATACCCTCCTATATGCATCTCCATATGCAGTCTCTATGAGAAAGTAAGCCCCTTGAGGGCAGGGACCGTTGCACATTTGTATTTCTATTCCCAAGACTTGACCCAGAGCAGACGTTCAGTGAATACTGTTTGATTGATTTAGGCCCCTTCAGTCTCTTATATCCTTAGAAAGGCTGGGGGTGGGGCGGGGCGGGGCGGAGAGAGAGTAACACAGAAAGGCTGATACAGAGAGAAAAAGACAGAAACCCAGAGACAGAGAGGAACACAGAGACAAAGCTAAGAGACAGAGAGAAAGACTTCAGGACAAGATGATCAAGGAAGGCTTCTAGGAAGAGGTAGGCCTTGAGCTGTATTTCAAAGGACGGGAAGGATTCAGAAAGAGATGGGCCGGGTGGGCAGGAGCCGGGTACCTGAGAGCGCGGCCCGGTAGGCGGAGGCTTCCCTGGAGGTGGATGAATCGCGAGAGACTCAGTACACCAGGCTCACACTAAGCCACTCCCCGCCCCGTCCCCTTCCACGCTGCCGCTTTCTTGTTTTTTAAAAGTTAAAGTTTAGTTGACTATCATCCATTACAGCAATTAGTACATTACGTCTAATTATGCAATTAGTGTAAAAACGTGCGTTCACAGAATTAGAATGGAGGAAATTACCGCTGTAAAGCCCGTGTCATAAAAATGCTTAATCTCTTTTTTAAAAACACAAACCCTCAGGGAAACAATAGGGCAGGCTGGGAACGCCCAGCCTCCCACCCGCTGGCTCCCTCGGGCTGTCTTCTCCCACAGCCTTTCAGCTGTCAGGCTGCCCTCTCTCCAAGGTGCTGCCGCCGCCGCCCTGGCTTCCCAGCCGGCTCCGACCCGGTGCCCCAAGCAAATCTCAATCAGCACTGCCAATTCCCGGGCGGGTCGGTCTGCCTTTCTTCAAAACAGATGTGAATTTTCAAGCTGACTTTAAAACAATGGAAATTCTACACCCTGCATTCATTTCGTCCAATGACAGAGCAAGAGCCAAAACTTTAACCACTGTTAAATAGTGTTAAATCAGGGTGGGGAGGACTGTAAGAAATTTGTTTTGCTTGGTCCCAGAGGGCAGGAGGAGGGACATGGGGTTGGGGTGGGGTGTCAGAGAGGCAGATGTTGCTTGGCTAGATAAGTCTGAATCAGTAAAACTGTCCCAAAGTACAAAGGATTGTTTTACTTGGTAGTGAGCTCTCCATCAATGGAGGTCTTCAAGGCTGGCCAACCACTGGGACATTGGGGATATTGGGGGATATTGTTGGGGATATTGTAACAAGGATTCCAGCTCAGGTACCAGAGAGACTAGATGAGGCTCCTTCTGGTACGAAGGTTCTGAACCTTAAAGAAAAAAAAATGAGGCAGGCCTACGATGGAAGGGCCTGGTAAGGACTGGTGTTAAGTAAGGCTGGCTGAGGGAGGTGAAGGAAAAAGAATTAGTGTCCCGTGATTTAGCCTAGTACAACTGTAGTCCTAGGTCCAACAAGTCTGACCCCAGGACAAGGGTCAGACTATGAGAGAGGCCAAAGTGGGACAGAAATGTTACTGGCTTTTTGCTTTCCCAGACAAACAGGCATCTGTGTGTACAAGAGGGATGCAGTCTGGGAGTGACCTCTCCTTTCTTCCACAAGCAGTGCTGCTGGCTCTGAGCATCCACAGTGCTGCCACCTGGCCCTGGATGACCACAGGTATCATCAGCAAGCTCTTGGACTGAATTTTTCCAATTGGTGAAACCTCCAGGTTGAGGAAGATAACCATTCTACATTTCTCCTACCCTTCTCTCCCCCTTTCCCCTTACATGTACTCTCCACTCCAGCCTGGCAAATGACATCACTACATACAGCATATGTCAGTTTCTTTTCCATGATTGTTTGTTGACTTGGGCCTTTCCCCACTGCTTGGTCCCAGAGGGCAGGAGGAGTACTGTGTGTAGTGATGCGATACCACAGGTCGGGCACAAATAGTCCATGGGAACATCTGAGGTGGATTCTCTAAATTTGTGCATCTCAAATTTCTTTTGAGCTACTTCAATTCTGCTTTGCTCATAGAGCACAGCACCTTCTCTGATGAGGGCATGGCATGCTGAGTGGTCCTGTGCCAGTGTCTCCCACGTCACAAAATCAATTCCAAAGTTTTTCAGAGAGACCTTGAGAGTGTCCTTGTATTGCTGCTTCTGACTACCATGTGAGCACTTGCCTTGTGTGAGTTCTCCATGAAAACAGTCTATATATACTCCATAAAATAGACCATAAAAGACAATTTTACAGAAGCAGTTAAGAGACATGTACACAGAATAGTACAAGGTAGGGTGTGATAGGGCAAAGGAGACATAGAAAGTGGTCTAGAAAGATCCAGGAGAGTGAGAGATACTTTGAGCAAGAGATGAGGGAAGGCTTCATGGAGAGAACACCACCTGAGCTAGACCTTGAAAGCAGATAAGAATTCTGAAAGGCCTAGGTGAGGAAAGAATACATTCTAGTAAAGAGGGCTAGCCTATGCTGATATCCAGAGGTGGAGGATGATGTTTGGAGTTTGGGGTGAAGATGGAGCTAAGAGTTTGTGAAGGGGAGCAGCTTAAAATAAGACTGAAAAGATTGGTTGGAGCTAGATTGTGAAAGTCCTAAAATGCCAGGCTGAGGAGTTCCTATTTATTTTGGTGGCAATAGGGAGCCACTGAGAGTTTTTGAGCAGAGGTAGATAACATGGTCAGACACAAGTCTTAGGAGGAGGATTTTAGTAGCTATGTAAAGGACTGGGAAGATAGCACTTACATAGGGAGATGTGAAGTTGGGGAACAGCACAGAAAATAGAAGGTTAGCTCACAAGGGTGACTTTGAAGGGAGCAGTTTCAGTAAAATTGTAGAATCAGAAACAAGAGGACAGGACACTGAGAAGGGAAAGGCAGGTAAGGAAGCCAAGGCAAGAAGTTCAGACAACGTTGTTTAAGGGTTTGGCTATGAAAGAGGAAAAAAAAAGAGCTGTAGGATGATAACGTGAGGGGACAGCAGGGACAAGCAAAGGCTTTCTCTTCTTTCTTTCTTTCTAAAGCATGAGAGAAATTAGGGCATGTTTGTAGGCAGCAGGGAAGGATCCAGTAGATAAGAGATTTAAGACTGAAAGAGAAGGAATAAAGTAAGAGGCAGACTCCCAGAGGAGAAGAAAGGATATGTGATCAAGGGGCCAAGTAGAAGGGTTGGCCTTGACAAGGAGAAGAGTCATCTATTACTCAGAGACAGAAGCAAAGGATAAGAGAATGGGGGATGATGGAGAGGTGTGGAATAGGGCAGAGGAAGGAGCTTATGGAGAATTTCTTTGATTTTTCCTCCCCAGTAAACCATGGTGGTCTGGAAGATTTTAGGTGAGAAGAGCAAGTCTGGATCATTCTTCTATAACATTGCTATCTACCTTGTCAAGTCTTTTTTCACTTTCTGGATCTCAGTTTCTGCTTCTATAAAATGAGACAACTGAACTAGACCAATATTTCCCAACTTAAACTATATTTCAAAGCCAGTAAGCAGCAAAAATCTTTGCCATTGGCCTGTTGCCCTCCATCAGGTTCTCCCTAGGAACTGGGAGCCAGGGAGGAGAAAAGGGGAAAAAGAGTCACATCATGTGTGTGTGTGTGTGTGTGTGTGTGTGTGTGTGTGGTTGCTGTTGTTAAAACCTATAACTTATGCTCCAGTAGTAAAACTAAGAAAAAACCCCTTCAAATTTCTATACACAATTGCCCAAAGTTTAGGCAACAGGGAAGAAGAACCAGAGATCCCAATGAAATGAGGCAAAATTGACCCAATAGAATGTGGCTTTGGATGGCTATAGATTTTTAAAAGAAACAGGATAGGTAAAAGGGGGAGTGTGGTAGCATTTTGTATTAAAGTATACTCATATGAGGAAAACTAGGAGCCAAAGGGGAAAACATGAAGAATATTTGGGTGAAGATTGAGAGGGAGAAAATGAAAACAGAAGTGATTTTGTTATTGGAGAATATTGCAGATTACATGGATCAAAAGAAGAAATTGCTAAGTTCATGAACCAGCACAAACCCGGCACAGTGGCATGCTAGAGTAGTGAGGGGAGATTTCAATTATCCAGACATTTATGACACTTCTCTCAATCCAAAGGAGAGTAGCTAATAGGAGCTTGACCTCATGTGATCCTACAAAAGGTCAAATGACCAACAAGGAGGAAAGTCTACTTTGGACTTGATTCTCACTTACAAGAAGAAACTAGTTTCTGGGTCAAAAATGATAGGAACCTTGGGGCAGGGGGGAAGTGACCATTTCCTTTTAGATTTTTATGACAAAGGAGAGAAAATCCAGGTATAGTCTGACAGTGAGTCGGTTAGTCAATAAACATTAATGAAGCACCTACTGTTTGCCAGGCACTGTGCTAAATGTTAGGGATACAAAAAGAGGCAAAAGACAGTGCCCTCAAGGAATTTACAATCAAATGGGGGAGGAAACAAATATGTACAAATAAACTATAAATAGTATAAACATAAAATTATATTTATTATGAATTATATTGTAATATGATTATTATATATTATATACAGATTATATATTATAAAATATAGATAGTATAAATAGGAAATAAATGTCAGAGGGAAGACACTAGAATTAAGAGGGGTTGGGAAACACTTCCTGCAGAAGATGGGATTTTAGTTGGGACTTAAAGGAAGCCAGAGAAATCTGGAGGTGAAGATGAGGAGGGAGACCATTCCAGGCATTGGGGGGCCTGGGGCTGAGAGATGGAGTGTTTTATTTGTGGAGCAGCCAGGAGGCCAGGGTCTCTGGATGGAAGAGTACGTATTAGGGAGTAAGGTGTAAGAAGACTGGAAAGGTAGGGGGAAGCTAGGTTTTAAAAGTCTTTGAACACCAAGCAGAGGATTTTGTATACGATCCTACAGGTACCAGATTTTAGGAAAGCAGATTTCAAATGGTTCAGAGAAAGGACAGTAGGATTCCTGGACTAAAAATGTACCGAGGAACTCAGCTGCAGAGATGGGATACTTTCCAAAATGAAATTCTAAAGACTGAAAAGGAAATAATCCCAACGAGGAGGAAAAATAGGTGTTGTCAGAAGTGACTGATGTGGATGCTCAGAGTACTCCCCAACCAACTTACATTTAAAAAAGATAAGGTACAGTCTTGTAAAAATAGTGTCAGGAGCGCTGGAGCTCAGAATGAGCTGAGGGTGTCAGGCAGAGCTAAGGACGACAGAAAGGGCCTTTTCTAGCTAGGCTGGGCAAAAGAGAAAGATCAAAGAGAGGATAAGACCACTTTTTTAGGGTGGATGAGATGATAATGACCAAACAAAGGAAGGCGACAGAGCTGTTCCCCTCTTACTTTGCTTGTGTTTCCTCCGCTGTGGTGAATAACCATTGCATTGGAAGTGACAGAAAAAAATGACTAACGGGGAGTTGATGCCCATGATAAGTAAGAAGACAGTAAGAAGGCCCTTCATTGTCCTTGATGATTGTTCAGCCACTTTCAGGAATGGTATTGCAGCCCTAGACAAAGGTAAATGTTGTGATTTTCAAAAAGGGGAAGTGCAAACTAAAGGCCAGTAAGTCTGACTTGCATTAGTGAGACACTTCTAGGATGGAAGGGGAGGTTATCATGAACAATCATTAAAGGGATGGTTAATGAACACATTGAAGAGGAAGAACCAGCATGGCTTCCTCAAATATGGGTCATGGCCAACTATCCTCATTTACCTTTTTTGACAGGGATAATAAACTTATAGGGCCTCTAGGTGGCGCCATAGTGCATAGAGTGCCAGGCCTGGAGTCAGGAAGACTCGTCTTCCTGAGTTCAAATCTGGGCTCAGACACCTACTAGCTGTGCAAACCTGGGCACGTCACTTAACCCCGTTTGCCTCGGTTTTCTCATCTGTAAAATGAGCTGGAGAAGGAAATGGCAAACCACACCAGTATCTTTGCCAAGGGAACTCCAAAAGAGATCAAAAGGAGTTGGATAGGACTGAAACAATCCAACAATAACAATTAGAGGCCACATGTGGCATTCTAGGTCCTCAAGCATGGCCCTTTAACTGAATCCAAACTTCACAGAACAAATCCCCTTAATAAAAGGATTTGTTCAGTAAAACTTGGACTCAGTCAAAAGGCCACATCCAAGGATCTAGAAAGCCACACGTGGCCTGGAGGCTGCAGGTTCCCCACCCCTGGATTAAGGGAATGGAACAGATATAGTTTATTTGACTTTGGCAAAGCATTTGCATGGATATCTCATAAGGTTATTGTGGGAAAAACAGGGAGCTTTAAACCAGATGATCATACGATTAAATGGACCCAGAGCTGGTTGAATGGCTAGATTCATGGAGTTACTGATGAGCAAGGCCAGTTGGGTGGTTTGGAGGTGTGTAGCAGAGTGCCCTAGAGATCTGCACTTGGTCCTACATTTTTGTCAATCACTTGGACAATTTTGAATGCATGCTCATCACATTTGCAGGTGGCCCAAAGTTGGGAGGGAAGCTGGCACACTGGATAATAGAGATAGGATCCCAGTAGACACTGATAGACTAGAAAACTGGGTCTCCTCAACTAACAACATTTAATAGGAAACATGGCAGTAGGCATATATTCCAAGGAGAGCAAAGACAGAAGGAGAGATCCCACATACACACCTGCACAAAGTCAGAGCAGCATTTTTTTTGGCAGCAAAGAACTGTAAGTAAAGTCATATCAGATCTAGAACTGGAAGAGATTCTAGAGTAGGGGTAGGGAACTTGTAGCCTTGAGGCCACATGTGGCCCTCTAGGTCCTCAAGTGTGGCCCTTTGACTGAATCCAAACTTCACAGAATAAATCCCTTTGATAAAAAGATTTGTTTTATAAAACTTGGACTCGGTCAAAAGGCTGCACCCAAGGATCTAAAAGGCCACATGTGGCCTCAGGGCCACAGGTTCCCCACCCCTGCAGAGGCCATGCAGGCCAATCCTCTCATTTTTTTTTTTTTGCTTTCAAGATACTCATTTTATTTTTTTAAAAGTAAATTTCTATCACTATCTTTTGTTTTTACATCACCTACATTTCCCACTATATCCCTTTCCCCCCATACCCTCCCAGAAAGGAAACCTTTTTAAGGCAGTTGAAAAGAAAAGTCAATTAAACTAACCAACATATTGAAAAATTCTGACATTATATGATCTCTAGTCCACACTCCTCCATATGTGCAAAGAGAGAAGGGGAAGTGTCTTCTATCTCTTCTTTAGGGTCAAACTTCATCATCATTTCACAGCATTCAGGGTTCTTTTGGTTCTTGTCATAGACCTTTTCCTTGACACTGCTTTACCCATTGTGTATATTATTTCCTACCAACCTACTCTACTTATAATTGAGAAAATTGAGGTCCAGGGAAGTTGCCCAAGGTCACATAGTTGGCAAAGGTGGGATTCTAAGCCAGGCCCTTTGACTCTAGAGTCAATCCTCAAATGGCATCTCTCAACATAAGGAAATATTAAAACAAGGAAAGAAACAAGGAGTATGAAGGATTCAGAAAAGCCTGGGAAGACGTATAAATTGATGAAAAAGTCAGCAATCAGAATGGGGAAGCATCATGCAAAATGGTTACAATGTAAATGGAAAGGACAATAACAACAATAAAAAAAAAACCCTGAAGTTGAATGTTTTGTAATTAGAATGAGCAATTTTAGCTCTGGAGAAAGAGTGGAAAAAATGCACCTCCCTGTCCTCTTTGAAGAAGCATGGGACTATGGGTATGAAAATGGAAGATACTGTCACATATGCTAGCTGTGTTGGTTGGTTTTCCTGAATTACTTTTTTTTCCCTCCTTTTTAATCTTTGATACAAGGGAGGGCTTGGTGGGTATGAGGAGGCTATATGAAACAAGGTGTTAGAAAAACAAAAGTAATAGAATTAAGATTACAAAAAGAAATTCAATAGGGATAAATTTCAGGCCTTATACTTGGGTTCAAAAAATCAATTTCATAAGTACAATCTAGGGGAGACAATTGGTGAACTCAATTTATCTGAAAAAGATTTGGAGGTTAATGTAATTCAGCGGCGTGATACAGCAACCATTTTCTTGGGGTGCATTAAGAGAAGTAGAGCTTCCAGGAATAAGAAGTTGAGAGAAACCTTGAACTCTGCTCTGGCCCAGCTACCTCTCTAGTATTATAGCTTAGGAAGGACATTGATGAAACTGCCTAGGCCTCAGTATCCTTATTTGTAAAATAGGGTTGCAAATATTTATATTTTTTAATTCAAAGTTTTGTTGTAAGGAATACATTAAAGCACCATATAAATGAAAGCTATTATTATCTCTAAGTTCCCTTCCAACTCTGACATTCTACATTCCAAATGCTAAGGTCCCCCATAGCTCTGCCATTCTATGACTCCATAGTTGTAAATACCACTGGGTAGTTGTTCAGAATCTGCATTTCTAAAAGCCTTTGGAAATCCAACTAGTTTGGGAATTGTAGTCCTCAAATCTTCATTTCACCCAAGGGAGGTAAGAGGGTATTCAATATCCTTGATTCCTGTTATACTCATATACCCAAGAGACACCTTTAGAAGCAAAACTTTTCTTATCACCTTTGATAAAGACCAAGGAGGTGGTCAACAAGTCAGTTAATAAGCATTTATTAAGCACCTACTATGTTCCAGGTCGTGCCTTACACAAAATTGTTCTCTGACCCCCCACCCCCCAAATGTGGCAAAGTATCCTGTGGGCAAGGGCCACTCAATACATTTTAGCAGTAGGGATGGGATCAGGGCACAAGTAGAAAGGAAGGCAGGGATATTTGGTGGGATTCTGCTTTCTACCTGGGCCTTCCTTTCATCTCTTCCATCCAGTGTGGAGAGGAAGGGATCTGAAGATTCCAGGCTACAATGTTGTTTTATGGGTAGTACATAATATGTACGATATCAAGAATTCCAGATTGGGAGTCACAGGACTTCAGTTTAACCTTGGGCTTTGCCACTTACTATTCACGTCACCTTGAGTGAGTCACTTTCCCCTTTAGGGCTCAGTTTCTCCATCTATAAAATTAAGAGGGTGAACTAGAGGATCTCTGAAGTTGTTTCCAGCTCTAAATTATATCCTCCTGTGATGGCGAGGCGATATCTAAATACATGAACGTTAAAAATTGTTATTAGAATTGCGTATTTTGGGGAGCTTAGAGGCAACCATGGGGCCCAAAGCATAGCATAGAATTTTGCTGTCCCCCTTGTACTCAAGATCAAGATGGGAAGGAAAAAAGCAAAATCTCTCATCCTACTCTCTTCATTGAAGAAACTGCAATGGAATGGAAGCAGGGCCCAGAGGAGCCAGCTGGAATGTGGGAGTGTGAGCAAACAAACCCTCCCTCTCTCCTCCCTCCTCCCCAGCTTTGCCTGCTTTTGTTTTCTCTCCTTTCTGAGAAACATATTGTTTGTTCCTGCCTTCCCTTCTCCCTCTCACCTCCCCCCTCCCCTAGCAGCGTCTCCGTCTTTGAGTCTTGGCCTCTGATTCTACTGTTCCCCCCTTTTGGTCTCTGGATCACTGCTCCTGCTTTCTCTCTCACTCTCCTGGGGAAGAATCCACTCCCACAGGCATTTACTTAGGCATTCATCAGGTACAAGGCACAGTGTTAGGCACACAGAGCCCCCTGGAAATTGTGTTTCTCTCCATTTTCCCATTTTCCTCCATCTTATTTGCCCTATCTTCTAAAACCTGACCTGTCTCTACCAGTGCTCCCACTAGAGGTTGAATACTTCTCTACCTGTAAACTTCCCTGTGCTTGGAATCATTCCACCTTTTTCTATTGCTGTAGGCTGTACTGGCTACAAAGTACAACAGCCTTAGGGAAGGTGGGCCCAGTTAAGATGGACAATGCAAGTATTAATTATCCTCATTTTCCAATGAGAAAACAGAGATTGATCAAAAAGCAAAGTTCCCTGCTAGAATGCATGGCTAGAAAGAGTTAGAGCAGGACAGCCAGATGGTATAGTGGATAGAACATCAGCCCTGGATTCAGGAGGATCTGAGTTCAAATCCAGCCTCAGACACATAATACTTCCTAGCTGTGTGATCCCGGGCAAGTCACTTAACTCCATTGCCTAACTGAAAAAAAAAAAAGCTAGAGCCAGTCTCTAACTCAGCAGTTCTCACATTTTTTAGTCTTTGAGTCCTGTAACACTTAAAAATTCTTGAAGACTCCCTCAAAGAGCTTTTGTTTATGTAGGTTAATCGGTATTTAGAATATTAAAAAGGAAAACAATTTAGTATTGTTATAAAGATAGTTTTGATCTTGTGGACCCCCTGAAAGGGTCTTGGAGACCAGCAGGACCACACTTTGAGGCCTGCTGCTCAAAATCCCATCTCTCCTAACTCCAGGATTAGGCCTCTTTATACTACACCAGGCTTTATGCAAGGACTCCCTTTTTCTCCTACAGAAACACTTCCTTGCCAGCTTCCCCATCCTTAACCCCAGCTATTTCCCCCAGGACCTCACAAAGTTTCTAGCTCTCTCATCACCATCTTTAATGCAAATCACTCGGAGGCTGTTTCCACATCTATAAAATGAGAGGTTGCATTAGATGCACTGTAGGGGTCCTGCCAAAGCAAAAGCCAATGTTCCTGTGTACTTAAAATGAAATATTGTTTATTAAAGATATCTCTGTGTGTGTCTTATGCCTCTCTTAGATGGTAAGCTTCTGAAAGGCAAGGACCTTGTTTTAGCTATGCTTTGCATCTTTCCCAGACCTTAGCACAGGCTTCTGGATGTGGGTGGGTGTTTGATCAACACTGACTAGGCTTGGATGGAACTGAATGCCCAACAACCCAAAGTTCTAGATGGTCACACATGTGTAGAAGGGTCTGGCCTTCCTACAACAGCATCATAGGATTTTTAGACCTGAAAGTGGCCTTAAGAGATAATTTAGCCCAACTCTTTGATTTTACTGATGGGGAAACTGAGGCCCAAAGAGGTTAGAGTGGCTCACTCAAGGTCACTCAACAAGTAAGTGTCAAAATGGGGATTGATAACCAAGATTTGCCATTTCCAAAGCAAGTGCCCTCTGTGATGCCATGCTACCCACACCACCATCAAACACCTCTTTTTCAGGAAGCTCACTCAAATTAATTCCAACCTCCCCAATCCCCGTCATTACTCCTGTTGCTTCATATTATTACAACTCACCAGATACAACAGGGCCCAGATTTCTCTGTTCCTTCCTGGGGAGGGTATGGAAAGGGGTGGGAGAGGGAGAGGAAAGGAGGGAGAGAAATTTAAAAAGGAAAAAGAGGAAGGGTAAAGGAGGATGGAGGAGGGAGAAGGAGAGGAGGGGCCAGGAAAGGATGGGAAGAATTGAAGAGAGAAGAGGTCAAGGAAGGAAAGGGAGGAAGAGGAATGGAGGAGAAGGAAGTGAATGAAGAGGGTGGGGAGGGAGTAAAACACAAAGCAGTACAATGTGCCTATAACTTCATGAGGTGTTGGGGAGGGGGTGGCATTTTTAATCATTTAACAGCTTTAGTTCCTATCAAGACTTCATACAAAAGGATTTTCCAGCATGTATACAATCTGGCACAAATTAACTGGTCAAAAATACATTGATATAAGGGGGTGGTGTTCCAGTCTGGGACACCTCTCTAAAGGGCATGTTACCATCCAAAATAGGGTGAGGGAATGCAGAAGGCTTAAGCCTGCTGGAGACTTATTGTGTGGCTCTGGGAAAGCCTCCTCCCCTCTGTGCAGGCAGTAGGACCTATTAATCTAGTTAGGCCTCAGTTTCCTCATCTGTAAAATGAAGAGATAAGACTAGATGATGCTAATAATCACAATCACAGCTCACATTTCTGTATTAATTTAAGGTTTATAAAGTGCTCTCACCAAGAGTATTATTATTACAATTGAGATAATCAACAAAGTCTCCTCCAGCTCTGCCATTCTTTCTGAGTCTCAAATTCCATTTCTCCCTCCCCTCACTCCCCATCTCAGCAGTGGGAGCCCAAATCTGAGCCACCTCTCCCTACCCCAACTCTCTTAGAAACAGATGCCAAGTGGTGCCAGAGGGACTTCATGGGGATGGGCTGGACAGAGAGCTGGCATATGCTGGTCAAGCTACCCAATTTAGCCTCAGTCTGCAGATATTTCCTGGGAACCTGAAGGAGCCAAGAAAGCTGCCTCTTGTCCCTAGAGTCCTATGAATAATAACTGACACAGCACTTTAAAGCTTGTGAAAGTCTTTACGTACATTACCTCATTCTAGTTTTACAATAATCCCGGCACTTTAGGTGCCTTTATCTCCATTTTACAGAGGCTCAGAGAGGGGTTGTAGGATCCTAGATTGGCACACAGTGGTCACTTAATAAATGCTTATTGTCTGACTGGAGCTGCAGAGAAATTTGTAGGTCACTGAATCTAACCCTCTCCTTTTACAGATGGGGAAACTGAGGCCCAGAGAGAGGACCTGACTTGCCCAAAGACCCACAGATAGTAGAGCCAGGATACGTGCCTGGATTCTCTGGCATCACCCTGTGCTGATTCCACTACACCACACAGAAGCATGACTTGGCCATGGTTAGACTAGGAAATCTTCCTGACTCCAATTCTAGCATGAGATCCGGGATGTCACATTATGTCAGTTTGGTATGAGAACACTGGCAAGTACACTTGATCCCAATTGGTTCTCAGATCCCGCTATACCTGGCTCTGATGGGAGCCTGAGAAGCAGTTTGGGGCAAGCCAAGGTCACTCTTCCTGATGCCTTGTTAACAGGTCCGGAATGCTGGGGGCGATGATAATAATAATGATCAATTGTATTTGTGTAAAAGTACAGGCTGTGGAGGCAGAAGGCTTCAGCTTGAAGCCTACATTTACTATTTAGGTGACCTTGAGGTAATGGTTTAACCTCCACGGACTTTTTCTTTGACAATGAAAGAAGGAGCTCAGAGTGGACAGCCTCTGAAATCTCTTGCAGTGCTAGCTCTAGGAGACCTTCCACCTCTTCTGTAGTTGTCCTTTATTTTCAGATTTAGTACTTTGTCTCTTTCCCCACCCTATTACAATGTAAGCTCTGTAAATGAAGGTGGGGACTCTCTTTTTGCTTTGTCTTTATCCCCAGTACTTAATACAATGCCTAACACTTAAATATGTGTTGATTAATTTATATTCTCATTTCATTTCTCAAAACTTCCACAGACAGTCCAAGCATGATAAGCCCCATTTTAAAGATGAGGAGACTGAGGCTCAGAGAGGTTAAATGAACTGCCTAGGTCACTTGACTGGAAAGTAGCTAAGACACTCATAACCAGTTCTTTTAAGTTTGTCGCTGAGTTGTTTCAGTAGTGTCTGACTCTCTGTGACCCCCATTTAGGGTTTTCTTGGCTAAGATACTGAGTGGTTCGCCATTTCCTTCTCCAGCTCATTTTTGTAGATGAGGAACTGAGGCAAACAGGGTTAGTGTCTGAGGTCAAATTTGAACTCAGGTCCTCATGACTCCAGGCCTGGCACTCTATTCACTGTGCCTCCTAGCTGCCTTCTTTTAAGTTAGAACTCTGAAAAATCTGCTTGAGAAGTGATCACTGAACCTGTGGGAACTGATGAGATCATCAGGTGAACTTATGCAAATCTGCCTATTTATTTTATTTTCTAGCTCACATGGTGCCATCTTTTCCATAGGAAATGCAGTACAGACTCTTTCAAATGCTTTGTGAAAGTCTACTGTAGGTTATCTATAGGTATAAGCATTTCCTAGATCTACCAAGTGTCTAGTAACCCTTTAAAAAAGGAAAAAATAGCATGACCTGTTCTTGATAAAGTCATCTTGGTTCTTGTGCTTGTAAGCACCCTTTCCATTTCTACATGTCTGTGAACCCCTTCTTCTTTATTTTAAAGACAAGTATTATGTATCTGAGGCATCTCTGCCACAAGCATTGTAAGAGATCAGTCTATTTTTCACTATTTGATACAAAAGAATTTAGAGTCCCATGCAATTTTCCATTCCCCATACAGAGAGGGATAGTCTAAGTGGCTGCTGTGGTCCCTATGGGCTTGAGTCTTGGGCCAATTTTTCTTTGGTTATCATCCTAGCCATCTGGGAAATTAACACTGTAGCTATGAAATGGTGTGGTTGACATCTCCACATGGGTCAAACAGTCCAGATGCATAAATGGGGGCAGGGAGGACAAAGCTAGGTCTTTCATGAGGCTGTTTTAGACACTTACTAGATGTGTTGTCCTCAGTAAGTCATCTGACCTCTCAGTACCTCGGCTTCTATATTTGTAGAATGAAGGGGGTCAGACTTGACTGGTGGTATGCTTGATCAGTGGATGTTTGACAACTGGCTCTCTAAGGGAGAAATGTACATGGCACTCTTTTAAGTTTAATCCGCAGTGTTAACATTTTCCCTATTGTGTTCTTAAGTTTAGTCCCATTCAACAAAACAATAAATGAAGCATTTGCAGATTTCTGGAGGTGTAAATGTTCACACTGAAAATTTCACAATTAGCTCTTGTGAGTCAGTATGAGCTGGCTTCAGCACACCTCTACATTTGATGGTTTTCGCAATCTTTTCCAGCTCTACGTCCAGGATTCTATTCTATTCCTGACCTGGGCTTGCCATCTCAGAACTGTATATCTCTAGTCTCAATATTCAAAAAAGATTAAATGCTTTCATATGTGCCTTAATTGGTCAATGAAATTCTTCTCCACTCTTAGGGATCCAGATCAATGTATGTATATATTTTGTGGCACATCCACAGTAGCGTTATTGTGCATGTGCATGTAGGAGAAACATCTGCTGCGCACCTGTGGGACCAGCATTGCTCTGTATATCCAGTCAACATTTCATTCAACCGGCATCTTTTTAGTGCCTGCTGTGATGAAGATTTCTCTAATGCTAGGGCTACACTAGCCTGTGGTCACAGGGTTGCTCTGTTATGGGCATATGGTGTGACCTCTCTGAGGGAATTTCAGAAGCCACACCATGAGGGGCTTCTAGCATTTGTGAAACATTGCTTATAATAGTACAGCCACATCAACTTGCTTCAGGGATGAATTGGACCAGAGCCCCCATCCCAGGAGATGGGGGGAGGGCACAAGGCAGGATTTCCTTGACTTGTTGAGTCAGTCTATAATGCCCCAACTGCCCGGCCTTCAAGCTGTCAATCAGGCAGGGATTATAAATCAACTTTTTTCAAGCCCAAGTAAGAATTAGCAAAGACAGAAACCTGCTCCCTAGTTGGCTAAATTTGCCGTGAAAGATGTTACCTAATAATGACAGTGTAAATTATAGCACCCAATTAGGGGATGAAAGCCACAAATGAAACACCAAAACCTATCTTCCCTCTCTCTCTCCCTCCCTCCCTCCCTCCCTCCCTTCCTTCCTTCCCTCCCTCCTCCTCCTTCCTTCCTTCCTTCCTTCCTTCCTTCCTTCCTTCCTTCCTTCCTTCCTTCCTTCCTTCCTTCCTTCCTTCCTTCCTTCCCTCCTTCCTTCCTTCCCTCCCTCCTTCCTTCCTTCCTTCCTTCCTTCCTTCCTTCCTTCCTTCCTTCCTTCCTTCCTTCCTTCCTTCCTTCCTTCCTTCCTTCTTTCCTTCCTTCCTTCCTTCTTTCCTCCCTCTTTCCTTTCTTCTTTTCTCCCTCCTTCTCTCCCTCCCCTCCTCCCTACTTTCTTTCTTTCCTTTCTCCCTCTCTCTCTTCCTTCCTTCCTTCCTTCCTTCCTTCCTTCCTTCCTTCCTTCCTTCCTTCCTTCCTTCCTTCCTTCATTCCTTTCTTCCTCCCTTCTCTATCTCTATCTCCATGTTTTCCCCCTTCCTTCCCTCCCACCTACGTATCACCCATCCCTTATTTCTTGCTCTCTTTAATTCCCTACCCCCTCCATCTTCTAACTAGGCAGTGAATGTGATATTGGCAAGGAAAATCTACAACTGAGATTAGACAGAAAAAGTGCTTGTACTCTGGCTACCATGGCTGCCTTTTAGTGACAGCCAATTCCCTCCATGCATAACAAACGCAGACAGAGATTACACCCGTAGGTTCACTCTATGCTTCACAGGGCTGTTGTCAGGAAAGTGTTTTTATAAACCACAAGGCACTATTAAGGTGACAGTTATTAATGTTATAATCAAGATAATCATTAATATTAATAATAATAAGTTGGACACCACAGATTGATCTTAGGAGCAGTATGGCATCGTGGAAGGGAGCTTGGACCCAGAATGAGGAGACACAGCTCCAGATCTGGCTTTGCTACTCTCTTCCCATACCTGAACCTCAATTTCCTTGGTGGTGGGACTGGATGATCTGGTAAGGTTCCTTCGGGGTCTGGCATTCTCCCCCTGGGAATCTATGCACTCTAACACCATTGATTCACCTCTGTTCCAGCTAAGGAAGAAAAAATGTTTGTTCTGCAAATTTATATCGTAAACAAGATTGATTCTAAGAGATATATCAAGGAAATCATGTGAGAACTAGTGCAAGGGTCTGCTTAAGCTGTTAAGAAAAGAGGTTGCTTTGAAGGATCTCTGAAGTAGCCATTTATAATTACGGAAGTGTTAAGTTTAAAATCATTCTTTTCTTTGTGTCCAACTTAGAAGCTCTTCTCAAGCAATTCTAGCTTGAGTTTCCATATGGACTAGACAGTAAGAAAACTGCACATTTTTGAAAATCAGCCCATCATTTAGACTTTTCACTGGTTTGGATTGTCCTTGTGACTCATTACTCTGAATCTGTGAGGTCTGGCTGATAACTTCTCTGAAGTAGTTCTTGTCCTGCAGAAAAGGGTTAGCAACCCCGTCACTAGGCAAGAAATAGTAATGGTCATACTTTTGCTCTTCTGCCCCATGGAAACATACACACAGTTTCTACCTACAATTTAATTTATAAAAATCATACATCAAGTGCCGATTGTGGGAAGAGCGTTGCGCAGGGCCAAGGTGGTGGTGGTTTTTAGGGGATGGGAGTGGGGCAATACTGTTTAGATAACCAGTCCCTGCCCTCATGGAGCTCATGGTAAGGATATAAGATGTTGCATAAATAATAATAACAAATATAGTTTCCAGTGATCTGAAGCTACTTTTAAATACCATTATTCTCCTGGTGATGCTATGTATCTGAATATCATAGAACACTATGATCCCCAAAGAATCATATTTTCAGCTAACCCAAAGGACAATGAAAATAATAACTCACATTTAGATAGTGCTTTAATACATGCAAAACACCTTACATACATAATTTCGTTCACTTCTTACAACAACTCTGGGAAGTAGGGACTATTCTTATTTCCATTTGATCTTAGGACATAGATTTGGAGCTGGACAAGATTTTTTTTTTGCTAGGCAATGGGGTTAAGTGACTTGCCCAGGGTCACACAGCTAGTAAGTGTTATGTGTCTGGGCCGGATTTGAACTCAGGTCCTCCTGATTCCAGGGCCAGTGCTCCATCCACTGCACCACCTAGCTGCCCCTGGATGAGATCTTAACAGTCATCTGGTCCATTCTCACCATTGTACAAATGAGGAAACTGAGGCCAGGAGAGGGTCACTTGTCTGGAGTCACATAGCTAGTGTCTCAGGGGGGATTAAAACCAGGTCTTTCTGACTGTTCAAGTCGCATGCTCTATTTCCTACTCCATACTTCCTCCCAAAAGCTATCTGGTGGAGGTCAATAGACTGTAGCAGATTGCTAATGATGACTCGTGCATGGAGAATGGTACAAGAGACATCATCTAGAATGTTAAGGACTAGAAAAGGAGGAGGGTCAGTTATATAGGGATAATAGATAGACAGCCCAAGTATTGCACGGGTATCTCTGAAACAGCAAATTAAACAGTGGAAATCTTCCATCATGATCATATGGCATCATCTACGGAGGATTCACAGAAAGATTTAGACAAAACTCACACAAGATGGAAAGATGGGTGTGAAGGCATATGTATCTGAATGGAAAGAATACCCACACCAAGGAGATCCCAGATTCATGGAAGAAATACATGGTAAATGTATTAGAGAGGTGCAAGAAAAAGTGCGAAGTGGAAAGGGTCATTTCAAGGTGAGAAGGGTCATTACTTGGGGAAGGAGATGCTTCAAGGAGGTGGTGGCATTGCACATACGAGGATTGTTAGAAGCACTTGTGGTTGTGCTATGGTAGATCACCGACACTGTAGATTACTTTGCATTTGATCATCTGACATGTATCTTTTTAACAAATGTCTGTTGTGATAAATTCTTTTAATTTACCTCCCCTGACTCTGCTCACAGTGTTGACCTTAGCCCCCATGTCAGTAGTTGTGGGTTATTAAAAAATTTGGCAAAAATTAAAAAAAAAACCTTGAATGCCACTTGATTAGACTCAATAAGTTTGACACAGAGGTGACCCTTTCTGTTCACTTCTTATATACAACCAATTAATGAGTCTTCTTGATTCCACCTAAGCAACATCTCTTGAATATATTCTGATACATTAGAAAGAGCAATAGTCAGAAGAGCTGGGTTCCAATATTGTCTCTGAAGCCTTACTCCCTTTGTGACCTTAGGCAAGCTCTCTGGGCCTCAATTTCCACATCTATAAAATCAGAGGGTTGGAATATATATGTGTGTGTGTGTGTGTGTATGTATATACACACACACATATTTATTTATAGCTCTAAATAGATGATCCTAGCATTTTTGCTTCAATATGCTTCAACAACCCTAGTACAAGCTCTCATTACCTCTCCCTTCTCCCCAAACTATTACAATAAACTCCTAATAAGAATTCCCACATTCCTTCTCTAACTGCTCCAATCCGTTTTTCATGATGCTACCAGAATCATCTTTCTTATGCATATTTTGTCATGCCACTCCTATGCTCATGAGTCTTAGTGGCTCTCTACCATCACCCCCATTTACTCTTTTTCTCCCTGCTCCCAGGTGGGCCAGGTTACCTAGAACCCACCTGGAAAAACTAGGAGCCTCTTTTTGATTCGTTCCTTGATCATTTTACTCAGTTATACCACTCCTATCCACAGACAGTCAAATGACCCCTGTATTTCCTCTACCTACTGTGTTCTAGTAATGCTGTTTTTCCCAAGGCCCCTTCTACCTCTGAGAGTCTATGATGGAGAATGCTGAGGAGGAGGGTTCGGGGCAGTGGGAAGAACAGTATGAACAGGGTCTGTGAGGTATGACTGAGCCAGGCATGGCAGGAAGTAGGGAGGAGACCCATAGGACTGAAGTAGGATAAGGTTTGCATTGGGGAACAGCTGGAATAAGCTGAAAAGATAGGATCCCAGCATCTCAGAGTTAGAAGGGACTTCCCAGAACATCTGTTCCTGTCCTTGGACAGGAATCTCACCCATGACATCACCAACAAACAGTTCTCAAGCCTCTGTTGGAAGTAGCCTTTACACTCTTAGATAATTCAGATGGTGAGGAGGTTTTTCTTTACATTGAACTAGAATGTGTCTCTGCAACAAACTCCACCCACCCAAGATAAGCCAGCCCCTGGTCTTCCATGAAGACAATGATCAGATTCACTCCAACTTGTCTTTTCTCCATATTCATATCCTCAGTTCCATGTGTTGCTCATATGGCTTCAAACCATCCCCTGAACACACTCTAGCTTGTCAATGCTTTTTAAAGGATGGCCCCTATAACTGAGCTCCAGCTATGACCTGACCAGAGTACAGAACAGGACAATCGCTGTCGTTGCTCTGGAATCTAAGTAGCCCAAGATCAATGCGACTCTTTGAGCTAGCTCTAGTTAAACTGCTGGCTCATTCTGAGTCTCTGGTCCACTAAACCCCCCAGATCTCTCTGTCTCTCTGACTCTCTGTCTCTGTCTTTCTCTATCTCGCTTTCTCTTTTTCTTTTTCCTAACTTCTTTCTTTTTCTTCCTTCCTTCCTTCCTTCCTTCCTTCCTTCCTTCCTTCCTTCCTTCTTCCTTCCTTCCTTCCTTCCTTCCTTCCTTCCTTCCTTCCTTCCTTCCTTCCTTCCTTCCCCTTTCTTTCTTTCTCTTTCTCTTTCTTTCTTTCTTTCTTTCTTTCTTTCTTTCTTCTTTCTTTCTTTCTTTCTTTCTTTCTTTCTTTCTTTCTTTCTTTCTTTCCTTTCCATGAACTGTTGTCTAGTTATACTTCCCCCATCCTATACTTGTACAGTTAATTTTTTAAAAAATCCAAGTATAGATTGGATCAAAACTGTTTAATCAATCCAAAAGGTCATAGATCTAGAAGTGGCCTCAGAGATTATCTCGTCCAACCCCCTCATTTTACAGATGGGGAAACCGAGGCTCAGGGAAGCCATGTGACTTGCCCAAGGTCACACAGGCAGTAAGTGACAAAGGTGGGATTAGAACCTAGGTCCTCTGGCTCTAGGGCCTCTGACTCCATTTCCCACTGCACCAGCCTACCAGTTGAGTTAGCCAGCCATTTATTAAGTACCTACCATCACACATGCTGGTCCACATCAGCCCTGCCACGTCTTCCCTCTGACTTCTCTCCAGTGCCTAAGTGACATCTGTGATGTGAAAGCGAGTGATGCTGAGTCAGAAAGCTATGTGCCTGGGGTGCTAGGATGGGGAAGGGGTAGAAGTGGGGGTAGGGAAGAGAGTAGGAAGGGCCTTGGGAGGTTCACAGCTGTAGCTCATTAGAGGCAGCACATCCAGGCTGAAGAGGGGACATTTGGTGCCTGGGGAAAGGAGAGCAAGGAGGGTGCAGAGGCCTTTGCTAGAGAAGGAGGAGGGCATCCTTCGCCCTCTACATGGACATTGAAATGCACAAGGACTGAAGGTCAGCACCTCTGCCCCACCTCATGGCTTTAATCTCAATCAATTTCTCTCTCTCTCTCTCTCTCTCTCTCTCTCTCTCTCTCTCTCTCTCTCTCTCTCTCTCTCTCTCCCTGCTTGTATTTCAGAGATAATTCTGAAGTGAGAGCCTGCCTTCCTGTCTCTCTCTCTCTCTCCATGCAGTGGCTGTGACATTAAGACACGTCTCTAGCCATCCTGCCCCTGACGGCGACACACATCCTGAGTGCCAGGTGCAGCTGGCATGATGTGCTCGCCTCCTGCCCATGTGGCCCTGATGGGTGGCATTGAGCTGGTATTTACAGCCTCTTTGAGCCGCAGTGACACCCTGCCAGGGACCGGGCTCTAGTGCTCATCAACAGAGGTCTGGGCCCAACAGCAGAGGATTTGCGAGTGTGTGGTGGGGCTGTGGGTTGGGGGAGAGAGCTCTCATTCCCTCCAACCTAAAACACACACAGAGCATCAGAGAGTTGGGAACCCTCTAGATTCCACATTTTAATGACAGGTCCCATTTCTAAATAATTTCCCTTAGAGCAGCCCTGTAAGGCAGGTCTTACAAGTGTTATAATCATCCTTATCTTGCAATGAAGAAATGGGAAAGTGAATAGCCAGCCAGGGTCAGGAAGCTAATCAGCGAAAGCTTGGGCAGGGCATCTGGATTTGGAGCCAGAAGACCTGAGTTCAAATCCATCCTCAGGACTTGGTATCTGTGTGGCCTTGGACAAGTCACCTCTTTTTTTTTTTAATTTTATTTTTTAAAATAAAGGTTTATTGATATCTTTTATTCTTCATCACCTATATTTCTTTCTTTCTTTAGGCAATTGGGGTTAAGTGACTTGCCTAGGGTCACACAGCTAGTAAGTGTCAAGTATTTGGTCTGAGGCCAGATTTGAACTCAGGTCCTCCTGACTTCAGGGCTGGTGCTCTATCCCTGTGCCACGTAGCTGACCCCCAAGTCACCTCTTTAGGCCCCTAGTTGCTCATCTATATAATGAGGGGGTTGGGCCTCAAAGGTCCTTCCAGCACTGACATTCTGGGAAAGTTCTGATGATCCCAAGTTCAGTGCCCTTTTATACCAGAGGAGTCAGAGAGGGAAAGAAGTCTGCCCAAGGTCATATGGCAAGTTAGCGGCAGAGATGCGTTGGGACTCAGGTCTCCTGACTGCCAGGGACTGTTCTATTGCGCAGGCTGTCTGTGCATAGGAACCCTCGGAGATGCTTCAAATCAATCAGTTTTTGTCAGCAAGGGCTCTCCTTAATGCTACTGCATTCCCTCTGTGGTCATCTCCAATCTGTCTTGTAAATTTCTTGTTGGTACATACTCCCCCATTAGATTGGAAGCTCCTTGAGGGCGGGGACTATCTTTTGCCTCTTTTCGTATCCCCAGCTCTTGGCACAGTGGCTGGCACACAGTAGGCGCTTAATAAATGCTTGTTGCCTTGTGGCCAGGAACCGGGGAGATTGCTGGCAGATTCTTGGGGGGAACCAGAGACTTAGACTTATAGAGGTCAGCTAGTTCCACCCCTTCCTTTGCAGCCCACAGGAAGGAGAGACTTGCCTGGGTAGGAATCAGGAGAGCCAGGATGCCAGCCCAGGTCCCCCAATATTGGGCAGTTTGGGGGTACACAGTGGTACAGAGGCCTTTCTTTTCCTGCCTGCCCTTCTCTGGCCTCTTCAAGGGCTGAGGTCCTGTGAGGCCAGAGGAGAAGGGCAAGAGGGGGAGAGACAGGCAAGGCCCAGAGGCCATGGGGCTGGTCCTGCTGCAATGTCCCAAGGTTTTGGTTTTTTTTTTTAGTGACTTGGCAACTTTGCTTCTCAATATTCAGTTGTTTCCCTAATTAGAAAGTAACTAATCTGGGAGTGGGGGTAGGAAGAATGTCAAAGGGGCTCTGGCTGGGACGTGGGAGCAGAGGGGAGGGTTTGTTGGCAGGCAGGAAGCTCCTGCCTTCTTTAGGCTCCTCTCACTGGCCTCCTGGGGTCCTATGAAGCCCCTTTTTCCCTCTTGTCAGAATCTGTCCCCAACTCCTCAATGAATCTGTCCTCCTGCCTAAAAGCCAAGGAACATCAGAGTTGGAAGGGACGTTGGCAAGAGCGTGGCAGAAAGTGGGCTAGATCCAGTCAGAGGAACTGGGTTCAAAGCCTGTCTTTGCTCTTTACTACCTATGAGACCCTAGGCAAGTCATTTCTCTTCTCTGGACCTCAGCTTCTTCATGTGTCAAATGAAGGGGTTGGACCAGAGGACCTCAGAGGCACCTCCTAACTCTAACTCTATAATTCTAGGAACCTTGTTCCTTTTTTTTCCTTCTTCATAATGAGAAATCAAAGCCCAGAGAGAACAATTGTTCTCAATCACACAGTGATTTCAATTCAATCTAATTCAACAAGCATTGCTAAGTGCCTTCTAGGTGTCAGTGAAAGTCAGTGGACATGTAGAGACAGAAAGGAAAACAGCTCCTGACCTCAAGAGGCTTATATTCTACTAGGGAGAAACAATGGAGCTAAGACCATGGGCTCCACCCTGGGCTCTTTTCTTCAGACCAACAGGATCAATGACACCCATTTTTCTTTCAGGGCTGATTTTTCATCCCCATCCAATCTGTGCAATAAAGACTCCTTTTAATAGTGACGAAGTGGTGACTATTATATTACATTTAGTAGTGATCAAATGTTAATTTAGCAGTGGCAGCTAGGTGGCACCATAGTGCACAGAGAGGGGGTCTGGAATCAGGAGGATCTGAGTGCAAATCTAGCCTCAGACACTTACTAGCTGTGTGATCCTGGGCACATCATTTAACCTCTGTTTGCCTCAGTTTCTTAAAGTGTAAAATGGGGACCCTAGAGAAGGAAATGGCAAACAACTCCAGTACCTTTGCCAAGAAAACCTTGAATGGGATCATGAAGAGTTAGACATGACTAAAAAACAAACAAACAAACAAACAAAAAACAAACCCAGCCCCAAAATGACTAATATGGCCAAGTTGTGCATACTGTGTACAAGGCCCTCAGTTCAGCCATGCTGTGGAGGAACAGATCTGGATCCTCACAGTTTGGGAGAGACAGAGGAGGGGCCCAGCCAGGTTCTATCCTAGGGGAGATCACAGTCTACGGGAATCAGAAAAGGAACAGTCATGAGCCCTGTACTCAAGGGTCTCACGGTCTGGGAGAAACGCAGCACAAATACACACATACACAAATAAAGAAGACAAAGCACATGGCCCAGTCTTCTCAGGGCCAAATAAAGAAGGGATAGAGAGAGTAAAGGCTGTAGTTCAGAGCTCGAAGTAAAGCAGAGACTGGTCTAGTCCAGGGACAGGAGCCTTCAGCCTCGAGGCCACATGTGACCTTCTAGGCCCCTCAAGAGCAGCCCTTTGACTGAGTCCAAGTTTTACAGAACAAATCCTTTTATCAAGGGGATTTATTCTGTGAAGTGTGGATTCAGTCAAAGGGCCACACTTGAGGACCTCAAAGGCCATATGTGGTCTCAAGGTTGCAGGTTCCCCACCCCTGGTCTAGTCTATGGGCCAAGGGAGGCTTCCTGGGGGAAGTGGGACTTGAGTAAGGCCTGAGGATTCAACTATCTTCTCTATGAAGAAGCCTCCCTCATCTTTCTCCAGTGCTCATCCTCTACATCTCCAACTTCCTCCTTGACATTTCTACCTGCATGTTCCGTGGGCATCTCAAATTCAACATATCCCAAACCAAAATTCCCTCACTTATCCACCTAACTTCCCATGACATGAGGGCACCATTTCCTCAGTTTCCTAGGTTTGCAATATAGGAGTTATCTTTGAATCTTCACTCACTGCCTCCCACCCAAGCACAACCAGTCACTCTGACAAGTCCAGCTGGTCAATTCTGTTTCCTCAACAAATTGAGACTGAATGAGGCATACTGACTTCAGTGATGAAGCTGGGCCATGAACCAATGACTCCCAGCTCCTAGACCTTAAAGACCATATAAAATTTGGGAAGATTATCTGCTATTTTGTATTGTTTAGGGGGTGTGGGTAGATGGCATCAGAAGGGCAAACAGGAGGAATGAGGCAGAGCTATTTGGGAAGAACGTGTATTGAGGCAAAGTCTTATGGACCTCTGCTTCTATAAACTAGCCTATTTAACTAGGGATGCCCTCCAAAAAGGCCAGTGCCAAGGAGAGAAGGATAAGGTTGCTGGGGGTGGGGCAGGGAAGGAGGCTTGCTGAAGGGGCAAGGAGAGGAGGGAATCCAGATCTCTAGTCTGTCCCATCCAAAGTTGAGGCAGAGTAAGGGACAGCCTGAATACAGAGATGGGAATGATGGTGAGCAAGGACTCACAGTGAGGTTGGAGACAGTGGAAAAGCATGGAAAGTCTAAGAGTATGGGAGAATCTAGAGAGCCTTCTTTGCTGCTCCCTTAAATGGACAGTCCTAGGGAAGAAGAGAGAAGGAATTGGAGACACAGTGGTATGAAAGATTAGGCCTGGACTTAGGAGGCAGGAGGCAGATTGGGTTCAAGGTCAGGCTGTGTTGGGCTGTGGCCTTGTGCAAATCCTCCAAGCTTTCTGGACCTCAGTTTCTTGAACTGTAAAATGGATAATAGTACTTGTCCTGCCAACTCACAGAGCTCTTTAAAAATGGGAGCTATCATTCATTATCTGTATGGGAACACATCTGATGAAATAGCAGAGATGAGGATGAATTGGGGGATCCTTCAGGTTATTCCAAAGACTCTCTCTGCCTCCAATTTTTGTCTCTTGCTCCTGACCTATCCTCTCCTTGCATGGGGTCTCAACTCTACCTTTGAAGTTGAATTGATAGAAGCCTTTCTACATTATAAAAAGTTCCTGAGCTCTGGGTCTAGGGGGCTCTTTCCCACCTCTGTCCTCCCCTGCCCCACACATTTAGTTTACTACAATGTTTATGCCGTGGACACTGTTGTCTACTATAATCAAGGGCCTTCCACCAGGCCATGAATGACACAATGAATCCAAACCATGTCTTCCACAGAGGACCTTTAATTTAAGTCCCCCTGGGTCAGTCCCTTAGGACTGGAAGCTGGCTGGGAAGAACATGAAAGGAAGAGAAGAAAGAGAAAAAAGAATGAAGAAAAGGAGAAAAAGAGGGGAAAGAAGAAGAAAAGGAAAAGAAAGAAGAGGAGGGGAAAAGGAAAGAAGAGAAGATGAAGGAGGAAAGGATTGAGGATGAAAAGGGTGAGAAGGCAGCCCTGGCTCCATCTCTGCGCTTGCTTTGACTGCTCCCTTCTAAGTAAGGCTAATTCAGAAAATATGTTACACTTGTACCAGTGACTGCTTTCAGGATTTTATGGCACTGGGATGTTTAGCATGGGGAGGCTGTGCTGGCAATTTTATCTTCCTTGATAAATCCAGGGGAATGAGCAGCCACGTGCAGCAGCTGCTGAAGGTGTGTGTGTGTATGCATGACAGAGAGAGAAGAGAGGTAGACATCTTGTGTGTGCATGCATGTGTGCGTGTGTGTGTGTGTGTGTATGTGTGAGAATGAGAGAGAGAGAGAAGAGAGGTAGACATCTTGTGTGTGCATGCGTGTGTGTGTGTGTGTATGTGTGAGAATGAGAGAGAGAGAGAAGAGAGGTAGACATCTTGTGTGTCCATGCATGTGTGTTGTGTGTGTGTGTGTGTGTGTGTGTGTGTGTGTGTGTGTGAATGAGAGAGAGAGAGAGAGAGAGAGAGAGAGAGAGAGAGAGGTGATCGCATGTAGATACACATTAACAGTCAGGTTAGCTGAATGAGATTGACTCCTTTGCCTGTGTTTAGTAAGACTTTGGTCACAGGTGTGGTTTTCTATGCAGATGTGTATGTGTGAGTGTGAAAAAGGGGATTCCCATGTCATAGCTAAGTTTCTAAGGATGAGTGTGTGTGAACATGGTTAGTGGTCACAATGCTCTGCTTGAGGCAGAAGACCTAGCTTCAAGCTGGGGCTGGAATGTTATTTTGCTTTTGTTTTTCAGCCTGGGGTAAGTCCCTGTTCTGGACTTCAGTTTCTGTAAGATGAAGACACTTGTGCTGCCTTCCTCACAGGGTGAGCAAAGTGCGATAGAAATGGGAGGGGTTCGGATGCTTGTGGGAGAGTCTGGGCAAAGATCCACGTTGGTATGCATGTGTGAATGTGAGACTCTGCGTTGTCACAGCAGAGCACTGAATGGGGCTACCCAGGGTCTTACTCAGCCAGGCCCAGGGTGACTGAATTTAAATACATAATGTGGCTTCTAATTCCAGATCTTAAGCAGATAACACCCAATTGTCTGGAACTACTGTCTTTGGTGGGGCAGGAGGGAAGTAGGGAGTGATGTTAGAGAAGAAGGAACTCTGTAAACACAAACTGGGCTCTCCATGGCTTTCTGTCCCCTTCTGCTCTCCTCGACCCCGCAATTCCCCTGCCCCCTGTTACCACTCTCCTTTACCTCTATCTGCTCCCCCTAATTCTCACCAGATGCATAAATTCATAAATGTCAATAGAACAATTTATTTTCTCTCTGCCCTGGGCTAGATGAATTATTCTTCAGCTAACACTAAAAATAAACCCCACATTTCCCAACAGCCAGACACCTTTAAGTGGGTAATTTTTAAAGGCCTCCAGCACTTAGTGAGCCCAGATCCCATAGGCAAATAGAAGCCTCTGGTTACATGCAGTTCTGGAGGCAGAAGGTGAAACAGGAAAAGGATAAGTTTCACTCAGACCTTGAAAGAAGCATGCATGAGATCATCAGTCCTGGAGGCCTTCTTTAGACCTCCTTCCCGCTTCCCAGTTCCTTACATGAGCAGCCTGGCCTCCCAGAATACTGAGGGTCCAGCAGGGGCTATATACCTTGCCACATACCCTCAGCCCACAATTGTGGAATCAGCATCTTGTAATGGAGATAGCTCTGGGCTGAAAATCAGGAGACCTGGGGTCTAGTTGAAGCTCTGCCACTAACTTGCTAGATGATCCTGGGCAGGTCTTTTCTGCTCTCTGGAGCTCAGTTTCTCAGTCTATAAAATGGGGGGATTGGACTAAATTATCTCTAAGGTCCATCTTTGCTCTAAATCCTATGATCTTATGGTCTAATAAATTAATTGGCAATAAGGCATAAATGAAAGATAACAGGTCCCAGGGGGATTTGAATTTTTAAGAGAATAAGGTCTGGAATGAAGATTTAATGTTGGATTTATTAGGTACTTTGAGTGGCCTAAGAGATGTTTTGAGTCAGGAAGTCCTTCAAATCACATCATAGTAGCTGGCAGTCTCCCTACACCCACCTCCTATGCATTTGTTGAAAGCCAATTAAAGATCTGATTGTGTTTCTCACAACAGTCCTGTGAGGAAGATAGCATGATTATCTCCATTTTACAGATGAGGAAACTGAGGTTCAGAGAAGTAAGCAACTTACACCAGGTTGGAAAACAAAACCAAAACCAACCCAATTAGTAGATGTTGGAGCCATGTCTTGAACCTAAGTCTTCTGCCTCAAGAAGAGCCAGATGATAAAAGTGCCCACAGCCCAGCCTGGCAGGTTCTAACCTTCCCTCCCCCATATCTCATCTGGGAACCCCTACCCCAGGGGTTGGTACTGATAGCTAGAGCTGAGGAGGAGGGGAGGATGAGCACTAGGGGAAGTGAAAGGCCCAGATGGGTAAGGGATAGGAAGTTAGAGAGATGACCTGGGAAGATAAAAGAGAGAAGCTTTAGAAAAACATCTTTTTCTAGGCCTCCCGGTATTGATGGGGACAAGGGGGGACTCTGGCTGCAGAGATTTTTGTCCCCCACTGTTCCTCCCATTAGTGCTATCATCTCCATTAGTCCAGGCCTGGATGAATAATACCCTCCTAATGGGTTTTCTAGTCTCTGCACTCTCCCATTCAAGCCTTCCTTCACACAAATACAGGAGCGATTTTTCTCATGCCCAGATCTAGCCATGTAATTTTTCTGCTCAGAAATCTTCATTGGGTTCTTCCCTGTTTACTCAATAAAGGTCAAACATCTCAGCCTGGCATTCAAGACTCTCTAGAATCTGATTTTTTTTTTCTAAATTTTTTCTCTCTCTTTTCCCTTGTATATACTCCGAACTTCAAATCTGATTGGACAATTTGTTTCCTGAACCATTCTGTACTTTCCTACCTCCATACCTTTGCTGACTAAAAGCTATGCCCCCTCAGTGATGTCTTCCCACTCCTTTCTCCATTTCTGTCTATTGAAATCATTCTTATCCTTCAAGGCTCAGGTACTACCTCTTCCCTGAAGCCTTCTTTGAATCTCACCACCTGAAAATAGTCTCCCCTTCTCCTCTGCATCCCTATAACCCTCTATGTCCTGATTGAAATTCTGCCTTGTATTCTAGTTGTGTGGATGTGTCCATATCTTAACCCCCTACTAGACCACAGAACTATAGGATTAGAAGACCATAGATTTGGATTGGATAAATTCATTTACCTAATTTATTTATTATAGATTTGAAGCTAGAAAGAGCCTATCAGAGTCCAAATCCCTTATTTTACAGATTAATAAACTGAGGCACAGCCAGGTTAAATGACTTGCCTAGTGTCATATAGATAGGAAATATGAGGCAAAATTTGAATCCAGGTCTTTCTGACTCCAAGTCCAGTGCTCTATCCACTAAAAAATGGTAGGAATGCACTTCTTCCCTAACTGATGCCTGTTAGGAACATCCACGTAGTATAGAGCCCTTGGTCCAGAGTCAGGAAACTTGAGTTCACATCTGGCCTTAGACATTTACTAGCTGTGTGACCCTGGGCAAGAAACTGAACTTCAGTTGCCTCAACTGTAAAAAGGAGATAATTATAATACCTACCTCCCAGGGTTGTTGTGAGGATCAAATGAGGATAATATTTATAAATAACTTCACACACAGTGCCTGGTATGCAGTAGGTGCTTAATAAATGCTTATTTCCTTCCTGTTGAAATATTTCTCTTCTGTTTCCCCCTAATCGTCAAGACTCAACTTGAATGCCCCATCCCTGTGAAACCTTCCTTGACTCTGCCCATCTGAAAGTGATCTCTCTCTCTTCCATTTTTCCCAGACCAGTTTGTCTAGACTTTTCCTTTGTCCCCCTTACTCCATATACTCTCTCATTACACTTATCTGTGTATACTTCAAGTCCTTATTAGACTGTCAGCTCCCTGAGAGTATGGTCTGTGTCTTGTCTTTTTTCATCTTTCTCTCCCTAACACCCAGAACACATTAGGCTCTTAATAGACAGTTTGCCGAATTGAATTCAATTGACTTCAGGATGTTCTCAGGAAATGAGAACTAACTGTCACAATAGAAAGCCCAAGGTAAATCGCTCAAAGCATATCTCACTGCATTATGAGCAGAATAGAAATGATTTTGATTAACTGCTGTGATCCCCACCAGATGAAAAACAAAATGCTTCAGTGATGTCAACCTAATGGAACCCAGCTTAATTTCCTCAGGGACCCAAGCAGTCACCAGATTCTCTAACTTGATTGATGCCTAGCTTGGTGCAGAGGGCAGTGGGTATTTGATCTGGAGTCAGAAGATCTGGATTCAAATCCCAACACTGTTACTGAATGCCCTCACACCTTTAGACATTAGGCAACTTCCAAAATCCCTTCTACTTTGAAAGTCTATGCTTATAATATCTTGGGATTTAAAGCTCTGACCAATACTGAGCTAAAAGCACTAACTATATTCTCTAAATTTTCTGCCCCTACTGGCTCCTTCTAGTTTTGAAATCTGTTTATGTCCCAGCCCTCCTTCTGTTCTTCCTCAAACTGGAGCCCCAGTAAGCTTAGGAAGGGTAAAGTTTAGAATATACAGATTCAACATTGAATAAACACTTACTGAGTGCAGAGCCCAGTGCTACATGCCAGGGTAAATTGAAGGTTTACAGAAGACACTTTCTGCCTTCATGGAGTTCACAGTCAGGTATATGGGGCTAAGACACAAACCCAAATATCCAATATGTTAGAAATGCTTTAGTGAGATACAAACCAAGTGCTTTGTGAGCTCCAAAGGGGGAAGAAGGTTGTTACTAACAGGAAGGCTCAGGGCAGGCTTCCTGGCAGAGATGGCATTTGAGCTAGGCAGGACAGAGGAAGGCCATTCCAGAGGGAACAGTATGAGCAAAGGTCAGGGAATAATGGATGTTCAAAGGGATTGGAGTGGGGAGAGACTTCAGACAGGGAGATCTAACAGCAGGCTATTACAATAATGCAGATATAAGGTGACCGAGGCCTGCATTAGGAGGTGGCTATGTCGGAGGAGAGAAGGGCACATATTCAAGAAGTATTGCGGAGGTGAAATCATCAGTTTGGCTTAAGTGTAGCATATGGGGGCGGGGGGAATAATACCTGTATTGCAAATGAAAAGTGTAAGAAATTGTAGCGCTCAAAAAAAAAATCATATAGAGGCAGCTAGGTGGCGTAGTAGATAGAGCATTGGCCCTGGAGTCAGGAGGACCTGAGTTCTTTATAAGCTGTGCGACCCTGGGCAAGTCACTTAACCCCAATTAAAAAAAAAATCACAGTGCTCAAAAGTTACCTGATCAGAGAATCAACTGGCTGGCCTTCAGCTTCCTAATCTGTACTAAGCTTCTCCAATGGAACCTTGTGAGGAACTGGAGATGGGTTATTGAAGCCTCATGTTGGAATCAGGAGCCTCTGCCTAGCTGCAAGCTTCCTCCTTGTCTCCCCATCCTGGAGAGGCATCGCAGCCTTCTGCCATTCTCCACTGCATTCCAGCTGGCCTGCTATCTGTTCCCTGTGCACATTCCATCTCTCACCTCCACGGCTTTGTGCGTGTGGTTCCTGTATGTGTCATGCCAAGCAAGCTTCCTTCAAAATACAGCTCAGGTACTGTAGCTGAGAACCTGAAAATTCCTGAGTACCTGATTCCTACATCAAGCCTTTCCTCGTCTCCCTAGCTATTAGCACCCCCTTCTCCCTCCTGAACTTATCTTCTTATGACTGGTTATCTATTTCGTATTTACTCACTAGTGTATCTGTTACATTCCCCCAGTAGAATGAAAGCGTCTGGAGGGTAGGGACCATTACCTGTGTTTGGTCTTTGTATAGCAAATGATCATAGGATCATAGATTTTAAAACTGGAGGAGGGGACCTTAGAGAACATTAGAGGCAACCTCTTCATTTTACAGAAGAGGAAATTTGGGCTCCAAGTCAAGGGACTTGTTCAGTGCCTTGTAACATGGTAGGTGATTAGGAAATGTTTGTTGAATTACTTGAAATCGAATTACTGCCTTCCTCTGCTGGTTTAATGATAGGTTTATAATCAGCAGTGAACTACCTTATTTTACTAGTGTGGTTAGCTCTCCACACCTTAGGAAAGATGGTTTTCATCAGTTCATGGGATGATGAAATTGGAAGTGAAGCTCATCTGTCCAAGCCCATCATTTTACAGATGAGGAAACTGAGGCTGTGAGAGGGCAGTGATCTTCCTGAAGCCACACGTAGAGCACATAGCAAAGGAGAGATTGAAACACAATCCCCCCAACTCCAAATCTAGTGCTTTCACTAAACCATGTGGGGCTTAAGCCTTGTGGGGTTTAAAAAATAAGCATACATTCACTAGCTTTTCAGGGTGGCACAGGGCTGGAGGCTGAGTTTCTCTGCTCTTCCTGCCAGTCCTCAGTTTCAGCACCCTTGATTTGGAACCTTAAGACCTGACTCAGGTCCTGGCTAAGTCATTTTCTACGTGGGTAACCTCAGAAAGGTCACTTTTCATCTTTCTAGGCCTTAATTTCCTCATCTGCAAAATTGCTAACTAACCTCTAATTTCCCTTCCATCCGTAGAGCCAATGATGCTGTCTGTGACTGAGTCAGAATCTGTTGCCTCCAAGTGTTTCCAGCTTGGTAGGACTTACATTTCTTTGGCCTTTGAGGACCAGTATAACCTCCATGCCAGCATGGAGTCAAGCTTTAGGATTCTACCTAAATGGGGTCCAGCAGATATGACTGCTACAGACAATACCCCTCGCTGATTCCACTCCAAAATTCACAAAAAACCTCCTTCTTCCATTTCAGCTCTAAGCCCTGTGGTCCCATTACACAGAGCTCTGAGCTCCCCAAGGGCCTGACTAGCTAGTGAGTGAGTCTCTTCAACCCAAACACTCTGCCCTATCCAGGACCCCTCATTCCAGCTCAAACCTTCTGGGAACGTCTTCATCCTTTGAGGTCCCAGCGCCAGAAACCCCACACTTCCACTCATCGCCTACATGCCTCAGCTATTTCAGACGAGCTGCTAATTCTTCTGGGACCGCTCAGTCATGAAATTGAAGCATGAGACAATGTGTGTTTAAAGGAATGGCTCTCGAATGCTAAAGAGACTCCCTCTACTGCCTCTCCCCCTCCCCCTCATCCTGTACCCAGCTCCCCAGCCCACTTGGTGTCTCTGCCCCCAACCAGGAACCCTAGAGCAGAAGCTGGAATTGGAGGCTCAGGAGAACAGACAGGAAGCTCTATGCTACGCGCTGAGAGTTCATTTACAGCCTCTGTAGCCAAATATTGTACTTGACTCTAAGCTTGTTTTATTTTTTAAAGAAAGAGCTTTTTAAATGTAGAAGAGGCTGTTGGAACATTAAAGCTGATTATTATTTTAAAAATACACACTCCTCACATTTCCGCCTCCGTATCTTTGTTCAGAGCTTGGAACGCCCTCCTTGCTCCTCTCTGCCTATTCAGATTCGACCTGTCTTTTAAGTCCCACCTTCTTTGAGAAGCTTTCCCAACCACCCCAGGCCACCCTTCCATCTTTTCTCTCCTTGAAACTCCTATAGCATTTGTACTATCTGTGTCACTCATATGACAATGCTCTGTGACATCTCATTACATATATATATATATATATATGCTATATATGTATGTGTGTATCTGTGTGTATATATACATACACAGACATATATATATGTATTGGCAAAGCTATCACCCATCAATGAGCTCCCTGAATGTAGGGCTTGGCTCAGCTCTTCCTCTGTCCTTTCTGAGGACAGGGCTTGGATCAGCTTTTTTTCCAGTGTTGTATATTTAAAAGAACCCTAGATTTAGTGTAAGAGGACTAGGGTTTAAGTTCAACAACCTGCTGCTTAATATCTGTGTGACCCTAGGCAAGTCTTTTCCTATCTTTGGGCCTCAGTTTCCTAATATGTAAAATGAGGATGCTACACTGGATGAACTCTAAGTTTCTTCCCGTAGTACAGTGGAAAAGGGCCTTGGGCTTCGTGTCTGAGGACCTGGGCTCTCACCATTCCTGCCAGCATGGTTATAGGTCATCCCTTAGCCGTTGGCCTTATTATCTACGACAAAAAGTAGGTAGGCTAGATGACCTCTAAATTCTCTTCTAGAGTTTATCTATGATCTTCTGTCTCCTGTAGAGCTATGTAAAATCCTGTTTTGTCCTTTCTCTCTCTTTTCTTCTTCTTCTCTCTACCCCAGGAAGATGCTGTTCCTGGAGAGTGAAGAGGCCCATGAGAATTGAGACATGCTGGCTGAAATGGAAGGCCTGGGCTGGGCTTTATTTTCTTTAAAAAACCAACACACCAACCCTCTGCAGTCAGTATGGCCCTGCAGCTGGGTGAGAATTTGATATCAGCTGTTATCAGGAAGGACTGGGGAATCGGGGAGTAGGAATGTGAAGGACGCACTTACGGCCTGAGCTCAGCACACCACTCGAGTTCTAAGAGTGCCGATCCATCTCTCTCCCTCCTCGCCTGGGAAGCTACGGTGTGGTTGCAGCTGGGACCTCGGCCAGAGTTGGGGCTTGCTTCTGGGGCAGGGAAGCGAGGCACCTCCTGAGGGCAGCTCCGCCTCTCTGAGTCTCTGGATGCTTGGCCAGCATTTTAGTCAAGGAGAAAAAAAAATCAGCTGCTGATCAACTCTGCCTTGAGCTGCTGAATTCTCAGACCTGGAGGTCTGCTTGTGGAGGATGTGCGTCTTGGTGAGGGATGTGACTTTTCTGACCCCTGGCAAGGCACTTAACCTCTGCCTGCCTCATTTTCTTCGACTGTAAAATGGACGATAACAATAGCACCAGCCTCACAGGGTAGTTATAAGCATCAAATAAGATAATATGTGTAAAATGCTTGGTTGGCATAGTGCCTAGCACATAGTGGGTGCTTAGTAAATGTTTGTCTTCTCCCCTTTCATGATCTCCCAGGTACTAGCACCTCCTCCTTCCCAAAATTATCTTGTGTTTCTCTAGTATGTATTTTGCATATACTTATTAATGTCCATGTCAGACTATTTCATTATTGTCTTTGTTATCTCCAGTTCTTAGCATGGTGCCTGCACATAGTAGGTGTACAAGAAGGGCTTCTTGATTAATTAATTAATTGATGAAGTTCACACTAAAGGTATATACCCCAAGGGAGGTTAATTCATTTTTACAAAACTGCTTTTCACTTGACAACAAGAGTCTCACCTTTAAATGGAAGTTCAGATTTAAAACCTCTATGGTTATCACCCCGCTGCACTTCAGTTTTATTTCTCATTATTCACCCGCATGAAATGTCCACAGCAGTGGCTAGACTGATCTATTTTCTGTTCATCAAGCACATCTCTCATACTTCTAGCTTCTGCACCTTTGCTCACTAATTTTCTTCCCCCTGAAATGACCTCTCCACTCTTCTCTGCTTTTAAAGCCTAGCACAGATTCGTCCATACCTATGGATATCGAAAGAAGAGGCTAGAGCAGATGACTTCCACAGTCCCTACCATTTACTGATCCCAAGACTTTACTACTGTAATCCACCCATGGGGGCAGCAGGGACAGATAGAGTCACAGGGCACAAGTTCGAATCCTGGCTCTACCACTTACACTACCCATGTGACTTTGGCCAAATCCCAACCTCTTTGGTCCTCAGTTTCCTCAGCTGTTAAATAAAGCCTTTAAGATCCATCCCTTCCAGGGCTAATTTTATGATCCTCCATGTTCCTACAGCATTCACCTGTAGCGCCTATTGGCCACTACCTGGCATAGTTATTTCTCTTTTGATGTGTATCTGTCATCTTCCTTTTTAGATTATAAGCTCCTTAAGGGTATGGCCTTGAATCTTATTCATCTTTTTATCTCTCACAGTGTCTAGTAAAGTTCCTTACCTAGGGGAGAATGTCAGAACTGAAAAGGATTTTGGAGATCATTTCATCTGATGCCTTAATTTTATAGGTGAGATGTTATTATTATTGTTCAGTCATGTCTGACTCTTCATGATTCCATTTGGGATAGTGTATGGTAAATAAATTCAAGATGGCAGCCAAAAAAACTACCGTACCCATAAGTTGCACTGAAAAATTTTAATGAGTAGGATGAAGGAAGTGTCATTTCCATTGTGGGTACCACACTTTAGGAAGACCAGGATGGTGTGAGAGCTAGATGCTGCCATGACATATGAGAATAGTTTAACCCAAACTGGTGAAGCTTAACCTGGAGAAAAGAAGACTTGGGGAATGATGGCCACGTACAATCACCATATTTCAATATCTAAAGGGAAAAGGGAGCAGATTTTTCTGTGAGGCAATTAGGTAGGAGCTAGGACCAATGTGCAGACTTTATAGGAAGGGAGATATCAGCTCAACATTAAGAGGAACCTTCTAATAATCAAATCTGGTAGTGAGTTTCCTGTCACTAGGTGATTTTAAGTAGAAGCTGGACAATCTCTTCTTGAGGATATGGCCAAGAGGGATTCATGCTTCAGGTCGGATCAGATGCCATATAAGGAAGGCCCCTTCTAGTTCTTAGATTCCACTATCCTTGTGGACTGGCTAATTTAATGAGTCACTGAAGATTTCTTTTAAATAGACCAGAATGATTAAAATAGGATTCAGTTTACACAAAATTAGGGAGCAGGAAAATGCCTCTTACATAAAGCAAGGTCTGCATTCAGAAGGAAACTTGGAACAAGTAGTATCCCTGAAAAGACTTAAATATGTAAAACAAACTGTCTTTCCCCCGCCCCCTTCTCTTCCTTCCTCCCTCTCCCCTGACCCCTATACCCTATGTCTGTCTGTCTCTCCTTCTCTATCTCCTCCTCCCTTCACCTACCTGTGTCTCCCCCCACTCCCCACCCCCGCCCACTGCCAACTTCTCCCATTGGACAGCTCTGGCTAGCTTTGATAAAGTTCTGTTTAAGACCATCTTCATATAAACACTGGGGCAGCCAAGAGGGAGGGAGAGCCAGCAGGGGTGACCACTCAGTGTTTGCCTGCTTCTATCAGTAGCTGGAGCAGCTGGGCTTGGGCAGCCTGACGCCTGCCCACAGTGCTCAGCTCTGATAAAGCTCCTGAGTTTGATAACCTTTTCCAATTAAGTGTCACTGCGCATTCAGAAGAGATGTGACCCCACTTGTCAGAACAGAATGGGGTGGCATGGGAAGTCTGACCTTACAAAAGAATGTCACCCGTATCTCCTCTGAATCCCTGTGTACCTACCATCTGCTCTTTTGCTGGGGCTTCACAACCCTATGCTGAGACCCATGTTCTTGAGCCACAAGGACATTGGACAAAGCCTGAGTGTCCTAGGAATTTAAAAATGGAATAGACTTTTGAGATCTTTTGGTCCAACTCCCTCATCTGGGAGAAGTGGAAGTAGAGTCTCAGAGGGCAGTGACTTAGCCAAGGTCACACATTTCCTAAAGAACATTCCCCTTTCCCTCCCCACTTTTTTTTTTTCCTGCTAAAGCATGCTGCCTCTCAGATGAGGAGAGAAGGAGTGACTAGTAAGAAAGACCTGAGTTCAAATCTGGCCTCTGACACTTAGCTGTATTAGTAACTTGTGTCTGTCTTGGTTTTCACATCACACCTCTCAGAGTGGTTGTAAGGATAAAATGACCGTGTGAACATCATGATCATTTGATTATGAAAATGTTTAGAAAATGCTTAGAAAATGTTTGAGTGGAGTTGGAAGAGACCTTAGAGGAAAGAGAAGGAGCAGAATTTGGAGACTGGACAAAGGCCCTGCAGTGAGCTTTCAACAAGAAATACCCTCTGGGATAACTATATACATACATATGTGTGCATGTATATATATACATACATACATACATATATACATATATTTAGATAGATAGATAGATAGACAGACAGACAGATAGATAGACAGACAGACAGACAGACAGACAGACAGACAGATAGATATAGATATAGATATAGATATAGATATAGATATAGATATAGATATAGATATAGATATAGATATAGATATAGATATAGATATAGATAGATATAGATATAGATATAGATATATATCTCCCTTGTGGCCTATGGAAAACATCATGGTGCATGGCAAGTACTCTTGGACACCCGGATTCTCATCCCAGTTCTGCTGCTGACCAGCTGGGCAATCTCCCAAAGCCATCCTTAGGCTGCACAGGTTTGGGGCTGCCACCCTCTTTTCTTTCTGCTTCTCAGATCTCTGCTGTAGCTTGGCTGGTTTTCTCACCACATAATCCTTCTTGTCCTATTTCGTCACCAAACTTCCAGGTCCTCTTCCTCCAGGAAACGAATCTGAAGTCACAGCACCTAACCCAATGCTTGGTATATAGTAGGTGCTTAATAAAATGGTTGTTGACTTGACCTGGGTTCTAATCTTGGCTCTAAAACCTGCTAGCTTGCTCTTGAGCATCAAAGGCTAACCTAGCTAAGTTTGGAGAGGCTGGCCATTACCAGATTGGCCAAAATATGACCAAGTTTTCAGTCCACAGCAATTCTAGAAGACTGACATGGAAGGGCCTCGGTCAGCATCAGTGAAAGGCACACAGAAAGGTATTATTAGAATTTCTTGTTTGTGAATTAGAGTAGGGAGAGAATACAAGATGTGTCTCCCACTCAAACAAGGGGCTCCTGGAGAATGGGAAAAAGTCTTCTTTAAAAAAATATTTTCCCCTTTCCCTCCCCACTACCCCATAAAACCCTTGTCTTCCAAGTAAGTGTGATATCCAGTCTGTGAAAAATATTAGTGACTGACATCATCAGTAGGGACCCACTGGCAGACAAAGGGATCTCTTAAGTGCTGGATTATGAACACACACCAATCACACCTCTCCTCTATTTCTCTGATCTTGTCTTTTGCCTATATCAGACTAGGAGGTCTGGTTGCTGAGCAGGGAAAGAAAGATCCTAGGGGAGGGAGGAAAGGGGGGGGCTCTTCCCTGCTTCTGCTAGCAAACAAGGAAAATTAGCATCGTTATTTTTATTATTGCCTGCTAATAGAATAAGAAGATATAATAATGTGGTACAGAGCTGAGAACATAATCAAAGGATTTGGGGACATTGTTATTGCTGGGAATGATAATAGTGGATTTTGAAATGGAGCCCAGTGGGCTGGGAAGATCCCTGGATGGCATGAATGTGCTTTTCTGCTTTATGCAAGTGGGCTTCCCAAATATTTCAGACTTCAATAATAAAAGCAGGAATTTGCCTTCCCCACAGCCAACCTCAGAATGCATGGTATAAGGGTTTTACTTTCTGCCCACAGTCATGGCATATAGGCCGATGGTGGCACTGAGTGATTAACATTAATCCAAGCAGCTTCTGACACAGATGCCAACTGGGCCTGCTCCCAGCAGCCCTGTGTCCACATCTGGGTGCAGATTCAGCACTTTCCCTACCATGTGGAATGTGTACCTAGCTCTTGAGACTGAGGCTCTGGATGGCACCAGAATTGGGAAAGATTCCAAGGAAACACAGAATAACAGAACTATAGGTTTTAGAACTGTAATGGACCTTTGAGATCTTTTAGCCCCACATCCTCATTTTACAGAGGACAGAAATTGAGGCCCAGTGAGAGGAAGTGATTAGTCCAAAATTACACAGCTAGTTAAGGCAAAACCAGGATTCACATTCAGGTCCAAGGCTCTTCCCACATATCCCAATGCCATCCTCAGACTGCAGAGGTTCGTGGCTTCCATACTCCTTTCTCTAAGGTCCCTTATAGATCTAAAATCCATGGTTCTATTATTTCTTGTTTCCTTGGAATCTTTCCCAATCCTGGTACCATCCAGAGCCTCAGTCCTCAGGGGTAGGTGCACATCCCCAGTTTTCCTTCCTTAAGCCAAACTTCTAGGTGTCCTTCCCCAAAGAAATGAACCTGGAGTCAGAGCCCTTACTCAAGTACCTATATAAAGTGCTTAATAAACACTTATTGACATGATTTGACCTGGGTTCTAATCCTAGCTCTAAAACTTGCTAGCTGGGAAATCACAGGTAAGTCACGTCAGCTCTCTAAAGTGAAGAGGCTACCTATGCCTAGACTAGACATGCTCCTCATGCACAGAAAGGCAGCATAATATAGTGGAAAGAACACTGGATTTGAAATCATGAGAGCTAGGTTCAAAGCCTGGCTCTGACTTGTCATAAGAAGCTATGAATGTGAGAAATTCGGAGAAACATGGGAAGACTTGTATGAGCTTATGCAGAGTGAAGTGAGGGAGTCCAGAAGAACAGTGTACATAATGATGACAACAATGTTGATAAAAAGAACTCTAAAAGGAAACAGCACTGAGTAACTGTAATGACTAACCTTGGCTCTGGAGAACAGATTATGGAACCACCCTCCTTTTCGTAGAGAGGTGGGGTATTACAGCTACAGAATACCATATATGTCTTCAGATGAGGTAAGATTGTTTTTGCTTAACTGCTTTTCTTTGTTATGAGGGAAGGTTCATGGTGGTGGGGGGAGAAGTGGAAATAATATAGGCAGAAATTATTGAAATGGAAAAAAAAACCCCAAAAGGTTCCAATAAAACTTTTAAAAATTCTTAGCTGTTACTAGCTGTATAATATTGGTTAATTCACCTCTCTGGACCTGAGTCCCCTGCTGTGGAAAATGAGTATGTTTCTAGCTTTCAATCCTACCTACCTGGATTTGTGTCTTTTAAAATTAGACTTTGCATTCGGCTGTGAATACTCCGTGAAGACCAGCAAGGTCGATACCTCATCCATCCATGCTCCTGGCCCTCCACTGCTACCATCGCCGCCGCCACCACCACCATCACCGCTGCCACCATGTTCAAGTGTCCCTTGGAGAGCTACACTGCATGACGGAAAGGATGACGGGATTGGCTCGTCATGAGCAAATAATAGTTTTTGCTGAATTCAGCTGGAGCCAATCAGGAGGCAATCAGGCAGACAAGAGGCCTGATGTGCTGCCGGGGTTCAGAGCTCCTAGCTCGGTTTCTCCTTTGTTGACACTCCCTGACACAGATGTGTAGGGCTTCCTTCACCCCAGCCCAACCAATCAGAGCCAGGATTTGTCTTTGTCTCTGCAACAAGATGTGAGTGGGAGCCTGAGCATCAGGAAAACCAAAGCCAGGGGATGTCAGGTTCGGGATGAGATGGGGAAAGAGGGTAGTTAGCGAGCACCTATTGAGCAACTGTTGCATACTTCTCAGCCCTTGGAGGGTTGTGATGGAAAAAGAACAGAGGGGGTGGGAACCCTTCATTCAAGGGATTATACAGGGCCTCATCCTTGAGGATCCCACAACTGCTGACCTCTCTGCTACTGTTTTGTGGGACTTTAGACCAGTAAGTTCTTCTGGGCCTGTTTCCCCATCTGTTAAGTGACCGTATTGGAAAGTGTTTAAAAGTCCATTCACGTGTGAGGTAATATGATCTTAGACTAAAGAATACAGCATGGTAAGGACATGATAAGGCCACTGAGGCAGGAGGCCTAAGTGAGTCACAGTGAGGAGACAAAAGAAGATGGATCTTAGTCCTCTCCCGAGGTATAACTTGGGTGTACAGACCAGGGCTTTGCCACAGGGCACTGAAATTTAGAGGGAGTCAAAAATACTTATATTCCTGTAGTATTATAGTAATACCTGAACTTAGCACCTACCTAGAAAGAATAATTAATTAAAATAGGAAATTACCAGGTGGGCCGCTACTCCCTCCCCAGGATGAGTTCCTCCCTGGCCTAGCTCACCTGGCTCTACACCAACCCCAATATAGTCTCTCTAGCATTGGCCCTGCCCAGTATCTTGGGGTCTCTGCTCATGGGAAGCTGTCATCCTAACGTTCTTTCTCACTCCCACAGGCCCTTGTGATTCAGGATTTCGCCACCCTCTCCCCAAGCTGAATTCACATTTAAAAGTTGATGTAAGGGCTATTTGATCATGCTTACTCTGGGAGGATTTTGTATAACTTGCCCCAGTGTGAAAATTACTGGTTAGGACTCTACCCCTCCCCCTCACATTTCTGACATCTCCCCCCCCCCAAAAAAAAATTACCCAACAGAAACCTCAGACTGACTGGCATCTGCAATCTGGAAGCCAGTGAGGAGAATGTAGGCTTCTAGGGTAAGTACCCAACGCCATCCACTCTGGAAAAGCTTTCATAAAACATTTTCATCTTCTCCTCTCTCCCATTCCTCTGGCCCAGGTCCATACCTCACCTGCCAGGCTGGGCAGCCCCTCTCTGCAGGAGAATTACACCACCTCTTCCCAGGGAGAGTGCTCCCCCCTTCCCCCAATCAGGCTGAGGAAATGCAATTTTTCAATCTCTGACTGTGCAAACACTAACACTGCAGAAGCTAATTTTACAGAGTTCCACTCTGAGAACTCGTCTTTGTCCCAGAATTCCTCAGCTTGGGGAGATTAGCAGTTTAGAGATTGGAAAAAATAAGTTATTTTAAAATTCAGCATAAAACATATACTCCCTCCTCTCGTCTCCCCCTGCCTTCCCCCTCCTCCTTGTTTCTCTCTCTCCCTCTCTCTCTCTCCCTCTCTCTCTCTCCCTCTCTCTCTTTCCCTCTCTCTTTCAGACTCAATGAGCTAAAAAAATGTTTTTGATTGGAAAGGAGCCTCTTACAAGAGAGGAAGAGAGGGGAAACCAGAGTGGGGTGAGGATGCCACAAATAACAGGAATGATTGAAAGGCTGGAAGTAGGAAACATCGTCATTCTGCTACCCTGAAAAATCTTGGCTTCTTTCTCTTCTTTCTTTCCCCATCCCTGTTCATAATTCTTAGCCCAACTCGAATCTGGGGCTGTTTGTAACCCACATTGTGTTGACCTGTCTTACCTCCCAGGAGGAGGGAGAAAGAAAAGGCCATTTTTCTCTCCATCTGGAGGACGATGCTGCCTCCTGAATTCTGGTCCTGCAGGCAGGCTGAGGGATCTCAGTGCCTCCTTCAGGCCCATGCCCTCACAGAGTAGATGCTTAGTAAATGTTTGTGGAACAAATGAATGCGATTTTAGCTTTTAGAGACTTTAAAAAACAACTGGTCCAAGCCAGATGAGGACAAGAGAGGTAAAGTAACATATCCAAAGTCACCAGTAATAATTGTTAGAGCTAGAATCTGAACCCAGGTCCTCTGACTGCAAAGCTAATGACTCACATATATCAGGGTCACTTCCCCAGATCCACTTCCTCTAGGAAGCCTTCTTTGATGTCATAGTAATCTTCCCCCCATCTTTGGAGCTCAAACAATCTGCTCCATATTACTATAAGCTTCCAACTAGGCTGGGAGCTCCCCTAGGGGCAGGGGGACTTATTTTTTGTCTCTCCTCTATACTTACAATATCATTTAGAATAGGAATGGACATATGGCAGAAGGGATAGCGTCTTAGTAAAGACAACCAACTTGGATCATAAATAGAATTATTAAATAATTAATATACTAAAATTAATCAATATGCATTAATGTATTAATATTAATACATTAATAAATAGACTTTATTCTTATAAATAGAATAATTATAAATTAGAATAAGAAGGGGGCCTTAAATATTATCTCGTCTAACCCCCTCTTTCACAGAGAAACCAAGACTCAGATAGGTAAGGGAATTTGTCCAAAGTCACTCAGGTAGGTAGGTAGAAGTAAAGAATTAAGGAAATAAACATTTATTAAGTGCCTACTGTGTGCCAGGCACCCTGAGAAATGTTTCACAAATATTATCTCATTTGATCCTTACCAGAACCTTGGGAGATAGGCTATTATCCCCATGCGACAGGTTTTTTTCTTTAAGCCATTATTATTTCCATTTTATATTGGAAGAAACTGAGGTGAATAGCTTTAGTTAAGTGACTTGCCCAGAATCACACAACTAGTCAGCATCTGAGGCTAGAATTAAAGCCAGATCTTTCTGACTTCAGGTCCAGGGCTCTGCCCATTGTATCACCTAGTAGAGGCAGGAGGTGATACTCCAGCCCACATCTTCTACTTCCAGCATATACTTTTTGAATTAATCATTAGTGCTTGTGACTTCACTGTGATATTGGAAGAGGAAAGAAGACAGATTTCAGAGATAAAAAGAAAGAGGCTATATAATGGGGAAGTATAGTCAGCCAACAGACATTTATTAAGCACTTATTATGTAAAAGGCATTAATTATGCTAAGTGCTGGGGCTAAAAGAAAGCCAAAAAGAGGGTTGGTCAGTTCTAGCTCTCAGGGAGCTCAGCATCTAATGCAGAGAGACTCTCACCTACCTCCATACGCTGTCTGGCACACATATACCCCATGTATTGGTAGACACACACAGATACATCCAATCAATCTAATATAATAAGCATTTATTAAGCACCCCCCATATGCAAGGCTCTCATAACCTCTTGACTGGATTACTGCCTTTTAACTTGTCTCCCTAACTAAAGTATTTCTCCATTCCAATTTATCATCCATTTATCTGTCAAGTTCTGAGTACATCAGACCCCCTGCCCATTCCCTGGTGACTCTCTATTACCTCCAGGATCAACTATCAATTCCTCCATTGGCATTTAAAGCTTTTCGTAATGGGGCCCCCTCCTACCCTTTCCAGTCTAGACCCATGTGAAGTCCCATGAACATGTCTTCCTTTCCTTGTGCTATTGGCTTCCCAGGCTTCTTGGAAGACTCAGCTTAAATCCCACATTCTGCTGCTGACCTCTCCTGGTCAACCCTAGCTGCCAAAGCCTTCCCCTTTCAGGTTACTGTTCCCCCTCCAATCTAGGGGAGCTGGTGGAGCAGAGGATAGAGGGCTGGGCCTGTAGTCAGGAAGACCAGAGTTCAAATTCAGCCTTAGATGCTTCCTAGCTTTGTGACCCTGGGCAAGTCACTTAACCTCTTTTGCCTTACTTTCCTCAGCTGTAAGAGTAACCTACTTTGAAGGGTTGTTGTAGGGAATTGAATGAGATAATATTTATAAAGTGCTTAGCACTGCCCAGCACATAGTAGGTACCAAATAAATGCTTAATTAATCCCTTCTACTCTATATATTGTACCTAGTTATTTATTTGTTAGCTCTGCATTTGACTGTACACTCCTTGAGGGTAGGTAACTTTTTTTTTTGGCATTTCTTTGTGTTTCCAGCTCTTAGTGCAGAACCTGGCACTAAGCAAGCATTTAATAAATTCTTGTTGACTGAATGACTCAAAGATAGTTCCTGACCTCAAAAAGCTTGCAATCTACTGAGGGGACAAACAGCACTGGCCACAAAATAATATCAGTTCACATGTATACAGTGCTTTGGGGTTTGCAAAGTGCTTTACATACGTGATTTCATTTGAGCCTCACAACACCCCTTGGGAGCTACGTGCTATTATCATGCCCATTTTACAGATGAGTAAACTGAACCTCAGAGATGTCAAATGACTCACCAAGGGCCAAATGGGTAATAAATATCTGAGGCAGGATTAGTGGGATGGGAAGTGGGGCCTTGCTAACTTTGAGTTCAGCATTCTATTCCTTATACTCTAGAACATACCATATGTACATGGTAATAGAAGAAGAGAGAGCATTGAGAAGCAAGGGATTGGGAAAGGTTTCTCCTAGGAGAGGGCACATGAGCCGAATCCCCTGATCAAGTGACATCCATGGAACGACTTTAGCCCGAGTTCATTGTTTATCCTCATTCAGTCCACAACAGTCGAACAGCATAACATCTCTGGCTTTCTGGATGCCGAGAGCTCAGAAACAATCTAATGAAAAATAAATATATTTACAAGGAGATGTCAAAACAGCCCAAGAAGAGTAAAAGTAATGTGGCTGTACCAGGGACAGGGACTTTTATTTCATCCTCTCGCATGGTCCACAGGCTGCTCCGGCAGCATGGAGAGATAAATATTTTAAAAAGCGACACTTTGGCAATGCATGGTTATGCAAGACAAGGAATAATTAAAAAATAAATGACTTTTTTTTTAAAACACAGAGTTACAAACATTGCACCAATCAGATTAGTGAGGAGTTGGGCCAAGACTGAGTTCCGTCACAGTGAGGATTTGCTACCATCTGAAACTTTGAGGGAGAAGATGGAAATCTGCCCCGAGTCTAAAATCACCTCCCAGTTTAAAAAAATACTCCAAATCTATCGAGTCTCTAGAATTTTTTTGCAGGCCTCATTTGGCAGCTTCCAGAAAAGCAAAGAGATATAAGGTTTTCTCAGGCTCCTTACCAGTAGCAGTTAGGTCTATAAATAGCTTAATCTCCTTGAAAGCAGAGAGAGAGGCGGGGAGACAGAGAGAGAGAGAGAGAGAGAGAGTAAGAGAGAGAGAGAGAGAGAGAGAGAGAGAGAGAGAGAGAGAGAGAGAGAGAGAGAGAGAGAGAGAGAGAGAGAGACTAAAGCCACAGGCTCCCTCTATAAGCCCTGATCCCTTCCACTCTCCCTTCTAGGCACTCCTCTCTGGTGAGAGAGACGATGTCTGCCTGTGTTCCTGACTCTCAAAGCACTGACTTGGGACTTGACCTGGAAAATGTCTAAATGACCCCTAAATGGGGCTGAAGGCAGTGGAAAGTGACAAGAGAGCTGAATTCTGGTCTCAAAACTGTCCCTCACTTACTAGGTGACCTTGGGTTGAAAGGCCCAGGACATAGATGTGAGTACTGGCTCTTCTCCTAATTTTCTGTGTGACCTGCAGCCAATTGTTTTACTAGGCACCCTCCTTCCTCCATAAAATGAGCAGACTGGACGTGATGAATTTAAGAAGTCTACAGGAGACCCAGTTTGAGATGTCTACTAGGTAGTGGCAAATGCAAGACTGGAAGTCAGCAGAGAGGTTAAAGATGGGTAAGGAAATTGGAGAATCATTAGCATGGAGAGGATAACAGAATGCATAGGAACCGATGAGATCAGTAATTGATAAAGAGGGAGAAAAGGAGAGGGCCCTGATAGCAGGTGTGACCTGGATGAAGATCCAGCAAAGGTACTTGAATTGGAGTCCTTTCATGGGTAGATGGAGAACCAGGAAGTGCAGTGTCTCTAAAACTTAGGGAGAAGAGAGTATGAAGGAGAAGATACTGTGATTGACAGTATCCAAGGCTGCAGAGAGGTCAAAGAGAATGAGGATTGGGAAAAGGCCATTGGATTTGGCAATTAAGAAATCACTGTTAACTTTGGACAGGGCAGTTGCAGTGGAATGATGAGGTCAGAGGCCAGACTATAGAGAGTTAAAAAAAAAAAGAAGGGGAGGAGAGGAAGTAGAAGCACCTATAGGAGCAGGCCTTCTCAAGGAGTTTAGACACAAAAGACAAGAGAGATATGGGAATGATAGTGGGGATGGAAGGAGCAAGTGAAGGTTTTTTGAAAATGGAGGAGACAGTGCGTAACTGCTAAACATCTGTGTGCCCAGCTCTGTACCAACCTTCTGTGGGAGAGACTGAAGTACTTGAGTTGATCTCTGCCTTCAGGAAGTTCTCAGCCTGGCACAGGACACCAGGGTCATGTACTGGTCCATGGGTCAGACTCCCAGCACAAGAGTAGTTGTAGAGGGAGAAAGCACCATGCATGAAAGGACCACGAAATGCTTCCTTGAGGAAAGGTAGGATTCAGAGAGGCAGGAGCAGGAAAGAATTCTAGGCAGGGTGTGAACCAAAGTGTAAGAGGTAGGAAAGAGGGGAGGCAGGCCAGGGTTGAGGACAGCTTAGTTGAGATTCTGTTTCTCTTGCCAGCAGTTATGAGAGGTTCCTTTATCATCCCACCCCTGCTCAGGCCAAAGCTTGGACTCTATCTTAGACACTTAATTGGCTGTGTTACCCTGGCAAAGTCATCTACTCTTTCTTAGCCTCAGTTTAATAGCACCTAGCCCTCCCCTGCCATGAAGAACAAATGAGGTAATGCATGTAAAGCAACATTGAAAACGAATGTAAGCGCATGTCAATAAACATGTATTCAGCACCTCCTGTATGCCAGGTACTAAGATAAACATCGGGGATACAAAGAAAGGCAAAAGACAGTCTCTGTCTTCTGGGAGCTCAGAGTCTAATGGAGGGATTCAATATTCAAACAACTCTGCACAAACAAGCTATAAACAGGATAAACTAGAAATAAGCACAATATCGCCATGAGTTATGATTATTGTTGTTGTTGATATTGTTATTTCTTCTCCCTGGTCCTTGTCCCCACTTTCTTGTTCCTAATCTCTCATTTGTGAGTCTCTTAAACTCTTGGTCTCATCAGGGGAAGGGGGAAGGAAAGGAATAGCACTTAGACATAGCACCTTCCACGTGCCAGGCACTATGGTAATCACATTACAAATATTATCTCATTTTGATCCTCACACAACACCCCTGGGACGTTGGTGCTATTATTACCTCCATTTTTTAGTTAAGGAAACTGAGGCAGACAGAGGAGACGTGATTTGCAGAAGGTTACACAGATAGTAAGCATCTGAGACAGAATTTGAACTCGGGCCTCCCTGACTCCAGACTCAAGCCTCTCCCCATTGCACCCCCTCTTCTTGCTGCTATCTGATTCTGAGCTTACAGGTTGTTGTTGTCTGTCCTTTGTGCTCAAAGAGGACCACGACTGAATACTGAGAGACAGAAGAAGCACCCTGAAGGATTTTGTTCTTGTATATCTTTCCCAGGCATCTTTTTCAAGTCAGCAGTCTTCACCCTCATGGTGGAAGCCTTTTTGGGAACGCGCACTTTTTGCTTTCAGAATCAGGCTGGATTATGCAAACACGGATCCTCACTGTAGCACTATGTCTCTGGGTGTATGGCACATCTATATTTTAGCCTTGGCAAGCACCACTCGTCGGCAACAAGCTTTCTGAGTTCCTACAGCACGAGGGAGGCCAGCAATATTCTTCCCATTGCACAGTGGGGAAGACATAAGGAATGAGGGCACCTGCCCACCAAGCAGAGGCAGGGCTGCCCTCTGAGGCCGGTGATTCTTGTCTGTGGTTCAAGGTCTTTGAGCATTTGTTAAGTAATGAAATATTCCATGTCCATGGAAAAATACAAGGTTTATAGCTAAGATATTGACCCTGACTTCATGAAGTTCACAGACTGTGAGGACAACACACACACACACACACACGCACATACACACACACACACAGACAGAGATAACTATAATATACGACATATCAATATATGAATATGTGATACCTTGTAAAACAAGGTGCTATGTGAGTCAGGGGGAGGAGGGTAACCATTATCTCCAAAACAGATATGAGGGGGCTCTGTATAGGAGCAATTATCTGACGTGGGGCTTAAAGGATGATTAAAGAGGGAGAAGAGGGGCACTCCTGGCTTGGGTAATATAATGAAAAAAACCCCATAGAAGTAAGAGCATAACCAAACATGTTCCAGGATGAGATGGAGAGTGGAAGTGAAAGGTGGTAGAGTTTGGCTGAAGTATAGAGTGAGGAAAAGGGGAGTAATGTGACATAAGGCTGGAAAAGTTGAGTGACACCCAAATGTCCTTGAATGCCAGACAAAGAAATCTGACCTTTAAATTGGTAGGTAATAAGGGATCCACTCAAGATTTTTGAGCAGTGACCCAAACCCATCCTCTTCAATCCCAGAGGCTCAGTCTATCCTTCCATAGCAGTCAAAATGATCTCCCTAAAATGTCTTTCACAATCACCACTCTTCACCTGAAAAACTGACAATGGGTCACTCTTGCAGTAGACAAGTCCAAGTCCAAACTTTTCTATCCCATCAACTGTCCATTCACTATATTGATTCACATACTCCTCTTGGAGCTTGTATTACCTTGTCACCCCCTGAACAGATCACACTTATTCCTGTCTCTGAGTATTCGCTTGTTCTGTTCCTTTTTAGAATGTCTCCCCTTTTCCTCCTACCCCATCTCATAAAATCATAGAGTCTTAGAATTTTAGAGGTGGAAGCTGAGGCTCCAAGAAGCAAAATGATTTCTCTATAGTCAGTCTAGTACAGAAAGCTTGTGGCCCACCCCATCCCCAAATCTGGGGCTTCTCACCCCGAGGCTGCCATATTCCATCCATTATTCTCTCTCTAAAATCTAGCCCAAGCATTCCATGACTATGTTGTCCCTTTCCCTCTACTTCATACACTAAAAACTCATTTGCTTTGCATTCTTCAGTAATAATGTAACTAAACTTTATACAGTTTCTATTTATAGATTTTCATAGCTCTGTGGTCATTTGTTTCCTCAAGCAGATCAAAAGCTTCCCAAGGGCAGAGACTGGGTCTTCTCTTTCTGGGACCCAAAGGTCTTGCTGATATGCTATAATGAACAGATAAGAATCATTTGTTTTTAACACATTACAAGCAAATTGACTGGTCTTCTTGGTGCTTTAAAGAGTAATTTTTTTTAGGCTAAGCATCCCTTTTTCCAAGAGCCCCCTCTGAACAAAATATCCCGAATCCCTTATTAATTTAATATTATACAAAAGAATTTGGGTTTTAGTGAGGGTGTAGTCACTAATCTCCTTAAATATAGTCTAGGAAGGTGCTACAAGCTTAAGGTAGTAGCTTGTCAAGGTGCCAGTGGGGCCACATGAAAGCCAGGAAGGACCCCCTAGGCTGAGCTAAAGAACAGTGGGTGTCAGATGAGTATCACAGCTCAGCCACCTTCCCCCCAATCCCCTCAGGATTCCCAACGTGCCAGGGTACATTTTGTTCAAAACTTCCTGCCTCTGGTTTCCAAGCTTCACTTAGAGACCAAGGAGGAGACATTTAGGCCTGGGGATAAATCAGTTTTTAAAGTCAAGGGGCAAGAAAAGGCAGGTGTCTTAAACTTGTTTATTCTAAGAGCTACACAGAGACAGGAAAATTCGTCAGAGCTTTCATCCATTACCGTGTCCTTGCTGAACCCTGGGTTCAGCTATGCAGGCCTGGTTGAAGTCTTAAGTCCCTGCTCTGTTATCTGCTAAAATGGAATAGTTGGGAGGAGAGTGGATCAGATGATCTTCAAAATCCCTTTCAGCATGAATATTCTGAGAATTTGGGAGTGTAGACCCAGGCCCAGTCTGGATAGTGGGGAGAGGGAAAGAGCATGCCTTTCTATAGGACTTCATGGTCTTGGGGGCGAGCAGGGAAGGGGAGGGTTCACACACAATGACATTACAGGATATGATTAAGTGTTGAGTTGTCAGGTATAGACTGTGAGGGCTATCAATGGTCAGAGGATAGTGGCATCAGTATGGACAAGAGAAATCAGCAATGGGTCTTAGAGGGAGTGGCATCGCAGTACAAACGGAGGATGGAGAGCAGGGAAGCTGGAAAGGTAGCTTGGGAGGCTTTGAATTTCAGGCTCAGGAATTTGGATGAGATCCCATAGGCAACAGAGAGTCAGCGATGGTTTATAAGCAGGGAATGGTCATGATTGTAGGGAGTTTAGTCTGTCACTGTGTATAGGATGGATTCAATTCACCAAATGCATTAAGTACCTATTCCATGTAGGTGGGAATCAGAAATGAGTAAAAAGATAGGGTTTCTGACCTCCCAGAGTTTGGTTGAATAGAAACATATATAAATTATAAATTACAGAGAAAAAATGCAATTATGTAAACCATATATCAATATATTATTTATAGATATAGAGATATCATATGCAGAAATAACCTATTTCTATAGTGTCAGTCAACAAATAAAGTCAGTCAATAAATATTTAAGTACCTACTATGTGCCAGGCATTGTGCTGAGTGCTGGAGACACAGAAAGAGGTAAAAGATAATCCCTGCCCTCATGGAGCTTTCAACAGTGCTTAACTGGTTCATATGGCACTTTTCTCAAAATAGTCCTATGAGGTACGGAGTACAAGTATTCAACCCAATTTACAGATGGGGAAAGAAAGGCACAGGAAGTCCAAGTGATATCAGTCAGATAAAGAAGGAGGCAGGCAGGACCTGAAGCTAGGTCTTCTGACTCATAGTTGGGTCCTGTTTCCTCTATACCACAAAGGGTGATATACCCTGGTCTGAAGTGTGTGCTTGTGGTGAAGTCAGAGAACTTGGGTTCAAATCTGCCTTCTACTATATGATTTTGGGTAAATCATAACCTCTCTGGGCTGCAGTTCCTTATCTATAAAGAGGGGAACTAAACATAGCCAGCTACTAAGTAAAGTCCCTCTCAGCTTGAAATTGATGATGCTATGATCCTCAGGCTTAGGTCTCCTGCTCTCTGGGCTCTTGGTTAACATAGATGCCTTTCATCACCTGCTCTGTTGGGCAGCATAAGCCCAGAGAAGAATCTGACAAAGGCCACGATTCACTAGCTGGGAACATAGAACTGTGTCCTTGCTAAAAGGAACTCTTTGCTTCCTCAGGTCCCAGGAATGCCTTTCAACTGAGAGTTAGCCCACACCAGCAAGCTCAACGGCATTGAGGTGACTGCCTGCTCTTCTGGGGTAAAGGAAGACAAAGGCTTAACATACCTATGCAGATGTATGTGTATGTATGTATTTTCTTTACAAAGGATAGAGATTAGATCTGTGATTTCCTGGATACAGGGAACTCCCAGGTGAGGAGACTCCCTTTACCAACAGGGGCTGCCATCTTCGTAGAGTTTTAGTCCCAGTTCTTAACATTTTTTGAATCATGGACCCCTTTGGGCAATCTAATAAAGCTATGGAATTTTTAAAAAATCCATGAAGTATATACAATTAAAATAGAAACCAATTTTTTTCTTTTGGTCTGCTTCTTTCACAACATTATTAATAGGGAAATGTGTTTTACACGATTGCACATATATAGCCTACATCAAATTATTTACTGTCTTAGGGATAGGAGAGGTCAGCGAAGGAGGGAGAAAATTTGAAACAAAATTTTTAAATGAATGTAAAAATTTGTCTCCACATGTAATTAGAAAAAAATACTATTAAAATGGGAAAAAATTATATCAAAACACATTTATCAAACAATTTTAAATAAAAAGACCAAAACCTAAATTTATAGACCCCACTGTCAGAACCTCTGTTTTAGAGAGTTGCCTAGATCACTGAGAGGGCAGCCCTGCCAAACCCCAGGTTGCCTAGGCAGAGTCATTCAGGTCCTTCAGTCTTTGAGGCTGGCTCTCTGTTCACTGCATGCTGCCTTTCCTTCTTGACCAATATCACAAAATTAGCGTGAAGAAAAGTGAGCATCGACAACAGAACTGCTTTTTACCTGAGTGCTGAGCCCACAGGTGACTGGAGGGCAAGTGGAAGCGTTACATCCCTATGGAAGGTGAAAGGAAGCCCTTTGACCTCTTGTAGAAGATTTGTAGAGACTCTGCTTTCCCTTCTTGCTCAGCTCAGCTCAACAGTTCACAGTGGGAGAAGAAACAGAATGGATGGAGGGGAAGCAAAGGAGAGTCCATCCAGGCCCAGGGGGCCAGGGTGGAGGAGGGAGAGAACAGAGGAAGGAAGAGGAAGAGGAAGGTGAAGGTATGGGCCCCTGGGATGGAAAACAGAGCTCTAGCCTTTCTGTGGGAAAGACAAGGTCCTATCCTCAAAGGGTCTGCCATCCAAGGGGGCTGATACTGACCTTGGCTTCAGGGAGACCCCAGTCTGACATGGAAACATGGCCTTTGTGCCTAGGAAGTCCCCAGTTTCAGGGCGAGCCTTGTGGACTGAGGAGAGAGACGAGTCTCCTGCCACGGTTAGTCTTTTGTGGGAGAGATTTTTCAAACAGTAGGTGTCCACTTAAGCCGACTGCTATTCTGGGGCTCCCAGCACTTTCCACTACTTCTCCCCAAAAGTCTAAAGACCTAGCAACGGCTTCTTATCTGCCAGTTTCTGCGCCACTTAGCAACAGGGACAATTTACATAACGTATCAGATCCCGAGAGCCAGCACTAATGGGGAGGGGGGAGAAGGGAAATCAAGAGTGCCCATTATCTTCTCCTCGGGAGGGGGAAGAAGTCCCCACGTGAGCCAGCAATTCCCTGCGTTCCAGTCCATCGGGCCTGGGCTACTGGGCCGGGACAGCCTTGAGCGATGGAATGTGTTCTGCAGCAGGGGTTCCCGGCCAGCCCTCTCCCTTGCTGCTCAATAATACACCTGTATGAGACCTGTCAGGCAGCCATAAATGCCCGTTAAGTGGTACTGCTCTCTATTGAGAGGCGCTGAAAGGAGTTATTTCACTGAGCACCTGTTAATGGAATAACCTTGTTAAAGAGAGAATTTTGCAGGGAGAAAATTTCCAAGAGGCACCAGATTTTCGGCCCAAATCCACTTAGCTTTCACAGATCATCCAGGCTCTTTCCCCCACCCAAATCCCTCAGCTGTGCCAGTGGGGGCCCAGCCTGCCTCCCTTTGCCCTGATCCTCTGGCGTCTCTGGGCATGGCCTCCGCTCTCTGACATCATCCTCCTTTCCGCGGCAGCCCTATAATCACGCTCCCCACTGGATCCAGTTCGATAGCTGCTGGGGACGAGCAGCTCATATTCAACTACAAACGTCGCCAGGCAATGTAAGCTGGGAGAACACATACAAATTACTGGCACAGTAATTGCTTTTTGTATAAATGTTCTTTTTAAAAGTTTTCCCCAGTGTGAAAGTCCCTCTTTTAAAAAGAATAAATTTGCCGCACAGCAATTTATTCAAAGCCTGTAGATTCAGTATAATGAAATTCTCCCTAAGTAAATATCTGATAACGGCATAAATGGTTACCACTTGACCCCAGGTTCTGGGTTTTCTCCACATGACAGCACTAATGCAGAGCAACAGGAGGTTCGGATATGCTGGCCCAGCAGCCTCCGGCAAAGGGAACAGCTCTGGGGCACAGGGCCAAGGGCTAGCCATTCATTCTCTTGCAGGGACAAGACCCAGAGCCGCCTCCTCCTCCCTCTTTTTTTCCTGCTTAGAGTCCAGGGCAGGCAGGGCGGTGTGAGGGAATAAGCCCCCTTAGGTGCTGCCTCGAGAAAGATGAGGCAAGAAAAGGGGGCCCACTTGCCCCCTCCCAGGTTCTATCCTTAAAGATCCCCTGGGAACTGAAATCATCCCCTTAGGGATTCTTTTTGTTTACATTAGAAATAAATCTGAAGTGAGTGGGGGAGGCATGCCAGACCGTTTTCCCCTCTTGTTCTTGAATAGTATATTTGCTGAAGGTTTTTAATTTTTTCCCCCTTTTTATTTACGTTAGAAATAAAACTGAGGTGGGTGGGGAGGGATGCTACACTGCTCCCCGCCCCCCTCCCCTTTTACTTGAAGAGTATATTTGCTTGCCTGGGAATGTTAGCTTCTTGCGAGCAGGAACTATTTTTTCATTTTGACTCTGTATTCCCAGTGGCTAGCACACAGTAGGTGCTTAATAAGTGCTTGTTGGATCTGGTTGCTTCTTTTCATGAGGGTTCATCTCATTTACCCGACTTGTGCTTTGGGCTTCTTTAGGGCCAATTCTAGGGCTGTGAACAGGGACTGGGGACCCAAGGAAGACTGGTTGATGGATTCGCCCAGTAGAAACTTGGTATGGGGAGGGGAGTTGGACATCTTATGTCGCGTTACTTTCTAACATCATACCCAGCTGCTATATAACAGCCTTTGGACTGGTCTCTACTCCCTGCTTCTCTACTTAATCCACACAAACCCAACCAGTAAGGGTTAATAAGACACAAATAATTTTGAAGCTGGTAATGACTTCTTTGACCACCTAGCTCAGCTCCTCTATTTTACAGGTGGGAAAACTGAGGTACAGAGAGAGGGGAAGTGGCTTGGACAGAGTCTTAGCCAATTCGTGGCTGAGCTGAGACTAGCTCCAAGGTCTCTTGATGCCCAGTTCAAGGCTCTTTCCAATAAATGCTTTCATCGTGTCTCTTTCTTGCTTACACACATACACATGTGCACACACACACACACATACATGCACACAATACCCCAGGCCTAGAAGGTGATGCACAGATTCTTCCTAGCAGGATGGGAGGCCCTCCACCATCTCAATCTTCTTCCTCCTTTCTTCACCTTTACCTGTCCTGCTCCCCTAACTTTCCCTGCCCTCAAACCTTCTCTGCCTTTGCTCATGCTGTTCTTGACTCCACGGAATGCACTACTAGTTGCTCCTTGACTAATCCAATTCAGCTCATCCTTCAAGGCTTTGGTTGGGTCTCACCTCCTCCCAGAAGCCTCATGTACTCCAACCCAAGCCAATCTCTCTCTCCCCTGAAATAAGCTCTTTCTTATTGGCTATAACACTCGTGCTTTACGTTTAATCGTTGTTCATAATCATAATCATAATCATAGTTCCCTAGCAGTTTCCCATGTGTATCCTGGCTTTTAAGCCAGACCGTGAGGTCTGGGGAGAGTCTGGGACCCTTTTCACAGGTGGCTCCTGTCTTGTCTTACATCTTGGAGATCCAGCCAGTCAGTCAGTCAATAAGCACTTAAGGGACAGCTAGGTGGCTCACTGAATAGAGCACCAGCCCTGGAGTCAGGAGGAACTGAGTTCAAATCCAGCCTCAGACACATGATACTAGCTGTATGACCCTGGGCAAGTCACTTAACCCCAATTGCCTTGCAAAAAAAGCACTTCCTAAGCACCTACTAGGGCAGCTGGGTGGCACAGTAGATAGAGCAGTGGGTCTGGAGTCAGTCATCTTCCTGAGTTCAAATCTAGCCACAGACACTTATTAGCTGTGTGACCCTGGGCAAGTAACTTAACCCTGTTTGCCTCACTTTCCTCATCTGTAAAATGAGTTAGAGAAGGAAATGGCAAGCCACTCCAGTATCTTTGCCAAAATAACCCAAATGGGATTATGAAGAGCTGGACACAACTGAACTGAAGCACCTACTCTGTTCCAGGCCCTGATCCAAGTGCTGGGGATATAGAGAAAGGCAAAACATAGCTCCTGCTCTTGAACACAACCTTGACTGAAACAGGCAGTCTGGAGAGGCTCCAGCCTATATAGTCCTGCCAGTCTCTGAGTCAGGCCTGGACTCTAAACTCCGGAATCCTATAATCTCAACCCTGTAATCTATAATTCCTCAGCAAAGGAGAAGTTATAGAGTGGCCATGGTCCATCCTTATTCCCAGTAGAGGAAACCATAGGATTCATCCTCTGCTTGAATACTTCCAATGATGGGAAGCTTACTATTATCTCCCAAGACAGTGCATCCTATTGTTGGATAGCTCTTGTTAGTAAGTTATTTATTATAATTATGGTTACATATATAAAATTGCATATTACATATAATTATAATGAGTAAAATCTATAGTTTCATAGAACTGCAGAATATCAAAGTTGAATATTCTAGTTTAACCCATATCTGAGCAGAAACCCCCTCTAAATATCCCTTACAAATACTGGAAGATTTCCAGAAATGGAGAATTCACTATTTCCCAAAGCAGCCCATAGTTTTTGTTTAATTTTGATTAAGAAGTTTAGCTAATATCTAACCCTAACCTGAATTCTGTTTCTAATTCCAATTCCCTGCAACTCTTCCCCACTGCTTCTCATTCTGCCCTTAGGGTCTAGCAACAGAAACCCAATTTCTCATCCACATGATCATCCTTCCAACGTCTTAAGGGATGTTGTTCCTCGTATCTTCTCTTTTCTAGGCTTGATCTCCCCAGTTCCTTCACATGACCTTCGTACAGCACATTTCTTAGCGCTCTGGCCATCTTGGTCACCCCTTCCCCATCTGAACTACAGCTCGTCCAGAACTATAGCATATATGAACTACGGCATCACCCAGAACTGAGGAAATCTTGCTCTTTGTAACCACTGCTTCCCTTTCTAAATGTCCATCAGTCATCTCTTTAATGATTTATTCTAAAATTTTTCCAGGAATCAAAGTCAACATCACTGGCCTAATGTGTGCAGACTGTAGTCTCTTCCCTTTGTTAAAGACAGGGACATTTGCCCTTCTCCAATCTTGTAGTGTCTCTGCTCCCTCCCCCAGGTTTTACAGTCTTTCAAATATTACTGATAATGGCTCAACAATGACATCTGCCAGCTCTTTCAGTATCTAAGGATGTAGTTCATCCTGGCCAGCCGACCTGAATTCATTCAGGGCATCAAGGGGCTCCCTTATTGTCTCCTTAGTTATCTTGGGTATCTATGAGCTGTTTGTGTTTTGTCATTTCTAGAGCAAAAGTCATTCTCCTTGGCAGAGAAAACGGAAGTGAAATAAGGACTGAGCAGTTCTGCCTTCTCACTGCTGCCAGTTTTCATGATCATATCCAACCCAAGAAAATACCTTATCTCTTCTTTGATCTTCCTCTTTCCTCCTAATACTCTTTTACAAAACCCACCCTTTTTTGTTGTTCTTAGTTTTCCTTTTCCTTCACCAGCCCTGCCAGCTCCTTCTAAGCTCCAGTATTCCTGGCACTATTTTATAGGACAACGGGAAACTCTATTTCACTAAGAGGGGAAGATAGGGACAATATTTTCCCTTTTCTCAAAGGTAAGAGGGGGAAACAATGCTTTTATATTTGTCCTTTCCTACTCAGATTTGCTTTCATCTTCTCTGCATTTTTTTTAAAACTCTAAATTGATTAGCAAATTTACTGTGCATCCACATTGGTCTGGTTAGAGATATTTTTTCTCCTCCCCCTCCTCATTGGTTGTTTCCCTTTGTGTCTTTAGAATTTCATTCTTCTTTTTGTACTTTTAATTTTTTTTGTTTTTAAATTTATTTTTTTCCAATTATATGTAAAATATTTTTAACATTCATTTTTAAAAATTTTGAGCTTCAAATTCTCTTCTCCCTTTCCTCCTCCTTGAGAAGTCAAGCAATTTGATATAGACTATACATGTGCAGTCATGCAAAATGTATTTCCACATTAGCCATGCTCAAAAAGAAAACAGACCAAAACCAACAAAAATAAAAGTTAAAAAAGTATGCATTCAGTATCTGCATTCAGACTCCGTCAGTTTGGGGCAACTAGTCGGCGCAGTGGATAGAACACCGACCCTGGAGTCAGGAGGATCTGAGTTCAAATGCAACCATAGACACAAAACACTTGCTAGCTGTGTGACCCTGGGCAAGTCACTTAACCCCATTGCCTAGTGGGGGCAAAAACCCCCCAGACTCCATCAGTTCTTTCTCCGGAAATTGATAGTATTTTTCATAAGTCCTTCATAATTGTCTTGGATCATTGTATTGCTGAGAATAGCCAAGTCATTCACAGTTAATCTTCGTACAATATTGCCATTTTACTGTGTACGATGTTCTTTTGGTTCTACTCACTTCACTTTACATCAGTTTCATCAATTTCCAATTCTTTGCCATTACTTTGCCTTTTTCTTTGATCTCTTTGGGATATAGACCTAATGCCAGTATTGCTGGGTCAAAGGGTATGCATAGTTTTATAGCCCTTTGGGCATAGTTCCAAATTGCTCTCCAGAATCGTTGGATCAGTTCACAACTCTACCAACGGTGCATTGGTGTCCCAATTTTCCCACATCCTATCCAATATTTGTCATTTTCTTTTTCTGTCATATTAGCCAATCTGCTAGGTATGAGGTGGTACCTCAGAGCTGTTTTAATTTGCATTTCTCTAATCAATAATGATTTAAAGCATTTTTATATGATTATAGACAGCTTTGATTTCTTCATCTGAAAATTACCTGTTTATATACTTTGACCACTTGTCAATGGGGAATGACTCATATTCTTACAGATTTGACTCAGTGCTCTATATATGTGAGAAATGAAGCCTTCATCAGAGAAACTTGCTGCAAAAAAGTTTTCCCCCTGCGTTCCACTTTCCTTCTAATCTTAGCTGCATTGGATTTATCTGTGCAAAATTTTTAAAATTTAATATAATCAAAATTATCCATTTTACTCTCTGTAATGCTCTCTATCTCTTGTTTTGTCTTTAATTCTTCCCTTATCCATAGATCTAGCAAATAAAGATATTCCATGCTTCCCTAATGTGCTTATGATATTTCCCTCTGTGTCTAAACCATGTGCCCATTTTGCCCTTATCTTGGTATACGTTGTGAGAGGCTGATCTATACTTAGTTTCTGCCTAGAATTTCATTCTTGAGCAGCTCTCATCCCTTCTGTAGAATTTAAGTCTATGAGATCCTACCAATTCTTCTTTCGAACTCTTGGAAAACTGCTTTCCAAAAATCTGAGATGTACATCAGATAGTTCCAGATTTCCTTTCCTTCTGTATCATGAATTTTAAAAGGGAGTGGTCACTTATCCCCAAGGCTTCCTTCATTTTCAATGCAGCAACTTATTCCCCCTCTTAAGTAAAACAGAATTTCCCATTGTTGCTTTATCCATCTTTCAAAGAATCAAATTATTATCAAGGCTAGTTAAGAAATTATTAGCTGCTCTGATCTCTCATCACTACTCTACCATGCCTCTAGGCCAGGCCTGTGATATTTCCCAAACTCCTCTTTCTGTCAAGGTAGTCTATAGAATACCCCAATGACAAAATTACATCTGTTTATTCCTCCACTGTTCTTCATCCACATTCTTTTCACCACACTTTCCTCCTCTGGCTCCTGGATTTTTCCATGTAAGTAAATATTAATATATAATGTTACATGTCACAGGTCCCTCCTTGTTCCATTTTTTTAATAAGGCATACTCATCTAGAGTCACACTCTAGGCTTCAGTCTACCATGTTTCAGTGATACTTATGAGGTCAAATTTTCCTCCTCAACATGGGGTGATAAGTGAAAAAGAGTGATCAAATGTTCCAGGAAAATTCAAGGAATAAAAGATCACTTTCAGCCACAGGGATCAGGGAAAACTTCCTGGAGGAGATGGTATCTGAGTTGAGTCTTCAAGAAAAGGATTCCAGCAGGCAGAATGAGAAGGGAGTGTGTGTCCTAGGCATGAGAAATGGCTTATATAAATGCACGGAGGTGGGAGAGACCAAGCTGAGATCAGGGTAAAGCTTGGTATTATCATTTTGGCTGGAATGAGATTGTGTGAAAGGAAGAAGTGTCAAAGAAGGTTGGAGAGGTAAGTTGGAGCCAGATGGTGGAGGATTTTAAATAACAGCTGTGGAGTTTATATTGAATCCTTTAGGCAATGGGGATCCACAGATAGTTTTTGAGTAGGGAGGGACATAGTTCATTGGAGGAGATTATTTTGGCAGCTATGTAAAGGATGGGTTGGAGAGGTGGGTTGGGGGAGACACTGGGGACAGGAGGACCAATCAGGAAGCTAGGACACTAATTTAGGTCACAGGACCACCGGACAGCTTGGTAGTAGTGTGTGCCCTGAGGAGGGGTAGAGAGGAGAGCTATTATAGAAGTGAATTGACAGGACTTAATGAATTGGATGTGGAGATTAAGGGTGTGGGAAGAGTCAAAGATGCCTGGAGTCTTGAGCCTGTGTTACAGTGGGGGATGGTGGTGTCACTAATAGAAACAGGTAAATTGTGAGGGGATAAGTGTCAGGGCTGATTATTTTTTTTTTGGGGGGGCTATCAGATGGAGCAGGAAAGATGATGACTTCAGTTTGGGATATGGGGGAGGAAAAAAAAGCTGACTTCTTGACGCCCAGTCTAAGATTTTTTCCAAAGCAAGGCATCCCCTTCCCAGTTTTCTTCAACAGAAGATTAGAAGGGGTAGCTAGGTGATTCAGTGGATAGAGCACCAGCCCTGGAATAAAGAGGACCTGAGTTCAATTCTGGCCTCAGACACTTACTAGCTGTGTGATCTTGGGCAAGTCACTTAACCCCATAGCCTCCAAAAAAACCCACAACAAAACAAAAACAGACTAGAGCCCAAGGCTGAGGGCCAGGCCATCCCTTTCCCATTGCTGGGCAGGAGGGGATGGGAGATGAGACAGTAGCTACTAGAAAAGAGAGGAGGATGAAGAAAATCAACAACAACAAATCCTGTCTCAATTTCGGAGGGCCTATAATAGCCCCAGTGCAAGGCAGCAGAGTCTACAAGGAAACATTTATCCTTGGAGGGGGCGAGGCAGCCTGTGGGAAGCAGAGTCTGGGCTCACCAGTGAGTGATCTCCTCTGAGCTAAACCTCGACTTCTCAGCTCTGCTAATTAATTGCTTAAGTAGTTCTCACCCTGTCTCTGACACAGCTATCAGCATCCCTCTCCTCCATTTACTGCCTCTGTATCATTACTTCTCTACCTGACAACAACTGGCAAACAGCAGCCCTTCCTCCCCGTTCCTCTCGCTCTCCCTGACTCTTCATTTCTCTCACCCCCACACTCACACAAGCCCACAGTTGATGGAAACACACTGCAAACAGCCAATTCACACCATCCACATCGTGGGAGCAGGAGCAGCCCCTCTGTGTTTGTTAAAGTCTGCCCTCTCAATTACAATTAGCAGAGCGTGCCCCTCTTCTCTGTGCTGCCCGCCCCCACTCTCTATCTCTGCACCCCCCATCCCTAGGGATCTCCTAGTATTTATGCCTTCCTGTCTGCCTACTGGAAACTAATCTTGTGGAAAGGGCTGGGGGAGGCTCAAGAAATGCAGTTTGTACTTCCAAAAGAAAGTAAAAATAATTAACAAATAAATAAAGCTCCTGTTTCTATAGCACTTTATAGCTTACCAAAGGACTTTCCTCTGGGCCTCAGTTTGACCACCTGAAAGATGGAACTCCTAATATTTGCACCATTTACCCCACAAGATCCAATGATCCTGTAGTACAATATTATCGACCCCTCCCCCCATCTTTCAGATGATGAAAGTGAGGCCCAGAGAAGATAAGGGATTGGCCCAAGGGCATACAGGGATAGAACCCAAAGCTTTTGATAGCTATTCCAGGGCTCTTTCCCCCGTAAAATAAGGAGGAGGCATTGCTGGGACTCTTGTGGTCTTGATGGTATGAACTGGTCCTTCATGACAAGAATTCATAAACAAGGAATCAGGTACGTGGTGTGAAGGACCATTTTTTTCAAAATCTTAAAATATTTTTATTTAAAGTTCTGAGATCCAAATTCTATCCCTCCTTCTACTCCTCCCTCCCTGAGATGGCATGCAATCAGATATAGGCCATCATATATCAGTAATCATGCAAAACATTTGAAGGACCAATTTTAAAAAATGAATGTGGTTAATCAGGGAGGACTTCCCAGAGGAGGGAAGCTTTACAGAGAAGGGACATGGTTTATAAGAAGGGGAAATGCATGAATTAAAGGTGAGGACGTAGGATGGTGTTTCAGGCAGCAGAATCAGCCAGTATGGGGGGATGATTTGGAAAGAAGAGGTTTTTGGAGTAGGTATGAAGGGAGAGTTAGAGACGCAGAAAGTGAACATGTGGCTGTGGAGAACAGAGAGAAATGTGTAGTTATATGGGGCAGGAAGGGTTGTTTGGAGGGGCCTTCATCAGCCTCTTATCTGCCTCTTTTTCTATTCCCATTCCATTTTGTGTAGGCCCCAAAATCCGTTTTTCTCAATGCCCAGCCCTGCTATCACTCAACTCCCCTATCTAAGAACGCATGATGGCTCCCTCTTATCTTTGGATGGAATCCAAGCTCACCTTTTCTCCTCCACAGTGTGGCTCAACCTCACCAGTTCTTTCCCGATGCCTCCCAGCAAGGGCCATCTGCTGAAGTCAAGCCCATTTCTTTTCTGTTCATCACATACACCAAATTTATTCCCATCTCCTCATCTTTATTAGGGTTCTCTCTTCCCCTCACCTAATTTCCTGACTTTATTCCCAAGATTTACCAAATTTAAATCCAAATGCTATCATATTTCAAATATCGCTTCTTAAATGAGATACCAGCTCTAGATTGGAAGTCAGAGTGCAGCAAGGCATAGTGAGAGGAGCTTTGAACTTAGAGTCAGATGACCTGAGTTCTGATCCCAGCTCTGTTACCTGTGAACCATGTGTCCTTGTGTAAGTCACTTACTTTCCATTTTCTCATCTGAAATATCAGGGGGTTGAACTCTACAATCCCTTCCCATTGGTTTCTAGCATTCCGTGACAAAAGGATACTGCAGTCCTCACTGATGTCTCTCTTTTCTATATCTACAATCTGGTACTAGCTACCATCTAAATGGGTAGATGAAGAGGGAAATCCTACACATGATACACCTGGAGTTTAGTGAGAATCTCACAAAATGATGGTGGACAAGATGGAGAAATCAACTGGTTTAACAACAGGTGAATGACTTGATTCCAAGAGTAACAACGGAGATCAACCTTGTTCTATTATTCTTCTGTTCAAAATGCATTTTGAAGCTCCCTACTGCCTAAGGTTCAAATTCCTTTGATGCGGCCCTCCACATCTGCCACCATCTTACCTTTCTGAGCCTTGTCCCACATTTCTTTCTTCCAAGCTCAATTCCAGTTAAAATGGATGACTGTCAGCACCCCAAACACAACCTGTGCCCTTCCATTCCCATGGCCTTGCTTATGCTGATCCCTGTTAGAGTGCCCTCTATGCCCCTCCATCTATTAAATTTCTCATTCTTTGAAGACCAACTCAAATGCTGTCTCCACCAGGAAATCTTCCCTGACTCTCCCAAGTCTATAGTAACCTTCTCCCTCTACTCAGACCTCACAGAGCACTTGCTCTTGCATCTTTCTCTTGGCAAGAATCACATATGTGGAACAATATCAGTGACCCTTCCAATACATGTTTAAGCTTTGCTGCAGCTCAATTCAAGCTCAGAGTGAGAGATTCCTGATCTCTGGTCAGAGGTACTTCCTGTGTCAGTCATCAGCATGAGGCTATAGGTGAGGTTTCTAGAGGGAGATTTGCATGCTTTCCTCTAACATTTGACTTGTTTTTTTTTTCTGGAAAATGTACGCATTTGATGAAAATATGTAAAAGGAACAGGCAGGTTTTCACAAATTATATTCTACTGCACATTTTAACAGTCACTCAGTTGACTGAAAGCTGCAGAGCCTACAAGGTTCCCACTGGGCTTATTATTGGTTTGTTGGGGAAAAAAACCATTTCATACAATAGAACAAAAGGCAGCCTTTACGGCTCTCCTTCAATAAGTTGTCTCCTATGTGTACGTAATGACCATATGCAGTTCCTTGATAGGCACGAGGACAGAGATAACTTGGGCGATCCACCCACTTCCCAACCCCTGTTAATTCGAGTGCCTTCCTTCTGTTTCCCCCATTTATCCTATACATAGCTAGCTTTGCACCTACTTGCCTGCATGTTGTTTACCCCTTTCGATTGTAAGCTCCTTGAGGAGAGGGACTGCCTTTTTCCTCTTTGTATCCTCAGTGCTGAGCACAGTGCCTGGCACGTAGTAGGTGTTTAAAAATGCTTATTGATTGATTATTAATATGAAATGAGGCATAAATCAGGGAGACACACATTTGTCAAAGGTGCCTGCCACTGTCATGGAAGATGTCCAGAGCAAGGTGCTAACTAGAAAGGGATTCCCTACAGATGGTGAGGTGCTCCAGATGTTTTCACTTGTAGACACTGCTCTGAGTACATCAAATCGTCGACTGTGCAACCTTCTGAGATACATAAGGACTCAACAGAGTTTAGCCTGACCATTCAAACAAGAAAGACCAAGTGGATAAAGAATTCTGGTGGCATAGACCATGATATGAAATTAAAAGGACAGCCCATAGAGCTGGTCCATCAGTACATAAATACACACATATAATTAGGCTGATAATTCAGAAGGGAGAGGGATAGACCGCATTTGGAAAATTTTGCATTGTTTTCAATGCTTCCCAAACTTCTCACTGAAACACCATCCCCTATTTTTAACACCAATATTTTTCTAGTGATGCTATGTGATTGTGAGTCACGGAATTCTACAGTCTTAAAGGAATCAAAATTGCAAGTTGTCAACAGAGCAGTGGACAGATGTGTGGTAGGCGTAAATAGGCCATAGCATATTATGAACTCTGAATGGCACATGTGAAGTGGCAGAAGAGGTACCAAAAATATGTACAATGAGAATAGGAGGTGGGCTGGTTATATAGTTAGAGTGAGGAATAGCCAGTGGACAATGTGTGTACTGCATTCATGCCAATATGAGGTCAAGAGAAGAGGAGGAAGGTCTCCGTTATGTTGCGTAGACCTCCTGTGGAGGATTTGAGAAATGATATGGACAAAGGGCAGCTAGGTGATGCAGTAAATAGAGAGCTAGGACTAGAGTCAGAAAGACCTAAATTCAAATTTGGCCTCAGACACTAACTGTGTGACCCTGGGCAAGTCACATAAGCCTGTATGCCCCAGTTTCCTCATTTGTGAAATGAGCTAGACAAGGAAATGGCAAACCACTCTAATATTTCTGCCAAGAAAATCTCAAACAGGGTCAACAAAGAATCAGACATGATCGAAAAATAACTGAATAACAACTTGGACAAAGCTTGTACAATATAGCCTAGGATATGAACCACTAGACAGAGGACCTAGTAATACTAAACTTTTCAACGAACAAACATTTACTAATCACTTACTATCTGCCAGGCACTGAGCTAAGCTGCTACATTTATAAAATAAGAAGGTTGCACTAGATGGTCTTAAGGTCCCTCTCAGTTCTAAATCCCATGACTCTAGTCTAAAGATCTCACTGCCTATCCAGGACTCACTCATCACAGAAGAGGTTTTAAACCTACAAAGCCAAAGAATGTATTCTCTCTCTTAGTGTCCAAGAGGGTTTGACATCAGGTTTCTCTTTCCCCTTATCACTTACACTATGCAGACACCATATCTGGCCTGCTGGAGAAAATACAGTACAAACAAATGAAAATCACTGAGTGTCGATTGAAGGGAATTTACTAGAAAGTCTTATAGGTCAGCGTCTGCTGGAAGAAAACCCAGACTATACTGAGCCTCAGTTTCCTCATATGTAAAAAAAGAGGGTTGGAATAGATAACCTCTATGGGCCTCCCAGAGTCTGATCGTATGGGTTTCTTTGAGTCAGGTGCTATAGTAGAAAAAGCTTTGGACTGAAAGCCAGAAAGCTGTGATGGAGCGCTGGTCGGGCCACTTATTAACTATAATATCTCAGACAGGAGGGGAAGAGTGTTATGGTGGAGGGAGTACTGGATCTGCAATCAGATCCCCACCTCTGATGCTGATAAGCTGGGGGATCCTGGGCGAGACACAACCTCTCTGAACTTCAGTTTCCTCATCCGTGAAGACTGCAACGTCTCCCTCGAAGGGTGATGGTGAGGTTCAAATGAGATAATGCAGGTAAAGGACTTTGCAAACCTCCAGCTCTTATTATGATTATTACTTCCTTCTGAGCCTCAGTTTTCTTGTCTGTACAATAGGGATAACGATTCTTATATTCTCAAGCCACTGAGGAGTGCTCTGAGAGGAGAAGCCCTTGATGGTGTCAAATACAACCTAAGGGTGTGGGATCACTAACCACCAGGCTGGTGAGCTGCTTAGCCCACGAGGGGATGGATGAGCAGGGATGGGGGGACTGCAATTTGGTTAGAGGAGGATGAGGTATACCCTGGGGACACAAGGACCTGAAAAATGGAGCTAAGAACCCTCCTCCTCACAAGGCCATGACACTGAGTGGGGGAAGGAAGTTCCCCCAAGAGAGGAGACCTAGAAAGACAGCAGCATTTTTATGCTTGTCTGTCGATGCCAATTTTTAGGTTTTCATTGCTGCTAAATGAAGAGAGAATGGGATGTACTTAATTCCAGGCTGGCCAGGCAAGTCTTGTGGCTGTCTGGAGCTCTGTTAGGGATGTTTTTACAGCAACACTAAAGGTGAATGAACACCAGAGCTCTGTGATTTCCTGCCTGCTCTCCAAAAAAAAAATGTTGTTCTTTTGAGTACCTTGGGAGAAGGCTGTGGGTTGTCAAAAGCAATTAATCCCCTTCCTGGGAGTGCTTTGGGCTCTAAGAATCTTGTAGCACACTGTTGGGGCGACACTATAGGTTTAGGGAGATGAGTGAGTGGAAAACTGTGTCTGGATGGCCTGAATTGGCCATTACCTCATGGCCCAGGGATAGAGGAGCCCACCAGAGAGTCATAACGGTAGTAATGATAATAGCTGACATTAATAGAGCATGTTAAAGTTTACATGAACATTTTACATGGATCATCTCATTGGAGCCTAATAACAACCCCAGAAGGTAAGAACAAAGGGCAATATTATCCCCATTTTACAGATGAGGAAAATAAAGCTCAGAGAAATTAAATGATAAGTATGCATCAAAGGCATCTTGCTATACACAATGCCATACTGCCTCCTACCTAAGCCAGTTAGTCCCCAGTCTAATTTAGAAGGGGACGCACTGGGATGATTTCTAGTTTGGCACCCCCTTCTCATTCTTGAGAGCAGCTGATGGTGATAACCCTCTTAGCTGGGACAGGCCTTGAGCAAATCATATTTTCTTTGTGCCTCAGTTTCTTTCTCTCTAAAATAAAGGCATTGGACTGACAATGTTCAAGTGCTCTTCTATATTCTTTGGTTAGATTTGGGATCCAGAGCAGTTTTTCTTACTCTTCAAAGACAACGACAGCACCTCTCAATGCAACACTTGAAGGTTTATAAAAACACATTCCCTCACAACCACCCTGTGAAGGAGGTAGGGAAACTGAGCCTCAGAGGGCAAAGTGGCTTATCCATAGACTCACAATAAACAACAGCCAAAAACAAGCCCACCACAAATAATTTTAGGGGTCACTGTTCACTTTACAGAGGAATCCCATTCCTTCTTTTCAAGGCTTGGTCTTGCCAGCAGTGATCTTTTCTCTCTTGTAGTTGTACACAGTTTACAAAACTTCATTTTGCATGCAATTGTTTTTTTTTTAGGAACCGCTAATAAGTCCTTTGTGGCAGTGAGGTGGCACAGTGGATAGTGTGGGCCCAGAGTCAGGAAGACTTGAGTTCAAATCTGGCCTCTGACACTTACTGGCTGTGTGACCCTGGGCAAGTCACTTTACTCTGTTTGCCTCAGTTTCCTCATCTGTAAAATGAGCTGGAGAAGGCAATGGCAAACCACTCCAGTGTCTCTGCCAAAAAACCCCACATGAGGCCACAAAGAGTTGGACAGACTGAAAATGACTGAACAACTCTTGGTCCTGTTAGAGACTTGGAAGGCCAGATTGAACAGTATTTTTACCACACCACATTACAGCTGGTTTTTGTTTTCTTCCAGGACAGGCCTACAGCTTCCTTTGAAAGGAGTATTGGTGAGGCAGCTAGGAGGTGCAGTGGATAGAGCACTGGCCCTGGAGTCAGGAGGACTTGAGTTCAAATCCGGCCTCAGGCCAGACACTTGACACTTACTAGCTGTGTGACCCTGGGCAAGTCACTTAACCCCACTGCCTCACAAAAAAAGGAGTATTGGTGGCTGGGGTGCACATTAAGGGTAGGCTCATACCCACTTAATGGGGCTTCAGAGAATATCTAGTCCAACAGTCTTGTTTTTTACAGACAAAAATGATAACTCATATTTCCGTAGCAATGTCAAGTTTGGAGAGCACTTTCCTGATAATCACCCTGGGAGGTTGATAGACTACGAATTGTTTTTCTCCATCTTACAGATGAGGAAACTGAGTCTCAGAGAGCAGACGGGGCTTGCTCAGATCAAACCAGAGCTCAAAACCTAGATCTACTGGTTTCAAGTTCAGCACTCCTTCCATTGTGACCATGCTGGGAAGAAATTAAGGCCATAAGGACTGTTTCAGGGAAACCTAGGGAAAACTTGTGTGAACTGATGCAAAGTGAATGAGCAGAACCAGATGGTCTCAAGGTGCATAATGAGACCCATACTTTTGGATATGTCCAATGTGAGGCTTTTTTTGCTTGACTATTATTATTTATTACAAAGGTTTTGGTTTTCTTTTTGAAAAAAAAATTGGGCAAGGGAAATGGCTAGCAATAGTATTGTCAAGGAAAGAAATAAAAGATGGTCGCTGAAGCATTTTTTTTAAAATGCCCAGGTATGTAAAGTTCGCAAACAAACACAGGTTAGCAGAAATTTTAAAAAAAAAAAGTAAAATACTGATTTTATTACATGCTTAAAAGGAAAATAGAAGTTCATTATTTCATGTACGATTCTCATTATTTGCCTCCTTTGCAGTGGAAAGTCACTTATTAGGTATGGATTAAATTCAGAGTACAAAAATAAAAAAGAAACTGAGGTCCTAGGAGTTATGTGATTTGACTTTACATAAGTAGTACATAACAAAACCAAGTTCTAAACACATTTTCTGACTCCAAATCTAGTCTCTTTTTCTGAGCTAGCTAGGTGGTATAGTGGCTAGAGTGCTGGGCCTAGAGTCAAGAAGCCCATAGATCAAATTCTGCCTCAGACACTTACTTAGCTGTGTGACATTGGGCAATTCACTTAACCTCAGTTTCCCAAATTATAAAACAGGGGATAATAAGAGCACCTACCTCTTTCCAGGGTTGTTGTGAGGATCAAATAAGATAATGTAGGTGAAGGGTTTAGCCCAGTGCCTGGCACGTAATAGGTGCTATGTAGGTACTAGCAATAATTTTTCTCTCTCACTATTTTCACTAAATAATTGAGGCTGTTTCTAGGGACTGTTCTTATTCTCCTTCTGCCTGGCAACCGTCCCCCTCCAAACACTTCCACATATAACCAAGGGCTTGGTATGTGCTGAATCTGTTTCCAAAGAAAAGAAAAAGTTACCATGCTGCACACCCAGATCAGAGGAAAGAACAGCAATATAACCAAGGTTGTATGTCTGAGAAGAGGCAGAGGAGATAAGACCAGGAAATGAGCCCGTTTTTTTTTTTAAAAAGAAAAACCATGGAGAGAAGACAAATGAGGAGGAAATCGGGGTCAATAATAATAGTCTGAGTTTAAGCAATGCATTCTGCATGCTTTTTTTGATTATCTCTGCTGATTCTTGTATTAGCATTGTTGGTAGGTGGGCAAGGCAGGGATTATCATTATCTCTACTTTACAGATGGGGAAATTAAGACCATAATAGTAACAATAACAGCTAGCATTTTTATAGCACCTGCTATATGTGCCCAGGCGTGTGCTAAACCCCTTACAAATACTATCTCATTTGGTCATAACTCATATCTCATGTGATTCTTACAACTGCCCTGGGAGGTAGGGGGGGTTTATTATTCCCATTTTACAAATGAGGAAACGGAGGCAAACAGGTTAAGTGACTTGATCAAGGTCACACAGCTAATGAGAGTCCAAGGCTGGATTAAACTCAGGTCTTGCTGACTCCAGGCCCCGCACTCTATCCACTGGACCACGTAGCCCACTCAATCAGGGGAAGGGACCTGCCGAACGCCACACAGTGATGGGGCCAGGGCTAGGGTCCAGACTCTCTCCTTTCACACTTCTTGCTTTTAATCTTCCTTGCTTGGAGAAAAATGATAATTCAAGTCAACTCAACAAGAATTAAATACCTGCTATGTGTCAAGCACCGTACTAAATGTTGGGGATGCAAGAGTGGCTCTTGCACTCAAGGAGCTTGCATTTGAACTGAATGGAATAATGTACAGAGGTTGATCTTGCCCATTTTCACCACCTGCACACACAATTAGTTTTGCTCACTATGTAATTCAAGAAGTATCAGCATAGGGCAGGAGCCGATCCGAGCCCTCCCTGGACAGGAGGGAGCAGCAGGAGCCTGATGTCCTCAGTGACTCAGTCCTGAGAGCCCGACCAGTTTTGGGGGAGTCCCAGGGCTCTGTGACCAAGTGCAGTAGCAGGGAGGCCTTTGGAGAGCCTGGTCTTGCCTGCTGTAGTGAGGGAGGGAAAAAGGGAGGGAGGGATGATTTTCCCCTTCCATACCCATTCTTCTTCCCTATTTCAGCCCGGTGAACAGGGGATGAGTGTGTGGGGCAGGTGTCCACTGCCAGCGATCAAGGAAGGCATCAAGAAGATGGATGAGGCCCCTGCCAAATACTGGCTCCATTACAGATAGAAGGGATTTGAAGTTGGGCATTCATTTTCTGGAAAATACTGCTCCATACCATCCGTTGGCCTTCAGTGGCACCACTGTTTATGCTCCAGTCTGTCAACAAGAGGCAGACCAGCAGACATAGGCAGCAGAAGCAAGAGGGAGAGATGCCAACTGGAGGCAGAGCCAGAGCTCCCCTGTCAGACTCCCTCTTATCTCTCTCTCTCTCTCCCTTTCCTCTCTCTCTCTTTCCTCTTTATCAGTTTCTTTTCTCCCTGTCTCTTTCTTATCACTGTCTCATTCTTCCTCCTCTCTGTCTTTAGCTATCTTCTAAAAATTTCTCTGTCTTCTGTCTTTCATTTATTTTTTAATCTTTCTTCCACCTTTCTTTTGCTCTGTTCTTCCTTTCCACACCATGCTTCTCTTACTTTGTCCATTACCTCCCTCCCTCCTGAACCTTGGCCTCTGACCCTCAGTTCTGATAGATGATTTTTTACCTGACCTTGCCCAGAACCAGGTCTCCATACCACTCCCTTGCCATCTTCACACCATTATGCCTCCCCCACCTTTTCCATCCCTTTCTGCCTTGATTCAATTGAGTGGGTATTTCTTAAGCATCTCTATTATGCCTAGCCCTGTGCCAAGTGCTGTCAGAGAGACTAGAAGGGAGAAATAGGGAGTCCTTTACCTCGTGATTCCTACTATCTCTCCTAGGGACACAGAACTATTGAATAACAGCATACTAAACTGCGTAAAAGGAGGCAGCTAGGTGACTCCATGGATAGCGTATTGGGCTTGGAGTCAGGAAGACCTGAGTTCAAATCCGGCCTCAGACATTTACTAGCTGTGTGACCTTGGGCTAGTCACTTAACCTTTGTTTGCCTTAATCCACTGGAGAAGAAAATGCCAAACCACTCCAGTGTCTTTGCCAAGAAACCCCATGGACATTTCTGGCCTGCTATGGTCCATAGGGTCATGAAAAGTTGAACAGGACTGAACAACAACAAAAACTGTATACAACAACAACAACTGAACAGTATAAAATCACATCTAGCTTGTGCTCTTTAGATCACAGGTGCTATGGAAATACAAAAGAAAGGAGAGATGGCTGGAATGGTCGGGAGATGCTTTCTGGGTAAGGAAGAACTTGAAGGGATGGGGTGTTAATGGCCGATGCACGAGGAGGAGGAAAACAAGTGACAGCATCGGAAACCAGAGCAGATTCCATGGACTCCTCTCTCTTTCTATCTCTCTCCTCCTCTTTTCCTTCTTTCTTCTTCTTCCCTCCTTCCCCCCCTTGGAGACGTCATGCTTACAAGAAAGTCTTACGAAATTTGTAGCTTTCCATAAAGGGGGGAGGGAGGATGCTAGGGCTGGAGCACATGCTTGTATCCTGCAAAGCCATAAACTTAAGGCTTTGCGTTCTCTTCCACCAACCTGCAGACATCATGGGCATCCTTCTAACCCCTGGCTGATGGTGTGAGAAAGGACCAGGAAGACTGTTCCCATTATTGGGTTATATCAAGAGGGAGATAATGAGGGAGGTGTCCAGTTTTCTGGGACCCAGCCTAGCTCTTCCTCCCCCAGAAACTGTTAGGAACCACTAGAGAGTCACTAATAGGGAAAGTGACAGACCCATTCATTTGGCCGATTGATCCAGCACCTGTTATGCTCTGGGCATTGGGGGTTGGGGGGCTCCCTACTTGCTTTGGAAGAACCATGCTTTGGATGTGATTCAGAGGGCTCTGGGTGGGATGACCTACCTGGGCTTGATCTCCTCCTATCTCTGTAAAATGAAGCTGTTGTATCATAAAAAGGAATAAAGGACTGAGTAGTATAAAATATCCACAGCTGCACTATACTTAATAAAAACAACTGTAAATAACCTTGATGTACAACAATATGACCAAATAAATTAGAGTATATTCATATAATGGAATATTATAATGCTGTAAAAATGGCTAAATGTGAACTATACGAGAAAATAAGGAAAGGCCTATATGAAGCGAAGCAAAATGAAATCAGCAAAACTATTCTTGTCAACTATCCATTGACAAGGAAGGAAGGGAAAGAGGAAGAGAGGGAGGGAGGAAAGGAAAGAGAGAGAGGAAAGAAAGGAAGGGAGGAAGAGAAGGCAGAATGGAGGGAGGGAGGCAGCAAGGGAAGGAGAGAGGGATGAATAAAGGAAGGAAAGGAGGAGGGAGAGAAAAAACTAAGGAAGGAAAGGGGTGGAAGGGAAGAGTGGGAAAGAAGTAAAGAGAAGGAATGGAGAGGGAGTGGAGGAAGAGTGAAAGGACAGGAAAGGAAAGAGGTGAAAGGAAAGAGGGGAAATGAAAGGCAAGCAAAGAAATGGAAGAGAAGGGAAGAAAGAAAGAAAGAAAGAAAGAAAGAAAGAAAGAAGAAAGAAAGAAGGAAAGAAAGAAAGAAAGAAAGAGAAAGAAAGAAAGAAAGAAAGAAAGAAAGAAAGAAAAGAAAGAAAGAAAGAAAGAAAGAAAGAAAGAAAGAAAGAAAGCCAATGTTAACAGAACTTCAAACATAACTAGAAGGGAATACAGCGCACACACACACAATTTTTTTTTTTGCTTGCTAATTCATTTGGGTCTATCTTCTTAAATGCCAGACATTTTATGTAAAATTATATTCCTTATTTTGTTTTATGTGTGTTTGTTGATGGTTATTAAGTTTGTAATGATTTTTTAATTGAAAGAGTTAGACTATGTAACCAAAAGGTCCTTTCCAGCTCAGATATTAAATGATCTTATGGTTCAGGCAAGTTCCTTCCCTGATATGGGCTTTGCTTCATCTCCTACAAGTGAGGAGGGTGCGCTACACTCTCCCTTTTAGCTCCAGTTTTCTAGGATGTTAATTCCTTTTCCTCTCCTGGGATGGGGACTACAGGGGGGTATAATTCAGTGATAAGAACCCGGAGATCTGGAAGTCAATAGACCTAAATTTTATCCCTCAGCTTTGCCTCCAATTAAGGGTTGATCTTGCAAAAGTAACTTTCTGTCTGTAAACCCTAGTTTTCTCCTCTGTAATTGGGGGATAGACCTGGGCTGCCAGGAAAATGAGAGAGAAAGGGAAAAAGAGGAGAGAGACAGAGGGAGAGGCAGACAGACAGACAGAGAGACAGAAATACAAGAAGAAACAGAGACACATAGAGAGATGGAGAGAGGGAGAGAGATAGAGACAGAGATTTGTGAAAGCACTTTTGTGAAAGTTAACAGTGCTATGCTAGAATGAGGGATAGAAACTCTAATTAGAAATGAGGGGTATCTGGTCTGTCACTCAGCCAAGAGCACAGGGATAGACAGAGTAAGTAGAGGCAGACACAGCTTTATGTAAATCCAATATACCTAAGGCAGCTTGGTGGCACAGTGGATAAAGTGCCGGACCTGGAGTCAGGAAGACTTGAGTTCAAATTCGTCCTCAGATACTTAACTAGCTGTATCTCTTAAACAAATCTCTTAACCTTGTTTGCCTCAGTTTCTTCATCTATAAACTCTGTTGGAGAAGGAAATGTATCTCTGTTGAGAAAGCCCCAAATGGGGTCAATGAAGAGTCAGGCATGACTGAAAAATGACCAAATCCACAGAAACTTGAAATTATTATTTTTTTAAAAATTAGAAATTTCTCACCTTCTGAGGGAGGGGGAAGGAGAGAGAGGGAGAGAGAGAATTTGGAACTCAAAATGTAGAAAAATGTTAAAATTGTTTTTACATGTAATTGGAAAAAAATAAAATATTTAAAAATTAGATTATTTCCATCTTTTGACCTAGGAATGCCAATACTGGGCATATACACTCCAAGGAGATGAAAGTCAGAAAGAAAGTCTACATACACAATATTTTTTGTAGGAGCAAAAGAATTGGAAACAAAGTGAGTGTCCAGTGATTAAGGAATGCCTGAACAAATCAAAACATAACACACATTAATGTGTTGTAAGAAAAAAAATTAATGTGAGAAATTCAGAGAGACTTGGGAAAAGTTACATGAACTGATGTCAGATGAAGCAAGAGAGAATAATATATACAATGCTTAAATTCATGGGAAAGAAAAATCATGAAAATTACATTAGAATTCAGATGAGACAATAATGGCCATTCTTGATTCCAATGAACTGATAGTGAAGCATACTTTTGTCCTCTGTATAAGGGTGGTAGAATAGGAGTATATAATGATATATATACACTGTCAGACATGTTGATATGTTAGTGTATATTGCTTAATTGTTTTTCATTACTACTAGGAAAGGATTAGTGTTAAGTGATAATGACATTTTTAAAAAATCCAACTATCAACAGAACATTTTTTAAAAAATCAATTAAGGAAATGTGTTGTTGTTGAGTCATTTTTTTCAGTTGTGTCTGACTCTTTGTGACGCCATTTAGGATTTTCTTGGCAAAGATACTGGAGTGCTTTGCCATTTTGTTCTCCAACTCAGTTTACAGGTGAGGAAACTGAGGTAAACAGGGTTAAGTGACTTGTCCAGGGTCACACAGCTCGTAAGTGTCTGAGGCCACATTTGAACTCAGATCTTCCTGACTCCAGGCTTGGCTTTCTACCTACTGTACCACCTGGTTGCTCCAAGAAAATGTACCTCTCTCCTAATTTTGGAAAGGGATGATGTGTTGCTTGATTTTGCTCAGTTATTATTTCTTTGTTACAAGGGAACATTTTGGGGGCAGGAGAGAGGTATATATCTGGAAATGACTGTGATATAAAAACAGGCATTAGTAAAGCTTTTATAAAAGGAAAAATCAATTGGGGGTGACAATTCATTGTACAAAATAATCCTTTCCTTTCTAAAAGGATTGGCTTTGTGGCTTTAGGGGGTTGGCAGGCTTGGGAGTGGCTGGCTTTACTGGGGAATTTGGCAGAGCTTGGGGGTCATTAGAGTCACTCCCCTCCTGGAGCCTCAGGCTTGAGCCTGCTCCTTCTAGCATCCTGCTCAGCAATCCCCCTGGGTGCTTTTTAGGTAGGGTATCCTGCACTCCTATGCTAGGGGTTATGAGAACACATAGGTGCTCTACCAATTTGTGGGGCTGGCTCGGTCATCAGATGGGAATGAGTGCAGGCTGCTGGCCACAGGTAGAAGACATGGCTTCCCTTGAGTGCAGGTAGTGAATGATGGCCACACTGCTTCCCCCTCCTCTCTTTGCTCCTTGGTGAATCGGGCCTCAGATTCAAGGATGGCGCTGGAGGTTCCAACAAGAAGACAGACTTGTTCACAGGTAGCCATTTATCTGATGGCAAAGCCGACACCTGAAAACATTTCCGGTAAATGGAATTTTATCCTGGAGGCCACGAGGATTGAAGGTTTCTGAGAAGGGAAGTCCACTCAGTGGAGCACGAGAAGAAGGTGTCTCAGAAGTGAATGGAAGGACGATAGTTAAGTGGAGCCTGGAGGCAAATAAGCCAGTTAAATGAGACTCAGGGAAGGTTGGCTGGTGGCAAGAGGAATGGGAAAGAGATGGATGCAAGAGATACCGTCCTGGAAGAATTCACAGGAATTGGTGATGGATCGACTGAGGAGTGACAAAGAGTCGAAAATAAGATTTTCATGTGCTTCCACTTCCTTTAACTCGCCCCTCCCCATTCCGCCTGTCTGTTCTCCTGCTCCAGGGCAGGCACTCTGGCTCTTACTCTGAGCGATGGGTGCTGCTCCTGGGAGATTTGTCCCCTGCTGCAGGCAGCCTCATGCATCCCCCCTCCCCCACTGAGTGCTAGGGAAAAGAGCCATATGGAGAGAATAATAAGACAATTAACTTTCCATTAAAGAATAATAGATGTGTGTTTTTAGGGAGACAAACTCTAGAGAGCTCAGTCCCCGGATACGTGTGGGAGAGAGAGCTATTTTGTTGGGGGTAATGTCTTTTTCACTTTGCTCCATAAAACCTGGGCTCCAGTCCCTACTCTGCGGCTAACACACCGTTGACCCTGTGCAAGGCTCTTTTCCTCTAAGAATCTCAGGCCCTCGGCTGGAATCTTCCCTTCCCCAAGAGGGGCTTGACAAGACCGTCAGTAAGGTCTCTTCCAGCTCACATGTTCTCAGAATTTAAAACAGGCTGATGTATTCCACCACATATGACGGCAGCATCAGATAGACCCTGGAGGGTGTCACAACATGAAGGGAGGCAAGGAAGGCGTGTCACAGTAATGTTATGAGCACTTCATGCTTCTGGCAACCCAAAGGGTACTTCTTTTCTCTTTCCTCTCCCCACCAAGGGCTTTCTCTGGACACCAAGGAAACTGGTCCTGAAAAGGATGGAGCAGTTTCATGTATTCCCTGGGTTTTATGAAAGGGAAGGTGGGTTGGGGTGGAGGAGATAGTGGAAGAGATTTGGCAGATGAAAAAAGGCTCTTCCTTGCTTGGCTGGTCCTGAATGAAGGGCATCAGATTGACATTTTCATGACTCTGGGGAAAGGAAGAAGACAGAAGCAGGATATGAACCGGTATAGCCTGAGAAAGAGGTGCCACAGGAAAGGGGACAGGATGCCTGAAATGAGGCAAGTAACCCATTCCTCAGGGACCTACTACTGAGGCCCACATTGGGTCTTCATTTCTTCTGCCCTCTACAGTCTTTCTCCTTTTTTCCCTTCCTCCTTCTTCCTTCTCTCCCTACCTCCATCTTTCCCCTCTTTCCCTTTAGCTTTCCCCTTACTTTCTCCCCTCTTACCTCCTCCTCTGATCCACTTCTCTTCCCTTTCCACACTGGCCCCACCCATAGCTGCTGCTTACCCTCAATGGAGACACTTGCAAGGGTGAACTCCAGCTTGAACTGGTAGAGAGCTGATTGTTAAATTTTCAGTGTGAACATTTACACCTCGGAAATCAACAAAACTACAAACCAGGGCTTGATATGTTGTTTTGTTGATTTCTAGACTTAAAAAGTGATGGGAAAGAATTCTCATAATGCAGATTAAACTTAAGCATGTCATAAGTACTAGAGAGCTAGCTGTTAAACGTTCATGAGCACACCTCTGGGGGCTAGGATCTTGCCATGACAATCAGGGCCTTATGAGATACTCACCACCCACATACACACTTCTATTTCTAGCCCTACCCCTCAGAACTCAGGACTGAGTCAAGATAGAGACCACTCCCTCCAGAGTGCTAGCTTGTTGGAGTGGGAAAGGCGGGTAGTGATGCGGAAGGCAGAAAGGCTCTGCTACTTATTAGTAGTAGTTGTGTGACCTGGGGATCTCATTTTCTTTATCTATAAAACGTAGATCATCTTTAGTGATGATGATCTCTAAAGTTCTTCCCATTTCTAGCTGTGATGGTCCCAAGCACTGAATTGGAAGTCACAAGACCTCAATTAGAATCTGGCCTCTGTCACTCAATAGCTGTGTGACCTATGGAATCACTCCATGCTTCAGTTTCCTCATTTGTAATACGGGGATAATAATAGTTGGTAAGACCCTTCCCATAGGGCTGTTTTGAGGATCAAATGAGCCAAGCAATGGAAAATGCTTTGTAAACTGCAAAACACTGTAGATGTGTCAGACATGCTCATTCTAGAACACCAGAATGACAGGTAGTGGGAGCCCTGTCATGTCTCTGAGGCCTCTAGGGAGAGAGATCATCCCTGAACCTAGAGATGGAGATGGGCTTCAGAGTTCCTGTCCCCTTGGGGACAGATCCTCTCAGCCTAGAGTCTGAGTTGGAAGGGGACCCAACACAGCCAGATTTCTGCCTGTGCCTGGAGTACTCCAGATGTGCCACACAGCAAATATTAATTACATGGTTCCCTGGGAGCTCCAGCACAGAAGGGGGGTGCAGGGAGGGGAATGAGGAAGCCAGAGGCAGCAAATGAAGAGAGCTATCAGCTGGTGCCTAAAAATAGTTCCCAGCCCCAGAGGACAGAGGGTTCGGACAGCAGCAGCCTTTTATTTAGAGGGCTCAAAACCCTGCACATCTGTCATTTAGGCCTTCCTGGAAAGCTTCACGTGACCTTTCTGGGGATCCAGCAATTGATTAGGAAGGGAGGGGGCTCTAAGTTTCCATTTAGACTCTGCCACTAAAGGAGAGGGCGGGCACAGGAAGAGCAATGACGCATTCTCCTCCTCTCTTTCACCCTGAAGCCTCAAGGGCAAAGGAGTCTTTGTTCCTCTCCCCCGAAAGCATTTCCCACACAGGCTCCATAAATGGGGGCAGTCAATAAGCCAGTGCCTCAGTTTCTCCATCTATAAAGGGATACACTCACTGATAGATTTATTATAAATAATTTTAAATTCTGCCTAAGCTCTGGAGGCCATAGTGCATTAGATTGTAAGCTCCTTGAGGGCAGGGGCAGTCTTTTGTCTCTTTGCATCCCTACCACTTAGCACAGTGCCTGGTACATAGTAGGTACTTAACAAATGTTGACTGATTGACTGACAGCCCAATTGGTGAGGCTAGTATAGGTTGAGAATTCTGTGCCAGATTAAGTTTTTTCTACGTCAGAAAACCAAACCAAACAGCCTCTGCTCCCGAGTCATAGTACGAAACCCTAATTCTGAGCCTTCACCCTGGCCCTAGACTGAACCTTGACCCTATGACAATCTCAGCCTTAATTCTGACCACACACTGCCTCCTGACACTTGCCGTAGATGGAATCACGGTTATCATTGATTATAGACTCACCTTTAACTCTTTCCTCCCTCCTCCTATTTAAAAGAAAAGTGACTAGATCCCCAGGACTGAGGAAGAGCTTCAGGTAATTAATCATCAGTGAGGCCAGGGGAGGAAGGGCAGGTGCTGAACAATCCCTTCCTCCAGAGGCTGCGCTTGTCTTGAGTATCTGGGGGCTCGGATTTTGGCTGCTTCCTCATGGATAAAAGTTCTGGGCAGTGCCCTTGCCCTTCTTAACCTGTGCGCAGTTTTCCTAAAATAAAATCCCTTATGTTCTTTCAGTCCATCTCTCTTTTTTTCCCTCCTCCTCCACCTTCCCATAGCCTCTCAGCTTTCTAAAAATGGGCACATGGGAGCGAGAGCTCATGCTAACTTTGGGGAGATGATTTAAGAAGCTTGAATGGACAGGAGGTGGGCAATGGGCCACACAATCTTAGACTGTTAAAGGGTAGGCTGCTTGTTAAGAGAACAAATCTGGGCAGGGGGTAAGAGAGAGGCCATGGCATAATAACTGTCTTCAAATATCTGAAAGTCTGAGATGTGGAGTAATGGTAACAGTTGCCATTTTAATAGCATTCTAAAGTTTGTAAAGTGCTTCTTTCCCACCAGCACTATAAAATAGGTAAAGAAACCAAAGTTCAGAGAAACAAAATAATTTACCCAAGATCACACAGCTAAAAAGTGAGATATGGAAGACAAACCCAGGCAGCAAAGTGGCACAGTGGCTAGGGTGATGGGCCTGGAGTTAGGAAGAGCTGACTTCAATGGCAACTTCAGGCATTTAACTGCATAGCCTTGGGCAAGTCACTTGACTTCTGTCTGCCTCAGTTTTCTCAACTGTAAAATGGGGATAGTATTAGCACTTGACTCCCAGGGTTGCTTGGAGGGTCAAAAGAGAAAATATTTATAAAGTGCTTAGCATAGTTCCTGGCACATGGTAGGTGCTATGTAAATAGAATCATAATAATAACAATGATAATAATAGTAATTATTGTTACTGTTACCAGTGCTCCTTCCTAATATGTCATGCTCTCCCGCATGGAAGGGGGATTTGGTTTATTCTAGGTAGCTCCAGAGAACAGAATTAGAAGCAATGAGTAGATTTCCATTTCACAGAAGGAAGGACTGCCTAGCAGTTAAAATTGTCCAATGATGGATCAAGCCTCCTTGATAAGTAGAGAGTGTTCAAGCAGCGACTGGATTGTCTACTTGATAGGGATGCTCCAGAGGAGAATCAATGCTTCAGAGAGGGGTCAGGCTAGATCCTCCTCCCCTAAAGTTCCTTCTAGCTTGGACATTCTAGGATATAATAAATATGGGTACCATAAACTCATCGCTGGAAGATACTTCAGGAAATCTCCAGCTCTCTGCTGTCATATGGATGAAGCCCTAAGCCCATTCAGGACACACAGCCATCTATTCCGGTCTTTAAGAGTGGCACACCTTCCCTTGGTTTCCCAATCTGGTGTCTGTCCTCAAAGAGCACTGAGTCCCCACTGATCATAAACCATTCTGTTTTTACTCATTCCTGCTGGCCCAAAAAGGTACATAAAAATAGCTTCTTGTTTGGGGCTACCCTCAATTCTGCCCCTACTGCCTTCTACCTTTGGACACTGAGGGACATTACCCAACTCCTAGGAAGAAATATTGTGGCTTTAGGACATAATGTGCCCATTTATGCCTCCTTCCCATGCCCACCCCTCCTAGGCACCCTTATGAATTATTCATCCCCATTAGCCTCATTATGTAAATGAATTAAAAGGCAAAGCATCTGGTTCCCTGATCTTCCCCCCAGGATGAGCGCAATATGGTAAAGAATGGGAAGCAAGGGTAAAGGGAAGGAAAATCAGAGGAAGGGACCCATGAAGGAAAGATTCAGGACACAAGAAGAGCCCAGAGCCCAGATCAGCGAGGGAAACTGAAAGAGAAGACAAAGCTTAGCATCCCTAGTTGGGGGAGGCAGCAGAAATGGCAGGGAGCGGAAGGCGGGAGGTGACAGAGCAAAAAATAAGGAAGGGCTGTATTTAAATATATCTAAGACCCAGAGAACATGTGCAATTCCTAATAATTAAGACTCTATGATATGATGAAAGGAGCTTGGAATTTGAACTCAGGAGACCTGGGTTCAGGTCCAGGCTTTGCCATGGACAGCTCAGTAGCTGTGAGCAAATGACTCCCCTCTCTGAGGTTGAGTTTTTTCATCTCTAAAATGGGAATAATAAAACTTTCATTACCTACTTCACAAGACTGTCTTGAGAAAAGGGCTCAATACAACAACTTAAAGCATGACAGAAGTGGGAGTCATCCATTTTTTTAACATTCATTTTTTATTTTGAGATCAATTCCTTCCCTCCAGCCCCTCCCCCACCCATTGAGAAGGCAAGAAATATGATACCCATTATACATGTAGTCATGCAAAATATTTCCATATTAGCTATGCTGTAAAAAAAAAACCAAGAAAAATCAAGTGAAAAAATAATATGCTCCAATCTACATTCAAGACTTCATCAAATTCCTTCTCTGGAGGTAGAAAGCATTTTTCTTCATAGGAACTTTGGAATTGTCATAGATTATGGTACTGATCAAAGTAGCTAGGTCTTTCACAGTTGATCATTGTTACAATATCACTGGTGCTGTGTACAATGTTCTCCTGGTTCTGCTTATTTCACTTTGCACCAGTTCATATAAGTCTTCCCAGGTTTTTCTGAAACCATCCCCTTCATCATCTTGTATAGCATAATAGTATTCCATCACAATCACATACCACAATTTGTTCAGCCATGCTCCAGTTGATGGGCTTCTCCTCGATTTCCAATTCTTTGCCACCACAAAAAAGAGCTGCTATAATTTTTTTATACAAATTGCTCTTTTTTCACTTTTCTTTGATCTCTTTGGGGTGCACATTCAGTAGCAGTATCGCTGGATCAAAGGGTATGCACAGTTTTATAGCCCCTTTGGGCATAGTTCCAAATTGTTCTCCAGAATGGTTGAGCCAGTTCACCATTCCTTCAACAATAAATTAGTGTTCCTATTTTCCCACATCCCCTCCAGGTATTTTCCTTTTCTGTCATGTTAGCCAATCTGATAGGTATGAGGTGGTGTGAGCTGTTTTAATGCACATTTCTCTAATTTGTAATTAGATTTGGAGCATTTAATATGACTGTGATAGCTTTGATTTCTTCTTCTGAAAACTGCTTGCTTGTAATCTTTGACTGCTTATCAATTGGGGAATGGGAGCCATCCATTATTCATACTAAATAATAACAACAACAGAGCCAAAAGTAGAAGAAGGGACTCATGATACCACTTGGGGAAGAGAAGGGAGATGGGGAATGAAGACAACCATGGAGACCATTAGAGAGAGGGTAAGGGACCAACAGGGTCTTTTTTACTTTGTGCCCAGACTTGTGTTTGGTTTTGAATAGAGCTACCCAACTTGACTAAGTCTGTACACAAAAGAAATTAGTCTGGTAGCACATGAAGGATGGACTGGGACTGTGGGAGAGAAAATGCATGGGGGAGGCTCTGTTAGGCTACTGCATGGTCCAAACAGTGGGTGATGCAGCTATATACAAGGGTGATGATAGTGGATGGAGAGGAGAGGCAGATAATTGAGATGTTGCCCAGATAGAATCAATAAGATTTGGTGACTAGATGGATATGAAAGGTGAGAAAGAGAGAAGAAATAAAGAAGATTACTTTCTGTAACTCTAGATTAGAAAGAACTGGTCTAAAATCACAACCTGGTTAGATGCATAACAGGAACTAAAACCCAGATCTAACTACTGGTTCAGTGATTTTTTTTCTCTTCTACCACCCATATTCATCTAATACAATTGGCCTTCAGATGGTCTCAGACAAAAGGCCCAATAGCAAGGTGAAGGAATACTACTTGTCCAGTGTCACTCAGTTGGGTCAAAGGGGAAGCCAAGGAAAAGAAAGAAAAAACTAGTCTTGAAAAGCAGACATCTCTCCCACAAGGCCAAAGGACTCTCCCATCCCTGGGTCAGGAAGGGAAGGAAGGTAGTAAATATATATGAAGGATGAAGGAAAAAGAAATCAGTCTTCTCTCAATTCTGGGCAGTGGATGTTACCCCAGGGTAATAGAGGTCCTGGCTCTCTGAGCCACTAATGCCCTCCCCAGTCCCAATTTGGCACCTCAAGTTTCCTCTACTCCCCCAACAGTCATCTGTGGGGCCTTGGGCAGGTCAAACAGAGCTGATGACATCTAGTCCTCTTTACCTCAATGGGTTGTTAGTGAGAAAGGAAGGAGGGGAAGAACTTTCCAACATATAGCATTTCCCAGGTTCCTCCATCTGCCAATACTCCAACATCACTTAACTTTCTGGGTGCAGCGGTGGTTAGGGATGGCAGGACCAGGGAGGATATAGCACTAGAGCTATAGGGAGAGGTGGGAAGCTATGAGGGGGTGGGACAAAGATAGATGAGGAATCACAAATCAACAGCAATTACAGGTGCTGGGGGTTGGGGCAAGGTCTGCAGTTAAATGTCACTTCCAGTATGGAGGTCAAGAGCCCTGCCCACGGTGAGCTTTTAGAATGAGCATGGCTACTAGGGCTCATTACAGTTTGTCACTTACAGGAGCAAAGGAAAGAAGCTGGACCAGGTTATGATGAAGTAGAAGAATTGAGACCGGGGGCACCAGCCCTAAAAGATGAACCCTTGGAAATGTTGCATGGTGGAGCAGGGAAAGTATCAAACAGTCATTTAAGCAATGACTTCAAAAAAAATCCCTCCATTTATATAACAGACCTGACAGTTTAAAAAAGTGTACAGATGATTTTTTAAAAACAAATCTCTTCTTATTTTAGACTAGGATCAGCATGGTGGATAGAAAGTTGGCCTTGGAATTGGGAGGACATGGGTTTAAGTCCCTTCTCTGACAAAAAATGGCTGTGATTTTGGGCAAATCACATAACTTCTTAGTAACCTAAACAATTCTCAATGGCTGTAGCTGCAGAGCAGTTACTGATTTACATTGGGTGGGGGATTTCCTCATCTGGAACTCCCTATGCAGAAGAAATCACAAGTTTGGTCAAAAAATTAAAGACCTGGGGGCAGCTAGGTGGTGCAGTGGGTAGAGCACCAGCCCTGGAGTCAGGAGGACCTGAGTTCAAATTCGAGCTCAGACCAAACACTTGACACTTTCTAGCTGTGTGACCCTGGGCAAGTCACTTAACCCCAACTGCCTAAAAATTAAAAAAAAAATTAAAGATCCTTATCTTAAATGCAGCCCTGTAGAAATGAATCCTTCAGTGACTTCTTCTGTAAAGCAAAGACTCCCCTTTACTTGATCCTTTTTTTGTAAATTGGGATTTTCATATTTTGGGTTTTTTTTAAAGCAGGGTACACCTTTTGATCACCCAGCATTTTCTGCCATTCTCCTCAACCAAGGCACTATCTAATTTCTTTTCCTCCGTCTCTTTCTCCTTTGATGTCTCCTCTCCCAACCAAATAGTAATGTCCTCCGAGGCTCTGCCCTGAGCCCTCTACTCTACCTCTATTCGTCCTCCCCTGGCAATCTGATTTCCTTCTAGGACACGTTAATTATCACCTCGATGCTGATGATTCCCAAATCTCCATTTGCAGTTTTGACCTGGTTCCTGAGTTCCGGTCCGGTGTCTCCAGCAGCCTGCAGGGTATCTCCACCCGGATGTCCTGCCAACACTTCGAACATACCACGTCCAACTCAAAGTCCATTATCAGTCCCCCAGCACCTGCTGCGCCTCATTCAAACTTGCTCTTTCCATCAGTGCTACCATAACTGGCCTGGTCACTCAGGATCAAAATCTCAGGTGTTTTTTAACTCCTCCCTCTCTCTAGTTACCAATTCCTGTCAACTCTTCCTTGGATAATTCTCTCATGTCAGCTCCTTCAGACCACTCTCCTTAGGCCTTCATCATGTCAGCATGGTACAGTGGAAAGATAAAAAAATGTATGAATGGTCAGAGGTCCTGGGTTCAAATTTGACTCTGCCATTCACTACCTATGCAACTTCGAACAAGTTACTTAACTTCTCTGGACCATGGTTACTTCATCTGTAAAATAAAGGACCAAATGGCCTTTGAGTTCTTTTCTAGTTTTAATTCCGTGATCCTACGATCTTACCTAGATTGCTAGAATGGCTTCTTACCTGGTTACCTGGCCTCCAATCCCTACCACCCCCCTTCCAATCAATCTTTCACGTGCTGACAGATACATCTTCTTAACACACCACTCTTATCATGTTACTCTCATGCTCAAAACCAACCCTTTAGTGGTTCCCCAGTTCTTAGCCAATGAAATCCCAATTCCTCGCATTCCTGGCCCTCTGCAATCTGGCCCCAGCCTCCTTTCCTGCTGTTCTCCTAAATGCGCTTTCAGCTTCAGCCAAACTGGTCTCTACAAGAACTTATAAATGTACACTTTGCACATCCCTGACTCCTCATCACTGCTCATGCTGTTCCTTGACACCTGTTCCTTACCAGTTCACATCCCTTGTCTCCGCCTCTCAAAATCCCACCTGTTCTTTAAAGCCCACCTGGAGTTCTAGAATCTTAAAGGCAGGAAGGCACAGTCACCTGGTCTTATCTGCACCTGAACAAGATTCCCTTCTATGGCATATCCAACACATGACCATCCTTTGCACTTCCTAGAGACCTAGTCCTTTCCACTTTGGGTTAGCTCTAATTGTTTCAATTTGCCTCAACGTGACTTCTATCCATTGCTCTTATTTCTGCCCTCTAAGGCCAAGCAGAAAAAAGGCCAATCCTACTTTCATGTGACAGCCCTGCAAATACTTTAAGACAACCATTGAGTTCCCCATAACTCTTCTCTTCTCATGGCCAAATACCCGTCCCTAGTTCGTCCTCAAAAGGCACAAGAATGATCCTCTCCTGTTGACACTCTCCATTTTTCAATGTCTTTCCTAAAATGTGGCACCCAGATCTGAACACAATATTCCAGGTATGGTCTGACTAGGTCAGAGAAGAGTCCCTCCTCTGGAAAGCATTCCTTGATCACATTGACCCACAGGGACCTCTCCACCCTCCAAACTGCTACTGCCCTCTGTCTGCATCCCTTGTTGTTGTGGTTCAGTCGTTTCAGGACTGACTCTTGGTGACCCAATTTGAGGTTTTCTTGGCAAAGATACTGGAGTGGTTTGCCGTCTCCTTCTCCAGCTCATTTTACAGATTAGGAAACTGAGGCACACAGGAAGAAGTGACTTGCTCAGGGTCACACAGCTAGTAAGTATCTGAGGGCAAATTTGAGCTCAGGAAGATGAGTCTCCCTGATGCCAACCCAGAAGCTCTATCCATTGCACCACCTAGCTGCCTCATCCTTTATGAAGCCCTTATTGCAACTAGCTTTGAATGATGAGCTCCCTTTTAATGTACTCATATTTTATCTCTTCCCCATCCTCACCCCCATTCCCTGATAGACCATGAAGTCATTCAGAGTAGGGCAGTGTCTTGTTCACCTCTCTCTCTCTCTCTCTCATAGGTTCATCAGACTTAGAACTGGAAGAACCATAGAAGTCCATTCCCCTCATTTTTTAGAAGTAGAAGATGAGGTCTTAAAAGGTAAAATGACTTGCCCAAGGTCACACAGATAATGTAGTAGATTGAGGGTTTGAACCCAGAGCTCTGTGACTCCAAATCTTTTCTTTTCTTTCTTTCTTTCTTTCTTTCTTTCTTTCTTTCTTTCTTTCTTTCTTTCTTTCTTTCTTTCTTTCTTTCTTTCTTTCTTTCTTTCTTTCTTTCTTCCTTCCTTCCTTCCTTCCTTCCTTCCTTCCTTCCTTCCTTCCTTCCTTCCTTCCTTCCTTCCTTCCTTCCTTCCTTCCTTCCTTTCTTTCTCCATCTAGGTTAGGGGACTTGCCCAGGGTCGCAGAGCTACTAAGTACATGAAGCAGGATTTGAACTTAAGTTCTCCTAACTCCAGGGCCAGTGCTCCACAGCACCACCTAGCTGCCTCTCCTCCTTTTCCTATTGCACTATATTACCTCTTTCAGTAGAACTCAACACAAGACCTTATTAACACATAGACAATGCTCAGGAAATGTTTCCTGCTGAAGAGGTATTAAGAAACACAGTCCCACCAGGCTGGGCCTTGTAATCAAATGCCCTGGAAAGGTCGAGAAGGGGCTCCCCCTAAGTGCCTTGTTCTGGTCCTGCAGCCCCTACCTCTTTCAGCCAGGGCTGCCCTCCCAAACCAGCAGACAGATACTCCATGTGTTCCCATCCCCCACTCCCTGCTCCAGTGCCTATGCCAAGAGCTGGCAGCCAAGCTGGCAGCAGGAGGTAAAGAGCTGAGAAAGCAGGTGAGGAAAAACTGGAGCACCTCTGAGGGCCTTGGGAGAACAGGCAGTGGGAAAGGGAGGAATGTGGGGGAGAGATTCTGAGAGGGTCCAGGAAGAAAAGTGCAAAACCGTCTGGTCAGCATAAACTTCTCCAACTGTCCTGGGGCCAAGCCTGAGCCAGAATCCACATGAACCAGGCCTGGACAGAGGCCAGCCTCTTCAGCATCCCCTGCCCACAGCAGGGCCGTTGCTGCCTCCCACTTCTGCTCTGCCCTACCTCAAATGCCCTCTCTCCTCTTCTTCAAAGCCTGTCTCTCAAGTCCCTCCAGGAAGCCTTCTCTGATTGCCTGAGACTCAGCAATCTTGCCTCTGTACCCCTTTCCCTGTCTAGGCTTCAGTCTCTCCAGCTATACAATAAGGGGTTCAAAAATTGGAGGTGTTAGAGCTGTAAGGTACCTTAAAGGTCATTTCCAAGCCCCCACTGTACAGATGAGGAAACTGAGGCCCAGAAAGATGAAGTGACTTATCCAAGGATACACAGAAATAATGAATAGGTCTCATGACTCCAAATCCATTGTGTTTTCTAGAGTATGGACTAGACAGTGTCTAAGGTGTCTTCTGGCTTTGCTACTTTCTTTTCTAAGGCTGGTGTGGCATACAGTGTGGCAAGAGAGCTAGAAATGTAGTGAGAAGCCACATGGGCTCCATCCTTCCCCTGATCCTCACTAGCTTCGTAAGCACTGGGAGGTCACCTAACCTTGCTAAGCCTCAGCTTCCTCACCCATGAAACGGACATAAAAATGCCTGTGCTTACTTCACAGTGTTGTCAGAGGGACAGTATAAGATAATGTACATAAGGGTGATATATCTAATGTGTATAACATAAAGGGAATAATATAGTATGTAAAAATGTCATTGTAAATCTTCAGGAGCTACATAAATGTCTTCCATTATTATTCTAGCTCTGACTGTCTGCACTTCTCAGATTTTCCCCGAAGACAGTACCTCTTTGTTTTTTTTTTTTTACCTCATCCACGATGTCTAGTAAAGAGAGAGGCGCAATACAGGAATTAAGGAAAGGATGCTTGATTTGAAGTTGGCAGAATGAGATAGGAGTGCCTGGTCTGTTCTGCATCCTATCTAGAAGAAAGGGCTGAAGGGTTAAATAAACCTTCCCAGAACAACTGGCCTCCAACAGGATGAAATATTCAGTGCCACCTTGCTCTTGGACACCATATATCTGACCACAAATTTCACGCCTCATGTGACCCAACACTTATGAGATACCAGTCAATAACTGGAGTGTGGGTCCTTGTCCTTCCCTTGGGTGGCAGAGGTGGGAGGAGAGGGGATGGGGCGGGATGGGTGGTCAGGAGCCACAAAATTCTCCAGTTTCTCTTTTGAATTAATAAACAATACCTGACAATTTCCAAGAAGGCCCTTTCCATTACAGTTATTTATCTAGGGCCCAGGGTCAACGCCAGGCCCGTGGGATGGAAACAGAGCAGGTATACAGCTTCTCATTGTATATGTGAGGAGGAAAGGAAGTGGTCTTATCCATCACAAAACAGAATCTGGGCTGACAGACATTAGCAATTATGCACTGGTCACATATGCCATGAACCCATGGCTTACAACCCTGGATAGGGGGACCTCAAAAGAACTCAGGTCTGCCCTTGGGGATCTCATTCTGGAGGGGGAGACAAAACTCCTTCTTAAAATAAAAATGCAACATGGAATAAAGTGTCATAACATCTGACACCTTTATAGAAGTACCAACAAGCATTTATTGTGTGTCTACTATATACAAAGCACTGGGATACAAAAAACGAACCAAAAAAAATTCCATGTCTTTAAGGAGTTTGCGTTCTACTGGGGGAATACAACATGTCCCTTATGAGTAAAGGTAAGATAAGGTCAGGGGGCCGGGGGGAAGAGGAGGGGAGAAAGCAGGGAAGGGAGAGAGAGGAAGAAGGAGAGGGAGAAAGTGTGTGTGTGTGTGTGTGTGTGTGTGTGTGTGAGAGAGAGAGAGAGAGAAGAGAGGAGGGGGGAGAGAGCTGACAAGGGGGGATCTGAGTATTGGAAGGAGTTAAGGATTTTTGAAGGGGTGAAGGTGAAGTAAGAATGTATGAAGGTGATAGGAGATAGAACACTAAGCTCAGGGAGCACTGAGCAGGATGGGTCATACAGCACCACAGAGCTCCCAAAGCATGTGCACAGTTTTCTCATTTGATGCCCAAAAAAACCCTCTGAAGTAATAACAACAATAATAATACCTCCCCTTTCTATACAGTTTTAAGGTAGCAAAGTTTACTTTCCTTACAACCCTATGAGGTCAGGAATATAAATATTATTATTTGCAGATGAGGAAACTGAGGCTTAGACAGGCAAAGTGACGTGTGTAATCACATAATGGCTAGTTAAAACAGCAGAGCAGAGATTCTGACCCAAGCCTCCTGACTGTGAGGCCAGCGTCCATTCCACTGTCCTCCACTGCTCTGGGCAGTCAAGCTAGTCAATCAACAATCCTTTATTAAACGATTCCCTTGACAGTAATAGGGGAGTTCAGAAGGTGTTATTATATACTCGTTTTGCAGAGGAGGAATTGGAGTTCTAGATCAAAGAAATTATTTGCCCAGGGTCAGACAGAGGCAGATCTCAGAATCTTGGTCTTCTGGCCTAATGAGTGTTCTTTCCCTGTGGCAGGCTACTTCTCACAAAAACAGGGTCCATAGCTCATCTGTGCCCGTACTCTGCCAGTGATGGTTATGAATCATGGAACACCCAGATCTAAGAATTAACATTACAAATAATCCTGAGGGCATTGGAAAGATTCATAGTGGGCAAAAGGAAGCTCAATCCTGGTACCATTATTAGCTTGCTGCAAGAAGGAAAAAATCAGGAGTTTTATATTTTGGGGGAGCTCCCTCCCCCATTGAAGGTGCCATGGGATAGTAGATAGAGCCAATAGGTGTGGATTCAGGAAGACATTGGTTCAAATCCCACCTTAGATACTTATTAGTTGAGTGACCTTGGGCAAGTCCTGAGTCAACTTCCTAAGGCTTATCTCTAAGTCACAGAAAGGCCTTCCTTCATTTTCCCTGACCTCCCTTCCCTCCCCAGTGAAAATGATCTCTCCATGTATCTCTGAGTCCTTTCCTTCACCCTCTTCCTTCTAATATAGTATTTGCGTACAGCTCTCTCTCTCTCTCTCTCTCTCTCTCTCTCTCTCTCTCTCTCTCTCTCTCTCTCTCTCTCTCTCTCTCTCTCTCTCTCTCTCTCTCTCTCTCTCCCTCAACCTCATTAGACTGTAAACTTCTTGAGAGTAGGACTGCTACCTTTGTATTATTGGTGGCTAGGCTAACTGTCTTGCACATATCTAGGTGTTAAATAAGTGTCAGTTGAAGGAAATTGAAGAATAATATAAAATACACCAGGCAATGACATGTTGGACCAAAAAAGGAGGTGCTGCACTGACTCCCCAAACCATCAGAGGACCCTCTTCAGTCCATCGCGTAGATCCTCTGTAAAAGTGTTGTGGAAGACTCAGCTGAGAATTGTTTGTCAAGAATTGCTTGAGATGTGAAAAGGTTGAAATCTACATTTGTGGAGGGAATACTCATACCTAAGAATAGACATTGCAAAGGATCAAAGCAAAGGAAGGAAGTGTGGAGTAGTGGAGAGAGTGCTGGATTTAAAATCAGGGCCTTAGGTCAGTTCCTGACTCTCCCACAAACTTGCTATGTGGCTTTGAGTAGGTCATTGTACCTCTTGGGGATGCAGGGGTTAGATGAGATGATCCCTAAGGTCACTTTGAATTCTAATGCTGTAACTTTTTAAATTCCTAAAATATCTTTAGTCCAGGGTTCATTTGGTTACTTCAGCTCTTGATCTGGGGCAGACAAGTCCAGAAAGGATCTGAAGGGATGGAGTCTGAAGACTATGTTTTCTGAAGGAAAGAGAGATGTCCAGCCTGATGAGGGGGAAGGTGTAGGTGCAGTGTGCTTGTTGTTTTCAAATATTTGAAGGACTGTTCCCATGGATGAAGGAGCAAACCTTTTCTGTTCCTTCCCAGAGGGAAGAACTAGGGGCAATGAACCACTGGAAGATATTAACCCACTAGAAGAAAGAGCTTCCTAATTGAGAGGTGTCCAACAAAGAAATAAGGTTCTTCCAGTTCCTGTGAGTGTTTGACCAGATAGTCACCAGCTGGGAACACTTGCCCTGGAGGGGATGAATTAGAAGACCTAAGAGCCCTTCCAGCTTTGTAATTTTAAGAACTACAAGACTTCAGAGAAAAAGGAAATCAGTGAGAGCTTCCACAGTCAGGAAGGCTCCCTTGAGGAGGTAGGGCTTGCTCTGGGCTCTGAAGGACAGGTAGGGTTTGGAAGGGCATGAAGAGGAGTGGTCGTTCCAGGCTCAGGGTATAAAATAGGCTGTAGCACAGAGATTCTGGCATGTTGTGGGTGAAGAAGAGTGGGGAACATGAGGGGATCAACCTCCTTGGAATCAGCTGTGCCTCACAGGGAGCAAAGGAAGATAGAGATAAGGTTAGGGAATTGGTGGAACCAGCTCAAAATGGAGACTATGAGAGAGAGACAGAGTGACAGAGACAATCAGAGAGAGAGACAACAGAGAGACAGAGATAGACACACAGAGAGAAAGAAGAGAGAGAGAGAGAGAGAGAGAGAGAGAGAGAGAGAGAGAGAGAGAGAGAGAGAGAGAGAGATCTCAACTCTTTGTGTCTCTCAGCACCTGACACAGGATTCTGTGTAGGGTGGGTACCTTAATAAAGACCTGCTGAATGAAAGAATTATGGAGTTGGAAGAACCTTAGAAACCATCAAGTTTAACTCCCTCATTTTACAAATAAGCAAAGTGAGGCTAAGACTTGGGAAGCATCACACCATGGCAGAGCTAGGATTTGAGGGCCAATCTTCTGCTTTTCAGTCCAGTGCTCTATTGTAGTCAGTCATGTCTCTTAGGCCCTAAGGGAGAGACTAACATGCCCATACACTACACACTGCCCAGGAGTATTCTGGGTGCCCTCCTTTGGAAATGCTTCTCAACAAGATGAGGTTTCCTGAATCCAAATTACACAGAACCACGTTTTATAGCTAAACAGAACCTTGTTGTTGTTCAGTTGTTTTCAGTCATATCTGACTCTTCGTGACCCCATTTGGGATTTTCTTGGCAAAGATACCACAGTGGTTTGCCATTTCCTTCTCCAGTTCATTTTACAGATGAGGAAACTGAGGCAAATAGGGTCAAGTGACTTCCCCAGGGTCACACAGCTAGGGAGTGTCTGAGGCCAGATTTGAACTCAGAAAGATGAGTCTTTCTGACACCAGGCCTGGTGCTCTATCCACTGTACCACCTAGCTGCCTAAATGGAGCTGTAGACACCATCTACTTTAATCCTCTTATTTTAAAACTGGGAAAACTGAAGTTTGCAAAGGAGAATGACTTGCCCAAGATCACATAGCTTGTCAGTGGCGGTGCTAAGATAAAAACCCAGAATCACAGAACATTAGAGCTGAAAGGGACTTTAAAAGACATTATTCCAATCCAGTCTCTCATTTCACAGATGAGGAAACTAAGGCTCAGCTCAGTTTTTCTAATTAATTCACATCTATAAACATCCACTGGGGTTCAATTTGTTTACACTACATTGGGGAGCTGCCATTTCTCCAGTAGGTGATGGGTCAGCCAACGATGGTGACTATGTACCATAAAAGGAAATGGAGACCCTTCACAGTGGAGACACTGCCACAATCTCAGTAATGAGGGCAAGGAGGACCTTGTGGTCAAACCCTCTCTACTTCCAGGAGAAAGAGTGCATTGCTCAGTGCCACAGATTAAAAAACTCTTCTGCTCCAAGTGGATCCTGGATAGGCTGGGAGATCTCCAGACCCCAGAATCTCAGCATCAGGGACAAACCTCTCATCTTATAGATTCAGTGTATCAAGTTAAAGATCTATTAAATATCTACTGTGTGCCAGGTACTTGTCCAAGGTGCTGAGGAAAGATGAAAATGAACTAGTCTTTGCCCTCAAGGAGTTTCTATTTACTTGGGTGGGGAGGGTTGGGCAAGAATTAGAGCAAATGCATATAAGTAAATACAAAATGTGAACAAAATCATACAATGGAACTTCAAGAGTCAGAGAACAGTGACACCTCAGGGCGGGCGGGCTCAGGAAAAGACTGGTAGGATGCTGGCAGTGAACTGAGCTTTGAAGGAAGCTAGGGATACTAAAAGGTGCAGAAGAAGAGAGATTGCCTTCCAGACATGGGAAACAACTTGGACAAAGGCGTGGAGGTGGGAGATGGGATGTCCTGAATGAGAAACCTTTATCAGGCCAGTCTGACCAGAACAGAGTATAGATGAAGAGCAGTAACAATAATAATAATAAAATTTAAAGGTTGTAGAAGAGCATGGGAATTCTGTTGGGTAGGCCTTCAGATGCCTGGTTAAAGGTTTTGCATTTTTATCCAAGATAAAATAAGGAGCCACTGAGGATATGTGAACAGTGGAGTGACATGGTGGATTGGCCAGCTGTCTTGAGGATAAATTGGAGTGAGGAAGAGACTGCTAACATGGAGACCAGTTAGAAGGCTGTGGCAGCAGGCTAGAAAAGAAATGATGATGGGAGAAAACTATATAAGTAGAGAGATGAGGTCAGATGAGACATGCTATGGAGAAAAAAATCAAGCTGACCACTGATTTGGATATGGGAGTAAGGGAGAAGGAACAGTCAGGGATGACTCTAGGTTGCACACCAAGGTAACTGTTAAGATGGTGGTGACCTCAACGGAAAGAGAAACTTTCAATTCCCCTTTCAATAGATGAAAAACACCAGTCAAACATCAAAGGAAAAAAACAAACTTCTCACCAGCAAATGACCACCTGTAGCCTTAGGTTGATAACACAGTGGGCAATGTCTCTGATCAAGATAGCAAGAGCCCCATGCCCTTGACTTGGATGGAGGCTGAAAACAGCCAATTAGGGTCACTAGCTGGGGCTCTAAAACAGTTTGGACTATGTGATCAAGGGGCCTGCACAATCTCTTCCTTGGCAGGTGATTCAGGATTCTATTTGCTCCTCAGTCCAAAGTCAGTCATTTCCAGAACCAAAGAGGGTCCAGTAAATTATGGCTTCATTTAGAGAGTGTAACTCCTGAGGACATTTTATATATCTCTGTGAACCCTCATTTGTTGATGGGTCCACTTCATGCTCCTTTCATTTACCCATTTCATTTCACTCACAGATCATGAAATTTAGAGCCAAAAGGGACCCTACAGATCATCTTATCCAACCCCTTATTTTATAGATTGGGAAACTGAGGCTCAGAGAAGGAAAGGGAGCTGCCCAGCACTATATAGCTAGTAAATAGCAAAACTGGGATTTAGCTCCAGGTCCTGTAACTCTGAATACAGTAATAATACACAAGCATCCACTTAGGTGTTATTATCCTTGAAAGTAATAAAACCACATTTCTTTAAAAGTGTTTTCTGATTGAGACCACTGGCAAAGTCAGTTTGACCTGGTCATCCATTATTCTGAGCTAGGAAGTATTTCATGGGAGAGACAGTGATAAAGCCTTTCAAAGTTCAATAGCTACTCCTGGGTTAAAGGTAAAAAATTTTCCTCAATATTTAATGTTTCCAGAGACGCATGGTATCGGCCATCCTGATTGTAATATATAGAGAGGTATGGTGTCTAAAACATAGGAAGTAATAATTCTGCTGTCTGTCCTTTGCCTTTGCCTGGTCAGATCCCACGGTGTGTACCCTATGGTGAGCAGTACATATAAAGAAGGCATTGATAGGATAGAGACATCCAGGAGGGGTTGAACAGGATGGATAAGGACCATTTGTTGGGAATGTCATGGTGGGAGTCGGAGAGGGAACAGCTGAAGGGTCTTAAAGGATATTTTGTCCAGCTCCTTTATATCATAGATGAGAAAACTGAGGCCCAGAAGTTAAGTGGTTTCCTCAAAGTCACAAGTAAGAGGAACAGATGGAACTTAGACATGGGTCTTCTCACTACCCACCTAGACTGCTTTTTCACTGTGCCAGGCTTCAGGTGAAGGTCATATATAGGATGACCAATGAGGTCCCTTCTAGGCTAGAGATTATGTGCTTCCCAAAGTAGGAAATCACTGGGATTCATTCCCTGTGGCATGGGGAGAGACAGAAACAGAATGGCTACAGACAAGTTAAATCCCTTAACGGAGCCTTTCTTGCCTTCAGGTGTTCACACAGCATGGCCCACATGCCTGGAACATGCTCTCTTCTTCATTTCCACTTGTAAAAATCCTTGTCTCCCTTCAAGGCTCAGCTCAGGTGCCTCTCCTTCCTTGGAGCCTTCTCTGATTCATCCCCAGAGCTGAGAAGAATCAGACTCCTCCAGGTTATTGAGAGCCCAGTGTCTGGACCTTTCTTTGTCCTCGTGGCACATTCCCTTGTCTTATCATTATCTCTATAGGAGTCACACTTCAATACTTCAAGGATCTGTAGTTTTGTCAGTGTGCTAAGTCCTTCCACCAAATGCTGGTTCCAGTCCCTCCAGAATTCAATTAAAGGCCTCTGACATCATCGTGTGGGAAGTGCACTGATGAGCCTTTGTGAACCTCGCTAGACTTTTCCTCGCACGTTAAGTATACTCCCCATCACCAGGACCACATCTGCAGCCTTTCCAGCTTGGCAGGACCTCCCAGACCCTGTCCTCCCCTGGCACAACCCTTGAGAGCCCAGGCTCCCCTCCATGTCATGATTAGGCATTGAAGCAGACTATTGCATATCTTGGCCTCCTGTCAGATATTAAGAAACTGTTTCAAGGGCAGGGCCTATGTCGTACCTGTCCGTGTATCCCCAGAGCCTTAGCACACTCTGCCTTGGACATCACAGGTGCAAAAGTAACATTTGTTTCCTTGCATTGAACTAAATTAAGTCAAATTGCAGATGTCACAGTGAAAACTCCAAGTCCCCAGAGGACAATAACATATCTACAGGGGAGTGTATCAAACCTTGCCTAGGAATTACAAGCTCCCTGGCTCTGCTGTACTCCCTCCCCCCATTAGTTCACCCCCACCCACCCATGGTGGCGACCCAAGCAGCCAGGCATATCCCTGGTAGAGCCCTGCCAGTCCTTGGCCAGTTCATGTTGTTCCCTGAGTTGTGGATACTTTGACAACACTTGGGCGCTAGAATCAATAAGTATGCATGAGATTAGAGCCCCTAACTACATAATCTAAAATGTCCCCCAAGGAAGAAAATGACTTGTGCCTCAACAGACAAACTTCCAGAGTAGTGCCTGTCAGAAGGGGGAAGGGAGCATAAAACATTCTGTACTGGTAAGATATAAACAGCTGTGGCTTGCTCTAGAAGTGAGAGTATATACTGGCAGAGTCAAACTCAAATAGAAATTAATCCCTGCAGCCTCTGAAGTTACTTAGAAAACTACAAATTAACATTATTTATGTTGCATTGCATTTTCATTTATTTTGTTAAACATTTCCCAATTACATTTTAATTGGATTTAGGTTACACTTGAGAGTGTTGGGAGACATGAGTTTGATACCTCTAGTTGTACTGTCACACACACACACACGTGCGCATGTGTGTGTATGTGTGTGTGTGTATTTTAAAGCTTAAAAACAAAATCTAGACAAACAGAATAAGTAGAAAAGTCAGCTAAGTGGTATGGTGGATATAGTCCTGGGCCTGGAGTCAGGAAGACCTGAGTTCAAATCCTTCCTCAGACACTTACTAGCTGTGTGATCCTGGGCAAGCCTCTTAACCTTTGTTTGCCTGAATTTCCTCAGCCGTAACATGGGGATGATAATAGTACCTACCTTTCAGGGTTATTGTGAGAATGACATGAGATAATATTTGTGAAGCATTTTGCAAACCTTAAAACACTGTGTAAATGATATAAAAGATGAACCACAGCTTAGGTCCTGAAACAGAATAATTGGTAAAACATGAACTATATGTCTGTCCATTTTCCCTTTCTTAATTATTTCTTCAATGTAACTTGGCACTCTCTGTCCACCCTGGGCTGCTTCTCCAGACACAAGCTTCCCTCTTTTGCAATGAATAGGGCAGTGCTGAAAGAAGGGTAATTTCCAATAGTCATAGTCATTAGTGAGCCCCAATGAGGGGGCCCATCCCTTCATGTCCCATTTATACTGATTGGTTATAAACAGTTTAACGTGACATTAAGACATGTTTCATAGTGTTCTAATGTGATGACTGATTATTCTTCTCATCACATCACTATCTCTAAACATTAACATAATCTTCCAAAGACTTAATACAGCATATCTCAGCTAATCAATCACCCTTTACTCCAGACCCTCAATTCTTCATTTCTGCTAAGCACACATTTCTGTACTTGCCTCCGAGTTCTATTCACAAGCTAGTTTTCCCTTCTATCTGGGTCAGCTTGCCCTGGACTTTTCTGAGTGAGGTCTCTATATACTGTCTAATAGAATCCCATTTTCATGTTTGGCCTAATACCAAAAGGTCCTACTTAGCAGTATGATCACTTTGCTGAGTCCTCTTTTCACACAGACCCTTTTCTTAACCAACATTTAACTAAGTACTTCTGACTGGATCAGCCCTGTTTGTGCCCTGAAAGCAGATTTGCTGAGCCCAGTTTTGCTATGTGAAAAATTTGTTAAATTCAAATGCGCTTGTGGAAATACAAATAATTTCCATGATAAAAAGCTATAATCACTGCAGAAGCCATAGGTTAGTCAACTAGCCTTGGAAAGAAAAGACTAAACATATATAAGCATATATGTATATTTTGTTCATTTCTAATTACAAAAAAGTGGCAAGAACTGAATGGGTCCCCCCATGATGGTCAGCATCCTATTGAAACAGAGAGTCTGCCCTAAGCCCATGAGAAAGGAGTGGAAGAGAAGACCAAAGGAGCTTACCTCTCTGAGCTGCTTGACCCCACCAAAGATCCTCATCACTCCATCAATCTCTTGTTCCAGCCTTCGAGACCAGTACTGCATCCTGTAAGAAAGGGATGAGCATACAAACTCAGAGAAAGGTAGTGGTGGAACCCAACATCTGGTTCTAAGGAAGGTACTAGAGGGATAAAGGAAATACTATTGCCTCATGTTTTATTTCCATGTCACCAGGAATAGGCCCTAAACCAAAGACTGACAGAATCTTACAGCTGGGATAGATCGTGAGTATCAGAATTCAATTTATACTCGGGGTGAAGCGGAGGGAGAGAAATGGAAAAAAGCACATTTCGCAAATCTCCCTTCAACTTAAGTAGAGTACAGTGAGAAAAATTATGCAATGGGCCAAATCTCCCAAATTAGAACAAATTTAGCTTTAAATGGACCAGTGGAGCTGATTGGGGAAAGGACAAATATCTCTCCCACCCCACCCCCAAGATGATTTCTGTTGTAATGTGAATCATAACTCCTTGATCTATTTGTTCTAAAAACATGGATGTCCATATATTGGGTTTTTTCATATGAGGTACACCTGTATGTTAAACCTTTCAAAAGTTCATCGGATCATAGAATTTAGAGATAAAAGAATTTCAGAGATCATCTACAATGGCAGTCAAATTCAGTAGAAATGAGTGCCACTAAACCAAACATAAGGATCCCTAGGGCTCCATACTGACTTAGAAAACCACATGTTAGTCTTATTTATGTTCTATTGTTATTATTTATTTGGTGAAATATTTCCAAATTTTATAGTTATGGCAGCTTTTTTTGTAGTGGTAAAAATTGGAATTCCCCATCAAATCCCCATCAAAAATTCCCCATCGGTTGGGGAATGACTGAACAAGTTGTGGTATATGAATGTAATGGAATACTGTTGTGCAATAAGAAATGATCAGCAGGTGGATTTTGGAAAAGCCCGGGAAGACTTACATGAACTGATGCAAAGTGAAATGAGCAGAACCAGGAGAACCTTGTATACAGTAATAGCAACATTGTGCAAATGACTTAGCTCTTCTCAGTAACAATGATCCAAGACAATTCCAAAGGATGATGGAAAATGCTATCTACATCCAGAGAAAAAACTGATGGACTCTGAATGCATATCAAAGCATACTATTTTCACTTTATTATTTTTTTCCTTTTGGTCTATTTCTTCTTTCACCACTATGACTAATATGGAATATGTTTTATATGATTGCACATATATAACCTATATCAAACAGCTTACTGTTTTAGGAAGAGAGGAGGAGAAGGAGGGAGAAAATTTGGAACTCAAAATTTTATAAAAATGAATGTTAAAAATTGTCTTTACATGTAATTGGAAATTATAAAATACTATTGAAAACCCTTTCCTAATCTTATTTGAATATGGTTTGGCCATGCTCAGGAGCAGTGTGGACCCTCCTTTTTGACACTTCTGATCGAGAACAACTTCTTCATTTTACAGATTCTACAGATGAGCAAACTGAAGTCAGGAAGTGAATTCTTCAGCTGCCCAAATCCGGAGAGTGGCACAGCCATGACAAAAAGCTCAGGTCTGCCAGCTTCTGGTCCAGGGTTCTTCTGATCACACCAGGCTGCCAGAATCTGACAGGATGATCTCAAAAGGTTCTTCAGCTCTGACAATACATGCTTCTCTTCTGTATAGAGATGAGACTGCTTCTACCTAGGTGATCTATCTCAAAGGATTCTTTCACATCTAGTATACTAGGTTTTTCTCCTCTATAGGGGTGAGACAATATCTTGTAGTAGAAAGAATAGGAGACCTGGAGTCAGATGACTTGTTCCTAATTCCACCTCTGACACTAATTAGCTATGTGACCATAAGCTAGTCATTTCTCCTCTCTAAGACTCAGCTTTTTTCATCTGTAAAATGGGCATTTTACTTATATTGCTTACTTCACAAGGCTATTATGAGAAAAGTTCTTTAAAATGGGAATTATTGTTATCAGCCTGGCCTTTAATCAGGGAAAGCAGAACTTCATTATGTCTACATGATCTGAACTAATGGATGACAGGATGATGATATGGATAACTGGGAATGGGAGATGATCCTCAAATCCTTTCTGTTTGGTTTTTAATATATTTGGTGGTTTTTTGGTTCATCTTTACGGCTGTTTTTGTTGGTTTTTTTTTTGGTATAATACAAATTTTCAAAATTATGTGTTCCTTAAGTTAATACTAAAATGAGGTACTGGGTAAAGGGGGAGAACAGCTCAGGAGAATCCAAAACACTTTAAGAAGGAAGCCTGACATTAAGCCATGGGCTCATAAAGTAGACAGTGAAGAGCTGACTAGATGGACATGCCCTGTACTGGCAGTAAGAAGATCCAGGGTTGATCACTTGACTGACTCACTCTACCTACAACTTATTAGATGAGTGACCTTAGAAATCCCTTCCCCTTTCTCCGTTTCCTCATCTATAAAAATGGGGATAAATAATAAGCACATTGCCTCTCTTCCAGGACTGTTTTGAGAACCAAATGAGATAACATATTTAAGTAGCATGGTAGAGAAGAAAGGGCATTAGGTTCAGAGTTAAGAGCGACCTTGGTTCAAAGCCCACATTTTGTGGCTCCCTATCCTTGTAGTCTGAGCCAAGTCACCATTGTAGCTCAATCCTAGTTTCTCTTACTGAATGGTGAGGGGGATTGGACTAAGGTGGTCTCTTAGATCCTCTCCAGCTCTGACTCCCATGATCTAGCATGACACAGTGAGGTCATGTTTAAGACTTGCAAGATTCTACCTTCACACGGCATCAAAGAACCTCCATTGCTTTGGGAACCAGGACACCTGCTTTCTGGTCTTGGCTACGCCTCCAACTGGTTATGCCATGCCCTTGGCTATGCCCTTCTCCAGAGCCTTATGGATAAAATGTTGAACTAGTAGATTTAAAGGCCCTTGCAGCTGTGATGTTCTATGATTGTAAGGGACCAGCTCTCCACAAGAAAAACATTGCCGAGCCAAGCTCAGCTCATTCTATATGCTCTAAGGGGAGGAAGGGAGGGAAGAGGAAGAAAATGCAGAGGCTGAAAATCTGCCCCACAGACTCAGTCTTAGAAAGGCCCTTTGCCACAAACACCCCGCACCACAAAGGTACTAAATTGTGGCTCATCCTCCCTCCCCGGGAGCCCCTCAGTTGCTTGCTTGCCTGCTGCCCCATCATTTTCATATTTTTCATGCTCTTTATTGATACAACATTGCTTATCTCTAAGTGCCTTTAAGTGCTAAATTAGCCAAGAGGAGGAGGTGTGAGCAAGAGGACACTATCCAGGAGCAGAGAGCAGGCAGGCAACTGCTAGGGAAGCGGCAGGATGGTGTAGAGGGTAGAGAAAGAGGGAACCAGAGCCTTGGGGATATGCAGAATGCTTCTGCATCCACTTAACAAGAATGACAATCTTTCATCTGTATAGCACCTGCTAGTTTACAAAACAGCATGGCATAGTAGAAAAAGCACTGTTTTTAGAATCAAAAGACTGGTGTTCAAGTTCTGACCCGGACACTCCCTGGCCACGTGACTGTGGGCAAGCCATGGCACACCTCTGTAAAATGGGAATGATGTTTGAATGACTTTGCCACTACCATTCTTCTGCAGAAAGAGCTTTGTAAGTACCATCCTACAGATCATGTATATACCATCCATGACCTAGATCATGCTATAGGAGTGTGAGCTTATTAGCACAGAATGAGAGGATTTCAATCTAGAAGGGACCTTTGACTTTTCCCAAGGTCACGTGAAAGTAGCAATCATTTGGGTTTGGATTAGAACCCAGGTCCTCTTACTCTGTCTTAGTCCAGTGCTCTCTACTCTGCATTCTGCCTCTCATTCGCTACCTTATTTGAGTTTCCCAACTTTGTGAGTCTAACAGGGCAGGGATTATTCCTGTTTTAGATATGAGAAAATTCAGGCCCCAATTGAAGAAGGGACTTGACCAAAGTCATACAGTGAGTCAGGGCCAGTGTGGGTGAGAAGCCAGATGGAGATTGATTCCCAGGTGAGGGCCCTTTCTGCCAGGTAGTGGTGTTGCTACAGTCTCCAAGGGCTGTTCCAGCTTGAAACTCTGGGGCTGCATGTGTCTTGAGAAGGAATGGAGCTAGGAGGCCACCAGAGTGGTAGAGTAGGAAGAGTATGCAGAAGCAGGGAGAGAAGAGAATACTTTTAGGAGATAATAAGAACAATTTAAAATACAACTGTGAAGATTAGGAAAACATGATGGCAGGACTGGAATGGAGTAGGGAATCAGTGGACAGCAAGCATAGAGAAAGAAGGTTGCTGGTTAGACCTTTCAGTGATTTCCCCTTTTCTCCCCCAGGGGTAGCAACCACCATTACTGCCCCCTCCCTCTAGTTATGTCTTCCAAAGCCTAGGCTAAGGGAGGGCCAGTAGAACTGGAAAGGCAGAGGACTAGCCAAAAGATAACGAATGCCATTATTTTGCCCTATAATCTGGGATAAACCCCTTCCCTATTCTGGGTCTCCGTTACTTCATCTGTAAAAGGAAGTGTTTTGACAAGGTGATCTCCAAGGCTTTGGTAAAATGGAAATAACACTGACTCAGGAGTCAAGAGAATCTCAGTTTGAATCCTATCTCAGATAATGTACCACCTATTTGACCTTGGGAAAATCACTTACCCTGTCAGATCCCCATTTTTTCAACTAGAAAATGAGGGGAATTGGATTGGATGACCCCTGAGGTCCCTTCTAGCCCCAAATCTATTATCCTCTGATCCGACTGTAACATTGCATGATTTTCTCTACATAGTCCTGGACCAACAGCATTCAGAGAGACCTCAGAACTCATGAAGAAAAGGTGGGAATAGGCAATGCTGGATAGGTTGTGGGAAGATAGAAACACTGGTACATTGTGGGTGGAACTATGAATCATTATAATTATTCTGGAAATCAATTTGGAATTATGCAAATAGACTAAAATGTCCATACCCTTTGACTCAGAGGGTCCACTGCTAGCTATATGTCAAGGAGCCACTGATAAGGACAAAGTCTCCATAGATACTAAAATACCATAATATTTTGTATGATAGCAAAGAAGTGGAAACAAAGTAGATGCCCATTGAATGGAAAACGGCAAAACAAATTGTGGTATGTGAATGTAAAGGAATATTAAAATGCTGTAACAAACAACAAATATGATGAATACAGAAAGAGTAAAAATGTTGTAAACAACTATTTATGTCTTTGTTCTACTATTTGTTACACTGTTATTCAATTCCATCACTAGAGATTGATGTTTATTTAAATCTAGGAGATTAGGAGTTTTGACATATATAGGGATGAGTGGCTGCTTTTAGGAAAAAATAGTTTCTCTAGTTTATTAAGTAAATAATATTTTAATAAAATGGAATGAGAGGTCAGAGATGATTGATTACTGAGAGACATTGTGATTTCAGTGATTAATAATGAAGTATAGAAAGATACCCCTGGATTATGTTGGAATTTGGGATGACTAGAATGAATATAATAAAAAGTCAAGTAACAAGCTGAGGGGTAACTACTCCACAAATGCTACATATGAATACTGGCTCACCCTAAAACCTTGTTGCAATCATCACCATCGTCATCATCATCATCATCATCACCATCACCATCATCATCATCATCATCACCATCACCATCATCACCATCACCATCACCATCATCACCATCACCATCACCATCACCATCATCACCATCACCATCACCATCACCATCACCATCATCACCATCACCATCACCATCACCATCATCACCATCACCTCACCATCACCACCATCACCATCACCATCATCATCACCACCATCATTATCATTACCATCACCATCACCATCACCATCACCACCATCACCATCACCATCACCATCACCATCACCATCACCATCATCACCATCACCACCATCACCACCATCACCATCACCATCATCATCACCACCATCATTACCATCACCATCACCATCATCATCATCATCATCATCCTCACCATCACCATCATCACCATCACCATCATCACCATCACCATCACCATCATCATCACCATCACCACCATCGTTGTGGTCTTGCCATCGTTGCTGTTATCTGGATCTATCCTACATTTCCAGTCTGATTATATATTACTCACCCTCACACACTTTTAGCCGAGCCAAAATGACTTAACTTGGTGCTTGCAGTACACAACACTGTGCTGCCATGCTTTTGCACAGGCTGTCCCCCGTGCCTAAAATGCTTTCTTTCTTAAATCTTGCAATCCCCAGCTCCCTACCAGGCTCAGATCAAGTGTCACCTTCTCAAGAGGTCTTTCCTGATTTCTGCATTTGCTCATATCCCAGCCCCAGATTAAGTTGTAATTATTCTGTATGTTTCTTATACTTATCTTTGCATGTGTTGCATCTCCCCACATAAGCTCCTTAAGAACAGAGCTCTCTTGCTTGCCTTTGCTCTTGCCTTTGCAGCCCCAGCAGCCATCATAATACCAAGCACACAGCTTAATAAATACTTGTCAAATTGACTTTAATCACAGAGCTAGAATGAGATGGGACCCAAGATGGGATTTTAGTCCAAACCCTTGGTTTTACAAAAGAGGAAATTAAGACCCACAGAGGGGAAAAGAAGCTGTTAAGTGGTAGAACTACATTTCCAACACAGGTCTTCTGATTCTCAGGCTGATGTTTACCATCCAAGCAAGGCAGAAAACATAGGGTGGCAGGTGGGTCAGGAAAAGATAGACCAAAGGAACACTCACTTACCAGATATCGAATAAGGACAATATGTACACTGTATGCAGGCGAAAGGAATAGAGATGATGCCTGGCTCTAAGAAAATCCATGCAACAAGTATTTATTAAGTCAACAAGTATTTATTAAGTATGACTGGACAGAGTGTTGGGGCTGAAGCCAGAAAGACTCCTCTTCCTGAGCTCAAATCTGGTTTCAGACACTACTAGCTTAATCCTGTTTGCTTCAGTTTCTTCTTCTGTAAAAATGAGCTGGAGAAGAAATGTCAAACCACTCTAGTATCTTTGCCAAGAAAACCCCAAATGGGGCCATGAAGAGTCAGACACAACTGGAAAATGACTGATGTATTAAGTGTTCACTATATGCTAGGCACTCTGCGATATCTTTTTTTTCTAGGGTAGGAGCCACATCTTATATAGCTCTGCTTTCTATATTGTACCACCTAACACCGCCCCCCCCCCCCAGTGCCTGCCCTGAGCACCTAGCCCTGGCCTGGAGCAATTGGAAAAGGGGCTGAATAAGAAGGGAAATGAGTTGCCCAAGGTCACCTTGAGCTAGTTCTGGTTCTGAAGCTGACTATGTGAGGCTGGGTAATTTACTCCCCGTCTCTGGCCTTTGCTTTCTTTATAGAGTGAGGGGATTGGGCTAGGTGGTCTCTAAGATTAGTCATGGTCATAGGATTTATACTGAGTGGGTTCTTAGAGATCATCTAATCTCATTCTCTTATTTAACTGTGGTCTCTTCCAGCTCTAAATTCTACTTTATAGTTCCAGGGGAAGATTTTTTGTATTAGAAAAAGATTGACACTCTTTTAAGTAATAAGCTCTCCAAGTATTTATTATTATTATTATTATTATTATTATTATTATTATTATTATTATTATTAATCATACCTAGGCAGAATGGTGTAGTGGCTAGACAACCTCATTAGAGCAAAGAGAGCTACATTCTAATCTCAATTTTACCTCTGGCTTATTTCACTTTCTGAGCCTCAGTTTCTCCATCTGTAGAATGAAGGTGGTAAACTTAGATAACCTCTGCAGTCTCTTCCAACTCTGCCAGGCTAGGATTCTCAAAAAATGTAAAGTTCAAGCCTTATCTGTAGAGCAGTCAGGAATTAAGATAAAGCATTTCTGACATGATCTTGGAAGTCAGTGGGGAAGCATAATCAATTTGTAGAAAACCTTTAGTGAAAACAACGATCATTTAAAGTGAGGTGTACTGAGAAGTGCGATCTACAGGGATGTGATTTAAGAGGGAAGGTCATGATAGACAATATTCATATCAAAGGGGAGGTTGCTCGAAGGTAGAGAGAAAGAAACAGCTTGAGGCTATTTAGAACCCTCAAAAGTCAAGGGTTGTGGTAGAAAGATCTTTTTCATTGGCCTGAGTAACACTATATCCTTTTTACCTGTAGGGAAACTGAGGTAGGATGAAATGGCCCATGCTTCAAACAGCAGGGTAAATGAAAGAACAATTTAATTCAATTCAGTGCTAAAAGATCACATTAATACAATGCTTAAAATGCTTTACGTACACATTCTCTCATTTAACCCTCTCTCTTATAACTATCCTATAAGGATTCATGCGTTATAACCATCTTCATTTCACAGAAAAGGAAACTATGAGTCAGATTGTGATATGCCCAGGGTCACACAGCTAGTCACTCAGGTAGGATTTGAATGCAGGTCTTTCTGACTCCAAGTCATTTTTCTATTCAGGCACTAATTGGAACCCAAAATTCCTGGCTCCCACTTCAATGGGCAATGCTAATCATCACTATTCCATCCTCTGTCAAAAATTTCTGCCCCTTGAATGCACCCTAAGGTTTCCAGCCTCCGTATTTGCTATGCCTATAACTTCCTTTGCCTGCTCCTTATCATCTGAAATCTCAGCTTTATAACACTTTCCTTGTCTCTAGCACTTTAAGTGCCTTCCTCAAACCCTGTGAGGTAGGTAGCTTAAGTATGACTACCCCCATTTTACAGATGAGGAAGGGAGGCTCAAAGAAGGGAAAGGGTGAGAGCAGCTCAGATTGAGTCCCATTTCTGCCATTTCCCATTGGTGTGATACTGAGCAAATCGCTTGATCTCTAGGGGTCTCAATGTCCTTAAAAGGGAGTTGAACTAGGTGCCCTCTCTAAGGTTCTTTCAAGCTGTAAATCTCTGAGCCCTTTCCTATGACATGCTTGAGGTCACACAGCTAGAATCAGGACTAGAATTCAAATTTCCCAAGCTTATTCTCCTGTGTACACAATGCTTCAAAAGGAAGTACACAGCTGTTCCTTTAAGTACTTGAAGCTTTATCATCTTGGGTGCTTCCTTCATCCATAAAAGCTCCCAACCCCCAGTGATTGTCTTAGAGAATTGGCATGGCCAAAAATGTAATCACCCCCAAAGATGGCCAGATCTTGGCCCTCCTCCATGATTGCTGGACTGGTCCTTGGCTGACAGACATTGAGTCCATCACTAGCCCATACCCAAAGTCTTTCCAATTTGATATGACCTCCTCCTAGGTCTTGTGCTTCTCTAGCATCAGCCTTCCAGAGCCCAGGGCTGCCTCTGTGTCAAGGTGACGTATCTTCAGAAGCCTTCATGAAGACCACCCTTTAAAGCCCAACTCAAATAACAATAACTCTCTGCTGTCTGACCACTTGTTCTCAGTCTCCTTTGATAGATCCTCCTCCATGCCTCAACCCTTATGTGTGGGTGTGTCCCAAGTCTTTGTCCTAGACTCTCTCCTTTTCTCCCTCTCATCAGCTCCCATGGGTTTAACTATCATTTCCTTGTGGACAACTTGCAGATCTATATAAACCAGCCCCAATCTTGCCCACGATCCAGTTCTGCATCACCATCTGTCTTTGGGATATCTCCAAATGGATGTCTTGTAGAAGTCTCAAATTTAGCATGTTCAAGACAGAATTTGCTATTTGACCCTCCCCTGCCCCTCCAACTTCAGTATTTCTATTGAGGGTAGCATGATCCTTTTGGTCACCTAAGGTTCCCAAGTTGGATTCATGTCATCTCTTCACTCTCCACTCCCTCATTCTAATCAGTTGTCAAATCTTTTGCATCTACCTCCAAAATATCTTTAGCATCCATCACATTTTTCCACTAATAGCCACCATCATATAGCCACCATCATAGTTCTTGTCCTCATCATCCTTTGCCTCGTGAGAATATCCCAACTTGTCTCCCTGACTTCAGTCTCTCCACCTTTCCAGTCCATTCTTCATATGGCTTCAAATTGATATTCCTAAAACACAGTGGAGGAAGGCATTAGGGAACTCTAGAGTATGGAAACGCCTTCCACTGATGCTAACCTGCAACTCATCTCTAATTTTAAGGCTTAGAGAGTTGCCTAGACATTGAGAGGGTAAGTGAGTTGGCTATGGTTATGCAATAAGTATGTGTCTACTGCTATTATTATGCCCACACTGCAGGTGAGGAAACTGAGTTTCAGAGAGGGTAAGTGACTTGCTCATTGGCACAAGACTAGCAAGTGGGATTCAAACTCAGGCCTTCCTAACCCTAAGCCTAGCATGCTAGGCATCTCCACCATGCTAGGCAGTCTATTTTGATAGCTTCTGTAACAAAGCCTTCCTCTGTTCTCATATAAGACCTCCCCACTTGGACCTCTGATTGCACTTCTTTTTTTCTTCTTTAATTTATTTATAAAGTAATACTGAGAATTATATTTATGACTGTATTTTATCTTCCCCTCCTTACTATGCTGAGAGCTGCATGAGGGCAGGGACCCAAGTCTTATCTAAACTATATCTTCTCTGGCTTCAGGAACAAGGCTCTAGATACAGAATGTTTCAGCAAAGTCGATTGATTTTGGAAATTAAATTAAGCAATACTGCTCTATCTGAAGCCTCAAACGTAAGAAATTCCCTTTCTCCAGCTATACCCCACTCCCTGCCCTGGCACTGTTAGCTGAGACACCCTGAATGAAAGTGCAGTATAAGACAAGGGAGACCAGGAGGAGGAAAAAACCAGGCATCACAGACACATACAGTCCTTGCATAGATTAAACCGTTGCCAGTTGTTAATTTTATACATGAAGTTGTTGATCAGAATGTGATTTAATTGTACAGTATAATCCAGGCTTTCAGAATAAATTATGCTGAAAACTCATCTATAATTAAACAAATCAAAAAACTCAGAGACAGGTGATGGGGCAGGTTCACCCTAGAGAGGGCATGGGTAGATGAGAGGCCCAGGAGGAAGCAGAGAAGGCCCAAAGCATATCCAATGGAAAGGGGAGGGAGGGACTTTATTCAGGAAGAGGGCAAAAAGAACACCCTACAAATGACATGCGTGTGCACACGTGTGTGGGGAGGACGTGAAAATTGGCCTGGCAGAAAAAGAGGGACAAAAAGGTTTGGGCTATTGATACTATTGACAGAATCACTTCATTTATCTGGCCCCCTTCTCTGTAAATCACTGGTTTATCAGGACCTTTTGATTGGGCTCAGGGCCAGTACTGGGTACCATTCTGACAGTTCTAGAAGCTGCTTGTCTTTGGCAGAGCTCCCTCGCTCTCCCCCCACCTTTACACACATGCACACACACACACACACACACACACACACACACACACACACTGAAACTTTTCCAATTCTTTCTCCCCCCCCAAAACTATTTTCTACAGTCCCTTTCAGCTCCAATGAGAACTAATCTGAACATCCAATTCACACCAAGGCTGACCAAGCTATGCTCTCCTCCAAAGTCCAGAATGCCCTTTTCTTCTCCCATCCCCTTAGAAGCCCAATGTTCCTTCAGAAGACAGCTCAGATGCCAGGCCTTTCCTGATCATGACTCCACCCCACCAGGGGTTCATGCAATCTGTCTCTGGAAATGACTTTGTATTTTTAGTATATATTTTGTCTTTATTCATCAGTTTACATGTGTATCCCTCATTAGAAGGGAAGCTCTTTGTGGTCAAGGACGTGTGTGTGTGTGTGTGTGTGTGTGCGTGCTGTCCCACGCAGCACAAATAAATATTTATTAATAAATTGAATTGAATTAGGCTGACTATCCCCTTCCCCCTGCCCCCTCCTTTAAGGAGTTCACAGTCTACCTAAGTATCCTTGGGTCATAGGCTATCTTGGAGATCATCTAGACCAACCCCCTCATTTTAAAGATGGGAGAACAGTCCCAGAGAGGGGAAAGGAACATCCCAAAGCCACTCACGGTAAAAAAAAGAGTTGGGATTTGAACCCACGTCTTCTGACTTAAAATCCAGTCTACACAAGTGAAGATGACATGTGCCCACCATAGACAAGGCAATAGCAGGCAATGCTAACTCTGGGTCGCTAGCAGCTGGAGGAAACATTCAGAAGAAGAGAGGTCCCTGTGGGTTGGCATGGTCAGGGAAAGCTTGCTGGAAGAGCAGGACCTTAAAGACAAGGGAAGGAGGAAGATGGTTATTTGTTGGGACAGTAAGTTAGGAGTGTGGATAGTGATTAGAATACTCTAGCTGGGAGGGGACACACCTATGGTGAAGAGGAGAGGAGGGTAAGGTGGGAATCAAGTTTGGAGGCATCCCTAGTCTCTGCTAAGTGTGGGTACTGCTCTGGTCAGCCTGATGCAACAAACTCCTCAACCATCTAAGTACCTGCTTTGTGCAAAGCTTTGTGTTCAGCACTGTAGCTAAAAAGATGAAAAACTCACCACCCCCAAGGCTTAGGATAATAGGAGTTAGGATACAGTAGGCAAAGGAGAACTCCAAATAAGCACTTTAGGCAAATCTGAAGAGGAAGAGATCACTTATTTTCATTTGGGAGGAAGGAGAATGAGGGATGGCTTAATGCAGAAAGTGGGACCTGAGTGGGCCTTGAAAGAAGGGAAGGATTTCAACAAGCAGAGATTTTGAGAGAAAAGACTACAGGCATGGATGATGGCCTGTATGATATGAATGCAGAGACGGAAAGGAATAAAAAGCAATGATTAAGAGCTTACTATGTGCTGACCACTGTGCTAAGTCCTAGGGATACAAATACAAAAGGGAGGAAAGTCCCAGGCAGCAAGGAGCTTACACTCTAATATGAGATGACAACATATGCAAGGGTATGGTGGCCAGGGAAGGGGGAAGTTATGGGAATGGTAGGTGGAGCCAACGAGGAAATGGCTGATGTGTCCTTTCCAGAAGTAACAGTACTACTGATTGGATTATGGTTCCCAGAACAAGGGGTGGAAAATTAGGGAAGTGGGATGGAGGGGGGAGGAGGGTCTTGGAAGCATGGCACATAGCTGGATGGGAAGCTGATGGGAATGTCTGTGGCCAACTAGACAGAGTGGATTATGTGAGTGCAATCACTTACTAATTAGGACACATCCCAGAGAGGGAGAGAGGAGGTTGAGAACAGAGAACAGTAAGTAGTCCAGTTTGGCTGGAACAGAATGAAGAAAGGGGAGTAGTGTGAAATGATGCCACAAAGGTAGGTTGGAACTGTTCTGTAGAGGGCCTTGTATGCCAGAATGAGGAGTTGATATTTCATCCTATAGGCATCAGAAGGCCATTGAAAGTTCATAGGATCCTATATACGGAGCTCAAAGGACCTTGGAGGTCATCTGGTTTAATCTTCCCATTTTATACATGAGAAAACTGAGGTCCAGGGTGTCTAAGTGATTTGCCCAAGGTCACACAGATAATTATACTAGAAATAATAGCTAGCATTTATATAACACTTTTAAGTTTGCAAAGCACTTTACAAATATCTTATTTGATCTTCACAATAACTCTGGGAGGTGGATACTTCTATCATCATCATCATCATCATCATTATCATCACCACCACCACCACCACCATCATCATTATCAATTTACAGTTGAGGAAATTGAGGCACAAAGCAATTAAGTCACTTGCCTCGGGTCACATAGGTATAAGTATGTGAGGAAGGATTTGAACCCAGACCTTCTTGACTCCAAGTCTATTCACTGTGTCACCTAGCTGCCCTGAAAGATAATAAGTAGCAAAGAGAATGTCATGGCCAGAAATGTATGTTGGGAGGCTTATTTATAAAGAGGAGACAATCTGGGGGACCAATGAAGAGCCTATTGCAATAGTCCATGTGAGAGGTTATGCATTAGAGGCAAGAATGAAGATGTGGTTGTACAAGTGGAGAAGAATTACTGTGTGCCCAAACCTTGAACACTTTTTTCCTCCTCCAAAGAGCTCACACTATGGCAGTTGACAGCTTCACCTGAAACTGGAAGCCTTTTTTTTTTTTTAATACTCTTTCTTTCTTTCTTTCTTTCTTTCTTATTTATTTATTTATTTAATTTTTTTTGGCAAGGGCAATTGGGGTTAAGTGACTTGCTCAGGGTGACACAGCTAGTGAGTGTTATGTGTATGAGGCTGAATTTGAACTCAGGTCCTCCTGACTCCAGAGCCAGTGCTCTATCTGCTGTGCCACCTAGGTGCCCCAGGAGCAAGTCTTAAGACATCCTCCTAGACCGTATTTCCTGACTAGGTTAAAAGAATTGTTTTGGCAGTATGTAGTGACTCCCCCAGACCATTCCCTGCTCACTCTATTCGCTACCCTTCATGGAAACTCTTCTCTCCTCCTTCAATGGTTTCCACCCAGAAAGCCCTCTCCTCTTTGATTCTGTATTTACATCTTCCCATCTCCTGTCACTCAGTATTTCACTGGGGAGAGGAGGAAGGGGAAGCTGAGGCCGAGCTAAAGAGCAGATTATGTGGGATAGAGATTGGAAACAGGTAACATTCTCTGCATCTTTAGCACCATGGGTTTCTTGAATTAAAATCTGAAACCCCAGAATATTCATGGGGCCGAGGCACCTAAAAATCCGTGGGTCTCTCTTTTGGCCCACATGGCCTACATGCTGGCCCCAGGGGAGGCTGCCATTTTAGATGAGAGTGCCATTTAATTATCATCATTCGATTTCATCCAAGCTCCTCCACCCCCACTCCTCACTCTAGCTCCTCACCAGCTGCCACAAGGGGGATGGAGAAGAGACAGAGAAAGGTTGTAGCTGGGACGAATGGGAGGATTAAAATAATAAAGTACTGATAGGCTGAACTTACTGTGATGCTCACCTCAGGATGAAGACAGAGAGCAGTGAGCCATGGCAGTCCCTGGGCCAGTTCTGCTCACCTCAGGTGGGACTAAGGGACACTGAGGGCTGTAAGGGACGGCATGTCCCACTATTTTTTGGGAACTGCATTCACAAATAAACACATAAAACACAAACGGATAGCAGCCCCAACATGACTGGCCACTTGGGGATACTGCTTCCTCTTGGTTGTCAGTCAAGCTTCTTGAGCAGGATGCAAGGCAGTAAGGCAGATGGCCTTACCAGCTGTCATTTATCCCCTCTTTTAGCCTCTATTTCTCTGGCTCTAAAAGAAAGTAGTGAGATTAGATGGTCTCTAAGGCCCTTTCACATTCATCAGTTGCCAGTGGTATATGGTATAGAGGGTACTTCACTTGGCATCAGGAAGGTCTGAGTTTGAATCCTGCCTCAGACATACTAGCTGTGTGACTCTGGGCAAGTCACCTAACCCACCTCAGGCTCAGTTTCCTCACCTCTAAAATGATGAGAAGATGAGCATCTAATTTTTAGCACTGTTGTGAGTATCAGATGCGATCATATATGTAAGTTGCTTTGCGAACCTTCAAACTACATAAATTCCAGCTATAATAATAATAACTGTTATTGTTATTATTTTCGGGGGGGGGGCCTCCCAGAAGAGACACTTGCTCCAAATGTTAACATCCTACTTTACTGCAACCGATTTCAAAACCTGGCTTAAAACCCACCACTTCCAGGAAGCCTTTCCTGATGATCCTGCTCAGCTCAGATTACTCATTAATCTACATTTTGTATGCTATTTGTTTACAGCAATTTCTGTCAAATATATGTGTGACCTGTATTGTAAGGTATGATATTTCTTCCTGCTCTTTCCTCCCTCTCCCCAATCCCTCAAACAGGAGATAGCCAAAGGGTTCTGGTCAATGTCTTTCTCCACTTGCCTCTGAATCTCCCCCCCACCCCAACATCATTTAGAATAGGGGAAAGATCACGATACCAGACTCACTGGCACACTGAGCTGACAAGTGTTTATCAGCAATGGAATGTCCTTCTAACTCTCAGACAACTTGGCTCATCGTGGGACTTCCCATAGCTGAATCTCCAGAGACAGAAATCAGCTAGACTAGGTCATTGCCAACCTCTCAGAAGAAGGTGTTTTATGCTAAAGGAAAAGTCTGGAAGCTGGCATAATCCAGTTGATGATTGTGCATGGGAATTCTGAAACAGATCTGGAGAAAGGTAGAATCACAGACCTTGTCCTTGAGGAGGACCCCACTCTGGGGAAAGAGATAAGACTCCTGCCTCAGGGACCTCCCAATCTGATGGGAAAAAAAAACCCAAAAGCCTTTTTACATTTTGAGAACTCCAGGTTATGAGGAAGAAACACAATCTAGCAACACAACCAAAAATATTTTTTGTCACATGAAGAATCATTCTGCAAATTGGGCCCCTTCTGCCTCTTTTATCTATTCCATAGATTCAGATTCTTTGAACAGCAAGCTTTCTGAAAGTGGAATGTTCTTGAATGACTGAGAGCACTTTCCATCACCCTCTATCCTTGGGAAGTGAGGAAATCAAAGCCCAGAAAAATGGCAGTGGGTTGGAGTGGGGAGAATACTGATCCAGGAGATAAAGGATGGGCTGGGTCTGGACCTTTACCTTCCACTCACTAACTAGGTCATCTTATCACCTCCTTTAGCTTCCATTTCCCATAAAATGACGCAGTGAGATGACATGGTCTCTAAGGTCCTTTCACATTCAATTGGTTGCCAGGTCATGTTGATTTCACCTTCACAATATCTCTTTCATCCACCCCTTTTCTCTATTTACACAGATACCACCCTCAGGCAGGCCCTCTTCTTCTAGGCCTCTTAATTGTTCTCCCTGACACCAGTATCTACTCTGTTCAATCTGTCCGCCACACAACAGTCAAATTTATATTGCTAAAATACAGACCTGACATGTCACTTAAACATTGTCAATAGCTCCCTATTGTGTCTAAAGAAAATAGAAAGTCCCTAGCCTTTAAAAGGCCCTCTGCAACCTACATGCCACTTACCTCCCCAGACTCATTTCACATTAGTCCCCTTTACATCCTCTCCATTCCAGTCAAACTGGACTTGCTGTTCCCAATCCACAATGCTGCTCCTCCATACTATCAGCTCATACTATCATGGACCCAGCTCAGGTCCATCTCCTACACAAGACCTTTCCTGATCCCTCCAAGCTGTTAATCCTCTTTCCTTCCTGACATTACTTTGAATTATTTATGTATATATATATATATATATATATACATATATATATATATATATATATATATATACTTGGTGTTTTCTTCTCTGTCTACCTGTTGTTTCCCCCATCCCCCATCCCCTTGAGCATAAGCTCCCTGAGGGCAAGAATGGTTTCTTTATGTTTATGTATCTCCAGTACCTAGTACAATCCCTTGCACATAGTAGGAGCTTAATAAATGGGTGTTCAATTGAATCTCAGCTCTAGTTGCTATAATTTTGTGAGTATGATGGTTTGAGCAGAGGCAGAACTGTCATCCAAAGACTCTAAGACTAAGAAAATCCATGGCACAGAAAAAGAAAGGGATCTGTCCAACATTATGCACATGTACACACACACACACACACACACACACACACACACACACACACACACACACACACACCCTGGTCTCTGTCTTGCCAGGAGGCCATGTGGCTCCTCAATCCTGTTTCCTGTTCCTACCCTCCAAGAGTATAGGATCATAGACCAAGAGCTGGAAGGTCATTCAGAGGCCATCTAGTCCAGTCCACTCATTTGACAGGTGAAGAAACTGAGGCCCACAGAGCTTGAATGATTTGCCCAAGTAGTAAGCATCAGAGGCAGGATTTGAACCCAGATCCTTTTACTCTAGAGCTAGCACTCTTCCCACTATGCCATGCTACCCTCCCAGATACCCAGCCTGCCCATCCTCCAAGCACACTTCTGAACATGTGTGCATGAGACCAACCCATTTATTAAAGGAAATCTGCCCTAGCAACCTGGATTGTGAAGAAAAGAATCTCTGCTTATGAGTTTATTTGTCCAATAACCTCTTCCTCTAATTCATGAATGTCAGGATGCAGTCCAAAGAACACTCCTTAATGAGGTTATTAATTATTGTGTTGTCCCTCCTTTCTCTTCTTTTTTTGCTGGTAGCAGAACTTTTTCTCCTAATTGGCTCACAACGAAGAGCTGCTCTGGTGGTCTGACTCCAGTCATGTACGGCCAGTGCACAGTCATCTCGCCTTAATTAGGTCTCTGGGTTTCAGCCTAATATTTACTCACAAAAGGCTGACAGTGGGAGAGGAAGGGACAAGCCAAAAAGAGAAAAAAGAGAGAGAGAGAGAGAGAGAGAGAGAGAGAGAGAGAGAGAGAGAGAGAGAGAGAGACAGAGAGAGAGACAGAGAGAGAGAGAGAAGAGAGAGAGAGAGAGAGAGAGAGAGAGAGAGAGAGAGAGAGAGAGAGAGAGAGAGAGAGAGAGAACCATAGGTTCTCTCTAGCCCAGGGCTAGAAAGGCCCTTCAATTAAATTCCATAGACATTTACTAAATGCCTACTGTGTGTGGGGCCCACTAGGCTTGTTTCCCCACTGCTGGGCATTGAAACGATAAAGATGAAAAAATACCTGTCTTCAAGGAACTTAATGGTTTTCAGAGGCAGGGGAAGGGCAGAACATGGAGATAAAGGAATATGCTCAAAGCAGAATGGGATGGGGCAAAGGAGAGTTGCTGAGAGTGATCTGGGAAAATATGGGAAGGAAGAAGGACATTTTCAGTTGTGGGGGAGGGAGTCTGGGAAGGCTTCATGGTAGAGGTGGCACCTGAGCCGTATCTTGAAGAAAGAAAAGGCTTTCAGCAGCAAAGATGAGAAGAAAGGGTATTCCTGCCATGAGGAAGATCCTACTTAGAGGCAGAAGGAAGGAACAGATCAGGAAATAGCTTGAAGTTCAGTTTGATTAGAATATAAAGTATTTGTCTTACTGCATTGTTGGCAGAGCTATGAATTGGCATGACCATTCTAGAAAATAATTTGGAATTATACTAGGAAAATCAGTAAACTGTACAGACCCAATAAAAGCACTACCAGAAATAGACCTTAAGATGATTCAAGGCAAAAAGCAAAGAAAGTTTTACAGATGCCAACATAATTATTGCAATATTCTGTGTGTGTGTGCATGTGTGTGTGTGTGCATGTGTGTGTGCGTGTGTGTGTGTGTGTGTGTGTGTGTGTGTGTGTGTGTGTGTTAACCAAGGACCAGAAGCTGGCGTCCATCAACTGCGGAGTGTCTGATTAAACTGTGGTATATGAATCTAACTGAAAATTCTTGTGCTATAAGAAACGCCACCTATGAAGAATTCAGAGAAGCCCTGAACTGATACAGAATTAAGTGAGCAGAACAAGGGAGCACTTTACACAATGGCCACATTCCTATAAAGGGAAATAGCAGCGGCAGAAATCAGAACACTCATGTAGGTGGCCATCTTGCATCATGATTTTGGAGGGCTGACAAGAGAATCTGGCTCCCAACACCTCAGAGGAGTGGTGGACTCACACTAGGTGCACAACTTCAACAGGCAGTAACAATGTTTCTCTGTTTTGCTTAACTGTGCTTCTTTGTTCCAATGGAGGGTTTTATATGGGTGGGAATGGGAGTCATTGGTAAGGAACAATGATTTTTTTTAAGGAATCATTGAAAAAACAATAAATATGTAAAGTGCATGAAAGCCACCTTTGATGCTGTCCAGTTCAACTTCTCTTTTGACAGATGGGAAAATAAGATCTGGACAGAGAAAGAGACTGTTCCAAAGAACAGATGCTGTGGGATAAGATACTGATGGAAAAGGGCCTTGGCAGTTCATTGAAGGGAGAGATGATTACGGGCTGGGAAGATTATGGAAAGCTTTGTGGAGGAGGAGGTTGATTTGAGCCTTGAAAGACAGAGATGACTTGGATAAATGGAGAGGAAGGGAAAAATATTTCTAATACCTAGAGCTGATGGGAGTCTGAGAGGGATAGAGAAAACACATAAGACTAAGCATGGTCCATTAGGAAGAGCCCTGAACTAAGGGACAGCAGACTTGGATTGTAATCCAATCTCTGCCACTATCCTACTTTCTGACTTTGGACATAACACATTCTTTTTGGGGGCCTCATTTTTTCTCTGTAAAATAAGGAGATTGTGCTTAGTGATCTCCAAGTGCCCTTCTAGTTCTGACATCATCTTAAGGCTTCTTCCTCTGAGTCCATAATAGTGAAAAAGGTACATAGGTAACTAGTCTAAAAATCAGAATACGATCAGTACCTAAAAGGACAATAAAGATGTGCCATGAGATCAGCTAAAGAGGGAATAATCATTTCCATTTGGAGAGGAACAGGAACAGGTTTTTAGGAAGAGGTGGCATTTGAGCTGGGTCTTGAGGGATGGATTGGACATGGCACAGAGAGCATTCTATGTAGAGATGATGGCAAGATTGAAAATAGGAAGATATGGGATACTTTCACAGAAACAGCAAATACTTAGTTGTCCAGTTTGGCTGGAGCACAGAATACATGAGGGCAAGTTGTAGTATAACAGAGGGTCACTAGGTGACTCAGTGGATAGTGTTCCAGCCCTGGAGTCGGGAGGATCTGAGTTCAAATTTGTCCTCAGACACTTGCTAGCTGTGTGACTCTGCACAATTCACTTAACCCTGTTTTCCTCAGTTTCCTCACCTATAAAATGAGCTGGAGAAGGAAATGGCAAACCACTCCAGTATCTTTGCCAAGAAAACTCCATATGGAGTCATAGATAGTCAGATATGACTGAAAAGACCAAACAAACAAAAGTATAACAGGGTTGGAAGAGATGAGTTTGAGAATCAGTTCTGACACTTACAACTTGTTTTTTCATTTTTTAAAAAATTTTTAAACTTTATTAATCTATTTTGATTTATCAACAATCACTTCCATAAGCTTTTGAGTTTTAAATTTTACTCCCCCTCTCTCCCCACCTTCCTCCCCAATCTGATATAGGCTATACATGTACATTCCTATTAAACATATTTTCACATTAGTGATGTAAGGAAGAATGAGAACTAACAGAAGGAACCACAAGAAAGAGAAAACAAAACACAGTAGAAGAAAAAAATTGCAAATATTATGCTTCGATCTGCATTCAAACTCCATAGTTCTTTCTTTAGATGTGAATAGCATTTTCCACAGGGCATTTGGAGATGCTTAGATCCTTGCACTGCTGAGAAGGGTTAAGTCTATCGGTATAAGTCATCATACAACATGGCTGTTATTGTACAATATTCTCCTGGTTTCTGGTCATTTCACTCTGCATCAGATCATACAAGTCTTTCCAGGTTTTTCTGAAATCCACCTGCTCATCATTTCTTATAGCACAATAGTATTCCATTACATTCATATACCACAACTTGCTCAGCCATTCCTCAAGTGATGGGCATCCTCTCAACGTCCAATTCTTTGCCACCACAAAAAGAGCTGCTATCAATATTTTTGTACATGTGGGTCCTTTTCCCATTTGTATGATCTCTCTGGGATACAGACCTAGAAGTGTTATTGTTGGGTCAAAGGGTATGCACATTTTTAAAGCCCTTTGGGCATAGACACTTATAACTTGTGACATGTTAGGTGAGTCCCTTCCCCTCTCTGGACCTTACTTTCCCTGCCTATAGAATGAAGAGAACCTCTAAGGTCCCACTAAGCTCTGAAATTCTAGATCTATGTTAAGTAAGGCTAGAAAGATAGGTTGTGGCCAGATTGTGGAGGGCCTCAGCTGCCCGGCAAAGGGTTTGTGTTCTATCTTGCAAGCAATGGGAAACCACCGAATATTTTCAAGTGACACAGTCATAATGGTGCCTTTAGGAAGATTAATCTGTGTACTCTCACAGAATGGTTTAGAGAAGGAGTCTGGAAGCGTGGAGCCAGCTTAGGAGGCTACTATTACAAGGGTCTAAGGAGGAAATAATAACTACCTAAACCCAGGCAGAGGGGAGTAGGGGGTGGGAAGGCTTCCCCTTAGTTCTGTGGCCTGGGTTCCTTATCGCTGTACCACTGGGCACCACTGGGGAGCCTGGGCTGGTGGGAGATGGAAAGTGACAAAGAGCAGCTGCTTACATCTCAGCTTCCCACACTGAGATAGTACTCAGGAAACCCCCTCCTTCTCCACCTCCCAGTCCTACTTCACAGACACTCCTGGCCCATGAATTATTAAGCTTTATGATGTAATGACAGACAGTGCAGGATTTTGTGTTTATCTCTTGCATAATTCATGGTTCTCCCAGGAGGGCAGAGGGGGATCATCGGAGCCCAGTACTTGTTCCAGGAAGTAGGAGGAGAGAGCAAGCCAGGGCAGCAGAAGCTGCCTTTTGCAAAAGGACAGGGCTCCAGCAGCCATTTCAAAAAATAAACCTGACACAGGATTACACTCTCCCTCTCCCCACCCTTTCCCTGACCCTGGATTCCAGGGAAAGGCCAGGAACACAGGCAGGCATCAAGTGCAGGGAACTACATTAATTCAGACCTCAAGAATTTAGAAGAAGACAACCACAGCACAGGGGCACCATACTTGGGACTTTCAGGTCCATCCCAATTCAGTCATTTCCCAGCCACTCTCTCCTTGGGTGCTCAAAGGATCATAAAATATTTGAGTTGAGATTGACATTAGAATCTAGAACAATAGAGCTTAAAAAGGACCACAAAGGTCATCCTCTCCATCCTCACTGATTTGATTTGGTTTTTTTACAGAAGACGATTCTGAATCTCAGGCAAGTGAACTAACTTATCCGAGCCTACAGAATCGCAAGTGGTGGTCACAGGACTGAAGCAGTGACATCCTGCCTCCTCACTTATCCCGTTTCCCTTGTCATGACCCCTAAGGGGGAGGGCAGGATGGGGAGCCTCACCCTTATCCAGATGACAGTACTGAGGCTCAGTGAAAGGACATCAGTCAAGAAGTTTCAAATAAATGTCTACTAGAAAGCATAGGACATTAGAGCTAGAAAGAACCTGAGAGACCATCTAACCCAACCCCCTCTACTTGTAGAGATGAAAACAGAGGTATGTCGAGGCATGAAGCACTCAAGCACAAAAGACTAGGAGGAGGATACTGTCAACAGAAAGACGAGGGGGATGTTGCTAGGGGATTGAACAGATTTGAGAATAAGCATTAAGCGCCTACTGTGTGCCAGGCACTGTGCTAAGTGTTTTACAAATATCACCTCATTTGATCCTCACAACAACCCTGGGAAATAGATGATATAATTATCCCCATTTTACTGTTGAGAAAATGGAGGCAGACAGAGGTTTGATTTCTCTCTTAATAAGTGGCTAAGGCTAGATTTTTAACTCGGGTCTCCCTGACTCTAGGCCAGCACTCTACCCACTGTACCTCATAGCTGCCTACATCATACATCCTGTTCATTTTGGACATTTTAAGTTTATGTTTAAGAGGCCAGGAGGATATTTAGGTGGAGGTGTCCAGGGGATAGTTGAAGAGCTAGGACTGGAATTCAGGGAGATCGATATCTATGTGTCTATATTATATCTGTGCACATGATATGTTTATACATATATATCTATCTAATAGAATATATCTGTATAGATATATATTATCTATATAAATACAGTATATAGATACATTGATATTAAGTAGCTATAGATATTATATTAGATTATATACATATTATGCACACATATATAATAAATATAGAGATTGATCTATCTCTAGATAGAGACAGAAGGTTAAATTTGGATAGATATACAGTATAAGTAGACAGATAGAAGAGTTTTATCTGCATAGACTTGATGGCTGAAACCCTGGGAATAAATTAGATCTGCTAGAAGACAGAGAAAGAAGGGCAGGATTTAAGAGTGTTGGGGGATACTCATGTTTTGAGGAAAGAAGAAAGATAGAAGCCAGCAGGGGAAAAGGGTAGGAAAGGTCAGAGAGGAAAGAGAGCCAAGGGAATACAGTGCCATGGAAGTCAAAGGTGGGGTGGGGTGGGGGAGTGTATTCAGGAGCAGATGATCAACTGTGTTAAATGCTGCAAACAAGTGAATGAGGATGGGGACAGAAAAAAATGCCATTGGTTTTGATGATAAGAGGTCATTAGTGGCTTTAGGAAGAACAGTTTCTGCAGACTAGTAGCAGGAGAAATGACTTCAGGCAGTCCAGGTGTAAGACTTAAGGCACAATCACAATTTTGTTAAGTCAGTGGCACAGTTGGGAGCAGAGCCCAGCTTTCCTGATGGTCAGGCCAGGGCTCTTTCCCACTCCACCCAGCTGGTCACAGGGGACCACAAGGCCTGTAGAAAAGGCAGCTTTCTGTGTTATGGGGATGGTTTACTATCCCTGAGGAGGCAGAAGGCATAGTGAGTAGAGTGCCTGATTTGACATCAGAAAGATGCCAAATCATGACTTTGATACCAGCTCTGTGACACAGGGAAAACCCCTTAACCTTAATCTCTGTAAAGTGGGGCTAAGACCTAGAGTGCCTATCACTTAGGGTTGTAGCCTAATACACGCGATCCACTTTGTAAACTTTACAATTCTATATAAATGCCAGCTATTTATTATTGTTGTTGCTGTTATTCATTGGAATCATCGCTGGAGACTCAATATAACAAAATCCCTAAAAGAGAGAGGCCCAGTAATTTAGCTTTTTATTGTGATAAAAGTGGAGGAAGAGCTAAACAAATTATAGCACAAAATTAAATAGAATGTTCCTGTGTTGTAAGAAGTGATGAAAGTGAAAAATACAGGGATGTAGTGGAAGATTTATAGGAACTGACGCAAAGTGAAGTAAGCAGAACCAGGGAAACATTATGCACAGTTACTATAACAATATAAATAGAAAGAACAAAAAAAAACCCTGAGAGCTATGTAATCATAATGATCAATCTTGTCCTCAAAGAAGAAGAAACAAGAAAATTCCCCTCTCCCTCCTTTGCAGAGGTGGATGACTATGGGTGTGGAACACTATACGTATTGGCAAATTTATTGGATGTATTAGTTTTGCTGAACTTCTTTTTTCTACTCTTTGTTACATGGCTTTCTGGGGAGAGAAGTTGGGAGAAGAATTAGATTTGTAAATAAAGGTGATGTAATAAAAAAGTATTACTAAAAAAATTTAAGCCACGTAACAGGCCTTTCTTGCACCTCCTCTATATAATATCCACTTCTGCCTTTCCTGCCACAAAAGGGGCAAAGACTGTGTATTTGATATATTCTTTCTTATTCTGGCACTTAGCATGGTGCTAGCAGCCCCTCAAAAACTTATTAACTCATTTAAACTGACCCTATCCTAGGCAAGAATCCTTTCAGCTCTGAAGTCCTAGACTCTTCACCCTATTCTATACTGCCACCTTTAAAGGGATCTCTTATGATGCCTCTCACCCCAATTCCAATTAATTCCAGAAATTAAGAAGAGTACCTTGCAAAAGGATTCACCATTAGTGTTCCTAAGATAAAGGACCAAGGGAGAGTAGGGGTCACGATTTTGTGAATGAAGATGGAGAAGTCCAGAGAGGTTTTGAAAGAATCTCAAGATCAGAAAGAGAATGGTACTTAAAAAAGGGAATATCCTAACCCTCTAACCCTAAGCCTTGCACTTAAGTAGCAGTATGCTGGAAAAGGGATAGAGGGCATTTTGTTCAACCTATTTTGAGGAAGCTGACTAACTCATCTTGTTTAGATGTCTTCTATTCTCTGATTACTTCCAAGGACAGCTACATCTTAGAAACTAGAACATTGGAGAACCCAGCCAATGTGGACTGCCACACCTTCCCCCCTCCAGTGAAAAACATTATCCAGGAGCAAGGACCCTCAAAAGCCTTTACATGATATGCCAACAACTTGGTGAAAGTCTGTCTGTATTTTAGGTATCCTTTGCTTTACACAACTTTGTCTAAGGAAAGTTTTATGTGGCCCAAACGTCTGTAGGGAGAATCTTCGTCCATTCATTCATTAGACCAGACCTGTGATTTCATTGATACTGAGAGTTTCCAGTGATGTGAATTTCACGATCAATGCAAATCAACCACTGCTCTAAAATTAATAACCTTACACGGTTGCCTGGAATACTGAAGAGTTGAGTGATTTGCCCAGGGTCACACGGCTCATATGTTTGAAGTGAGACTTAAGACCAGGCATTGCTGACTCCACGGCTGGCTTTCTATCTACTACTTCTTGGGCAGCCATCTTTAAATGCTCTACAGAGCTCCACTATTTGATAGACAGAAGGTGATGATGACTTCTTTTTCAGGGAGTTGTTCTAGATCTCTAGAATTACATAACCAATGTGGGGTAGGGTAGAGAAGGGGAGTCTTTAGAGGTCATAGCAATATAAAAGAGTGAGAAGAGCATGAGACCAGATTTAAGAGACCTGGATCCCAGTCCTGTCTCTGCCATCAATTATGTGATTGTGGGCAAGTCATTTCCCATTAAGGCCTCAGTTGTCTGAGGAATAAAATACAAATATTTTAGTATAGCAGAAAAAGGGCTGGACTCAAAGTCTGAAGACACAGGTTTGAATCCCAGCTCCGTCATTTACTAATTGTAATTTGCTAATTGCTAATTACATTTACTAATTACTCACCCTCTCCAAGCCTCAGTTTTCTGATTTGTAAAAATGCAGATGATAAAGCCTGTATCGCATACCTCACAGAGCTGTGGTGAGGGAAACATCTTGTAAACTGTAAAGCTCTATAGAAACATGAGCTATAATTATTATTAATAATACATGCCCTGCTCTCACAGGTATCAAATGAGCCAGAACCACAAAATGTCAGAGATAGAAAGGACTACAGAGACCATCTAGTACAACCTCCTCATTTGATAGATGGGGAAATTGAGGCTTAGAGATGAGAAGAGATTAGTCCAAGGGTACAGAATAGCAGAGACAGCATGTAACCCACATCCAATATTATTTCTCCACTGTCGGTTCAGAGGAAGGGATCAAATGGGAATATTACGTGGAAGTCGGTTATAATCCTAAAACACCACATAGATGTAAGCATCTAATAATATTTTTTATTTATTATTATGTGCCTAGCTCTTCTGTATATGCACGTGCACACACAAAATTCACCCAGTTCCCGAACTCAAGATACTTTCACCCTCACTGGGGTTAGGAACATTCATGGAAACAAAGAAGGTTAATCCCAGACTGTCTAGACCTTAATTTCCTCAGCTGTTAAATGAAGGGGTCAGACCACATTTTGCCCTATATTACAGTTGTATATACCTGCCTGATCCCTTTGCCTAGACTAGAAGCTGCACAAGGGCAAGAATTCCCTTCTCTCTCCTCTGTGCCTAACAGCAGGCTTTATATTCATCCATTTTATTGTTATTGTTTGGTCATTTTCAGTCATGTCATATGTTTCATGTCCCCATTCATGTTTTTTTTTAGCAAAGATACTGGAACGTTTTGCCATTTCCATCTCCAGCTCATTTTACAGATGAGGAAACTGAGACAAACAGGGTTAAGTGACTTGCCCATGGTCACATAGCTAGTAAATGGCCAGATTTGAACTCAAGTCTTTCTGAGCCTGGCACTCCATCCACTGCCCACCTAGCTGCCTATATTCATCCATCTAAACATTTACTAGTCCTGCATGAAGACAGTGTTTTTGAATGAATGAATGAATGCCCCACTGGTCCCTACAGATTAGCCCCTAACTTTCCATTTTGATCTTCTGGGTGTCCATGGAGACCATTCTGGGTGGATGCAGCTCTTTCTTTTAGACAACAAACAGCCATCCTTTATGTGGTCGCTGTTGATGGCTCTTATGACATCATCAGCCCTTTTCCATTTAGAGTAATGGCTTCTTCCATACGCCAACAGACTGGAAATTACCTGTGAAATATATTTCCCCAGGCGCAAGATTGAGAGGCATGTAAATTACCCAGCTTAATGGCCTCTGGAGTCTCCAACTCCCTTCCCCTCTGGAGTCACCCCTCCACCCTTCTTTCCTTCTGATAGAAATGCTCAGATGATGTCATAGCAAGGCTGTGAGGCAGGCCATGCTTTGAATTATGGCCAGGCTTCCCCACTGCCGAGGCAAGCAGGCTACCAGGAGAAAGGGGTTAGTGCCAGGCCCTGCTGCAGGCCAAGAACAAGGAAGGGGGTGGGGGTCCAAAGTGGTACTGTCAGCGGAAACAGAATTATAATTTTTCTAAGCGCTCTTCTAGGAACAGCAGCTGCCTTCCTTTGGTGAGGGGCCAGCCTCATTAGCAAGAATTACAGGGCAGGGCTTCTTTCCCAAGGTTCTCCTGAGCCAAAGACATCGTTAACCCCTTCCCACCTCTGCCCCGGATCTCACCCTGCAACTCTCATAATAATGTGGGTGAGCCTGAAGTGAGTCCAGAGAAAGGAGACCACATAATCTGGTCAAAGCCCTGAGACCCTTACCACCTCTTTCATTCAACATCTCTGGCCTAAGGATGTGTAAGCTTCAAGCACAGAACATAGATAGCCCTTTGTATTAGGGATAGAAATGGAGGTGGGGAGGGACAAGTTAAAGGAATTCATTTCCAGAATTTCCATGGCTAAACCAGTGAAGATACCCAGAAAAATCTTTTTGCCATCTTTAAGTACCAGTACTCAACACTGGTTTCCTTCAATCCAAAGAGGCTCTGGGTACTCACCTCTTTAACAATTTAATAGGCTACATTATTGTGTGAGGAGATAGAGTAGGGAAGTGGAAAGAGTGCCGGGCTTGGGGAAACCTACATTAGACTCTCCCACTTTACCACTTATTATCTGTGTGACCTTGGGCAAGTCACTTTCTGAACCTGAGTTTCTTCATCTGTAAAATGATCCATTGATCTCCAATCCACTTTCCCTACATGGCTGTTATAAGAACCTAGTGATATTATCTATGCAAACTACTCTATAAACTGTAAAGAGCTATATATGAAAATCAGTTCTGAATAATAAGAATAAGAAGAAAGACAACATAGTAAAATGGAAATTAAAGCCCAGTCTTGGAGTCAGGGAGATAAGGATTCCAATCCTGAACACACACAGGCTGTGAAACCCAGAGTAAGTTGCATAAGCGCTCAGTGCCCCCAGGAAACTCTCTAAGATTGTAAGTGAAAGATGAGTTGCTGATTTGAATGAGGGTGTTTCCACATTGGGAATTTTCTGCATTGACGAAAACACAGGTCCAGACCAAAGGAGTAAAAAAGGCATGAACTCACTTCCATGTCCAGGGCCCACACACAGCAGGATCATCATGAAACATTTCTGGAGGCCTATGAGGTCTATTCTGTGAAGCACACAGAGTCCAATGTCAAGCCGAAAGAGAGCAACTCAGCCTCCAGTATGCGGCATAGTGGATGGAGAAAGTCCCAGATGTGAGGCAGAAGAATTGCACTAGAATTATCTCTCTGATCCCTGCAATTAGGCAAATCACTTCCCTTTCTGGGCCTCATCTGTGAAATGATGTGATTGAACCAATAACCTCTAAGATCCCTCTGAGCTCCAAGCCTACAGTTGCCATGATGGGTGCATCCAAAAAGCAGAACCATCATCATCTTCATCCAGAGTCTGTTGAGGAGGCCTACAGCAGTAGCTTAATGGACATCTGGCTAGACTTTGAGACATGGAGACTGGACACAGATCCCCTACCCTCTGACACTTGCTCTCTGCCCAGGTTATATCACTCCCTCTCCTCCAGCCTCAATTTCCCCATCTGTAAAATGGGGCAATTGTACCTGTAACACCTACATCACAGAGCCAATGTAAGGCTCAAATGAAATCATAAAAGGCTTTGCAAATGTTAAAACACTATGCAAATGTTGCTTATTTCTATATTCCATCACCCTAGCTGTTCTATATTTTTTCATGTTTATCTTTTGTACTCCAAGAGGACCAAAATGACATCATAATGTCCGGGTCAAGGTATGGTGTATTCAACTGTGACCGATCAGACTAATATGAGCTCAGAAGGCTCTACCACAGGTTGAGCACAAATAGTTCATTTGAACATTTGGGATGGCGATGTCTCTAGATTTGCACATCTCACATTTCTTTTGAGCTAGTGCCATTCTGCTTTGGTCATAGAACACAGAACCTTCTTTGATGCGAGCATGCCAGGCTGGGCAGTCCTGTGCTAGTGTCTTCCATGTCTCACAACTGATACCAAAGCTATTCAGAGAGACCTTGAGAATGTTCTTGTACCACTTCTTCTGACCTCCACATAAGCTCTTGCCTTGTGTGAGTTCTCCATAAAATAGTCTTTTAGGTAAATATATGTTTGGCATTCAGATTATGTGGCCAGCCCATCACAGCTGTGCTCTCTGCAGTAGAGTTGGAATGTTTGACAGTGCAATCGGAGAGAAGACCTCAGTGTCTGGTACCTTATCTTGCCAGGTGATCTTCAGAATCTTCTTAAGACAGTTCAAATGGAATTGGTTCCATTTCCTGGCATGGCACTGGTAGACTGTCCAGGTTTCCCAGGCATACAACAAGGAGGTTAACAAAATGGCTCTGTAGATGCTCAGTTTGGTAGGAAGCCTAATACTTCTCTCCCACACTTTCTTTCAAAGAACTCTAAGCTAGCTCTGGTAACGTGTGTGTCAACCTCATCAACTATGTGAAAATATTATTTTAAAATGAGGTAATAAAAGATATGAGGCAAAGGAGTGGTACATGCAAAAAGTACAATTAGAATTCAGTACGAATGAATGAAAACATGCCTTGAGTGCCAAACAAAAAGATGGAATGTTGACTTGAAAAGTCAGGGCTTAACTGGGTCCCCTTCTCAGAACTGGCCCGATTCAATTCAACAAGCATTCATTAAGCACCTTCTGGGTTACTGAAAGAATGAATGCAACACATGACACTCAACATACAAAGATAACAATGAAAAAAATCCCCTGCCTTCAAGGGGCTTACATTCTACTTGGGAGATAACAACATGTACAGAGAGTCATAAGTACAAAGTGTGTGCAAAGGAAATACAACATAATTTTGAAGGGAGAAGGGAATTGGTAATTTGAGGAATTAGGAAAGGCCGGCATGAGAGGTGGTACTTGAAGTGTTCTAGAAGGAAGCTATGGATTCTAAGAGGCAGAGGTGAGGGAAAAGAGAATTCAAGAGATAGGGGACAACCTGTACAAAGTCATGGAGGTAGGAAACAAAATGTATAGAAAATAGGCAGTAGGCCAGTTAGGTTAGCATATACAGTACATGTAGGAGAGTGATATAAATCTGGAAAAGTAGGCTGGAGTCGGTTCAAAGGGCCTCAAACTGTCAAACAGTTCATATTTTATCAGAGGGAACACAAAACCACTAATGGTTCCTAGCAGGTAAATGAGCTGTGCTTTAGGGAAATCATCTTGGCAGCTGTGGGGAGGATGGATTGAAAGGGAAGAAACCAGGAGCAGATATACCAAGATGGAGTCTATTGCAATAACCTTTCAGAGAGGTGACAAAGCCAATCAAGAGGCTATTGCAATGGTCTAGTCTAGAGGTCATGTGGACCTGAGACTATAAGGTAGAGACTATAAATGGAGAGAAAGGGATAGACATGACATGTTATAGAGATAGAAACGAGAAGATTTGGCAACTGATTGGACATGTGGGGTGAAGAGTCCAGAAAACACTGAGATTATGAACCTGAGGGACTGGAAGGAGGGTGATACCCTCAACAGAAATAGGGATTTTAGAAAGGGGAGGTAGTTTAGAGGAAAGGAAAATGGGTCCTATTTTAACATGCTAAATTTGATATGCCCATGGGACATCCAGGTATAAGGTGTCCAATAGACAAGTTGCTGATGTAGTTGTAGCTCAAGAGAGATATGAAATATGGATATGTAGGCATGGGAGACATCTACTTATACATGATTGAAGAAACTTTCTTTGGACTCTGGGAAGCTACCCTCTCCCACTCCACCATCTCCTCTGAGTTTGTGAAAACCATATGCTAAATCAAAGCAGCAGACTATTTCCCTACTCTAAGAATCTGTACCCCGAAAATCAATGGACAGTCATTCATTAGTTATGTCCTTTAGGCACATCCCTCTGTTAATGGTCATGGAGCAGGACAAGAAGGGAAGGAGACCTGAGCCCAATTAAGAGAGATCAAGAGCCTAATCTGGCTGGCTTACTCAAGAGAAGGCTTATACATAGAACATAGAGAGTTCAGAAAAAGGAAGGATCGCCATGGGCGGTTCAAATATAGGGAACCTCAAAGGATGATAGATTTAGAGCCGGAAGTAACCTTAAAAGTCAAGTCTAAACCCTTGATTTTATTGATGAGGAAACAGGCCCAGAGAAGTTAAGTGACTTCTCCCGACTCACAGGGAATAAACAACAGGGCCAGGATTTAATCCTCTGTCCCCAAATGTGTTGCTCTTTCCACAGAAATGGAGGAGGGAGGTATAGGCTAGAACTTAAAGAATGGGGAGACTCATAGGAAAGACTCTCCAAGCTCATCTGATCTAGCCTCCTCATTTTATAGGTAAGGACACTGAAGTCCAGAGACTGAAGTGCCATACCACACAATCAGCACTCTTCCAATTACAACTTGTAATAGGTAGAGATTAAGAGGCAACAGAGCATCTCAGGCAGGGGAAATAGCATGAACTAATACAAAGAAGCTGGAATAAGCTAAGCATATATGAGAAGTGAGACTGACTAGCTTTGGTCAAGCATTTATGCGTGAAGAGCACTTGGTTGAGTGCTGGGGAAGATACAGAGTTTAGATAAGACAGGGTCCCTGATCTCATGGAATTTACACTCTAAAACAGAAGGATATGCTCAATGTAGAAATTGTTCCCTTAGAAATTTTTATCATTATGGCCCCAGGACTTTATTTTGCTTAGCTGGCTTCTAATCATTGCTGGAATCTCAAACACTATGTACCAGTAATGATAATAGAATCCTAGTGTACAGAGCTGAAAAGGACCTCAAAGATCATCTAACCCAACCTCCATCATTTTACAGATGGTGAAACTGAGACCCAGAATGAATGGATGAATGAAGCCCTTGTTAAGCACTTACTATGTGCAAAGTGCTGGAAATACAGATAGGACAGATAGTCCCTTCTCTCAAAGAGCTCACATTCTAATGAAGGAGGCAACACATGTGGTAGGTTTCAGCTCTAAGTTATAAAGGAGAGTCTGCATCTTTAGGGACTCTGCAGCAAAGCAGATGTTAATGTCTCTTCTTTAGTGTCACTTCCTCTGATAAAATCCTATCAGTTTCTGAGGTCAAACCATTTGACAAAGCCAAGGATTTTGTTGGCAAGAAATTTCTTTTCTGGGTCCTTAGTAGCTGTGGCTATAGCACTCGTAGGGGCAGTTGCCAGGCTGCATCTCCATAGAGGTTGGGACTCCTGAGGCTCTTGGGCTTGGGGTCCTAGGCTGTCCCCAGCAGTCTGAGGGAAGATGGTGATCAAGGTGGTGGTGGTTTGATTTGTCTGGTTCCTCAGAATGCCTTGCTGCTTCAGCTAAGCCAGATTGCCTGCCCTGTAGGGGCCAGTTGTTGGGGATGGGTAGTCCTCTCTCCACAGGAGTCACTCCCCCAAAAGATGGCTATGAAGGCTGCACTAGAAGCAGGACTAGTTGTTTGGGGTGGGGTGGAGAGAGAGAGGGGGAATGCTGTTTATCTTCCTCAACTCAGAGAGTTGAAATGACTTGTTCAAGGTCACAAAACTAGCAAGTTAAAGAGCAATGCCTGGATTTAAGCCCAAGAGCAGTAGTCTTTTTCACTGTGCAGTTGCCAAAACAGGGACCACAGATACACAAAGAATTGCATATATCATCTATCTTAATTCTCTTGCTTAGTTAAAATCTCCTTGAGGCAAAGAATTATGCCTTCTTTATCTCCACACATAAGCTCTTAATAAATGTTTGATGGGTGGATTAATTAATTAATAAAAGAAGGAAGCAGAGGTGCTAGATTGTTGATGAAACCAATCTAGGGTGATGGGAGAGGCAGAAGAGATTCAGAGTGTCAAAGAGCAGCCTACTGTGGTGGAGAAAACATGAAGTTTAGTGTCAGAGGCCCAGGGTTTAGATCATGACCCTGTTCTTTACTTTCTTTGTGACTTTAGGCAAGATGCTTCGTCACCCTAGTCTTCAACCAATCAATCAATAAGCATTTATTAAGTGCCTAGTAGTGCCAGGCACTCTGCTAAGCACCAGGGATTCGAAAAGAGGCAAAAAACAATCCCCGCCCCCAAGAAGATTCCAGTTTAATGGGGGAAACAACATGCAAATGTATATAAAGTCAGCTTGTACAAGATAAATAGGAAATAATTAGCAAAAGGAAGGCACTGGAATTAAGAGGGGTTGGGGAAGGCTTCCTGTAGATGGTAGGATTTTACTTGGGACTTAAAGGAAGCCAAGAAGTCTGAAGGTAGAGTTGAGGAAGAAGAGCATTCCAAGCATGGGGGACAGCCAGAAAAAAGGCCTGGAGTTGAGACAGAGTGCCTTGTTTGTGTAAAAGCCACAAGGCCAGTGCCACCAGTTTAAAGAATATGTGGCAAGGAGAAAGGTATAAGAAGACTAGAAAGGTAGGAGGGGGCTAGGCTATAAAAAGCTTTAAATGCCCTAAATGATCTATCTGCAAAATGAGAGGATTGGACTAGATCCATAGTTCCAAATCCTCACACCTTTTTATAATGTCAAAACATTTTCAGGAATTAGTTGTAATCTTAGTATCCCTTGACTGAGAAAGTATTAATATTATTTCTCTTTCCCCTCTTCCCTCAGGATGTTCTCCTTTTGATATTACTTCCCATTTATACTGTATTTATCCTTTATGTACATTGTTATTTACATGTCATCTCCCCAACTAGACTGCGAACTCTTGAGAGCAGGGAACCATATTTTTGCCTTTCTTTGCATCCCTAGCACTTAGTACAGTGCCTAAAGCCCTAAAATATAGTAAATACCCAAGAAATGCCTGTTGTTGATGACGATGATGGTGATGATGATGATGATGGTGGTGGTAGTGGTGGTGGTGGTGGTGGTGATGGTGATGATGGTGATGATGATGATGATGATGGTGGTAGTGGTGGTGGTGGTGATGATGGTGATGATGGTGATGATGATGATGATGGTAGTAGTGGTGGTGGTGATGGTGATGATGGTGATGATAATGATGATGATGGTGGTAGTGGTGGTGGTGGTGATGATGGTGATGATGGTGATGATGATGATGATGATGATGATGGTGGTGGTGGTGGTGATGGTGATGATATGGATTTGGGCACCTCTTACAATGACTCTGAGGAGTTCACAGAATAAGACTAAGGGAACTGGACAATCACTAAGGTCCCAGCTCTAAATATTGTGATAAACATCTTCCCTTCTTTGCAGAGGCAGGGGATTATGGGCATGGAACACTGCATATACTGCCAGATTAAGTTGATGTGTGGTGACTTTTGTCAAATTGCTCCCCCCACTCCTTTCTTTTTTTATTCTTTGTAACAGGGGTGGCTTGATGAGTAGGAGAGGGAAAGAGATATATTTGGATATGAAGATGATATGAAAACAAAATATGTCAATAAAAAGTAAAATTAAACATGAGATATTTCAATTAAAACTGTTCCTTCTCTCCTCTTTTAACTAGCACATTCCACTCCAAGGCCCCACATAAGCTTACAGGTGCCTACTAAACCAGAGACACTTGGATACCATGCTCCCTTCCTCTGACACTGTTGTTCCCATTTACCCTCATCAACATCAGTAACCTTGACAGAGAAGTGTTCCCATTTGAAAGTCAACTTCCACTTTTCTACCCCTCTACTGACATTGAAGCTGGTCAAGGTCATTCAGAGGAATGGGAAGTGTGCCATTTTTGGAGGAGAATTAACACTGCCCACCAGTCCCTTCCTCACCCCATTCAATTGCCTAATGTCCCTTAGCGGCCATGTTACAGGCTTACTGCAAGCTAAGGTCTGGGATGACCAGAGGAGAGCAGAAGCTGCAGAAAGTTTTCATCTTCACTTGCCAGTGGTGCTGGAGTAGGAAAGTAACTGTGACCTTGGCTTCCTTAAAAATTTCAATTGTGCCAAACGAAATAGGGCATTGAGAAAAGTAGCTCTTATTTCCAGGTAGTTCCAAGGTTCAGAGAGTGCTTTTGTCACACCTTTGTGGGATAGGTAGTATGATTATTATCCTTATTTTACAGATGAAGAAAATAGAGGACCAGCAAGGTTAGTTGACTTGCCCAAGGCCACACTGCTAGTGTCGAGGCTGTAACTCCTCAATAACTAACATTACGAGATCATCACAGATTGACTTAGAAGGGTCTTTAGAGATCTATTCCAACCCTCTCATTTTACAGATGAGGAGCTTGAGTCCCACACAAGGTTACATGGAGAATATCAGGCCTCAAGTCTGAATCCGGGTCTTCTGGCCCAAGTCCCCTGCTGTCTCTGCAATGCTCAGGACACTGTGGGTGCTTAATAAATGTCTACTGAATTTGAAGTTCCACTTCAGCTTGCTGCCTCTCAAGTCAACAGATTGCAAGTTAGAGCTAATGCCGATACTGACTCCGAAGGTTAAAAGCTACAGAGCTGGAATGAAGAGATTCTCCCATATTATAGATGAAAAGACTAAGGAGATAAAGGTTGAATGACTAAAAAATGTTGTTGCTGTTTAGTCATTTTCAGTTGTGTCCAACTCTTCATGACCTCATTTGAGGCTTTCTTTGCAGAGATACTAGAGTGATTTGTCAATTTCCTTTTCCAGTTCATTTTACAGATGAGGAAACTGAGGCAAACAAGGTTAAGTGACTTGCCTAGGGTCACACAGCTAGCATCTGAGGCCAGATTTGACCTCAGGAAGATGACTCCAGGCCTGGTGTTGTATCCACTGCACCACTTGGCAGCCCATGGTAATAAGCCACACAAAGTACCATACAGGTAATAAGCAACAAAGTTAACACTTGAACTCAGCTCCTTATTAATTCACGCGATACGCTCTTTTTCCTCTCCTGGGCTTTGGGTCACTTTCAATACCTGTCTCGCAATGGTTTGCCCATCTTCTTATACACACACACACACACACACACACACACACACACACACACAACACACACACAGACACACACACACACACACACAGAGCCTATTCTGAGTCAGCAGCTGCTAAGAGCACGCTCACGACAGACAAACCCCAATTTGAGAAAACGCCTGCTCTGTTCTGGGAGAAACATGCCACAGCACATTTGGTGACCGTAAAAATACACTAGTAACATATAGCACCATTACTACAACTGCTGGTTCATGCAAGCTCGTTATTAAGTAGCTCTTCCAGGCTGCAATGTGCATATACACTGAAGATGAAGAGATTTATGCAGCATGTATTTTATTTATACAATGTATGTGGATTGGAATGTATAATATGCAACATCTTGGCAAATTCTACTTAGTCATCCCCTCGGTCTGAAACCGTCCTGGAAAGAACATTCCAGCCAGGAACAGGGTACAGCAAAAACAGAAGGGCTACTACATCCCAGCCCAAATTATATTGGAGATGCAGGGCTATTACAGACTAAAGAGTGAAGGATGGTTAAAGAGGATGATAGCAGTGTGGTGTGGTAGAAACATAGAAAGGTGCTTTGGGGGACCTGGGTTCAAATCCTAGCTCTGACACTTCCTACAAGTATAGACAAGTCCTTTCCCCTGAGACTCAGTTTCTTGATCTGTAAAAGGGGGGTAACAATTCTGTATATACTACCTACCTCTCATTGCTTTGCAAGCTTTAAACTCCATAAATGTGAATGATTACAAATGTGTTTATCAGTAAACTTCCTATCTCGCCCTAGCTCCCAGCATAGTGCTCTTTATACGGAGGCTGGATCTGTGATTTTGGAGTGAGGAAAGTCTCCCTACTAATGTTCATTGGCATTTCTCTGCAACTTAGAGTCTTAGAGGGTTGCCCAGAGCACTGAGAGGTTAAGTGTTATGCCCATATCACACAACCAGTGTGTCAAGGGGCAAGATTTGAACCCAGATCTTCCTAGCTTTAAGACTAGCTCTCTGTGTCCACCATGCCACGTTGTCTCTTTACTCTCGTAACAGTGGGTTCTTAATAGATGCTTATTGAACTGAATTGAAAGGCACACTTCCCCCATACTATTTCTACACGAGCTCTCCAAAGGTCATACAGTTCATCCCTCTGCTTCTAGTAAGCATTGCAATGAATCTATTCTGAGCAGATAAATATCACAAATGCCCCTCAAGATTCCTGCAGTGGAGTAGAACGAGAAATATGCCTGGATTCAGAAGATCTGGAAACCTTCCTTAATCCCACTTCATTCCAGCCCTTTTCCTCTTAATTATTTCCTATTCATCCTTGCTTGCTTTGCATGTTGGCTCTCTCATTAGACTGTGAGCTCCTTGAGGGCAGGGGATCTCTTTTATCTCTTGTATCCCTGGCGCTTAGTATAACACCTGTCACATGGCAGGTGCTTAATAAATGTTAATTGAATGAATGAATGAATGAATGAATGAATTTCATCCTTGCCCTTTGCTGGCTATACAATCAAGTTACTTGGCAAGTCACATAACCTCTTTTTTCCCCTCATCTGTAAAATGGGGATAATAATGCCCTAACTGCCCCCTCAAAGAGTATTTATTGTAAGGATCATGTGAGACAATGGAAAGGGCAGCATGGCATCATGGGAAGAATGCTGGGTTTGGGGTTAAAGGGTCTATATCTAACTCTTGCCTCTGCCATTCACTCTATATGGGACCTTAGACAAGGTCCTTTCTACCTTTGGCCCTTGATTATATCATCTGTAAAACCAGGGGCTGGATTAGACAATCTCTAAGACCTCTTCCAGGTCTAAATCCTGGGATGTTCCTACGTGAAAGCTCTTTGTAACCATAAATGTGAACTATTGTTCCCTGGGAAGAACAAAAGTTCACATGCTCTATATTCATTCAAATTAATTACCTCTAAAACCCACAAGTACAAAACTGTAGTACGATGGGCCTCTTGACAAGAAAATAAGATTCAAGTCTTGGCTCTGATATTTACTGTGTGACCTCAAGCATGTCACTTTCCCTCTCTGTGCCTCAGTTTCTGTGGTTATTAAATGATAATAATCTGTGCTTTATCTACCTGTGAAGAAACTGCCTTGTAAGCCTGAAATTCTAAAGAAATAGGAATTCTCATATCAAAGGCCACAAATGTGCTAATCATGAAGGGTAGAATCTGGATAAGGAGGTGAATATCTGTCCTACAAACACGCAGAGCCCCTCCACTGGGTCTATTATAGCTGTTAGTTGGGCATGCATCTGATGTCAGTCCTGTTTGGGGGTGTATTGCCAGGATTGCTCAGAAATTCTTTGCCCATGGGCTAGCCCTGAGGTAAGAAGTCTGAAGATACAGAAAGGAACACAAAAGGGAGGCCTGGAATAGAAATGGCCCTATCTGCTGTGGCATCAAGGAATTCACAGAGAAGGGCAAGTGGACAAAGGAGAGCGTCTGTGCCTGTAACCTTTAAAGCTAATGATACTTATTGAGCCAGACACCAGGTGGTAGGACGAATGGTTGTCTTCCCACATGTGAAAGATGCACAGCTGAGTTAGGCATGATTGCCTGCCTACCAAGAGGGCCAACTTCCTTCTACAAAGTCATGGAATATTGTTAGGCTATAGCTTCCTAACAATCAGAACTGTTCAAAAGTAAAGGGGGCTGTTTTGTGAGATGGTAAGTTCACTATCACCAAAGGTCTTCTAGCAGAGGCTGAATGACTGCATAGCAAGAATGCTGGAGAGAAGATTGCTGTTTCAGTGTATGTGGCCAGCATGATGTAAGGGAAAGGACACTGTGGAAGTCAGAGGACTTGCTCAGCTATGGTGTGACCTTGAAAAAAATCCAGACCTCTAGACCTCAGCCTCTTTATCTATAAAATGAGGAAATTGAGCTAAATTATCTGTAAAGTCTCTTCCACCTCTAAACCATCTGCCTCTGAGGTCACTTCCAACTCTACGATTCTGTGAAAAATCTGAGGCAGAATACAGAAATATCCCACCTAAGAATATACATTCCAGAAGGTCCCACCATAAGAAATGCAAACTTACCAAACAGATAATGGCATCTCCTGCCCTTCACTTACGTTATGCCTCTTCCTCTTCCCTCTATTCAAACTCAGCCCATCTTTTAGAAATCAGCTCATGTCTCACCTCTTACAGAATGACACCCCTCACTATTCCAAGCCACAGGGATCTCCCTCTTCTCTGAAACTCCCAAAGCATTCAAAATGTGCAGCATACAATCAAGCACTTAAATCAGCTCCTTTTGGGTCTGTTGCTGTTCTCTCTAATGTCTCATGTATGATTCCTAACTCTCCAAAGGACTGGGGGCTTCAGAAAGGCAGTGACTGAGAATTACACGTGTTCTGTATTCCCCACTGCATAGTAAACAACTTTCTAGAACTCCATGTTATAGACTGGAGCTGTCAAAGGTTATTGACTATCCCCCTTAGAGCATATCCTCAGTAAAACCTAGTTGATTGACTGATAGTTGAATTAAGTGAGGACTATTCAAATTAAGAAAAAACTCACCTCAATACTCTACTAGTGCATTTAAGCATTTGTGTATAGATCATTAATTTCGGAGGGAGAAAACAAACAAAGATAAAGCATTAGAGGAACCACCAATTGGAGATCGATCAGAATATAAAACCAATCATCTCTAGAATTACCATTTTAGTCCCAGGGGAAAGAGGATTCATTTACAAAATGTAATTTACACAAGCAATTTTGTAAGGGGGATAGACCCATGCACTTCAGGAGGATAGTTATTGAGTAAATTAAGGTCTTCTTTACATGGGTCTAACCCCAGCCTTCTATCCATATTTATCCTCACCCCTAAATTTCATTCCTGTTCCCTGTTTATTATCTTTGTCATAATCTTGAAACCCAACTAGTAAGGTTAGCAGAGCTGCAATCTATCTGGGGATGGAGTTTCCACAGATATTTTGTTTTTCTATTATTGTTTAGAGTCAAAGGACTTGAGTGGGAATATCATGACCCCCAAACTTACTTCTTGTGTGACTTTTGCCAAATTCCTTATCCTTTCTGGATCCCATATTTCTTGCTCATCAGTAAATGGAAGGTTTAATGAAATGAATTCTAAAGTCTTGGTAGCTCTAAGGCTATGATCCTATGAAATGATTGTTACATTTATGTTATCTTAGAGAGTTGCTGATGAAGTCATAGGTCTGGACAAAACAACAATGCCACCTTTAGCTATCTTTCCCTCTGCTATGCTCCTCCTCAATCATTTTCACATCCATAAATCCACTCAATCCTCAAAACAACTTTGTAAGATAGGCAGGGCAAGAATTATTCTCCCCATTTTATAGATGATAAAACAGGCTCTGAGAGGTGATGATAACATCTGCACAATATATAACCAATAGTATAATATGGGGTAGACTGGTATAGATAGTATGTAGTGGCAGCTAGGTGATGTAATGCATAAAGTACTGTGCCTGGAATCAGGAAGACTCCTCTCCCTGAGTTCAAATCTGGCCTCAGATACTTACTAGCTCCGTGACCCTGGGCAAGTCACTTAACTCTGTTTGCCTCAATTTCCTCATCTATAAAAAGAACTGGAGAAAGAAATGGCAAACCACTCCAATATCCATGCTACGAAACAGGGTCATGAGGAGTTGGGCATGACTGAAACAAATGAGCAACAACAGATGGCTGATGGATTCAACTCAATTCAAATATGTATTGATGGGAGAGCGGGTGGGAAAGATACAGGGAGACATGTGGGTGGTGTGAAAACAAAAGATATCAATAAAATGTTATTTTTAAAAACCATGTATTGAAATCCCTGTACTTTCCTCCGGAGAGAGGCATTTGGGTGTAATGGAAAGAATCTTCTATTTGGGGCAGGACATGGGTTTGAAATTCAGCTCTGTGTAATCTTGGGCAAGGCCCTTCTCCTACCAAAGCCTCAGTTTCCTCATCTACAAAATGAATTGTTGCACTAGGTGACCTCCAGGGTCCTTTCTGCTCTAACTGCCATGATGATCCTCTGATTCTCTGAAGGTCACACCGAGTTAGAGGGGCTGGGATGACAACCAAGTCTTTGACTCCAAACCACAATATACTTTCTACTGTCCACACTAACCTTCGTCCTTTAGAGCCAGGAAATCTCAAATAGAAATACACAACAGAAAATGGGAAAAGAGCTGGGTGGACTCAGATGACTCCAAAGGGAAGCATCAGTTTTATACAATCATAAGATTTGGAGTGGAAAGGCCCTTAGAGGTGGTCTCTTCTAACATCCTTGTTTGGTATATCAGGAAAGTGAGACCCAAGGAGGAGAAAAGGGGCTATTTAAAGTCATGTAGGTGACTGGCCACTTTGGCATTGGGATAAGAGCCAAAGTCTTCTGACTCCAAATTGAATGCTTTTTTCACCACATGACTTTCAAAGTATTTGACAAATAATAACAACAACCATCATTTACTAAATGACCGCTACAGGCCAGGCATTGTGCTAGGTGCTGCAGATACAAAGACAAAAATGAAACGGTCCCTGCCTTGGGATGGGGTGGGGAGGGAGCTTAAATTTTATTGGGGAAGACAACATACACACATGTACAGGTACATACAATACATAGAAAAGAAATACAACATAATGAGGAGGGGGAGGGGAGAAGTCCTCTCAGTGGAAGAAATCAGGAAAGGCTTCAGGTAGAAAGTGGTGCTTGAACTGAGCTTAGAAGGAAACAAAGGATTCTGTAAAATGGAAATGAGGAGGCAGTGCATTCCAGGCATAGGGCACAGCCACTGCAAAGACTAGGAGATAGGAGATGGGGTGCTGTGTGTGAAGGACAGCAAAAATGCCAGTTTGGCTGGACTGTAGAGTGTAAGAAGGGGAGTGGCATGTACACATACATGCACATATGTAAATATGTGTGTACATGCATACACATACACATATATTTATGTGTATGCATTATCTACATACATACATACATATATAAATATATGCATAATATGGCTGGACAGGTGGCTTGGAATCAGGTTGTGAAGAGTTTTAAATGCCAAAAATAGAATTTATATTTTACCCTAGAGGCATCAGAAAGCCACCAGTGTTTACTGAGTAAAGAATTCACATGGTCAGATCTAAAGTTTAGGAGAATCTCTTTAGCGGCCGAATGAAGTATAAATTTGAGAAGGGACAGACTTGAGGCAGGGAGACCAATAAGAGGCCGGTGCAGTAGTCCAAGCAGAAAGGGACGAAGGTCTGAAGCGGTAGCCATATGAGGAGAGAGAAGGAGCAGATTTTATGGAGGTAGAAGCACCAAGATTTGGTGACCAGTGAGCGATGTGCAATGAGTAACAGTGAGGAGGACTTTGAGGCTGCCAGCTAGGTGACTGGAAGGATGATGGTGCCTCGACAGACAGAGGGAAGTTCAGAAGGGTACAGGGGAAAAGATAATTAAATGAGTGATGGACATGTTGAGTTTTAGATGCCATACAGTTTGAAATGTCTAATATGGAGTTAGTGACACAGAACAAGGCTCAGGAGAGAAAGAATAAGGCTGAAAATATAGATCTGGGAGCCATTAGCATAGAGAGCAATTAATTCATTAAGAGACATTGATCAAGCTTCTACTTTGTGCCAGGCAATGTGTTAAGTGCTAAGGATATAAATAAAAAGCATGGGAAAAAAAGCTCAAGGAGTTTAAACCAATGGGAGCGGAGGAGGTCACCCACTAAGAGAATATAGAGAAAGTAGGAGGTCCTAGGAGAAAGCCTGGCAAATAGCTACAGTTAAGTGGACCAACGTGGATGATAACCTGGTAAAAGAGCCTGAAAAGGAGCAGGCATTGAACTGGGTAAAAGTCTCCGATTTCCCTTGTCAAACGTCTGTCTTTAGTAAGAAAAGAACTGGTGAATAGAAAAAAGCTTTTTTTTTAATCGAAAGAAATTATTCAAATCCTATGAATGGCACACTCAGTTAACTGCACAGATGTAACCTATCTTACAAGTAAGGATGCCTGTAAGGACAGAAATAGAGAAAGAGCAAAGGAGAATTGCAATGCACACCCAAGGACTCACCCCAGTGTGGGGCCAGCCTCTAACTCACAGGTTTTGAATAATTAAAGGCTGTTTCCCTTAACCTGCTTTCTTTCTCTCTAATGTTATGCATGACAGAGAGATCTAGGGGAGATCTACTTTTGACAAGTCCAGGGCAAAGATAAGCCTACCCTCAGGCCAGCTCTGAAGGCGCAACTACTTTCTAGCTTCTGGGTTAGAGACTTGGAGACAAGGGCCTAATTATAAGATGGCTTTCCATGGAAAGAGCTACTTTCCCTAACACCCAATGATTAACCCTGGTGGGGGGTGACAGCAGGGTGACAGGAAGTGGGTGTGGGTAATGGAAAGATCACTGGACCTTGAAGCCGGAGCACCCAGCTTGACTTTCTGCCTTTTAGGATCACAGGACTTTAGAGTCAGAAGAGCTTTCACAGGTCATCTAGTTTGACCTCCTTTATTTTTAAATCTGAAAAAACTAAAGCCCAACTTGTCATTGTAAAAAAAAAAGTGCTGGAAGGAAGGTGGGCCCACAGTTTGAAGAATGGTTGAACAAATCGTGTCATATGAATGTAAGGACTAGTATTGTGCTGCAAGAAAGGATGACATGAATTCTGAGAAGCTTGGAAAGATCTATATGAACTGATGCAGAGTAAAAAATGCAGAGCTAGGAGAATGAAGTACACAATAATTCAATAATAGAACACAACAGTGAAATATTTCAGAACTCTGATCAATACAGTGTCTACCTTTTGATGATGAGAGAGGACTGATGGGGAAACAGACTTCTGTCTCTGGGTAGAGAGGTAGGTGGTGGACTACAGGTGCAAAATGGAACACACATTTGCACACATGGCTAAAACAAAAAACAAACTGAAGATGAGAGAGGGAAAATACTACCTGTGGGAGAATTAGAATTTGAACCTGTCTTTGTATGATTGTGGGACTTTGTACAAGTCACTTAGTTTCTTTGGGTCTTAGCTTCCTCATCTGTACAGTATTACTTTTACTTGAGGATAATATTATCTTCCTCTTGGAATTATTGTAAGGATCAAATATGGTCATTTATGAAAATAATAACTAACTATATGATGTTTTAAAGCTTGTACATGTTCATTTGAGCCTTGTGACAAACCTTCAATGTAGGTACTAGAGGTATAAGCTTGTGTGCGTGTGTGTACCCATGTAAAACATGAATGTCCATATGGATTTTTAAAAAAATATAGCTTTTCAATACCACTTCTAGGTCTGTATCCCAAAGACATCATAAAAACGGGAAAAGGACCCACATATACAAAAATATTCATAGCAGCTCTTTTTGTGGTGGCAAAGAATTGGAAATTGAGGGGATGCCCATCAACTGGGGAATGGCTGAACAAGTTGTGGTATATGAATATAATGGAATACTATTGTGCTGTAAGAAATAATGTGCAGGCGGACTTCAGAAAAACCTGGAAAGACTTATGTAAACTGATGCAAAGTGAAATGAACAGAACCAGGAGAACATTGTACACAGCAACAGCCACATTGTACAATGACTGACTTTGATAGACTTAGCTCTTCTCAGAAGATACTACCCATATCCAGACAAAGAATTTAGGAGTCTGAATGCAGATGGAAGCATACTATTTGCTCTCCTTTTCTTTCATTGTTTTGTTTTGTTTCTTCTTTCTCATGATTCCTCCCATTAGTTCTAATTCTTCTTTACATCATGACTAACATGAAAATATGTTTAATATGAATGTCTAAGTAGAGCCCATATCAGATTGCATGCTGTCTTGGGGAAGGAGACGGTGGGGGGGAGGGAAATTAAAACTCAAAATCTGATGGAAGTGAATGTTGAAAACTAAAAATAAATAAATTAATCATAAAAAATAAAAATATGGCTTTAGGGCAGCAAGAATAGATGTCTCTGGAATCTGACCTATTCCTCCCCAAGGGACATTATGATCACTGCCTTGAAGATAGCCAGGAGAAGGGTCTTGAATGGGTGCTCTTTTCCTAGTCTTTTAGAGGAGGTACTGGATTAGAGGGAGTTAGGCAACTCAGTGGCTAGAGAGCTGGGCCTGGAGTTAGGAAGATCTGAGTTCAAATCTAGCCTCAGATACTCACTAGCTGTGTGACTCTGGGCAAGTCATTTAACCTCTGTCTGCCTTGGAGGCGGCAAGATGCCCAAGTGGACAGAGCATTGGGCCTGGAATCAGTAGGACCTTAGTTCAAATCTGGCCTCAGACACCATGTCAACCTGGGCACATCACTTAACTTCTGTTTGTCTTAATCCACTGGAGAAGGAAATGGCAAACCACTCCAGTATCTTTGCCAAGAAAACCTCATATGAGGTCACGAAGAGTTAGACATGACTGAATAACAACTGGGTTAGAATTATATGATCATACATATGTGTAATGATTATGTAATTATACACCTACGCCTGCACACCCCCACTCCGCCATATTGCAATCTGGTGATATGATTTTAAGGGTTCAAAACCAAAGCCCCTTCTCTGGTCACTAGTCCTTAATTTTAGGATTGGGGTGGGGAGTGGTCATCCCAAGCTCACACACACACACACCCCAGCTTGGCCCTGTCCCACCAAATGCTGATTACATAAAAGACCGTGACAAATATGAGTAAACCCATTCATCCAAGCAAATAAAAATTGGACAAGTTCTAGAGACTATAATATACCCCAAAATATAAAAGAATGAATTCACTTTCTAGTTGTGAGTGAAATACTGCAGCTTAAACAGAAGACCCTGTTTTCACCCAGAGCAGTAAAATTTCTAGGGAAGCAAGTTGGAGATCAGGAGCATGCTGAAGAGAAGGCTTCATGTCTGAATCTTCCAGAGTCTTTTTTTCTTCCCCACGTTAGGAGTTGGTCCCAAAGAATGTCTGCAACTTGGCAGGTCTCTCTTAATATGTCTTAATACGTCTCCTCCCAAGAAGGTCTTGCTTCTCACACTGGTCCACAGGGTTGCCTTAGTATTCTCTCTACCAAATAGGAGTCACATCTATGCCCTGCAAAATGTCCCAGGTATGACTGGAAGTTCAGGTTTCCAAGGCATTATTATTCCCATATTACAAATGAGGAAACTGAGACTTAGAGGAGTTAAGGAACCTGCTCATTGTCACATAGCTAGTACCCATCAGATCTGAAGCCATTTTTCTGACTCCAAGCATTTTATTCTCTCTGCTACACTGCTTGAAAGAGCTTTGTAAACCTTAAGGAACTATATGTTGGGGAAAAAAGAGAACTATATATTGTCACTTTTTTATTTGCCAGGCCCTTCTCCATACTTTACCTCATTCGATCCTCCTTTGTGAGGAAGGCAGGGCAACAACTATTTCTACTGGATACATCCAGAAACTAAGCCCAAATTGGGGAAGTGACAGACAAAGATCAACCAGAGAATTTGTGACTTTCAGTTTGGGGAGCCCGAGGTAATGGGAGTCTGAAGCAAGAGCCCCAGGTTCAAGTCTCAGTTGCAAGACTTCTAAGTCGGAAGATTTCAAGCAAGAAGTCACTTCAGTTTGGACTTTGTAAATGTTAAGTACCATAGACACTTGTGATTACTATTATTATTTTCAAGGCATCTCTACCTTAGATTCCACCCTCCCCAACTCATTCCAAGGTTAAACTGCAGATAAATATAGGAAATAATCTGGTCAAAATGTATAATAAGTAGGATGGGAAAGATTCAAAGCACTTTATACTTTAAACATAACCATTGGTCTATATTTCATTCAAGGACTTTGGAAATACATAAAAAATTATGTGCTAACTAGAAATCATTCTATTCATTAATTAATCTATTAATCAATTTATTAATCTATCTATTAATTAAACCAGGTACCCTAAATATTTCTCTCCTGGCCAAGAGCTTCCTTTAAGACAGGTCATGGATCTGACAGCAGTATTGGAGATGGGGTGGGGAGATTTCAGAGGTTATCCAGTTCCACTCATACCTGAAAAGGAATCCTCTCTAGAGTGGTCCAGACAAGTGGTCATTCAGTTCTTGTGTGAATTCTATAATTTGAACTTTCAATTCATTCCTACTGAACTTTCCTGGGATTAGCTTAGATATGTAGGGAGGCAACAGGTATATAAGTTTGAAGCAGAAGCCTGCTACTTACCACCTGTGTGACCTTGGACAAGAACCTTTCCCTCTCTGGAGTATAAGTTTGCTTGGGGCAGATCCCAGGTTGTTTCTTTTGAAAATCCTGTCTGTATCTCCAGAGTGTCTTGCACATAAAATGTTTGTTGGAACACACTCAAGTTTCCCCATCTGTAAAATGGGGCAGGGGATAAAGAGTAGACTAGGAGATCTTCAAGGTCTCCCCCAGCCATAAATTCTACGGGAGATCAATGAGGTCTGCCCGAAGACTAAGGCAAGGCAGCTGAAGCATCAGCCTCATTAAGATGGCTAAAGTTAAACAATTCAGGAAACCTGGCCCCAAATGCTCCATCACTTTAGAGGGCGCAAGGTAGAAAAGAGACAAAGAACTCGCTTAATAAATCAGCTGAAGCATAATCAATACGCAACTCATTTATTTCTTAAACACACATCAAGCTCATGAAGGGAACACGCTAATGTACAGGAGCACATTCACTCTCACCCCTCCCATCCCCCCACACACTACCCTCTGCTTCTCACTCAGATCATGAAACAAGATTCCACATCTGGGTTGCCAAGGGACAGAGAGCAACCAACCAGAATTAAAGGCATGCTGCTTAGCTTTCAGCTGAGGTCAGTGCCTGGCCCCAGAGCTACCTAGGGTCAATTTTCAGGTCTGAGCCCATTAAGATGGGGTCACAAACAGGGCCCACCTGCTCTTTGAGGATTCCAGCAAAGCACCAGGATCTTTCTGAGACATCAAGGAGCCATCCTGGGAGATCTAATAACCAAACTGTCTCTACTCTCTCACTATGACTCTTGGGTAGGTTAGTTCCATCTGTCTGAGCTGCTATGGAAATATTCTGATTCCAGAATCCTTGAGATGGGAAGGGATTTGAAAAGCTCAGATCCCTGTCTGAGACGAACAAATGCCAAAGCCAGTCATTTCCAACCTTTCTGGACAATCTTACCTATCTAGAACAATCTACGGATAGTTCTGGGTGGAAGAGATCCTTCAAGGCTCAGCTGTAATAGCAGCTCCTCCAAGAAGCTCTTCGTATACATACCCCAACCCACACTGGCCACTCTCTGAGTGAAAATGACCTTTTGGTCTTCAAATTTCATCTAGTGCTTTGCCTGGACCTCTCACATACCTTTATCACACTTTCTCTGGTATCACAGTTATTTACATCCTTGTCTTCCTCACTCCCAGATGGTGAGTTCCTTGAATCAAAGGATCTTAGGTTCTAGATCTAGAAGGGCCTTAAAGATCCTCTAATGATCCAACCTTCTCATTACTTTGCAATTACAGTTGTCCAAGGGTAGAGTCTGCTCCTTAGGGGACAGTGAATTTCCTGCACCATATCTTCAAAAGGAGGTTTGCTGGCCATTTGGAGCGGATATAGTAAAAGGATTGACTCTTTAAGTCAGATCTTGGACTAGCTGACCTTTGGGACTCGTTCCAGCTCTGAGGCTCTCATTCTAAGGCAGGGTGTAAGATTATTTCTCATCTTTGCCTCCGCAGGTCTGTCTGGAACCATGACTTGCATATGGGATCATAGCTTTAAAAGCTGGATAGGACCTTAGATATCATCTAGTCCAACCCCCTCATTTTACAAATGAGGAAACTGAGGCCCAAAGAGGTAGAGAGATACTTCGTCAACATTTCTGGAATGAAATGGGGGCTGGACTAAATGAACTCTCCGAGTCCTTTCTAGTCTCTGACTGACTGTATTCAACTTGAACAACAGCTGGTTATTCTAGGGCTGGCTGCCTCCTTCATTAATTTCCCTGACCTCTCTTCTGTAACTTTCATTGAAGTTGCCTGGGCTTGTCATAAAACCATCACTGGCTCCTGAAATGCCACTTCTCCCTAGCTCTTCATTAACTCCTGGTTTCTCTCAAATCAACTGCATGGGGAAGGAGATAAGAGCAACTTCTAAAACCAAGTTCTGCCTTCGGGGAGCTCCCAGTCTGGGTGGAACAAAGGAAAGGCAGCTGCAGCAGACCCAGGTCTTGCGCTTGAGGAATATCTAATCTGGGAAAGACAGAGGAGGTCCATACCCCGGCCATGCCTTCAAGGGGTTTACAGCGTGTGGGAGGTAGGAGCAAACCCCTGGGTCTGCCCTGAGATAGTTCAGTCTGGAAGAGATAAAGGGGAAGCAGACCCAGGAGCCACCTTCAGGTACTTCAGTCTTGTGGGTGGGACCAGAAATCAGACCAGAGTCCTGGCCGCCTCAGGAACAGGAATAGTTTAGAAGAAAGAAAATTCAAACAAGAAATAACTGCATTTTGTCCCACCTACATCTTTATGATTTGGATCAAACAAGAACTATGGGGGATCTAAGGGATGAGAGATCAGAGGATCAGTGTGAGGTTTGTTTGGCTGGCTGAAGGGAAGATGTAACCAAGGTTTTCCATGGGAAATGGAATTTGTGCTGGGCTTTGGAGGCTGGGCAGGATCTGGAGAGATGAAGAGGAAGCCAGAGGGCACTAGGGGTAGGGAAAATGTGAAAAAAGGCTGAGAGGCAGAAATGAGTCCCTTTTCTACCTCTCAAGCCCCTTCCTACTGGCTTCTCTTGTCTGCATTGCCACAGGCCCACACACATGTACACGCATGCATAAACACACAGAGTGAGTAAATATTCCATTATCTGGACAGACAACAACTCAACAGTGTCCAGGAACAGATACAAAGTCCCCTAGTGAAATCCGATTTGCGCCTTTATCCATGCCCAGCTCCCTCTTGGTTGCAATCTCACGGACTAAAGCAGCGCAGTTGCCGTTTCATTCTGCTCTAGAACAGGGCCTTCCTTTGGCAACAGGAGGGTACTGCTGCTACTGATGTCTCCTGTCTCTGGGAGCCTGGCTAACTCTCTCTTCTGGTCTGATGCTTACCCTGGATCCTCCCTGCTCTGCTCCTTCGCACCCAAACCCAGCCTGAAAGCGGAAGGGAGGTACATAAAGGGAAGCCAGGACCTGACCCTCTGTTCTTTGCCTCTCACCTGCTAGGGTTATAGGATCATCTATTTAGAGACGGGAGGAACCTAAGAGGTTCCTCTTTTCTTAAAATGAGGGAACTAAAACTGGAAGAGGTTATATAACTTGCTTAAGGTCTTTCAAGTCTAGCACTCTATCCTGCTCTATCACATCTCTCATGAGGTGGGCAGATCTGTGGCCCCATTCAGAAGGACCACACTCTCCCGCCTAGAAAGACCCCATCACATGGGTCTATCTGCAAACCAAACCCATACTCTCAGCCAGTCTACATGCGCGTGTGCGCGCGCACACACACACACACACACACACACACACACACTCACTCACCCTAGCATCTGGCTAGAAGCTCTGATACCATTGTTTCCTAGACCCTAGAAGGACTGTCTTGTACCATGTCCTGTCTTGTCTTATCTTGTCTTGTCTTTTCTCTTCACAATCAGGAATTTGATTATTGTCTCTACACAGATGGATCCTAATGATAACGATAATCTAGTGAAATCTCCCTCCCACTGCAAGAATCCAAACATCTTTTCTCATGTCATCTCAATAACAACCCCATTGGTAAGTTCTATATGTATTTATCCCCATTTACAGATGAAAAAAACTGAGGCTTGCTGTTGTCCAGCTGTATCCAACTCTTCATGACCCCTTGTGGGGTTTTCTTGGCAAACATACCGGAGTGGTTTGCTATTTCCTTGTCTAGCTCATCTTACAGATGAGGAAACTGAGGCAAACAAGGTAAAGTGACTTGCCCAGGGTGACACACCTAGTAAATGTCTGAGGCTTGATTTGACCTCCTGACACCTGACACATCCCCAGTGCTCTATCCATTGCACCACCTACGAGTGACTTGACTGTGATTGTAGTTAAGTGTTTTGAGTGTGAGAGACAAGACTGAGGATCAGGTCAATCCTGCCTCTAAGTCCAAGTTGTTTTTTACCACGTACACAACAATCCCTCTCATCTCTAGCCTTAATCTCTTCCCTTAGCTCTAGGTCCCCATCTTCCTGGATCCCTGCTAGTCCTTCAGACTCAGCATCTTGGTCTGCCAGCAAGGCTGTAGGATCTCAGACAAGCCAATTAGTACCTCTGGGCCTCAGGCTTCTCACCTGTAAAATGAAAGGGTTGAACCTGAGGACCTCTAATGTCTCTTCCGGCTTGAAGTCTATGATCCTAACCTCTTAGGTCCAAATTTGGGGTTTTTTCTGGTGACACAACGTGAAGAATGCCAGACTGGAAGTCAGAGGACCTTACCTCCTCTGCGACCTCAGGAAGGTTACTTAATCTCCTCTTTAGAAGGCGGGGGGGGGGGGTCAGACTGGATGGGTGTCTCTACAGTCCCTTCCAGCTGTGAATCTATAATGCCATGATCCTCCCTCCACAAACCCCCCCATCTTGGCTTGAAATCTCAGAGACATCTTTGACTCTATCCTCTTTCCCATCACTAACCTCACCTCCAATTTCAATCAGCCACCAAGTCTGGTCAATTCTATATCTTCTATAATACCTGTCAAATCAATCCCTTCCTCCCCAGCACTCTAGTTTGAAAATCCCTCGTTATCTTCTGCCTGGCTAGTGTAATAGTCTCCTAATTTGACTCACTGCCTACAGCCTCCTCTCTAATGCATCCTTCACACTGCCAAATTAATCTTGCTAATTTATAGAGTCAACCATGTCACTCTTCCACTCAAAAATCTTCAGTGGCTCCTTACTGCTGCTAGTAAGTAAATCAAAACTCCTCAGCCCAGTATTTAAGCCCTTCCACAATTTGCCCCCAGCCTACCTTTCCAGTTCTATTTAACTCTGCTCCACTTTGCAAATTGTATTATGGCAAAGAGATGACTATGTGTCTCCTGATCTTGTCTTGCCCTTCTCACCTCTGTAGAAAGCTGTGCCCTATTCTTGGAGTGGATCTTCACTCACCTCCACCTTTGAGAAGTCCTCTTCCTTCAAGCCACAGCTCTACCACAAAGCCTTCCTTGATCCCTGTGAGTAAAAGTGTTCTCCCCACTAGAATAGAAGTACCTTGCAAACAATGAGGTTTCATTTTCTGTACTTATATCCCCAACATAGCACAGTGCTGGCACATAGGAGGTGCCCAACACTTTCTACCTGATTCTCTCTCCCCTCAATTTTTCCTAGAGAACTTTAGCCAGATGCCTTCTTTGTTACTCTCTCACCCTACCTTATATCACACTTATCGGTAGACATGCCATGGCCCACGCAATAAAATATGAACCTCTTGAAGGCAGAGAGCACGGCATTCCTTATCTTGATTCCTAGCAAGTAGCATAGTACCTCACACAGGGTGCACCATTAATAAATGGTTGTTGACTGAACAGATCACAACTTCTCTGCATTGGGAAGGACCCCTGGGATCATTTGATTTAATCTCGCTCCTACTAAAGGAATCCAAATATTGCCCAGCACTTTGCCAGGAGCTGTCCTTGACAATTCTCTAATTCTCCCTGGTGGCATAATTATTTGTGCCCTCAGAATGTACACTCCTCCAGAGCAAGGTCTATGTCTCTGTTGAGTACTGCAGTCCCAGTGTCTAGTACAATACCTCACACCCTGGAGGAGCTTAAAAAATATTTGCTCAGTGAGGGAAATCTAGATTGGAAAGAGACCTTAGAAATCATCCCATTCTACCTCTTTTATTTTTCAGTCGGGGAAACATGAGGTTCAGGGAAGTGACTTGCCCAAGGCAATATAGGGAGTAATTAACCCAGGATTTAAACTCAGGTCCTCTGATCCCCTAAATCCAAGATCTAAACCTTGCCCTTTCTACTATCTAAGATAGCTAGGTGGCACAGTGGATAGAGTGCTGGGGCTGGAGCCAGAAAGATTCATCTTCCTGAGTTCAAATCCAACCCCGAACACTTACTAGCTGTGTGACCCTGAGCAATTCACTTACATTGTGATGCTTACTTTAGGAACAACATCCCTCAGAAACTACCATCCAAGAGCTGGAATTCATTTAACTTCTCAGTCTTATTTTGCTCATCTATAAATAAGAGGTTGGGGTTAGAGTCTCTAAGACCACTTCTAGTTCTAAATTCCATAATCTTGTATATAGTTATAGGGAACCCTCAAAAGGCATTCATCTATTCCATGATGGACAGCTGTAGTTAAAAAGTTCCTCTAGGTAAAAATCTGCTTCCCTGTATCTCTCCTCCCACTCCATGCTCTATCACTATGGCTCAATTCAACAAATATTTATTAAGCACATACTATGTACTAGGCACTGGAGTGTCAATGATAAACACCCCCAACACACACACAACTTTCTGTCTTCTAAAATCAAACAAAAGTAGTCTTCTCTCTCCTTCCAGCAAGAGTCCTTCAGATACTTTAAGGCAACTATCACATGTGTCCTTAAAGTCTTCACTTTGACAGGTCAAATGGCTTTTGACTGATCCCTATACACTTAAATACTTACCATTCTGGGTTGTTCTAGCTTGTCAATGTCCTTTCCACATCACGGACCCCAGACCTGAATCCAGACTGGTCGCACAGGGTATAGAATAGTGGGACTCTCACCTCCCTCTGGAGTAGGCAGAAGGATGTCTTGGAAAGCTCACTAGTGATTGCTGGATGCCACTAATAACACTGAGTCACCCACAATACCTAGGTCTTTTCTACATGTATCATCTGGCCATTCCTGGGTGATGCTGGGTAAGTCACTTTTCCCATGTCACAAAGCAAAGAGGTAAGCCCAGCAGAGGTTCAAGCTCCCAGGCCTTTCCTAAACATCTTCAGAAGCTTCAGAGTACTTGGAGGCAGCTCTTAAATTCCCAGAGATGTAACTATTGTCTAAACACATGAGCCCCAGATCTACACACCAAATCTTCATCTTTCTCCTGAGCGCTAGTCTCGTATCTCCAACTGGCTGTCTGCTGGGTATCTCCCTTCGGATCTCCTACAGACATCTCAAACTCAACTTGTCCAAAAATTAACTCATTCTCTCTTTTCCACCCCAACCCACACATTTCCCTAACTTTCCTCTTTCTTACCAGCCCTCTAGTCCCATTTAAAACCTTGGCATCATCCTCCACTTTTCACTCCACATCAGCTCCATAACCAACCAGTTACCAAGTCTTATTGCTCTGATCTTCTTATCATCTCTTGTGTCCATCTTCTCTCTTGTCCCACCACCTCTGCCCTAATTCAAGCCCTCATCATCTCTCACCTGGGGTCTCCCTGCACCTAGTCTCTTCTTTATCTACTCCATCCTCCAAATGCTGACAAACTGATATTACTAAAACACAAGGGTGACTAAAGCACTCTCCTACTCAGGAAGCTTCATTGTCCCCTCTGCCTCTTGGATTTCAAGATTCTGTTCAAATGCCATGTCCTACCAAAGGCCTTTCCTGGTCTCCCCACTTTTTTGGTCCCTCCCCTTCACACATATAGCCTAGAAATCACTTTGTATTCATTTTACCTAAATTTTGTACTTAATTACCTATGTATGTGTTTATTTTCCTCCAGCAGAAAGCAAGCCCCTTGAAGACAGTGATTGTTTCGTTTCGTGTTTGTCTCTAGCATCTAGCACAGCTCCTGGCACATAGTAGGACTGAATAAATCCCCATTCATTGATTGATTCTGAGCCTTACTTTCCTCTTTTGTGAAATGAGGGTAATACTTCTCCCTCTACCTGCTTCATAAAGGTGTTGGAAGGAAAGCACTTTGTAACTTCTCTTAGAGCAGTACAGAAGTGGTAATAAATATGAGTAATTCGTAGTACTGCCTTCATTGCTAATGCTGTGTGACCTTGACTAAATCACTCTACCTCTCGTGAAATGGCAATGATCATACTATTTACAGCTCACCAGGTTGTTGTCAGAATTAAAGTGCTTTGCAAACCTTTAAGCACCAAGGGAACTAGAGCTCTTATTACTGTAAACTTGTAAGGTATGAATGAAGACTCCCCCAGCCCATTCAAAACCAAGGGCACCCTTCCAGGAACCCAGCAGTTCAAGCATCCAGATATTCATCACCGACGACTAGGAGGGCAGGAAGAAGGGGCAGTTTCCCCTCGTAACCCACCCAACTGCCATTGGAATAGCCCCCTCCCCATTCCCTACTACCTCTTTTCAGTGGATCTACACTCTCGCACCATGTGGGCCAATACACTTAATAAAAAGTCAAGTGATTGAGCTTTCTAAACTACATCTCTTAACAACAGCGACAACAGCAGCAGCAATAATGACATCATTGTAGAACAGAAGTGGGCTGCATAGGACCAATGAGCATTTACAATTTTTATTGCTTTTCATGGGTTGCTATTGCCGAAGAATCCATCACCCAACGGCTGGCCTTCTGGCGATGAGCCTCTCTTTGCTTAGCTAGCCTGGTCCTCAGAAAGCTGACTCAGTCTATTGCCAAGGCCATACACGAAGCCTTTCCAGCCCAGCAGAATCTGCCAGAGCTTAGCTCTATTGGCATGGTTTTCTAGAGCCTAAAGACATCTCCATATCAGGATGAGGCATCAGAGTAGAACTTTCTGCAGCAATGATATCAGAGTGGCAGAAAAGGAAAGAAGAGATGCTATGAATTTAGCCTCATCTACAAACCTTAACTTGACTACTGGCGCTCTAAAATGTGAGATTGTTGTCCAAAGACCAAAAAGGGGACAAGCTGCTGGAGGAGCTCAATCCTAGCAATCTTGACATTTTGGCTACAAACCAGAAGAAAGAAGGAAGTGGTGGCTAAATGGAAGATGACTCACAAGTACTCAATCCATGGGGAGGCAAAGGGAAAAATTGGCGGAGTTTGTCTTATCTCATGCCCAAAGGCAACAAGAAACATGATTTCATGGGGTATTTGGCCATCTTGTATGGCAGTGTTCACAACTGGTATCTGCACAAAAACTGCCATGAAAATAATGTCAGTTTATGTACCAATGTTGGTTGCACAGGATGAAGAAGGAGAGAAATTCTGTAAAAAAGAGCCTCCAGATCCAAATCAACATACACTTTGATACCTGGTGACTTCAGCTCAAAAGTGAGAGAAGCGAAGATAGGGAGAGATATATCAGGAAGAAGGAATGAAAGAAGCTGAACACTTGTCAATCACACAGGAGTCTAGCACCTTTGCATAATTAATACTTTCTTTGAGAAAAGAATTGGAAGAAAACTGGAGGTAGTGAGTACCAGATAATGCTTTTAAAAATGAAATAGATCATATTTTAACACACAAGAAAGAACTCATTATTGACGTGGAAGTTGACACTTAATGAGCTGTCTGCACAGAGTCAGACCACTGACTTTTTAGATCAAAGATCAGTATTAGTTTAAAAGTCAAAGAAAAAAATAACAATGAAAAAATGGTGCAAATTTGGAACAATTTAATCCTGAGCTTTCTTTCTCAGACTTGATTAATACCCAAAAGGTAATCAAGGGACTATCAACAAGCACAGTTCTATATGCCTACTTTTCCATATATTCACAAAAGCTTCATGAGGATTCCTTATGAAATGCATTTATACATGCATTATGGGCATTTCCAACTGTGAATATTAGGAACAGGTAGGCTACTACAAGTGATTCAGTGAAACACTTCTTTACCATGTTGTAATCGACTGAAAGTTGTACAGAATAACAAGATCCTATCAAGCTTGTGGGTTTTTTTTTTTACGAAGAAGCTTTCAATTCATTAAAACAAAAATGCCAACTTAAAGGCTCTTTTCAAACCAGGGTCTCTGATCCATACATCAAAAACATTCAAGATTCCTCAAACGAGCTAACAACGGAAGCATCCTTACTCAACAACATATGAATCATAAACAATAGATGAGGCCCAAAACAGGGAGAAATATTCTTGCCTAAGGCATTTGACATGGTGATGGAGGAGATTCAGTGTAGAACCCAAGTTGGAGAGGTTCCCTCTGGATGTAGATGGTAAGGTCTTCCAGATGCCCCCGTTTGAAGATGATATCATTCTGTTTGCATCAAGACCCATAATACTGCAACACCTCCTGGAAGAGATATATAAGCACTCAAAATTTTCAACCTGACCATCCAACCACCAAAGAACAAGTGGACAAAGAATATCTATTGCCCAGATTATGACATGATAGAACTTGTCCATTATATATTTATATCTATCCATCCATCCATCCATCTATCTATCTGTCTATATCTTGGAGAAACAATAGAAATGGATAAGTCGGGCCCAGAATTAAACAGGGGGAAGAGGAGAGCAGGCTGGATTGCCTTCATGGAGTTATAAAGCTCCTTTAATGACTCTAAGCTTCTCTTGGGAACAAAGTCCTGTCCTTTTAATACCAATAGTTTACCAGTTTGTTGTTTGGCCATGATGTATGGATTATAGCAGTCTCCAAAGAACTGAAAATGGTTATCATGCAGAAAGCAATGGAAAAGCACATGGTGGTCACGAGCAAGCTGAGGCATATGAACAACAAGGAGCATCAAGGAAGAACAAGAGTGAAAGGTGCCGTCAGGGAGATGCATGTGTGATAGAAGGATAAGACGGTCTGGTCAGATGACAAAGCTGAAGGACAACAGATAACCTTACTATTCCATTGCAATTCTTACGCCAAAAGAAAGGACATTGGGTGGCTCTCCTATAGAGAAAATATAGTTACATGGTGTGAGCATATGTGTGTGTGTGTGTGTATGTGTGTATATAGATATATATCTATATATCTATATACATATATATATATATAGATATAGATATATAGATATAGATATAGATATTGTTGGAAAGAACATCCAGATTGTTGATATCGCACACCTTAATGGTCTACGATTTCCTTGATATGGGAACACCTTCCAGTGGCATAGATTACAATCCATTAATGCCTTCTCTTCCCGTGAGTCATATCCTATAACATGAGTGGTCTACTCAATGGGCCGTCTTCCTCTAAGTTTCTTGATATTATATAGATACCAATGAAATACCTGAGTTAGCCATCAATTATCCCTCATTCTTATTGTGTGATTAGTTATATATTTCGTAGGGTCATAGATTTCAAGCTAAGGGACCTCAGAGGTAATTCTATTCAATCCTCCCATTTTACATATTTCTTTGATGGTCTTTTAAATCACTTTTTGCATGAAATTGAGACATGAATTGGTGAAGTTTACTTATGCTTTCCTCTTCCTCCTCCTCCTCCTCCTAATTCATTTTAATAGCAATTCAAGGTTTCTGAAATGCTTTTCCCATAATAGATTTGTGAGGGAGGTAGCATTATTAGTCCTATTATATAGATGAGAAAATTGAGGCTTACAGTAGTGAAACGGTTTGTTTAGAATCACACACTAATCATTGTTATAGTTAGGTTTGAATCCAGGCTTCCTGATTCCAAATCTAACAGTCTTTCTACATGTGTGTAGACACATAGATATATGCACATACTTGTATACACACAAATATACACTTACATGTATACATATACATACACAAAAATTAAGCTTATACTATGCTTAGTACAAAGAATGAATAGGAAGAGAAGCCTTTAAAAACCATCACATACATTTAAGCCATTCTCTTTTCCAAAGAAAAATATTTGTCATTTTTATTTATTTTTTGAACAGGTGTCAACCTCTAAAATGAATGACCTTGAAGACTTCAAAGCTAGCATATTAGAAGGAAAAGACATCCTGTGAAATCCTGAAATTGGGGAAGGGAACACAGGCTGCAAAACTCAGTTACTGCAACTCCAAAATGCCACAGCTGGGGATTGGAAGCTGCTACCTTGACAGGGTGTTGCTCCCAAATGATGAGATCGAGGGCTCTAGAAACATAAACACATGTATTCACACATGGATGTATAGATAGAACCCCTCCTTTCAACCTGTTTACAAGCCCCTTCCCATTCTTGCTTTGGACTAAGGCAGTAGGTAGCTTTAACCAAACATCAGTGAAAATCCCCAATTTACATGCACACACACACACACACATACACACACCCCATTTAGAGACTATTTATGCAAAAAGATTGTTCATTTAATGAAAGTGTTACTGGTCCAGTAAAGGGCTGGATTAGATGATCTTTAAGGTCCCTTCCGGCTCAGAGATTCTGCAGTGTTAGCTTCCATGATTCACAGTTAAATAGGCAGCTCGCTAAGTACATTTAAAATATGATGTGAGTTACAGAACTTTGACTGAGAGTTTGGAAACCCAGTCCAAGCCCTAACCCTGTCATGGAGTTGATATGACCTTGGATATGTCCCTTGTCCTCTGTGGGTCTCAGTTTTCACTTCCATAAAATGCAAAAGTCAGACTACAACACTATAAAATTAGAGGAAGGGGGATTATGTGCATTGGCAAAGGATTTTTCACTTTACAAAATGATTCATCAGAGTTCCTTTAAAAGTAGTGGGCTCTGCCGATGCATTTAAAATGAGAATCAATTTGCAAAAAAAGAAATGTATTTACAGGAGGCATGTGTTGCATGAAGAAGGGCCCTCATGTGCTGCCATCATGTTGGAAGTGTAGACAGTTATAACTTTCCATCTAAGTCTGAAGTTTTGTATTTCCTGATGTAAAGCCTTGCAAATGTGAGTATACACATTGTGATGGTTTTATTTTTCAGTCTATGAAATAAGTCTGTATTTCCCAAGCTGAGAACTGGCATTAACCTCCAAGGCAGCTGGAAAGAGAAATGACGAAGATATGTAGGCTTCTCCAAGGCAGAGAGAGAAACTGGGAAACAAAAATATCAATCTACCTCTAAGTTTTTGCTGGGTAACCCTGGGTGTCCAGCTTTGGGCTTGACCAGATCATGGGAAAGAGAAAAGGGAAACAAACCCAGGCCCTTTCGTCTGGGAATTCGGGGCCTTAGGGTCAGAGAAGAGCAATTCAATTCAATAAACATTTATTAAAAGTCTATTATATGCAAGAAAGCACTTTATTAGATGCTGGAGATATGAAAAGGAAATAATTCTTGTTTTCTAGGAGTTGACATTTTATTGGAAGGACACAAAAAGGAGACCAAAAAGTAATACGATGTCATTTGAGGAGGAAGAGATAGCCCGAGCAACTAAGCTTAAGACAAAGATGTGAAAGAGGAAGACAAAGAGGGAAGGGATTACAGGAGAATGCTCTGGGCAAATGCATGGAGGTGGGAGATGGGATGTCATATAATTATGTTTCAATAGAAGCTAGTAGAGTAGGATCATAGAATCATATACTCAGAACTAGAAGGGACCTTGGAGGTCATTTAGTTCAATTTTATAGATTAGGAAACTAAGACCCATAGAGGTTAAATGACTCGCCCAAGACCACACAGATATTAAATACAAATAGCTTGATTGAAGCCCAAGTAAGCCAATAAACTAATCAATCCAAGTCAATCTATCAATGGACCAATAAGTATTTACTAAGAGTCTATCATGTTTCAGACATTTTGCTTCATGCTGGGGATACAAAACTAAAAATGAAATAGTGCCTGTCCTCAAGGAGCTTATATTCTGCTAGAGGAGACAAGTTGGATAAAACAAGGGAAGAGGGAAAGGCTCATTGCAGAAGGTGTTGACTGGACAGAGTTTTGAAGGAAACAGAGGATTCTAAGAAATAGATTAAATAGGAGCTCATTCCATGCATAGGGTACAGCCAACACAAGATGGAGAGAGGAGCTGGAGTGACATGAATGGAGGGATGCAATGTGGATAGAGCACTGACTTTGGAATCACAGGACTTGGATTCAGATCTCACTTCTGGCACTTACTGTGTGAATCTTAGGGAAGTTAATTAACCTCCCTGGCCTTAGTTTCTTTGTGTACAAAATGAGGGGCTTGGACTACATGGCCTCTGAGGTCCCTCCCAGGTCTAAATGAGTGAACATGTGAGGAATGGCTGGACCACAGGGTATAGGAAGAGAGTAATGTATAATAAAGTTGAAAGGTAAGTTGGGAATCACATTGTGAAGGGCTTCAAAAGCTAAGTCTCTAAAAAGCCCCATACTCTCCATGGAACTATAATGAAACGAGGCTCAAAGAAGAAGTTGGAGCTAGATTGCAGAGGAACTTAAATATTAAACAGAGGAATTTGAATTTTATTTTCAAGGCAGTGGGGAGCCACTAAAAATTATTGAGTAGTGATGTGATCAGATACACAGTAGGAAGATATATTGGCAGCTCTGTGAAGGAAGGATTGGAGTGGCTGGAGGAAGAAAGACAAAAGAGAAACAAGTCCCAACATGGCCCTCAGAGTCTCAGTTTGAGGTTTGGGAGAGAAGGAGAGACAAATGAGAAATAAATCCAGGCTCTGTCCTTGGGTATCCCAATCTCTCACACAATGGCTTGTCTATAACCCCTGAGGAGTTAGCGAAGGTGAATAGGTCAGAAGACATGGTCTTGCCCCAAATCTGTCCCTTATCTATGTGACCTTGAGCAAGTCCCATTCCTTCTCTGGACTTATTCAAGGCATGGATTTCTATGGATTAAAAAACAAATACAAAAGGAACTGGGAGAAAAGATGATCAGTGTAGGCTGGCAGCAATATCAGGGAAAGCTTCTGGGAAGAGATGGGATCATTGAGTAGGTTCAGAAGGACAGGAGAGAATTGGAGAGGCAGAAATGAGGAGGAAGGATATTCCAGCTTGGAGAACAGTCGAGCCATAGGAAGAGTAGCTGGTAGAGGGGGAAGATGGATTCTTACTGAGGAAGCAATGGGACAAATGGTTTGATAGACATGGAAAGGAAGCTATTTTCTTCTCTCACCCATTTACTGTTTCTTGTCTTCTTGGTAGAGAGAGCTGAAATTTCCTCTTTTTAAAAAAATAAGAAACTGTTTCCCAAGGGGAACTTTAATGATCAGTAGGAAACACTTTGGTTCCATCCCTTCTTAGTTAAACAATTAACAGATCACTAGTATAAAGTGGGTCGTAGTCCTAGACTTCCTTCTAGAAGTTCTCTCAAGCTGGGGACAATGAGGCAGGAAGCCCCAAGTGCCTCATTTCTCTAATAGCTCTGAGGATGGTGCATGGAACCCTCTGGCTCAGATTTGCTTGCCCAAACTTAGGAGATGGCTTTATCCAGCCTGAGGAGACATGATGTGTGTGGGGGGAAGGGGGCAGAGGTGGGGTAATGAGATATGGACTAGAAGGCAGATCTCCACCACTGTGATGATCTTGAGAAAGGCACAGACTCACAGACTCTTAGAAACAGAAGGGTCTTTAGAGATCATCTCATCCCATCAAATAATCAACAAGCACTTATTAAGTGCCTACTATGTGCCAGGCATCATACTGCTAGGGGGTGGAGACACAAAGAACACCAAAAAACTAGTCCTGCCCTCCAGGAGCTTACCATCCACTGGAGAAAAGAGCCTGCACACATATAAATAAATACAAATTATAACAGTAAGCAAACAGTAGATAATCTTGGAGGGGAAGGGCTAACAGTAGGCAGCCAGAAGGGCATCAAGTCAGAGGTATTGCTTGAGCTAAGGCTGAAAGAAGCTAGAGAATTTAGCCATGAGAAAGGAGCACATTCTTGACGTTGGGAATGGTGTGTTCAAAAACCGGGATATAGGAGATAGAATGTTGTAGCTGGACTACAGTTAATCAAGGGGAGTAAAGTGAAATAAGCCTAGAAAAGATGTTTGTTTTTTATGGAAGAGGCAGTAGGGAGCCACTGAAGATTTTTGAGCAGAGGAGTGCAGTGGTCAGACTTGTGCTTTTAGCAATGTTGCTTTGGTAGCTATGCAGAGAACGGATTATAGGGGAGAGACTTGAAACTAGGAATAATGATGAGAAGACTATTGCAACAGTCCAGGTGAGAGGTGATTAGGACTGAACGAGGATGTTGGCTCTGTCAGTGGAGAAGATGGAACAGTTGTGAGAGATACCGTAAAGAGAATTTACAAGACTGCAACTGATCGAATATGAGGTATGAGAGAGAGAGGGAGTGGAATTAAGGATTATAAATCTGGGGTGACAGGAAGGACTGTGGCACTCTCAACAGAAGTAGAGATATTAGGAAGAGGGATGGGTTTGAGGGGCAAAAGTGATGAGTTCTATTTTGGGCATGGTCAGTTTGAGATACTCAAGTAGTTTGGAGGTCAGATAAGGAACTAGAGCTCAGATATGGAGATGTGGGAGTCATCTGCAGAGAGATAATAATTGAACCCTTAGAGCAGATAAGATGATTTTCAGATGAGAAACTTTGGCACACAAAGGTTAATTGATGTGCCCAAGGTCACACAAAACCAAGATTCCTGATTTTAGGAAGGTTCAGGGAACCACGAATTCAGGTTAGTTTTGCCTAATGCAGGAAATCTGGTCCTCAAAAGGGAGCTCAGAGATCGTCTAGTCAATACAGATGTGTAAACAGGCTCAGAGAGGAGGAATGATCTACCTAGTGACCCTAGTAACAGGGTTAGGATTCTGATGGAGATCTCAGACTCCTAAGTCTAACAGTCTTTCCAGTACTCTGTAATGTCCCTTGGGACTTAATAAGGAATCAGTGACATGAAACAAAATGAAACAAAACCCACCAGGAATTGAGGGCTTGGACAAGATGGCAGTATTAAAAGGCATCACAATGTGGCTACAACCCACCTTTGTTATCTTATAGGCTCATCTCCAGGTGTGGGCAAGTTAATTTTTAACAATCAGCTCTCCAGGAAACAACAACAACAACAAAAACCCACACACAGGACACACTTCTGAGCTTATTGTGCATTATTAACATTTTCACCTTGCACATCTCCCACTGCTGCCCACCATATTCCAGCCAAAGAGAAAGCTTTGAAGTGTCCCATCCATCTGGTGCCTCCTATCTAGCATCTTCTGCCTGGTGGAATCCAAGTGACCCTTTTAGGGCTTGCTTCAATGCCACCTTCTCAATGAAACTTTCCCTGATTCCCTCTGGCTAGAGGTGACCATTATCTGTTTGGATCTCACAAAATTTTGCACTTTTCTTAAGAACATGTCATCATCTGGCTAACGTATCATATCCACCTATGGCCAGATCTTATCACCGTTTACTAAATTAAAAGCTTCTTCTGTGTACTATGGTACAGTACAAAGAGCTCTAGCTTTGAGATTAGAATAACTGTATCACCTTGGACAAGTCACCTCCCCCTCCTCTGTGAAATGAGGAGATTAGAACTTGATCTCTAAGCTCTCTTCTAACCTATAAATTCTATGATCCTCTTAACTTCCCATCCCTCAACCCAACCAGAACAAAACAAGCAGTTTAAAATAATAGACTGAATCTGGAATCAAAGAACAGACTCCAATCCCACTGTGCCACTCAGTACCTGTGTGACCTTGGCAAACTGCTCTACTTCTCTGGGCCTCAGTTTTCTCATCTGTAACATGAGAAGGCTGGACTAGATAATCTGTTGCCCTCCGGCCCCAAAATCTAAAATCTTAGAGCAGAGACCATGCCCTAGCTCTGTATCTCCTTGAGTATGGGACACTCCACATAGCAAAAACTCAATGAATTTATGCATCTTACTCAAGATATCTGACACTCAGTCAGCTCTACTATACTATGACTGAATCCAAAAAGAAATACACCGACACAGTACCCAGGAGCTAAAATTGGATGTACCCTCTCTCTCCCTCTGTAAGATACCAGATTAAAATGACTATGTAGTTGGTCTTCAAATATTTCTTTATCTTGGAAACAAAATCACAGCCCCCCAAATTATGCCTCAGTTAGGGCTGTGCTAATTCCCACTTTACCATATTGGGTCACTTCCATCTGACTGAAGTCACCTTTGGCTTTTCAAAGCTCCATTCCCGGGACAAGGACTGAAGGATCTGTCCTCAAGTTTTCATTAACCCACAAATAACCTATTCAACAGGTATTATTATGGGGTAAGGGGAGGGAAGTGGTGACTTACAGGGGAAACCAGCATTTCAGACTCTGTTCTCTCAACATATAATTGAAAGAAAACTGGGCTAGAAATCAGGAAAGTTGGGTTAGAGTTCTAGCATCACCACTAACCCTGGGCCTCAGTTTCCTTCTCTGTTAAATAAAATAAGTTGTGGGATTGTAGATTTAGAAGTGGAAGGCACTTTCAAAGTCACCAGTCCAATTCCCTAATTTTACAGTTAAGGAAACTGAGTCAAGGTTAATGTGCTTTCCCAAGGTCACAGGAGGTCAAAGAGGCCAGATTTTAAACCCAGGTCCTCTGATTCAAAAATTTAGCACTGCATGCTGCACAATTCTTCCAAAACTGATCGTGATGGTTTCTAGAAGCACTTCCCAGTGCTCACATTCTGTGTTCTAAAGTCAACTGAAGTCAATTCAATTCAACCAAACTTTTATTAAATGCCTACTGTGTATAGAGAATTATGCTAGCCTTGGGGATATAAAGGCAAAAAGAGGAACAAACAGTTTTGCCTTCAAGGAACATTCTGAGCATATAACATGTATCCACCCAAGGAAATACAAAGTACACCATACAAATAAATACAAAACAATTTCAAGATGGAGACATACTAATTACTTGGAGGAACGGATCAGTGGAGGACTCATAGAAGAGGTGGCACCCGAGCTGTGTTTTCAAAGAAGCTGAGAAATGAGATAGAGATGAAGATGGCAGGCATTCCAGACATGGCCCCTTCCAGTAGGAAGGAGTGTTTAGCAGGATCCAAGACTGTAGAGAGCAGTCAGGTGGTGTAGTGGATAGAGCACCTGGCATGGAGCCAGGAAGACCTATCTTCATGAGTTCAAATCTAGCCTCAGACACTTGCTAGATGTGTGGCCCTGGGCAAATCAACTAACTTTGTTTGCCTCAATTTCCTCATCTGTAAAATGGGCTGGAGAAGGAAATGGCAAACCACTCCAGTATCTTTGCCAAGAAAACCCCAAATGGGGTCATGAAGAGTTGGATACAAATGAAACAACTGAACAACAACGACAAAACTGTAGAGATGTCAAGGAGGAGGACTGAGGAATAGCCACTGGGTCTAGCAGTTCATTGGTAAGACTGGAATGGGGGTTGGCCTGATTTTGACCAAGAGACTGAAAAATGAGTAGGAGGTGAGGAGACGGAGGCAATGGATGCAGGCAACCATTTCTAGGCCTCTGGCTATAAGAGACAAAAGAACGGTAGGATCAAACAAAGGATTGTTTTATGTCTGGGGTAGGCCTGGGGAATTTTCCCTGAAGAAGTAATTAGTGGATAAAGTGAGGCTGAAATAGAAAGAAAGAGAATGATGGAGGGGACAAATTCCTGGAAAAAACGGAAGAGGATGGGATAAAGACTCTAAGTTTAGTCTTGGCAAGAAGTCTTACTTCTTCATCAGAGACCCGTGCAAAGGAGGACAGAGTAGGCAATACTAAAGAATTCAGTGTGAGTGATGGGTGGTATGCTGGAGAAGATACTTCAGAGGGTTGGGATGTAATATCCTCTGCTGAGAGCTAGGTGGAGAGAAGATGATATAGGAGGCTTGAGAAGGAGGGAAGAAGGTTTGGAATAGCCATTTAGATAGTGTGATTGATAGCCAATCAGGGAAGAATAAAAGTGTTGTTGTGTACCAGTGAAGCCCAGTTGAAATTAGTTACCATATATTTATAAACCTCCTTGGCACAGTCCTCCAAGAGTGACTGAAAGGGAGACTGTAGATAGTTGGAATCCCATTCAGAGATTCTATGAATTGGGTCTTAAGGTAAAACAAACCAGAAGTTTGGGTGGCAATAACAAACAAAAAAAAAGAGGCCATTGATGGATACCTGTGGAATGTCCCATTTGCCCACAGATGCGGACAGCAAAGGGAGGTGAAGGGACAGGAGCAGGGCTGCAATCTTGTGCAGAAGAGATCTTAAAGTTAAAGCTTTGAAAAGAGAAGGGGGTGAAGAGTTAGGAATATAAAGAGAATCCTGAGACCTGAAGTATATTGAGGAAACCTCTACCGCTACCTTATCATTCAGCAACCCTGTCATTGACACAGGGCTGATTACTGCCTGAGGTCAAGGAACATTTACTAAACTCTATGATGGCCCTCAAGGAGCTTAAAATCTGCTTGTGGAGGCAAAACTCTAGAAACCACAAGAGAAACACAGGAAAAAATAGAATCAAGTGCTAAATAGTTTGGAACAGAGTATCTTATCCTACAGGAGTTTAGTTTAAGGGTTCCGTGGCAAAGGTGGACTTAAGATGAGTCTTGAAGGAGAGTTATAAATAGAAGACCAGGGGGATATTCCATGTGTGGACAGTGGCATGAGCAAAGGGACCACAGAATGAGTGGTATAGGAGAGGGGTGTGCAGGGGAATGAGAAAAGGAGGAAGGAGAAGGTCATGATGGACAGTGAAAGAACACTGGAATTAGAGTATGATTCCAGATTCTGCTGTGTCTTACCTGTATGACCTTGGGCAAGTCACTTTCCTTGTCTCTGCATTGCAGCTTCCTCCTCTATTAAATGAGAAGATTGAACTAGAAAATCCTTAATGTCCTTTCATGAAATGTTTCACATCCTATGATCCCATTCAATGTTCCTACAAGATCTCCCACCTCTGGGGGGCCTGGCATACTTATAAGAAGTGGACACATTAGCTAAGCATAAACCAAAGCTAATTTGGAGTCCGTGGCATCTGATGGGACTTTTTCTAAATCAACCTTCCTATCCATTTTAGTGAGGAACCATATTGGAACATCAAACATTCTATAAATGCAGGCAGCGCCCCCCCCCTCCACCAAACAAGATGTAGCAAGTTGGGGAGAGAAGCAGTCGGACTGTGGCTCACCACCAAATGCTCCCAGATTTACCAGTAGCACTAAGCACCTGCAATTTTGCATCCAAGCAACCACTGAGGAGAGCCATGCAGGCAAAAACAAACTGGTAAGAAAGAAAGAAAGAAAGAAAGAAAGAAAGAAAGAAAGAAAGAAAGAAAGAAAGAAAGAAAGAAAGAAAGAAAGAAAGAAAGAAAGAAAGAAAGGAAGGAAGGAAGGAAGGAAGGAAGGAAGGAAGGAAGAAAGAAAGAAAGAAAGAAAGAAAGAAAGAAAGAAAGAAAGAAAGAAAGAAAGAAAGAAAGAAAGAAGAAAGAAAGAAAGAAAGAAAGAAAGAAAGAAAGAAAGAAAGAAAGAAAGAAAGAAAGAAAAAAAAAAATAGGGAGAGGAGCTAAGGACTATGATATTTGGGGCATGGCATAGGGCTAGGCAAAGCAGCTGGCATCCTGCTGCCAACATGTGGTGGTCTTAGGATGGGGCCATTTTTGCTGTTTCTTGTCCCTTCTCCCAGGTAAAGGAGGAAGATGTATTGCCTGATAAAGGGTCTCCCCTGCCCCAGTAGATGTCCTCCAATTAACCCTGACCAGAGGGAAACAAGGCCCTATGGAGGAAACATAACCCTCCCCCCCAAGTAGCTGCTCATTAAAGGGGCTTCGTGATGGGTCAGCCAGCTGTTGGAGTCTCACACAAGGGAAGATGATCACCCTTCTGTACTCACCATCCCATAAACCAAAGGCTAGATTCACTCTATCTACCCCTGCCTGGCCAGGGAGCACCACCCAAACAGCCTGTGAGTCTCACATGGAAAGAAGCAACCTTGTATGAGCTAAGCCCTACCTGATTCTGCATCATATGGAAGCTGTGGGAGCCAGATAAGCAAAGGATGAGAGGTAAGAAAAGAGACAGAAAAGGGAGGAGACAGAAGGCAGGGAGAGAAAAAAAGGAGAGAAGAGAAAGAGTAAGGAGGAGAGAGAGAAGGGAGAGAGGGAAATAGAGGAGGAGAGAGAGAGGAAGCAAGATTTCAGAGGCCACTGGTATCATGGCAGGACTCATATACAAAATAAGAATGATCGAAAATGTGAGGAGGGAAGTCAAAGCATCTTCTCCCGACTCCCCTATTCTTTCAAAGGGGTCAGGGAAACTAATTATCACTTCAAAAAAAGGTCTTAAACAGTCCATTGTCAAGTGAAGGATTTATGCTATGTACCCATTAAACAGTGTGATGAAGCCTGTGGCCCCCTTCTCAAAATATTTTTAAATGCATGAAATGAAACACATAGGCTTACAAAGGAAACCAATTATATTAAAATACAGTTACAACGATATTTTTTAAAAAGCACGTTCATGGACCCCAGTTTAGAAACATCTGGTCTAGAGTCTTTTATTATGTGGGCAGGGGACACATACCAAAGGAGAGTAATGGTAATCCCTAGACAAGAAAAAAATCAACAAAAATCGAAATCCAAACCTCTTTTCTTCCATTAGGGTAAGTACAGGAAATCAAGGTGCCTAGAGGTTTTCAGAAATTAAAAATAAATAAAGAAATTGCCCCAGATCCCAAACCACAGCCCTGACATAATGGGGAAAGCTCGAAGCAATTTGGCACTGATGTTGTTACTGAGGCAAGACTAAAGAGAACAGCCCTCTACCTGAAAGCTGCACCGTCTCTATCAAGGTTCATTCCACCGAACCATCTAATTCTGGTGATTTATGGCCAGGGAAATTGTCCAGGAAGTTTACCTCCTCCAGCCTGTCTGTTCGTCTCCTAGGAAATAATGCCTCTATCGGAGACTGTGTCATTATGGACCCAAGAGCCAAACACTACCTAACAGATGTGGCCGTAGTTTCTTTTGGGGTTTTCTGGGGGAGGAGGTTTCTGCTTTGCTTGCAGCCTGGCCCATATTCTCATGGGGAGATGGTGTCATAGGTACAGGCCTCTGGCACCTGCCCCCAACCCCTCCAGGGTGACCCTCCAATCTCACACTGCCGACATCACGGCCCCATCAAACTGGAGAGCTCTGTCTTCCATCTCTGAGTTTTCCACACTTCAGCAAAAGCTGTTCTGTTCTCAAATCAAGACTGGCAGGGTGCATGGGGAGCATGGAGCAGTGGGGAGCTCTTTCTTTTTTTTCTTGGCAAGGGCCAAAGATCAAATTGACACCTGTTTATAGAGGGGTATGGGAGGGAGGCTGCCCACGGAAACCAGGTTGGGAAGTGGTTTTTAATCTACTGAGTCTCATTCTGCATTCAAGGACCTCTTTGACGCCAACCTTCCCTCTGCCCTCCCCCTCCCCGCCACATACACCTTGACTCCCACTGGCTCTCCAACTATGATTTGCAAGGTGTTTTCATTCCACCTCCTCCCTACCCCACTCCATGAACCTAAACTACACCAGGCAAGTGAATAGCTTCGAGCTTTCTCTGAAGACTCATCTGCATGCCTGCCGACTTCCCCATACCCAGCAACGGTGAAACGCTGGCCCATCTGTACTGTCTAAGGGTCTAACACCAACCATTTTATGAAAACTTATGTATGCACAACCATTGTCTGGGCACCACTGCAGGTTGCAGGGAGAAATCGAGCAAGCAAGAGACGTCTATTTTAAAACCTTGACTAGAAGCCTAGCTGGAAAAAAATAATAATTGTGCTTTGGCCTGAGCTCAGCTTTGTGAATGGGGGGGGGGAAACACCTCAACAATTCCCTGCCTCCTGCCTATTTAAAATTTTAGTTTAAATCAGTTCTAATCATTTTAAATTAGAAGGCAAGAAAAAAATCTATACCATTGGAACTTTATCTCCTCCAATTAAAAAAAAAGTAATAATAAAGGTACTTGCACAAATAAACTGGAATTTGCAAGCCTGCTAGCAATGAGATGAAGTACATTGGCTGAGTTTGATTTTGAGGACCTGTAACTGTCTGGAGGATTTTCCAGAAGGATGTTAGTGTGCCCCTATCTTAGCAGAAAGGATCAATACAATTCTCACATTTCTTTCCTCCCTTGGAGTCCACACTTCACCGCTGCAGAACCCCTCTTCTGTTTTTCTCTGGCCACCTCCTCTAGCAATCTGGCCTCCTAAGGGCAACAAGGGGCAGATTCAGAAGGGCAGACACACGCCCAGGACCAGTGCCTAAAGAACTCTTTTCCTGGCTGCTGGATAAATGATTTGGTGTAAGAGCTCCTGAATGCCTGTACCTTTCAAGAGTCCTTCTGACAGACAGGGACCATCACCCATTGGGGTTGGTAGTGTGTCAGACACACAGAGGGGATATATGAATTTAAACATCCACATCTGATACCTGACCGCCAGATAAATTATCCACATTAAGCCTAATGGCCATTTTAAACTAATACCTTGTTCCCCAGACAATACTCATTTGTTAGTCTGCTTCAAAACCACCTGGCTATAGATTCAATCTGGCGGACAAAACAGAAGTTAAAGTTGTAGCTGGGTTCCCAAGGATGTGAAAACCTTCTGTCAACATCGCCGTTCCTGAGAGCTAAAGGGTCAGGCAGTGGCTAACATTCACCTTTTAACTGAACCCTAGCTCTTACAGAAGGCATGAGAGAAAGTGCTGGGAAAATCACCTTTTTTATTAGAAGCTGGGAATAAGGCCTCAGACACTTGATAGAGAGAGGCGTAAGGGTTTAGAGAAGGAGGTGGTTGTGCAAGGGGAAAAGCGAATTCCTGGCTCCAGCCAAAATGTTTTCTCTCCCAACCGCCTCCCCATTCATTCAGCATCCTTTTTCAAAGAGATAATTAAGAGCAGAAAACACCAAGGTCCTGGAGGGGAACGGGAGGGGAGAGGAGAGGGATGCTTTATGAGCCTGCAGATAAGGGGCAAGGTGTGAACACTGAGGGGTGGGTGGGGTAAACACTCATTGAAAAAGACCAAACACAGACTGTCTCTGGGGAAAGGGGACTGTGTTGAATGGAAAGACCGGGTTGTGCAGTTGGTGCTAAAACTCTGCTAGGCAGGCAATCAGAGGGCTGGAGACAGAATACAAATACCTCCATCCCCGAATTTACCCTTCTTCCTATCCCTTCACCCTGAACAGAGGTTTTCTTTTCAAGGGGCTCCGGTCACTCTGGGGACAAACAGAAGTGTGTGTGTGTGTGTGTGTGTGTGTGTGTGTTGGGGGAGTGGGAGGGGTGAAGTAGGTCAGCTTCTTCATTCTCACCCTGAGAAGGCTCAGGGCTAGGCTCCCCGACTGTCTGTAAACATGCCCCCCCCTTCTCCAGACCAGGCTCAGTCAAAGAAAGGGGTGCGCTGCGCAGGGAGAAACAGAGATGCCGGGGTTCGTCATCTTCATGAACTTTCCTATTTCCCTCCCTAGCCCATCTCCATCTACCAAAGAAAAAGGGTTCTGATCTCATCTCAGAAGCTTGGCTCTCCTTCTGCATATACCCGGCTAGGGAAGGGGTTAGGTATAGACGTCCATCTCGGTTGATCCCTTATAGAAAGAACTAAGCAGCCCCTACAGCCTTCCTCAACCTACCTATCACTGACCCTTCTCCCCACCTTCCGTTCTCCCTCTTCCTCTCTCCCTGCTCTACCCCTTCTCTGTCCCTCTCCTCCCCTCCGCCTCTCCCACTCCCCCTCTTTCTTCTTGCCCTACCCCCTCCCCTCTGCTTCTCTCTCTCCCTTCTTCCTTTCCCCTCTCGGCCTGTTCCCCCCTCCCCTATTCCTCTGTTCGTCTCCTCCTCTCTTCTCTGTACCGCTTTCTCGCCCTTGTCCCCTTTCCCTTTATCTCTTCGCTTTTCTCCAGCCCGAGTCCTCCCCTCTGTCTCCATCCTTTCACCCCTTCTATTTCCCATCCTTTCATCCCCTTTCCCTCTGTCTCCGTCTCCTCTGAACCCGCACCCCTTCGTTCCCGGGAGCGACCTCTGCCCCCGGCCCCGCGGACTCCAGAAAGTCAGTGGTGGCGGCGGCGGCAGCGGCAGCGGCAGCGGCAGCAGCTGCGAGCAGCGCAACCGGTCTGCTCCCCAGCCCCCTCCCCTGCCCTGCCCTGCCCTGCCCTGCTCTGCCGGGCTCGGCTCGCCTCCGCTCCGCTCCTCTCCGCGCTCCGCCGACGGCTCCAGCCGCTGCCGCTATCACTGCCGCTGCAGTTGCCGGGGCTAGGGACGCCGGGCTGCGGCCGGCCACTTACGTGTGCTGCTGGGGGAAGCTGTAGCTGCGGGCGCCGGGCACCGGGAGGACGAGCAGCAGCAGCAGGAGGTGGAGGTGGAGGTGGAGGTGGAGGTGGCCGCCGCCGCTGCCGCCGCACAGAGCCCGGGCAAGCGAGGAGGCGCCGCAGGTCGGAGCCGACACCGCCATGTTTCCATGAACTACTCCGCGCCCAGCGGAGCAGAGCAGAGCGCAGCGCAGGGAGAAGCTGGAGACCGGCCGGAGGCCGGGGGCCGGACTCCGGGCCGCCTGCTCGGGCCTCGCCTCGCCGCCTTGCGCCCTGCGCTCTGCGCGGCGCCTCTGCTGCGCTGTCCGGAGTGCCTGCCCCAGAAAGGCAAGGCAAGGCAGAGCAAGGCAAGGCAAAGGAAGGCGGCCCCGGGCAAGAGAGCAGCCCCGGGGCTGGGGCCGGAGCGGGGGCTAGGGCTGGGGCAGCGGCGACCCCGGCTGAGCTGCGCCGCGCCGGGCTGGGCTGGACAAGGCTGGGCTGCGCTGCGCTGCTCTGCCCTGGCCAAGCGGGCTAGGCTAGGCTCGGGCTCGGGCTTCCGCCGCGGCCGCTGGAGCAAACACACTGAGCTAATACAAACTGATACTTTCCTTCAAATATGCAGCCGCCAACCTGCCCGCCCGTCGCCGCCGTCGCCGCCGCCGCCGCCTCACCCTCCGAGCGGCCCCCCCGCCTCCCCCCGGCCCCCGGCCTGGAGCCGCGCCAGTGCTTTCCTCGGCTCCAGAGCGCCTCCTTCCCTCGCTCTCGCGGCCTTCCACCACTCCCCCTCCCAGGCCGCTCCGCTCCACAAGCCGCCCGCGCGCGACATCAGAGCCGCGCGCGCGCTGGGGACGGGGGGAGGAGGGAGGCTGGCGACCGAAGAAGGCGGCAGTGGCAGCGGCGACGAGCGGGCCGGAGCTGCAGCGCGCTCCCGGCCCCTGCGCGCCCCCCTAACCTCGCGCTGTCTCACTACCCCTGCCCCCCGCGCGCACGCCCCTCCTTCTACTCCCTAGAGCCCCAAGCCCCTGACCTCGGTCCCCTACATTGCGGGGAAGTCAGTAGCAGATCTCTGACATACACACGTCTTCACCCGCTCTGCCTGTCAGGGCCTTCATAGTGAAGTCCTGCAGAGTTTGTCCTATACTCGTCCCCCCAGCTCATACTCGCTCTAAGCCTGAACCCTCCAGACCCCCAGATTTCAGGGAGTTCTCGGGAGAACAAAACCAGAACAGGAGCTTACGTTCTAGGGGAGAGGTAGATTCAGAACTGGACGAAACCTTAAAAGTCACTAATCCTTCTCCCTCATTTTACAAATGAAACTGAGACCCAGGGAGGTTCCAAAGTGGCTTGCCCAAGGTCACAAAGTGGTTAGCAGGCAGAGGCAAGATTCAAACCCAAGCCCTTTGATTCCAGATAGAGCATACTTTCCATTGAACCACATTGCTGTTCCAAGTATGCAAACATATACAAGGTAATATGAGGAGAAAGAGTGAGAGAGATAGAGACAGAGACAGAAAGATAGACGAGTTCAGCTCCTCATCACTTCTTCATCTAGACTACTGCAGCAGCCTTTTTTTTTTTGTCTCCCTGCTTCCCATCTTTCCGTTCTCCATTCTACCCTTAACAGAGCAGTCAAAATAATCTTCCCTCCCCTATTCAAAAACCGTCAAGGACTCCCTATTGCCTTTGGAATAAAATTCAAACAAGCAGGCATTGAAGATCCTCTCGCATGCGGCAGCACCTTTCCAGCAGTTTCATCCTACTCCTTCCCCTTTGTGAACTCCAAATTGGACTATAAGCTAGTCCACAAACATGACCCCTTCACCCGCACTTTTGTGATTCTGCTCCGGCTAGAATACAATCCCTTCCCATCTCTACTTCAGACCTTATCTTCCCTCAAGGGTCTACTCAACTATTTCTCTGTTTCTGTTTCTGTCTCTGTCTGTCTTTCTCTCTTCATTTGTCTCTGTCTCTAGCTCTGTCTCTCTCACCCTTTATGACTCCCTCTCCCTCTTTCTGCCTCTGTCTCTGACTCTCTCTCCCTCTCCCTTTCTTTGTCTCTCCCTCTCTCTATCTCTCCTTCTGTCTCTGGGGAACACCCTACCCAGCAAAGGAGACTGTGAAGAAACAGTAAGATAAGTAAGAGGAGAACCAGGAAAGAGCAGTGTCAGCAAAGTCCAAAGATGATACATCTAAAATTGGTGAACATTCAAAAGCCCAAAGTTGAGTCAAACGATTTCGGTCAAACCCATCTGAACTAATGAGCTGTTAGAGCAGCAACATTGCTGCTTACCCAGAGGGATTTGATGCCAGAAAGCTTTCATCATGATATGTGGTGTCTCTCGTGGCCCTTCTCAGTGAAGGTTCATAGATTCCACTTGCTGCTGTTGGCCTGAGAATCCTGCTCTTGCCTCCAGCCTCAACCCCAGGTCCTTAGCTTTCAGGAGCCAGGTTCCTCCATGGGTCCCTTGCACAGACTAAATCCCAGTAGCCCCAGTGACTAGATAAGCCACTAAGATTGCAATTGTTAGGGCCTCCTAAATCTCAAAGTCAGAGTAAGTGTTGCCTGAGGGCAGGAAATGTTCTTCCCTGTTCAGCTCAGATGAGGGCCTCCTGAGGACTAGGCTTTATATCCCCTCAGAACAGGGACTCTCCAAAGGCGAGGGATATGTCTTTCAGACTGGCAGGCTCCAAGAGCATAGGGCTATGTCTCCTCCACAGACCAAGGGGTTCATCTTCCCCTCAAACTAAGGGTTCCCTGAATGTGGGGGGCTGCCTCTTTTCTCAGAGAGGTGGCTCCATTAGGGCAAGGTTTGTGTCTCCTCCTCATTCTGCTGGCTTCATGAGGCTAGGACTATGTCTTCCCTAAAACAAGGGGCTCCCTGAGGCCAGGGGTGATGTATTCCATCTAAACGGGGAGCTCCCTGAAGGAAGGGATAGTGTCTCTGCCTCAGATTAGAGGGACCCCAAGGATACCCAGGACCAGGCTTTGGGAAATGAGGGAGGCAGAGCCCCAGGAGGGAGTGAACCAGAAGAATCTTTCTCTACATTAGGCTTAGCAGGATTCACCTGTCACACAGTCTGCTGGACCTGTACCTCCTCAACTCTGGCCTCACACATGGCTGCCCCCAGGCATGGTGTGACACTGCCAATCTCCTCCTACAGCTGCTCTCTCTACAATAGATCCCAGCCTTGCCACCCACCAGTGAGAGAAAAAGCAAGTTCTCTGCCTCATAGGCTACTCCTACAGTATCAGTGGTTGGGGGAATGAGCCAGAACTGGCTAGAGTCAGAACTAATCCTAGTCACTGACTCTGCCACTGACTTGCTGTGAGATCTTGGGTAAGTCATTTCCAATCTCTGTGCCTCAGTTCCCCATTTGTAAAATGAGATGAGATGATCCCTTCTCATTTTCCTAATTTATAGAAATTCTGCCCAAAGAGGCTTTGGAAATCATTTAGTTAGAGCCCCTCATTTTAGAAATGAGCAGATTGAAGCCAAAGGAAGGGAAGAGACTTGTCCAAGGTCATGCAGCAAGCTAGTGGCAAATCAGAGATTTGAATCATTCTCTGATTCTTTGGGGGAAGGACAGAATAAAGTTATTTCCCTCCTGGATCACCAGTCATCAGGAGTCCTTGTACAAAGAGCATTTCTGACATAATCATAGCATTTATAGCTTCCAAAAAATGCTCAAAGATTATCTGGTCTAATGCCCTTACCCTAAATATAAAGATGAAGAAACTGAGGCTGTAAAAGGTGATGTGGCTTGGCCAAGGTTACACAGGCATCAAGCAGCAGGGACAAGATTTGAACTTAGGTCCTTTGACTCAAAATTCAATTCTAGACAGCTCTAAGAAGGAGCCCTGTGCCCCAGGGATCACTTAATTAATAGACACATCATTCATCCTGTAGTAGAACACCCAATGCCCCAGCAGCCCATGCTGATGTCCCACAGACTTCCTGAGCTTCCCTTTTCTGCCTTCACAGGCTTAACAATGTTCCTGCCTTACTGACTGAGCTACGTTGGAACCCAGTTCCCCAGAGTGCCTCTATCTTTTGCTGAGAATTGACCAACCAGACATTTGTTTGTTTGTTGTTGGTTTTTGTTTTTGTTTTGTTTTTGGTTGTTTTTTGGTGAGGCAGTTGGGGTTAAGTGACTTGCCCAGAGTCACAGAGCTAGTGAGTGTTATGTGTCTGAGGTCACATTTGAACTCAGATCCTCCTGACTCCAGGGCTGGTGCCACCTAGCTGCCCCCTCGTTGGACATTTCTGAAGCAAGTTTGGCAAAAATGGCTGCCTACATGATTCAACTGCCCGTGGAAATCTACCCTTTCCTGCCCCCAGATGCCTCTTGCTGGTCCATGCCAGCTCTTTGTCAGGCAGTATGCTTTTGTGCAAAGAGAGCTGGATTTGAAATCAGAGGGCCTTGTTCAGATTCTGGCCCTGCTTCTAACTCACTGTGTGACCTTAGCAAACCACATTGCCTTTCTGGGTCTCAATTTCCTCATCTATAAAATGACGGGCTCAGACTGAATGATCTCTAAGATCTCTTCTATCTAAATTCTATGATCCAATGAATATCCAAACCCAAAGAAATATAAAGTATAATCCACAGCCCTTCACTTTCAAGAAGCTTATCTCCCACTGGGGAGATAAGAGTCATACACATGATCTTGGTTATGTAATAAAACAATCCAGAGTGGGATTTAAAATAATAAATGTTATAAGGTCTCAGAGAAGGAGGGATCAGCCTGAGCTAGGTCAGCAGTTAGTACTTGAGTTGGGTCTCAAAAATCTGGAAAGATTTGGAGAGGCAGAAGGGAAGGGAGGACATTCTATACTGTGGGTATAAAGGGGGGATGGTGGAGAAGCTGACCAGGCTAGAGCAGAGGGTGTGATATATCCAACAAGATGGCAGATTAGTTGCCTTCTACAAACTTCTTTAACCCTTCGACTTCCCTATCCCAAAGGAATTATACATCAGATGTAGAACAACTACAGCTAAATCTACAAGAGAAAATAGAACCCCTTGTCAAGGTAAAAACAGCTTCTGAATTTATACTGGAGAGCTGTGATACCGAGAGGTCACCCTCAGTGCACCATTAGCCTCCATGCACCCTCAACAGCCAGCACAAATAGCAGACTCCCAGATGTCTTTACCTAGGGGCCTGGATTTGGTATAAGGATCCCCTACAACTGCAGTAACTATGTCCTAACATCCCTGCTCCACCTTAGCAAGAATTAGCAGACACAAATTCTGACCAATCACTTAAAGGAAAGAGAGAGGCAGAATAGGTGATTGAATCAGGACTTAAAAAACAGAAACTAGAAACCCAGTTGAGGCCAAGCCTGTCCCAGCAGAAATGATGCAGCCCAATGATCTCTGCATCCCTCCAACTGAGGAGGCTGAGGCTGCATTGCAACCCAGCCTCAGGGGTCTACTCACTAGCAAAGGGCAAAGGTGAAGAAAATGAGTAAAGGGAGAAAAGAAGAAAAAGGCTGGAAGGCCACAGACATCAAGAGAAAAGGCCTCAATAAAAACCCAACACAGGAACACATAAATCATCAGAGAAAGAAGAATAAGGGAAGCATCAAAGAGCAGCCAAAGCTCACTTAGCAAATATTATAATAAGAAGGAAAGTGAACCGCTAGTACCCGATGAAAGACAAAATCCTACAGACTTCCCAGAGACAGTGGAACAGCAACAAGAAACTCCAGAATGATTCAAAAGAGAAATGAAATTCAGAAGAGAAGACATTAGGAGTGAATATCGATGAGAAATTGGAATTCTTAACAAAGAAAATAGGGCTCTCAATGAAGAATTTAAAAACACAATGATCAAAACAGGAAAAAATAAAATTAATAATGGGCCATTTTAAAAAAGAATTTGAATAATATCAGCTAACATTTATATAGCACTCTAAGGTTTGCAAAGTCCTTTCTGTGTTTTTTCTTGTTTGATCCTGACAATGCACCTGTGAGCTAGGTGCTGTTGCTATCCTCATTTTTACAAATGATGAGACTGAGGCTGAGAGTTTAAATGACTTATGCATAGCTAAGAGAGGACTTGAGCCCCGTTTTTTCCTAAGTTCCGATCCAGTTCTATCTACTATGCCTCCTACCTGACTCTAATTTGAAGCTGTGTGAGAGAAAACACAAAAATACTAAAATGGAGAAAAGGAGGATTGAAGAGAAGTAAATGGTAACCATAGTAAACAACAACAACAACACATAAATTATATACAGGTTAAAGCAACTGACCTTGAAGATAGTATGACCAGAAATGCATTAAGGATCATAGGTCTCCTGGGAAGTATGTGACAAAAAAATGTGATTACAATAATGTGGGAAATAATACAATAAAACTGTCCAGAATTTCTGAATAGATTAAATGGTGTCTTGGAGAAGAGGGAGAAATAAGTTTAGGAAGTAAGGTTGGTCCCTTGGTATCTAGAGCCAATCTGGGCCCCGCCTTGGACCATCATCTCCTTTCACTTCCCCAGATACCTAAATATCTGGAATTTAGCTAAGTCTACACCCTCTGCCTGCCCACCTCTTCCCTACATATTTATCTTCTGAAAATCCAAGCCCAGACTTTCCTCCTCCTCATCCTGGTTTACTTCCCAGGACATCCTTCCCCTTCATTGTAGGGCTGGACTCCAGATCATGTCCACCTGAGCCAGAGTCTATTCCATACCTTCTTCTGAGCTGACATCCATCCACACTTTCCAGGTCAACAACCAGACATCTGTTCATGAATAAAGTAGTTCTGATTTTAAAACAAAGAAAGGTATGTTGGAACTACCTGCGAAGAGTAAATATCATTGAATCATTGATTTAAAGCTAGAAGAGACCAATTCAATGACCCCCCAGAGTACAAATGAGGAAATTAAAGCCAGAGGTTCTATGACTTCCTCAAAGTCACACAAGCCAGTAGGTAGCAGAGCTGAGATTTGAACCCACACCATCTTCATCTAAATCCAGCATGCTTTCCTCCATACCAGAGTCTGACCTTGAACCTGTAGACATTGGATCTTGTAGTCAGTGTTTGAGCTGGGGAATAATGTGATAAAATCAGTGTTCTAGGAAGATTAGTTTGCCAAGGTCTTCAGGATAGACTGAAAGGGAAGGAAGGGACTGGAGTCAGAAAGAACAGGTAGAAGGTGATGAAGTCCTGACAGAGTGGTAATATAGAGTGAACCTAAAAGACATTCCTAAAGGAAAATCAATAGCACACGGTGACAGATTAAAGGAAAGAAGTGTCAAAGATGACTCAGAGGTTAATATACAAATCTCCCTGGGAGGGATAACACCTCTAGTCAATATCAGTAATTTACATCTATAATGAATGAGTTTTTGATATTCAGAAGAGAGTAGTTTTTATGGTGGAGGCAGGGGAAGGGTGGTCAAGAAACATGATTATTTTCTAAGGGTTTGAAGAAAAGGAGTTACCAAAAGGGAGGATGAATATATTGTGGGTGCTGATGACCAATTTTGCCTATTTCAAATTTTGATCTGTGCTGCAGACTAGAGCTGGGGCATGGGCAGTGTTGGACTGGGCATTGGGGAATTGGACCTATACTTGGAAAAAAAAAAGTAATTTCCTCTCATTTCTATAGAAGTGCAACCTCCCAAAAAAACCCTCACACTGCTGCAGCGTGTGTGTCAGCTGAAACTCACACCTAGAGGAGTTAAGTTCTTGATCCCACATTTTAAGAAGGACATTGATAAGCTGAAGTGGGGCTTGAGTTGATGCTATATGATCAGTTAAAAGAACTAGGGATGTTTAATCTGGAGAAGAGACAACTCAGTGGGAACTTGATAATTGTGAAATAGTTGAAGGACTGTCACGGAGATGAAATATTAGACTTGTTCAGTTTGGTCTAGATATAAAACTAAGGGCAATGGGTAGAAATAAAAAAGATGCAAATTTAGATTTGAAGGAAGAAAAATTGCCTAATAATTAGAGTTATGCCCAAGGAGAATGATCTACCTTAGGAAGTAGTGAATTCTCCGTCACTGGAGGCCTGCAAGCAAAGACTGGATGACTATTGGTCAGAGTATTATGATGATATTTCTTCTTCAGGTTTGTGGACCAAATGGCCTCTGGAGTTTCTTCCAACTCTCAGATTGTGTGTTTCCTCAAGTCTCAGCATATACTCAAGTAATCTTGTCAATTTGGAGTATAGATAATCCATTCCCACATTTCTTTCTTTCTCTCCTTTCATTTGTCTCTTTTTCTCTGCCTTTACTTTTCCCTTCAGAATGTCATTAATGGAAAGGATCTTCACGATCATCTAATTTATTTTACAGATGAGTAAACTGAGACACAGAGAGGGAAAGATATCTGCCCAAGGTCACACAGCAAGCCAGCGACTGAGTGAAGAATAAAAGTCAGGCTTCCTGATATGTGGTGTACGGTCGTGCCACAGCCTCCGAACACTTCCTCTCCTTTTATTATTTCCCCTTCATTTTGTCATCCCTCGTGTCCTGTTCTTTCTCTTCAATCCCATTTCTCCCTTTCTTTCTCTCCTTTCCTCTTTTATATTTTGCTGGTGTGGCAGCTATAGAGCTGGAGTCAGGAGATGCTGGCACAAATTCCACCTTAGCTGCTTTGCTTATATAACCATGAGTAAGTCAGCTCCTCCGAGCTTCAAGTCAAAATGCATTTATCACAAATCAACAAGCATTTATTAAACACCTACTATTACTATATCAGATTGGGCACCATCTTGGGGAGGGAGGTGGGGAGGAAGGGGGAGAAGAATTTAAAACTCAAAAGCTTATGGAAGTGATTGTTGATAATTCAAAATAAATTAATTTTAAAAAAAGAAGAGTTTGACTAGAAGGCAAAGTGTGTGGAGAAAAACTAAGAGCAATAAACTTAAATAAATAAAAAGCAATAAACCTAAAAAAACCCCACCTACTATTCACTAAACACTGAGGCAAAAATGGTTCCTGCCCTCAAGGGACTCGGTCTAGTGTCCTTATCGTTCAGTGTCCTCAGTTTCCTCATCACTAAAATGGGGATGATAATGTAAAACTGGAAGAATTCTATTACTACCTTCCTCACAGAGTTGTTGTGAGGAAAGCACTTTGCAAAACTTCGGGTACTAGGTAAATATGAGTTGTTGTTGTTGTTGTTATACCTGTCACTTGCTCTTCCCATAGTCTTCCTCCTCATTTCCTCTTTGGCCTTTTACTCACTGGCTCACCTGAACTGGCAACCTACTGCAAATTTGTTAGTGAGTTAATGACTTACCTCTCCCAGGTAACATATGCCCATTTTTAACATTCTCCTTCTTGTGCCGGCACCTCCAGGTGGGAATTAGGTGGTTCTGGGAAGAGAGAAGGGGAGATATTAATGGGCAGCTGCTTATTCTGCCTATCATTAGGGCCAGGCCTGCCCATTCTCCCTCCCAAAGGGACAGCCGTCATGAATAGATTTTTTTTTTGAATGGTAACTTAACCACCCTCAGAAATGGGTTTGTTCAACGGGTGAAACACTTCTTGTATAGGGGGCTGGGCCTGAATACCTAAGAAGGAAGGGGACTAGCCAGCTGGGTATTTGGCAAAGTTGCAACTCCATCCATGACAGATGTGCACCTAAGTCCACCTAATTATAGGGTGCAGTGTTGAGTGAGAGGCTGGAAAATTTTGGTTGACACTCCGTTCAAGGAAGACAAATAAGAATTGGAAGTAATTAAGAGTGAACAGATAATAATAGTTTACATATTCTAACTTCAGAGGTTTACACTTTCTGTTGAGACTTCCCCAGCCTGAGCTCCTCACTGGATGATGTATGGGTCCCGCTTCCTGCCAGATATTAGTATTTCATGGAGGAAAAATAATGCATTCCATGTTAATAGAAAAATAATAAGTGGTTTGTGCACATACTGAGGGCTCCAGCTCCAGCCCCTTCCAATCCAGAAGATGCATGGATTTAGAGATGCAGGAATACAGAGATGCAGAGCAGATGTGGTCCCAAAGTGTGCAAAGATGAAAAAAGGAGGTGGGGGAGTGGTTGCCAAGCATCAAAGAGGAGGTTACTTCTCTAGGAGGACTAAGAGATCATTGGATGTGTGTGTGTGTGTGTGTGTGTGTGTGTGTGTGTGTGTGTGTGTGTGTGTGTGTAGGGGAGGGTTGTGTTTAGGATGTGGGGAATGGGGCCAGGTCCACCCTTAAGCCTTCAAATTTGGCTCCCTGGCCTGAGAGGAACCTCAGGAGGCCAAAGCTCAATCCCCATGTCTTTCTTGAGTCCCCCTGGTGACCAGGTCTGTGTTCGCTATGCTTTGCTTCTTGAGGAAACAGAGGAACCTACAATCCAATACATTCTTTTATTACCTGGTTACAGATGGGAGTCCCAGAAGGGTGGAGGTAATTCTCAGAAAGAAAAAACCCATTCACTTGGGCAAACTCATTGTTTTCTTTTTTCCTCAAAAACCCTTTCATTATCTCATCTTCTTCCCCCAAATATCAACCACACCACTTTAACCTGTAAAGTCCCATGAAATCAGATAGCCTGTGCTCCCCAGGAATTTCCCCATGCCATACAGTTTTTTCTTTGCCCCATTCAAGCTTGCCCACCTTGAGTCCTTTGCCCTCTGGGAGGCAGTGGTATAGCAGAAAGAAGAACAGGGCTGTCTTGAAAAGAACTGGGTTCAAATCCCTGTTCTGCTACCTACTACCTATGAAGTCTTGAACCAACAATTCCCCTTTTCTCAGCCTCAGGTTCCCCATCTATAAAGTGAGGGGATCAGACTAGATCAGAGGTTCTTAACTTTTAATTTGTTTGTTTCACAGACCCCTTTGGTGGCCTTATGAAGCCTGTGGATCCCTTCTTAGAATGGTTTTAAATGCCTAAAATAAAACACATAGGACTACAAAGGAAACCAACTATATTGAGATTTGGTTTTGAAAGGAATTACATGGGCCCCGGATTAACAACCTCTAAAGTCCTCTCCATTGCTAGATCTTAGAATGCTACTGTGTGACTAAGCTTATTTTCTAATGGCAGTTAACTAATTCAAGAAACTAATTAGTCTTAATGTGCTCTGGAGTGATGATGGATGGGCTTAATTCCTCCCCTTGCCATGTCAGAAGGGTGCTTTAACAGAGACTTAAGCCCACAATAATAACTCCACTAGTGGAACTTCAGGCCTCATGGCAGATTAACTAGGGAGAGATTTGGGGGAAGACGGCCCCCTCACCAAACCAGATGGGTAGATGCCTATTGAGAATTAGATTTAAATAGACCTTGTTTTAAGTCCTACTATAGTTACTTACTTCCTGTGTGCCCACTGCAACTAATGCCTCTTTTCTGGGCCTCAGTTTCTTCATCTATAAAATAGGAGGATATAGCCAAAGGAGCATTGGGCTCAGGAAGACCCAGGTTTACATGCTTCTGATACTTACTAGCTCTGTGATCCTGGGTGAGCCACTTCATCTCTCTTGTCCTCAGTTTCTTCTAAGTGAAATTAGTGGAATCCATGGCCACTAACACACCTTCTAGCTCCAAAGCTATGATCCCTCAATACTACAATTTTGTAATCTATGACCAGTTTTGAGCATCAAACTTCTGTCAGAGGATGGGTGAGACCAGCTACGAGCCTGGGGCCCAAAGGAACAGAGTTTGCCCCAGGGGATCATGGTCCTCCACCCATCAGAAGCTGGGGTGGCTAGTGGGATGCTTTGAGCTACCGTCTCCAGGATGCACCTGTCAGCTGCCACCACTGGCAGGTTCAGCCTGGGCTCCTTGGGGACATCGGTACTTGGAGAGATGTATTCTTTAATGTAGGACTTTGCTTGTCTGAGTGAATGAGCAGAGTTGGCTTTGCTAAACAGGTGGTGGGCTTTTCTTTTATCTGTCTCGAAGGCAATAATATGACTAATATCCTTCGTCTGAGAGTTTTATAGCATCCTTTGTGCAATAATTAACCCAAGTTCAATTTAGCGCTAGTTACTATGATAAATGAAGCAAGCTGGGATTTAACCCTTTCCAGGGACACAGGCTGTTCATCCATTGACAGACCCATAGAATTTCAGAGCTGGCCAAAGGAGACAGTGTGGAGCCCTGAAGAGAGGGTTGGTTTTGAAATTAGAAGACTAGGTTGACATCCCAGGTCCACTACTCTGTAAACATGGGACTTTAGTCAAGTCATAACCTAAGTGGGCCTCAGTCTCCTTATCTGCAAGCTGAGGGAGTTATATTAGATGATCTTTAAGGTCTCTTCCGGCTTTAAATCTCATGAACCAGGAACGTCTAAGAGCTGGTAGGCACCTTTGAGGTCATCTAGTCCAGGGCTTCTCAAACTTTTTCCATTTGTCACCCCTTCAGCGTTTCTTAAATTGTGGGTCACAACCTCACATGGGTCCAGTCCAGTCCTATATCTGTCCAGAGGGCCTCAGTAACTTTCCACTCACCCAGGTTTGCAACCTCAGAACCATCTTTCAGCCTTGTCCTCACACCCCATAACTAATCAATTACCAAGGCTTGTCAGTTCTACCTCAACAACATCTTCATATTTATACCCTTCTCTCCACTCACATGGTTAAGGTCTATATCACCCACTGTCTAACCTACTGGATCCAATGTGCTAAGTGAAACAATTAGCCCTGGCACTCCATAAATGCTTATTCCCTCCCATCCTTCCCCATTGAAATGACCTCCTATTTGCTCTCCCTGTCTCTAGTCTCTCCCCTGTCCTTTCCCTCCTTCTTGCAGCTGCCATGTTGGTGTACTTAAACCATGTTACTCCACTCCTATCCCTGCCAAGAATCATTAGTGGCTCCCTATCACCTCTAGCATTTAAATCCCTTCACAATTTAGCTCCTATTTATTTCTCTAGACTGATTTAGTATTACCCTCCTTCACATACATCACACACTTAGTTGCCCTGTTTCATGTTCCCTGAGCACAACCTTCTACTCCTTCCTCCAAAGCCTTTGCATACATTGTTCCCCAATCTCAGAATGCTCTGTCTCCTCACCTCCTCCCCAGGCTCAGAATGTTCTGCCTCCTCACCACCTCCCCAGGCTCAGAATGTTCTGCCTCCTTACCTCCTCCCCAGGCTCAGAATGCTCTGTCTCCTCACCTCCACCTTCTGCAATCCCCAGCTCCCTTGAAGCCTCAGCTTAAGTGCTACCTCCTACAAGAAGCCTTTCCAGAGGCCCCCAACAACAAGTCTATGAGGTAGGTGCTGTTATTGGCCCCATTTTGCAGATAAGAAAGCTGAGGCACAGAGAGGTTAAGTGCCTTGCCCACACAACTAGTGTCTGAGTTAAGACGTGAACTTAGGTATTCCCAGCTCTTATTTATTACTCCACCTAGTTGCCTCAAATATGGATATGGAATGGGGCATTTCTTCTCTTTAAAAAAAAGTCATATACTTCTCCCAGGAGTAGAGGGAGGGATGAGATGATGTCTTTGGGTCCCTTTCAGTCCAAGGACTCTAGGAAGAGTGCAGCCCCAGAGAAGAGACTAGGCAAGGTTCTCTTTGGAAGTATGAAGAGGAATTAGATGACCTCAGGGATGGATGCTCTCTGGGTAGAGGAGTCTGTGGTTCGAGATTGCAATTGCCTCACTCTTAGAAGAAAAAAAAGAATGTAAAAAGAAATTGATTTGCTCCTTGGTCATTTACATGTAAGTGCAGCATCATCCACCCTGTTTGTGCTGCCCGCCCATTCGCTAGAACAGTTCTGACTTGTGAGAAATGAAGGCTGACAAAGCATTTGTCCACTGACAAACCCTTTCCTCTCTGGGCAGCTTGGGGGACTAGATTCTCCTTAGAGACTGTGACTCCCCAGGGCCCTTCTTTTTTTACCTTGGGCTTTCTCATAGAAACTCACAGGGAAGCTATATTCTTCCTCTATGGCCACCCCTGCCCTTACCCAGTCTATTATTACCCTACAACACCTTGAGGTCAGGAACCATGTCTTCTCTTATTCTGTTTCAAGAACTTGATAAACACTCTAAGGGTCTCTCTGCCAGCCTTGCTTACTGACTGTTCAGAACTTAGGAGCCCTCCCACCCAGTCCATTAAATCATCTCCTATCATTTAAAGCAGGGGTCTTTCATCTGGGGTCCATGGAACCCTAAGAGGTCCATGGATAGATTTTAGGAGGTCTGGGAACTCAGATGGGAAAAAATTACATCTTTACTTTCACTAATGTCTAATTGAAATTTAGCATTTCTTCAATTAAGAATTATAAAGATATGTTATCCTAAGAAGGGTTCTATAGGTTTTACCAGATTCCAAAGAGGCCCATGACAGAAAAATATTAAGAATCTTTGATTTAAAGAGTCTCAAAAAAATCTCTCCTTCTCCAGAAAGCCCTGAAATCATAAAATTGCGGAATGTCAGAGCTGGAAGAGGCCTTAAGGGTTAGTAGTTCAGATCTATCAAGCAGAAGCCTTCTCCATTCCTTGGAAAATATTTAACAAACTAAACAAACATACAACAGAACATAGATAGTGTTAATATGTGGTTTTCTACACTAATATGTGGCCCACAGGGATTCTTATATACCATTTCTATTTGAGTTTGTTACCACTGATTGTAGTCCACCTTCCCTGCCCCCCTGTGGAGGCATTCTCTAACTTTTAAAAAAAGTGAAATTAAAATTTTCAATTATTAAGCATGTGTTTTCTTGCCTAAGTCCCCCTTCCTCCATTCAAGAGAAAAATAAAACTCTTGTTATGAATGTGCATAGTCAAGCAAAACAATTCCAATGTCCATGTCTATGGACGTGAACAATGTATATCTCATTCTGAATCTTGATTTTATTCCTCCTCTGTAAGTAGGTGGATAGCAGAGATCTTTATTACTTCTCTAGAACTGTGGTAGGTCATTGCATTGATTGGAGTTCCTAAGTCTTTCAAAGTTGTTTGTCTTTACCATATTTCTCTATTGTATAAATTGTTCTTCTGGTTCTGCTCACTTCACTCTATGTCATTACATACAAGTCTTCTCAGGTTTCTCTGAAGCCATCCCTTTCATACTTTCTTACAGCATAATAGTATTTATCATATTCACATACAAAATTTTGTTCAGCCATTGATGAGCACCCCTTTAGTTTCAGGAGTTCTCAGTACAGTCCCTATGAATCTGAAGGTCATTTTCTTTGATGCAGAAGACAAAAGAAAAATTTTCTGTTTAGCAGCAGTTTTCCTAGAATGCCAAGCTAGAAGAGACCTCAGAAATCATTTAGCATACCAACTTCATTTTATTGATCAAGAAAATGACATCTAGAGAAAAAGAAAGGACTTGCCCAAGATCACACAGCTAGTAAATAGCAGAGCTGGAAATAAAACCTAGATTTTCCAAATCTTTGGAGTCTTCCAAGTCTATTGTGCTTTCCAGATCACCATGCATCCTCTAAGCCCTTTGTTCATAGATAAGTAAACTGAGTCCTGTATTAAGGGATGACCTAGGGTCATATAGTGAATCTGAGGCAGAGCTAAGACCAGAACCCACCTCTCTTGGCTCCTAGTTCGGGGTTCTTTTCACTGTGCCAGCCTACCTCTTAGGACTCATCCCATTGTGCAAAAATTCATAAGACAAACCCATTCCCAAAGCTATTGTGGTTAGAAGAGAAGGGGGCTCAGCAGAACTCCATATTGGTATGTGAACCAAGGAGCCCTGATCCCTGTCCAGTGCTCTCTCTATGACCCCTCACTCCCCTTGCCTTAATCTTCCTTAAAAGAAAGAGAGAAATATTTCCCTCTGAAGGACATTAGGAACCTAGTTCAACTCCCCAAATAAATAAAGCACAGCCCCTATGTGAGCCGCTGGCCAGGGCTGACAGCCTGTCTTTAATTCACTCAGAGATTTGGGGTTTTTTCCCCTCCAGGTAGAAGTGATAAGTGTCAATGCCAGCTCCTTCTCTAACTCAGAATCTAACTGCTCTCCAGAACTTCAATCAGCCACCTAATGCTTCCCAGCCCAGGAATGCAACCTCAGCTGCAGCTGAGAAAACTCCCATGCAATTATAGCCTCTCATGACTCCTGGTCTTCCAGCGACTGCTAAAGATGCGTGTGGGGGGGGTAGGATCCCTACCCACTGGGAGCTCAGAGCCCAAGTCAATTTGACTGAGAGGATAGACAGAAACAATTCTTTCATTTTTAGGGATCCCATCAGGATTTTGTCATTCATTCATTCAGTACACATTTATAAAGTGCCTGCTTTATGTACCCATGTGCTAAGTGCTAGGGCTTACAAAAAGGCAAAAGACAGTTCATTTACTGATTTAACAAATGTTATTTTACTATGCCCAAAGGGCTATAAAATGTGCATACCCTTTGACCTAGCGATAGCACTTCTAGGGCTATATCCCAGAGAGATCATACAAATGGGAAAAGGACCCACATGTACAAAATATATTTATAGCAGTTCTTTTTGTGGTGGCAAAGAATTGGAAATTGAGAGCATGCCCATAAATTGGGGAATGGCTGAACGAGTTGTGGTATATGAATGTAATGGAATACTACTGTGCTATAAGAAATGATGAAGACTTCAAAAAAACTTGGAAAGACTTGTATGGTCTGATGCTGAGTGAAGTGAGCAGAACCAGGAAAACATTGTACACAGAAACAGCAACGTTGTGCGATGACTAATATGGATCGACTTAATCCTTCTCAGCAATACAAGGAATCTAAGACATCTCCAAAGGCCTCATGATGGAAAATGCTATCCACATACCAAGAAGTTTGAATGCAGGTCGAAGCACACTATTTGCTATTTTTTTTCTTCTGTTGTGTTTTGTTTCCTCTTTCTGGTGGTTCCTCCTATTGGTTCTAATCCTTCCTTACAACATCACTTATGGGAAAATATGTTTAATAGGGATGTATATGTATAGCCTATATCAGATTGCACAGTGTCTTGGGAAGGGAGGTGGGGAGGGAGGGGGAGAAAAACTTAAAACTCAAAAGCCTATGGAAGTGATTGTTGATAATTCAAAATAAATTAATTTAAAAAACAAATGTTATTTTGTGAAAGATACTGAAGATACAAAGACAAAAACTGAGATTGTCCCTGCCCTCAAGGAATTTATATTCTGCTAGGGATAAACAACTGTATATAGGTAAGTCTATACAAAAAATATACAAAGTGAATACAAAGCAATTGGGGGACAATAACAGTGGAAGTAATCAGAAAAGACTCCTTGTCAGAGGTAGCACCTGAGTTAAGGCTTCTAAGAGGTGTGTTTGAGAAGAGAGTGCATTTCAGGCATGGGGATGCCCTGTACAAAGACACAGAAGTGGGAGAACAGTACCAAGAAAAAAGCATCACTTTGTTTGAAAGTGGGTCTCTTAGAATGTCAGAGCTTGAAAGAATGTTAAGAAACGGTCATATCCAAACCCCTTATTATAGAGAACAGAAAACCCAAAGCCTTGTAAGAAGACTACAAGAAAAGGTGGTGCCCATGGTCCCAAGGGCATAATGCCAGGCCTGCCACAGAGATGTGAATGTTCCATGTGTTGGCTATCTTCTGGCTTGGCTTCATCCCCCGCCATCTTAGAATGTAATACTAAGTTGTTGCCATGCGTGAATTTGGTCCAGTCCCTGGTGACCTAGGAGCCTGTGGCCTGAACTCCCTTTCACTCCCGTTCCCAAGAGCTAATTTGTACCTCTTGTTCCTCCAATGCCACCAGCTCTCCTGAGTTAAACAGCACTTCCCTCTGCTACCCCTCCCTCTAGTTTGACCCCGTCCAATTCAATCCCGATCCTCCCCCGTTCCTTTCTTCCTCTGCTCTCTAGAATCCCTATTTGACTGTTGACAATCATCCCTGCATCCTAGATTTCTTCTTTTCCCGCTTTTCTCAGCTTCTTGCACCCATAGAAGCCTGGTTTCTTTCCCAAGATGCTACATTCCTGGCCACCACTGCTGGTTGCTCCTTCTCTCATGCTCTTAGGGATGGGCCTGACATTAATACATTGTTAATTCAGGTTAAATTTAGGGATTAATGAGGCACTTGTAAGTCACTGAACAGTTAACAGATGGAGGTTTACTTAGTGCTAACATAGCAAGCATGTGCAACAAGGATAGAGTAGTCCTTAGCCCTGCCTCATTTCCATACATGTCTGATCATCGGGGCATTGACTTTTATGATCTTCAAACATCTAACAAGTTGGAAGGGCTCCAACCCCCTTCAAAGTCACCCCCAAAGGGACTTTGTATGTATGCTCTTAGGTCACCAGGAAGCTGCTTCAAGGGAGGCAAGGGCCAGTCCAGTCCTGCCAAACTTTCAGGGAAAGCTAATCCCTGGGTGGAGGAAGGGGGAACCCTGGTAGATACTGGTGCTTTCACACATGCCATAGATCCAGGCTGGGAGGAGTAATCTGCATATGCCTTGCTACCAGATGTCATTCTTACACCCTCCCTCTTCCATCATTACTCAGCATCCCTACATCTGTTGAGGTCCATTCCATCTATCTGTACCATTCAGTCCACATCCTTGATATGATGCTCAACCAGCTGCCTATTTACTCTACCTCCTTCCTCAAGGAATTCAGCCCCTGGATCACAGGCTTTCTCTCTAACCCAACTCCTACCCTCTTATCTGGGTACCTCAATAAATACACATTGATATCCTCTCAAACATCCTCCCAGCTCATCAATATCCTCGACTCTCTTGACCTACATCTTTACTCAATGTCAGGCACCCCTTGAGAGTCATAACTGAGATCTCATCATCATCTACAATTGTGCTACCTCTATGGTTTTAACTCAGAAATTCCCCTTAACTCTGAGCAGAATCTTCCAATCTCCCTTCTCTCCCTCTGCCTTACTCTTCCTAACCTGTTCTGAGTTCTCACTGTCACTTCTGTCCTCCATCCAGCCCAGTTTTCCTAATCCATCACCCCTCCTTTGGCCTCACTTCATAGTCTTGGCCCAATGGTTGACCAGTTTAGCTCTAAATTGTACTCACCTTCCATGGCCTTGTCCTTTTGTTCTCTTGGCCTTCACATCCCCAACCCTGGATCCCTCCCACCACCTGTCTTTTCTGCTTGTGTCCTAGGCTGCTGAACACTAATGGAGGAAGTCTTAGCACCCTGCTGAACTTCCTCTTCAAGTTCATGTTTGCTAATCTCATCTGGGCCTTCAGTGGGCATTGGTACACTGTCCAACAAAGCTTCTTTTCTTCCTTGATTGACCATCTCATCATCCACTCCCTTCGGAGGGTGTCACAGACCTTCTCTTCTCTTTTCTCCTCATGTTTCTTTTCTCTCTATAGATGCCCTTGTCTACCATATTACCAGAAAAGTAGTAGCCATCAGTCAGAAGTTCCCTCCTTTCCACTCCTGTAGCTCAAAACCCCTCTTTTCCTTTATTCTAGTCTCTGAGAAAGAAGTCACAAATCTCCTTGCCAAGACCTATTCCATCCCATCCCTTCCTATTTCCTCTAGGAGTCTGCTGCATTATTTATCCTTTCTCCCTGATCTTCAGCATTAAACAACTGGTGGCACAGTAGATAGAGTGCTGGTCCTGGAGTCAGGAAGATCTGAGTTCAGAGTTACTCAGCCTCTATTTGTCTCAGTTTCCTCAACTGTAAAATGGGGATAATAATAGCACCTACATATAATACATACAATAACATACATACAATAACCCCCAGGGTTGTTATGTGGATCAAGTGAGATAATATTTGTGAAGCATTTAGCACAGTGCCTAGCACATAGTAGGTGCTATATAAGTGTTTTGCCCTTCTCTTCCTTTCCCTCAACATCTTCCTATCTATTGGCTCCATTTCCCTACTTACACAACATATTCAGGTCTATTCTAGCCTTACAAAATCTTGACTTGACCCTGATGCTTCCTTAAGCTATTGCCCCACACCTCTTCTCCCTTTCACATCCACATTTCTGGGAAAAGTCTTCTATATTCATTGCCACCACTTCCTTACTTCCATTTATTTCACTTCTCACTTCCTTTGCATTTGGCTTTCAATCCCAGCATGCAACTGAAACGGTTCTCGCTGAGGCTACCAATTATGTCTTAATTGCTGACTCTGTTAGCCATTTCTCAGACCTCATTAACTCATTAACTCTTCTTCAGCTTTTGACACTATTAACCAGCCCATTTCTTGGATACTCCCCCTGCCTTGGCTCTCATGACTCTGTTCTCTCCTGTTTCTAACCTACCTGTCCGAATCACTTCTTGATCTCCTTTGCTCAGCCAGCGTTCATCTTTTGTCTCCTCTTCTCTCTCCACAATAATTGCTAACATTTATATACACTTGCTATGTGCCAGGCGCTGCACTAAGCACTTTATAATTATTATCTAATTTGATCCTCGAAACGACTCTGAGAGGTAAGTGCTCTTATTATCCCCATTTTACAGATGAAAAAAAAACAGAGGTTAAGTGACTTGCCCAGGTTCACATAGTGAATAAGCATCTATAGATACTCTCATAGAGCTCATCAGCTTCCATGAATTCAAGTATGCTCTCTACCCAGATGACTCCCAAAATTATACATCTGCCCCCTAATCTGTCTCTGGAACTCCAGACTCAAATTGTTTACTGTTTGTTTCGATGTTTCTCCTTGCATGTTCCCACAGGCATCTCAAACTCAACATGCCACAAACAGAACTTTTTACCTTTCTCCTTAAACTATCCAAATTTTCCTATTTTTCTTGATATCTTATAACTTAAGAATAATCTTTAGCTCTTTCCTTTCCCTCATGCCCAACTATGTGCAATCATTTGCCAAGTATTGTTCACCCTACTTCTGAAACATTTCTCATCGATTCCCTTTTCTCTAATTACATAGCTACCTTTCACCTGGACTGCTGTAATAGCCTCCTAATCAGTCTTCTGCTTTCAGTCTCTGCTCTCTCAATACAATTCAACAAGTATTTACTATGTGCAAGGCACTATGGTAGTCACTGGGACACAAAACCAAAAAGAGAACAGTCCTTGCCCTCAAGGAGCTTATATTCTTTTTAGTTTGCATTAAAATATTTAATGTAATATTTTATTTTTTATCTTACCTTCAATATATTCCTCCTTACCCAAATATATTCCTTCCTTCTCTCTTCCCCAGAAAGCCTTCCATGGTAACAAAAAATAAAGAGAGAAAAAAAGGCAATTCGACAAAACTAACCAACACATCAACTAAGTGTCATAGTATATGGAAACTTCCACATCCACAATCCCTCACTTCAGCAGAGAAAGGAGGAAGATGCATCTTCTCATCTCTTCTTTTGGAACAAACTTTATCTTTATTACTTTATACCATCCCATTTCCATTTTGGAGACTATTTCTTTTTACATTGCACGTATTGTTTTTCTGTTTCTGCTTACTTTACTTTGCATCAGTTCATGCAAACCTTCCCATGTCTTTGTGTATTCTTCATAGTCGCTACTTGCCACAATGAAGAACGAATAATATTTTACTGCATTTGTATGCCACAGTTTGTTTGGCCAGCCCCCAATTAATGGGAATTTATTTTGTTTCAAGTTCTTTGCTACTACAAAAAAATGCTGTTATGAATATTTTGATGCCTTGCAATAAAATCTCTGGGTCAAAAGGTATCGATGTTTTAGTCACTTTATTTCAATAATTCTAAATTGTTTTTCTAGAATTGTTAGACCAATTCACTGCTCTACCAATAGAATTTGTGTGTTTTTATATCCACAACCTCACTAACATTGGTTATTTCCATCTTTTGTCATCTTTGCTAATTTGCTGGGGGATGGGTGAAACCTCAGAGTTGTTCTGATTTGTATCTCTTATTACTAGTGATTTGGTACAATCTTTCATATAGATGTTTGTGGTTTGTAATTACTTTGAGAACTTCTTGTTCATATTCTTTAACTACTTATCCAGTGTGGATGGCTCTTGGGCTTTTATATTTAAGTCCTATATTTAGCATCAGTGGTCAGTCTGTTCATTTTTTGGAAATCCTAAAATTCTTTTGTGGAAGTACCTAAAACAGCCATAGCAAATTGGAATAATTGCTGTGGGAAATCAGTAGATTATCTCTTGTTAAAATCCATACATTATCATTCACATCTTTTGACTAAGATCAAGTACTCAAGTCCATATATTGGTTAATGTACACCAGCAAATCAACATATCATGCTTTTCTTGATTTTCCATTTTCAATGAATAGTTTTTTAAAATTGATGGCTATTTTCTTCATAAAAGGATTGTTAGTACTTCAAAATAGTATTCATTGAGCTTGGAAGAGTAATAGATCGTGATTGTGTCTACTATTTTGTCATCAAGACTAATGGTTTACATATAATGTATATATAAGTATACGTATGTATACATACATATATATATAATATATATGTATGTATAAGTATATGTGTAATACCCTTGTGATGTCTTAAATAGGGAAATATAGACAATGTCTCCATGAGGATTGACAGCAGGCTTGCCTGGGGAGGGGCATTGACTCAATGACTTTCCAAATCTCCTTCTAGTTCCACCATTGTGGGATGATCTTATCTCCCTTTATTCATCTAGGAAATAATGAAGTTGCAGATGACTGATCTTCCCTTAGGTTTGAGATGAGAATATGTGAGGTTTTTAGCTAGTGACTAAGTAAGTTCCCCTCTTTGCTCTAGACAGAAAGTCTATTGGCAATCTGAGTCATCCACTAATTGTAAATCTTATGGCAACCACTCTTCGTGCTCCCAAAGGGACCTTCACTCAGTTCACCAAAAGTCAGGGGTGTATTTGTGGAGGAACATTCCCTGTACTCATCCCCTCTTCAGTTTTCCCCTATCCTCCTCACTTCAGGTCTCATCTTTCCAGTTTCTTTCCCCCACCAGTATTCTTCCCTCATTTTCTTTCCTCCAGTCTCCTTTCCCCCCTCATCTCCTCCCCCATTACTTTCCCCTAGTTTCTTTCTTTTTTCCCTAGTTGACTTCCTCTCAATCTATTCCCCTGATCTTTTCCCCCCCAGTCCTATTTCCCTCAATATCCTTTTATCTATTCTTCTCCAGTTTTCCCCTTCAATCCAGACAAAAAGGGAGCAAAACCAGGAAGCAGGGGTGGGGGTAGAGGGCATAACCCAGGAAAGATCAGAAGCCTGCTTTAGGATTGGGTTAGGGGACTCAGATGAAATGTGTTTCCTCAGAATCCCAGCTTCTCTTCTTCATTCCAGCTCCCACCCCAGGCCTTTGAGGGACGGGCCCATTACTTCCAAACAGGCTCCATATAGACCACAGATGATTCAAGGGCCTCCAGACCCACTGTAAAAAGGAGGCGAAAAGGGTATTTTCTAAATCAGTTCTCCGTGAAATCACTGAGACCAACTTTGTCCTGGAGGATAATAGAATGGATCATTAGGTACTTGTGAAAGTTCACATGGGATTTTGAAGCCACCCTGAACCATAAGAAATCAGTATTTTAGGTAAAGGGGGGAAATTCAAAGATGGATGGGACCCTTTATCTCCAAACACAGGCTCAAGGTAGGAGGGGGAGGCAGAGCTGAGAAGGAAATATTGTTTTCTGTGGGCTGCCTGTGAGCAGAGAAAGGTAACTTGCCCCTCCCCTGCCCCCTTCTTAATCCCTAAGGCCCCATCACCCACTCTTTAATCACACACTGCATTGTAAATCAGACCTCTTTCTTTTCTTTCTGAGTCTGAATTAGAGCCTAATTAGGCAAATGAGCAAATTTCCAGTTCAGATGGAATGCATCTTATTAATAGGCTAGAATGGCCTTTATACACAGAGGGGAAAGTGAGAGCAGAGAAAGGGAAACTAAGGAAAGGGATCTCTAGCCTCCAGCTCCTTAGTTACCAAGTATCACCAGTGGGGATGTTGAGAAGGATGAGAGAACTCCAGTACCCTGAAGGATGGTCACTGGCTGCGAAGAAAGAGGTCACTGAGCTTCCAGCCTGCAACAGGACCACACCCATGGTCCATTTCTTCCTCCTCTCCCCTCTCTCTCCTCCATTCCCAATGCTAGTTATCAGATGTCCTTCATCCCTGGTCTCATACCATTCTATTGCTGCAGGCCTACCTTTCCTCAACGTCTGTCTGTCTGTCTCTCCTAATATGAAATGAGAGAGTGAATTTAGAAACCAATTATATATTTCAAAAGAACAATCTCTTATGCTTTATATCTTTCTAAAGTACCTTCCCAAGCTGTGGGAGGCCAGGTAGGAATGATGTCAAAGGTTCCAGATTCTAATTTTACCTCTGTTGATTATTTCCCAGGTGACCTTGGGTAAGCTGCTGGGCCTCATTGGTTAAAATAAGTGGGTTGGACTGATGAATCTAAGGTCCCCTTGAACTTTAAATCTATGATCCGATATCCTGTCCTTCACAACAGCCCTGAGTGGAAAGGAGGGCAGGGGTCATCATTCTCATTTGATAAAAAAAATAAAAGTGGGGCTTTAAGAAATAGAGCAAATGACCTAAAAATAATCATAGGGATCATAGATGGTTTTGGTTTTGTTTTTGAGCTGGGAAGGACTTTAAAGGTTATCTAGTCTCACCCCCTTATTTTACTGGTGAGGAAACTGAGGCTCAGAGATAGGAAATGATTTCACCAAGATCACTCAGGTAGGAAATAGCAGAGACAAGAATTGAACCCAGGAAAGAGAGTTCCAGCTCTTGTTCAATAATAGCATTCATCCCTATGGCACTACTTACAAAGCACTCCACATAATTATCTCATTTGGGCCTCACAACATCCCCAAATTATAGAAGAAACCAAGACCCAAGGTACTTAAATGCCTTGCACATAGTCTAAGTATCAGAGGCAGTATTCGAACCTGGATCTCTCTTCATCCACCATAAGGTTCAAGGTTCAGCATCTTCCCCCTGACCCTGCCATATCCAATTACTGACATTTTTTCTTAACTTCTGCTATATAGAGAGTCAGCAGAAGTATCTATCTCCCAGCCCGAGCCAGGCTGCCACTCCTAAATGTCAGGGGTGAGTGCAGTTGCACCAGATTGCAATCATCGTATTGATTTTATTGTACCCACTTGGAGTAGGAGCTCTCCTTAACTCAATATGCAAAATAATGCAAAGCAGCATGCAAATGAGCTGAGCCCTGGCACTTCTTCTTCGCCCGATAACAGGGCTGAAAGCACGGAACACAATTTTTAGGAACAAACTGGCATCTTCAGCATCACGTTTTCAGCCCCCCTGCAGTTGGGGGGGGGAAGGTGAGGGAAAGAGGGGGTGTCTTCTGGCTCTGATGTACTCCTGCCAGTCTGCTGTTCCAAAGTCCTGCAAATTTCCTGAGTGAGGGTAAGTGGGACTTTTATTTCCCTGATGTCGAAAAGAGAGGCTCTGATTCTATTCTCCAAGAATCAAAAATTCCAGTCCAGATAGCAGGCCCAGGGAGCTGAGACCTCCAGTAGCCAATGGCAACATGGAGGACCAGAGGGCATTGATCTTTTTGCTTCTGTGTTCCAAGCAGCCTTGCTGCCTGTCCCAGGATAACTTTCTGGAAATGGTCCTGGGGCCATCTAAAGGATGACAGCCTGAAAGAGATGGGTGAGGCAGGCTGAGTGCAGGCAGTCAACAAATCTTTTCTCTCTTCCAATAGATCACCTTTCCAATCAGTATTTCCTGAACATCTTGTCTGTGCAGATCTCTGTGTGAGGCACTAAGAAAGACACAAGGACTGAAGACACTTGGTCTCTGCCCTCAGGGAGCTCACAGTCTGCTGTTGTTGTTCAGTTATGTCCAACTCTCAATGACCCCATTTGGGGTTTTCTTGGCAGAGATACTAGAGTTTGCCTTTTCCTTTTCTAGCTCATTTTACAGATGAGGAAACTGAGGCAACAGAGTTAAGTGACTTGTGTAGAGTCACATAGCTAGTAAGGGTCTGAGGCTGGTATTTGAATTCAGGTCTCCCTGACTCTAGGCCCAGAGCTCTATCCACTTCACCACCTAGCCGTGACCTGACCATGATTGTATAACAAGTTACGTGTTTCAAGTGTGAGAGACAAGACATGGGTCAACTCTGTCTCTAAATCCAATGGTTTTTTTTTCTACCTGCATAATGATCCCTTTCAAGTTAACATCTAGCCTTAACTCTTCTCTTAGGTCTAGGCCCCTATCTTCCTGAATCTGTGTTAGTCCTTCAGACTCAACATCTTGGTCTGCCAGCAAGGCTGTAGGATCTCAGATGACTCAGTTAGTGTCTCAGAGCCTCAGGTTCTGTTCTCAAACAACTTTAACTGGTCGGCTGTTTTTCTATCCCCAGAGTCTAGCACATTACTTTGAGTGCAGTTTGTGCTTAATAAATGTTTTCTGTATTGGACTGGGTTTTGAAATCTTGGCCAGGAGAGGCAGTGGCGTGTTGTGGAAAAGAAGGCCAGCTTTGGAATCAGGAAGATATGGATTCAGGTCCTAATGTTACACACATGCTGGCTACATGGCCCTGGGCAAATTTTGTAATCTCTGAGGGCTCCAAGCAAACTAGCCCTCTAAGGCGATAAGTAATAGATAAGTTGAAAGAATGAACTCACAGGTTTGGACACCCCCCCAAAAAATAAGTCTGGACCTCATATAGATTCTAATCTCAATCTCAGATTTCCCACTGGCTTGTATGGCTTACAGCAAGTTCCTTTGAAATGCTGTGCCTCAGTTTCCCTTTCAAAAAAAGGGAACTTTAAACACAACTTAAAAAAAACCTTTTAAGTGAAAAGAGCTAATCAATATCCACATTGCCTTTCAGGGATGTAGGTGGCCCAGGATAGTATTGACTCAGAAAGAATGCTAAATCAAAGGCCTTGGTTCAAATCACAGCTCTGTAACTTACTACCTATATTGCTTTGGTTTGCCTCTCTGGGCCTCACTTTCCTCTTCTCTAAAATGAACAATCCCTAAGGCTCCCTCCCAGCTCTAAATCTGTACTTTTACGAAAGGAGCAATACACAACTGGGAGGCTGTCATTGCAGCTCCCCTTTCTCAGTCACTTCACAGTCTACAAAATGCTACCATTACAATTGCCCCTTATTCCCATTTTACAGATGAGGAAACTGAGGTTCAGTGAGATGACTTGACTCATCGGAGGTCACAAAATGGCAGATCGGGGACTCAAATGCATATCCCTGATTCCAAGCCTAGGACAATTTCCGCTCTACAAGACCACTGCCTCCCCCCTCCTTATTATTATTATTTTTATTATTATTTATTTATTCTCAGTCACAGAGGCTATATTTTGTCAACCTATTAATATGGGCCCTGCCTGATATCCCTGCCAGCACTATCTTGGTACGGATGAAGTAATGTGCCTCCAGACTCAGCTAATTGGAATCGGGCTTTTTCCCCCCTTCTCCTCTCCCTCTCCGTAAATTATGTGGATTTCCAAAGTTTCGGGCCTGAGTGATAGACAGTCCTGTCACAACGGCGTTAAGTGTTTAGAGAGCAATTGCTCTCGGAGAGCTACCATTTTTCAAACTTTTACTTTTTATGAGAAGCTGGAGGGGAAAGAATGAAATCTGGAAAGTGCTTGGTGGGGTTTGGAATGCCTCCCCTCCAAAGCCAGCTCCTCCCTCATCTCCACTCCCAATCAGGCCAACCCTGGACCCTGCAGCGAGAAGAGACGATGAGACTTTCCCCCTTCCCTTTCCCTGTGGAGAATTGGGGTTTTCCTAGGATATTATCCTTGTCATAACAATCAGAACTCCAGAGAGGTATTGCGCTTAAACCCTCAACACACATTTTTATAACCTTTCTATTGAATAAGAAAGAGACAGCTCCAATTAGCTGGGAATATTCCACAGAAATGGGATTATTTTAAAAGCTCCAGCAATATTATAAAATAGCTTCAGTAAATGAACAGCTGTTGCCTCAGCACGATCTGTATTCTCTTATTGCTCCTCTTCCCTCCACCTCCTTTTTCCAATTTCTTCTCTCTTCCTTCTTGTACCTAATGCCTTGGGGAGCTGTTTATGGAACCCGGAGCTGGGCCTCGGCCAGAGATGGAGCAGCCCTGGGAACTCTGTGACCCTACAGAGCGTCGTGATAGGAGCCCAAGGGCAGACGCTCTTCAGGATGGATAGGGAGCCATGGCGGGGCTGTGGACAAAGGCTCAATGGTGTCGGTTTGTCATTCTCTGATGCACTAATGGAAGTGGATGGTGGCATGGAGAACTCCAACCAGGGCTGACTGTGTCACTCCCCAGCTCAAGAAGCTGCTGCCTCTGGATAAAATACAAACCCTTCTGTCATTTAAAGCCATTCACAATCTGGCCAGATTTATTTCAAGCTGATTTCACATTATCCCCACCTTCCCTCAATATGTACACATTCTGCATTCCACTCAAATTGGACTTCCAATTTTTCTCTGCACATGGCATTCACTTCCTGTCCCCACGCTTTTGCATGGGCTGTCCCTCATGCCTGGCATGCTTTCTCTCTTCTCTCCTGACTGTGGGAATCCGTAGGCCCTTTTATGACTCAAATCCAATACCACCTCCTTCCCATGAGAGGCCTTTCTGATTCCATCACTTGTCGGTTGGTGTTCTCCCTTCTCCACCTCCGAATCACTCTGCATTTCCTCGGCATGTACATGTGTAATAGATACACTCGCCTGTGTATAGATTGTATTCTCCCAGCAGAATGGAAGTTCCCTGAGGACAAAGGCTGTTTTCATTTTTGTTTCTGAAAGTATGCTTCTAATATAGCACCTGGCATATTGCAGTTGCTAAATAAACACTTGTTTAATCGTATTAAGCTTTGGGGAAGTAAATACCAAGATGCCTCATTCTTCCCGAGAGAAAGCTACCAGGCACATACGCTACACTCCACCTCCCATGCTCTTGACTTGCTCCTGTCAAGGAAGCTGCTGTGACTTGTGGCCATAGCAGTGGGGATAGACTGAGCTAAGCCATTCCTATTCTCTCAGCCAGGCACCTTTTAGGAGTAAAACATTTGTAACATAACTGAGCCAGGAGAATCCAGAGTCAGGATTTGGGGTCAGAATTCGGGTCTGGGATTGGGACTAAGGCTGTCTATGACCAGCTTCAATTTCTAGCTATGGTGAGGGCTCAGTCTGGGGCTCTTGGGAGGGTCAGTGTTTGGTTACAGGTTAGGAAACAGTGATCTCCGATTAGCTACATAATCTTCATGGACCTCTGGCTCTAAGTCAGAGCTTAAGGGAAGGGAGCAAGCCTTTATTAAGCACCTATGTGCCAGATACTATGTTAAAAGCTTTACAAATATTATCTCATTTGATCCTCACAACAACCATACTAATAATAATAATTAACATTTATATAGCTCTTTTAGATGAACAAAGCACTGTATAGCAAAGCTATATATGTCATACATATATACATGCATATACATATATACACACATACATGCATGCATTCATATGAACACATTTTATATTTTATTTATATATTTTAAATTTATATTACATGCATATATACATACATAATCTTTTGATCTTTACAACAACCTTGTGAGGTCATTACCCCTATTTCATAAATGGGGAAATTAAGGCACTGAGGCACATAAAATGTAGTAAATGTCTAAAGCAGAATGTGAACACAGGACTTCATGACACCCAGTTGGGTACTCCATCCCCTGGGTCTCCTAAATGTCGGCTGAGCACCTTCATCTCTAGTTTGTTAATTACCTCCCACACTTCTGAGTGGTCTTAGTCTTCTGATTCAGAGAGAGTGTCTTCTTCATAACTTTGAAGTGAAGAAGCTCTGGGCCAAATCTTAATCCCCTTTCACTTTCTTTGTCAATCTTCACTATGAGTGACCTTCATAGTGAATCTCTCTTTGTTGTTGCTCAGTCGGTTTTCAGTTGTGTCTAACTCTTTGTGACCCCATTTAGAGTTTTCTTGGCAAAGATACTAGAGTAGTTTGCTATTTTCTTCTCCAGCTCATTTTATAGATGACGAAACTGAGGCAAACAGGGCAAAGTGATTTGCCCAGGGTCACGCAGCTAGTAAGTATTTGAGGCTAGATTTGAACTCAGGAAGATGAGTCTTCATGACTGCAGGCTTGGTGCTCTATCTGCTGTGCCACCTTCTGCATAAAATGATGAGACCATAAGTGGATAAGAAGTCAGGATCCCCGGATTCTATCCTTGACTCTTCCACTAAATCACTGTGGGATCCTGGGCACATCCTATTTCCTACTCTGACCATTAATTTTTCCCCTTATAAAATGGGGATGAACATCTCTGCTTTTTGGGGTGTTTTGAGGCTCAAAGGGGTAGGAAATCTCTCTATAAACTGCAAATATCTATACAAATGAGATTATTATTACTTTTGTTATTACTTCCTATAGCTGTACATTCCTCTCCTATGTGATCTCATACAGAAGCCAGAATTTTCTTAAGAGTAAAGCAAATAGTGTTAATCAATTGGTGGTAAGAAGAGTTGGCCTCAAACCTTGATAAATTGCCTGCATCCAGCCCACTAATTGTTTCTGCTCTTTGCATTGAGCCCTGGCTTCTTAGGTCTTGGAGGTGCACCCACAGATCTGTGCTGGTGTTGGGTTTAGGACTAGAGGTTACCCAGATATAGCCTGACTGAAAGAGCCTCTCCATTTGCCCATTTCCTCCTTATCTATCATGGGGACTACACATTGGGCTAAGTACCAGGGCCAGGCAGGGCATGACAGGTAGAAAGAAAGAAGAAGCCTAGGTGCCTGTCTTAACATACATTCCTGCCAAGAGTTACCTTGCACAGGGGCACTGGTCTGGCATCCTTCTAGCGGCAGGGGTGGTGGGTTCTGTTGTGGAACTGTACTTTGGGACCCTGCCTCGGGCTGCATCCCCCAGAAAAGCCTGAAGCTCTTGTAGCCGAGCAGATGGAAGGGAGAAGGGGACTGGAAGGCCTCAGCTGGGCAGCCATACAACCTGTCAGATGGTGTTTTCCCTACTCTCAATGAGAGCAATATGGAGGCCGACCATTTGCCAAGGAAATAGAAGCTGAGTATGGCGGCAAAGTGATGTAATGCAGCGAATGCTAGCTTTTGTCAGGATAGTTCAGGCCCGCAGAACCTGCTTTTACTGGGAAGGGGGAGGGTGAAGGGGAAATCATGGAATTCCTTTGGCTGACAGAAGTCATTAAGTCCCATTTTACAGATGAGGAAACTGAGGCCCTGAAAAGGAAAAGTTGCACAGAAAATCAGGGGTAGAACCAATCTTTGAATCCAGGTCTCCTTATTCTAAATCCTGGGCCCTCTGCACCATCCCACTCTACTTCATTCCTGTGTCTTGCAGGCAAGCATAAGAGAGGAGGTATAAAATGAGGTGGGGGTGGGGGGTGGGGAATGGATCAGATGATCTCCAAGATCTCACCAAGTCGTCACATTCTGGGATTCTGAGCATCGAAAGCCATTTTGATTTTGCCGACTCAGCATTTTCATCATCTTAATCCCAGCATTTGGGTACGTCTGCTCTGAAGGGGGTGGGGGCGGGGGAGAGGGAAGGGAAGTGCCTCCATTTAAAAGCCAAGCTAAAAGCCGAAAAAAAAAAACAAGACAAGATATTTTGCTGCGGCAGACAGGATGAGCAAACTGTGGTCGTTAACATGATAAAAGTCGCTTTGTACGGGTGTAAAATTCATTTTTCCCCATTTAGCACATGGCACATTTGCATCAGGCTTCATTTCCAAAGCACTTTTGGTAACTTTACCCTCACAGCCCCTTCTGGGGAATTATGAGAATCATTCCCATTTCACAGCTGGGAAACCTGAGGCCCAGGTGGGTCTGGACCCTTCTTTAAATAGGAATACCTCTCTAGGTCATGACCTGAAGGTAAAGGTCATCCTTGGTATGTGAAAACCAGGATATCCTGAGCTTTGAGCTGGGTCTGCAGCAGTGGGGTTGTCCTAGCACAGCGTCACCTGCGCATTTTGTAGAAAGAGTGGGTTGTAGTAAAATCAGTTTTGGACAGAGTCAGGACATCTGAGCTCTGTTCTTAACTCTGCCCTGTTTGTGTGTGTGTGTGTGTGTGTGTGTGTGTGTGTGTGAGAGAGAGAGATGTCAGGTAAATGTCTTCCTCTCTCTGTGTCTCAGTTTCTTTAGCCTTAAAATTAGGCAGTTGGATTAATGATCTGTAGGGTCCCTTGCAGTGCCCTGCACTCTAGAATTTGGGACAGTAATTGGATAGAGTACTAGATTGGACGTCAAAAGCCATGGATGACAATCATAATAATAACCACAAAAACAATAATTTGTTGTTCGGTTGTTTCAAACTCTCTCTGATCCCATTTGGGGTTTTCTTGGCAAAGGCACAGGGGTGGTTTGTCATTTCCTTCTCCAGCTCATTTTACAGATGAGGAAACTGAGGCAAACAGGGTGAAGTGACTTGCCCAGGCTCACACAGCTAGTAAGTATCTGAGGTCAGATTTGAACTCAGGAATTCCTGACTCCAGGCCCAGTGCTGCTCTATCCACTCCACCTATGCCCCCAAACAATAACAGCTAGCATTACTATAGCACTTTAAGGTTTGCAGAGGTTTACAGATGTTAACTCATTTGATCCTCATAGTATAGCACGTGCATGCCAGACAAGTGAACTGTCTTGGGAAGGCCAGGAGCATCACTGACCAGACCATGAGCTCCAGTTGTACCTTCCTGGTCCCCTAGACCTGCCTGAAGCTATGGGCATAGTTGACATAAAATCTAGACAACAAATTCCCTAGAATGCTTTTTGTTACTTCTCCCAGGAAGTCCTCCAGTGACCTGGCATCATGGAAAAGGGGAACTGACCTCATCCACTGCTGATAGAAACATGATTTTCTGGCCTCCTTCTCCCTCTAGACCAGATCAGAGTTAGAAGAGATCTCAGAGACCTAGTCTAACCTCCTTCATTTCATAAATGTGGAGACATTCCCTAACCAGGGAAGTGACTTGCCCAAGGTCATATAGATAGGAAAAAAGGAAGGAGGGAAGGAAGGGAGGGAAGGAGGGAGGGAGGGAGGGAGGGAGGAAAGGAGGAAGGAAGAAAGAAAGAAAGAAAAAGAAAGAAAGAAAGAAAGAAAGAAAGAAAGAAAGAAAGAAAGAAAGAAAGAAAAGAAAGAAAGAAAGAGAGAGAAAGATAGGAAGGAAGGAAGAGAAGACAGAAGAAAGGAAGGAAGGGAGGGAGAAAGGAAGGAAGGAAAGAAAGGAAGAAAGGAAGGGAGGGAGGGAGGAGGGCAGGCAGGAAGGAAACAAGCATTTATTAAGTGCCTACTATGTGGTAGACACTGGGTTAAGCACTTTACAAATATGATCTCATTTGATCCTCACAACCACCCTGGGAGGTAGGTGCTATTAGTATCTTCATTTCACAGTTGAGGAAACTGAGGGAGACAGAGGTTAAGTGACTTATCCAGGGTAATACAGCTAGTAGGTATCTGAGACCAGATTTGTACTCATGTATTTCTGACTCCAGGCCCAGTGCTCTATCTACAGCATCACCTAGGTGCTCTAAGAGGCAGAGCTTAGATTCAAACCCAGGTCTTCTGATTGCAAATCTGGGGTCTGTTCCTTTTCCCATGCTGCTTCTCCACTATAACATGGCCTCTGGCCAAGGTCACTCAATAAATTAGTGGCAGAATTGAGATTAGAATTTATGTACTCATTCACTCGATAAATTTTAATTCGATTTAATTCATTCGATAAATTTTACTGTTGTGCTTAGAACTGGGCATATACAGATACATATTACAAAGACCACACTCTCAAGAAGCCTTCAATATAATGTTAAAGGTGGAAGTTGAGGAAGAAAGGAAAAATAAAGGTTTAAAGGAAAGTAAGGTAAGTTCAAAGGCATGGTCCATGCAAAGTGCTATGAGATGCTTCAGAAAGGAGTTTTCCTTCCACAGCATCTCTCATCTGAAACCCCTTTCATTATGCTATCTCATTTCTGTGAAGTGGTGTCAATGCTTAAACATTCTCCCATTGACTTTCAGCAGAAAGGGCTATTCATCCCTGGGTGGGTGCTCTTACCAAGTCCTCAGAGAGACCCCTCCTGTCACTGACAAGCTGGGAATCATGGAAAGGATATTGTGAAGGAAAAACCAATAATTTCTCCCTCTTCTTCCCCATTGGAGAGGGAAGAAATACATGTGATATGTGAGGGGGTCATTAAATAAAGCAAATCATTGTGACTTGATCAGCTGGTCCCCAGCCTTCTCTCTTTCCTCCCAAGTAGGGCCTGGCCCATTTGAGCCTTGCTAGTTCTAGGGAGACAGGAACATCCTGGCTGATTAGCAGCTGATAGGATCCCAGCTGGAGTAATTAATAAGATAAGGCCTAGCTGTTTCTGTGCAGCACACACATAGGTATGCCTTGTGACCAAGGCTTCTGTCTTTCCCAGGGTGCCTCAGGAAAATCAGTGTGAAGGAGAAAAGAGGAGAGGAGGTGCTGAGTATGTTTGATGCTTGTCACAGAATTCTTAGATTCCTAAAATGTTGGACTGATAGGGACTTTGAAACGTGGAATATTCAGCAGAGCTGGGAGAGACCTCAGTGCCTAGAACCTAGACTGTTAAATCAGGAAGAGAGTTTAGAAGCTAGAACTCCTCTTCTGAATGCCCCTGCTTCTGTTGAGGGTACCACCAGAAGCCCAGGAAGGTGACCTTGGAGTCACCTTCACTTCCTCACTCTCTCCCACCCCAAGCTTGTCTACTCTGCCTCTTGGACACTTCTGACGCTTGTTTCCTTTGCTTTGTTCATGTGCCCACCATCCTAGTTCGAACCCTTGTCACCTTTCACCTGGACTATTGCAACAGTCTACTTGGTATCCTTGCCTCAAGCATCCCCTCTTTAACCCATCCTCCCAAAAGCTGCCAAAACAATTTTCCTAAAGCACTGATCTGACCGAGTCATACCCCAGCTCGATAAATTCCAATGGCTCCCTATTACCTCCAGGGCCATACACAAACTCCTTTTTATTTGGTATTTAAAGCCCTTCACAATCCAGATTCAACTTACCTTTCGGACTTTATTAGATACGACTCCCTTTCATGCAGTCCAGCCTTATTGCTGTTCTGTGCGTACAGTACTCCATTTTCTATCTCTTTGCCTTTTAATAGGCTGTCTTCCAGGCCTGGAATGATCTCCCTCCCATCTTGTATAATCCCTTCTTTGCCTTCAAAACTCAGCCCAAAGGCCACTTTCTCTATGAAGCCTTTTGTGATCTACCTCCCACCCCCACCTTCTCCTCCTTGAAAAAAAATTACCTTTTAAAAATTTCCATATATTTATAAATGTGCATGTTGTACCAATGGAATGTAATTTCCTTGGCAGTAGGAATTGTTTCATTTCTGCCTCTGTATATCTATGGATTAACATAGTATTTAGCACAAAGCAGGTACTTAGTAAATACTTGCTGATTGGTAGTAAAGTGGATAGAGCCCTGGTGCTGGAGTCAGGAAACCTGAGTTTAAATCCTGCCCCAGATACTTACTATCTGTGTGACCCTAAGCAAGTCACCTAACTTCTATCTGCTTCAGTTTTTCTCAACTGTAAAATGGGGATAATAATAGCACCTCCTTCCCAGGGTTATTGTAAGGATCAAATGAAATAATATTGATAAAGTGCTTAGCTCAGTGCCTAACACATAGTAGGTGCTTAATAAGTCCTTGTTCCTTTCCTTCCTTCCTTCCTTCCTTCCTTCCTTCCTTCCTTCCTTCCTTCCTTCCTTCCTTCCTTCCTCCCTTCCTTCCTTCCTAGAGAATGACACAAAATGTCAGAGCTGGAGGGGACCTTAGAACATGGGTAAGGGAATAGGCATGTATACAGCACCTACTCTGTGCTAACCACTTTACAAAAATTATCTTATCTGACACTAACAACACCCCTTGGAAGTAAATACTGTTATTATCCCCATTTTCCAGGAGAGGAAACTGAGGCAGACAGAAGTGAAGTGACTTGCCCAGTGTCACATAGCTAGGAAGTGTCTGAGGCTGGATTTGAACTCAGTTCTTCCTTATCCTGGGCCCAGCATCCATTATGCCAATTTACTGTCTTGAAAATGATGTGGAAAGCCAGTGGTGGAAGGGACTTTAGAGCATAAGACACAGAATGTCAGTGCTAGAAGGGTTCCTAAAGGTGGCCTTAGAAAGTGGTGAGTTCTGCCCTCCTCACCCTCATATTAGAGGTCTTCATATACAAAGGCTGAATGACCATTTTGTCATTTGGTTCTTGGTCAGATATAGATGTGATATAGATAGGACCAGAAGGCCTTGGAAGTCTCTTCCACCTCTGAGATTCTATGAATGTCTCCTGAGGCTTCAGAGGAAGAAGGTATTGTATCTGACTGAGAAAGTCAGTGAAGAAGTCCTGGAGGAGACTGCATTTGAACTGGGCCATGAGGGATGGGCAGGATTCTGTAAAGTGGGGATTTTCCTTCCAAATGCTAATATTCTAAGGGCTGTAAAGTTGGAGCTGCATTTCTGTCTCATTTGGCTTTGGAGAACAGGACCTTCGCTAGGGATGGAATGGCTGCTCTCCTATGAGGGACAAACCACATCTGGGGCTTCATGTCCCTTTGATTAAAAAGGGAATTCCCCAAGCAGCAAGAGACTCCCTTGCTCACCTCCCAACCTGGCTTCTGCCCAGGATCAAAGGAGGGCAGATTTCTCCCCAGAGAAAAGAAGGTTCCCATCTAGGTAAGTTCTTCTCCCAAAGCACCTCCCTATCCAACCTTTCCTCCTGCCTCCCTTCCTTGCATCAGCCTGCTCTTCTGCTCAGTTAGCATGTCCTTGAATGTATCTCCCATCATTCCCTCTGCCTATAATCACCTCCCTCCTTACCCTTCAGAGCAATATCAATGATAAGCATTTATTAAGTGCTTACTATTTGCCAAGCACTATGCTAAGTGCTGGAAACAGAAAAAGCAAAACCAAGTTACATTCTTCCTAGATATTTGAATGCATTAATCTAGGGATGGGGTCAGCAAGCTACAATCAATCTGTAAGCTAAGAACATATGTTAGAATAAGGAACTGATATGACCAGCTTGTGGGCTTGATACTTCTGTGGGTTGTAAAATAACGCCCAGAATAGCCAAGGATCCTCACACACAGTCACATCACATTAAGACCTTGGCCATGAGGGGTCTTGGTAGGAGAGTGTGGATGGCTCATTGTTGTCCATACCCAGTGCTGGGGACTCAGCTTGGAACAGGTGTGTCTATTTGGGCATCGAATGATCAGATTTGGGCCCCTTCTTTGGAGGAGGAAATGTAAGTTAGATCTTTTGTCTCTCCTCTCCCCAGGCATGCCTGTCTGCCTACTGAGCTGAATTCTCCTTTCTCCTAGGATGGGAATGCAGATTTTCCATCAAGGGAGGGAGGAAAGAGGGAGGAGGGCAAGCTGGCCCCTTCCAGACCTTCATTATGCTGCTGTTTGCATGATTTTTCAAGGGCTTGCTGGGTTCATGAAAATTAATGCAATCGTGCCAGACTGTTTCTTCTGCATCTGGTAGGGCTTCGTGCATTCGGGAAGCGACGTCTGAGCCAGACGTCGGAGGAACCTTTCCAGAGCATGAGCTTCCCTGGCCAAGTGGGTGGGGACATGGGCATACATGGCTGGGACTGTTCCAAGAGTTCCAGACGTGTGCTCTGGGTGTGAAGGCTGAGGAGGGTGCAGACGGGGGCAGAGGAGAGCTTCCCACACTCATAGAGATGCTGCCATCCACACACCACTTAATTTGAGGGAGTTTAATTTAGTGGTTAACACTGGCTGGCTAGTGAGGTCAAGGTTCTTGGCTGGATCCTCCCTTCGCTCCTTGTCCACAGACTGACTTTCAACCCCAATCATAGACTGAGGTCTAATCTTTGTTGCAGACTAGAGTTTGGTCTCAGATTGACCTTTGACCTTGGCCTCAGACTGATCTCCAATCCTGGTCACCAACTGGGCCCTACCTCTGGTCATAAACTCAGCCCTAACCCTAGTCCCAGAAGGATCCCTAAACAACCCCCAAATGAGCCTTGATCCTGAAAAGTCATTTCCCAAAACATTCCTATGGTACTTAGGGGTACCAGGTAAGAATGTGGATGATTCTCTCTAGCTCACCCCCACTGCCAATCACACAGTTCAGAGCCCAGGCAAATGGAAGGACTGTGGTTTGACACTGTTGTCAGAGGGAGCATTTCAGGAGTTCAAAAGCTGGATGGTAGAGAAGTTCCTCTGCATCTCTGGGACTATTTCTTGACCCCTCCTTTCAGCCCCTGGACATTCATAAGTTTAGACATGGAAAATTTTCTCCTTCTGAGGGGACCAGTCTAGGGACTCAGAAGTTCAGGCTCAAGCTGTTCCTTGACCCCAAGAAAGGGAACCCAGGATGAAGGTACCTCCTCAAAGCTACCCACCTGACCATGTGACCATGACTCCCTGAGGGAGGTCTAGCCCCAACTATACCGCTGTTCGAAGCCTCTGAGAAGCTCTGACACAATATTCCTCTTGCCTGTGATTTTCTGGATGAGGGCTGTGGGGCTCCCAGGAGTGGGAAGGCTCTTAGAAGGATAGGACTGAAGACGCAGGGAGGGGAGTTTATTATACATGTAGATTATACCACTAGAACCAAAAATAGCTTCTTTTTTTTCATGTAAAGGGAATCTGTTTGGATAATAGTATGTGTGTGAGAAGGGGAGGGGGGTGGTGGAGGGTGATGCTTGCTTGAAAAAATGAATCGAACAACTGGAGAGCTTTTTCTTCTCTGAAGCCATGCTGGACAGCTCCCACTCTGGCCAGCCCATCCCAGGTGGCCTCATGTATCTCAGGGACTCAGGATCTGGGCTGCAAGGGGGTGGTTAAGCAGGCCATGGCTTCTAGCCTGACCCCAATAAAGGCTGTAACAGGCTTTCCAGACCGCCTCACTGGGGCCACACCTCTGAATTCCCATCCATTCTAGGTTTTTGTTTTTACCCTGCCCAGTTCTCTCTATCATTCTCTGCTCAATTTGATGATGAAGTCCAGAGCAGGTGGAGAAATACTGATAGATGATGATGATGATGATAAACCAGTAACATTACCAGCGCAGGGTCCTTCATTGAAAATAACGCATTATATATCACTTTAAGGTTTTCAAAGCACTTTCTTCATCACAACCTAATGAATCAGAGAATACAAATACTGTCTCCATTTTATGGATGAAGAAACTGAGACATAGAGGTGACATTTATTAGAAATGATAGCTTGGAATCAGGAGCTTCCTGATGAGAAAAGTCCCTCCGCCAGTGCACTCCCAATGATCTTCAATTTATGGTTTTAAAAGAGTTGCCTTGGCAACTGAGAGGTTGACTTGCCAGGTGTCATCATGCCTTGAACCCAAGTTATAATGACTCCAAAGCCAGCTGTTTAAGCCGCTCTGAGAGGTGGTCCCTCCCATGAACCTTAGGGATGTAGGTCAAACAGGACAGGGAATATTAAGAGAAGTCCTGAGTTAGGAGTCACAAGCTAAAAGCCTGACTCTGCTATCTTCTACTTGGGTGACCTTAGGAGAGTCACTTCACTTCTGGGCCTCGTTTTCTTCTCTGTAAAATGATGGGGTGGGACTGGATGATCTCTAAAGTGTCCACCAGCTGTAATATTGTATGATTGGCCCCATTTTACAGAGGAGGGAGCCGAGGCCTGCAAAGGAGAAGCGCCTTGCCCAGGGCCATACAGCCAGTCCATGCTGGATCTGGACAAGAGTTCAGGTTCCCCGAGTCCTGGCCTAGAACATTTTTACTCAGTGGTACTGTCCTGCCAGTGACACATAGAGAAGGCATAGGGAGGGGGCAGCACGAGGGGGGCAGTATTCACTGGATTCTGTAGCATCTGGCACTCCTCAGCTGCCCTGGTGACAGGCCCGAGAGGACGAAGAGAAGCACCAGCAATGAATCTCCCGCCATCCATCACACTGGGGCGCAGAAGGGTTTATAACGATCAATGAAACAAACAATTATCCTGTCATTACCCAATACGCCATCCCAATAGCCTCGGGCGCCAGACGGCAATGGGGAAGTAATTACGCACTCATAGCCCAGGAGGAGCTAGTCACCTCTTCAGAGATTCCCACACCACACGAGGCCGGCCCATGTGGGCACGAGTGGGGGCAGCCTAGACGGAGACCCTTCCCCTTCCCTGGAGCTTCGAGATCCCCTTTAACCAGAGATGTCCCGCATGGGGGTGTGTGGCTAATTATGGGGAGACAAGAGAGGTCCTAGGTCCATTTTGGAAGGTAGAAGGCAGCTCAGAGTCCATCAAGTGTGGCACCTTGATTTTACAGATGAGCAACCTCAGTCTCGAAGAGGTTAAATAAATTGTCCAGAGACGCACAGCTAGTAAGTCTCTGAGGCAGGATTTGAATGGAGGCAGATCTTCGTGATGACAAGTCCACCTAAGTGCTGGCATCATGATCTCATGGACAGAACCACAGAATTGGAATCCGGACTTCTGGGCTCCAGTCCTGGTTTTGCCTCTTGAAGCCTGTGTGACCTTGGGCAAGTCATTGCCCAAGTCATTGGGTTTTAGCATTCCCATGGATGAAATGGGGCATTTGATTAATTGACTTCTGAGGTTCTTTCCTGCTCTAAATTCTCTGATCACGTGACTATAGAAGATTGCTCTGGCCGACCTCAGCATTCTGGAGGCAGCATGGCAGCCTGAGAGCCATATTACAACTGGGTGATGGGTCTTACCTCTCTTCTCTTCTGATTAGTTCTGGAGGGCTTCCCAGAGTGGGTGATGCAGCTCTGGACCTGATGCTGGTGGTGATGTGTTCAATGGTATGAGCTGGCATTTATAAAGAATTTTAAAGTTTGTAAAGTGCTTTAAAGCATTTGGTTCTCACACCAACCTTCTGAGTTAGGCAATACCGGTATAACTATGCCCATGCTACAGATGAGAAAATTGAGGCCTAGACAGGTAACATGACTTACCCAGGGTCACACAGCTAGTATCAGAAGGGATGCGAATCCAGGGTTTCTTAACTCCTTTCCCCTTTCCCTACCCTCTTCCTCTCCTTCTCTCCTTCTCTCTCCACTTCTCTCCCTTCCTTCTCCTCCAAAAGTCTCCTCTCTTCTCTTTCCTCCCTTCCCCTCTGTTTTCCAGTTACGCAACAGGAACCAAAGAGGGGTATTGATGAGGGAAGAAGAGCTGATGTGGGGGTGGGGGTGGGGATAGAGAATGGAATCATGCTTCTTCCCCCCATCACACTGGAATGTCTAGTGTCATAAAAAGAACCCTTGGACTGGAAATCAGGAAATTGGACCCTAGTTCTACTTACTAGCTGTGTGACCCTGGGCAAGTCACGTAACTCTGTTTGCCTCAGTTTCCTCATCTGTAAAATGGCAAACCACTCCAGTATCTCTGCCAAGAAAACCCCAACTAGGGTCACAAAGAGTCTGACATGACTGAAAACGACTGAACAACAAGGATCCTAATTCTACCACTAACCTTGACTTGTGTGACCACATGTAGGTCCCTTCCCCCTCTGAGTCTGTTTCTTTACCTGCAAAATGAGGAGGTTGGGTTAAGTTATTTCTCAGATCCCTCCCACCTCTGACTTTCTGGGATTTTATGTCGCATTTGTACCCAATGGATCAGTGGTTCAGGCTGAGGGTCACCGGTCCAGATCATGGCAGGGGGCGGTAAATGTTGCTCCCAGGCCTGGGCCTGTCTATGATCTGGAATCAGACCAGAGGGCAAGGAAGAAATAGGAGGTTTAACCCAGTGTTTCTTCCTTACTCCCTGGAGCCAGATGATTCCAACCATAAAGGGAGAAGAACCTGAGGACAGAGGGAATGCACTGACTGGTAAATATCGCTGTTCACATTTTACAGAAGAGTAAACTGAGGCCCAGAAAGTGACACATCTTGTAAATGTTAGAATTAGAACCGAGATCTCTTGACTCTGAGTTTATGGTGCTTTTTATCGCACGAGGCTGCCTTCCTCTTGTATGTTTGATTTCCTGCCTGACTCGAAGGGCCCTCTAGCAGAGTCACCTTCATTGCTGGGTTGGAGAGCCCAGACAAGAGCGCTGTCCTGGATACTCAGGCCTCAAGCCTCTAAGGCCTCTGCTTCCCTCATGCTGCTACCCTCGGAGGGCTGGGCAGGGGCTGGGCTCACAGGGGACTAGCAGAGCAGGGGCATGACAGTATTCGCAGGGGCATGACAGTATTCGCACGTGCCAAGAGGTTCATCTCAGAAATCAATTTATCAATCACCAAGCATTTGTTAAATGGCTATCAGGTGTCATCTTGGGTTTTGTTTGTACCCTGAAATGCTGTGCAGCTGTTCAGAGAGGCAAGAGGGTATCCTGCACAACAATACAATCTGATGGTAACAATGCTATGCTTCCCTCCCCTTTCTTCCCATCCCCTCCCCCCTTTCCCCTCTCCCTCCCCATACCTTCTCTCCCCTTTCCTCTCCTCCCAAACTCTCTCCTTCCCTCACCTCTCTACTCCCCTTTCCTTCTCTCTCTTCTCATCTCCCCCCCTCCTTCCCTCTCCTCCCAAACTCTTCCCTCCCCTCTCCCCTTTTCCTCCCCTTCCCTCTCTCCTTTTCCCCTCCCCTTTTTCCTTGCCCTCCCCTTTCCCCTCCCCCTCCCCTTTCTCCTCTCCTTCCTTCTCTCTTTTTCTCTCCCCTCCTCTCTTCTCTTTCCACTCTCCTCTTTCCTCCTCCCCCTCTCCCTCCCCTCTCCTTTTCCCTTTCTCTTCCCCTTCCCTTTCCCTTTTCCCTACCTTCTCCCCATCCTTCTCTGCTTCTCTCTTCCCTCCTCTCCCTTCCTTCTTCTCCCAAAGTCTCCTCTCCTCTCTTCCCTCCCTCCTCCTCTGTTCTCCAGTCATGCAACAGGAGCCAAACTGGGGTATTGGTGAGGGAAGAAAAGCTGGTGTGGAGGTGGGGGTGGGGGCAGAGAATGCAATCATGAACAACAAATTAATAACCCTCCTCTGCCTGCCTATCGTACCTCTCTCATCTTGGGATCCCAAAGCACTTGACCAAAATAATTATTTGTCACAACAGTCCTGCGAGCTCAGTGTTATCTCTGCTACCCAGGCAGAGAAACTGAGGGAAAGGGAGGTAGTCAAGACTGGAGTCCCAGATGCCCAAGCCCCCTGAATGGCTACAACAGGGCCTTGGCCTTTGGGCTTTGCCTGTCCTAGACCTTTAGGACGTGCCTGATCACTGCGGGCTGGAGAAATGGGCTTTGTGCCCCCAGCCTCCTTCCAGCTGCCCATCAGCCCCCTGGTAAGGTTCTTCTAAGCCTGCAGGGACACAAGCTCCCCCTCCCCACCCTGGCTCTCGCTGGCTCACCCACCGTTTGACTGATCTTTCCTCTAGCGTCTCCAGCCCTATGGGAGAGAAATCTCTCTCCATCAGTCGCAAAGGAGCAAAGCAAGGAGTGATTTATTATTCTGTTCCATTATGCCTGTTTCCAGAGAAACTAATTATTCTGCATTGTTGTATTAGATACTTTAAGAAAGATTACATTTTCTTACTTTTGGCTGATAAAAAAATTAAATCCATCAGTTTTCCTAAACACATTAGGGCTAAGACAGAATTGCTGGTTCTAATTATTAATCAGTCGGATTTGAGGACGCAAAGCATTTGACTTAAGCTCGATATACTCACGAACAATGTCCCAGGATCGCATTTTGTACTGAAACAATTTTTCAATTTATTAAAAAGTCATTGCAAGAGAGGAAGTTGGAGTCAAGGTCACCTGATTCTGGGGAAGGGATTTGGGGGAGAAGAGGAAAAGGGACAAGTAGAACACCATGTTTTTCCCTATTTCCAATAAGCCTACTTTCCTCTGAGTTCAAAAGCAGACTCTTCATACCTTGGAGGAAGAGGAGCTTGTGGCTAGAATAAACTGAGACCATTCTGAGCTTCAGCCTCAAAACTCTTCACTTGGATAATGAAGTTCCAATGTCCCTGACCGAGCTCCCATAGGAGAGAAGAGATCATCATTTCATCATCATCATCACCATCAACATCACTGTTGCCATCAATATCACCATCTCCATGACTGTCATTGATGTTGTCACCACCACTATCACTGACGTCACTATCACCTTCACTGCCATCAGGCTTGGAATGGTCACCCTGGCTGGGGCTGTGGGAATTCAGCCAGTGCAAACACACATGGCCCACTATCTCTAGCCAGTCCCAGATCTCAGACAATGCTTCAAATGCCATCTGACCATCCAACCCAGCCATGGCCCTGTCATCTACCCTGCTGTCCCACATGTGCCCTCACTCCCACATACCCTCTTGCTCTGAGAACAATAATCAAACCAATATTTAGGGGTGTGTGTGTATGTGTAGGGGAGGGGGTGTGAAGAGTCAGTCAGGACACCCAATCAATTGATTTCTCCCTACCAGCTGATGAAATCACAGAAGGAGTAGGTGAGAGAGGCAAGACTGTAATGGGCTAAATAAAGTGAAAAGAGGTGTCTACATTCTGTTACCCTTTATAAAGGGTAAAGGAGCTCTCCCTGAAGAAATTAAAAGAGCAACCTATTGGCTGGTCAGAGATCAGTCATGCTCTGGTAGTCTGTTAAAAAAAACACCAACAATCAACCTTGCCATCTCTGGGAGGCAGTTGAAGCAGAAAGCAGCTTCAATGCATGTTGAGCCTTGGCAGAGTAGAGAAGAGCCTGCAGTGAAGGAAGAACCCATTTCTTGAGAGGGGATTAAATTTTTGCCTTTTTCCTTGGACTTCTATTAGAGAGCAGCAGGGATAGTGGAAGGGATTACTCTCCCCTCCTGAACTATGATATCTTACGATGGAGCCTTCCCCAGCAAGGAGCAGAAACAGTCAGCAGAGGCAACTCTAAGGAAAGTGACTCCTTGCAGCAGAGAAGAGAGCCAGCTACGAATTCTAGAGATCATGAACTCTGGTAGTCAGGAGTTGAGCTACAGAGAGGAGCAAGCTCAGAAAGCATAGCTGAAAAACCTTACTGGTAGAGACATTGTGCCAAGGAGGGAACAGTTTGAGGACCCCATAAGAGAACCTTTCTTTAACAGCTCTCTTTAACATAGACAATCTCTACCTGACATCAGGGGCCCCACAGTGCCAGAGGCATGAGTTGTCTTGGCTACATTTGTTTTCTACATAACTTGCTCACTGCCAATGTACCCTATGTATGTGCTCGCTCTTCCCATGGTGTGCATTTGAGGAAGACTGTGCCCCAGATTTATGAGGGTGGATGGGATGTGTTTCATCTATCATTCTTATAATGCCATATTTTTGCTTTGCTTTGAGCTAATTGTGTCTGCTGGTGGACTAACTAAGAATACTGGTTGGAGATGGGGTGGGACTTGTGAGCTATAGATTTAGGAGTGTGGCCCTACAGAATACCTTTGAATCTTGGGGTAGTCATCCCCCAGGGGACTCCACCTGTGGATAAAATCTGGGGCAAGGTGGCCTTAGAAAGGATGTTACACTTCAGATCACTGGACCACAGAGCTGGAGGTGGAAGGAACCTCAGAGGGGCATATCATCCAGGCCTCTCTTTTTTGAGATGAGAAGCTGAGGTTGAGGAAGGTTGTGGCTTGCCCAAAGTCACACAGATAAGAAGCATCAGAGGTGGAATTGGAACCCAAGTCCTTTGAATACAGATCCAGTATGCTTTCCACTGCACCATGCTGCCTCCTCTAGGAGATCAAAGAAGTGGGAGATCTTTAGATGACCTTTAAGATCCCCCCTTTCAGTTATTAATCCTATGCCAGCCCCTATGAATAAAATCTTTTTGGAGGCAGCCAGAGCAAGGATTGTTATCCTATTTTACAGATGAGGAAACTAAGCTTCAGAGAGACCTTGAATTTCTTTTCCTCCCTCTTAATGATTTTTTAATAAGTTGAAAATTTTTTTTCAGTACAAGATGCAATCCTGGAATGTTGTTCATGAATATATTGAGTTTAAGTCAAATGTTCTGCCTAAGCCTATACAGCAAGTTAGTGGGAGAGCCAAGACCAAAATGAATTTTGCCTGACCCTAAGGCCATGGTTCTCTCCCTGCACCGGGAGTCAAGCCTGCTTTCTGGCCCAAGGAGAACTGAGCTTACCATCATCAGTCACTAGGTACCTTTGCTAAGAATTTTATAGAATTGTATAGTCCTAGATTGTTAGAGCTGGGCGCTATATTATGTATGGGGAATCTGTGAGTCAGAGAGGAGAGACAGACAGAAAGAGACAGAGACACACCCACAGATTATAAAGAGAACCTAGTTCTACTCTCTAGATGAAAAACGCCCACTGGACTGAGTTTTTGTTGACCTGGGACTGGATTGGCAGGAACTATGTGGTATCTAACTTTTTCTGGAAGAAGTATGGCACCCCTCACTCCCTATATTGCACATACACATCCAGTTCCCTAGCTCACCCATCCCCCCAAAGCTTCTACCTTCTGCCCCTACCTGTGCCTCAACCCTCACCAGCAGCACAGTGCTGAACTTGGAAGTTGGAGGGAGCTCTATTCCAATCTTGCCTTCACTGATTGTGTGACCATAGGCCAGTCATTTGAATCTCTCTAAGCTTCGCTTTACTCATCTGTAAAGTGTGGAAAATGATACCTGAAATACCTCTTCAGGGGTTTTTGTAAGAACCAAATGAGATAATCAATGTTAAAGCTCTCCAAAAAGGAGCATATTCAGTACAGCTATTGTTCTCAGCAGCAGCTTACACACCAGATTAGACCCCAAATCCAAGGTAGAGCAGTCCTAGGTGTAGGCTGCATCCATGGCCACCTGTACCTTTAGTAGATGGGACAAGAAGCCCACTTTCCCGATCCCTAAACTCTTCTGCAGAGCCCTGTGGAAAGAACTCACCCAGCAAACACCCCACTAGATTTCTTGCTATCTTTGTCTCTATGACGGAGACAAAAAAGCCATGTCAAGCACTAGACAGACACATTTCCCAGCTTGGCATCTCCTTGCCTATCAGCTTCCAGGCTCCCATCTCTGCTTCTCCTTACCTGTCGCCTATATTTAGAAACATCGCTGTCATGAGTCATTTTTTTCTCTGAAAAACCTGCCACTGGGGCAGGGGTTACCAGGGGCCATTGGACCTCTGGTATCTTGAAGGAGAGAGAAGCCTTGATACCATAGACAGCTGCTACAGGAGCCCTCTGCCCCTCAATTCCCTGTCCTCTCTACTCTGAGATTCCCTAAGTGGCTCTCAGCCAGTGACACTCAGAGATAAAAATCGTGTTGGTTTTTTTTGTGTGTGTGCTTTTTTTTCCTTCTGAGAAGTGCTGCTAATAACCTCTAGGAGGGTTACAGCTGAAATGCTGCTAAAGATGCCATTCATTTTCTGCTGCAACTGCTCATTCTTTCTACTCCCTTTCCTTTTCAGGAAGGCTGGAAATTAGACACATTTTGTGTGTGTGCCTGTGTGTGTGTGTGTGTGTGTGTGTGTGTGTGTTTTTCTAAAACCAAGAGGTATACTCTCAGCTTATCCCAAGACTTTGGTCCTGATCAGTGGGAGGCAGAGCATCACACAGCCTCCTTCACTTGTCCTCCTGGTTAAACTCCTTAGAAATAAATGAGTTCTCCCCTAGGACCGAGAAAAAGGACACAGAGAGTTTTCCATTGCCCACATTTCATTCCCATAGTACTCTGCTTGGATCTCACCTTGGCCCCAATCAGAGTCTATCTCAAATCACACTGATCACACATAAATTGAGAGCTGAAAGAGACGTCAAAGGAAATCTAGTTCAACCCTCTAATTTTGCAGATGAGGAAACTGAGGACCAGAGATGTTAAGTAATTTGCCCAGGGTCACATAGGCAGTTAAATGGCAGGGCAGTTCAACTGAACATAGGTCCTCTGATTCCTTCCATTATGTTATACTTATTGCCTTTCTCTCTACCCCTTCCCCCCAATAGACTGTAAGCTGTAGATGGCAGGGATATCTTTGTATCCCCCTAGCCTAATACACTACATTGTACAAAAGAAGAACTTAATAAATATTTGTTGAATTGAATTGACCACTTTCATGAAACATTTCTCTCCTCCTTTGAAATAGCTCAAGTTATCTACCACCATCTTCTAGGGAATCTTTCTAGATCATAGTGTAACAAATATAAGCGATGGTATCAATCTACATTCCGTCAACAGCTGAGATCTCAAGGCAAATGGCTTTCAGTCAATTAGAACTGCAGCCACTTTCTTCTTCACTCTCCCCATCTTATGTCATTGTTATAGCCCCAGATTCTTAACTACAAATATAATTCATTCATTCTCTGCCACAGGCTCTGTCTACTTGGCCATACCCTTTCCTTGGTTCTTCTTTCTATTTCTTTGTCCAATTTCATCCAAAGTGAATACCCACACTATTTAATCAGTTATGTAAATGCAGAGAAAAAGCAGAAACATTATTTATATGCATCATATATTGCATGTTCCATTTAGTTCCCAGTTCCAACCCAATCCAAGGCAGAAACCCCTTTAGGTTGGAGTCTGTCTTCCTTTTATTTAGTTTCCTAGCCACAGAAGAGACAACTAATCTGTTGTCCGTCAGACATCAGAAGGTTGTGTCTGTTAGACCATCTTTTATCTTCAAAGTCTGCCCACTCAGCAATATCCAGACAACCAGGTATCTGAGGTCAATCCCTCTCTGTCCCTCACCTGCTTCAGTCTGGGAAACCAAAAGGGATAGCAAAGTAATAATAGAATGCCAGAGCCCTGGCAAAGGGGCCAGAATGTCCTTGTTACAATAATGTAGAAGTTGTACATGGTAAGTCCCTCCTTGGTTCCTCTCGCATCTTTTTAAGAAGGTGATGATCCTGAGGCATTAGCTTTTTCATCAGAAGGTTTGACTTCACCTAATCTTAGGTACTCCCCTGGCCTACATTAAGGATGATCAATTGATTAATAACCAGTTCACATATCTAGATATACATCTTGGACTTGGACTTTAAAAGGGAGAGTACACAGAGATAGATCAAATGAGTCAGAGCTGAGAGAACCAGAGAGAAGAGTGGCTAAGCCTTGACTCTGTTCCCTGGAGGGAAAGTCTGCATATCTATTCAGTTCCTCCAGGAAACCACTTAACCCCTCCAAAGAACCACATGTATCAGGGAATCATATTGTCACCAAAAAAGAAGGAACCAAGTGACCATGGAGATGGCAGCAGATTGAGGCAATTATTGATGGGCAGAAGTGTTACTGTGCCAAGCAAGAAGGTATGATATTCAAGCTGGACAATGGCATAATGAGACAATGGTGGCATTACTAGACCAAGCCTTTTAAAAAGAGTGGAGGAACTTCTGAATGATGCCCAGATCCTGGAACGAGCCTCTTGGGTAGAAGGTAATAGGACAAAGGATTCAAAGGACTCAAGGGGAAAGGACAGTATAATGTGGAACTGGGTAACTATAGGGTCAAAGGTGATAGGACAAAGGGGAAAGGATAGCATACTGTGGAGCTGGTTAACCTAAGGGTGACAGTGAGCCAAAGTAGGAAGGATCAGCTGAGAAAAGAGTGGAGATAATGGGATTGGAGGTCATAAAGACAAAGAATAAGTTTAAGATGAGTGGCAGGTTTTGAGTGTAGAGAGCAATTTCAGCTTTCTGGATCTCAGAGGTAGAACAGCTATGGATAACGGTGAAATCAAGATCATGATCTTCCATATGGGTGGCTGAGGGGGACCAAGGCTATAGATCACGAGAATTTAGAAGCTGATGAACTGGGAGGCCTGGGTGTTTGAATGATGAGTTTGAGCCCTGACTCTGCTACCAACTTGATGTATGGTCTTCTGCAAATCCATCTCCTTCTTTGGGCCCTGGTTTCCCCATCTATTCAATGAAGTGACTATTCAGTGGCAGGGATTTTAGTAGGTTCTGACATTTCATGAGTCTTTGAGATGGGGTTGAAGGGATGGGGATAAGGAAATGCAGGTGAGTATGTTTGGGAGTCTGACAGTAACCAGATGGGAGCTTGTACAACTTGCACATAGCATTTGTACCAGCACTGGGGTCTCTTGTAGACATTTGTCTTGAAAAGGCAGGACGTGGGTAGTTTATTTTATTTTTTTTCAGCTAGGCAATGGGGTTAAGTGACTTGCCCAGGGCCACACAGCTAGTAAGTATTATGTGTCTGAGATCAGATTTGAACTCAGGTCCTCCTGAATCCAGGGCTGGTGCTCTATCCACTGTGCCACCTATCTGCCCCTTGTGGGTGGTTTTGTGGCCCAGATTGTGACTTCTAGAGGCCATAGGGGAGGTCAAGAATGGATCTCTCTGTCCTTCTCTCAGACTGTCTAGCTGGTGGGAGGAGGGCAACTCGTCATATGATTTCATCACCACCAGCATGTAGATCAGCCCCTTCATTTTGAAGGTGAGGCCCAGAGAAGGGAAGGGACTTACCCTCAGTCACACAGCTGGTAGATGGCAGAACTGAAATTCAAAGCCATGTCCTCTGACTTCAGATTCAGCACCCTTTCCACTAACCATTGCTATGGGTAACCTGCAAGGGAGATAATTTAAGAACAGACACAATATATAACATAGCATAAGCTCCAGTGGACACTGATTTGGGGTTCTCCAGCACTGGTTTTGTCCATTTATTGGAGGAAGCCTAGGTGGACAAAGTTGGTCCAAAAGCTGTGGTTTGCTTTAGTCAGGGCCATAACAATAACATTTATATAGTGCCTACTCTGTGTCAGACACCGTGCTAAGTGTTTTACAAATATTATTTTGTTCAATCCTTACAACAGCCCTGGAAGTGAGGTATTGTTGTTATCCTCATTTTACGGCTGAAGAAACTGAGGTAAAGAGAATTTAAGTGACTTGCCCAGGGTCACACAGCTAGTAAGTACCTGAAGCCAGATTTGAACTCAAGCCTTCTAGATTCTAGGCCCAGTGGGCTCTATCCACTGTGCCACCTAGCTACCTCATGCCTTGGTTAGGCAGAGGGGAGGAGAGGGACCATGGATCTTCTGGTGTGAGGGCTGGTCATGGGTGTCAGTTCCCCTAGGGTAGGTTTCTCAGTCAGTCAGACAACAAGTACGAATATATGTCAGGATCCTTACTAAGCCCCAGAGATACAAAGAAAGGCAAAAGTGGCCCTTGCCCTCAAGGAGCTTGCATTCTGATGGAAGATAAAACATGCAAACAGCTAGATATGTAAGATATATACAGAAGAGATGGGAAGTAATCTCAGAGGAGAGGTTGCAGTGGTTTGGGGTACCGGCACCAGTGATCCTTCCAAAGGCCTTTTCCCGATCCATGTGGCTGAAATGTCACCCTGGTGAGGAGGGAAGGAAAAGGCTCTCCTCTCCAACCTTAGGAGAGCTAATTGAGGAATCTGCCTAATGGCTCTTGGGGGTTACCCCAGTCACCCAGGCCGTGGAATTGGACGTTGAATCTGGGGTACCTTCCTGCCTCTGTCTGTCACCAGCCAGTCACCTACTGCTGCCGCAGTTCCTTCTCTCAGCCTCTCACCTGGAGGCAGGTAAAATTGTGTGCTCAGCCAAAGACTCAATTTTCCTGGGAATTTATGGCTAGTTTATAGTCTCTCTGTGAATTGCCTGGGGAAGGAGGAAGGAGGGAGGCCACGTTGCAGTCCTCAGCTTTAAAAGAGAAGAAAAGATAACTCGTCCCCCTCCTCCTCCAATTCCCACCCGCCCCCACTCTGGGAAAAATAATATAGAAAAGCATCCTAAACAATTACCGAGCTCTTTTCCTCCCCTCCTACCAAGCAAGGCTTGTCAGGTTCTTGGCTGGGAGGTGCTGCAGGCAGAGCCAGGGGAGGGAGCACAGTGGTGGGGATGAGGGAGGGGGATTGAAGCATTTAGGCTGTCACAGGCCCCATCGGTGGATTGAAGTCCTTGACATAGAATAACAACCCCATAGATTACACATCAGAAACAACAGCTGTGAGGGGGGAGGAGAAGAGACACAGGAGAGAAGGAAGCAGACTCCTCGCCAGCCCTGCCCTTCCTTCTGCCTTCACTGTCTCTGCAGGGGCTGGACTGCCTCCCCCAGACTGGCCTTGGACTGCCTTGGTGGGGTCTGCTCCAGGCCAAAGCTACAGGGGCACCATATTGATCTTCCCAAGTGATCCATTTCCTAGGATAACAGGTCTAGAGCCAGAAATTACGTCAGAGGTCATATGCTCCAACCCCATTTATTTTACAGATGAGGCAACTAAGGTCCCCCAAAGTTAAGCAATTTGCCAAGGTCTCACCTGCAGTAAGTGACCGGTGATATTCAAACTCAGACCTTACCACTTTAAGTGAATTGCTCTGTGCTAATCATGCTGCCTCTTGTCATAGATTCACATGGAAAGAGAGCTGGATCTGAAGTCTCAACGCTGACACTTACTAGCCATGTCACTTTTACCTCTCTAAAAATGGGTATAATAACCCTTTTCTTCCCTGACCTATAGAGTCACCATGAAGAAAGCGTGTGGCAAACTTTCAAGGGCTATAGATGTGGAAGTTGTCTTCATTATTGTACCCCTCTCCCGCTCAAGAACCTTCATTGATGGCTCCCCATTGCCTATAGGATAAAGGCCAAATGCCTTAACCTGGCATTCAAGGCCTTCCTTGATGTGGCCCAAACCTTCCCTCCTAAGAGAGCTCCCCATCGGTCCCTGGGCAGTGCCAGACAGCAGGTGCCCTGTGCCCAGGGAAGAAAGGGTGGCTCGGGAGGTAGGACAGTAGGGTTCCTACAGAGCTTGGGTGCCCTGACAAGGAGCCAGACTCCTCCTGCTCACAGGAGCTCTGCCATTGTCTTTGATTACACAGTATTAGCAGTAAATTATAGCCTTTGGAGGCCGCATGTAAAAATAAAATAAAAAAAGTGTCAAAAGACAGAGAAAATATTGATTCTGGAGGGAGTGGAAACGATGGCTTGGTTAAATTAGAACTTTGGGGAGAAGGGAAAGGGAGACAGATAAAATAATGGGCGTTCGTGCAGGGCTGGCAGGGATACTGCCCCCCAGAGCTGGGGAGGGAGGGCCTAGGAGTCACTCACTCTCTCTCACTCATTCAGTCAACAAACATTCGAGGAGACTTGCTCAGAGCCCAGGCCCCAATCACATCGGGGAAAACCCGAGAAGCAGACCTAGGCTCAGCCCTCCAGGAGCTCACAATTTTGAGGAGACAGGTTTCAACCACAGGAAAAGAGAATTACAAAATGCAAGGCAGTTGGTGCTGCCACATGCATGACTTGTGCAGACAATTGAGCCCAGGAGGAATTCCAGAGGAGACCGAGGTCGGTGTGTGTTGGGAATTCACTCAACAAACACTTACGAAGTATCTCTTCTGTTTCGGGGCCCCATGCTAGGTATGCGGTGAGGAGTGGAGGTGGGGGAGAAGAGGGAGGGATAAGAGGGTATGGCAATGAAAAACTCCATAGTCCCTACCCTCTTGGGACTTATCCTTTACTGGGAAGGTTGTGTATGGTCTGTATTAAGATCAATGGAATCCAAGGCACCAGCATAAATAGCATGGACTAGTGGAAAGAAAATTCCATTTGGGGCCAAGGACCCAGGGATTTGAATCCCAGCTTTGCCACGCGCTGTCTGGGTGACTTTGGCCAAGTCACTTTGCCTCTAAGGGCCCCAGTTTGTTTGTCTATAAAATGAAGAGTTTGTGCAAAATGACCTACCTCCAAGGCCCCTTTCAGCTCTGAATCTATGATTCTCTGAATGTGATAGAGGTAAAGCTGAATCCAGAAGACAAGGTGAAGGGCAGAAATTGCTTTCAGTGGAAGGGAGCTGGGGGAGACTGAGGCCAGCTTCCCGGAGGAAATGGTATCTGCATTGGACCTTCAAGGGCTGGGGGAGAAGAGGCACTGGGGGGCTGGAGAAGGGAGAGAAGGGCATTTTAGGCAGAGAGGCTGGATTGCACCTGGCATGTTCTTGGGGCATCAGTCAATGAGCATTTGCGTGTTCACCGTGTGCCAGGCACTGTATTAAGGGTTGGTGATACAAAGAAAGGCAAAAAAAGGTCTGTGCTCTTAAAATAGCAATAATGATAACAATAATATTAACAAAACCAGTAGCAGTTAGTATTTATATAGCGCTTTAAGGTTTGTGGAGCGCCTTGAAATAATTCTATAATGTAACATGAGGTAACATCAATATAAATATATAAATATATAATAGAATAAATATATATTTAAATATATAATAGATATAATAAATAAACATATAATAAAAATAATATAGTATAATATAATGTAAGTATAGTATAATATAATGTAAGGTAATGTAGTCTAGTATGACATGACAACATAAAATAATATAATGTTATATATTTATATTATATACTATTTTATGTTGTATATGCATATATAATATATTGTATAAATACAAATATTATCTAATTTGATCCTTACAACAGCCCTGAGAAGTAAGTGCTATTATTATCCTAATTTTACAGATGGGGAAACTGAGGCAGGAAGCGGTTAAGTGACTTGTTCAGAGTCATACAGTGGTGATGTCTGGGGCAGGATTTGAATTCAGGTGTTCCTGACGAAGTTTAGCTCTCTATCCATTGTGCCGTTGGCAATAAGTAGGTTCATACAAGATATGGACAGGGTAGATGGAAGGTCATCTCAGAACATGGCAGTCCAGTCTGACTAGAGGAGAAGATTCTTATGGGAGAGGGCTAGAAAGACAGGCTGGGCCCAGGCTGCACAAGTCTTCGAATACAGGGCTGAAGCACTCAGTCTGACTGTGATAATGATGACTGTGAAACTGGCAGAGAGCGGTTGCCTCTGCTGTATTCCAGCCTCTCCGGGCAGCTTCAGCTTGCTCACAGTTCTGACCCCACTGGTGCTGCTGCTCCTATGAGAAAGCTCTAAGCCCTGACCTTCCTTACACGGGTACCCCAGATGGGCACAAACTGGGGTGGGAGTGCGGCGAGGGAGAGAGGAAATCTCAGTTCCTTGGAAAGAGAGAGCAGCCAGTTCAGACTGGGGAGAAGGGCAGAGCAGCCAAGTGATGGGAGAAAGAGGAGCCGCACAGCGCAGGACCCACGGGGGGAGTGAACAGGGTGGCGGTGAGATCTGTGAGGAAGAAAGAACAACAGCACCTAGGACCTGGTTGTGGAGGAACCATCCCAGAGCTGGGCTGGGAGGCTGGAATCGATTGTCAGCCTGCTTCTCTGAGAGTAGAAGGAAAGATAAGAAGGAGCCTGAAGGCTTCAGACCCTCAACTCCAGCCTGAATTTGGCACCTTGAGTGGAAGCTGTGTCCTCCTTACACCTGGAAAAGGAAGGGACCGGAGGTGGCTTGGGGAGAAGACGCTTGAGTACTCTTCTCCTTTGTGGACTGGGAGGTGGCAGCCATTTTGTGCATGGATCTGGAGAACATGTACTATGTTGTTCAGTTTTGTGTTATTTAGGTTCCTAGCCCATCTAAGTCAAGTGCCTTCCATTTTAAGACCTTTTTGTATGGTCTGACATAGAGATATAGTGGTGGGGGCTTGAACCAGTTTTGAAATTTTGATGATCTAAAATCTAAAAAGCTGTGAAAGAGGGATGGATTCCAGAGTGGGGTGAATGCCTCAGGAGCCCAGGGCCAGAGAAAAAAGAACTAATATTATATAGTGCATGAAGGTTATTGCCTTTACAATGCTCCCCCCACATCTCATGGCATGTAAGTGACCCTGGACGGGGAAGGCTCTGGCAGCTGAATGTTAGCTCTGGTTGATTCTACCAACCTGGAAAGGATTCAAGTAGGAGCCAGCGATGGACTGTGTATCTATTTTCTGACTTGTCTGGCTAAGTTAAGAGAATCGCATCGCCAGAAGAATGGCCACCAGGGAATGAGTTTGTTTATTTTCTTGTTTCTTTTTCAATGACAGTAATTTGGCGCATCAGAAAAGACTAAATTTGGAGTCAAAGGATTTGTGTTCCAATCCCAGCTCTGACATTTATTACCATGTGACCTTGGGCAAGTGACTAGCCTCTATGAGCCTGTTTTTATCACCAGTAAAATGACCTATGACCCTATGAACCTGTAAGGTCCAATGGGATTGGCCAGATGACCTAAATCCATGACCTTATGAACCTGTAAGGACTGCAAGGTTCTTCCAGCTCTCCATCTATGAATTTATGAAACTCCTGAGACATGAAAGTCTGTAGCCTATGTTTGCAAAAATTGCAGAGTCAGATTTAGGTTTGCTATAAGGAAAAACTTAGAAATTCCCTAAAGTTGGTAGAATGAGTTGCTTTGGGAAGTAATTATTTCCCTCCTCATTGGGAGGTTTTTTTTAAGCAGCCACTGTAGAACTACATGTTGGTGGTGCTATAAGGGGAATACTTATCAGACATGGGTTAGACTAGCCAGATTCTGAGATCTTTTCCAAATCTGAGATTCATGAGAGGCAACATCACACAGAGGAAGTAATAGATCCTTAGAGAAAGTTTGTCTTACCAAGTACTTTCCTTGAAATAGCCTCGTATGGTAGATAGTGTGGATATTGTTATCTTCATTTTAAAGATGAAGAAACTTACATTTCAAGGGGGTGAATGAATGACTTGTTCAGGGTCCCATAGCTAGGGAGTGTTTGAGCTGGGTCTTTTGACTCTGAAGTCACTCTACTATTACTCCAGGCTGCCCATATAGACAACATTTTTACAAATGGGAAAAAATCCTCTCACGAAATGAATAAGCACTCCCAAATCTATTTTGTAAATTTGAGTTGCTATTGGTTGCCAATGTTTTCTGATTTACATTTTGGGGGGGGGATATGAATAAAGGTCTGAGATTTCCCCCCCCCATACACTTCTTAACTTTGAGGTCACTCATGCAGCTCCCCTAAGGCTAGGATATTTCTGGTTCTGCCATGTTCTGCCCAGGCTACTACCGCCTCTTGAACAAGGAAAGTGTATTTTCAAGATCTGTGGTCTCAGGCCATGTGCAAACATATGGGACTCCCATGTGCCTCTACCCCAAGGCAGACATTTCCAATTCCCAGGGAGAGAGAGATTGTCTGACTCTACAGGATTCCCTGTGTCCCAGTGGATAGAGTGTTGGGACTGGGGTCAGAAGATTCATCTTCATGAGTTCAAATCCGGCCTCAAACACTTAATTGCTGTGTGACCCTGAGCAAGTCGCTTAACCCTGTTTGCCTTGGTTCATTATTTGTAAAATGAGCTGGAGAAGGAAATCACAAATCACTCCAGTGTCTCTGCCAAGAAAACCCCAAATGGGGTCATGAAGGGTCAGACATGACAGAATAACAACTGGATTCCTCCTCCTGGAATATAGGACCATTCTGATGTTTTTTGATCTGTTTTATGAAGAGAGGAAGGCAAAAAAAAAAAAAAAAGAAGCCAAATAAAGACCTAACTGGTCTATCAGCTTCATTTTATAGACCACATAGAGGGGCAGTTCCTCTGATGAAAGGCTGTCCTCCTGAGAGCCCGCCAGCCAACCATCTTGGAAGCAGTTCTGGCCACTGGGAACTAATCAGGAATTCTACGTTCTCTCAGCAAGATACCAGTGAAAATGACTACGATCTCCATGGGGAGGCGCCACTCAGATGCTCCAGACAAAGGCTGATGTCCTATAACTTCATCAAGTTGATTGTAGTAACTCATTAAATCAATCAGAGATGCTCTTTATCAACCCTCTCTCCCCCAGCCCCACACTACTGCACTGGTTTTTCTTAAAGTGAGGTATACCTATAGTCAAATGGGAGAAGGAGGTAGCAGAGATGGGCCAGGATCTAAGAAGCTGGTAAATTTTGAGAATTTCCTGAGAGATACTAAAAGAGAATGGAACCCAAGGAGACAGGTCAAGTCCAAAGATATATAACTTAAGAAACATTGAGTTTCTGCTATGTGCCAAACATCCCGAGTCCAGGGCCCATGTGGGAATCAGAGAGGAATAAAATTTGGTCCCAGGCCCGACAGAGCCCAAAGTCCCTTGAGGACTGTGGGACACATAGAGAGACATAGGACCCAAGTGTCCTGATTCCTGTGTCAAGCACATTTTTTTTCTGCCAAATTAAAATGAGCTGCTTAGAATATATAATCTCGGTTCACAACAAGAATACTGCTTAGGATGGTGGGATTGGCACTGGTTTGGGAGTCAGAGGACTTGGGTTTGAATCTGAGCTCTTCTACTTGTGTGAACAAATAAATGAATGAATGAAAAAGCATTTCTTGGCCCCTTCCCATAGAGCTGAGGATAAAAACGCAAATGGCAAAACAGGGGCTTTCATTTTAATAGGGGGTAACAGTACATATAGGGGGGTGGTTGCCATTTGGGTCTAGGAAGTCACAGGGATGGTGAGTGGAGTCACAGGATAATCATCTGATTACTGCTCCCAGAACAAGAAGTAGAAGGCAATGTGGCATGGCAATAAAATGGCCAAGGTGCTTCACAATTGGGTCTGGGGGAGGCTATCTAGCCCCCCTCATATGACCCTAGGCAAGTCTCTTCCTTCTCTGAGCCTCAGTTTCTTTTTCTATATAACAAGAAGGGTTGGACCATATAGACTTTCATTTCCCTTCTACCTCCAAATCCTATGATCCTAAGGAAACCTTTTGGCAGTTTTCCTGTGGTTAGACCCAGGACAGTAAAGGCAGCTGATAAGCCATTTTTATTCTTGGGCTTTCTATACTGATTCCCCAAACTGGAGGCTGTGTCATCTTCCCCGCAGTGATGGAATCATCTTAAGGCCAGTGAAATTGATGCCTTCCAGCACTAGGCTTGTCAAGGTCCAAACCGCAGGGGCTGAATTAGAGACAAATACCCTTTTCTTTCTTCCTTTTCAAGTGCAGGCTGACTTTGATCCACTGCTTCTAAGGAAATGGTTCTATTTGTTGGGGGTGGGAGTGTGTGACAGGCGAAAAGGGGCTCAAGAGGGAGCTAGGACATTCTTGCCCGAGAAAGAGAGAGAGAGAGAGACAGAGAGACAGAGACAGAGAGAGAGACAGAGAGAGAGACAGAGAGAGACACAGAGAGAAAGACAGAGAGAGAGAGAGAGAGAGAGAGAGAGAGAGAGAGAGAGAGAGAGAGAGAGAGAGAGAGAGAGAGAGAATGAGAGAGAAAGGAAGCAGATAGATCCTGGGCCATGAGGTAGTCTCTACCTTTTCAACAATGCTCAGCCCTGAAGGCTGAGAGGTATTGGGGAAGAGATTGGCATGATCTGGGGGAGCTGGCTACTAGTAATGCACAGAGGATGATGTCCTAAATTCCCATGAACCAAGAAACACAAACATGCTCATATGCAGTCTCTTTCCACCAGAAACCTGTTAGTCTGGGCTCCCTGAAGGTGAATAATCAGGCCAAAATTAGGTCCTTACTCTGGGGTGGGGGCCAAGGGGGCCTCCAGGGTGTGAGGGCTCATAACTGTGAGTCCTGGTGCTATCCAGTGGCTGTGAGGGGAAGGCAGGTTCCAATCTCACTAGGCCAACAGGGACTTACTTGCTAATTGGCCAGGATAGTTAATTGTTGGTATTTCCATGAATGGGGGATTAAATGTTTGCTTGAATGAATTTCGATTGGAGGGGAAGGAGGGAGCTTTTAATCTTCCCACTTGAGTTGTCAACAAGCATGTCCTGAGTGCCTATTATGGGCCCAGCCTTGTGTTCCCCAATGCTTGGAGAGAGGAAGGCAGAGAAGGAGCAGATTTTCGTCATAAGGGAGGTCACAGGGGAGTAGCAGAGTTGGATCTTGACTAAGGGGAAATCACAGTTTGGGGTGGGGGGTGACAGAGAAAGAGTAGCCCCAGGCCCTGCCCTCAGGGAGCGCTCAACCATGTGATGCAATTGGGAAAAGAGCATAAGTAGTAATAACTGAGCATTGAGGGCGCACACAGCTGAGTAGAGGGAGAGATGCCTAGGGACTAAAGGCTTCTGGGAGGAGACAGACTGAGGTTGAAGCTTGAAGGATGGAGAGGATTTCTTACTGTTCTTTAGCCGTTTCAGCTGTGTCTGACTCTTTGTGACCCCACTTAGGGTTTTCTTGGCAAAGATCCTGGAGTGGTCTGCCATTTCCTTCTCCAGGAGAGGGTTTGGGTCCTTGGTAAATAGGCAGGGATGCATTCTGAACACATAGGGAGTGTGTAATAGAGATCTGGTGTATGCGTGGACTCCAAAGCCCATCAGCTAGCTCAGGGGATGCAACCTTTCCATGTGGATGGAGACCCCACTCCCTGAACTTAGAATGGAAAGCTGCTCATAAAAAGGCCAAGGAGGATCTATTTCTCAGGGTCCATATGGCTTTACAGTCACATAGCAGACACAGGTGAAGCCGACTCCAGTCTTTTTGAAGACTCCAATGATCCCAGCTCCTTAGCCAATCAAAAAAGGCTCCTCCCAACCACATGGTTAGCCAACCAGAACTAGGAACAGAATGTCCGTGCATAGCTCCAAGTCTTTCCAAGGCACTTGCTTTATAGTCATCATGATTTTTCCAGAAGCTATTGCCCCAGAGTCTCCCATCTGGTAGCATCTGAGCAAGCTGATAGTATCTGTCTATGCACCAGACCTCCATTTTAATGCTCAGCATCCAACCACAGCCCATCGAAGTGGCCCAGGGCCCTATAAATTAAAGTCTCACCTGCTTTTATCCATCACAGAGACAATCAGCTTTCTCCTCTCCCTTATGTTCATCCCTCAGCTCCCTCATCCCCTCTGCCCCTCCTCAAAACCAGCGTGAAATTTGTCTCCTTCAGGAAACTTTCCCTGCTCAGCCCCGCCTGGCTCTGGACTCTGTCCAGGACACTCACTTTTCCCCTTCTTCCTTGGTTTGCACAGTGCTATTTTTCATGTGGTTGTATGTTGCTTTAAAAATGTACTTGGGTGAGGCACTATGTGTCTGTCCTCAGACCGGGGCCCTCCTTCAGACTGTAGAACAGTGGTATTAGAGGTAGCGTAGCTGTCCCACCTATGAGGCTCACTACCTATGAGACCTTGGGCAAATCATGTAGCTTTCTTGGGCCTCAGTTTCCTCATCTGTAAAATGAGGGCATTGAACTAGATGGCCCTGAAGCTGAGTCCTTCCGGCTTTTGAGCTCTGATCATACAAATAGACCTGGAACTCAATGTAGGACAATGTTGCTCCCTCATCTTTGACAATCCCTGAGGGATAAGATGTCTCCCTCCTCAGACCTGGAACTTTCTGTCCCCCTCTCGGATTAGGAGTTCACTGAAGACATAGAATGCATCTCCTCCTTCAGACCTGCAACCATTTCCCTCACTGATTGGGGCCCCCCTGAAATCTTTGGATGTATCTTCTCCTTCAGGCAAGGTTTATTTTTTCCCCAGAATAGGAAAGATGTCTCTTCTGGCAGGGACATGGGGCAAGGTGGGGATGGGGGAGAGATTAGATAAGAAGGCACAGTTCCTGCTTTTGAGGAACTCGCAGCCTGTTTAGCAAGATGAGGCTCACCAACCTGAGACAATAAGAAATGTACCAGGCAGGCTGTGTGAGCTAAGTGCTCTGAGAATGGTACAGGCAGTAAATTCTGTGGGAATTCAGAGGAGAGAGAGCAGCAAGGCTCAGGCTGCTGATGACAATGATGATGATGGCAGTGATGATGATGACAATGATGATGGTGATGGCAATGTCGGGGATGATGAGGTCCTTGGCTCAGGATCAATTCTTCCTTCCCAGAAGTTGAGGAAGCAGGGAGTTCTTCTGTCTGGGGATTCCAGGAATCCTCCCTCCCCTTTCTCTTAGGAGGGTGACTGGCCCGAAGCAAGGACTGTTCAACCTGTGCTTTTTAACACAGCATTGGCAGGGATGGAGAAGCAAATATTTGTGTCTGAAGTGTGTTTTATTGGATGGAGAAGTGGCTTGGGAATTAATGATCTGGGTTCAAATCCTGTCTTTGACACTAGCTTCATTGCATGATTGTGGGCAAGTCACTTTATCTCCTAAGGCTCAGTTTCCTTATCTGTAAAATGATGATCATAATCCTTATAGTACCTACCTCACAACTTTATTGGAAGGCTCAAATGGCATAATTTATATAAAGTGCTTTACAAATCAGGATGCTAAATATGTGTCAGCTACTATAATTTGTACTGTGACTTTTCTCTTTTCCCCAGACATTCCTGGTACATGAACTGGATGAAATCTAGGTATGCTGGACATGTGTGTCAATAGGTCCAGTATTTCAGGGAAATTGTGGACTTTCTCTGAGGGAGAGACAGAGATATAAAAAGACAGAGACAGAGAGAGATGGGGGAAAAGAAAGAGACAGGCAGAGACAAAGAGGGAGACAGAGAGAGAGAGAGAGAGAGAGAGAGAGAGAGAGAGAGAGAGAGAGAGAGAGAGAGAGAGAGCAATGGTGGTAGAGATGGTGAGTTGGTGAGAGGCTGTCCTGGAGCCCCTTGGACAGGCTACCTAAAGGAAGATCAATGTAATGTGTTCTTAAGTCCATGCTAATCCTCTGTTAATTTTTAAGACCCTAAAGGAAAAGCTTGAGCAATTAAATTTCCAGGGGAAATAGAACTCTTGTGATCTGTCAGGAGCCAGCTATTCCTCTTATGTGGGGAAATGGGGCAGGAGGTAAGGAATGGAATGAGGCCATAGAATGACAGATTCAGAATTGGAAAGGATCTTTGGGTCATCTAGTCCAGTGCCCTCATTTTACAGATGTGGAAACTGAGTCCTAGAGAAGTTAAATGGCTTGCTCAAGATCATCCAGTTAGGTGGTGGTGGTATTGTGATGAAAGTGATTTTGTTAGGTGTAGAGCTGGGAGGGGTTTTGATGTTTTCAGTCTTGTCTGACTCTTCATGACCCCATTTGGCAAAGACGCTGCAGTGGTGCGCCATTTCCTTCTCCATCTCCTTTTACAGATGAGGAAACTGAGGCAAACAGGATTAAGTGACTTTCCCAGGGTCACACAGCCGGTAAAGGTCTGAGGCCAGATTTGAGTTCAGGAAGACATGTCCAGGCCCGGCACTCTCTCCACTGTGCTGCCCTTTGGTACCAACACCAAAATCTGAAGGCAGCTCCTCTGACCTAAAATCTCACATTCTTTCCATCGTACCTTGTTGCTTTCCACTTGCTCTGCACTGGATCCAGGGCCACCTCCAGTTGTCCTGATCTGTATCTTGCCATGGACCCAGATGACTCCAGAGGAGAGAGTGAGGCTGGTGACCCAGCACAGCCCTGCCTCACTTAAATCCAATTCACTTGCAAGTCATGACATCTCCTTCCTGATGTCATGGTCCTCTTTGAGAATGAAGGACACACAACAACAGCAGAGCGTAGCTGTTATTCACTTACTCTGAAGCCAATGAGGCCTGGGAGCTTCAGCAAGAATTTCTTTCTCTGCTTTCATTATTCCCTTCTTTCTTCCCTCCTGACCTTCCTCCATCTCTTTTTCCATCCTCCCTGGCCTAAAACAGGAAGGGAGAAGGAGGAAATAAGATGGGAGAGAGACAGCCACACAGGGAGGCAGGTACAAACAGGAAGCCACAGATAGACAGACAGACGGATGGGTACAGGCAGCCATAGACAGGAGGGTAAGAAGAAATAGGCAGACAGATAGACAGACAAGCAGTCAGGCAGATAGACAGACAGATGGATACAGGCAGCCATAGACAGATAGGTAAGAAGAATAAGCAGACATAGACAGGCAGACAGATTTACAGACAGACAGATGGATACAGGCAGCCATAGATGGGAGGGCAAGAAGATATAGGTAGACATGGGCAGACAGATAGACAAGCAGACAGATAGATACAGGCAGCCATAGACTGATAGGTAAGATGAATAAGGAGACATAAACAGGCAGACAGATTTACAGACAGACAAACAGGTAGATACAGGCAGCCATAGACAGGAGAGTAAGAAGAAATAGGCAGACAGATAGACAGAAAAGCAGACAGGCAGACAGGCAGAGAGATGGATACAAGCAGCAATAGGACGGGAGGTCAAGAAGAATAGACAGACATAGATAGGCAGACACAGAGGCAATCAGGAATACTGAGGGGACCTGACAATGGAAAGTTACAATAAGTAGTCTGGGCAATGTTGGTCAGATAGAGGTTAAAATTAGGAGTATTCCCCCATAGACACACCAGCCAGGCTCCAAGGTCCAGTTCGCAGGAGCTCAGGTTTCCATTGTTCCATCCCTCAGGAAATGACCATCACTGTCCACCCCTTTCAAGCCCCCCCCCAATTCTTCACAGCCTCACTCAGCCCCTCAGTGAGGGGCCCCTGCCCAGGGAGAGGGGATGATATTAAGGCCATTGCTATTTCTGTGGCTCTTCCTTTGAGCCTCTGAGACCTAATTATCCCTTTAAAAAAAAAAGAATGAAATTAGTTAAAAAGGGAAAGGGAAAAAAAACCCTACCCACCAACAGAAGGGTGTCCTTCGTTGCCTCCTCAGTCCCCACCTCCATGTTTCTTTTCTGTTGTCCTCCCTTCACATCAGGGGCAGATCCCAGTCCCCAAAATGGGGAGCCCTTAGTTCCTGTCTGCCCCTCGCATAGAAACAGGTCCCAATACTGACTGCTCTTGCAGAGCTCAGAGAAAATGCTCAATCCCATCCTATATGTCTTTTCTGAGATTTCTTGTGTGTTCGACTCTGTCCCCAGCTAGGCTGTGGGAGACAGAGAGAAATAGTGAAGACAGACTTCTCACACATCGTAGGTATTCCATAAATACTTGCTAAATAATTCTGTTCAATGAATGAAAGGACTAATGAAACCCTGTGTGATGTGGTTCTCTGGACTTGGAATCCAAACACCTGAGTAAAAGTCCTGGTCTACTGCTTACTAACTCTGTGACCATGGACCAGTCTTTCCCGTTCTCCTCTATAAATTGCAGGGATTAGATTGAAAAAGTTCTAAAATCCCTTCCAGCTCTAATATTGTATAAGCCTGTGGACCCATGAAATGGAGAGATAGATGTGTTATCAGGGAGAGTTTCCCAGAGAGAGACTGAATTAGGCCTTGAAGGATAAATAGGATTTGAATAGGCAAGAGAGGAGAGGAGAGGAGGAGATCAATTAATCAGTCAGTCATGCTACATTCATTTACGCAGCTCCTACTATGTGCCAGGCACTGAGTTAGGCATAAGGGGTACAAATACAAGGAATGAAGTAAATTTTATCTCAAGGAATTTATATTCTAATGGATGAGGAGGACAGGGAATGGGGGAGGGGAGGAAGGCTTGGATTAAGGGTGTGGAGGCTGTTGGTGGAGTGAAATGGACTGCATAAAGTCATGGGATTTGGAGCTGGAGAGGTTCTTAGAGGTAACCACATAGAGCCTTTTCATTTTAGAGAAGATAAATTGTTAGACCCAGAGCTTTGTCCAAGTTGTGGGAGGTAGTAAAGTTGGGGAGATAGGATGGGAGGAGTCTTGGGGTTGGGGTGGGGCAGAATGCAAAGCTAAGGAGAATGCTCTCCTTCCCCTTCTCTGGTGTACCCCAAGAGCTGGAGCTCAGCTGGCACTGAGTCCCGGCTGGCTGTCAGGGCTCAAACAGCCTAGCTGGTATTTGAAGGCAATGCCATAGCTCCCACTCACCCGGCACCTGCTCTCCCCTGCCCATTAACAAACTGAGTCCAGGTGCACGTTCTGTTCTGGGCTTCTTTCCTGGGAAACAAACACCAGATCGTATCTGGGCTACTCTGGGTAATTTTTGACCTGCTTGGTGCCAGCCTTCCAAAGCATGAAGATGATGTCTGCTGATCTGGGTTTGGCTGAAGTCTCCTAATGGGTCTCCCCACCTCCAGCCTCTCTCTTTCTCTAATCTATCCTCCTAACATCTCAAGGTTCATCCCCCTAAGCTTCAGCTCTGATCCCATCTCTTCCCCTGTTAAAATACCTTCAATGGCTCTCCCTGAGACCCGCAGGAATAAATCAAGACTCCTCAGCCCATCACAATTGATTTCTCCAGCCTCATCTTCCACCACTCCCCCTCCCCATCTCACTGAACATCTACAGCACTTATTATCTGCACTACTGCCTGACCACAGAGACCCTTAGGATAACAGACTAGCAGAGCAAGAAGAGACTAGAATCAAATTCTATGCCCTTGTGTTACAGCCAGGAAACTATAGCCCAGAGAAAGGAAGGACGTGCCCAAGGGCAAAGAAACAGGTTGAGTCAAGACTGAAACTCAAGTTCTGACTCCCATTTCAGGCTTCCCTTGCTGTTATTCATTCAACTCAATTCATTACCACTTATCGGATCACAGACTTAAAGATGGAAGGGACCAGCCCTACTCCCATCTAGCCCAACTCTCTCATTTTACAGATGAGGAAACTGAGGCCCAAGAAGAGAAGTGACCTGCCCACAGTCCGAGTAGAATGAAATTCAGGTCTTCAGTATTCCGAGTGCAATGTTCTATCCACTACACAACTCAACGCAATTTCTTTTACCTCTATCCATCTCACCTCAACTCACTTTGACTCACCTCACCTCAATTCAAGCTCACCAGTTTAATTTAATTCAATTTAATTGATATAGTCACACTGTCCTTCATCGCTCCCCATTTCCTCTCTGTGCATCTCTTCTTTCCTTAATTAGACAATCGATTCCTTGTTGATGGGGGCTGTTATTGCATCTTCTCTTCCCCCACCCCGAGTACCTAGCACTGAGTTGGTCACATAACATACAATTCACTGAATCGTTAAAAATAATAAGTTGATGCTCAGTTGCTGAGTGTTTTACAGCCATTATCTCATCTGATCTTTGGGATGCCATTTGACAGATGGGGAAACTAAGGCTTAGAGAAGAAGTGATGTGTAGGAGGTCACACAAGGAATGGTAGAGCCAGGATTCAAGGCCAGGTCTGCAGCCCCCAAGTCTGGCACTGGCTTCACACCACAGGGCTGACTGCTCTTCACTCTACCATCGCTCCATGCTTACATTCTCTCAAGCCCTGGCTCAGAGGGAACTCCCACTCAGTGCCCTGCCTCCCCGTCCTCTGGAGACAATCCCTCCTCATACAGATTCTTTTCCTAGCCCCATGATTTGGACTCAGCCCTCCAGGAATGGTTCCCTAGACAGCTCTTCTCTCTGTCTGTGTTTGTGTCTATTTCTGTCTCCATCTCTGTCTGTGTCTGTGTCTCTGTCTCTGTCTCTCTTTTCCCGGATGTGTGGTGAGGAGAGGAAGAAGAAGAGGGGAAAGAGGGAAGACAAATAGCCCCAGCCCCTGCAAAGAAGATTTAATTTCAGATCTCTTGACACGAAGGAACATTTTCTAATGATTCCAGCTGAACCGGAGTGGAAGGCATTGCTTTTGGAGAAGCAAGTTACTTGTCCATCCCTGGAGATCTTCAGGCAGGGCCTGGATGACCACTCCCCAGGGATGCTGCTCCAGCATGCGTTTGGGTCAGCAGGTTCTAAGTTCTTTGAGGACAAGGGCTCTCTTTTCATTCCTGAGGCCTTGTCCCCAGGGAATAGGGAATGGATCTGAAATTTCATGAGTATGGGGAACTCCCACATGAGAAAACCCCCTCCGCCAATGCAGGTTAACATCTTTTCTGCTACTAAAATCTTAGAGAATTGCCTAAGAATTGCACTGAGAAATTAAATAACTTTCTCAGGATCACATAGCCAGTATTTGTCAAAGGTAGGACTTGAACCCAGGTCGTCCTGGTTCTGAGGCCAACTCTCTATTCGCTAAATCATGTCGCCTCTCCTATTAGGGACTTACTAGACACTTGTGAGTTGACCTGATTAGCTGGTTTCTGATGTTCCTTTCAGCTCTGAGATCCTATCATCTCATGGAGGGGAAGCCTGATCACTGCAGGGCTTAATCCCCCCGGTAGATGTGAGGGCACAACCTCCCTGCCCCCACAAGGGCAGAACCCCATCCTTGCTGGCTGCCCTCTCCGTGGAATGGGACTCTTCCATTCAACATCGGAAGAACAGGCAGAAGGGGCAGAGCAACGTCAACCAGCCAGCCACGCAGCGGGGCCACAGAATGAGGACCAGCTGACCTGAGCTCTCCATGCCTCTGCCTCTGTGTGGCCTTAGGTAAATCTCAGGGCTTCAGTGTTCCCATCCATCAAATGGGGCTACGAAGCTCTGGCTTGCCTTTTGGGGAAGCTCAGGGGAGATTTTGAAGGAGAAAGCACTTTGTGAACTCTAAGCCCAGGCAGACAGGAGAGGTACTATTAACTGGTTTTTCTTCTGAACCCTGAAGGGGCCCTGAGGATCTCACACTGCTTTAGGCAAGGAATTTTTTTTTTCTAAGGAAGCTGATCAAAAGCTTGCAATAAACTGACTTATCTCACTGTTGACTCCCAAATATCAATCTCCTTGAAGTCCTGACCACACAAACCTTCACTGGAAGAGAGTACAGGGGTAATGCCAGGGGGATAATGTCATTTAAATTATATCATATGAGCAGTCACTGGTCAAAGAATCATAGACTCAGAGGGCATCTGTCAGAGCTGGAAGGGAACTCTATGTTCTATGAAATGTAAAATGTCAGAAGTAGGATGAACCTTAGAACATAGAACTTGGAAGGTCAGAGCTGGAAGGAGGCTTGGAATGTAGAATGTCAGAACTGGGAGGAACAACCAAACATGGAATTTCGGAATGGGAAGAAGCCTTACAACACAGAAGGAGGCATGCTGGACCTTCTCCTTCCTGCATCCTTTTCTCTCCCTATCCCTCAGCCATCAGTCCACGCTACTTCGGAGCCTGCATCTGCATGCGTCTGCCTCTGTGTCCTGGACAGCCTGTGTCTCCTCTGTCTTGGCCTCCTTGGGCCAACACCACAACTCTGCCCTGGCTCCTCAGGGAGGGATGGCCATCCCCACTCTCCTCTCTTCCCTCTCTCTTTATAATCCTCCCTTCTCTTTTTCTCATATTTCCTCCTCCTCTTCTTGTCTTACATCCTTCTCTCCTATTTCCCTCTTCCTCCTCTTTTTTAAGATCTTAGGTTTTAGAAATCATGTATTCCCACTCCTTTATTTTACAGGTGAAGAAACTGAGTTCCAGAAAAGTTAAGGGACTTGTCCCCAGGTCACACAGGAAACTGTTGATAGAGTGGAGGCCTAACCCAGATCTTTTGGCTCAAAATCCAAGGCATGGTGCTGCTGCTGGCTTTATTTCTTCCTCTTCCTTCTCCTATCCTACTCTCCTCTTCCATTTCTTTTTCTTTCTTCCCTTCCTTTCTCTTCTCTTTTCTTCTTTTCTCTCCTCTCATCTCTGTGTGTCTCTCTGTCTCTCTCTGAATGTCTCTCCTCCAAATCTTCCCTTCCCTTTCCTCCAGAAGAACAGAAAAATAGTTAGACAGACAGCAGTAGCAGCTACTCAAGACCTGGCACAGAAAAACAGGCGAAGGATGTGGGGAAGATGATTCAGAGGCGTGGGCCACATTGACTTGGCTATCAGCTGGCCCAGGTTTCATAGCTTAAGAATGGCTGGGTATAAGGATGATTCCCATTGAAGGGGGGTCAGGGGAGAGGAAGAATAGACAAGAACTCCTGAGAGACTCCATTCTGAGTAACCCTGGAGGACTTAGACAGGGGGATGGTCCCCCATCCTGTGGAGCCATGCAGAGATATGTCCATTTCTTCTTGACCTGCAACTTACCCTCCATGAATGTTTAGGCTTAAGCGATCCTTTCCACTGGCACTGATTGAATCCTATTGCCAGTTTGTGCTGAGGGGAAAAGAGGGAGGAAGCAGGACCATGGGATCAGAGGTCTATAATTGGAAGGGGGTCTCAGGGAACATCCAATCCAACCTTCTCAGTTTACAGATGAGGAAAGTAAGACGAAGGTTAAGTCACTTGCCCAAGGCCACAAAGGTAGTAAGTGGCTGGGCTAGATTTGAAGAGCTAGTACTCTTGGTACTATACTGTTTTCCATAGGCTTCTTATGCAGAGGGCTCAGCTTGCAAAGATTGGGGTAAGGAGATTCCTATGTGTCCAGAAATGATCAAGGTCCTAGAAAAGGATCTTATGAGCAAAAGGGGCTCCCCTGGGGGCAACATGGTGTGTGAGGTGCCCAGTTTTTCTTCTGATTGTTCTTGCCACCAATTTCTCTCTTATAACATCCTCTAGATACATCCCTCCCAGACTAATCTTCAAAAGGTCTCAGTCACATCTATTTCCATGCTCAACCCCTTACATAATTTCCCATTGCCTCCTCTAATATGCTTAATCTGCCATTCAATGCCTTTGCAGTCTATCCCACTATTCCTCCACAATCCTCTTCTCCAATTGTGCCCATCTCCTTAGAGGCCTGGGATCACATTCCCACCTCTTACCTTTATCTCGTGTACACTTCAGCCTAACCTCTCCTGCGAAGCTTTGCCTGCTCTCCTCTCCCCTCCTCTGATTTCCTAGGCGTCTCACAGTCTGAGCCACACAGTCACAATATACTGTCCTTTGTGATTCTCGTACTTTGTATACCTTGTGAGGGAATCAGAAAAGGGATTGGGTCATAAATCTTCACCAGAAGGAACTCAGAGTTCATCCAGTTCAACTTCCCTCATTTTAGAGTTGAGGAAACCCAGGCTCAAGGAGGCTAAGTGATTTGTTCAATGTCATACAAGTAATAAGCACCACAACTGGGATTTGAACTCAGTTTCTCTGACCCTAGTCAGTTCTCTTTTCACTATAATTTTTGTTGTTGTTCAGCCATTTTTCAATCCTCTCTGACTCTTCATGACCCCACTTGGGGTTCTTTTGGCAAAAGTACTGGAGTGGTTTGCCCTCTCCTTCTCCAGCTCATTTTACAGATGAGGAAACTGAGGCAAACAGGGCTAAGGGACTTGGCCAGGGTCACATAGCTAGTAAGTGTCTGAGACCGGATTTGAACTCAGGAAGATGAGCCTTCCTGACTCCAAGCCCAGGGCTCTATGCACCTCACCACCTAGCTGCCCCTTCACTATACTAAAGAGCCCTTAACTTGGAGTCAGAGGACCTGGGCACAAAACCCATCTGTACTACTTAATAAATGTTTGTTGACTTGACTTGACAACTTGCCAGCAGAGGACCTGGGTATGAAGTCCATTTTTGTTACTTACTACTAATTTCATCTTGGACAAGTAGTTTGAACTCTTTGGAATTCAGTCCCCCTCTCCCCAGCCCGTAAAATAAACTGGATCCCTGTTCCAAGCTCCGATTTGATGACCCTCAGCCCCCTGGTCTTTCCACGAAGCTGCGTCCCTCTGGACAAGTTGTTGACCTCTCTGCTCCTTTGTAGGGAGTAATGAGATGGGATTTGAAGCTATCATTTATCAGGCACCCAAGTTCCCAGTTGTGTTTCCTGTTAACTAATGAAATGATTATAAGTCACTTTGTGAAGAACTCTAATTGCTACGAATCGGTCCCAGTTCTGGTGACAATAATGCTCATATTTGCATATCACTGCTTTTCCCCAGAGAATCTTAAAAATGATTCAAATGAGTCAAGGGGCCATTTGATCCTATTTCAGAGCTGGGGTGATGGGCCTGGAGCTGACGTGACTCAGGTTTAGAGTGAGCCTCGTTGCTCCTGAATTCACACCCCAGCTGGGGAATGGGCCCCTTGTCTGTGGGTAGCAGTGGTGGGTAGCAGCTGGTACAGCAGCCAATTAAGTTGGGAAAGAGGTCAGGAAGCCATGCTTTAGGGCCAGAGATCCCAAGACTGAAGTTAAGGGGGAATCTCTTCTCTCTCTTCCTTGGTTCCCGGACCAACGGAGACATAGAGCATTTGTGGGAAGAAGATGGCCAGAACTGGACTTCTGCCAGAGGATGGGAAAAAGTGAAGGCCCTGGACCAGATGAGGCTATTTGTTTTTCTCAGGGGATGGGTTATTTGGCAGTTAATGGAATAGAAATAAGTGAAGAGCCCTCAAGATCTCTCCCTCCATTAAACCCTGTGCCCAGTACCTCCTACCCTCTTTGGGAGCTAAGATCTAGGATTCCAGGGAACCGAGCCCCAGCCTTGGTCCAGGGCTCCCTGTGGGATCTCAAGAGTCTCTCTGCCTCCTCTGGGTCTCTCTTTCCCCCCTTACAGGAGGAGGGACAGTCAGCTTGGCCTGTCCAGGTCTGAGAAGGAAAGAGATTAAGGAATAGAGCGGAGCTGGTTCTGCCCCTTGAGACCTTGTCTCATCCTCAGTCATTAACTAGCCAGTAGGTGCTGCATCTAGCCTTGGACTCTGTTGGTATGTAGGGAAAACCAAGGGGAAGCAGAGTCAAGGCCTGCTTGCTCAGAGAAGCTCAGAGTCTGAGAGACAAAGGACTAGCTAGGAAGTTATCACGCAGCTCTGTGATACAGTGGATAAAGGGCTAGGCCTGGCATCAGGAAGAGCTGAATTCAAATCTGGCCTCAGACCCTTATTAGCTGTGTGACCCTGGGCAAGTCACCTAACCCTGTTTGCCTCAGTTTCCTCATTTGTAAAATGATCTGGAGAAGGAAATGGCAAACCACTTCAGTATCTTTGCCAAGAAAACCCCAACTGGGGTCACGAAGACACTGAAACAACTGAACAAGAAAAGGAAGCTGTCCATGCTGAACTGGGCGGGACTGACTCGAAGGCCTGTAGGGGGAAGAGAAACCAAAGCAGGGAGGGTAGTGAGGGAAGACTTACCACAGAAGGCAGAAAGGAGACAGGTCTTGAAGCACTGCCTCCGCTTAGACTAACTGAAGATAAGGCAAAAGAAAGACGAAGGGTAGGGAGTAGTGAAAATGTTTATTAAATAAGTAGGGTTGGGCTGGGCCCATTCGGAGAGGGAGAGGCAGCAGCTGGGCTGTACAGTGCCCTCTAGGCACAGCTGGACTCACAAGGCCCCAGATTCAGATTCTGTCCAGATCCTTCCTGGCTGGGTGACCCTGCTTACCGAAGTAACCTCTTTCATCATTTTCTGTTACATGAGGATAACAATAGTACTTACCTTAAAGGGCTGTTGTGAAATTCAAGCGAGATAATACATGCAAAGAATTATGTAAACCTTAAAGTGCCATGTAAATGTTGGTGGCTAGTATTATTATCGCAGACCTGGGCCTTTCCCTTGGAACTCTGGGCCCAGGACACACATCAGGTCTTACAGTCATAGCATCTTAAATTTAAGTTGAAAGAGACCTTACAGATTGTCTACAGAGGAGGCTGAAAGGTGAAGTGATTTGTCCAGGTCTTTCACACACACACACACACACACACACACACACACACACACACACACACACACACACGCACACACACACACACAATTAGAAGAGATGGAGAAGATTTTTAAGCATTGGCCAGTTATTCTGAGCCTAAGGAGGCCGGGGGAAAAGAGATACAAGAGAGTGTATGATGCCTAGGTTTTCAGTGAGGCAGTACTCCGTAAGGGGTTTGGAATCTTAATGAGGAGTTGGAGGGGTTAGTAAATGGAGTCGGGGGCTCAGTGAGAGGATAGAAGGATCGGTGAGGAAAATGGGAATTTAGGAAGGTAGATGGGGGCCCTGTGAGAGGATCAAATGTTCAGTGAGGGGGATGGGGGCTCTGAAAGAAGATGAAAGGTTCAGTGAGGGGAATGGGGACTCAGTGAGGGAGGATGGGGTATCTGTGAGAGAATGAAAGGTTCAGTGAGGGGGAATGGGGGCTCTGAGAGAAGATGAAATGTTCAGTGAGGGGAATGGGGACTCAGTGAGGGGGGATGGGGGATCTGTGAGAGAATGAAAGGTTCAGTGAGGGGAATGGGGACTCAGTGAGGGGGATGGGGACTCAACGTGGGGATGGGGAATCTTCAAGAGAATGAAAGGTTCAGTGAGGTGGCTGAGGATCCAGTGAGGTAGATGGGGCCTCTGTAAGAGGATGAAAAGATCAGTGAGAGGGTTGAGGAGCCAGTGAGGTGGAGGCAGGATCTGTGAGAGGCTGGAAGACTCAGTGAGGGGGATGGGGGAGTCTGAGAAAATGAAAGTGAAGGGAATGGGGCCTCAGTGAAGGGGATAGATGGGTGTGTGAGAGAATGAAAGGTTCAGTAAGGGGGATAAGTACTCAATGTGGGGGGATGGGGATCTGTGAGAGAATAAAAGTTTCATTGAGGGGGATGGAGATTCAATGGGGGATGGGGGGATCTATGGGAGAATGAATGTTTCAGTATGAGGATTCAGTGAGGTGGGAGCAGAATCTGTGAGAGGCTGGGAGTTTCAGTGCTGGGGGAAGGGGGTTCTGTGAAAGTATAGGGTCTGGGCTGGGGGACAGATTCAGGGAGGGGATGGGAGGCCATGGAGCTTCTTGCTGGGCCCCCATTCCAACCTTTCCCCCCACCTTCTCTCACTTGCCCCACTCAGAATAGCTGTTTTAACCTTGAGGCTCTCTTATCGACTTCATCTCTCAGAGCTGCTGGGGCGGCAGGCTCCGCTGCTGGAGCGAAATTGTTTTCCATTGTCCAAGAGCTGAGTGGGTTGGAGCTCTGGGGCCTGGCTGGGAAGGGCAGTGAATAGGAGCCTGGGCTGAGATAGGAATCCTGCGGGGCTCAGGCGCTAATGCGTGCTGCTCCCGTCCCAGAGGGGGGACCCACCCCCACCCATTCCAGAATCTCAGTTTCTTATCATAGATGAGCCTACGTCCACCTCGAAGGCACATTGACTCAAACAGGAACAGAGGAGGCACACCCCATGTACATGTATAAACTCAAGAACATACATGTACGCCCATAAACACCCACGCGCACACACACACACACACACCCCAGATCATACAGATAAATGTATAAGGAGGAAGAGTTTAGACGCCCTCTCCTCTGGGAAGCTTTTCCTGATTGTAGGATCAGAGTTTTTGAGCTAGAAGGGGTCAACAAGTTTATCTAGTCCAAGCTCCTGTCTTCACATATGAGGAAACTGAGGTCCAGAGAGGAAGAGGAACATAGGGGACCAAAGTGACACAGTCTGGATTACAATGAAGGATGTTTGACTTCAAATTCAGTCTTTTATCTCTCATACCACCCTTCCTCTGGACCATCTGTTCTCTCCTCTGAGCTTTCCTAGCACTTTCTCTGTAGGACTCTCAGTACCTTATAAGGAGTTGGGGGCTCAGATATTTGTACCCTTGTCTTATCCTCTTGGGGATAAGTGCCCTCATGGGGCAGCTAGGGGGCACAGTGGATAGAGCTCTGGGCCTAGAGTCAGGAAAACCTTGAGTTCAAATTCAGCCTCAGACACTTACCAGCTGTGTGAGCTTGGGCAAGTCACCTAACCCTGTTTGCCTAAGTTTCCTCAAATGTAAAATGAGGTAGAGACAGAAATGGCAAACCATTCCAGTATCTTTGCCAAGAAGAGCCCAAATTGGGGTCACGAAGAGTTGGACATGACTGGAAATGACTGAGTAACAACGACTTATCCTTACTAGCCTGGATGCTCCATGAGGTCAGGGCCACAAACTCATTCTTCTATGTCTCCCCATAGTGCCTAGCATGGAGGTCTGTCCACAGGAAGCACTAAGGATTCAGAATAGAGTTAGAATTGGAAGTGACCTTAGTAGTCACCAAGTCCAGCCCCATCATTCTACAGATGAATAAACTGAGTGACTTGCCCAGGGTCATATGTATAGAAAGTGTCAAAGCTGCCATTTGAACCTGGGTCCTCTGACTCCAATTCCAGTATTTTTGCTTCTCATTGAATACATCAGGCTTGCTGAATATGATACCACTTTATAGGGCTATTTCTAGGAGCTGTAGGACAGGAGAAGAGGAAGGTAAAGATGGGGAGGGATGCCCTCACGTTCCCTGAAAATCTGGGTGCAACACTGCTGGATCTGATGCCAGGAAGGCTCAGGGGCAGTGGCGAAAGATGTTTGCAGAGAGGAGAGGAGTAATTATGGGGAGAGCATTTGCATCAACAACTAGGGCCTCTCCCTGAGCTGTGCCCAGCTGTGCCCAGCTTTCAGCAGGACCTGGGACAGGCATATACCATAAAAGGGAATTTCAAGTTGGAGCTCTAAGGGAAGTATTTCACAGATGACTAAACCTGCCCCATCCCTATCACCTCTCCTTCCTCATTTCCCCCCTCCCCACAGCTAGTTAATTAAAGTACATTTATTAATCAATTGCCCAGAAGGGCCATGCCTTGTGGTATGATCTGAGAGCTGCTGAAAGAGCTCAGCTCACAACATATCCCTCTCCCTCTGAGTCTGAGGGGAACAGAGAGGATCCACACCCATGAAAATTGTGAAAAGGATGAAAAATCCACAAAAATACATAAAAACACTGTGAGGGTTGAAAGGATTCTTAGAATAGGGAATATGTTACAGCTGGGAGGTCCTTTAGAACATAAATACCACCTAATCCAATCTCCTCCTTTTATAGTTGGGAAAAGTGTGGCTCACACATCTGGCACATGTAAGAGGCAGGATTGGAACTCGGGTCTGATTGCAAGTCCAAACATAACGGAAAGCACTGGATTTGGAGTCACAGACCTGGGTCCAAATCCTGGCTGTGTTACTTACTAGCTGTGTGCAGCAAGCCCTTCTCCCCACCCTCCTCTCCTAGTCTTTAGTTTCATTTTAAATATTCTGCCCCATCTATAAGGCAAGGGGATTTGGCTAGATGATTTCCAAGGTATCTTCCAGCCCCAAAAGCCTAAGTTTATTTTAATTCTTATATCTTCTCCTTTAGAAGTTTTTCCAAATCCTTTTGTGTAACAGAAATTGTCTCAGATGAGCAGAGGGTTTGGGATAGGGTGACCAGACTGGGATTAGAGTATGCTAGAAGAAGCTGGGAGTTGTGTGAAGTTGGAGATCAACTTCTCTGGAGGCCAGGTACAAGCTGTCTATAGTAGGAGAGAAAGATTGTTGTCCTCGCCCTCTCTCCCTTTCCCCCACCTTTTTTTTTCTCCTTCTCAAGCTCTGAAGTGCAGGACAGGAGAAACATTAGGAGACAAGCAGGAAACATCAAGAGACAAACCCAGGCTGAGGAAAGACTACAAGGATGATGAGTCCCCTTCCTGCCAGTATCTTTCCCTACAGTAGCTGCTTCCAGCAGCCCCCACCCTAACTAACCCCTCTGCCAGCCTGTGGGCTCTCTCTCCCCACCCCCACACCAGGGACAGCCCCCTAAGTGCGGCGACATCTTCCCTTCTGCTCTGCTGCAGTGGGGCCCGGGTGGGTGAAAATGAATCAGACTCCATTCCCTTCGCAGTCAGCCAAGATTGCACTATAATTTTGTTTTTAGTCATTCGTGACTGAGACTTTTCTGGTACATTTATTCACTGAACGTGTTGGCTTGTTTAGCTCTGCTTGGTTTAAGCTGCCAGGGTGGGTGGGTAGGTGGGTGTGGGGATTGGGGGACTTCAGAGCAGGGGAGCCTAGGGAGGGGGGCTTCAGGGGCTGAGGAACAGGACTGGGGGATGGGTTGGATAGTGGGTAGTGGGCTGGAGAATCGGGCTGGACAGTGAGCAGAGGGCTGTGGAGCAGGGCTGGAGGCCAGTGATGCAGAGCAGGGAGGAAAGCCTGAGGGAAGGCAGTGGAAGGCTGGGGCCAGGTGTTACATCTGACTCTCTCCTTCCCTCCACTGCTCATATCTGATCAATTATCAGGTCCTGTCACTTTTACTTCTACACTAGCTCTCAGTCTGGCCTCCTCCTCTCTTTTCCAATGCCATCATCCTAGTAAAGGCTCTCATTACCATCTGCCTGAATTCTTTTAATATCTGGCCTCTGATCTTTCCCTCTACATCCTTCACACTCAGGCAGAACAATCTTTCTTTTTAACGTATAAATCTGGACATGCTATTCCTCTTCTCAAAAATCTTCAGTGGCTCCCTCCTGCTGCCCAATAAAGTTCGATTGCCTTTTTCCAGGGATTTCAAGGACCTCCACACTGGCCCTTTCTTGACTTTTCCCACTTTGCACTCAAGCCAAACCAAACTACTACCTGTCCCTTATCACACACACACACACACACACACACACACACACACACACACACACACACATCTTACACTTTGGCATTTCTGTGATTTATGCTGTTCCCTAAGTCTGCTGTCTCCCCTTTTCACTCCTCACTTGGCCGGTTGACTTCCCACCTATCCTTTAAAGTCTGGCTCAAATGCTACCTCCTCTAGGAAGTCTTCCCAGCCAGGAACAACCTTCCCTCCTGAACCTCAGATCGTACTTTGTTCTATGTCTCTCTAACATACTTATCACATTACTTTGTGCATTATAATTTTTAAAAAATCACAGAATCCTATGATTTATAACAGGAAAGAGCACTAGAAATCATCTGGACCAACCAGCTCATTTGATAGATTCGAATTCATAGAAGTATGGGAGGGCTGAGCCCTACACATCTCTCCTTAACTCACATAAGTTGTCATCTTAGTTCGAGTCCTCATCACTTCACATCTAGCCTACGTCAATGGCCTTCTAGTTGATCTACCTAACTCTGGTCTCTTCCTTGCTCTAATCTATCCATTCAGCTGCCAAAGTGATTTCCAAAAGCATAGATCTAACCATGTTACCCTTCTACTCAGTAAAATCCAGTGAACTCCCTATTACCACCAAGATCAAATATCATGTTCTCTTTTTGGCATTTTAAGCTCTTCTGAACCTGGCTCCATTTGATCTTTCCAGTCTTTTTATTAATTGATCAATCAGCCAATCAATCATCATTTATTATGTGCTTACCATATGCCAGGCATTGATATAAGTGCAGGGGATGTGGAAAAAAAAAAGCAAAATTAGCTCCTGTCCTCAAATATCTTTCATGTACAAATATACACATGTATATACACATATACACATATGTACATATGTTTGAACAAATATTAGGTTTGATAAAATGTATATATTAATATATATTAAATGTGTTAATATATAGTATATAACACATAGATATTATATACATATATATCACATATATAATACATATATATTATATATTAATACATATTATATGTATTAATACATACATATATGTATATATATTTGAACACATATATATTTGAACATACATTACAGAGTAGAAGGAAGTTAACCTTAGAGAGGAGGACACTAGCATCTGGGGCAGGGGACCAGGAAAGTCAGTCAATAGTCAATCAACAAACATCAAGGGCTTACTAAGTGTCAGGAACATGGATATAGAAGGAAAGGTCTGAAGAAGGTGGGACTTGAGCTGAATCTTAAAGAAAGGATTCTAAGAGTCAGAGTTTAGGAGAGAGAGCATTCCAGACATGGGCAACAGCTAATGCAAAGTTACAGAAACAGGATATGGAGTGTCATTTGTGAGGAGCAGCAAGGAGTCCAGTATGGCTATACCATAGTGTACAGAGGGTGGAAGAATATGAGACGACTGGAAAGGTAGGTCAGGACCAGATAGTTAAGAGCTTTGAATACAAACAAACGACTTTATATTTGAACTCAGAGGTAATTAGGAGCCACCGGTATTTATTATGCTATAGTTAGTGATGTGGTCAGATCTATGCTTTTGGAAAAGTAGTTTGGCATCTGAGTGGAGGATGAATTGGAGTAGGAAGATATGGGGAGATCAGTTAGAAGGCTACTGGGATTCCCCTCCAAAACACTTTAACTCCTCAAATAAAATTTTGGAGCAGCAGAACCAACAAAAGGTTTGAAAGAGACATTTTTCTAACCTAAGACAACCTGGAAGGTAAGCAGGAGAGGTCTGTGACACCAGAGTGAGAGTTGGCCCAGGGCATGGTGGCAGCACTAGCCTTGGGCCTTGGAGGCAGCTTTGACAGCAGGTTCAGGAGCTCTTAGCCCAGATTCATGCTGGGTTCCAGGACAGAGGGGAGCCCTGGTGGTCGATCACAAGGGAGCTGGGACCCTGCTCACAGTTCCAAGGTGGAGAGGAGCATTAGCACTTGTGGCTACAGGGAACCAGGGCATTTCCTGGGTAAAGACCAGAGCTCAGACCAAGAGAGCAGTGGCCACACTTCTCCTCAGATCACACCATCTTGGAAACACCAAAAATTTGCAGAACTAGCTTTGAAAACAGCAGCATGAAAAAGTCTGAAGCTTGGGATAATGCCTCCCCACTCCAAGTCAGCAAAGCTCAACTTCAACTTAATATTCAAAGTCAAGAAATAAACTGAAAAATGAGCAAAAACCCCAAACAACAAAATAAAACTTGATTAAAAAAAACTTACCATGGTGGCAGAGAGTACCAAGACATAAACTCAGAAGACAATAATGTGAAAACAGCTACAAGCTAAGCCTCAATGAAAAATCCCAATTGGACTCAAACCCAACAAGGATCCCTGGAAGAGTTAAAGAGATAAGAGTGGTAGAGGAAAAATTAGCAAAATAAATGAGAACAATGCAAGAAAATTATGAAAAGAGAATTAACAGCTTGATAAAAGAAGCACAAAAAATACTGAAGAACAAAACACTTAAAAACAGAATTGGTCTAATGGTAAAAGAGGCACAAAAATTTATTGAAGAAAAGAACTCCTTAAAAACAGAATAGGCTAAATGGAAAAGGAGACACAAAATTCACTGAAGAAAAGAACTTAAAAAGCAGGACTGGTCAAGTGGAAAAAGATGTACAAAAATTCACTGAAGAAAAGAATTCCTTAAAAAGTAGAATTGGCCAAATGGACAAGGAGATACAAAATCTCACTGAAGTTGAGGAAGTGGAAGCTAATGACTCCATGAGACACCAAGAAACAATAAAACAAAATCAAAAGAATACAAAAATAGAAAATATGAAATATTTAATTGGAAAAATAACTGATCTGGGAAAATTGAGGAGAGATAATTTTTATGGGCTTATTTTATTTTTTATGTGACTTTTAAAATATATATATTTTATTCCCCCTAAATAACATGCTAAAACAATTTTTGACATTTGGGTTTTTTTTTTAAGGTTTGAGTTCCAAATGCTGTCTCTCCCTCCCTCCCTTCCTTTCCCCTTTCCTGAGATGGTAAGCAATCAGATATAGGTTATACATGTGCAATCACGTAAAACGTTTCCATATTAGTTATGGAAAAAAGACTCGAATAAAAAAGAATGAAAGAAAATGAAAAATAGCATGCTTCAGTCTGTAGTCAAATAATATCAGTTCTTTCTCTGGATGTGGATAGTATGCTTCATCATTAGTCCTGTGGGATTTTCTTAGATCATTGTATTGCTGAGAATAACTAAGTCATTCACAGTTCTTCACTGAACAATATTGCTGTTACTGTGTACAATGTTTGAGGAGAGATAAGTTAAGAATTATTGGACTACCTGAAAGCCATGATAAAAAAAAAGAGCTTAGACATCATATTTCAAGAAATTATCAAGAAAAAACTACTCTAATATCCTAGAACCAGAGGTTAAAATAGAAATGGAAAGAATCCACCTATCACCTCCTGAAAGAGATCCCAAAATGAAAACTTCCAGGAATATTATAGTGAAATTCTGGAGCTCCCAGATCAAGGAGAAAATATTGCAAGAAGCCAAAAAGAACCTATTCAAATATAGTGGAGCCACAGTCAGAGATAAGCAGGGAAATTAAATTTTGCTAAAAGGTATTATAGACAATTAAGTAATATATAAAAAAAAAACTTAAGGGAAAATTTGTTTTCAATTAGGCTAGTTTTTCCTTAAAAGATATTGAAACTGTCCTTGAGATTTGATCGGCTCAGGGACTAAGACCCAGGCCACTGACCCAGCTTCCTGATCACCTGGGTACAAAACAGACAGGACAGAAAGAGCTGAAGTAGATAGATCAGTAGCACAAACAAGCCAGAGAAAATGTGCTCCACTGAATCTTGTCTCAGATGAACATCCCTTCCCTGCTATGAATATCCTTCCCTGCCTAAGTAAAGCTCATTTTGTTAACTGGAGCCATTATTGGCTATCTTGGAATAGAGATCATGGGAGGTGTGTGTATATAGATATAGATACAGGTATAGATATATATGTATGTATATATACACATATATATGTATATAACATTCACTTTTTATATTTTGAGTTCCAGATTACAATATTGCTGTTATTATATGCCACATTCTCCTGGTTCCATTCACTTCACTTTGTGTCAGTTTATATGTCTTCCTAGGTTCTTCCAAAACCATTCCCTTCATCATTTTTTTACAGCACAACAGTATCCCATCACAATAACGTGTCACAATATTCCCCAGTTAATGGGCATCCCTTCAATTTCCAATTCTTTGCCACCACAAAAGGAGCTACTATAGGGGCAGCTAGGTGACACAGTGGATAGATCACTGGCCCTGGAATCAAGAGGACCTGAGTTCAAATTTGGCCTCAGACACTTGACACTAGCTGTGTGACCCTGGGCAAGTCACTTAACCTCAGCCTCACAAAAAAAAAAAGAACTTTTATAAATATTTTTAAATATATAGATCCTCTCTTTTTTCTTTGATCTCTTGAGGATACAGACCAGTAGTGCTACTGCTGGGTCAGTTTTATAGCCTTTTGGGCATAGTTCTAAATTGTTCTCCAGAATGGTTGTAAAAGTTCACAACTCCACCAAAAGTGCATTAGTGCACCTATTTTCTCACATCCCCTCCAGCAATTGTCATTTTTCTTTACTGTCATGTTGGCCAATCTGATATATGTGAAGTGGTACCTTAGAGTTGTTTTAATTTGCATTTCTCTAATCAATAGTGATTTAGAGCATTTTTAAATGACTATTGATGGCTTTGAATTCTTCTTCTGAAAACTGCCTATTCATATCCTTTGACCATTTATCAGCTGGAGAGCCACATATTTTCAATCACATGCAGCCATAGACATGCCCCCAAGATGGTAGCTTTTCAGTTCAAGCATAAGCAGCAGCTGAGGCAGGTGGAGAATAATGATATAACACAAGAGAACCAGAAAGCCCTGGAAAGAAAAGTGGTTCTTGGTCATATGGTAGCCATGGGCAGAGAAACTGCATGGTCTGAGTGGTGAGCTATTTGGAGTTATTCAGATGGTATAGGTCTAACCTGGGAAAGGTGCTTAATTAGCAGACCCCAATGTGTTTTTCTCTTCTATGGGAGTCCAAAACCCCAGAGTATCATAAGAATGGATTCCTACATAGTTCTCTGTAGAGTGGAAGGTGATGCCATGACTTGCAAGTGAATTTGGATTGAAGTGATGCAGGGTTATGAAAGATCACCAGCCTCACTTTCTCCTCCAGAGCCATCTGGGTCCAGTTGTAAGATATAGATTGTGATGATTAGGGGTGGCCTCAGGGTGGAGGTGGAACTCAATAAAATGACAGGTGTTGTCTATCCAGAAAAATCAAGTTCATTTCCATTCTGAGAATAGTATAAATCATAGGGTGGCATCATGGGTGGAGGGACTCCATGAATCATCATGGAAAGCAGAACTTTTTGGAATATCAAGAGGATGCCCTTCCAGCACCCTACTCCCAATGTTTTTTTTCTCTCCTGAGGAGAATATAAACCACAGGGTGGCACTATGAGTCTGGAGGATTTTAGGACCTAGTGGAAAATGGGATTCACTGATGAGAAGGAGAATCATGTTCGTTGTTTATGGACTACTATGTGTCACCGTATATGTATTTCTGTATTTCCTGTGGGGTGGAACAAAGGCTGTCCTATTCCCAATATGTGCAGTGTTACCTTAAGTACTTATATGGGATCCAAGAGACCCTTTAATTTACATATTTGCCCAGATTTGTGATATTCAGAGATCTTCCAATAAAAGTGAGAGTGATTCTTTTAGGTCAGCCATCAAAATCAACCCTGATCCATGTAAAGCCAGAGTTTGGAGTGCTGGGGCCGTAGGTTATGGTAACAAAAGGTGGAAGTAGAAGAGAAGTAGATTTATGCTTGAGGTAAGGAAACATTTCTTAACTACTAGAGCTATTGTAGGGACTCTTTGAAGAGGCAGTGGATTCTCCCTCCCAGAAGATCGTCAGGTGAACCAGATATCTTCAAGTAGACAATTTTCTGAGTGTGATGCAGAAGGGATTCTTGTTATAGAGGGTGGACTAGATGGTTTCTGTGAACCCTTTCAACTCTGAGATCCAGAGGAAGAAACAAGCATAGGCAGGAGAAGGGAGGTACCTAAGGTCACAGAAATAAGAACAGAGTTGGGATTTGGCCCCAGACTCTGTCACTCCAAATCCAGTCTTCTTTCCACTAAAATACATGCTATGTATATATACCAGATGCTTTACATGTTCTATCAGGAAATATATCAGTGTGTGTATGTGCATGCACGTGTGTGTGCATGCATGTGTGTGTATCCTCACGCCAAAGTGGGAGCTCTATAAGGGGCAGAGACTGATGGTATTTCATGTGAACTCATTGTCCTCCATTGAGCACAGGGTTCTGCATACAGTAAACACTTATTAAATATTGAACCAATCTGCGAATGTTGATTCAATCACCTCTTTAAGCCCTCAACAAGTAATGTCTGTGCAGGCACAATTTAGCACTCACTTACATTATTTGTCTTGTTTGCATGGTACTTCCCTCATTTGAGTCCCATCTTCCTAATCAATCCAATCCAATTCAATCTGACAAACATTAATTAAACACCTACTATGTGCAAGTTACTGTGGATCTAAAGACAAAACAAAAAACAAACCCTGGCTTTCTAGTTGTAAATTCCATGATCCTAAGATTACGCCCTTGTATTCTGATATGTCGATTTTGGCCACTCCAACAAACACTCATTAAGCACATATTATTTGTCATGTAGTATGTTCAGAACTAGAGATACAAAGATGAAAAATTTAGTATTGTCCCTGCTCTCAAGAACCTTACAATCTAATGGAAGAATATGATATGTATACAAATGACTAGGACATAAGGTATAATGTGACACAGGCAGAGGAGGAATGCAAGCAAAGTATTCTAGGAAGATTTGAAGAAACAGACATCTCTTTCAGCCAAGGGATCAGGGAAACCTGCACTGAGCTGGTGGATCTTTCTTTCTTCCATTTTTTGGAGGCAGTTGAGGTTAAGTGACTTGCCCAGGGTCACACAGCAAGTAAGTGTCTGTGGCCAAATTTGAACTCACGTCCTCCTGACTCCGGGGCCGGTGCTCTATCCGCTGAAATATGTCAGCCAATACGTCTTTGTTCAGTTTCCTTCCTCTTCTGGGGCACTAGGCATGGTGGTGGGAGGTGGCCCTGGCTGCCTCTGTGGTTGGGGGGTGGGGTCCTGGGCCACCACTATATCTTCATGTGTCTGCTCAAGTGAATGTGTATGTGTGTGCATGTAAATCTCTGTGTGCACATGTGTTTATGTCTTTCCTGAACTTAGTGGGTACCCTGCCTTAGTGGTAGAACTCAGTGGATACCCTGAAAGGAGGCTGGGGAGGCTGGGAGGTAGAATAGTTTCTTACAATTTGGAAACTGAGTCAAGCAGTCTCTGCACTCCCAATGCTACTTGTAGCACCCTCCTCCTCAGCAGCACCACCTCTGCCCTGTAAGTACCAGAGCCCCTGGAATGGAGTAGGAATGGATAAGTACCCTGAAGGTGAGCAATGAGTGCTCTCAGCTGTTCCCTTTTCATCCCTGCTTCTCTGGAGGGGTGGCCCCCTCCTGCTACTTAAGGTGGAGCAGCCCTTAGGAAAGATTCTTGTCTTCCCTCCCCCCCTTTCAGAGGTGGATTTTCTTGAAAAGGGCTTTAGATAGACCCATTTACTTGGAGGGAGCTAAATCTTACTATGCAACATCTCCCAGGGATATTTGCATATCAAAAGTAAATCCTGGAGAGGGTAATAGCTAATCCAAAGAAGAAAGTGCTGATGGTGGAATTTCAGGCATAGTAGAGGAGATATTTAGGGGGTAGGAAGCCTTCTGGGCTCCCAAATAGCTCATATCCCTCATTGGCTTGGAAACTTGCTATATCACTTGTAGAACCAGATGCTGGCATACTGATGGCATTGGTGCAGCTGTGCTCCTGGGCAACCCGAGGCAGTGATATTCAGATGAGACATACATATACATACATGAACACACATGTACACAGATATACACATAAGCACATGTACACACAGGGATTCATATGCACACACATACACATTCACTTGAGCAGACACATGAAGATATAGTAGTGGTGCGGGACCCCACCCCCCAACCACAGAGGCAGCCAGGGCCACCTCCCACCACCATGCCTGGTGCCCCAGAAGAGGAAGGAAACTGAACAAAGACATATTGGTTTCTGCTCTATTAGAAACACAGGAGGGGGGAAATCAATGTTTAGTAAATGGGGAAAGAGAAAATCGTTCAGGAAAGACATTCTATTTTCAGGCTAGAGAGAGAGCTTCATAAACAAGACAGAATAACATTGGGTAACATTGTGGGCAGGGGCGGGGGAAGGGAGGCTGGAATGTACCCAGGCTATAAAACTCTGTGGAAGCAGCGGAATTTGCTGAAGCCAAGGCTCCTGTCAGACTACCTGGGGCAGGGAGACCAAAGGTATCTTCCGAAGCTCAGCCCTGAGACAGCTTCCTGTCCCTGCAGGGGAAGGAGGACTGGCTCATTTCAGAAATGGTCAGCGGTGGGGCTGACATATTTGAGCACCACAGGACTTCAGGGCCTAAGCCAGCCTAGGTCTTGGGAAAAAGGAGAAAATTGGTCCTGGTTGAAGAAGCCCACCCAAGCAATCCCCTCTTTGTGGGTGAGGAGAATGAGCAAGGGCATTAGCTCTTTGTGGGTCCAGTCCTGGGCTGGGGCACCCCCTGCCTCTGCTCTATAGCCCCAGCCTGGGCTAGACTAGTCCCAGATAGCCTATTAACAGACCTAGAAGGGAAGTAGACCAGGCAGTGGACAAATGACAAAATAGAGGGCCAGAGAGTTGAAGTGATTTGTCCAAGGTCACACAGCCTCTGCAAGAAAGAGCCAAGATTCAAACTCAGGTCTTCAGTTGCTAGATATGATACCTTTCCTCTCAGACTTCAGAGCTGTGTGACCCATTGTGATGGCAATCCCAATGCCTCCTCCCACTCTGGCCATGGTGCCAACCTCTTGCTTTGTCAGTGGAACCAGGAACACATGAAGATCTCCTCCTTCCATGCCAAGGGAACACTTCCCTTAGGTCAATGGAATGATCCCAGGCCTTACTCTATGACTTCCTTCTGGGGACAAAATGTCAGGCTTGTCCTGAGGCTATGGACCCTTGCACTACATTCAAGGATTAGATGGAGGGGAAAGTCACCTGGAAGTCAGGATCATACCCCTTTGGGGACACAAACTATCCTTATTCTTCCCAAACTCTCTTTGAATTGGGGACAAGGGGAGTCCAGGCCAGGCAGTGGCCATCTGTGAGAGGATTGCAAGGAAACCCATGGCCCAGAGCCCCCAAACAGTTGACAGGCAGGAGGAATTCCTATGATAGGGGGTTAATATAGAAGGCTATTGACTATAACTCATACTAGTAGATAACGCAAGAGGTTAAAAAATGTATACAATAGTAACTTATAGTGGAAAGAAGCTCAGATTAAGAGTCAAGAGACCTGAGTTCAAGTTTTGACTATTTATTATTTATAGAAGAAATTTCATCTCAGGTTTTTCCTCTGTAAAATGGGAGGTGGGTGAGTTGATTTGATGACATTTAAGGTTCCTTTGAATTCTAAATTTTATGGTTCTATAAGTCTGGAGCTGAGTGGGCTTGGGAGACACAATGGAGGTCTAAGGGGCAGAGACTGAGAAGGGAATTAGTGATTGGTAGTTATACACCTTCAGACTATTTTGGTATTCACAGCCATAACCCCAGACCCAATCTCATATCCCAGCTAACCACATGAGTAATTCTGAGTTATGTCCCTCCCTGGACACAGTCCAGTTTTGACTTCACAGGTCTGAGAATGCCAAAGAATGGAGAAAAATCATAAAATATTGAGATAGATGGGCCATTTAAGTACATGTAGTCCAACCCACCCATTTTACAGACAAAGAAGCTGAGGTCCAGAGAGGTAGAGGAATATGCCCAAGAGTTTGGACTGGAGGCCCAGTCTCTTAACTCCCAAGCTAGCATGCTTGCTTCTCTACTCGAAGACCTCCCGTAGATCACCTGGAATTTTTGTGGCCAACTAATTTTTGACAGCTACTTGCAAGGCCAATAATTTCTTTAGGCATTTGAAGAGCTACAAATCTTCCAAAACCTGGGGAAGCTTTTTCTATTTCCATTCATCAAGACACAATGGTCCCTTTCAGGAAGTACTGAATTTTAACTGAAGATAGATGGCACAATTGAATTCCCTTTATAAATGAATTATAATTTGTTTACTGTTTGTTCGTGCGTGCGTGTGTGAGAGAGAGTGTGTGTGTGTGTGTGTGTGTGTGTGTGTGTGTATGCTCATGCCTGCGCATGCATGCCTGTAAGCTCAGGAGCATTCTGGAGCTGTTGGCTCATGGCTTATAGTATGAGTACAGCTCCAGCCAACTAACTCATCTATGATCTTCTCTATGTAACCCTTGTCATTGCTTCCTGTGGATAGGCTGAATCCTAACCTTGGTCATTGATTGAGCCTTGCCCTTGGCCATAGATTAAGCTTATGAACCCAGAGATGTGACCTCTCCTATATTTGGTTTAGAGAACTTGAAGACAGTGGTCACGGGAGTTGAGGAAATTGAGGAATGGGTGTGCCAGGGTGTTTGGAGGGGCATGGGCTAGGTTCAAAAAAGCAGATTATGAGTCTAGTATCAAGCTAAATAGAGAGGATGGAGTGACCCAGTGGTCCACAGACGACAGCCACAAGGACCTGTCTGGCACAGAGAACAGTTTGAAGATGAGGATGGCCAAGGGAAGGTCTTAAAGAGGTAACGGGGAGCAAGGAATGTATTAGAGGATCATACTACCTTGGAGAGGGGGCCAAGAAATGTAGTGTCTTTACAAGGAGAAAGCTAGGTATCAGTGAGCATGAGAAAATAGACTGGAATGTATCTCACAGATAAACTAATCCACCCACCCCCCATTTTATAGGTGAGGAAGCTGAAGCCCAGGAAGGTGATGTAACCCATAAGTGTTACAGTAAGTGGAAAGGCCAGAAATTAACCTCAGGCCTTCTAAATCTAATGATTTTTTAAATTGTTTGTTTCTTTTCCCCACTGTACCAGAGAAGAGTGGTCTAGGCTGCACGATGGGAAGAGGGAGCAAAGGAAAAGAGGAACAATGGAGAGCTGGGGCTGAGTTTCCCATGGAGAGTGGCTAATATGGCAGCATCACATTCCTCTTTTTTGCTGCTGATCCTGAAAATCTCGAGCAGAACTTGTCCCCATACCAGGCTACATGGCAAGGGGTGGGGGAAGTGACATTCTGCCTTGCCTTACATGTAAGACACTACCTGAGAAAGGGACTAGGTGCAGCTTGGGAGCCAAATGAAGGATCCAGGAGGGATCAGGGCCAATCACATAGCTTGGGCTGAGATGGAGCAAGAATCATGGCTTGTTTTCCTCCTCCCCTCCTTCCCCATGTTGGCATCAGGGACAGAGTGTCCTTGGTCATTCTCCTGTTAGCTCTAGCTTTGCTGTCAGCACTGAGAATAACCTCCTAGTCACTGGTTAATAGGGAATACAATTTCTTCTATTGATCATCTCTGTTTTTAAAATGAGATTTCTGTATGTTTCTTGACCCCCCTCCAATCCCCAAAGGGAGCCACTCAGGTCTGAATCTGTCCACTAGCCCCAACCCTTAAGGTCTTTAGGGGGCCTCAGGTATGAAGAATAAAGGAGGGCAGTGAAGACTCAAACATTTAATTATCGGGCAGAATGTAATAATAATAACTAACGCTTAATTTGGTACTTAATTTAGTGGCCTGGCTCAGTGGAAAAGCCCATTTTACAGACAAGGAAATAAGGCTGATGGAGGTTAAGTGACTTGCCTGGAGTCACACTGCTAGATACTATCTGAGGCAAGATTTGAACCTGATTTGAAGTTTTGATCCAATGCTATCCACTATGGGCAAGATAGCTGCCCTTTGAGGGTAGAGACAGATTCTTTTCTTTTTATTAGTATTCCTAATGCCTAGTGTGAAAAGTGCTTAATAAATGCCTGTTGAATTGAACTGAATTGCACTAGAAAAAGCCAGAAATCATCCTCAAATAGCATTTCCATTTGCGAATACTTAAGGATTTCCTGATCATCTTCCTTTCTTTTTCTCTTCAGATTTTCCTTCAGGGGAGACAGGAAGAAGATGCAGCCATAGGATTTTAGAGTCGGAAAGGATTTTGCTGATTGACCCCCCTATCTTACAGATGAGAAAACAGAGTCCTAGAGAGATCAATCGACTTTTCCAAGGTCACACAGATGGTATATTGTGGAACCAGGATTTGAACCCACATCTTCTGGTTCCAAATTATTGCTCCTTCTACCACAACACATTGATCTTACTGCACGGCTGTAGAGATTGGAACCACTTACACAGAACACAGAGAAATATAGTAGGGTGATGGTGCTCAAGGGTAAGATTGTTCAGAGATAGGAGCAGTCATACTAGGCTAGAATAGCTAGGGATGGATCTCTGAAGGAGATATGGTTTGAGCAAGACCTCTCTTAATTTGGCTGTGTAGTGGAGAGGGGGAAGGCAATATTCTAGGGGCAGTACGGAGATGGTGAGTCACATTTTGGAATATGGTCATTTTAGCTGTGTTGCCTGGAAATCTTACTAAATATGTGGTGGAGGGGAGGGCTGGTTGCCTATGGATGTCTAAGGATCAGGCTCCTGGTCCTCTTCAACCCCTTTAACTCTAGCTCTGGTTTCGGGTAAGTTGGCAGGCTGCCACAAACACTATCTTGCTGTGAACACTCTGCTAGTCCCTCAGTCTGGTCTCAGCCATCAGAAGCCAGAGGGAAGGGTGAGCTAAGATGAGTCTGTGGGGCCCTGGGGTCTCAGGCACTTGAGCATTCAGGCAAGCAGAGAATTCAGTAGCTGAGCCAGTCACAAGCCACCAAGCCTTCATCTGGGAAATCAGATCTAGTAACTCTCATGCAGCTGGGAGAGACAAACAAAATGATAAACAATAATGAACCTTTAGGTCATATTTTAAAGTTTGCAAAGTACTACAAAGCATACATTATCTCATCTTATTCTCATAATAACCTTGTGAGGTAGGTATTTATGTATCATTGTCCTCTCACATTACATATAAGAACACTGAGGCATAGAGAAGTTACATGGCTTAGAAACAGTCCTACCAGGAATGAGTGTCAGGGGCCAGTTTTTGAACCTGAACTCTAGCACTCTACCCCTTGTACCACACCATCTGTCTCTGTCTCTGTGACAGAGACCCAGAGAGAAGAGACACTGACCAAGGTGCTGAAAATACTTCCACGAACTGATGCTTTACTTTTTATAAAGTGTTTTTATTATTGGCAAAGCACTTTCTCAACATGTCACTTCTCTGTTCAAAAATGTTAGTGGCTCCCTATTGCCTGCCCAACAAAGTTCAAACTCCTTTCCCTTGCATTCAACGGCCTCCACATTGTAGGGTCATTGTCCTTTTCCATAACAGTCACATATCACTCCCCTTGATAATGTCCCACACTCTAACCAACCTGACTTAGCACAGTGCCTTGCATATAGTAGGTATTTAATAAATGGTTGACATACTGAATGACTTTCTGCCCTCCAAATATGTCCTTTGTTCTCCCTCCTCTAAGTCTTAGCTAATGTTGTTCTCTGTGCCTGGAATGATTTCCCAACCTTTCTTTTCTTTTAAAGAAGATTTTTATGGCTATATATATTTTTGTGTTTTTAATTTCACCTTCATTTCTAAATATATCCCTGTCCCATCTCTTCTCTAGAGAATTATCCCCTGTATCAACAAATAAAAAAGAAACACAGTTCAGCAAGGCTAGACAACTCATAAGCCAAGTCTGACAGTATATGCAGTGCTCCTCACCTAGGGCCCCCCACCTCTGCAAAGAAATCAAGGAGGAATGTTTTTCTCCTCTTTTCTTCAGGCTTAATCTCATTGTTATAATTATACAGAATTCTGTTTTTTTTTCTTCTCATTTTCTTGTTCCTCCCATTTACATTGTTGACTTAGTTATTGTATAGACTGTTTTCCTGTTTGTGTTAACTTTGGGTCTCTGTTTGGGTTAACTGGGTCTCTGTCACAGAGACAGAGATAGATGGTGTGGTACAAGGGATAGAGTGCTAGAGTTCAGGTTCAAATACTGCCCCCAGACACTCATTCTTGGTAGGACTATTTCTAAGCCATGTAACTTCTCTATGCCTCAGTGTTCTTATATGTAATATGAGAGGACAATGATACATAAATACCTACCTCACAAGGTTATTATGAGAATTGAATGAGATAATGTATGCTTTGCAGTACTTTGCAAACTTTAAAATATGACCTAAATGTTCATTATTATTTATCATTTTGTTTGTCTCTCCCAGCTGCAGGGGAGTTATTAGATCTGATTTTCCACTTTGCATCAGTTCACATGTCTTCCTATGCTTCTCTACATTCTTCACATTTATCATTTCCTAATATGCTATAATATCCCATTAAATGTCCCACAATTTTGTGTTTAACTATTTCTCCCCTCCCTCTCTTTTCCTGTTGAATTCCTTTAAAGCCCAATGTAAATCCCATCTCTTCCAGGAAGCTTTCCCTGATCTCCTGACTCTGGAACAACCTTTCCCTTCAAATTTGACATTGTATTTTAAACTCTTCTAGTGAATTTATCATGTAATATTGTATATTATAATAATCTGAGTTTAGGTCTTCTGCCCTCACTAGACTGTAAGCTCATGAGGGCTTACCTGTGTCTTATTGAAACTTTGTGATTCCTCTAGCAGTTAGCAGAATACTCTACAGACAGCATATGTTTAAGGAATGTTCACTGAATGAATGTTTGAATCAGTCCAATATCTAATCTGATCCCCATACAACCCTGTGAGTTGGGCAGAATAGAAGTTTCTATTCCCATTTTATAAATAAGAAAACTGAGGCAGCATGACATGTGTGGTAGAAAGAACAATGGATTTGGAATGAGAAAACCTAGGTCCAAGTTCTGTCAATGACTAGCTGTGTGAGCCTGGCAAAGTCCTGTCCTCTCTCTGGACATTATTTCCATCAGCTACAAAACTGAAGAGATTGAAAAATATGATTTGTCAGGTTCCTTCCAGCTCTGGCACTCACGGAGACTCTTGGGCTCAGAATTAGGGCATGACTTGCCCAAGGTCACATAGAAAGTGATTGGCAGAGGTGGTAGCCAAACCTTCTAGTTCTGAGTCCTGGACTCTTTCTCCTAGAGAAAATGAAGAGCAAAGTGGGCAACTAGAGGGGGCCTGAATAAAGACAGGAAGAAGAAAAGATGAAAGAGGTAGAGAGTGTGATAAAGACCTTTCTCTGGCCTGACATTTCCCCAGGGCTGGTCTGACTGGCCATAGCCTCTGGCTTGGAATTCAGGGTTGCTGTGAGGGGGAGACAATGAAGGCCTCTGAGCTGTACAATCTACCCACCCTGGCTCAAGCATGCCTGCCAGGTGCCAACAGCTCTGCCAGGGCCCTGATGACTATGTTTCTGTGACTGGCAACAGGGGAAGGTGGAGGGGAAAGGCAAGGGTGGAGGGTGCCAGGCACTGTGGAGGAAACAAGTCAGCTCCAGTTCCTGAGCAATAAACATATCTGGGGTTGGTCATGGTAGAAATTTACTACCTGCCTAATAATGGCTTGTATTCACTTAAGTAGCTATTATTTCAAACCTTTCCTGGGCATTTTTTGTGTGCTCAACCTTATACCAGGTAATGGGAGGGGAGGCTGGAGGAGAATAAAAAAACACACAAAGTCAGAGCTGAGAGGGACCTTGGAACACAGAACCTAAAATGTGAGAGCAGAGGAGTCTTAGAACATAGAACTTAAAGTGTGAGAGCTGAGAGGGACAATAAAACACAGAACAGAAAATAGTGCAACTGGGAGGGACACACAATGTCACAGCCAGAAAGGACTTTAGAACACTGAATAAAGAATTTTCAGAGCTATGAGGGGCCTTACTCAGAGAATGTCTGAGTGGGAGAGACCTTGGAGAGCACATAGGCCAGTTGCTACTGCATTTTCTAATTATGAGGGCCCCTTTTAAACATAAAAACATTTCAGAGATCTACTTATGATGGCAAGATCCACTGATTGAGGAAATACATGATAAAAAAGCTACTGGGAATTCAGTTATACTTTTAAATGAACTAATACTTTTAGAAATCACAGAAGCTTCCACGTACATTTGAAAAATGGCAATATGCAAAAGTGTGAAACATATTCCTTATTCAGTCTACCAAAGGTGCATTTGCTGTGCCTCTCTCTGTTCAGTCACCTTGAATGTTGGTTGGAATTAAATAAAGGCCAAATGACAACCATCAATGCATAATTTGAGGACCTCTTGTAATATCTTACAGATTGGGAATCCTAGTCAGAGAGTGAGAGAGAGAGAGAGAGAGAGAGAGAGAGAGAGAGAGAGAGAGAGAGAGAGATATGGGGGAGGGAGGGAGAGAGAAGGGGTAGAGATCCCCATGGCCTGGAATAGTGGGGGGAAGAGACCTCAGAGATAATCCAATCCAATACCACTTTACAAATTAAAAACCTGAGGCCCAGAGAGTGGAAGATGCTTGATTTATGATGTATGGCTTAAGTATGTGGCAGAGTCTGGGTTTGAACCCATTTTCTCTGACTCCAAATCCAGTGCTCTTGGCAGTATAACACAATAGGAGGTGTAGTAGGAAGGATCAGTTGAGGTGTGGAGAGCTTTCAAGGTTGGGTGCAGAGCCTGAATGAAAGTAGGAAGTCCAGAATAAGCCTGGAGCATATAGGGTGGATTGGCTGGAATGGAAGGAGAGTGCTGCTGGAAGCAAGTTGTGATAGGCAGGATGGAACTAACTTGTTGTGGGTCTTCAGAACCAGGCTGAAAAATCTAGATTTGTTGCAATAATTGGTTATGGTGGCCTCCTTGAGCAGAAGGATGATGTCATGAGAGATGGGTAGGAAGGAAGATGAAACTGTGGGTTTATATAGGAGAACTGGAGAAGAAGCTGGAGGAAGGCAAACTGCCTTCTATTCAGCCCAATTTTTATAAGACCATCAATCAATCAAATGTTTTCTCTTCATGGACAGACTCAAAAATCTCCACAATAAGAACTACTCCTTCCTTGGAGATCTTAAAGGTCTTTTGTGGGGTCTTCCTATGCAACCTGGTAGGCAGATGTCAAAATGAGGGGAAGGAGATTCCTGGCTTGAGATTGTGTTGGGCAAGGAGAAAATATATGTGGTCTTGCAATGAGAAACTCACTTATTTATTACAATAAGTAAGTGAGGGATTTCCAAGAGTAAGGAAAGGAAAAGAGGGGATAAAAGGGAGGAGAAGAGAAACAGAACAAGAAAGCAAGGTGAAGAAGAGAGAGAAAAGGAAAGGAAAAGGAAGTAGAAAAAGGAAGGGAAGGAGCCAAAAGAAGTAGAGAAAGGAAAAATAAGAGAAGACAAAAGAGATGAACACAGGAGGAAAGAGAAGATAGTGGAAGGAGCAAAGGAGGCAGAAGGAAGAGCTGATAAAGAAAGGCAGGGTTGCATTTGAGAGCTCTGTATATCTGGGAGGAAGATGGCATAGTTGGAGCTGGCAGGGGAGTTGAGGTTGGAGGCCAGGTGGGGAGGGAACCTGCCTCCAGGATAAAACTCAGCTGGCAAATAGATTTACATAAACCTAGAACAATTTAGCAGGGGAACCTGTAATAATTAAAAATTAAAACCCAACTAGACAACAGCTTAAGAATGAAGGACAGGAATAACAACAATTAGCCAAGATGAAAAATCAAGAAGGAGAATGATACAAATGGGCCTATCATAAAGTACTAATGACACTGGGAAACCTAATTTTTACCACGTCAGCCCATTTTGATGAAGTATTAAAAGCTGCTCTTCTGAACTGAGCACATTTCACGTCAGAGAAGTCCTTGTGCCTTTGTGAGCAGGCCAGGGAGGGAGAGCTAGCGAGTGTCTCAGAGGACAGAGGGATGGACAGATAGGGACAGCTGATGGACAGGGAAAAGAGAAACAGGGAGACAGAGCTGGGAGCCTGAGACGGGGAAGGAGAAAGGGAGTAGAGAGGTAGGAAAAGGCATAGAGGCCGATGGTGTGAGAAATATATATAGAGAAGGAGACAGTGAGAAAGAGGGGTCAGTGTGGAAACGGTGGAAGAGAGATAGGGAGAAAGGCTGGGATGAGGATTGGGCTACATGGAGGAAAGAAATGGAGATACAGAAAGACAGAGAAGAAAGAGAAAAGAGAAGGGAGAAATTAGACTTGGAGGAAGAGACAGAAAGGGGGAAGAAGAGGGACCTTGAGGTTGATGCTGAATAGGGTGCTGGAAATGAAGAGAGGAAGGGAGGGGGAAGAGAGAGACAGAGACAGAGAGATGGGGTGGGGGAGGGAAGGAGGGAGAGAGAGAGAGAGAGACAGAGAGAGACAGAGAGAGACAAAGAGACAGAGACAGAGAGACACAGAGAAAGAGACAGAGGGAAAGAGAGAGAGGAAAGAGAGAGAGACACAGAGAGAGAGAGAGAGGAGGGGAGGGGGAGTGAGGAGGAGGGGAGAGGGAAAGAGGAGGAGAGGGAGAGAGAGAGAAAGAGACAGACAGAGAGAAGAGAGAGACAGAGACAGAGAGACAGAGAGGGGAGGAGGGGAGAGAGAGAGAGAGAGAGAGAGAGAGAGAGAGAGAGAGAGAGAGAGAGAAAGAGAGAGAGAACTTGCAGAGGAAAAAAAAGAAAGTAAAGAGACAAAAAGACATAGATAAGGGGAAAAGAAAAAAGGGAGAAAGCCTGGAAGGTAGTGAGACATGGAAAGAAAGGTTGGAGCCTGTGGAGTGTAGAGACTGGGAAGGAGAGACAGAGAGAGGTACAGAAAGCAAGCTGAGGACAATGAGAGAAGGGCAAAGGAGGAGTAAGTAGAGGAAAAAGGTTTAGATACAGGAGGTGTGGAGACAGAGAAAAGGAGAGGGGGAGGGGGAGAGAGGAGCTGGAAGATTGTGGAAGATGGAGCCAAGAGAGACAGAGGCAAAGAAGAAGGAGGAAGAAAAGGAGGGAGGCAGACAGAGAGGGAAGCTTAGGAGGTGTAAGGCTTAGAGAAGAGAAAGGAGAGAGAAAATGATTCGAGAGATGGAAGAATTGTGGAATGGAAGAATGGAAGAGATAGATAGAGATGAAAAAGAGAAGGGGATAGGGACACAGGAGAGAGAAGGGGAGAGAAAGAGATTGTGAGGTTGGTGTGAAATGGAGGGAGACAGGAAGAAGGGTCTCCCTCCTCTGCTTCTTCAGCAAGGGATGGGGGAAGGAGAAAGGCAAAGAGGGGGAGACGAGGGGGAAGGAAAGGAAGGAGCGGGCAAAGAAAATGCCCTCATTATCTTGCTTATCAGCGTCTTGGCGGGTGAAGTCAGAGGCTTGTGACGTCACTGCGTTGCCTGGGTAACGGCAGGCCTGCAGGAGGCCAGGGCTGGGGAGGGAGCCCGCTTGAGTGATGATGGAGAAAGTTGCGGCTGATGGGAACAAATACATCTTCATAACAGGGGGAACCTTTTGGAAATTGCAATAAGTGAAATAATTGAGAGAAGGAAAATTGAGTTTTTATTGCTTTTTAAGTGTTTAAGTGGAGGTTTCGTTTAGGAAAATTATCACTCCTTTTATTTTTTGTTGGGCAATAGGTAGCTGGCCCTCCTCAGGATGGAGTGAGGGGCTCTTCCTGGGCTGGGATCCATACCTGGCCTTCTGGCCCTCCTTACAGGTCATTCAAGGAGCAGACTAGGTCATTCAAGAAAGGACTAGAGCTCTCCTACTTCACATCTGGAGAGACTGAGGCACAAGTTAAGAAAGGTTACAATGTGGACCCAGCTGTCTGAAAAAAAAAGCCAATGTCCTTCTGGGCTTCTTATCAGGGTAAGAGGCTTTAGAGGTAGCTGGGATCTAAGGAATCACCCAGCTCCTGCCCTAATTTTATAAAGGAGAAGACAGGACTAGAGAAAGGAAATGACTTCTTCAAGGTCACTCAACTAATAAGCAGCAGGTCCAAAATCAAAATCACAAGATCATACTATTAAGTCACCAGGGGACTATTAGTGTAGTTGGCTTGGGGGAAGGTCCTAAGAGCTCTGTAGAAGTGATGCCCCCAGACCTTATGAATGGTCTGCAATATTGTCTTCCTAGGTCAAAATTATGTTGCCCTCTCCCTCCCCCACTTCAGTCTTCTTCTGTCCCCCCATTTACACAGATCCTTGGATCCCAGCTAATTATCCATTTGACATCTGAGATAGTACAAAGAGCCCTGGATGGGAGTCAAGAGACCTTATTATGATCCTCAACTCTGATATTTCTTAGGTATGTGACCTTGGGTAAAGTCACTTCCTCCTCAGTTCCTTTATTTATAAAAAAATTGTAATAATAATTAAATTGTTGTATAATTAAACTGACACTACTTTCCTCCCAGAGTCAATGTGTCAAAATCACTTTGAGAACCAAAAAGTGCTATAACATATGAATTACTATTAGCACTGGAATAATAGAATGTCAGAGCAGGAAGGCTTCTTAGAAAAAGTGGAGGGGGGGCAGCTAGGTGGTGCAATGGATAGAGCACAGGCCCTGAAGTCAGGGGGACCTGAGTTCAAATTCAGTCTCAGACACATAACACTCAACAGCTGTGTGACTCTAGGCAAGTCATTTAACCCTAATTGCCCTCACCAAAAACAAAACAAAACAAAAAACAAAAAAATGAAAAAGTGGAAGGGCCCAGCAGAAGAGACCATTTAATCCATAATGGAGAAGGAACTTGTCCAATGTCACGCAGCTAGTTAATTGTAGAACTAAGACTAGAAAATAGGTCTCCTGACTCTCAGTCTAAAGGTCAATGCTATGCTGCTTAGCAAAGTGTGTGATAGCCAAGTCATAGGCACCAAGCAGGGAGGATGCTTCCCCTTTCCCCCCAGAACCAGCTAGGCTGACCTCCAAGAGTCTCAGATGCAGAGCTGGGTGCTTAGGGTGTCCGAGGCACTTGTTTTCCAACAGGAAAAGTACTTGGGACTGGATCTTTCCAGAGCAGATGCTCTCTTGTCTTTTGGGAGTAGGAAAAGTCTACATATAGACCTGAGAATTAGATGGAACTCATAGAATGCAATGCCTTATATTAGCAGATACTCAATAAGTATTTGTTGAATCAATCAACTAATTAATTAATTCATTCATTCATTCTTTCTACAAGAAGTCTAAAATACAAGACCCCATCTAAGGCTCTTCAGGAAAGACAGTAATGGATAAGACAGTCTTTGCTCCTAAGGAGCTCACATTCTTGTAGGAGATGACCTATACACAAAATCATTCATTCATTCATTCATTCAACCAATCAACGATGTTAACTGAGACCCTGAGGCATATAGGGTATAGAGAAAGAGATAACTAAGTAAACCTGGCCAAGTATCAGGTACCTCACAGACCAGTAGGAGACATAACATGGTTTTCAACATAGTATCTAATCCATTTCCTTTTCAGATATGTGCAAATAACCCAGAGAGGTAAATAGAGTAGATATAATTTTCCACATGAAACAGATGGGGAAGTTGAAACCCAGTGATGAAACATGACTTCCCCAAGTTCACATAGACCACATGTGGCAGATGGGCCTAGAGTACAGGCAACCTGATTCCCAGTCTAGAACTTTTTCAATTGCACTACTCTTACTTCTAAGAGACACCATTGAGGCGTGGAGCACCAAAACTTCTGAAACATCTTTTAATGGGACATCCTTGGATCAATACCATGCTGCCCTGAATAAACCTGGTTGCTAGTAAAGTAGACCAAAGCTTAATTTTCCCAACTAAACATCCATCACCCAAGGCCAGGTATACCTACAAATAATAGTTGCCCATGGCAGTTTATGGGAGAAAAACATGAAAAAGCCCCCTGCCTAGGAAAAGTCTTCATGGATGCTTGAAATCCTCTCCTCCCTATCCATACCCCATCAAAACTTTATTTCTTTTCCCTTTCCTGCCTAACTTTTAAAATAGAGAGGTCCTTAGAATGAAGGGTCACCACCCTACAGTGAGCAACAGATTTAAAGCTTTCTTAGGTAGCGTTTGTTTTTTCCTTCTAAGTATATACTAATTTTAACATGTAACTTTTGAAGCCATGCTGCTTATCTGTGTTTTCTCCTGGCTTTCCTTCTGTTCTTTTCTGTGTGTTTTAAAAGTGCTTCAATGGCCCTCTTTCTTTTCTTTTTTTTTTTGGCAACTTACCACCACCTCTGTCTCCTTTCCATCCTTTTCAGACTGAAAAACATAACATAACATAACATAACATAACATAACATAACATAACATAACATAACATAACCCATGAATATGTCTAGTCAAGCAAAATAAATTCCCCTACTGGCCATGTCTAAAAAATATGTCTCATTCTGCACCCTGAGTCCATCATTATCTGTCAGAGTAGCATGAGTCCTCTGAGAGCATTGGTCCTCTGGGATCATGGTTGGTCACTGCCTTGATTAGAGTTCTTAAGTCTTTCAAGATGATTTTTCTTTATGATGTTGTTGTTATTATATAAGTAGGCATATGGTTTCTGCTCACTTCTCTGCATCAGTTCATACTAATCTCCCAAGGTTTCTTTGAATTTGTCCTTTCTGTCATTTCTTATGGCACTATAATATTCTGTTACATTCCTCTGAAGTTCTTTCTAGTTCTAAGTCAACAGCCCTATATACCATGACATGTTCAGCTATTCCCCAATTGATTATGGGTGCCTTCTTAGTTTCTAATTCTTTGCTGTAATACAAAGGGTTGCTAGAAATATTTGTGTGCATATGAATCCTTTTCCTCTTTGTTTGATCTCTTTGGGGTATAGGCCTAATAGGGGTATTGTTGGATTAAAAGTTATGTACAGTTTAGGGGCATAATTCCAAATTGTCTAGACCAGAATTGTTTAGACCAATTAATTCACAATTCTACCAATAGTGCATTAGTATGCCTATTTTCTCACAGCCCCTCCAACAACTGTTACTTAAGATGATGAAATTACAAAAGGGGGAGACAACACATATAGAGGAGTAATGGCTAGAAAGGGGGAGTTTTGGTTTGAGAAGTTACAGGAGTGGTGGATATAGCCATAGGGATGTGGACTGACATTCCCTTTTCAGAAACAATGGTAATATTGGGTTTTTTCCCCTCCAACAGTAAATATATTTATATAATTGTCAGCCAGAGACACAAGACTAAAAATAAGTAGTTGAGTAGGAAACATATTAGTTTTGTCTCTTAACTGGAAAAGATCCAAAGGCAGGGGGAAACAAAAACAAAATAGGTACATGAATAAATAAGGTGAGGCTGGGTAGCCATCTGGACTGGCTGGCTGTGTTTGGGTGACATCCCTCTTGCAGATTCTTGTTGGAGATGCCAGTGCCTTGGATGGGCCTCTGCATTGTATTCCACATTCCACACCCACCAGAGTGGTAGGGTTGTTATTTCTCCCCCCATGAAGCTCCTTGTCTCAGAACAAACACCAGTGTTGATTTTCTTATTGGAGGCTTTTGATGAAAACGATCACCAGGTTTCCGTTGCACTTTTATTCTTTTGCCGGCTCTTCAGCTTCCTCTTCTCTCTCATTATATTCTATTTCATCTTCTTCATTAAGACTCTTTACATCCTCATCGTCTCTATTTGCCGCTTCCACTCATTAATCTTGGTTTTGCCTTCTGGTGCCAAGCTTCCCTCCAGATTAATAAGGTTCCCCAATCCCTCCAAGGAGTGTGTGTATGTGTGTGTGTGTGTGTTGTGTGTGTGTGTGTGTGTGTATGTGTGTGTGTCTGTGTGTATGTGTGAAAGAGAAAGAGAGGGACAGAGACAGAGACAGAGACAGAGAGAGAAACAGACACAGACAGACAGACTGAGAGATAGAGACAGAGACAGAGACATAGAGACAGACAGAGACAGAGAGAGGTAGAGAAAGAGACAGAGACACAAAGAGAAAGAGAGAGAGAACAATGGTAATATTGACTTGATTACATGTAGCAGAGGAAGAGGTAAAAGTTCAAGGAGGCTGTGAATGCTCTGTGGTAAGGTAGGAAGGAGAGCTAGAAGATGGCTGAGGAAGACAACTGGAATTATGATCTGTTGGTCTGGAGCTGACTAGATAGTGTAAGGTGATTATGTGAGCTTGGCTCATTGCCTCACCAATCTGGATAGCTTGGCCCCAGGGCAGAAGTTCCAAACCTGAGTCGATTGAGTTCCCCAAGACATGGACTCTGGAGGACTAGAGGGTTGGAAGGGGTGTGTGTGTGTGTGTGTGTGTGTGTGTGTGTGTGTGTGTGTGTGTAGCTTTCAGATCTTCAATGACGGCACCAGAGATGGCAGAGGGATGCCGAAAGAACAATTTGCTGTGCAGAGAGAGTTTCCTAAGCTCCTTCCAGGGACCAAACTCACTCATCAATGCAGGAAGCACCCTCTCCTCCCCCATGCCTCCACTAAACATTGAACCCTGACATTTGCCCATCTGCTTAACTGGGACTCCCTTCCTGACACCTGCAGAATTGACCAGTAAGGACTATCGACTGCCCAGAGGCTGAGAAGGGCTTACGGAGAGCCTTGGGAGCCTTTGAGACCAAGGCAAGCCCAACAATAACTAGGCCTTCCTCAGTCAGTTACTTTCCTCACAGCAACCCTTCAAAGTAGGTAGTATAGGAATCAAGTCATTATCCCCATTTTACAGATGAAAGGGTGTTCAAGTGACTTGACCAAGGTCGCTCAGCTAATAAAAGCAGAACTATGATTTGAACCTAGGTCCCTTGACTTCCAATTCTAGTTCTTTATTATTAATTATTATCATCATCAATTATTATAATCATAATTAGGTTTTGACAATAATAATGAGAATAATAAAGCTAGCATACAATGGTTATCCAACTCCTCACTCTCAGGCATCCTCTGTCACAGTGTTTCTCTTTCTCTCTCCCTCCCTCCCTTTCTCCTTGTGCTCTTTCACAGTTGTCTCCCTGCCCTGGACACTGCTTTCTCTCTTCTCCATCTCCGGCAGCTCATAGCCACCTCTGCTTGCCCTTCTAGTGTTGGTACTTCATTGTTTCTCTCCCATTCTAAAATGTTCATGAGCACTAATGGGTTAACATGTCATCCTTCCCAGGTAACAAATTCGTATTTTAACAGAGGCCTTGTAGAGACAATGCATTCACCTAAGGAAGGCACTCTAAAGGTGGATTGTCCGGTCACCATTGACTGTCAGGTCAATGAGAGAGATACAATTGATCCATCTACCTCAGATGACCTTTTGCAGGTAGCTGTGTATTTGACCTTACTCGTTCCAGGATTCTGATGCTTAGTTTGGCAGATCATGGCTACTTATATCTCTCTTTGTATTTATATGGCCAGTCTGTCGGGCAATGTAGAAGATGAAAAACGTTACAGTAGAATGAAGCATGCATCAAATACCCTCAGGAAAGTCTAGCTCTTTGGCACCTGTACACATGGCCATTTACCTGGTAACAGTTCACTTGAATTTTAAACCTAGATTCTCAGCATTCTCTCCTGGACTGCACTTAGCACAGCGCCTGACACGTAGTAGGTGCTTAATAAAATGTTTATTGACTGACTGGTCTAGCAAAGTTAGACCTATGGAATGGCAGTCCCTCTATCACCTGACATGGTGGTAAATATTAAATGAATGATGCTAAATATCCATCTCAGCAAATACTAAATATCGTGGCCTGAATTACAAGTGTTACAAAGGTTCCTTGCTCATGGTTGGGGAGATCTGGCCAGCCATAGGAAGAGAGGGTCTCATCCTACTCTAGCTCTTTAACTCATCTACACTCTGCTTAAGTGTGACTCTCAACCTCCATTGTGGAAGAACAATTAGTAAATGTCTGAATAGGAATCACCATCAAAGAAGATGATCTGAAGAAGAACTCAACATGAGTCAACACTATAACAGGGCAGTCAAAAAAACCAAACATAACTTTTAGGCTAAGTTAAGGGAGAAATAAGGTTCAGAAAAAAGAGTAGATGATTCCACTAAACTCTACCCTGGTCAGGCCATATCAGGCATATTGCATTTAGTTATGGGAAGGACAGTGATAAAGTGCGAAGCATCCACAGCATGGGGGTGGTGGTGACCAGGATGAGGAAAGGGCCCTGAGGACCACTGGAAGGAAACTTGGGGTGTTTAGCATAGAGAAGAGAAGGGTGTGTGTGTGTGTGTGTGTGTGTGTGTTGTGTGTGTGTGTGTTGGTGGAGGGAGGAGAAGAGGTGTGTGCTAACTGTCTTCAAGCATCCGAAGGATTTCCACGTGGACTTGTTTTACTTGGCCCCAGAGTGCCAAAATAATAGCAATGTAACTGGCAGGAAGGGCTTGGGGTTGGGGGTGGAGGAAGAAGTTGGAAAAAAGAATTAGGTAAGCTCCTCATATTCAGAGCCATACATAAGTAGCTACTTCAAAAGGTACTGGAGGTCTTTAAGTGCAGGCTGGATAATACCTCATTGAGGATGTCAGAGAGGTCATCCTCAGTCAACTATGGGTTGGACTAGTTGCCTGCTACAGTCAATTCTAATTTCTAGATTTTGTGATTCTGTTATTCATTTGTCTAAGTCTGATTCCATCACTCTCTTTCACTGAGTGCCCTATTGCTCATAGGATACAAAATTCTGAAAGCCTGTGGAACTAAACAGTCAGGCTCAAATCTACCTATTCATCTTGACATGCTCTACATTTCAGCCGTATTGGATTCCTAACTACCCTTAATCTCCTCTTGCCTTAGCGTATTTGTATAGATGTCCCAGTCCCATGCCTGTTAATGCTCCCCCTCCATGTTGAATTCCTTCTCCATATGAAAACCTTTCAAAGCCCAGCTCAGAAGTTACTTCTACCATGAGTTCTCTTCGATCCCTGTTGGTTCCCTGCTCCCCACTGAACATGGTCTCTACAGGTGTCTACAGAACTTTCTCTGAACCTTTCCTTTTTTCCATCACATTCCTCTTTGTACCATGACTTCCTGGTGATTTGGTCTGATCCCAACTCCTGTTAGAATAGAAACTCCTTGAGAGTAGAGGCTATGCTGTTTGTCATTTTTGTTACCCCCAATGCCTACCCCTGAACATAGTAGGAATTTAACAAAGGTGTGTTTTTTTTTAAAAACTGAATTGAATCAAGCTATCCTGCCCTTATTAAGTACCCATAAGTAAATGGATATGCATGTTCCAATTAAACCTTTTTTTTCTTTCATGACTGGGACTCAGGATTTGTCAACAGTGTTCTTTGCCCAGTCCTTTCATCAAGCACAAAGATCTTAAGTGAATTAAAGAATGCTGGTCCTTGACAATAGCTGTACAAACATGATCTGGATTCCTTCATTTGCTAATTGTTCTTTCCTGCTGGATCACAAAGGTTTCTGTTCTAGCTCTCTCTTCCCTCAGTCGTCCCAAGTCTTCTCTCCTCCCTGTCCTTGCCAACTTTCTCTCTTTCTCCTGCTTTCCTTCTCCCTCCCTCCCTTTCCACCTGTCTGTCCTCCCTGGGTCTGCCTATCCGCCTTCATCATCTAGTCACTCTTGTTCTCCCACAACCTTTGCTGCAGTCTTTCCCTCTCCTCCCTCTCTTGCTTTCCTTACTCTGCTACCATGTCTCCCCTGGGCCCAGGTTTTTTCTCCTCCCCTCTTGGCAGTTCCTCTCTCTGTGTGCCCCTCCCTCTAATTCCCCCGGCCCCGCCCCATTTCTCCTTCCTTTGCCTGTCTCCTGTCTCCAGCAGCTTTCCTGAGCCTTCTCTCCCTCCCTCCCTCCCTGGGCTCGCCCCATTTCTCCTTCCTTTGCCTGTCTCCTGTCTCCAGCAGCTTTCCTGAGCCTTCTCTCCCTCCCTCCCTCCCTGGGCTCCGCTCCCCACCCCCCATGGCTGCTTTCCTCTGAGAAGTTAAGTCGAATTGATCTGCCATTTAATTACCTGATGTGTTTATCCCCCCAGCTGGCTCTTTAGAAAGAGGCTGCCTGTTTGAGTGGTTTGGGGCTGGGCGAACAGAGGGAGGGCCGGTGCTAGGACCCGGGTCCTTCAGAAATGGCTGTCTGCCCCCAGCACCTTTACTTCTTTATACCTTCCCCGTTTCAGTGGGCACCAGTGTCGGGAGCAATGTATATCTCCACAGAGAAGTCTACCTATGGTGCCAGTAGTGGAAGAAATGTGGGCTTGCATGTCATATATTCACATATGTGCTTATGCTTATTTGCTACATGACCTTGGCTGAGTCCTTTCCTCTCTCTGGGCCTCAGTTTCCTCCTCTGTAAAATGATTGGATCAGAAGACCACTCAGGTTCCTTCTAGCTGTGATAAAACATGATTTTTGGAGGATGATGATGCTTATCTATATACAACCCCCTCTCTAGATATCAGCACAGTAGATTGGAAAGAGAGCTAGATTCTGAGTCAGAGAACCTAGGTTCTAATGCTGGATCTTCCACTTACTATGTGTGTGACCTTGAGCAAGTCACAACCTCTCTGGGCCTGAATTTCCTCAATGGTGAAATGAAGGGTTAGACTAGATGATCTGGAAGGTCTCTTCTATCTGTGTGAATTCTACGATTCACAACCCTCCTATCCTAACATAGACATTCTCCTCACACACACACATATAGACACAGACACATATACATCCTCCATGCACACATGGTAAGTGTCTACTTCTATACACATACACACTGCCTACTAGGATGACAGAGTTTTCATTTCATGGTAAATGGACTGTTAATCATGAATCCAACCCTATGCTCTGTCAAGTAAAGCTCCTTCAGGTCTGCAATGTGGGGTGAAACTTGGAAATAAACAAGTGTGAATTCACATGTCAGCCATGATTTAAGACTTCTTTCTTTGACTCGGTTCTCATCTGTGTCTACTTATATGGCCCCCATCTTGGTTCAGACCCTCATCACAACTCATTTGGACTATTACAATACTCTCCCTGTTGGTCTCCCTGATTTATGTCTTTTCTCTTCTCTAATTCACCCTCCATTTCCCAGCAGAGGGCTTCCAGCCCCTGATTTAGTCAGTCACCTAGAAATGGTTAAGTACCTCCTATATGCTAGGCATCATGCTAAGCATTGAGGATACAAAGAAAGGCAAAGCAAAAACAAAAAAACCAAAAACAGTTCCTACTCTCAAGGAGCTCACAGACTAACATGAGAACAATTATATATGAACAAGATATATACAGGACAAATTGGAAGAGCCACAGAGGAAATGTACTAAGATTAAAGAGGGCTGGGAAAGGCTTCTTACAGAAGGTAAAATGTTTGCTGAGATGTGAAGGGAGCCAGGGAAACCAGGAGGCTGAGATGACGAGGAACAGTGTTCCTGGCCTGAAGGATCACCAATGAAAATATTCAGTAAAGAGGGAGAGTGTTTGTGTTCAAGGAACCCTAACCCTAACCCTAACCCTAACCTCTAGGATCAAATTGCAATTCATCTGCTTAGCTTTTAAAGTCATAAATAACCTGGCTCCACCCTACCTTTATAGGGTCATTATGTATCATTCCATTTCCTTCACCCTTTGATGGAGCCAAATTGGCCACTTTGATGTCCCTCACACTTGACATTTAGTCTCCTGTCTCTGCCTTTTCCCATAGCCTGTCTTCCATGCCTGGAATGAACCTCCTTCACCTCTGCCTCTTAGAATACCTAGGCTCCTTCAAAGCTCAGCCCTAATGCCACCTCTTACATGTAGCCTTTCTTGGTTGATACAGCCAGCTGCTGGGTGGTTCTTCCCCAAATGTTACCTTGTATATACTTCCATGTCATGAGAAAATGTGGCCCCTTTTAGTTCAGAGATTGTTTCATTTCTGCCTTTATATCTCCAGAACCTAGCACGGCGTCTGATGCATAGCAGATGCTCATTGATTAATCTTGTCCAACCTCTTCATTTTACAGATGAGGAAACTGAGGCCCAAGTCGTTTAAGTGATTTGCCTTAGGTCAAATAGGTAGTGAGTATTGGAAAGGGGATCTGAACTTGGGTCGTCTGATGTCAAAACCAGTGGAGGCGGGGCGGGGGGGGTGGGTTTCCCACCATACTACACTGACTCCCTTGAGTCTCAATTCTGACATTTACTGGCTAGGTAAACAAATTATTTCTCTGAGCAAAAGTTTTTTTCATCTGTAAAATGTAAAATATGCTTGTAATACCTACCTCATAAGGTTTGGTGTGAGTAGGACATTCCACCCAGGTGAAAGTACCATAGAAAAGAAAGAGGAAGATTGGATAGGATCCAAATTCTACAAGGGACATCAACCCAGAATAGAATTAAAAGCTTTCAAGAATAAAATTTTGAAGACACAGAGTGAAATAATTCTGATGAAGATGAAAAGGGGGAAATTGTCTAAAGAAACTGATAAGGAAGCATCCACTGACTTAAATTTACATATATGTGTGTATTTATATATGCACATATGTGTGTATAGATATGTATGTATACACATTCATTCATTTGTCTTTCTATCACTAATAATAATAGTATCAATAAGAGCTAGCATTTATATAGTATCTACTATGTGCCAGGAATTGTGCTAAGCACTTTACAGATGTTATCTTATTTGATCTTCCCAACAACCCTGGGAGGTAGGTGCTTTTATTATTCCCATTTTACAGTTGAGGAAACTGAGACAAATGGAGATTAAGTGACTTGCTCAAGGTCACACGGCTAGTAATTAGAACTTGTCTTCCTGACTCTAGGCCCAGTGCTTTATATGTCACTCAGTGATCTCTGTCTCTCTCTTCTCTTTCCCCTATCTTACCCAGGCTGGAAGTACAGTGGCCAGTCTCTGACCCAAGCCCACTACTGCTCTTCACTGAAGCCGTGACTAGGCTGGGTTTGCCCTTCCTCCTCAAGCAACCTGAGGGTTTACCACATTGGTGACGGACAGTGCAGACACTGAATCAGTTCTAGCCTTACTGTGGCTACACGCGCCCGGGTTCACGGGACCTACCGGCCTCAGCCTCAAAGACAGCAGGGATTATAGCTGTTTGCCACCATGCTCAACTGGCTTCGATTTTTAAAAGACACGGAAGCAAGGGCAGGTAATAGAGGATGGATATAAAGCATGGGATGGTCCTGTAAAATGGTATCACAAGTGCCAGAGCTCAGAATTCACTGGAGCTGGTGAGGGAAGCTAAGTGCAAGGAACATTTTGTTTTGTTTCGTTTTGAAGCTGCTTTGGGGAAAAGAGGAGGATTAAAGAAAGGCTAGGACGACTTCTACCTTGCCTGGGATGAATGGGACAGCAAGGACAGATTGCAGAGAGAAGGCAAAACTACTCAATTCTCATTTGCCTTCTGTTTTCTTTGTGAAGGAGAATGATATCTGAACTGAACAAGAATGGCTAATAGGAAGCTGATTCTTAAGATAAATGGAAAGATAATAAGGGAGCACCCCCTTGCTGAGTTCAACTCTTTGGACACAAATGAACTGTATTCTAGGGTACAAACAACAATAACAAACCAGCACTTGTAATAAATGCTAAATGACATTCTTCCAACTCCCAGAGACAGCAATTGTGTGAAATAAAGCAGAGAACCATGGAATCTCTAAGTTGGAAGGGACTTCAAAGATCATCTAGCCTGGTCCATACCCTAGCAGAAATCACCTTTACTTCATTTATTTCTGCTTAGAACGGGTAGGCAAGATTGGCTTCTAGTTTAATGTAGAGGTAAAACTTTGTAATTAGCACATTTCTAGCATACAAACATATCTGTCCCAGTGTTCCATGAACAAACAAATCAACATACATTTACTGAGTGCTGGTTGTGCGCTCAGCTCTCTGTTCTAGAGTGTGAGGAAAACATACGCATGCGCACATAATGCGGGTATTTATATATACATATATACACACATATATACATACACATACATATATACACACACATAAGTATATATATGTGTGTGTGTATATTTATGTACACACATATATGTAATGTTGGCCAAGAAGGGCCCCAGATAATAACAATAATAATAAAAAAATAATAGCTAGCATTTTATGTAGCACAAGTTTTCAAAGCACTTCACACATTATCTCATTCGATCCTAATCATAACCTTTTGAGGTAAGTGCTGTTATTATCCTCATTTTATCGATGAGTAAACTGAGGCTAAGAGAGGTTAAGTGACTTGTCCAGAATCATACAGCTATAATGTTAGAGGAAGGATTTGAATTCAGGTCTTTCCAAACTCAATACTATCCATTGCGCCACCTAGCTTCCAGATCAATTTGATAACTCCCCCAATCAACCGAATCTTTGTCAGAAAGGGCCCCTCCTAGAGCAGTAGACATATAACCTAACCCCTTGCTAAGAGGACAATCAGAAGACTTCTCTGAATGGTCCTCAATGACAACTTCCAGGATGGCTACTTTTTAGTCACCCTTCTATTGATGTGTAAGTCACGTGTGTTCTCTATGTGTATGTTTTTCATGTATGATCTCTCAGATGTGGCCAGTCTTCCCGTTGATGTTGTATACACATTTCTGTGTAACCTGACCCTCAAAGTTTATTTGCATGGGACTCTCCTTATTGTTGGAGATTGATTACTCAATGCTCCTCATATGCGTAAGGGGCAGAGCCATCCAGGTCCTCTGTCTTTCAGCTTTGAGAAAGAAGACATGTGATTCTAGATTTTCTTCAGGAAAAGAGTGTGAGAAGAAGATGGCATGTAGAAGAGTTGGCACCTCAGTCATGTACAGATCCCCAGCGTGCTGCACTAGAGACTTTCGGGAATTTCCTCTGGGGTGAGGTCTGGGAATAGCTCTTTCTCTTTGTTGAGCTGAGATATTTCATTCCCAATGGGAGAGCTCATTCACTGAGTATTGTTTGGTGTATTCTCATCTGCATAACTTCTCTGATTTCTGTTTTGCTATTTACTTGGATAAATGGGTTTATTTGTTATTCATTGTGTATGTTCTTCATGGAAATGGCCTTCCTTAGGAAGAGTAAAGCATTGAAAATATAGCTTTGGGCATTCCTCTGTTAAAGGATAACACTCAGGAACTCAGCTTAAACTTCAAAATGATTTCCTCTGGACTAAGGGGGTAGGTAGATAGATGGGATTCTTGCTAGCTATCCCACCTCTCTGAGGAGAGCAGAATGGTCAGCCTCTGACACCAATTTCCTGTTTCCCCTCTTGGCAGAAATCAAAGTCTCTCTTGGAGAAGAGTAGGTGGAAGATATTCTAGAGATATCTATTTATGCCCCTTTGATCTATATTTAGAAAGACTTATGTAGACGTACATAACTTATATGGAAACAACACAGCACATGCCATCCTCTTACATGTGAGAGAACGTGCCCCAAGGTTATGCAGGGAAAGTTCTATTGCTACTTTTCTTACTAAGCTATTTAAAAACGTTTTGTTTGGTGCTAGTTGTATCCCTATGTTCATAAGTACAATAAACACATTGGTGGGGATTCATGAGCTTTGAGGGTTGATGTAGATGCACAAGGAATCTTGAACCTCGGGTGGTTATTTAGAAGGCTTCATGTGCAAAGAGAGTGGGGCTGTCCCACATACTACCAATCCATACAAAGGCATGGAGGGGAAAAGAGGAGAAGCAGAGAGACAAGGCAGAGGAGAAAAAGGAAGAGAAAGAAGAGGAGAAAAAGAGAAGGAAAGGGAAGAGGAAAAATTGAGGACAAAGAGGAAAAATAGGAGAACAAGTGTCCTTATCTTCAGGAAGTGGCACTGGTAGCTGATCAGAGCAGTGGTGTGAAACATTTGCTTTCCCTAGTACAATTGAGATCACTTGAGCTGTTCTTCCATCTAGCCCCTCCCCATCTGCCTAAATCGAATACAGCTCCTGAATGAGTGGGTGTCTAGGACATGTTTGGTTATTGCTGCCTATACTGCCTCTTAGCTTGTCATTTTCCTCCCTTGAAGTTAACTTGGATGTCAATGCTTAGGAGGAAAGATGGGAGGATGGCTCTGCCTCTTCGGAACCTGGGGATCCCTGGCTCAAATGCCCAGGGAGGGTAGACCTAGGGGGAAAGGGCAACAGGGAGACCATAATTCCCCTACTTCTCAAAGGGCAATGCTGGAGATAGGAGGGCTAGCCAACAGATCAGACCACAAAGAGACCATGAGCAAATGTTTCCTGAGTCACCTTTTCAACCCAGCCTTGTGTTTAGAGGAATAACCCTGACTTGTGCCCAATTCAAAGTCAGGAAGAGACAGAGAAGGGGTCGATCCAGTCCTGCCCCCCGCCACTCCCCCCCCCCCAATTCACTGTCGGGTAGAATGAAAAACAAAAGGTCTCTCCCACCTTGTAAACAAAACAAAACCAAAGAATCTCATCCCCTCAAACTATAACTTTATATATCTTCTCGTTTTCACCACAATCTCCTAGAAAGCGCTGCCTCCACTTGGTGCTTCCATTTCCTTATCATCTACTCACAGTCCCGTGGTATAGCTTCTGAACCCACCACTTGACTGAAACATCTTCCTATAAGGGGAGATCTCTTAACTGCCAACTCTCCTGGCCTTTTGTTAGTTCTGAGTCACTTGGTCTCTGCTGCTTTTGAACCATTCACCTTTCACTCCTCCTGGATACTCTCTCCAAGAGGAAGGACAGAGCATCTCCCTTTCTTCATCCCCTTCTCTTTTTTCACCCTCCATGCCTTTGCATGGACTGGTAATATATGGGACAACCACCTCTCTCAGACATGGAACCCTCAAAATAACTATCTTAGGTTCAAGTTGCTTTGTGGGTCCTCATCCACCCACAGAGCTCTTAAATCCTGCCAATACATTTACTTTACTTACTAATATGTTTGCCAAGGACAAAATTAGCTCAAAACAAAAGTATTTAAATAGCTTAGTAAGAAAAATACCAATAGAACTTTCCTCACATAAACCCGGAGCACATTCTCCTACAAATGCATGTACCATCAATGGGAAGATCTGGTACATCTCAAAATCAAATAAGAGGCAAACAGAGAGAATAAACATTTCCTATTTATTTATCTGTGGCCCAATTGTATTACATCAGTAGTAATGTAAGCCCCTTGAGATAGGGGCTAGTTTGATCTTGTCTTTATTTCTTCAATTCTACTAGTGTGCATTGAATATTGTAGGGAGATAATAAATGCTCATTTAATTTGATTGAAATCAGAGTTGGAGGGACCCAGGTTATACTCTCAGGGAACTAACTCACTCTCAGAGCTGTAACTAGCAAGTTTTGTGCCTGGGGCAAATGGGCCTGGAGGTAGAAGGGTAAAACCGGGGTATACTTCCAGGAGAAGGAAGCCAGACTAGAGATAACATGAGTTTTCTATGCTGATGAAGAACTGGTCAATGCTGGGGGTGGGCAAAGGTATTTTCAGGCAAATAGAGGGGGGAGAGGGATGTGATCTCAATGTTTCTGCAAAGCGTGCCCAAGGATACAACTGCCATGCTCACCACCATACTAACTGTTATATTTGCTGCCACTGGGCTCAGTAAGTCTTGTGTTGTTGGCAGTCTGCAAATTTCTCACTTTGGCGCAATGCTCCAGTGGCCCTACCCTAGTTATGTCTCTGTTACACAGAGGAAGAGCAGACTTAGAAGTCATTCTCCAGAAGCTTATAGTCTGGGAGGAGATAAGACTCACAGGGACAATAACAGCACCAGATGAAAAGTACAACTAGGGCTATGTGATCTCAGAGGAGGGGGAGGTCACTAAGGGCTGGGGCAGTCAAGGAACGCCTCCCGCCTCCCGGTGAAGGTAGTACTTGAGCTTAGCTCTAAAGAATGAGTATTCTTTGATGTTCAAGTGCATGCACATAAATTACATAATTTAAATTTAATTGTGTTTTAACCCTTTTGTGAATACTTTCCTGATGCTCTGTAAAGTAAAATTCGGTGCAATCAAATTTGCCCTGGGTAGAAGAAATCCGGATTTTTCCCTAGCTGAGTTACTTATACGAAACCTGCCTCTATGATCACTCGGAGAAACAACCACCTTCAGCATCCGATCTCCAAGTCTCTCGGGGGGGAAATTAAAATAAGATGTGGCGCCTGACATCTGTGTTTGGGATTTAAGTTAGACACAAGGAAAAGTATACTCGTTTCTGAGTACTGTGAAGCCCCAGAGTAGAATCTCCTCCTGTGTGATGGGAGATGCCTCAACTACAGAGTCGATTCCTCTAAGAACAGGGTTGGAACGGCTCATTGTGCAGGTAGAGAAACTAAGGTCTGGAGAGTGGAAGGCGTTCGTATCATATCACACAGATGATCAGCAGCAGAACGAAGACCAGAGCCCAGGTTCCCCGCCTCCTGGTTTAGAAGCTCCCAAGGAACCCGCTTTAATGTAGAGACGAGAACATGTAATTAGCACGTTGTCTGGCGATGGAATCTGGTCCAATCGTCTCTTTTGACTGCTGCAGAAGCCAAGGCCAAGGAAGGAGAGGTGACAACAAACATTTATTGAATGCCTACTCTCTTAAGACCCTGCTTAGCAGAGAGAGCCTGCTCTGCCTGAAGCCTTTTTGCTGTTAAACACTGTGAGAACAATTTGCTTCCTTAAGTAGTCTAAACATGCCTTCCACTTGCTTGCTTCTTAGATGGAGCTGTGATCTCAAGGGAGGGGTGTAGATCATAACCTTTTAGTGCCTTTTCATTCCGTTCGCTTGTCTAAACAAGTCTAGCTGTGGGACCTTGGGAAATTTCCTTGTCTTCTCCATCCCTCAGTTTACCTATCTGAAAGATGACATGGGGAGGCTACACAGATGATCTTTAAAATCCGTGCTGACATTCTCAGTGCTCTATTCTAAGATGCTTGTCTGCTCTGATATTCTCTGATCTAAGGGAGGTTCCATGTTCTACAGTCCTTTCCAGCTCTGACATTTTATGTTCTATGTTCTAAGATAACCTCACAGCTCTGACATTCTGTAATGCGAATCCATTATTAGCTAATGGCTTGCATTATTCTGGGAACTTGAAAGGATACAAATTTTTTTTAAAAAAGCAAAATAACATAGCATAGGCCCTCCCCACAACCCGTTTCATCTGGACTTTGGTTAAGTCCGGGGTCTGTGCTCCCCACAGGCTATTATAGACTGGGGGAGCAGTAACAGTCTGCTCTTAGGGGATATGTTGGAGGGAAGGAAGGTGAGCTCTTTCTTTCTCCCAAACAGAGCAAGGCTAGGCTAAGGGGATCTGGGGGAGAGTGGAGGATAGATTGACCTGCTCTGAGAAGGGAAGAAGGGGAGGCAGGGAGGAGGGAAGGAGGGAGGAGAAGAGAGGAGGAGACAGCTGGGAGAGTCAGTCTGGGCTGCAGGGAACAGATAAGGGCAGGAGAAAAAAAGCCCAAGGAGTTAATTCGAGCCAAGGGGATTGAGGGGAATCAGAAGCCTTTTACACATATATTAGGGGAAAGGAAATCCCAGAGAGAAAGCAGGGCTATTAATGAGCTGGGAGTGGGTATGAAGCCAACAATGGCTGGGAAATGGCTGAGCTACTGAACGGCATTTTTCTATTTGTCCTTAGTGAGGAAGAGAAGAGGAGAGGGAGGGGAGAGGGAGGGGGGGGAGAGAGAGAGAGAGAGAGAGAGAGAAGAGAGAGAGAGAGAGAGAGAGAGAGAGAGAGACAGAGAGAGAGAGAGACAGAGAGAGAGAGAGAGACAGAGAGAGAGAGACAGAGAGAGAGAGACAGAGAGAGAGACAGAGAGAGAGACAGAGAGAGACAGAGAGAGAGACAGAGAGAGAGAGACAGACAGACAGACAGAGAGAGAGACAGAGAGAGACAGAGAGAGAGAGAGAGAGAGAGGAAGAAGAAGAGGAAGAAGAAGAAGAGACAGAAGAAGAGAAAAGGAGAGGAGAACTGAGAGAAAAAAGGGAGAAAAAAAGAAGAGATAGAGAAAGGAGGAGAAAGGGGAGAGAGAAGGTAGGAGAAAGGAAAGAGAGAGAAGGGAGAAGGAGAAAAGAGAGGAGAGAGAAATAAGGGAGAGACAAGAGAAAAAAAGAAGAGGAGAAAGTAGAGAGGGAAGGGAGGAGAAAGGGTAGGGTGGGGAGAGAGGGAGAGGAAAGAAGAAGAATGAGAGAGAGAAGTGAGAAGGAAAAAGGAAAAAGGGAGAAAAAGGAGGAAAAAGAGGAGGGGAAGGAGGGAGAAGGGAGAGGGAGAAAGAGAGAGAGAGAGAGAGAGAGAGAGAGAGAGAGAGAGAGAGAGAGAGAGGAAGAATGGGGACAAATCAGAAGTGGAAAGAGGGAAAGAGGAGAGGACAGAGAAGAGGGAGGGAGGAATGATGGGAAAGATAGAAAAAGAGAGCAGGGATATAGAGGAAGGAAGAAAGAATAGAGAGGAGCAGAGAAAGGAGAGAAAAGAGAGAAGGAGAAAGGAAAAGAGTGGAAGAAAGAAGGGAGAATATAGAGGGGAGAGAGACTGCAGTTAGGTAGTATTGAATACATCGAGAGGTAGGGGACTAGACAGGGTTCAAAGAGTCATTGAGAGGAAGAGAAATCCAAAGGTCTGTGCTCCACCCCTGCCTGCCCCCACCCACACACTCTGGCACAGACACTAGTGCAGAGTGACAGGGATTTAGAGAATACTGTTTGGAAGGGAGGTAGGGAGAGGATACAGCTGCTAAGAGAAGGTATAGGGGCCGTCATGAACATCCTTTGAGGAGGCAGGTAGAGAGTGAGAGGAAGGTACAGCAAACAGCCAGGGAACCAACTGAAGGAAGTGGTCCCTGGGGTTTAGAAATTGACTTCTCCCGGCAGCTAAGAGTCACCACCCCCTTCCCCATTACCTCACAACATAAAACTGATCTGGTCCACATGCTCTCAGTCTCTAGCTATCCCATAGGGTTATTAAAGGAAAAGCACTATGTAAATCTTAAAATATGATAGATGTTCATGCTGCCTACAGTTTAACAATAGCTCCCTACCCCAATACATCAGAAAGAGAATTTCCTAACAAAGGGCAGCCCTAACCCTCCTCTTTACCAGTTCTCACTCAAGGCCTCATCAGAGCAGAGAAGCTGGAATTGGTCATGCAGAAGGCTTAGATGGCAAAGGAGACTCCAACTGGCAAGGAGTCAGCCCTGGGGCTTATGATGTTTCTGATACAGAAGTCACTTTCCTGACCTCTCCAACATTCATTTCAAGTCACAGATCGGAGTTGCTATTAATGACTGTATGACTTATGGTTCTATGATCCAATATAATAGAAGCTTCTTGAGAGCAGGGACTGCTTAAATTTTGTCTTTGTATCCCAATTACCTACACAGTGCCTCACACATAAAAGACATGTGATAAACCCTTGTTAAACTGGAGTTTGTGAGTTTATTCCCTATGACCCTGTGTATCATGTATTTCTTTGATCTATGCATCACACAGTTCTAAGACTTAGGTGTTAGGCGGTGGCACGGGACATCAGAAAGAGTCCTTACTAATTCCTGAGTCAGAAAGCTTGGGTTCAAATCCCACCTCTGATACTTGCTACCTATGTGAATGTGGGCAAGTCACCTGACCTCCTCCTGGGGCCTCAGTTTCTTCACCTATAGAATGAGTGTGTGTGTGTGTGTGTGTGTGTGTGTGTGTGTGTGTGTGAACTACCTCTAAATAAACTAAAAATTGAAAAAGATTGAGTATTCTGGTCCTACTTACAGCTCAGGAAGCCTTCACCAAGGCCCTCCCTCCTGGTCAAGTTTCTCCCCTCACATCCAAGTGCTCCCAAATGCATGGAAATGGAAGCAATTGGGGGGGGGGGAAGGAAGCGTAAGGTTAAGGTTCCCTCCTGCACCCCCCAAAGATAAGAAAACAGAAAGAATCACAGGTAAGCAGGGCATCTTGGAAAGTTACATGTTGAATTTGTTATGTTATTAAAAAGAACAGCAAGCTCTACATGATAAAGATTCACATTTTCATGTACAATCTTCCCTCTCCTGATTTACAATGTAGTATAAACTGCTTATTTTATTTGGTGTTTACCAAATTCAAAATAAATAAAATAAAATAAAATTTTTTTGAGTTTTGTTAAATTTTTGGTAAAGTTTTGAGTGAGGATTGGTAATTTTTTTTAATTTTTTTATTTTTAATTTTGTTAACATTAAAAAAAATCTTTTTTTTTTTAAATCCATGAGAACAGCAGTTGATGTGTTATGGCAGTTTTGGAAAGCTTGCCTCACCTTGTCCTGCAGATTAGGGCTTCTCAGTCCCATGCCCATGTGGTGTAATGGGAAGAGCATTGGATGGGGATCAGTAGTTCTGGTTTGAGTCCACCGCCTATTACTGCCCATATGACTCTGGGCAAGTCACTTCCCTTCTCTGAGAAAGTTTTCTCCTCTCTGCCTCAGTTTGCTCATCTGTAAAATAAAGGGGTTGGCGTGCATGACTTTTAAGTCCTTTCATCTTCAGGTAGGAGGTTTCCCTCTCTTTTCTGTTCCTCTTACAGAAGTTCCGGGCTCATCAGGGAGTCCGAGCTCAGTTTTCCTGGGTCACTGACCTCCACTGGAGAGGAACGGAAAAGGGCAGACCTAGACCTTCTCCTCAGCAGGCTTGGAAATTGTGCAACATTAATGAAGGAAAACCAATCAGTAGGTAGTTAAAAGATCATTTGGCAGGAGAGAGAGGGAGGATCCAGGCAGTTCCGTGGAGGGCTATTGATGGATGGCTGTGACAAGAAGGGCCTGGTGGAGACCAAAACCCTCGTGCCCTGTACATCATCTGCTAGAACCCTGGGCATGTTGGCTGAGGGGGACTGGCAGTAGCCTTGAGTTGTCAGTTTCCCAATGGCCAAGAGACCTCAGTGTAGTGGAAAGAACTTTGGACTAGGCCTTAGCAGGACAACTAGATGCTACAGGGAACCAAATCCCTGTTTAATATGAGGCAAGACTTTCTAACATTTGACTTATCCTCAAAATAGGGATGCCACAGAAGGTCATGAGTTATATATCATGTTAAAGGAAGGATGGATGGTGCCTGCTCAGGGGTGTTGTGAAGACTGAGTTCAAGGGGACCTTATAAATCATGCATCTCATTAATCCCCTCATTTTACAGATGAGAAAACTGAGCAGCCCAAAGAAAAGAAATTATTTTCCCAAGACCACACAGAGGCTGAGTAGCAGAGTGGGGATGGTATAGGGGGATTCTCATTGAGGTGTGGGTAGGACTCAGAGGCCTTGGAAGTCCCCTTGACCTCTGAGCTTCTGTCATTCCTTGAACACCAGACCCCAACATTTATTAGCTGTGTGACCTTGGATCAGTTGTTTCACATCTCTGAAATGCTGTTTGTTCTGACAGATAAAATGAAGGAGGTTGGGCCAGATGGACTTTAGAGTCACCTCCAGGTCTGATATTGTGTGATTCAGTCATTCTGGGATAATAGCACAGTTAATTCATTGGGCCAGGCTCAAAGGGGTGCCTTCATGAGATGCAGCTCAGCCCTGACCAACTGGCCGTCATGGGCCTCAGAGGGTAGACCAGGAGGAATTGCCAGGGGTTCAGAGACTTGCCCTTCCATATCAGCACCCAGCACAGTGCCTGGCACATAGCAGGTCTTTAATAAAGCTTTGCCAATTGATCCAAAGGAACTCAGAATTGATTGACAGGACCCCAGTGTTTCAAGGGGCTATATACCCAGTGGTCTTTAAGAAGATTCCCTTCATTCCAGCCTCCACCCCAAATGTCTTGGAAGCTCTGGTGAGACCAGGACCTGAGCCTGGCATCTCACCTTAGCAGCCAGTGAAGCATCCTCAGTAAGCAGGCAGCTTGGCGAGAAGCCTAGAGCAGGCAATGACAAATGATGCAGGGGCTGGGGCAGAGATGGGGGGAAGGTTCAGGGAGGGGTCAGGCTGTACTCAGGGCCTTATTAATAATCTGAGAGGAAGGACAGGAAGCTGAAGAAGCTAATAGCTTCTACCATCTTTGAGAGAGAATACTTATTGCACAGAGTACTGGGAACTGCTAGGACGGTGTTGCTCAAGCAGAGTAGTTGACCTGGTTTCTATTTCCAAAAGGCCCTAGCAAGCCTCTGCTAATATTCTAGATTTAGTCCTGGAAGGGACATTTTATAGCTGAAGAAATCAAGGTACAGACGTGCTAAGTGATTTGCGCATAAGTACACAGCTAGTAAGTATCTGAGGTCATATTTGAACCTAGATCTTCCTGACTCCAAGTGCAGTGCTCTATCTCTACATTTATTGTTGAGGAAACAGAGTAACAATCCTAAACATGACAATTTGGAAACATAGCCTCTTAGTGTCCAATGTGTGCTGTCCCCTTATGCAGAGATGAAATTCATACCTTCATCCAAAAACATTTATTAAGCACCTGTTGTTGTTTCTCCTTCATTCTTGAAGAGGACTAATGACATCACAAGGGTGATGTCCTCACTTGCTTGTGAAGTGGATACGAGTGAGGCAGGGCTGGCCTTACTCTCTCCTCCAGAGGCATGAAAGTCCAATGGCAAAACAAAGGTCAAGATGACTCATTAAGTACCTATGTCATAAAGAACAGGCTGAGACGCGGAGAAATATACAGCCTATCCAAGACAGGGTTCCTACCCAAAGAGAGTTAATCATTTAGTAGCTTATTTTTATTTTATTTTTAAAAATTTATTAGTGTCATTTAACTTCACATCATTTACATTTCCCGAAATATCATTTTCCCTCCCCACTATTCCTCATGACAAAAAATAAAAAGAGGAAAAAAGTTCATTGAATCTAATCAATAGCACATGGACCAAGTCTGACATTATTTGCAATGTTTCATACTCATAGCACTCTACCTCTGAAAAGAAGTGGAGAAGGACCATTCTCATTTCTCTCTTTTGGGGTCAAGCTTGGTCATTACAATTTCATGGAATTCAGCTTTGATTCAGTTTTGATTTGTTGTTGTTCTTTTGGTTTACATTGTTGTGGTCATCATGTGCATTATTTTCCTGGTTCTGCTTATTCCACTTTGTATCAGGTCATATGAATCTTCCCATGCTTCTCAGTAATCTTCACATTCATTGTTTCTTACAGCATAAAATATTGTTACATTCATGTATCTCAATTTGTTTAGACATCCTCCAGGTTGATGAACACCAGTTTTGTACTAATTCTTTGCTTGTAGCTTACACCTTTGCCTCAATAGTGATGGTGGGCTAGAGGCATAGAACATGGTCCTACTCCATTCATATTTGCTAGAGGAATAAGTAAATCAGACTCATCAAACCCGTAAATACTTTCAGGGGCTGAAACTCAACTCTCCTGATTAGGGATGGACACCTTCCTCAGAACCTATCTATAAGGTTGTAGGCTCAGGACTGGGTGTTTAAGGATTCAGGACCTTTGCTTCCCCCTCTCCTTGGTCACATGGTTATTGCCTCCTGTGATTATGTCCAGGATCAATGGGTGCAAATGAAAGAGTAGCAGATTTTACCTTAATGGATATAAAGAAGAACTTTATGACTGTTACCAATGTCCCAGATCCCCCCAGTATCTGGGATCACATAAACTATGTCCAGTCCTGGGTTCTGATAACCAAAAAATCATTATCAAAATGGATCATTGACCCTAACTGGAATTACTACAGGAAAATCTCTTAATATACTTACGGTATGGCTTAGATCTAAGTTTCCTCAAATATGAGTAAAAGAGGTCCCGAGATCCCATACAAGCATGAGAGGTAGCACATGCAAATTAGGTACGGGACAGCCTTTCATTCTATGAAATATGCAGATGCTAAGGACTTATAGGTGCCCATAAGCAAATAAGACATAGAACATTCAAATGGTCTATCAGCTTGCCCCCAATGGGAACTAAACTTTCCCCCATAAATTCCTAAACAGTCTATCTAAGCCTCATAGTACCACTCTGTAGTTTAGACTCTTCCTAGATGTTAGAGTCTAGAGATTGCTGAACAAATGATCCCCTTCCCATTGGTCTTGTAACATCCAAGTAGTCACTCGTCTTGCTTTCCAAATAGAATGCTACCCAGGAAATGTGGGAAATTCTCTTCTTTCTCCAAGGGGAGCACTACATCAGGGAATCCCTTTCTTTCTCTAGAAGGTCCTATCCTTGAATTCTTAAAAATCAGGGACTCTTGAACTCGGTTGTGTCTACTGGGCATGTACCTATCTGTTTTTACCATGTATTGCTGCAGGAAATTTCAGCTGCTATCATTTCTTAACCTAGGAGGATCTACTACCAGGTCTCTGGTGTGCTCAGAAAAGGAAAAAAAAACCAGAAGGCCAGGAACTTGATATCTGGGAACTCCTCTCTCAGGCTACCTTGCCCAATCACATATGTTTTGGTCACAAATATCCATTAACTTCTCTTGGGTTTCTGGATGATGGAAGAAACCTTCTCCCCATCCCCTTGGGAAAAGCAAAGAAAGAAGGAGAAATGAGCAGATAGAGAGATAAAGAGAGTCAGAGTCATAGTGACAGAGACACAGACAGACAGAGAGGGAGACAGAAAGAGATGGACAGAGAAAGAGAGACAAAGATAGAAAGAGACAGAGAGAGAGAGAGAGGGAGAGACACAATGAGACAGTGAGAGACAGAGAGAGATGGGGGAGAGAGAGAGAGAGAGAGAGAGAGAGAGAGAGAGAGAGAGAGAGAGAGAGAAGAGAGGAGAGAGAGAGAGAGGAAGCTCCTGATGGATCTGGCTGCCTTGCGAGGTAGTGAGGTGTCCAGACTAGAAGCACTGAAGAAGCTGGATAAATATCTATTAGAAATGTTGCAGAGAGAATTCCAAAGTTCAGACTAGATGATTGCTGGGGTCCCTTCCTGCTCTGAAATCTTGCCCTATTCTCATAAGTATAACTCATTTCTACAGAACTTTAAAGTATACAGAGCACTTTCCTAAAAGATCCCAATGAAGAAGGCAATGTAAATGCCATTGTCCTAGTTTCACAAATTAAGAAATAGGCTTAGAGAGAGGAGTTGGCTTATTCACAATCAATACAGCTGGGAAAATGACAGAGCCAGAACCCAAACCTGGGCCACCTAACTCTTTCCACTCCACTGTACTACCTTTCCAAGATTCTATAAATCTATGGTCTAAAACACAACAGTTCTGTTGTTCCCACTATGTATAAGGCTGTGGAGTTTTGTAGCTTTAGGGTATCAAAACTGGTCAGGCCCAAATCCCCAAAGTCCACTAAGCATACATGAAGCACTTCTCCCATGTTCGGGAAGGAGCTAGCTCTGGCCTGCAAAGGAGGCTTTCCCCCCGCCCAACAGGGCTGAGGGTGAGAGCTCGATGAGGAATGTCTGGAAGCTGGCATGGTGTCTGGGTACCTCAGCCCCCAAAGTGATGGAGATAAATGAGAGGCATCCGATAGCACGTCAGCGGTGATGAAGGGGGCCTGTGGGGCCTGATGGATGAGGGGCTGAAGGGAGGTGGGAGAAAGAGAGGCAGGCAGATGGTTTTGGCTAGACAGTACAAGCATGTAAGAGATGGTAACAGGAGCAGGATGCAGGAATAATCTATAAAGGCTCTTTGTTCACTCCAACCCTCAGGGTTTTGTGTGGTGGGAAGAAGAGGGGCATTGTCTATGGATTTCTCTTATGTAGGTACTCCACATTCCCCAAGAGAAGTAAGCTAAAGTCAGAGCAAGGTGATCTTCACTAGATTTGGCATTTAAAAAATGTGGGTTTTCATTTTTCATTCTGTCACTTAGTATCTGTTTGATCCTGGACTGGTCTCTTCCCTTCACCGAGCTGAATTTTGCTAATGAAAAATTGTAGTGATGGGGGAGGGGTAGAATGATGGGTGTCGGACAAAATGACTTCTATGATCATCCTACGATGCCCTCTTGGTACACCTTTCTAATCACCATTTGCTTAATGATGTGTAGATTATTCCCCACAAGCACCCACCTGTCATACCGATCTTAGGATCTCTAAGTCCCAGAGCTGCCTCTTACATCATCTTAATGTTCTTCTCTGTAGTTCCCCACCCCCATTCCCCATCTTCCCTATGATATGGAACACAGCTCTCTGCTGTAATCAAGAACAAAAATTGTTGAATGAAACAATTATAGCTCACATCTATAAGACTTTACATGTCACCAAATGCTTTCTTCACAGCTGGCTTGATAGGTAGGTATTGCAAAAAATTATGATTTCTAAAATTACAAATGAAGAAACTGAGGTTCAGAGACATTAAGTGACCTGTCCATGGTCACACAGGTAATAAGTATCAAGGAATCAGTGGAGGTATGGAACCAGGCTAGCAGTATATTAATAAATTCTTTGTTGTTGTGGTTGACTTTTTTTTTTCAGTAGTGTCCAACTCTTCATGACCCTATTTGGGGTTTTCTTACCAAGGATACTGGAGTGGTTTCAGATGAGGAGCTAAGACAAACAGGGTTAAGTGATTTGCCCAGGGTCACACAGCTAGTAAGTGTGGAGTCTTCCTGACTCTGGCCCCAGAGCTCTATCCACTGTGTCACTGTGTCACCTAGCTGCCCAATAAATCCTTAGCATTGAGCTTAAAGGCCAGTGTCACTGGGTAATTACAACATTTCATCTCCTGACTCTAGGCGTTTTCATCATTTATTTCATTGATTTTTTTTCTTTTTTGCTTTTTTTGGTGGAGCAATTGGGGTTAAGTGACTTGCCCAGGATCACACAGCTAGTAAGTGTCAAGTGTCTGAGGTCGTATTTGAACTCAGGTCCTCCTGACTACAAGGCCAGAGCTTTATCCACTGCACCACCTAGCTGCCCTGATTCTAAGCATTTTCACTGGCCATCTCCTATGCATGGAATTCTCATCTCATCTCTGCTGCCTAGCTTCCCTGACCTCCTTTAAAGCTTCAGCTAAAACCCTACCTTCTATGGGAAGCCTTTCCTGATCCTCTTTAATCCTAGGCCTTCCCTCTATGATTATCTCCAATTTACTATACACACACACACACACACACACACACACACACACACATATACACATATACATACATATATATATCTTATTTGTTTCTGCCTAGTTGTTTGCTTGTAGTATCTCCTGTTAGATCATGAGCTCCTTGAGGGCAGGGACTTTTATTCTTGTCTTTTGCCTCTCTTTATATACTCATTGCTTAGCACAACACCTGGTACATAATAGGCAATTGACAAATGTTTGTCGACTTGACCTGGCTGATTTAAATGGGGTGATAGAAGCTGCTGAGATATTGGAGGGTAGATTCTAGTTACTGGAAGCCATATATGAAAAAGGTTTCCTTTATTCTTACTTCAAATCGATGACCATTGCATAAACATCCCCTATGTGTTCAGCCCTGACCTCAGCATTTCAGTGCTCATTGGGGTGGGAGGATGGGCAGAAGACAGATATGTAAGACTTGTCTCTGCCTCTCCTCCCTCCAGTCTTCACCACAGAATCAACGGTCTCTACTCTAGTGGAGATTCCACACCAACCTCCCCTCACGAATGAAGCAATTAATCAAGAAACAAGAATTAATTGACAGGCACTATTCTAGGTGCTGGGTATACAAATGCAAAAGTGAAACAATCCCCATTCTCAAAGAGCTCATATTCAACCAGGGGGATGGTCCAGTGGAAAGAGCTCTGATCTCGAATCCAGAAAACATGGGTTCTACCTGTGATTCAATATGTAACCTTTCTTTTTTGCTTTTCTCCTCTCCATCAAATAAAGGAGTTCATTTAGATGACCTTCGAGGTCCTTCTTCACCTCTGATGATTCTTTCACAGGGGAGGAGAAGAGACATACAGGGGCTTGAGCCACATACCCACCCCTTGAGCCTGGCCACTCGTGGTGAGCAGGGGATCTGGCCAGCTCCTGCCTACATAGTAAGACCTTTTGGGCGCTCCTCCAGGATGGATGTTTAGTGTCTGGGTCTTCAAGCCAGAGGGTGAGGTAACTGGGGTTTTGTCCTGTGATGCTGACATTTGGGAGGGGTGGATTTCCTCTCTGAGGTGGTCCTCAGGCCCAGAATCCTCATTCCTAGCCAACTGCTATGTTGAGTGGTGCCAATCTCCTTGGGCCAGCCTTCCTGGACACTTCCTGCATACTTCCTCTCACCAACGGAGTCTGCTCCTGTTCTGGAGAGTGCCCTGACAATTTCTTTTCTGTCTTCACAGCTGAGCAGAACACAGGAGGCTCACACTGGAGTGAATGAATGAATGACAAAACTGAGATAGACCTTGGAGACTGTGCTAGCCTTCTAATTTTATAGATGAAAAACTGAATCTCTTAAAAGGGCAGCGACTTGCCCGAGGTCTCACAGTGACCCAGTGGGAGAGCCAGAACTAGGATCCAGGTCTCCTTACTCTCATTCTATCATGTTGCCTCAGGTATCTTCAGGACAAAAAATCCCCAGAATGTCCTGCCTATCTGTCATAGGATCGTGAGCTGGAAAGAATGTTAGATCAACTGGCTTAACCCATCAATTTTAGATAAGGAAACTGAGGCCCAGAGTGGGAAAAGGACTTGATTTAGTCACATGGACATTATGTGGCAGAAATGCAGCATCTAGACCCTCTGATTACAGATGCAAGGCTTCTCCCACTGTACCACACAGTCTCTTTACTAAGATCTCATCCACTTAACGTCATATTAATTTATCAGTCATTTCCTTAAAGTCATTTTTACAAATATATGTTTGTTTTTGACATTAAACTTGTTTCCTCACTTGTTTCTGTCCCTGCCCCTCTGTCTGTTACACAGCCTCAGTTAGCCTCTCTCCCCTGCCCTCCAGGGCTCTCTTTCCATGGTTATTAGTCCAGAAGGTTTGGTTAATGGCACTTATTTGTAGCAAATGAATTAACATGGGGAAGAAGGCAAACTTGGGGCCACTCAGTCAATTAATGAGCCAAGCCTGCAGAAAAGCAGCATGAAGATACTGGGAGGGACAGCTCCCTTGTCACAGGATATGACACCTCCCTGCCCCCAACTTCTTACTCTCTCTCCCCTTCATCATACAGCTCCTAGACTGTACCATCACATCAGCTCCTTGAAAGCAAGGATGGCATTTCACGCACGCTTTGAAGCCACAGTGCCCATGCAGGACTCTACACGCAGCAGATGCTTAATAAATGTTTGTTATTAGCGCTCTGGGGTAAGGGTGTGATGACGTGTTTCTGTGGGTTTGATGTGTAATGAAACATTACTGGGGGAGTGTGATGAGGGTATTTATGACCCTAGGGATGAAGGTAATTGTTTTCTTTTTTTTTTTTTGGGACCATAGGTTGGAAGCTGAATTTGGGGGAGGGGAGAAACAAAAACATTTGCTTGAGACTCTGCAAGGAAACTCTACCATTGACTGGCTTCCTGGGCAAGAAGGAAGCACCTTAGGTCCTTCCCAGTGCCCTTTGTAGGGGACTACATTGGAGGTCCCCTTCATAGGACCATCACACACATCCTGGAGAGTCTACACATGCCACATAGATCTGTCTTGGATCTTCCTCTCCTCTCTCTCTCATAGTGATCTCATTAGCTCCCCTGGATTCTATTATAATCTCCCTACAGGTGACTCCCAAGCCTACATAACTAGTTCCATAACTAGTCTCTCTCTTGAGCTCTAGTCTCATTGGACTTCTTCACCTGGATGACACATAGGATTCTCAAACTCAGCTTGTCCCAAACTGAACTCATTCTCTTCCCCTTAAGCCCTTTCCTCTTGAATTCCACATTTCAGTGCAGGCTACCACCATCCTCTCAGTCACCCATGCTCACCACCTTCGAGTTATCTTTCATTCTTTCCTATCCCTCAGCACCCCCTCACAAACATCCGATCAATCGTTAGTCTTGTTGGTGCTGTCTCCACACCTGTCCCCTTCTCTCCACTCCCAAATCCTTATCCCTTTGCAGACCCTTATCACTTCTTGCCTGAATTATTGCAATAGGCAACTAATTAGTCTCCTTGCAGCTAGTTTCTTCCCTCTCCAAACCCTCATCTCTGCAGCTGCCAAATTGAAATTCCCAAAGCATAAGGTTGACCGTGGCACTCCACTGCTCAAGAAGCCTCAGTGGCTCCCTATTGCCTCTGAGACAAATTACAACTTGCTTTGTTTGGTATTTAAAGCCCTTGACCATCTGGCTATAGCTTGCCTTTCTAGTATTAGTTCATGTAACTCTTCATCCTGTACCCTATATTCCAGTCACATACATACATCACACAGGTGTGCCTAGACCATTCTCCCATACCTAGGACCCTCTCCCTTATCACCTCTGATTCCTAGACTCTCCACGTTCCTTCAAGGCTCAGGTATCTCCTATATAAAGTTTTTTTTTCCTAGTCCTTCCAATTGTTAGCGATCATCTCCAAATCACTTTGTACACATTATGTAGTCACTTGTCTATATTTCATCACCTCTGTAGAATGTAAACTCCTTGGGGACAGAGATTCTTCTGCTCTGGTTTTTGTTTCTTCAACATCTAACACAGAGGCAGGTGGTGTTGAATGAAAGAAAGAAAGAAAGAAAGAAAGAAAGAAAGAAAGAAAGAAAGAAAGAATGAATGAATGAATGAATGATTGAATGAATGAATGAATGAAAGCTGGTTGCTGTTCTTCGTTCTCAGAGGACCAAAATGGCATCACCATGTTGGGTCAAGGTGCAGTGTGTCTGATTGTGGCTGATAGCTCAGCTCCCCCACTGGACTGGGAGCCAGAACACCCAGGCTCAAGTCCTGGTTCTGTCATATTCTATCTGTGTGACTTTCTAGCTCTGGAATCTAAGAGGGCAAGTCACAGAGGGAAGACTCTGCCTCTGCCTTTCTGAGAGACTGTTCTCATTCAGGTTCCCCCTTGGGTACGAAGGTCAGGGCTGGAGTGAGGATGGTCTCTTGAAAATGAGAAGGATCTCTTTAATGCAAGATAAGATATTCTTGGTTCCCGAAGGATGGGTGGATGAAACAGAGAGGATTTTTGCAACCAGTGACATCTTGTGGCTGGAGTTCTCAAAGTACATTTAACTCACAACCCCCTGTGAGCTCTGAAAGGCAGGAAAGGGATGAACTTTGTCCCTTCTATCTCAGCTTCTAGCTCACAAAAGACACGAGGCCCCCCACTATGAGCCCAGAAATGCCTTTGCTGAATGTAGGCAGTTAGGTGATAGAACAGATGCAATGCTGAACTTGGAATCAGGAAGACTTCCGTTTGAGTCCTGCTTCAGACATGCACTATAGAGCAAATCTCAGCCTTAGTTTCTTCATCTGTAAAATGAGGGTGATAATAACACCTCTTTCACAGGGTTGTTGTGTTGATCAAATGAGATAATATATAAAGAGCTTTGCAACCTTTAAAGCCCTATCTAAATGCTATTGTTATTACTTTTTTCTCTGTGATTCTCCTCCTGGAAACCTTTCTGGTAAGACTCTAAGAACAGGGATCAGATCAACTCTATTTATACCTAGGCACATACTTCATATAGAATCATGTAAGGGGATATCTGAGACCACCTGGTTCAGATTTCCAGCATCCTCCTCCCAACCCCAATTCACAGATTAGGAAACAGAAGCTCAGAGAGGTAGCTGCCAAAACTTATGCAGCTACAAAGTGGCTGAGCCAAGACTAGAACCCAGGCCTTCTGACTCCTAATGTAACATCCTTCATACAGTGTAATGCACAGCAAAAAGAGAGCGGGCCCCTTTGCCAGAGGACCTAGGTTCAGAGTCTGGCTCTGTCACTTAATAACTTTGAGTTTGGGAAAATTGCTTAATCTCTCTGGATCTCAGTTTCCTCATCTGTAAAATGAGGGCATTGAATGAGATGATCCCCACATTCCCTTCCAGCTCTAAATTTGCAATCCTATAGTTTTAGGGTCATTTTGCAAGAAAATACTTCTGAACTTTCCAGTGGCAGAAATTGTCCATGCTTTCCTATTCCCACATTTATATTTAAAGCAATGGTCTTGAGCGTAGAGACGCCAGCACTAAAGACATAATGGTGCCATTGCCCTCTTCTGTGGTCCAGTCACATCTGGAAGGTTGTATTTAATTCTTCATGCCACATTTTGGGAAAGATATTGATAAGTTGGAGTCTGTTCAAAGTAGGCTAACCAGGATGGTGAAGGGATGACGAGAAGACTTCATGTCATAGGATGATTCACCAGAAAATGGATGATGTTTAGTCCAAACAAGAGAAACAGGCTGGGGGGTGGGGAGGACAGGGACAGCTGGCTTCACATATCTGTGGCATTGTCTCACAGAAGAGGAGTTAGATTTATTCTGCTTGGTCCCAGGGTGGGGGGGGAGGGGCTGAAATAAGAGAAATGGGTTGAAGTAGCAAAGAAAAAAATTTAGACATGAAGAAAGGACCTTGTTGATGGCTGGCAATTTTCACACCTGGAGTGTTTTGGGTATTCCTGTATGTACAAAGTGCTAACAATAGAAAGACAAAAATGAAACAATCCTTGACTTTTAAGATCTGTATGTTCCATGAGGAGATATTATATGACTATCAAGGAGGCACAGACAAAGGGCTAAAGAGGGTTTGGAGGGCAGAGAGAGAGAGAGCACGGGGGGTGGGGGATGAAGAGAACCAGTGAAAACAGCCTAGCACAGATAGATAGCATTTGATTTGGGCCTTGAAGAATGAATAAGATTTTGATGGATGGAACTGGATATTGACAAGTACATGGCAGGCATGGGGAAGAGAATGAGTAAAGGAACAGAAGTAAGATATTGGCTGGAGGTGGGAATGGAGATTGAAGCAAGGTTTGGTGGAGTCTTTGAGTGAGTGAAAAAAAAAAGTTGTATATTAACAATCTACTCAGAAATTTGATTCTATGTTAAATGCACTTGGGGAGTGCGCTCTCTCTCTCTCTCTCTCTCCCCCCCCCCCCTCCCCTCCTCTCTCTCCCCCCCTCTCTCTCCCCCCCTCTCTCTCCCCCTCCCCTCTCTCTCCCCCCTCTCTCTCTCTCTCCCCCTCTCTCTCCCCCTCCCCCTCTCTCTCTCTCCCCCCCCTCCCCCCATACAAGTCCTTCTTTAAGATGAAGTATTCTTTGTTAAGGGAAGCATACTTTTATGGAGTGAAGCATCTTTCTGTGGAGGGGATTGATGTGTCCTCAATTTAGCAACTGTGGAAAGGGAAAGTAGGTTGGTTGGCACAAGGGGAAAATGCTAAACTTGGAATAATGGGACTTGAGTTCAAACCTCACTGCTGTCTATTACTATCTGTGTGCCCTTAAATGAATCTCAACATTTCTGAGCCTCAGTTTTCTCATCTGTAAAATGAGAACACTGGACTAGTTGGCGTTTGAGGTCCCTTCTCGCTTTAAATCTGTTGTCCTTTAATTAGCTGACCTGTAAGTCTCCTTCTAGATTGATGATCTGTAATTAACCTATGATTTCCTACATAGGATTAGATAAAAGCCAGGCTCACCATAAGTGATCAGAGTGTGATGGCTCCCCAGTTCTATTACCTCCCCCCTCCAACTATACACTCACCTGTGCAGAGGCAGAAGGATGTAAGGAAAAGAGCTTGGGATGGGGAAGCAGAAGACGTGGGTTCAAATCTGGGATCAGATGCTTCCTAGCTATGTGATCGTGGGCATCACATCAGTTCTCCGAGTAGGGCCAATAGTATCTACAGCTCCTATTTCATGGGATTATGTCCAAAGTACGTAATAACACTTAAAGGGCTACAGAAATGGAGGCTATTACCATTGCTGTTCACATGTACGTAAATACAGGCATATACACATGTGTAGGCCTTAACATTCAATAAAAATATGATGCTGTTAAGCGCGTGCACGCACACACACACACACACACACACACACACACACATACACACACGGACTCTCAGGAACACAGGGAGTTTCTGTCTGGAACCATTGAAAACTGTATGGGTCTGCAGTCTCTGAAACTCCCAGCATGCACTGGGGTGATGGTTCATTGCCAGGGCTCCCCTCAGCTCCCTGGCAAGACTCCAGCTTGCTGAGGCTTCCTAATCACCAGGGCTACGGGAGTTTGGACCTAGTCATTTTGACCCCAGCAGGGTCCCATTCCAGCAGAATTTAGGAAAGGTAGCAATGAATACCAGAGGGGCACTGTTGGACATCCTTATACTTGTACCCCGTGGAAGGCATTGGGAAAGTTACAGGATCATAAAGTCCAAGAGTTTAGAGACAGAAGAAACCCTCAGAGGCCATCTAATCCAAGCTCTCATTTTATAGATGAGACAGCTCGGTGGGGCAATGGATGGATCATGGGACTTGGAATCAGGAAGACAAATTCAAATGCTGTGTCAGACACTACCGTATGACCCTAAGCAATTATTTAGACTCTCAGCCTCAGTTTTTTCATCTATGAAATGGGGATAATAATAGCATCCCAGGGTTTTTGTGAGGATCAAATGAGACAATATTTGTAAAATACCTTGCCAGACTCAAAGTTCCATATAAATGCTAATTACGGCTATTACGAAAAACGAAGAACAGAGGCCTTGAGAGATTAGGTCACTTGTTTAAGGTCCTGCAGGTAACAAGTGGCACAGACAGAATTCAAACCTGGGTCCTTTAACTCTAGAGGCCACGGTCTCTCCCCCATCCCACAGGTTGGCCATTTCCTTCTCCAGCTCATTTGACAGATGAGGAAACTGAGGCAAACAGGGATCAGTGACTTGCCCAGGGTCACCCAACTAGCAATTGTCTGAGGTCAGATCTGAACTCAGAGCTTCCTGACTACTCCCATTCCACATGTGCAAGACAACTTGGAAGCAGCAATAAGGCAGAGGCGACTTTAACATTTTCACTAAGAAGGTATGTTGGATTTTTTTAAAGAAAAAATAGCTGCTGTCAGCAGCAGTAAAACAATATAATAAACACAAGAAATAAATCAAGTTAACATGTAATGAGCTGCCTTATTAATGCATTAAACCTGTAAGAAATGCTTAAGTGTTTAATTGGCACCTAATGAGGGTGCCAATTAGGGATCATTATACATTTCTTTAAAAATCCTAATTGACAGAGGGGTATTTCAATCAATGCTCATAGACCAGCGGTACTTGCAGTGGTTCATCGGGAGGAGTGAAGGGCCATAGGGACAGCTCCCAACCAGGCAGGACAGCCTAATGGATAGAGCCCGGAGGTGCCCAAATATCTGCCGGCCAGCCCTCCTCAGCTGGGGTACAGCAAGATAATGAAATGCCCAGTTCTTGTCCCGAGTCTACTGCTAGTTCTTTGTGTGACCCTGCACAAGTCACTTCCCCTCCTACTGATGCCTCCTTGACCCTGGTCACAGAGAAGAAAGTAGAGGAGGTGGGAGGAGAGCAAGAAGGATGTCAGAGGGTAAGAAGGGAAGGCAGAGGAGTGTGAAGTTTAGAAAAATAGAGAAGGTAGAAGAGGACAAGAAGAAGGCAAATGGGGGCAGAGCTATGACTAGTAATTTGGTGCCCAGAAAGCTTCACAAAATATACCTGGGACAAAACACTCTTCAGATAAATTTTGACCCAAATTCAATTAGGGAGAAAGTAGAGACTTCCCACGGAGGAACACAGGCCAAAGGACACCTTGAGATTGTTTCTGGGAAGGTCATAGAATGAGAGCAGAACAATTCAGAGCCATTGCTGGGAAGAGACTATTTTGCAGAAGGGAAATCACTGAAGTCAGCACCTGCCAAAATTCAGTGCCCTAGTGCAAAGCCCCAAAACTCCTGTCTCTGGTCCTACAATGGAGGAAGGGGAGGAGACACCCCTTTGGCTAAGAATAGCCCTCCTCTCCATATCGTATCAAAAAAGACAATACTCCCAAGCTTACCTAAGGGAGAATCCATCGGCTCCATCCTCTCCGGCCTTACTGGGTTCTGGGTTTTATTGGCAGACTTCTCTTCACTCAGTTATAAGCCCAGCACCTGTCCTTGCGGAGGGAAAAACTCAGCCCTAACCCCGCAGCTGTTCAAGAGGGCCACAGGAAGAGGAGAAGGAGGAAGAGGAATAAGAGAAGGAGGAAGAGGAGAAAAGAGGAGGAAGAAGAGGAGGAGAGAGGAAGAGGAGGAGGAGGATGAGAAAGAAAGGAGGAGGAAAAGGAAGAAGAAGAGGAAGAAGAAGAAGAGGAGGAGAAGGAAAAGGAGGAGGAAGAGGAGAAGGAGGAGGAGGAGGCCAGTTCCAGGCAGAGATGCCTGGACCTAATGGGACCTGACAACAGAAGCTGGTTCAAATCCCAGGCACAAGAGAGAAGGGCTGAGAAGGGAAAACAGTGACAAATGGCAGTAGATCCCATCTCAGCTCAGCTGGACGGATGGTGAATTTATTAATGCCCCCAGCTCTGTCAGAGTATGGCCCAGGAGGTATGGCTGTCAGACTCAGTGATGCCTGCATACAGGTAGACCTCGCTTCACATAATCAGATCAGTTTTGGTGAAGTTGGGTAGAAACGGAGCCCTGGTTAACTGCTGCCCCTCAAGAACATTTGAGGGAATTCAAGGTATTTAGAAGAAGGGCTGACTCTGCTCTGTCCTCACCTGTGGTCAAGGAGATTTGGGGAGAAGAAGAATGAAGTAGGAATGAGACTGGGTCCAAGGGCACCTGGGAGGACAAAGTGGAGAGCAGGGTTCCCAGGAAATAGGTGAATGAGCCAGGACCTATAGTGGAAGTGTCAAATAATGAGGCAGGGAACAGGAGCAGAGTAGAGGCAGGGAACTGGGAGCCAGAGGAGGGAGTGGTACAGTGTGGAGCATCCATCCCTGTGGGCTTCCCCCTGCACCGGAGCCCTGCCCACAGCACCCAGGAGTCAGAAATTATACTCTCTGTGTGAGCCTGGGTAAGTTGCTTCACCCTGTTTGCCTCAGTTTCCTCATCTGTAAAATGAGATGGAGAAGGAAATGGCAAACTACTCCAGTCTCTTTGCCAAGAATATCCCAAATAGGTTCACAAAGATTCAGACATGACTGATAAATGACTGAACAACTGGAGGGGGGAAAATTCTTAACAATAAGAATTGTCTTGATCCTTTATCCCCCCCCCCCAATTTTTTTTTCTTAAAGGAATTAGGAAATTGTAACTCCTTGGAGATTCATAGATTTAGACCCTGGAAGGAACATCAGAGACAATTTAGCCCATCCCTCTCATTTTACAAATAAGGAAACTGAGGTTAAGAGAAATTAACTAACTCACCTCAGGTCACACAGGTAGGTATCGTTAGAGTTAGGAGGTACTTCCATACCCTCTGACTTCAAAACCAGTGCTCCTTCCACTGAACCACATTGTCTCTTCCTCTATTCAAGCAGAGATGGGATGGACAGTCCCCTCTACCACACTCTTCTCACCCAAGGAGACTGCAAATGGTATTCTTACATTGACTGGGAGGTTGAAGACCTCTGAGATTCCAAAACACACACACACACACACCCCGAGTCTGCAAACAAACACATAAATGCACCAGAGGAAGCTCCTATTATAAGGAACTGTGATGTGAATCCTTTTGTCCCTCTGGGTGCTGTTGAGAATTCTGTAAAGAAAGGTAGTGATGGCATTTTAGAGTCTCATACCTGGAAGGGAGCATAGATTTTCCAGCCAGACCTCAAAGGCTATCTAATCTAACCTTTAGAGCCAAATGCAGGAATTCTGGTGCCTGGGACAAATTCAGTTGGGGGTGGGAAGGGATACGGAGGATAGTCCTATTGGATACCTCCCAGAGAAAATAGAGGGGAGATGGGGGAATGATACCAGGACTAGAGAAAGATGGGGCCTTCTTGGAGTTAGATGGACTTCAGGAGAGGGGCAGTATTTTCATGGTATTGTCGATTCAGTCATTTTGGTTGTATCTGACTCTTCATGAGCTCATTTGGGGTTTTCTTGGCAAAGACACTGGAGTGGGTTGCCATTTCCTTCTGCAGCTCATTTTATAGATGAGGTAACTGAGGCAAATAGGGGTAAGTGACTTGCCAAGGGTCACCCAGCTAGTAAGTGTCTGAGGCCAGATTTGAACTCTGGTGTGCCTGACTCCAGGCCTAGAGCTCTATCCATTATACCACCTAGCTGCCCCATTTTCATGATACCTCACAGTAAAGACCCACAGAAGATCATATGGTCCTGAAAAACAGACCAAGGACAAAGCTCCAGTTGCCTAACCTTAGCTACAGCTCTGCCAACCCTTATCTAAATGAAATTGTCTGTTCAATATTCCTCAACAAGTAGTTATCCAATTTCTTTTTGACCAGAAGCAGGAGACCACTACAATGGCGGTAGGCTACTTTTTCCACTGTATCACTTTGCAGATTTAAAAGGGCTGGGATTTTTTATCCCTTCTCACCTTCAGCTTTGCTAAGCCCAAATTGGGGCAGATCTTTATATTGTATCAAATTAAAAATCAGCTTTACTAGAACTCCAATCTGTTGCATCAATTTGTTTGCCTTCTAGGGTGAAGCAAAATAAGTCTATTTCTTTGCCCCCCACCCACCCAAGATGGCCCTGCAGCTATTTGAAGACAGAGCCCTAAAGCACGTTATTATAGACCTCATTCCCTAGTGACATTGCGCTATGAATCAATCTTCTTTGTCATCATACAACTAATTCCAAATCCACCTTATTGTACATTTAGCTTTCATGTCTCCAGCAGGTTCTCAAGGATATCTTCAGAGCATTTCCTCAAACACTTTGCTTAATTGGAATTGGGTGGAGTTAGAAAGGGAAAGCTTCTAGGAGTTGTGGTTTGGATTTTGAAGACTGTAAAATCAAGGCAAAGAGCTTAGGTATGGGGTGGAAGGTAGGTGGTCAAAGGCTGCCAAGAATGGGGAATGGACTGTGTAATAAAAGAGTTAATGAGGTGAGAACTAATTGGATTGTCCAGATGGGTTTCCTAGTGTGAATGCTCCTTTGCTTTGGGAAGTTGTATCGAATGATTTGTAATTCTCTCTATCCTTTGTAGCTCCAAGCCCCCAGCCAAAGACAATGCCCTGGCAAAACCTCTTAGTGTGAAATCTATCCTTTTTTCTTCTCTAGAAACTGCCCCCCCATTAGCTTATTATTTCCAATAAGTACACCCAGACTAGCAAAGGCCTGTAGCTGACACTGTTTGAAAAGACAAAGCAAATATTTAAAACAAAGGCAGGTAAACAGACTTTCCTATGCCCACAAGGGAAGGAAAAAAAGCTACAGAACATCTGCCTTGGGATCTCAAGTCCTGGGAGATTTCAGCTAGACAAGCTCTGTCCTAACACTCCTCATCTTTAATGTGGCCAGGTAGCCTTCCTCCCATTGTCCTAGCCCCTTTGTTTTTGGCAGGTGCCCCTGCTTTCAGTTCTGCTCTCCCAGACCCACTCAATTTCTCTCAGAGATTTCTTTTCTCCACCTCCATACTCTTCTATACACCTAATCCAGAACTTGCTTTATCTCCTTCTCTCCATCTCCTTGGACTGATTTTAAAGGTCATTCTAGGAGGGATTGCTTATCACTGTTGCCTATCACCATGCTGTTCCCTTTCTAATTTACTCAACAGATCCCTTCTAACTTCATAGCCTTTGGCCTGTCAAATATTTGCATTTATTTAGTTTGACACCTTGTTGTCAGGTACCTTTTATGTGATTAGGTTCTGAGCTTTCAAGGACCATTACCTTATGCTAGAATTTTAGAATGGGAAGGAGCCTTAGAGGGACCATAAAATCATAGATTTAGACCTGAAAAGGACTTTAGACATCACCAAAACCTTCGTTTTGTAGCTTAGGAAACTGAGCCCCAGAGCTGTTAGTGAAGTGACTTACCCAAGGGCACACAGGTAGAAAGTGGCAGAGATGGGCCTTGAACCCAGGTCTTTTGTCTTCCAGACCAGTGCTTCCCTACTACACTCAATTCCTTTATTTATGGATGAAGAAATAGAGACCTAGACATCTCATCGAGTGGTACTTGGCAGAGTGCCTGGCACATAGTAGGCATTTCTAAGTGATATTTGACTTGATTCCAACCTATATCTGAGCAGGAACCTACTTTGTGGCATCTCCAGCCGATGGTCATCCAGTCTGTGCTTGAAGAGCTTCAGTGATGGGGAATGCCGACTTCCAAGGGGCCTGTTCCATTTTAGGACAATTCTTATTGTCCAGAAGATTTTCCTTGTATTGAGAGCACTTTTGTAAAAAGTGCCTTTTGGCAACTTTCTTACATTGAAACAAGAGTAAGTCAAATCCCTCTCCAACAGGATGGCTCTTCAAATACCTTTCTTTGGATTTAGATCAGGAAGGCTGTATAGAGATTGCCTAGTCTGAGCCCCTTGTTTTATAGATGGGGACTTGAGACCCAGAGAGGGGAAGGGACTTTCCCAAGGTCATACAGGGAGAAAGCAGCAGAGCTGAGATTTGAACCCAAGTTTTTCTACCTCAAGTTCTCTGCATAACTGAAGATAGTCATCATCTTCCCCACCCCCACTCCCTTCCAGTGCAAAATTTTTTGTTTTTATTATAGATATAGAGCTGAAAGGAACCTTAGAAGTCATCAGACTCAACTCCTTTACTTTACAGATAAGGAAATCGAGGTACAGAAAGTTGAGTTAAACTGCCAAAGGTCCCACAGACCCCAGAGTTCAGCTCTGGTTCTCTGGCTCCAAATCTATCACTCTTCCCATTGTGCCATGATGTTTTCCTTTAGCTGATCTTCTTATGGCTTCCAGCCTTCATTTGGTTCTGCTTATCCTCCTTTGAACCTATTCCAGCTGTCAGTGTCAGTGTCCTTGGTAAAATGTGTGGCCTAGAATTGAATGCAATTCTCCAGATGTTTTCTCCCTCTTCCCTGAGATGTGGGTCTTCCTCCTGCATTCCCTTCCTGTCCATGAATCATCCTAGACTGCAAGATAGAGGGCTTATGTGCTTGAGAGCCTCCCCCCGGGAGAAGAAACCTGAGAAGGGCTTGCCAGATGGATAGGGAAGTGCAATGGGGACTGTGTGCCAGGGCTAGTTTCCTTGATACCACATAGTTCTAGAATTGAGAGATGGGGGGAGAGGGAGAAGAAAGAGAGAGGGAAGGTGGAGGAGGAAGGAAGGGAGTGAGGGAAGAGGGGAGGAGGGAGTAAAGAAGAAGGCAAGAGGAGAGAGGGAAGAAGAGAGAGGAAGAAGGAAGGGAAAGAGAAAGAAAGAGAGGTAGAAGGAAGGGGGAGGGGAAGGGAGGGAAAAAGAAAGAAATGGGAGAGAGGGAAAGATGATGAAAGAGGGACAGGACGAGGGAGGAGTGGAGAGAGAAGATGGAGGAAAGAAGGAGGAAGGGAGAGTGGGAAAGGGAAGGAGAAGAGAGGAGAGGAGAAAGAAGAAAGGAAGGAAGGAGAAAAATCCCTCCCTCCCTCCCCCTTCCAGCTGGTCATGGTCACGCAGAGTCATTGATGAGGAAGTGTGGGTTTCAGCTATTTAAAATGCCAGCACATTCTCCCTTCTCCCTCCCTGCCACCCCTCAATCTCTGAAATGCATAGGAAACTCATACTTCGGAAAGGGCAACTAATTCATTTTCCCCCTGGAAGTTGTTGGGAAATTCATTTCCCAGAGAGAGATGGAGCTGCTTGCCTGCTTTGTAGAGAGAAATAGGTACCATCCAGCCCCCTTGCCCTTCCCTACCCCTCCCCAAGCTCTCAGAGCTGGGCCTATTAAAGAAGTAATTAAAGGAACTAGAATGGTCTGGCTAGAGGTGGGGAGGAAAGCAAAGGTTTGTGGATTCCCCTGGGTGGATGCTGCCTCGTCAGGCTCTGGAATCCTGCTCCTTTCTCCATTATGAGCCACTGACTCTGTGGTCTTCTGGGTCAATATCTGTCTACTCACAGACCCCAGCACAGAGTCAGCCCCAGAGGCCGTGGCAGAGATGAGGAAATTGCCTAAGAATGCAAGAGCTGGGACTTTTTTGTTCATCATAGCATCAGATCAGCTGCTTGACAGGACTGACTCCCCGCTTCAGATCAGAGATGCTCTGAGGAAGGGCAAAGGGTGTCTCTCTGGAGAACAGGGGCTCCCTGAGCTGTCTGTGTCCCCCCACTCAGAGCAGACTCCTGGAAAGCAGGTCAGATGGATCACAGGACTTGAAGTCAACAACAACAGCATTCAGATCTTACCTCCATTTCTTACTAGCTGTATGACCATGGACAAGTCATTTACCCACTCTTTGCCTCAGTTTCCTCATCTGTAAAATGGTAGGGTTGGTCTAATGGCTTCCAAGGTCCCTTCCAGCTCTAAACCTATGATCCCTGTGAGCAACAATTTCAAATCAACTCAGAAAACATTTTCTGATGACATACAATGTGCAGGACTCTGTGCTAGGTTCTGGTGGTGGGGTGGAAATAGGGGAGGGGAAGGGGGAGGAAGGATGACAATAATCAATAATTCATATCCCATGGTACTTTACAGTTAGATAACCACAGCAGTGTGTAGAAAGCAATGTAAAATTTACAACTGTATGAAGCAGGTAGTGTAAGTATTATTATCCTCATTTTACAGATGGGGAAACCAAAGCTGAGAGGGAAAATGATTTCCTTTTAGGCAGTTGGGTTTTAATGACTTGCCCAGGGTCACACAGCTAGTGTCAAGTGTTTGATCTGAGGCTGGATTTGAACTCAGGTCCTCCTGACTTCAGGGTCGGTACTCTATCCACTGCTCCACCTAGCTGCCCTAGGAAAATGATTTTTTACCAATGTCACAAGTAGTAAGCTTCAGAGGCCCCAGGGAAGTTAGGTCTACTGACTCCCAAGTACCTGTCCTCAGGGAACTGATAGTCTAGCTGGGAAGATAAGCTCAACATAGGAGGAAACTAAAATAATCATCACAGATTTGAATAACAGTTCAAGACAGTCGAAGAGATGTCACACGGCCAGGCATGATTAATTGCTCAATGAATCATGCAGATAATAATTGTTCTAAGATGTCAGAGGAGAGAGAAGCTGCTTCAGGTTGGGGGAAAATCCAATCCAATTCAATAAAGCTTTTGTAAGTGCCTACTGTGCACTGTGTTTTGTGCAAGTTGCTGAAAATACAAAGACAACTCCCTCCAAAATATTCTCTGCCTTAAGAAGTTTTCATTCTACTATACAATATGAACATAAATAAGTAAGTATAAAGTAGGGTGATTCACAGATGGTGCTGACATTTGAACCAGATCTTAAAAGATCACTGTAACTGGAAGGGGCAAAGAGGTACAGGTAGCACACAAAAGCAGGAGGAGTGGAAGGCATGAGAGACAGTCACCAGATTTCAAGGCTGGGAGGAGCCCTTAGAGACCACCTCTTACATATCTCTCCTTTTGCAGATAAGTAAACTGAGGCTCAAAGAGGGAAACGGACTTGGTCAAAGTCACTTATCAGCATCACAAAATAGGAGGGCCAAAAGAGACCTTTATAAATCTTCTGTTTCAGTTCCCTTCTTTTACAGATGAGGAAACTGAGTTTTAGAGAAGGGGAAGAAGGAAGGGAAGGAATAAGCATGTATTTATCTACTATGTGCCAAGCGTCTTACAAAGATGATCTCATTTGATCCTCACAACAGCCCTGGAAGATAGGTGCTGTTATTTTACATTCGAAAAAATTGAGGCAGATAGAGTTTAAGTGACTTGCCCAAGGTCACACAGCTAGTAAGTGTCTGAGATTTGAACTTAGATCTTCCTGACTCCAGGCCCCATGTTCTATCTGCTGCGCCACCAGCTGCCTCTGTCTGGATGTCCCTGAGACCACAAAGCAATGACTAGAACCTAGACTTCTTGATTCCCTTTCCATTGTACCACATTGTCTTGTCCCAGAGAATAGTGACTCTTCCAATTTGTCTGGAGCAGGCATGGGAAGGTAAGTTGTAGAACAGCTGGAAGGAATAGGTTGGAGCCAGAGCTCAGAGGACCTGGAATGCCAAGCTAAAGGCTTTGGACTTTATCATGAGGCCCTTGGGAGCCATTGAAAGTTTTTGAGCAAAAAGGTGATGTAATAAGAACTAGCATTTTATATGTCACCTATTATGTACCAGGTGCTTTATAAATGTTTTCTCATTGATCCTTACAATAAGCCTGCAATATAGGTGCTATTATTATCCCTATTTCACAGAAGAGGAAACTGAGGTTAAATGACTTGCCCAAGCTCACATAGCTAATAAGTATCTGAGGTGGGATTTGAATTCAGGTATTCCTGACTTCATGACCCAGCATGCTATCCACTGTGACACCTAGTCAGTAGGATTCATTAGAAAGTTGACTCAGGCAGCCTGTGCAGGATGGATAGGGAGAAAAGACTGGAAGCAGGAAGAAGGCTATTGTAATAATCTAGGCTAGAGGTCATAAGGATCAGAGCAAGAGTAGTGGCCAGGTGAGTGAAGAAGAAGGGGAATATACAACAGATGTTTCGGAGGTAAAATGAACAGAATTGGCAACTGATTTAATGTGGAAGATTAGAGACGGTGAAGGGGCCAAGACGAACCAGGGGTTTTGAGCTTGGGTGAACTGATGGATGGCATGCCCTCAACAGAAATAGGGAAGTCAGGAGGAGTGGTAAATTTAAGGAGGAGGAGGATGAATTCTGTCTGAGACACGTTAAGTTTGAGGTGCTGATGGTAATACACACATGAAGATGCCAACCAGAGAGATGGAAGTATGAGACTGGATCTCAGAGGAGAGATCAAAGCTATATATGAAGATTTGAGGGTCATCTTTCTAGAAGGGATCACTGAAATGAGAATGGATGTAATTACCAAGTGTGAGTATTGACTGATGAAACAGAAGAGGGCTGAGGGCAAAACCTTGGGAGATACCCACATTTAAAGGGTGAGAGAAAGAAGAAGAGGCATCGAAGAAAGCAAAAGAATGGTCAGATAAGTAGAAGGAAATCACTATTGGGTAGCATAGCATAATATTGCATTTAATTTTTTTCATTTATTTTTAACATTCATTAAATTTTAAATTTTGAATTCCCTCCTTCCCCTTCATTCTCTCTCCCTTCCATTGAAAAGGAAAGCAATATGATATCAATTATACATATGAAATCATGCAAAACGTATTCCCATATTTGTCATGTTGCAGAAAAAACAAAGTGAAAAAATTATACTTCAATCAGTTCTCTCTCTGGAGGTGGATAGCATTTTTCATCATGAGTCCTTTGGAATTGTCTTGGATCATTACCTTGATCAGAGAAGCCAAGTCTTTCACAGTTGATCATTGTAACAATATCGTTATTACTGGGTACAATATTCTCTTGGTTCTTCTCACTTTCCTTTGCATCAGTTCATATAAGTCATCACGGGTTTTTCTGAAACCATCTTGTTTATCATTTTTTATAGCACAATAGTATTCCATCACAATCATATGGCACCACTTGTTTAGCCATTCCCCAACTGATGGGCCTTTGATTTCCAATTCTTAGCCACCACAAAAAAGAGCTGCTATAAATATTTTTGTACAAATAGGTCCCTTTCCATTTTTTTGGATGTCTTCGGGCTATAGACCTAACAGTAGTATTGCTGGATCAAAGGGTGGGCACAGTTTTATAGTCCTTTGGGCATAGTTACAAATTGCTTTTCAGAATGGTTGGATTAGTTCACAAAGGAGCTTACAATTTTGAAGAGGTATTCAAAATGCATACAAACCAGTGGAGGGGGAGGAGAGAGAGAGAGAGAGAGAGAGAGAGAGAGAGAGAGAGAGAGAGAGAGAGAGAGAGAGAGAGAGAGAGAGAGAGAGAGAATGCAATTGGGGCAAAGGAGAAAAAAGGCTCTAAGAAAACCTGAGGGAGAAGATTTCAGCTGCTGGGAAGGGCAAGATCAGGGAAAATTTCATGGATAAGATAACACCTGAGTTGGTCTTTTAGGGAAAATGATTTTTTTAATTAAGTTTAAGTTGTTTGTTATTCTGAATTTAATTAACAAACAGGAAGGTTTCCATATATAAATAATGGAAGAGAAATTGCATATGAAACCATGATCTCATTACCTGCAGCTTGTTTGGTTTATTTTTTAGAAATACACTCTATTCATCATGTTAGTTCCAAAGCTAAAAGGATCTCACTATTCTGTGTTGCCCTCTGACCCTCCTTTTGATCTCTTCTATGAATTTTCTTTAAGTGTTTCATTGATGCCTTTTTTTTCTTCCTCTCTTTAGCATCAATATCATCAACCTCTCTCTTCCTTACTACTGACCTCCCTCCAAAAAAGAAAACTCTCTCTTGTGACAAGTTAGCATAGTCAAGCAAAACAAATCTACTCTTTGGCCATGTCAGAAAATGGATGTCTGATTCTGTTCTTCTAATCTGTCACTTCTCTGTCAAGACATAGGCAGCATGTTTCATCATCAGTCCTCTGGAGTAGTAGTAGTCAGATTTCTTAAGTTTTTCAAAATTGATTTTCTTTACAATTTCATAGTCATCATATAAGGAAAAAGCTAGATGCTATAGTGGATAGAATGCCAGGTCCAGAGTCAGAAAGACTCATCTTCCTGAGCTCAAATCTGACCTCAGACACTTATTAGCTGAGGGACTCTAGACAAGTCACTTGACCCTGTTTGCCTCAGTTTCCTCATCTGGAAAAGGAGCTGGAGAAGGAAATGGCAAGCCACTCCAGTATATTTGCCAAGAAAATCCCAAATGGGGTCATGAAGAGTCAGACATATCTGAAATGACTGAACAAGAAGTCATTGTATCAATTCTTGTCCTGGTTCTACTCACCTCATTCTGTATCCATTCATATGAAGCTTCTCTGAATTCATATTATTCATAATTTCTTTTCTTAGTATTTATATAGCATTGTAAGGTTTTTAAATTGCTTTATATATAACATCTCATTTTACCATCACAACCCTGTGAGGTAGGTGCTATTATTATCCCCATATTACATATGAAGAAACTGAGGCTGAGAGAGATTCAATGACTTTCCCAGGGTCACACATATAGTAACTGTCCAAGGCAGGTTTTGAACTCAAGGTCTTCCTGACTCCAAGTCCAGTGCTCTCTACTGTGCCAACTAGCTGTCTCTCATCATTTCTGAACAAGTAATATCCCATTACATTCATATACCAGAATCTGTTCAGCCATTCCCCAATTTATAGACACTCCATTAGTTTCCAATTCTTTGCTACAACAAAAAGTGTTACCATGAATATTTTTCTACATATGGGTCCTTTCCCTGTTTCTTTTCTCCCTTTGGGGTATACATCTAAAAGTGGAATCACCAACTTAATTGCTGTGCACAGTTTAGTGATTTTCTGGGAATAGTTCCAAATGACTTTTCTGAATGGTTGCACCAATTCATAGCTCCACCAGCATTAGTGCATTAGTGTGCCTGTCCTCCCACATCCTCTCCAACAATTGCCATTTTCCTTTTTTGTCATCTTTACCAATTTTATGAGTGTGAATTTTCAGAGGTAGGAGAGAGAAGGAATATCACTGAACCGCTAATAGTTCAATTTGACTAGACCATAGACTGTTTGAACGGGAGTAGTGTGTATAAGGATAAGGGAGAAGGAAGTAGTAGGTTAGATCATATATTGGAGGGCCTTGAACGCCAGGTGGAGAAGTTGTGTGTTTTATTCTACAGTCAATGAGAAGCCACTTAGGGTTTCTGAGCAGGAGAGTGACATGACTGAGACTAGTGCATTAAGATTAATTTGGCAGTATGTGATGGATGGCTTGTAAGTGGGAGGATGGAAAGGGGAAAGAGGCAGGGAGACTAGTTAAGGGGCTATTACAAAAATCCAGGGAAGAAGTGATGAGGCCCTGAGCTAGGTTTCTAATACAATGGCATGTATGTATGTTTGGGGGAAGGGAAGGGGAAGGAAGTACTGGATATGGTCCTGCCCCAGCTTCCAAAATCCTGATGTCCAGCCCTAGACAAAGCATAAATGTAGAAGGAGAAGTATGAGGAAAGGCCTTTAGAGGATGGTGATAGAGGAGGGAGGAAGCACTATCTGGTAAGACCAAATCCATTTCTTCATCACCTTCTTTAGTCTGGACAATCAATAAAACTCGAAATCAAGCCCTGATTTCTATGAAAGTTAGAAGTGGGCAGGGCCCTAAGCACAGATGATGCCCATGCCCCATAGGAATGGGGGGCTCTAGAGGGCCAGGGGTAGGACACTTGTGCCGTATCACAGCTGTGTTTAAGGACACCTATGGTCTTGTGGCTTCCAGGGAAAACTTACAGAAATGTCTGAGGGCAGAGTAGAAACCACGCCCTCCCGTCCCTGGTGACCCTTCGTCTCCATCCCTCTCCATCAGCACCATCAACTCCTTTTGCTCTCTCCTGCCAGGCCAGGCCCTTGGAATCCCGTAGCTTCTGTGCCTATTTCTGGAAAGGGTGAGGGAGAAGGGGGGGAAATGGAGCTGGAGTGCCCCCCTAATCCATAATCATTAGCTGATTTGCATGAGCTCATTAGGGGAGGCACAGGTGACTGCACTCACGACCTCGCCACTTAATCATTCCTTGCATCTTTAAAAATACATGGCGATGCCCTCTGCGTGCTTGGAATGATCAATGGGGCAGTGTCCCCAGACTCAGCTCCCCTGGCCTGTGACTCCTCCCAAGCATGCTCACCACCTTCTGCCTCTACTCTAGCTTACTATACCCTACCCCTCTCACCCAAAGTTTTCTACCCTTAGATTATTTTTTTCCCTACCAGGCTCCTGTCTCCTCCCTGTCCAAACTACCAACCTCTCTTCATCTTTGTGCATTACCCTCAGCCAAGGTCCCTACGTTTGGCAAGACAGGAAACTTCTAGGATATAATCGACATCATGGACCCACAGAACTTCAGGACTAAAAGGAACCTTAGACCATCCATGGAAATAGCACTGGATTTGGAGTCAGAGAACCTAGCTTTAAATGTATTATCTGCACGACCTTGGACAAGTTAAGCCCCCTCTTTAAGCCTTAGTTTCTCCTTCTGTAAAATGAATTGAAGGGGGCTAGGTTAGATGACCCCTAAGGTCCCTTCCAGATCTTATTATGGAGCATAGGCTATCGGAGCTGGAAGGGACATCAGAACATAAGATCTGGAAGGTCAGTCATGGGAGGAGTTTTAGAACATGAAATATCAGAGTCAAGGGACTTTAGAACTAGACAGAACATGGAATGTCAAAACTAGAGAACAGTTTAGAACATAGAACCTAAAATGTCACCACTAGAAAGGACTTAAAAGCAGAGAATGTTAGAGAATGTAGAAATAGCTTCATCTAACCCCTCAGTTAACATGTGGAGAAACTGAAGCTTAGAGAGAGAAGGGACTTGTTCTGGTCATACAGTGAGTTAGTGGCCAAGAGGGCCAGGACTAGAATCCAGGAATCTGAGCCCAAAGTTCTTTCTTCTACATGGCATCACCTTTCCTTGAAGTGGGAATTAGAACACACTCAGCTTAGAAGTCAGAAAACCTCCTTCCAAGAGTATATCAGGAGTGAGAGAGCCCTGCATGATCAAGGCCTTTATGAGGCATGAAGGCTGGGTAAGGCAGGCCATGGGCCAGGCTGGACTTGGGTATTGAAGACTTAGGTCCTGCCCTTAGGGAGCTTCCAGGCAGGGAGACAAGACACGGAGTGATAAGTAAGAATCCCAGATGTGACAAGTATTGAGTGAGAACCACAGAAAATCAGAGGAAGAAGAGGCCGATGTGAGCTGGGAAAAATCAAGGAAAGCTACTTGGAAGAGGTGAGATTTCAGCTGGGCTTTGAAATATGGGCAAGATGCAATTGGCAGAAAAGAAAGGAAGCAAATTCCAAGATGTGAGGGCAATGTGAGCAAATAATAAATAGTAGCTGACATTTATATAACAAGGTTTATAAAACATTTTATGCGTGTGTTTGTGTGTATATGTGTGTGTTTACATATATAGTATACATATTCACACATATATATATATTTGTGTATATATATATATTTGTGTGTATGCATGTATATATATATATATACATATAAATTTTATATATATATACACACACACACACACACACACATACACACATATATGTTTGATCTCATAACAACCCTGAGTCGGTTACTACCGACATTATTTTACAGATTAACTATCACAAGCTCAGAAAGGTATCCTCACCCTTAGTGGTCACTCAACTACTAAGTGTAAAGGCAGGTTTCAAACTTGAGTCGTGGCTGACTTGGGGCCTAGCACAATCCCCATTCAATCTCAGACAGAACAGGAAAAGGACAATGAAGAGACTTCTCTGGCTTGAGCTGGAGGAACATGTTGTGGGCAGCTAGGTAGCACAGTAGATAGAGCTCTGGCTTTGGAGTCAAGAGGACCTGGGTTCAAATCTAGCCTCAGACACTTGACATTTACTAGCTGTGTGACCCTGGGCAAGTCACTTAACCTTAATTGCCTCACCAAAAAGAGCAAAAATTAATAAATAAATGAAAATAAAGAATGGAGGAATATGTTGTGGAGGAAGCTGGAGATGCAGGTTGAGGCCAGGTTGCCAAGGCCCTCAAAGAGCCTGGACATTATTTGAAAAGAAAAGCACAAGAGAAACTGATGTTTTATAAATACTGTTGTTTGTCCTTCATTTCAAAGATCATTGACATCACAAGGTGATGCCTTGACTCGATCATGAATTGGATTTAAGTGAGGCAGAGTTGCACAAAAGTTTCAGCCTCACCCTGTCTTCCAGAGTCATCAAAGTCCAGTGGCAGGACAAAAGTAAAGATGACTGGTCATGGCCCAGGATACAGTAGATGACCTTGGCATCTTTGATGTCTGACCAAGCTCTAAGCTCCACAGCACCTGCTTCAGCCTCCTTCATAGCTATTGGAACAAATTGTTCTCATCTGCCCGTTCCACCTGGAGAAGTCAGCTTCATAAATATAACCACCAGAGGAGGGGGGGTGAGTGTACAACCAGTTGCCTTCTCCTGTTGTTAGCAGGGCCCAGGTGCATGCTGGCTGTCAATCATCCATGGGCTCTTCCCTCCTCCCCAGTGCACACACCCCAGTTTCTCATGTAAGAGTTCTTCACCTTACTTGTGCCATAGGTCCCTTTTGTAGAATGGGAAAGCCTTCTCCAAATATTGTTTTTACATGCATGAAATATAGGATTACAAAGGAAACCAATTATATTGAAATATAGTTATCAAAAAAATATTTTTTTTAAGTTCACAAAGCCCAGATTAAGAACCTTTGCTCTAGATCTATTGGCTGTACCCCCACCTACTTCCTTCCCTTCATTGGCACCAACAAGTCAGGTCAATAAGCATTTATTAAGTACTTAACATGTGCCAGGTGCTGTGCTAAGCACCGGCCCCTGCCCTCAAGGAGCTTGCATTCCGATAGGGGAATATAATGTGTAATAATTAGGTATGTACTATATATAGCATGTGTGTGTGTGTGTATATATATATATATATATATATATATATATGATATATGTGTGGTAGGAGGGAGAGGGAGAGAGAGAAGATAAAGAGAGAGGGGAGACAGAGACAGAGTAGATAGAAGACTCTCTGAGATGGGATGGGCATTCATAGTTGAGGCGACTGGTAAAAGCCTTCTGGAATGGGTGGAATTTGAGATAAGTCTTGAAGTCAGGGAAATTAAGAGGGGGGTGATGAAGAAGCCAAGTATTCTACGGTAGGAGACAATCTGTGCAAAGACACAGAGGTGTCTGGGGAACTACAATTAGCCCAACATTGCTGAAACATGTACCGTGAGGTCAGGTTATAAAGAGCCTTAAATCCCAAACAAAGGAGTTTATGTGTGATTCTGAAAAGTAATGGAGATCATTTGTAGTAAAATAGCCATGAGGTCATGATCTTCTTGCATGTACCCTTTCCTCTTGCCAAAATCAATACTGAGATTTACCCTGTGCCAAAAGGTGTGCTGGAGCCATCTCAAACTAGTTCACCAGAGCCGATTATTAAATTTTCAGTGTGAGCATTTACACCTTGGAAATCAGCAAATGTTATATACCAGGGCTTAGTTTATTGTATGTGCATTTACAGACTTAAGAAAGTATTGGGGAAAATGTTAATAACACCAGATTAAACTTAAAGTATCCTTACCTCTTCCTTGTTATTAGAAAGCAAAGCACCAGTGCTCTCTGTGTCCAGGGCACCATGATAAGTTTTAGAAATACAAGTAAGAAAGTCCCTGCCTTCAAGGAGCTTACATTCTAATGGAGGAATACAACACATACAAGGTAGATGAAAAGGGAGGTTGGAGAGTCATGGGATCTGCCCCATCAGGTTCAAGGCCCATTGAGAGTCCAGGGCATCATCGGTTTGGAGTATACATGGTGGGCATGGATGCTTCTTCAAATGGAGGTTCTGGGATGAATTCATCAAGCAGAGAAGGAGATTGTAGACATGGGGGAATTGCTAGCAAGAAGATGGCCACTGGGGCAGAGTTCCATTATCATGATAATGTTAGGATGGTAAACAGAATCTAATGAGATCACCAAATGAGATAGTATAGATTTGAGAAAAGAAGAGGGCCCAAGACTGAACATTGTGGGACACCCAAGGTTAGTAGGTGTGACCTGCATTAAGAGAGGAGACTGAGGAGTCTGGAGGGGAAACCAGGAAAGAAAAATGTTGCAAAAACCTACTGAAGAGACAGTATCTAGAAAGAAAAGTGATTGATAGTGTAAAGGGATGCGGAGAGGTCAAGAAAGATGAAGATCGAGAAAAGGCTATTCAATTTGGTAATGAAGAGATGATTGGTAACTTTGGAGAAGGAAGTTTCAGCTTAATGATGGCATCAGAAGCCAGAGAAGGTTTAGAAGAGAGCAAATGGAGGAACCTAAATGTAGATGGTTTTCTCAAGGAGTTGAACTCGTAAAGGAAGGAGTGATATAGGACAATAACAAGTGGGGAGAGTAGGATCAAGTGAGGGGTTTTTAAGGATATGGGAGACATGGACATGGTTGTAAGCAGCAGGGAAGGAACCAGTATATAAGGGAAGAATGAAAATGAGAGAGAGTGGAGATGGTAGTTTGGACAATCTGCTGGAGAAGTTGGGAAGGGATAGGATCAGGGGCACGTATAGAAGGGTTGGCTTTGGGTAAATTCGATATAGTCACAGGATGCCAAATGAGGTCAACTCATTTGAGCCACAGGCAGGGGGCCCGCCCTGTCTGGTGAATGTAGATGCTACTTCTTCATCCAAGACCTCAATGAAGGAGGAGATAGTGGGAAAAGATAGATAGTGGGAAAAGTCTGAATGAGATGAAGAATAAGGGGAAGGGGGAAGTTCTTGGCAAATGGCTTCAATTTTTACAGGAAAGTATGGGTCAGGGTCCTTGGCTGAGAGGATGAGGGGAGGAAGTACCATGGGAAGCTTGAGGAGAGAAGAGAAGGTATGGAACGGTTGTTGTGAAGAGTGGGATAGTAAATCAATTAGAGAGAAATACAATGTTTGCCTCCCTGCACTGAGGGTCTAGTTGAGCTCAGGGAGCCTCAGTTTCCCCTTTTGTAAAAAGAAAGTGTCGAATAGATGGTCTAGAGGTCTTGATTAACCTGTAGTTCTATGACCTTAAGAATACGATTCTAGACCAATCATGAGACTGTTACCACCGTCCAGGCTTGAGGAATGGAATGGAAGGGAGACTACTGGAAAAGGAAAGGAGGCAATAGATGCCACTTGCTACTGAATAATGGGACTGTAACTTCCCGATTCTCAATTTCCTAGAAATCCACTCCCTTTCTACCTGTGGCTGTTTTCCACTTGTTGGTCTGTGCATTCTTTTGGAGACAGGGAGTTATTTGAGAAGTTGCAGGCACCATATGTAGCCCCTTCTGAAGCCAGCGATAGGGCAGAGTAGGTCCCCTCCTTCCAAAGCTCCATATCCCAACCCGTCCACTTTTGTGGAGCCAATGGCCACACCTACAGATGGCCCACAAGTGGCCAGTAGCCTCATCCTGAGTCCCAGCCCCATCATTCATCTCACCTCCTGGTGCTAAAAAACAGAGCTTAAGAAAATCGAGCATTATTCTTCCAGCGTCAGGCCTGCCTGCTCACACATGATCTCCAATAATCATCTCTGCAGTAGCAGCTTGTTCTCTGCTATCTGGCTTGTTGGAGATGATATATGAAGGAGAAAGGAGGCTGCTTGATGGTGTTTGTTCCCCGCTTTTCTTAAGCTGTGTTGGTCTTGTTGTGCTGACAGCAGCAAAGCTGCAACTTGTCTTGATGAGGGAGCCAAGCATCGGATGACAGCACCATCACCGGAGCAGAGCAAAAATGGCCAAGCCTTCCCTGGGTACTGGGGGGAACAGCCCGGCCTGATGAGAGTGGAAGGGATTAACAGGCCCCTCGTGGGAAGCCATAGAGATGAGGGCTGCATGGGAGAGTCATTGGGTTATGAATTAGAATGGGGAGGGATCTTCAGAGTCAGACCATCAGATGATTCGGAGCTAGGAAGGACCCGAGCTGTTGAACATCCAGTTCAATTCCATTCTTTCACAAAGGAATAAACTAGGGGAAAGAAAAAGAGGGGGGAAGGACTTGGCCAATGTCACACAGACAGGAAGTGGCCATCCAGTCCACTTCCTATGTGAACGCCCCCTGTGATATTCCCAATTAAGGTCCGCTTAGGCAGGATGCTTCAAACAAGGAGTTTCCCATTTTATGATCCTTCCCAGTATTCAAAGGCACTGGCCCAAATCTTCCCTGGCTCCCCACCAGGTTTAGTGACAGATAGCATAGTTAACAAACCCACAAATTCTTTCCTAGGGTCTCAATGGCAAAGGCTACAAATTAATAATACTACTACATAATACTAAATAGTAATATTGGTCATAGTAATCATAGTTAGAATTTATACAGTGCTTTAAGGCTTGCAAAGTGCTTTACATTTATTTCATTTGATCCTCACAACAGCTTTGAGAGGTTGGTGTTCTCATTATTCCCATTTTACAGGTGAAGAAACTGAGGCTGAGACAGGTTAAATGGGCCAGGCATTTACTAAATGTTTATTGATTGAATGATTGACTTGCCCGGGGATACACTAGATCTAAAAATGACTTTAAAGATCATCTGGGCCAACTCCATTATTTTACAGAGGAGGAAACTGAGGCCCAAAGAGACAAAGGGGCTTTCCCCAGGTTACACAGCCAGTAAGTAGCAGAGGGTGAAGGTCTGCTCACCATGTAGATTCTCCTGTTTGCTTTGTACACAGAAAAATTATAGATGGTCTCAGACTGATTCCTAACTGCAGTCGAGCTGATTGTTAAACCTCACTGGTCATCTGACATGGGTAGTTACAATAGGCCCTAAAACAGAATGAGGATGGCTAGGTGCAGCCCTCTCCTGCCCTGAAGATATAGCTTAGAATCTCATTGCTACAGGTGGATGTCAGCTCTGTATAGACCTAGTAGTGTGCCTTTCCACCCCCAAAGGACTCACTTTGATGAGGTTCAGGTAGAACCTTCCCACTCCCTGCCTTTTCTGAGGGCATATGACAAAGGACACAGCCCCACTGGGTGATGCTGAGAGCTGAATTCCACTATCACAAAAAGGAGATGCTCTGTCTCCTCATCCAGGAGTCTCCATCTGCCAGATTCAATTCATTCAAGAAATATTATTAGGCACCCACTGTATGTAGGGCACTTTGCTAGACTCTGAGGATACATACACAAAAAAGGAAACAAACCAGGCCCTTAAGAGCCTGCAATCTATTGAGGGGAGAAGTAAATACAAGGTCTAGAGTATCCCAAAAGTCTTAGTGAAGTTTTAAAACAACTGCATTAAGATTTTTGGGATACTGTGTCTACAAGATTTTCTCAAAAGAAAGGAGGTACTAACTGGAGGGATTAGGACCTGTCTAGAGTAGGAAGTGACATGTGGGTTGTGTTATGGAGGAAATTAGTGACTCTGAGGCAGAGGTGAGGAAGTAGTGTGTTCTGGGTGTGGGACACAGCCTGGGCAAAGACAGAGAGATGGCAGACAGAATATCATGTGGGGAGGAGAGGTAGCAGACCAATTGGACTGCAACAGAATGCTTGAAGGGAAATAATATGAAGTAGGACTGGACAGGTAGAGGGGAGTCAGATTGTGACTTTAAATGTCAGCCTGAAAAAAAAATTTTAATTAAAAAAAATTTTTTTAAATGTCAGCCTGGAAATTTTGTATTTTCCCTAAGGCAAAACAGAAAGTCACTGAAGATTTCTGCTTACTAAGATGATAGGAAAGGCTATGACTTTGTATCAGGATCAATGCTTTGGTTCAGAAGTGGGGATGGACAGGGCTGAGTCATTTATACCCTTCTACAGACTCCCAACGTCTTAGTGGTCAGAATTAGAGTTCAGTCTATGACCAAGATTAGGGCTAAGCATGGGGCCAGACAGAGGCAAAGCTCACTCTGGGGCTGTGGTGTGAACTTATCCGACCTTGGTCTGGGGCTCTGAAAAGGGCCAAGGACAGGGCTCAGTCTGTGACTGAGGTTCATTTGTGACCCAGCTCAGGGCTCAGTTTTGGACCAGGAAATGCACTGAAGCCCGTCGGGTTAATTGGAGGCATTTTGTACACATTTGAGAGGCAGGACATCAAAATCAGAAATCATGCCTCAGTTTCCTTATCTGTAAAATAAGGGGTTTTGACTAGAAGGATACTAAGATCACTTCTAGCTGGAAATCTATGATCCTACCATCCTATAATCCTTTCTGTTGTGCTCCAAATCCTGACTCTGCATTTAACACCTGTTCGACCTTGGACAAAATCCTCCCCACTTCCCCCCAGTTTCCTCATCTACAAAATAAGGGAGTTGGACTAGATGACCCCTAAGGTTCCTTCCTGTAGCAATGGGTCTATGACCTTGGCCTCATTAGCTCTCTGGTCTAACCAATAACCCAAGAGGCAGGCTTAGAGCTCCATTCTCGCTAGAAGTCAGGCTGTGCTCATCCTCAACCTCCCCTCTGGGGAATAGGACTGAAGCCAGCATTGACAAGATCCCCAGGGGAGGAAGGAGAAATGTTCGCACGTGCTCAGAGCTTAAGAAAGAAGGGCACCCCATGGCCAATGAGAGGAAAATGCCCCTCGTCCTCCAGAGGGGAAATATGAAATGCACCCTCCTTCCTTGGAATGGGAGCGGGGGATCCTCAAGAGCCCTTCCCCCTCCAAGAAAAACCTTCCTCATTCTCTCTGAGCTGGAGGAAACTTAATGAAAAGGTGATGGAAATAAACACACACTGAATGCTCCAGTAGTTCTGAGTAAACACCTGGAAGCCCAGGGAGCAAAAGGAGAGATAGGACTTGGGGGAGGGGAGGGAAGGGAGGAAGCGAAGGTGGGGAGGAGAGAGAAGGGGAAAGAAGTGAGGATGGGGAGGGGAGGGGAGGGATGGCATGGGGGAGGGGAAGGAAGGGAAGGAGGAAGAAGTGAGGATGAGGAGGGGAGGGAAGGGATGGCATGGGGGAGGGGAGGGATGCAATGTGGGTGGGGAGGGGAGGGAAGGGATGGGATGCAGTGGGGATAGGGAAGGGAGGGAAGGAGGATGAAGTGAGGATGGGGAGGGGAGGGGAGGGATGGAGTGAAGGAAGGGAGGGAGGAAGTGGGGGTGGGGAGAGGAGGGGAGGGGGAAGAAGTGAGGATGGGGAGGGGAGGGGAGGGATGAAGTAGAAGTGGGAAGTGATGGAAACAGTAAATACATATGGAAGAGGAGAGAAGATATGAAGAGAAGAGAATGGAAGGAGAAAAGGGGACCGGGAAATGGAAAAGAGCCAAAAAAGAGAATAGAAGGAAAGTAGTTGGGGAAGGAACAGAAGGGAAGGAGAATTGGGAAGGAAGATGAAACCTTCTCCCTTTGCTTTACTCCATGTGGAATTCCTCTGGGGAAAAGAAGTTGCCATTCTTGGCTCTGAGAATAGAATGGAAACCCAGCTAGGCTGGGCATATGTTCCTCCTGGACCCAGAGAGCTGCCTGTTCTGGATGGAGAGAGTTCCTTGAGGAGAGCCAGAGGAAAAGTACAGAGATAGAGATAGAAAATGCCCTGGGAATTAAGCACACTTCCACTGCCACCCATTACCTATGTGACCTTGGCAAATCCCTCTCCTCCTTGGTCTCTGTAAAAAGAGAGCTGGACTCCACAGTACCTAAGCACACTTCCAATTCTAGATTCTATAACTCGGTGCCCTTGCTCCTGACTCCATAGGAGCCAGGCCAGTGGATACAAAAGGAGAACCTAGCTTTCTACTGAGCCTTCCTGGGTTCTGTCAGACCGACCACCACCACCCTAGCAGCATTCTGAACACCCTCTCCACCAATATTGAGTCCTGGAGTCTTAAAGCTAGGAAGGAGGGGCAGCTAGGTGGTGCAGTGGGTAGAACACTGGCCCTGGAGTCAGGAAGACCTGAGTTCAAATCTGGCCTCAGACATTTGAAGCTTGCTAGCTGTGTGAGCCTGGGTAAGTCACTTAACCCTGATTGCCTCGACCAAAAAAAAAAAAGGCAGGGAAGGACTTCATTGTTTTATGTAGGAGAAAGCTGTCACAGAAATGGTTTGCCCAACATTAGTCAGCAAGTTAGTGACAAAGCACAAATTCAGGAGACAGTGACATAGTGCAGAATGTTGGTTGTGGAGTCAGAGGACCCGGGTTCAAACCTTACTTCTGGTACTGATTACCTGCATGACTTTGGACAAGCCAGTTAAGCTCCCAGGGCCTCAGTTTCCTTATCTGGAAAATGAGTAGGTTGCACAAGGTGACCTCCAAGGTCCTTCCAGTTTTAAATCTATGATCCTAAGAACCACTACTATTCATTCACTCACTATCTTGGCAATTTTGATACACCCAAATAATAGGGTGGACTCTGTGACTGGCATTCTCCACCCCCAGGCAAACACCAAGAGGGCAAGGGCTGCCCTGTTGCAGCCCGCTGCCTTTCACAATGACTGAGTATAAGAGCTGAAGGGAATAGGATAAAGGGTAGGAAGTGGAAGATGCTTGGGTTTTTGTTTAAGCTGCACCAGCGTCAAAGGTTTCCATTTTTATATCTCAGAGTAACCTCAGTTCTTTTCTCCTTCCTCACTGTAGGAGATAGACCTTGGAAGCTAGACTCCTGTGAGGCTCAGGATTGTAATTAGTAGACTGTTTTGGATGCAGAGGGCTGGAATGGGTAAGGTCTGAGAGGTCAAAGACTTTGTCTAATGGGTCTCAATTTTGAAGACTCTTGACAGAGTTTGAATCTCTAAGATTGAAAACCTTAACCTCATCTGTCTGTGGGCTTCGTGGAAATGGAGAAAAAAGATAGTTATAGAATCCCAAACACTCCTAGCCTTGGAGCTGGGAGGGACCACAAGGGCATCATTTAGTCCAGCCAGTACTCACACAGGAATTCTCTTTACATTGTCCCCAATCAGGGGTTATCCAATTTCAGCTTGAAGTACTCTGCTAGTAGGGAGTTCACTGCTTCTTGAAGCAGCCCATTCCACTTTGGGGCAGTTCTAATTGTTAGGAAATATTTCCCTCCATTGAGCCTCAATCTTTATCCTCTCTGTGATTTTTACCTGTTACCATTCCTGGCTGCCCTTTGGAGCTAGGCAGAACAAATCTAATATCTCTTCTTCATCTCTGCCACTTTCTTCTTATGTGACCTTAAATAACAACTTAATCTTTCTGGGCCCTTTTCCTTACCTATAAAATGAGATGGTAGGAATATATGGTTGCTTCTAGTCCTGAAGCTATGGGTCTATGTCCCTTCTATGTCTTCCCTTCTCTAGACTAATCACCTCTACTTCCTTCAACTGATCCTTATAGGGCAAAGTCCCCTTCATCTGGTCACCTTCCTGTAGATCAAAGTTTCTTTCAATGTGGCACCCAAAACTGGACACAAGACACCAGGCATGACTGACCAGTTCAGAGTCAAACCATAACATCCTACTGAGTTATGTGCATGCCCTGAGGATCAAGTGCAAACCAGTGCTAGGGTAGTTGCCTCTTTCCCCTTCCCTTCCCTATCTGAGTAACTGGAGAAAATGAGGTATCCTCCACAAAAAATAATGGATGGTGCTGGGTCCCAGGGAGAGGCTGAACAATGCAGAAAAGAAGAAGGAAGAAGGGGGCCTGTGAGTAGATTCAACCAGAAGAGAGATGTGTTTGCCTTCCTGGTATCAAGGATTGAAAGATTCTAGAGATAGTCCCCAGTCTCATTGGAGAAACTGGTGGAATGGGTGCTGTAGAGCCATGAAAACTAGCAGACAGTTGGAGAAAGACAGAGAAAGAGATACCACCAACAGTCTTTACCACCAATCCTTCATCCCCATCTCAAATGACAGGGAGAAGCCAGAGAGCATACCTGATATGCAGAGACCCAAGTCATCAGGAATGTTTATGTTACCTGTAACCCAAGAGCCTTCCCAAGCAATTCTGGGTTCACATAGACTAGGTCCAATCCTGGGACCAGTTTTTCATTTGGGTTTGTTCATATCATCACCTCATAGTAAAACTCCAGGTAATCTTTAAAACAAAGCTTAGATGTGGTCCGTATTTAGATCTCCTCAGATGTGAGTACCAAGGTCCCCTCCCACAAAAAATAACTCAATGTACAATAAGGACACTGGGTATGGGGCAAGCTTTTCATTTCCCCCCTCTACAGAAGATGCAAAGGAGTCACAGGGACATCTGAACACAAAACACTCAAATAGCCCATTGCACTCGGTATACTACCCAAAAGGTAAAGATACTTTCAACTCAACAAATATTATTCCTTCATCTTAGACTTTCATTGTCCCTGAACCAATCGAGCCATTCATAGGAATATCATGGAAGACTGGTAAGGTCCAAATCTTCCTGTTCTCATGGCATCCATGGCTTTAGTCCTCCAGTTCAGGAATGAGCCTGCAGACAACACTTCCTTCAGGGAAGCTTGTTATTAAAGGGCAAATTCCCTCTGGGCATCTAGTGCCAAAGTCAGAAACCCTCACACTCAGAAATTCTTGAATTTGATATTACCCACGAGGTAATCCCTGAGGCTGAAATACTCATTTCCCAGAATCTCTAAATTACTGATTTGTTCTCAAAAGAGGAAACAACACTTGACACTTACTAGCTGTGTCACTTAACCCCAACTGCCTCACCAAAATAAAAAAAGAGGAAACAAGGGGGCAGTTAAGTGGTGCAGTGCCTAGAGCTCTGGCTCTGGAGTCAGGAAGACTCAAGTTCAAATCCAGTCTCAGAAACGTGACACTAGTTGTGTGACCCCAGCAAGTCATAAATCAGGGTTAACTCTGATTAGCTCTCCAAAAACAAAGAATATCACATTCTTCTTTTTGGTGAGGCAATGGGGGTAAGTGACTTGCCCACTTAACTGCATCCACTGCACTACCTAGCTGCTGGGAGGAGGGAGGAGGGAGAAGGGAAGAGAAAGGTGGGAGGAGGGGAGGAGGGGAGGAGAGGAGGAGGAAAAAAAACAAAAAGGCAAGAAGCGGCCAGGAATTGGAAGCATATGGTAGCAGGCTCACTTGAACAAGCACCAGCAGCATTCAACACGTGCTTCTAATATAAGTTACCATTGCTGCTCCTGGGAGAGAGAAAGCCCCTCTCTCACTTGCTTCATTCTTGAAGTCTTAGGGAGAAAGGGGTAAACAGAGGCAGAGTTATTTCATGGCTCGTTCTTTCAGACCACAGGAGAGATTGTTTCTCCAAAAAGAAACTGGATTTAAGTCATACAGTATCACAAGGCAGACCTAACCTTTGTACTAAGTTTTAGCCAAAAGAGTTTCCTGTTTTCTCTCAGCAAGGGGCTAGCATTCATGGAGAAAAGAGGTATCCCTTTCTAATAAAGATTGGCATCCTTTAACCCATCAAGTCAATGGAGGAAAGACTTAGATTTATGAGAGGTTCTCCCAATTACCCCCACCACCATCGTCATCACCACTTCATGTATAAGGAATGTATCCAATTTAGACTGGGTAACTTCCATGCCTCCTAATTCATAGGACCATAAACTGTCAGATCTGGAAGAGATCTTGGAGATTATCTACTCCAGGCCCCTCATTTTATAGATGAGAAACAGGGCAAGAGAGAGAAATTAAGGAGCATTCATCTAAAGAGTGAAGGGATTTTAGAATGCAATTAATCCAATCCCCTCATTTTACAGATGAAGAAATTGAGGACCAGAGCAAACCAGAGTCTTGCCTAAAGTAACACAAGTAGTAAGCAGAAAAGATTGGACTTGAACCCAGGTCTTCCCACTGCAGAACCAGCAGTGTTTCCACTTGGCCATGTTTCCACTCTCCTAAGACACTGAGAGATTAAATGACTTGCCTGGGCTCATACCTCCAAGTATGTGCCAGAGAGGGGATTTGATCCCATCTTGCTGTTTCTGAGGCCAGTTTTTTATCCCCTACCTCAGCCTGTCTCTGGCCCAAAGTCACATAAATGATAAGTAGTAGATCCAACATTTGAACCCAGGTCTTCCAGTTTCTGATAAATACCATCTTGACTCTCTCCTTGACAAATTGGCCCTGATGCTGTGTGCAATGACTACTACATGTCAGGGAGAGTCCCCACCACCATGGCAAACTCCCTCCAACCCCCTTTCAGACTGGCCTCTTGATTTCATCTTTTCCTCTGTAGCACTCAGATCTATCCAGTTTTGGTTATCCTAGATTATTGGGAATGCACCAATTGGAGTTGAGGCAGTTTCCTCAACATAAGGCAGTGGTGACACCCATGAACAACTGTGTGGGAGGCACTGAGCTTCTGTATGTTTAGATCAACTCAGGTCAGAGATCTGGCTGAAGACGACTTCATGGAAAAGTGAGAAGCAGCCAGTGGTGAGCCAAGAGCCATGACAAGAGAACATCAAGGGGCAGCTAGGTGGCGCAGTGGATAGAGCACTGGCCCTGGACTCAGGAGGACCTGAGTTCAAATCCGGCCTCAGACACATAACACTCACTAGCTTGTGTGACCTTGGGCAAGTCACTTAACCCCATTGCCTAGCCAAAAAAAAAAAGAGAGAGAGAGAGAGAGAACATTGACTGAAGAGTCCACCTCAGTCAGTGCCAGCAGCAAAGGCTGGTGTGCCAATGCTGGTGCCTTGAGACACTCTAGATGGAAGGAGGTGCTGAATATCTACCTTCCCTGTGTGATACAGAGACTCTTGGGATAAGGTGACATGTGGTGGAAACAGGGCTTACAAGGAAGGGCTCTCCCTTTTGCTTTGGTAAGGGCTCAAATATGAGTCTGTCCTGCATTGATTATTGCCTTCAGTAAACCTGGTGTACATTTTATGACATTGTTAGCCTGAGTGCTTGCAGGTGAGCTGAGGACACAAACCAGATTCTGAGGTTCCCAGAGGAACTCTGTTTCTGGGCACGAACCATAGAAATTATTATTGAGAGGTTCTCAGGATTGTACCTATGCCAGAGGTTAGGGAACCACACGGGTTCTAGTACGTTTATTCTACAAGCAAGTTTAATGTCTAAACCAAACTCTCAGTCATTTTGGAAGGAGCTTCAGTAGACGACTAGTCTAGTTAGTACCTGAAAAAGAGTCCCTGTTTACGACTACTTAACAAGCAGCTGTCTGACCTCTGCTTGAGGTCCTCCAAGGTAGGGGCCAGACCATTTACTCTGGGACAACTGTCATCATTCCCTGACAAGACTAAACTGATCTCTGTGACTTCCAGCATTGTTCTTCCTTCTGGGGTCAAATAGGACAATTCTAATCAGTCTCCTCTATCTTGCTCCTTCAGATACTCAAATATAACTATCATGTCTCACCTGAGTCTTCTGTTCTCCAGCCTAAATATCTCCAGGTCTCTCAACTGCTTCTCATGGAGCATCACCCTCCTGGTTTCCCCTCCTCTGGTCACTCTTGAGCTCATTTGTGGGGCACAGAAGAGAACATAGTATTCCAGACATGTTCTCAAAAGGGTAGAGGACAGCAGGACAATACTTTCATTATTCCTGGAATCTAGGAGTCTTCTAACAGAGCCCAAGACTGCATTAGCTGCCACATGACAATATTAAAGAGATTTCTCTTATTTCAAACTGAAACTTGTCCATAACTGAGTTACTGCCCTTTGCCTTTTTCAATTAAGAAGAAGAAATGGGAATACAATGTCAAGGATCAATACAGATCACTCTCCAAACATCACCAAGTTTACAAAGAAGTCCACTTAATGAACCATGGCCAAGACACTGTCCCAAGGAGTTCTGGCTCATATGTTCTGAACTGTGAAGGTCACCCCGCTAAAATAGGGACTGGATGGTTGGGCAGGTGTTATTCATGCACTGGGCCAAGTGGCCAGTTCTGCACTCTTACAGTCCTTTCCTGACCCAGCCCTCTCCCCCTCAGCTCCCTCACTCCTCTGACCCCACCACGCATCAAGAACATTCTTAGTGAGATTCATCAACTCAGACTAATTCTGGCTCATTGGAACATGCTTTTGAAGAGTTTCTGTTTTGTTAATAATATAATTACCCGTCTGTAGCTCTGATTACATGGGGGGTGATTAGAGTTCCTCCCAACCCTATAATAAAGACCAGTTAGGGGAGAATTTCTTAGCAATCTTCCTGCTTACTGCTGGGGCTGGTTTCTCTTAGGATCCAGGCCAAGAAGATGCTTTGGCCTAGGGTAACTGAGAGGCAGGGAATCTTGGAGTGCAGGGGTCTGCCCCTACTCCCTGAGGCATCTCCCTCAGACCAGGAAACAAATGTTGAACACTGACAGTTTACCACTCTCTCCCCAGTCCTACCTCTGTAGAATGAAGTGACAGCAAGCAATAATAAACTCTCTGGGCTTCAGTTTCCCCTCCTTCAAAATGTAATTAGGTTCTCCTACCTGCCTCAATAATGTGGCTGGGAGGGGAGAGAAAACACCCCGTGTGACATTATCCAACAACTATAATTCACTTTGAAGTAGATGGCTGACTACTTGACACAGGTGATGAGTTGATTCAGCAATGTCTGCCGAATCCAGGTAGGGGACTTTCATGTCCCAGTTCCAAAGGAAGCCTTGGAAAGACTGGGACATTCAGCAATGGAGTTTCCCTCTGGACCCCTTTCTGGGAGAAGAGGAAGATTCCTGAGCACTTAGCCAAGAGCCTATCTGAGAAGAGGGAGTAGGGAAATAAGAGCTCATAAGATCACAGATTTAGAGCCAAAAGAGATCTCAGAGGTCATGTGGTACAGTGGTTCTCAATTTTTTTTTTATCTTTATACTCTCAAAAATTATTGAGGATTCTCCAAAGAGCTTGTTTTAATGTCGGTTATATTTATTGGTGTTTACTATTTTTGAAGTGAAAACATCTTAATATTACTGTGACCTCAGAGACTCCTTGAAAGGGTCTTAGAGACCCCCAGGGGTTCCCAGAATGCACTTTGAGAACTGCTGATCTAATCTATCCCTTCCATTTTACAGATGAAGAAACTGAGGCCCAGAGATAACAAATGAGATACCCAAGTTTCCATAGGTGACTTTGCAGAGCCAGAATTCATGTCCTGGTCGTCTGTCTCCAAAACCAGCACCCTCCCAGCTGCACCAAGTCATCATCTCTAAACAGCTGGGCTCAGGCTAAAATTTTCCTGACTCACAAAAAATCACTAGCAAAGAGCATTCAGGGCTTGCTCACTCTGCTGTACATGGTGTGCAGAATGAGTGGTTGACAAATGTCTGCTGAGATATGTGAAGGCCCCAGTTTTCCCATCTGTAAAATGAAAGTCAGGCTAAATGCTGTCTAAGGGAGCACAGTAGATAAGAGTGTAAGACGTGAATTCAAATCTGACCTCAGATATTTACTAGCTGTGTGACCCTGGTCAAGTCATGTAACCTCTGCCTCAATTTCCTCAATTGTAAAATGAAGATAATAATGGCACCAGGGCTATCGTAAGGATCAAGTGAGATAATAATTTTAAAGCACTTAGCCCAGTGTCTGGAATGTAGTAAGCACTATATGAATGTTAGCTCTCTCTTTTCTTTTTGAGGTCCCTGTGTAGCTGAGAATAGAGACGAGTTTGAAGATTATCTGGGTCAACACTGTCCCCTGGTGGCTAAGTGAGAGATTATTCCACTTCTGTCAGTTCCAGTGGTACAATTCATTCAATAAATAGTAGGCACAATCCTATGACAGGCATTGGGTGTAAAATGGAAATATGGCATAGTCTCTACCCTCAAGCAGTGGACAATTTAATGGGGAATGGATAAGTACAAAGATAAGCATGATCCAAAGGAGAATGAGATAAATTCAAAGAGGAGGTCTGGGCAAAGTAATAGGAGAACTTGGGGGAGGGAAAAAAGTTTTCAGCTAAAGGGCTGAATGGTCAAGAAAAACTTCATGAAATAGTCTTTCTCCTCTGGGAAAAATATCCCAGGGACTTTCATCACATGTCATAGTACTGACTCCCTTCCTCATCCTGATCACCCTTCTCTGTATGCATCAACATCTTTCCTAAATTGTGGTATCCAGGGTTGAATACAATGTTCATAGAAAGTGAGAATTTATAGTTGACCTTTGCTTTACACAGTAACATAGAGGAAATTTGGGTGGAAATGGAATGCTTGCTCTTTGTGTATGCAAACGTGCTGTCTCGGCAATTCATTCTATTTATTTATGACGAATAGGGACTCCTAATTCTGGAGCTTGGTGGAGGTCCCCAGTCTCTCTGTCGAATCTTGATTGTTGGACAATTAAGTGTTGATTTAAAAAAAAAAGCTATGCCAGTCATAGGAACCCTAAGGTGGATATTTTTGTGAAGTGAATGATCCTTTCCCAATTAATTTGTTTCATAAGGCAGTCAGTCAATAAGTATTTATCAAGTAAGCACTCACTTATTCACCAGGTACTGTGCTTACTTAGAAAAAGCTTTCTTGCTATGATGTTACCTTGAAGGAGAAAACAAAATTCTTTCATTTGATACTCATTATGTATTCAACAAACACTTACTGAATATCTACATGGGCAAGGCACTGTAGAAGATACAAAGATAAAGCTCCCTGCCCCTCTAGTAGAGGAATAAGATGTTTAAGCCACCTTCAAGTGTATGTAGGTGTCATGTGGAAGAGAGTTTAGATGTGTTCTTATGGTACCGGGAGGCATGCCTAAGTCATGGGTAGAAGTTACAAAGAGACATTTTTTTGAGGATATGAGGAGAAAAGTCTCGACAGAGCAATCCAGAAATGGAATGGGCTGCCTGGAAGAGGGTGGAGTCTCTCTTCTCTGGAGATCATTAAGCAAAGATGCTAGTCAGGAATGTTGTAGAGGGGATGCTTTACAGGGACAGGTTAGACTCAATGACCATTGAGGTCCTCTCCAACTCTGGAATTCTGTTAATCTGTGATTCTGTAACTAACTAACTGTAGTAATAAAAAAAACCCACCAGTATGTCCCTATGTAAGAGAGCACTGAATTTGAGTCAGGATCTGTATGGGAATGCCAGTTTTACTGCCTACTAACCTATGTGACCTTAGGTAAATCATTTCCTCTCTTCAGCTAAGTCTCCACATGGGCAAAATGGAAGGTGGAATTAGATAATGTCTAAGGTCCATTCTGTCTCTAAGCCCCATATATAACCCTGCAATAGATACAAAGAAAGTATTATAGAAATGGGTCAGATCAGAACAATTTATACAAGAACTACAACATTGTAAAAATGAAAAACTTGTAAAACCTAAGAACTCTGATCAGTATAATGACAATCTATGATTCCAGGGTACCAATGATGAAGTATACTGCCTGCTTCCTGACAGAGAAGTGAAAGACTGAAGATAAAGAATGGGATATACATTTCTAGATGTGGCCAATGTTGGAATTTGTTTTGTTTGGCTATACGTATTTGTTACAAGGATTTTTCCCCCCAGTGGGAGAGGGGGAGATGGTAGGGATGGAAAATAAATGCTTGGAAGTTGGGAAAATGTTTTTAAAATGTGTATGGATGACTCTCCCTCCAAAAACAAAGAAATTGCTACATTAATGGGGAGGATAGAAAGATCACTGCTAGGTTATGTGGTGGGCCAGGGAGAAAGAGGATAAAATAAAGGAAAAATATATGAAGAAGTTATCATTTGAGTTGGGCTGTAAAGCATCTAGGAATTAGATAGATATGGGGAAAGAACATTTCAAGTAGAAGTAATGGATCAGCAGAGGTAATATTAGCCCCCAGAAGTACTCCCCTCCTCCCACCTTGCATTCATTGTGTTCTTTTAAAATCCTCCGAATGTTTTCACACTGATGGTTCCAGTTTCATACGGGAGGCTTTCAGTGTTTTCCACCTCTTCCGTCACATGACTGACTTGGGAAGCTGCTGTTCTCATCTGCTCTTGCCAGGTCCTGATGTCTTAGAAGAACTGAAACAGCCACAGAAAAGCTGATGTCTCCTGAAATGACACTCAGCTGCCCATGGGTGGCTTCCTTAGCATTATCCCCAACAAACTTCTCAGTCTGGCTGCCAACACTGGCAGGGGCAACCGGGCAAGCCACTATGAAATGAGAGTTGCATCCAGGCGTCCCTTCTCTCCTCCCTGCCCTTCCCTGGAGCTGTCCCAGTTGCAGACAGATGTTTGGATTCTTTCTTCCTCCAGACAGCAGATTCCAGAGACATGCTGGGGATCAGTGTTGCTTTTCACATATTCATTCAACTCATTCACCAAGCATTCATTGAACTCCTGCTATTTGCCATGCACTACATTGGGCACTGGAGAGTCAAAGACAAAAATGAAATAGTCCTCGCCCTCAAGAAGCTCACATGATAGTGGAGGATATAGCATGAATTCAGAAAAGTAAACAGCAAATACATGCAAAGTGGATACCAAGTAATATCCTGGGACTTGAAACAAGGGACTCAAAATAGACTTCTGGTAGGATCAGGTATTTGGGCTGAGCTTTGAAGGAAGTTAGGGATTCTGTGAGGAAATAAGGACAGTGATCCAGGCATGGGGGCCAGCCTGTGCAAAGTCTTGGAGGTGGAGATGAAATGCCATGTACAGGAGGCCAAAAGTGGGCCATTTGGGCTGAAGTAGAGAGTGAGAGAAGGACACGCCACTGACAGAGGGTTGCTGTTCATGAGGACAGTTTTCTCTCAACCTAAATTTGCTTTTTTGACACCATTTACTTTTTTTTCACCCTTTGGATTGTTCCTTCTTTGCTGTCTCCCACTTACTCAGAGCCATGAGAATGTAAGATAAACTGAGGCACTATAAGAAGAACCCTGGAACACTGGGAGTCAGGATGCTTATTACGCTCCTGGTTCCTCTATTCACCATTCATTCATTCATTCACTCACTCAATAAACATTTATTGAGCACCTGCTATGAGGCTCTAAGAGTGCCTGCCTCAACCCATGGATATCCTGGGGATCCTGGGTGGTGTGCCCCCTGGCAGTACAGCAAGGTGCCCAGGCTTCACTTGTCAAACCAATGCTTGTCTGATGGTGAGGCCAGACACCTCACTGCACCAGCCAGGGAGAGACAGTGAGCACAACTCCCCCAGGCTGCCCTTGAGTCGAGGCAGGCCATGTTTCTCTGGGAGTAGGGTCCCTTTCATGGCCTCACCCTCAGCAAGGCATGGCCAGCCCTGTGCTGGAGCCTGAAAATACGGAGATGAAAAATATCCTCAGGTGATTTTGAATCCATTAGGAGAATGCAAGATGAGCACACATGAGCATGGAACAAGAGAAAGTGTGATCTAAGGAGAGTACAGAACTGAACAAATTGCTGTAGGTAATTTGGAGGAGGGAGGAAGAGTGCAGTTTCAGCTGGGAAGTTCGAGGAAGGCTTCACAGAGGAGGTGTTCCTTGAACTGAGAGCCCTGAAGGGAGAAAAGGATTCCAATTTAAAGAAATGACAGGGGAGCGCTATTGTTAGGTGGCCCTGTGATACAGCAGCTTTGAAAAGGCAGTAGCTATGCGCAGAACTGAACAGAGGGAAACATGGAAACCAACCAGGTCAGCTTTAGAACTAATACACTTTTGAAAAGCATACATGCTTTCAAAAAAGAGCTGTACATCATAGAGATTTGTGATTCTGCAGACAATCCTTTCTGTTCTCCTTTGTGTATGGAAATGCTAATATTTGTGGGTGCTTTGTCAAGTTCAGAATAGCAACAAATTACAAAATTATTAAAGAAAAAAAAGGTGCTAGCTGCTGTATGTATTTGACGTGACTGGTTGGTGACTCAAACTGTATGCAAACTATGGGAAGGGAATCAGTACACATGCGTGTGGAGGATGTGTGGAGGGGGTGGTGTGGGGGATGGGTGCATATCCAGGATGATTTGAGGGTATACTTGGGGCTTTCCAGTATGGCTCTCAGACAGTTCAATGCACCCTTTGAATGAATCTGTATTTAAATGTTGTGAAGGTGATTGAGAACTAAGGTGTTCTCAGCTATTGAGACTGGGTCGTCATGCCAGTCCTAGACTAACATTTGGGCTGCTATGACAACAGAGCCCCGGAAGAGGCCAGATATATAGTTACCAGAGTTCTGAGCCCCTACTCATCTTTACATGGGCAGAGGTTGGGAGCCCAGGGTGACTGATATAGCTTGGGGAGAAGCTGAATTTCAAAGCATTTGTGAGGGGAATCATATAGGTCTCATAAACCTGAGTGCCCTTCTATAGAAAGAGGAAACTAGGAACAAGCTCAATTCGTACAATTAAGATAATTAGGGCTTTGTTAGGTCTCCACAGCTTTGGTCATTATATACTTTCTCAATTCAATCCATAATCAATCAGTTAATAAGCATTTGTTAAGACCTATGTTCTAGGGACTGTTCTAAGCTCTTGGGGACACAGATTAGAAACCAAAACAGCCTTTGCCCTCAAGGACCTTAAATTCTGAGTATGCTGTGTGTGATATGTAGCAATAACAGGAGGCTCAACCAGGGCACCACAAACATCCAGTAGTCACACATACCACAATGACGACATGAGGGGAGAAGATCCAAAGGCAGCATCCCATGCCCCTTAGCCTCACTGGTCTCTCCCCTACACTTATACCATTGCTTCACCCAGTGTGCCCAATCACCACTTTCCATTGGACCTTCCCTACAGCACTAAATAATGGTCACTTTCCAAAGTTATTAAACTACTCACACACCAGAGTTCTACTTGCTACTACCCAAGACTCTTAAAAACCCTGGTGGAGGGGCAGCTAGGTAGCACAGTCAACAGAACACTGACCTTGGAGTCTGGAGGACCTGAGTTCAAATCTGGACTCAGACACATAACACTTACTAGACGTGTGACTCTGGGCAAGTCACTTAACCCCCATCGTCTCACCAAAAAACAGACAAACAAACAAAACCACAAAACCCTGGTGGAAATGCTGGTGTGATCAATATATCCCTGCATCAGGCACTCCAGTAGAAGAGGGAAATCCTCCTCTTCATGTCACACCTGTCCTCATTCTCACCCTCCTGCACCCCAGTCTCTTGACAATAGATATTTCAGCTTGGGGAAAGAGCACTGAACCAGTGGTCTGCCACTCTACAGCCTTGAGCAGTTAGATATTTCACATCTGGGCCTCCATTTCTGTATTTGTAAAATGTGCAAAATGAGGTTGGACTATATCATTTCTCAAGTTTCTTTTGATTCTAATATTTTCTGATTCTAAATCTAAATCATTCCCCTTCTCTGGACTTTTAAGTTCCATTTCAAAAATAGAACTAATCATTCCTGTTTTGGCTACCTGATAGGAGTATTGGGGAGATACAATTCGTTCATGTTTTATAAGAGTAAATCTGTGTAAGAGGTAGCATGGCATCGACATGGCATCATGGATAGAGGTCTGACAGTAGAGTGAGGAAGACATGGGTTCAAATCTCACCTCTGTCAAAGATACGCTGCATGATCTTAAACAACTCAATGGCCCTCGGCAACTTACTAATATTATAAATTGAATAGCAGATACTCAGCTGCATTCATAGGGGATGTTTTCTCACTTGGAATTTCCTGTACCAATGAAATAATAGGTCTGCCCTACCCCCCAAAAAACCCCTATACCTGTTAACTTGTTAGAAGTCATCATCACTGTCATTGTCATCATCATCGTCCTCCTCCTCATCATCACTATAATTTGTGAAGACTAATCACCCTCCTTAAATAGATCTATATCTCATGTAAACTTATTTTGCTAGAGTTAAGTGATAGCTTAAATATGTATGTCTTTCCTCCTACTATACTATGAGCTCCCCGAGGACTGAGATAGGGTCTCAAACATCTCTGTCTTCTCCTCAGTGCCTGATTCAGGGCCTTGAATGTAATAGGCATTGCAGAAATATACATTGGAGTGAATTTTGAAATATGAAGGCAAAATAATACTTCAGTGTGTCAAAGATTTATGACCTAGTGGGTAAGATCAGTGCTTTCGCATATCACAACCCATCTGTAACTTAGTATCTATGTTTTTGAATTGCCTGAGGCTCAGAAAGGCTTGTCTAGTTTCACATAGCTAGTCAATGTCAGATGCAGGATTTGAACCTAGGTTCTCCTGATTCCCCAGTCTAATATTATCCACCAAACCACTCTGCTTCTCCTCTATAATTACTCTAATTTATACAGTGCTTGGAGGTTTACTTAAATGCAGTTTTCTCATAATAACAACTCTATGAGATAGTTTTCAGTATTACTACCCTGATTTTATAGGTGAGAAAACTGAGTTTCAGACAGATGAAGCATCTTACCTACAGTGAAGAAATGGTAGAGTTCAGTTCTTGTGATTTTAAAACCAGTTGTCTTTCTACTCTAGCACATTGCCTGTCTTCTACTTCTCAACAATAATCTGAAATTTGGTTGACAGAAGTTTGAAAAATGGGTAGGAACATATAAGCTAGAACCAGAGGTGACTGTAGGGAAAGGGTGTGTGTGTGTGTGTGTGTGTGTGTGTGCATGTAGCGTAATGTGTATCATCTTTGCCACAAACAGTCCAATAAAGTTCATTGAAGGTAGGGACTATTTCTACAGGTATATCTATTTTGTTGTTATTCATTCATTTCAGCCATGTCTGACTCTTCATGACCCCATTTGGAGTTTTCTTGGCAATGGTACTGGAGCAGTTTCACATTTTCTTCTCTAGTTCATTTTCCAGATGAGGAAACTGAGGCAAACAGGGTTAAGTGACTTGCCCAGAGTTACACAGCTAGAAAGTATCTAAGACCATATCTGAACTCAGAAAGATGAATCTTCCTGACTCCAGGCCTGGCACTCTGTCCACTGCACCAACCATCTATAGCTAGATCTATGTATCTAGAGCTATCTATATATTCAGCACCAAGGTCAGGGACCTAGACATAATAGATGTTTATAGAATTGGACTGAGGAGGGGAAGCAAAGCAGTAAGAGGAAATAGACATGAGAAGGGAGGAAAAGAGAGAGATAGAGACAGAGAGAATGACAGAGACAAATACAGGAGAGGGTTGGGGGGAAAATAGAAGGAGAGTGATAGAGGCTAAGAAGAAGGTTAAGAGTAGTATTTGTCAGTTCATTTCTAGATTAGATGCCATACTCAAGTCTCCTGCAAGGGGCTGGTGGATGTAAGTAACATAAGCTTCCTCCTCTCAAGGAGAATTCAGTTGAGGCCCCCAGAAGTGAAAAATAATGAAACCCCTCCTAAGGATTCCATAGTCAAAACTAATGAGCAAGCCACCCAGGAATCAATGATGGAGGAATTGGGAGGGAGGGGAAGGGAAGGCATTCTTGCAGGTCAGTATTAGTCAGAGAAATATGAAGAAAGGGTATGTTTGTATTTTTTTTTCATTTACAACCGCCCCCCCTTAATTCCTCACACTCCTTCCTTGGGAGGCTAGCTGTTATATTACTTCAGACTTCAAAATGTGACCTTGAGATATTTATCAAAAAAGGTGTCTTCCCCTAATTATAAAGTACAAATTAACTAGTAAGTCAAGCTACCTGGATTTCCTGATCTTGTTTTCAATTTTTAGCAATGTCTGGATTAATGAAACTATATTTTATCTCACAAAATAGCTAAAACCAGAGCTGAGCTGAGCTCCCATCAGTGATAGATGCTGAGAGTGAGAACTGAAATGTGCCAAAACTGAACATGTCACTCAGTTCTGAAAAGTGTTCTGTCTGTTAAACACCAAGATTCTCACCAACTTGATCAATAAAATGTCCACGTGCCTGGCACACACATGATCTTGTGGTCCACAACTGAAAATACTTGGACAGAGATGAGAGGTTGCCTACTTGATCTGTATTTTATACAATTTCTTTCCTGGTTTTGGTTTCCTTTGTAAAATGTTTCAGTTTCTTCATCTGTAAAAAGGATTTGAACTAAATAACCTCTGATATGCCTTCAGCTTGTCTGAATAAGTCAGTCTAGACCTATTGTAATTGCATGCTATGTCTTCTTCTCACCTTCCTCTTTATTCTAATTTGGTGTCGATTTTTATCTCAGCTCTAACAAGTCAATGGTCTGACTACACAATGACAGCTGATTTTAAAAAGACTTCCACACTGAGTAGCCAGTTTCTAGTCTATTTTCTCTAGTCACTGAACATGTGTCTCCAGTGTATTCTGGTGGTTTAGAGTCAGAACCTTGCTAATATCTTTAAAGAGGTCAAATCTGAGACAAACTAAAGTTACCTGTTGCTACTTATTCTCTCATTCTGCCTGTTATTATAGAGTCATTGATTTAGAGTTAGAAAGGTCCTTTGGAGCCATCTAATCCAACCCCCTCATTTTACAGATGAGGAAACACAGTCAGAGGTGGTGAGTGACTTGGCCAAGATAACAGGGGTAGCAAATAACCAAACCAGAATTCAAATTCAGATCCTCTAATACAAGATCCAGAACCCTTTTAATGATCTTTTATCTCTGTCTCTTGGTCTCAGTCTGTCTTATTTTATCTCCATTTCTCTGATTCTCCCTCTCCCTCTGACTGTCTGGCTGTCTGTCTCTTTCTCTTTTTCCCTGTCATAGGATTATATAATCTTAGAGTTGAAAGGGACTTCAGCCATCTATCCCAATCCCAATGCCAAATATAAGTCTCGTCAACAACCTGGAAAAGTTATCCACCCTCCATTTGGAGACCTCAAGTTTGGACAGCTCTGATGGTCAGGAAATTGTTCCTTCTATTGCACCCAAATTGGCCTCCCTGTAATTTCCATCAGTTGGTCATAGTCCTGCCCTTGTTCTCATTCTGTCTCATTTTATTGCTCACTCTTAGTCTATTTCAGTATGTTATTCTCTCCACTTCTGTCTCTCATTCTATTTATTGCTAATTTTATCACTTGTCTTAGCTCCCTCATTCCGTCCTTCACTCATTCAGTCTTGCTCTATAGTTCTCATTCTATCTAATGCTATCACTTTCTCTCACTCCAGTGCTCTAACTCTTATTCTATCTTGTTCTAGCTCTCTCTTCCTCATTCCAACATTCTAATGATCTTTCTCATTTTGCTTTGTTCTAGGGAGGTTACTACTTAAAAGAGATATGTGCCAAGTATGTTGCCAACTTTGAAGTCCTATTTAAATGTGTTGTTATTATTATTATTGTCATTATTATCACCATCATCATCATCAGAGAATCTCAGAGTTGGAAGGAACTTCATAATATACTAGTCCTACCAATACTTGCAAAGAAATCCCATCTACAACATCTCTGAAAAATGGTTGGTCATCTAAGGCAGCCAATTCCACTTCTAGATAGATGTGATGGTTAGGAAGCTTTTTTGTTTCTATCATGTTTTATCATCCTATTGCTTCTTCTCATTCTATCTCCACCATTCTGTCCCTCATCTTTATTCAACTGCCATTTTTTTGTTGTCATTCAGTCATTTTTCAGTCATATCCAATTCTTCATGACCCCATTTGGGATAGCTTTTTCTATCACCATCTCCTTGGCTCTCTTTCACTTTCTGTCCTTTGTTTTCTCTCCTTCCTCATTCTTACTTGTTCTCTTAATCTCTTCTGTCCTATCTTGTCCTATTTTTCTTATTCCACCCCTCTCACATTGGTTTTGTTTCATTATTTCCTTCTTGTTCTCTTTTTCCTTAGATTAGTCTCTATTTATGCCAGGGAACATATGGTGTTTGGATCTCACCAGGCTATGTAAATTACATCCCCTTCCCTTAATATTTAACCAGAATGACTGTCTTTCTTGATGTCTTCCCCTAAAAGAATGTAAGCTTTTTGAGAACAGGGACATTTCTGACTTTGCAGCCCTGAAACCTGGCCCAGTGCATTGCACAAGTGTTTCTTGAATCAAATCGAATAATGTTCTCTTCCTGCTGAAATTACTTTGTACGTAATTATCTTTGTATATATGTTGCATTCATCTTCCTCTTCCCCCTCTTCCTCCTCATCATAAAAGCTAACGTTTGTATGATATTTAAACTAACTGCTTTACAAATGTTATCTCTTTTGTTATTACATGTATCATCTCCATAGATGGTAAGCTACTTGCAAGCACGGCCTATTTCCTGTTTACTTTGTACCTCCAGAACCTAACAACAGAATCTTGTGTATAGTCACTGAATAAATATTTGTTGAATTTGACTCTGAATTCTCAGTTAAACACATGGTTCGTCTTCACAGATTCTGAGCTAGGAGGGGCTTCTGAGGCCATCTAGATTTAGGTTAATAAATATTTATTCACATCAGAATTACAAATAGTACCCTGAGTAATGGATTTTCTAGAAGTTGTTGCCTCTTTGCAAAGTATTGTCCTTTCTTCATGAAGATAATAATCAGCAACATAAATTTCAGCTGCAAATCCACAGCAATAAGCTTCAAAGTGGGATGTAACTCAAAAACTGCAGGTAAAATTTTCTAACAATGACTTCCAGATGCAAACTGATGATAAAGTGTCATTTCACCAAGAACTGTAAACATTTTGCACACCTGCCAGTCCTCTTTTTTGAGCAAAATGTTCTTTTGATGACAAATTAACAGATAGAGAATCGCCTATCAGCAGTGAGCATTTTGTCCTTCTCTAAAGCACTGTCTCACCACATCTTATTAGATTCTCACCACCTGTAAAATAGGCAATTTAGGATTGTTGTCCCAATTTTACACATGAGGCAACTGAGTCTGGGAGAAGGGAAGTCATAGGCCCAAGGTCACAGTAGCTTGAGCGCAGTTCAGGGCTTTTCCCACTGTACCCTCTGCCTTGGTTATCTATACTCAGAATTATATTCCTGGAAAGGGGATGGGGAAGAGGCAAGCTACGGGTTGATTTGGTTGCTTCTTAAATAGAGAAAAGTCATTATAGGACCTTCTTATCTGCATTTCTCTCCTGACCTTGTCTCCTGATCCTTCCTCTCCTGCATCAGGAAACCCTGCTGGAGCCTTCACAACTAACCCCCAATACACACACACACACACACACACACACATGTGCACGTGCACACACATTCTTATCCACACTCACATACATAGCAAGCTGGAGGGAAAATGAACTTACATAGCTGGGGTGATGAGCTGCCCAAGATGAAGGATGGATGCCCTTAGGGTATATTTCTTCTGTTCCCATTACAATCTAATTTTCCCCAGCCTCAGACAAACTGAGACCTGGGAAAGACCTTAGCTTTAAAAGGCCAAGGTCTTGACACTGTACTACAGTGACTCTGGAGGAGAGAGTGAGGCTGATGATTTTGCACAGCTCTGACTCACTTAAATTCAATTCACTTGCAAGTCAAGACAACCCCCCCGATGTCATCGATCCTATTCAAGAAAGAAGGACAACAACAGACAAAAAACACAATCCCCTGCCCCCAACACCATTAGAATTGTTGTTGTTCAGTCATTTCAGTCATGTCTGACTTTTTAAAAATTATTATTAATTTATTTTTAGTTTTCAACAATCACTTCTACAAGCTTTTGAGTTTTACATTTTCTCCCCCTCCCTACCTGCCTCCCCTCCCTAAGATGGCATGCAATCTGATATAGGCTATATACACATACATTCCTATTAAATATATTTCCACATTAGTCATGTTGTAAGGAAGAATTAGAACCAATAGGAGGAACTACAAGAAAGAGGAAACAAAACAAAACAGAAGAAAACTAAAAGAGCAAATAGTATGCTTTGATCTGCATTCAAGCTCCATAGTTCTTTCTTTGGATGTGGATAGCATTTTCCATCATGAGACTTTTGGAGATGTCTTAGATCCTTGCATTGCTGAGAAGAGCCAAGTCTATCAAAGTCAGTCGTTGCCCATTGTGGCTGTTACTGTGTACAACATTCTCCTGGTTCTGCTCACTTCACTCAGCATCAGTCCATATGAGTCTTTCCAGGTTTTCTGAAGTCTGCCTGCTCATCATTTCTTATAGCACAATAGTATTCCATTACATTCATATACCACAACTTGTTCAGCCATTCCCCAACTGATCAGCACCCCCTCCATTTCCAATTCTTTGCCACCACAGAAAGAGCTACTATAAATACTTTTGTACATGTGGTTCTTTTTCCTATTTTTATGATCTCTTTGGGCTATGGCCCTAGAAGTCCTATTGCTGGGTCAAAGGGTATGCACATTTTGATAGGCCTTTGGGCATAGTTCCAAATTGCTCTGGGGGGCAGGTAGGTGGCACTGGCCCTGAAGTCAGGAGGACCTGAGTTCAAATCTGGCCTCAGACCAAACACTTGACACTTACTAGCTGTGTGACTCTGGGCAAGTCACTTAACCCCAATTGCCTTAAAAAAAAATTGTTCTCCAAAACAGTTAGATCAGTTCACAACTCCATCAACAATGTGTTAGTGTTCCGATTTTCCCACATCTTCTCCAACATTTACCATTTTCCTTTTTTGTCATGTTGGCCAATCTGATAGGTGTGATGTGGTACCTCAAATTGTTTTGATTTGTGTTTCTCTAATGTATAGTTATTTAGAACATTTTTTCATATGACTATAGATGGCTTTAATTTCTTCATCTGAAAATTGCCTGTTCATATCCTTTGACCATTTCTCAGTTGGGGAATGACTTGTATTCTTATAAATTTGCCTTAGTTCTCTATGTATTTTAGAAATGAGGTCCTCCTGGTTGTAAAAATTCTTTCCCAGTTTTCTGCTTCCCTCCTAATCTTGGTTGCATTGGCTTTGTTTGTGCAAAAACTTTTCAATTAAATGTAATCAAAATTATCCATTTTGCATTTCATAATATTCTCTATCTCCTGTTTGGTCATAAATTCTTCTGTTCTCCATAAATCTGGCAGGTAAACTATTCCTTGATCTCCCAGTTTGCTTATAGTATTAGCTTTTATATCTAAATCATGAACCCATTTTGACTTTATTTTGGTATACGGTGCAAGATTTCGGTCTATGCCTACTTTCTGCCACACTTTTCCAGTTTTTCTAGAAGTTTTTGTCAAATAGTGAGTTCTTATCCCAGAAGCTGGGGTCTTTGGGTTTATCAGATAGTAGATTACGATAGTCAATGATGTCTGACTTTTCAGAACCCCATTTGGTGTTTTCTTGGCAAAGATACTGGAGTAGTTTGCCATTTCCTTCTCCAGCTCATTTTACAGATAAGGGATTGAGACAAACCGGATTAAGTGACTTGCCCAGGGTTACACAGCTAGTAAGTGCCTGAGGATGGATTTGAACTCAGGAAGATGAATCTTTCTGGTTCCAAGCCACCTAGCTGCCCCATTAGAATACAAGTTCTTTTAGGGCACGGGCTATTTTCACTTCTTTGTATCCCCAGCATTCAGTACAGTGCCTCACATGCAATAATAAATACCTGTTGATTGACTGAGGCAGGATTCACACTCAGATATTTTTGACCTCAAGTCCAATGCTCTGTCCATTCTATTCTCTGCTTCTAAGAGGGGAGGGTTTTAAATGTGAGAGGGATTGAGCAACACTGGGCCTTTGCTTTCTTCTGCCTCTACTTATTTACCTCACACTGATCAAACCCCTTCCTAATCTGGATTAAAGTGTTTATAGCCAGCTAGCCTCAAGATGGGGAAGCAGCAGCAGATCAGGGCTGCAAGATATACTTGGAGAAAAAGGAATAGTATTTCCTGTCCCACGGGTATCCCATATAGACTAAGGGCCCTTTCCCTTCCCCGATCTGCACACATCAGGGCCAGCACGTCCAGCTTCCTTGGGGTGGATGGCCAGACCTCCTAGCTTGAATCTCCAGGATAGTTTAGGAAGCAAGAGAATCATGGGTACAAGAGGAGATGACCTTAAATTGACACAGGTAGTTTTGGAAGAGAAACCAGCAGTGAAACAAGGTCAGACATTGGAACTAGTTATGATAAAGTTGGAGAATTGCTTTAAAGAGTTTACTGGGGGACAGCTAGGTGGCGCAGTGGATAGAGCACCGGCCCTGGATTCAGGAGGACCTGAGTTCAAATCCAACCTCAGACCCATAACACTTACTAGCTGTGTGACCCTGGGCAAGTCACTTAACCCCATTGCCTAGCCAAAAAAAAAAAAAGAGAGGGAGAGAGAGAGTTACTGGAGGGCTGGGGGCAGGGATTAGGGGGAGGGTGTTAGAAAGGATTGTCCTGAGTCAAAACCTTGCTAGACATGGAGGGCTGACCTACAATACCCAAGTAAAAAGGATAGCTAGATGGTACAGTGAATAGAGTGCTGGGCCTGGAGGCAAGAAGACTCCTCTTCTTGAGTTCAAATCTGGCCTCAGATACTTACTAGCCATGTGATACTGGACAAGTCACTTAACCCTGTTTGCCTATGTTTCCTCATCTGTAAAATGAACTGGAGAAGGAAATGGGAAACCATTCCAGTATCTTTACCAAGAAAGCCCTAAAAGGGGTCATGAATAGTCCAACATGACTAAAAAAAAATGACTAATTTAACTTTGAGTTAAAAGACCAGGTAGGTAGTATATCAGATAGAGTGCTAGACTTAGAGTCAGAAAAGCCTGAATTCAAATCCTGCTGCAGATACTTCCTTATTGTATAACCTTTGGCAAGTCATTGAACTTCTCTCAGCCTCAGTTTCCTCATCTGTAAAATGGTCACCTACCTCCCAGGGTTGTTTTAAGGATCAAGTGAGATAATGAGTAAAGTGCTTTGCAAACCTTAAGGAGCTATATAAATATTAGGTAGTAGCAGCAGCAGCTTCAGGTCCTAGTTCAGATACATACTAGTAGAATAAGGGGAAATTCAACAGTAATACTTTATAGTCCCACCCCTCATGGGGAGGGGGCAAGGTAAGGGAGTTGGAATGGTTCCCTGAAGGAGGGCCCCATAAATATGGGGAAAGAAAGAGGAAAGATAAGGCAAATCTTCCCTCTTGAGGAAGTCCTCAGTCTAAAGCAGAGGTTCCCAAACTTATTTGGACATCTGCCTCTTTCTAAAAAAAAAAATTATTTGGCACCCCCCTGGAAATCTATTTTCTTTAACCCTTTAATGTTTTGGGGTTTTTTTGGGGGGGAAATATGACTCGTTAAAAAAATATAAAACATTTTTAAAGGATGCATCTTAAATTTAATAATTAATTGTAAATTTGTGGGGGGGGTTCCTGCATTGAAATTTTGATGATGCAATATTGATTCATGTAACCATATACCATATGGTATCGTATTGTAAACAAGTCATCATGTGCACATATTCCTGCTTCATGCTGGACTTCCTGACAATGCTAGATATGCTTGCCTGCCAACACTTGCTTGTTAAGACCTGTTGGTGAACTTTAGCACTCATTGGTCATAACTTGTATTTTGTGTGTTTATTTGGAAAATAATGTGATCACTACAACTTTAGCTCTGTTACACCATAGATGAAACATGTACAAACGTTTTTCAAAATTCTTCTCTTCTTTCCTTATGCTTCCACCACTCCCTTATTTTTATTCAATGCCCCCCAATTGCACCCAAGGCTACTATCACCTCTTATTGTTCTAGTGCCCCCCAGGGGATGGTATAGCCCACTTTGGGAACCTATGGCTAAAGGAACAGAGATGGACCCTGCCCTTTGCCAGCCAATGGCTTCTCTGGGGCCCCTCCCTTAGCCCCCTACGCCCTGTCCCTTCGTCCTGGAGGCTGTGAGTCAACATGGACTAAGAATTCCATCTTAGATTCAATTCTAGAGATGATAAATGTCTTGATTTTTTTCCTTTATTCACTGCACAAACATTGATTAAGCACCTACAGTGTGTTCTCAGAGCACTGTGCTCAAGGCTGGGGGTGGGATATCAGCAGAGTCCATGAGAATACACACAATATTCTAGGAAAGGAGCACCAGAGAGGTACAAACCAACTGCTTTGTGAGGTTCTGGGACGGGGAAGGTTTCTATCAGGAGGGATCAGGAAAGGGTCCTGAGAGGAGGTGACTTCTGAGCTGGGCTTTCGAAAATGAGTAGGAAGCCAAAGAAGGTGAAAGAAGAAATTTCAGCCACAGGGAACAGCATGAGTGAAGAAACACTAAGGCAGGAAAGTAAAGGGTGTGGATGAGAAGTAGAAAGTGGTACAGTTTCACCTGAGTATAAAGCACATAGAAAGCAGTGACGTAGGATAAGGCTGGAAAGGTTTGAAGTGGGGGAGGGAGGGGAGAGAAATAGAGAGCCTCGAATGCCAGGTAGAATCCTTTGACATTTGCTTAGGAGAAATTGGGGAGCAACTGAAGATTTTGAGTAGCGGAGTAACATGGTGAGTCTAGCAGCAGTTCAAGGGATAGATTGGAGGGAGGAGAGAATAGAAACTGAAAGAAAGGAAAGGAGGCTTTTGCCATAGTCAAAAGGGTAGTAACAAGGGCTGGTACTAGGGTGGAGTCAGTGAGGAAAAAAATGGAGACCAGATGAATGAATGAATGAATGAATTAATGAAGCAAATATTTGTTAAGAACTTCCTATGTTCAAAGCACTTTACTAAGCACTGGGTATGCAAATGAAAGTAAGTTTCTGCTTTCAGGAAGCTTGTGTACAAGAAGACAACAGAAATTCAAGAGACATTATGGAGATGGAATTGGCAAGGCTTTAAAAAAAGATTAGACATAGATAGTGAGACAGAGAAGAAGAGACAGAGAGAGACAGAAAGAGAGAGACAGAGAAAGAGACAGAGAGAGACAGAAGGAGAGGGAGAGACAGAGACAGAGAGAGAGACAGAGAGAGATAGAGAGAGAGACAGACAGAGGTTTCAAACATGGGAGACTGCATCATTGGCAGACATTGTTGTCATTTTTCAGTGGTGTCTGATTCTCCATGACCCCATTTTTGGTGGATAAGGTGGGTATTTTTGGTGGGGAGCAAAGATGCTGGAGTGGTTTGCCATTTCCTTCTCTAGATCATTTTGCAGATGAGGACATTGAGGCAAACAAGGTTAAGTGACTTGCCCCGAGTCACACAGCTAGTGTCTGAGGCCGGATTTGACCTCATGAAGATTAGTCTTCCTGACTCCAGGCCTAGTACTCTATCCACTTCGCCACCTAACAATGATTGGCAGGGCCATAGAGTAAAATAAAGAAATCAAAACATGGAGGAAGTTTAGGGTGAAAAATAATAATCTTGGTTTGGGCCTGTTGAGATTGAAGCACCAGCAGGTGTCGATGTTGAGTAGACAATTGGAAGTTTAGATATAGGACTCAGAAGAAGGCTCAGGGCTACAGACATAAATCTGAGCATTGTAAGCATAGAGGTCATAGAGTCAAGGCCACGGGAGTAAACGAGCTTGTGAAGGGACAGAGTGCAGAGAGATGAGGCGAGGCAAAGACAGTCTCCTCTGTCCCTCTCGTCTTTGGCCATGGCCAGATAACACATGTCAGAGGCACTGGCAACGATAAAGTTAAAATACATTTTTGAAGATGACCCAATTGGTTATTTACAAAACTCAAGAACAACAACCACAAAAATTGAGATAATAACATGTTTTTAGCAAGGTAGCTGAGTATAAGATTAGGCCATCATGTCATTTGCTTGTCTATGTATTACAAATAAAAATCAGCAAACAACAACAGGAAGGCAGGCTATTTATAACAACAAAATGCATCAAGTATTGGGGCAATAACCTCCCCACAGACACACAGAGCCTATGCAAAGATAATTTACATGACTTTAAAGAAATAAGCTAAACAATTAGGGAAGCTATCTCCTGTACACAGTTGGATAGATCTAGTATAGTAAAAATGTCAATACTTCCCACCATAATTTGTAGATTTAATGTAATATCAATCAAAATGCCAGTGGGTTATTCTGTAGAATTATTCCAAAAGCCATAAAAAACTTTCATATGGACAGACAGGAAAGCAAGAAGAGAGAAACCATGGTGTAGCGTAAAGAGCATTGAACTTAGAGTTAGGAAAGACCTGGGTTTGATTCACACACTAAATATGTGACCCTGGGCAAATCACTTAACATCTCTGAACTTTGATATCCTCATTTGTAAAATTAAGTGAACACTTTCACCCCTTCCCCAAGGGTCATTGTGAAGTAAGTGCTTTGTGATCTTTAAAGTGCTATAGAAATGTAAGCTGTCATTATTATCAAGAGAAACTTTGGAAAAGAAAATTGGTCAAGTGGGATTCACTCACCCTGCCAGCTTCTAGAACTCATTATCTTTCCCCTCACCTCCAGCCCTATTCCAAACTCCCCTCCTTCCATTGAGGGCATCGACATCTTGCCAACCAGGTTTTTAAACCTTGGTGTCATCCTTGACACCTCACACTCTTCCACCAATGTTGTGACTCAGTTCCCAAGTCTTGTCATATCAACATCCACACCATTTGTGAAATCTGTCCTCATCACCTATTGCTACTGTAATAGCCTCCTAATTTAGTCTGTCTTCCTCTTGTTTTTCCCATTTCCAATGTCTTCCACAAAGCTGACAAATGACATTTCTAAAGCACAGCTCCATAAATTCTAGTGGCTCCCTTTTACTTCTTGAATCAAATATTGTTCAAACTCCTCTGTCTGGTATTTAAAGCCCTTTAAAACCTGGCCCCAACTTACCTCTCCAGCTTTATCATATAATATTTTCCTTCTCATACCCTGCAAATTAGCCAAAGTGACCTTCTTACTATTCCTCATAAATGATGTCCCATCTCCCCTCTCTCTGCCTTGGCATTGACTGTCTCCTGTGCTTGACATCCACTCCCTCATCCTCCCCCTTAGAATCTCTACTCTCCTATCCCAAATCAAAAGTTACCTCCTAGGTTTCAGCCTTTGGAGGTCCATCCAGATTCAGTGCCTCTTTCTAAAATTACTTTGGGGGGCAGCTAGGTGGTGCAGTGGATAGAGATCTGGCCCTGAAGTCAGGAGGACCTGAGTTCAAATCCGGCCTCAGACCAAACACTTGACACTTACTAGCTGTGTGACCCTGGGAAACCTGGGGCAGCCTTTCTGGGGGCACTACGAAAGGAGGGTGCCCCAGGTGCTCTACTGAAAATCTCCATAGTCCATAGTCCAGGGTTGGAAGTGTGTGTGTGTTAATTGCGGGCAACACATTTGTCCTGGAAGTATAGGACTTTAAAAAGGAGGAAAAACTTTGAGGAAAAGGCAGGGCAAAACTTCTTAAAATGTAACCAAATCTCAGGCTAATGACTCAAAGGAGATCTAATTGGTTTAGTTCAGTGAAAGGATTTCGAACTAAGGAACTGCCTAGTCCTGGGGCTCCTTAACTTTTTTCTATCATAGACCCTTGGGGTAATCTGGAGGGAGGGGGTAGAAGGAAATAAGTATTTATTACTGCTACATGCCAGACACTGACTGTGCTAAGCACTTTGTAAATATTCTTCACAACAACACTTTAGATGCTGTTATTATCCCCATTTTACTGTTGAGGAAACTGAGGCAGAGAGAGGTTAAGTGAATTGCCCCAGGGACTGTTATCTGAGGCCAGATTTGGATTCAGGTCTTCCTAACTCAAGGCCCAGCACCCATACACTGCAATGCCTCTCTGCCTCACCATCTGGTGAAGGTCACTATGGTGACCCCTCCTCAGAATATTTTTAAATGAATAATATAAAATACATAAGATTACAAAAGCTCCGAGTTTACAGACCCCCTTGAAATTACATATTCATGGGTCCCTTGGGAGTCTGTGGACCCCAGGTACAGGATCCCCAATTTATTCCAACCCCCTCACTTCACCCAAAGAAAGGGATGGTAACTGAGGTGACCTAGGTAGGAAATGTCTAAGCAGGAATTCAAACCTAGATCCCGGCTCCAAATCCTGCACTTCCCAGTTCACTGCCCTGTTAGGATGACAGTAGATGGTAGATGGTTTAGGAGAAGCTTCTTGAATGTCCTGGCCTACAAACTCCACAATTCGGTCCAAGGCAGCTAATATTAAGTCCCTGAGTATTGCTCTCAATGCTGATGATACAAAGATAGTTTCAACGTGGTTCCTGACGTCAAAGAGTTGTTAATTTAATGGAGGTTTCCTTGTCCTTAATAAATGCTTATAAATCGATTGATAAGATGTTATTTCTCAGTCTATCTGACACTTTATGACTCCATTTGGAATTTTCTTGGCAAAGATACTGAAGAGGTTTGCCATTTCCTTCTCTGGCTCATTTGACAAATGAGGAAACTGAGGTAAACAGGGTTAAGTGACTTACCCAAGGTCACACAGATAGTAAGTGTCTGAGGCTCAGGAAGATGACAAGCACTCTATTCACTGTGCCACATAGCTGCCTGATATGCCACATAACACATATAAAGTTGATAAAAGGCAACATGTGGTAAGGGTAAACAAAGTGTTCTTGAGGAGAAATGACTTTTAACTGAGCCTTCAAACTTTTATAGAGGAAGTGATGCCTGAGCAGAGCTTTAAAGAAAAAGATTTTTCAATAGGAAAAAAATGAGTGGAAAGGAGAAGATAAATAAAAACCCAAATGTCCCTGGAAGACTTTTCCAGTCCCCTCCAACAGTAACAGCCACCCTCAACCAGGCAGGATGATGTCATCAGCTCCCTCATAATGGCTAGGTTGGGGAGTGGAGGATGACCTAACAGAAGGACTTATTGTAAGCAAAGCCTCCAAGAGTGAGATACCCAGGACTACAGGCACAGACAACAGGAGGTACCGGCACTCGCCCCACGGAAAGGTAGGGATTCCCTTGAGATCCCCATGGAACAACTGCAGAAAGAGATTTTAACATTCTCCCTTTGGGAATCAGCCTCTTCCAGCCCTCTGGCTCCAATCTATTTAATTTAACAGATATTTATTGGACGTCTCTCTGTGTTACCCCACCTTCCAGACCAATGCTTTCCTTTTTGGGCTCAGTCTCCTTATAACTATGCTGCCTGTCTCTGGAAGGCCTGCCATAAATCTAGACATTGGAGACCCTTGATTAGCTCCTGAGTTAGAGCACAGCTCAAAAGACCTTAATAAGCTCTGTGTAGGGTCTGTGCTTAACTGGGTCATTTAGTTTGGTTTACTCTTCGATACCCTTCCCATGAACCCTGAACCTGACCCTGGCCATAGATTGAGCCCCAACTCACCATGGACTTGCCTAAGCTTTCACCTTGCTCCCAGATAGGAAGCCCTCCTCCAACCAGACTGAGTACTGACCTTCCCTTATCACACAATGAGGTTTAACCTTGGCTCTAGACTGAGAATCCTAATTCTGACCTTAGGACCTTAAAAGCTTGCCAGTAGTCAGGTTTCCATAATTCTACTAGTCAGAACTTAACTGCCTCAGACCTCCCATAACATTTTTTCCATCTCTTATGCTAATATTCTATGCTGTGTTGTCATTCTACTCAATAATATAGTTATGGCATTCCTGGGGATGCTAGACTGAGTTCCAGCGGGGCAGGGCCCCACATCTAAATGATCTTTGGTGAGATACAAATATCTCATTAAGCTCTGCTCTGGTGCTGATGTTTATGGATGGATGTCCTCATGTGCTGAGTGCTTAATAAGTGACTATCGAATGAATGAGTCCTGAGGGCCATTAGATATATTGGAAAGAGAAGGTTAGGATCTGACTCTGTGCAATCCATTCCTACAAATGGGGTAGATCAACTCAGAGACCCCCCATCCATGGAGAGTGGTGGTTCAAGCATGCTATCTCATTCACTGGATGGTGTGTCTGTGTGTCTATCCGTATGTCTGTCTCAAACACGCTATGTAGGTCGACCTCAGCATAGAGCCAACATCAAGGAGTAGGGCTGTGACCAAACATATTCCAAAGCTGGGGGCAGTGTGTCAGTTACCAATGGAAAAATCATCTGGTTCCTCGCCTTCTGAGAGGCTCAGAAATCACCACTCTGAGAGAAGAGGGAACCAAGGTAGCAGTGGAAGGCACGCCAGCTACGACTCTAGTAACCAACAGCAGACGCCGAGGAAATGCCGGGGGGGCACATCCTATTCCCAGAAACAAACCGAGGTGCGCACAGAGGGAGGCTTGCTCCCTTCCCCAACAAGGGCTGCAAATGCTGGCTTTCCTGGGACAAGAAAGGCCCAGCTTGTTGGGGAAAATAATACATGCAGTGCAGTAGTAGAGAAAGCAGCTGATTAGATTAGGAAATCAGAAGACTTGGTTCAACTCCTACCCTGCTACTTTCTATTCCCTGTATGATGTTAGACGAGTCATTCCTCCCCAGGTTCTTCACCTAGAAAATGAGGGACTAGACCATAAAGTCCATAAATTCCCCTCTAGCTCTAAACCCTAGTATCTAAGAAAGAGAAACATTGGGATAGGAAAGGAGAGACAGCTATGTCCCACAGATCTCTAGGAAAAGTTGCCTTTGAATTTCCCCTAACTTGGACTTGGGAGTTAATTCTCTGTCTTCCCTGCCTCTATTTGGTCCTTATCTGGTCCCTGGTGGATTATGGATCACCCTGAAAGGCAGCAACACAGTAGAAAGAAAGAAAGATGAGTGTGAAGAGTCAGAAGGCCTGAGTTCAGTCCCAGGCTCTAACACTTCCTAGCTGCTGCTGTCCATCATCATTTTTAAAGAGGACCAATGACTGCGTGGATGGGGGGTGGTCCCGGCAGTGGTAATTTACAAGTGAATTGGATTTTAATTGAGGCAGAGTTGTGCAAAATCTTCAGCCTCACTCTTTCCTCCAGAGTCAAATTATCTTAGCTATGTGACCCTGGGAAAGCCATCTTCTCCCTAAGCTTCCCCATTCCTCAATGATCTCATCTGTAAAAAGAGATGATAGTTACACTGCTGAACTGATACAGAGTGGTTATGAGGAAAGACATTTTGCTAACCTTAAAGCCCGGGGGGGGGGGGCTGGGAAATGGATGTAATTCTTATTCCCTTGATCTCAAACTGGGTCAGGTTAAAAAATAAACCTCTAACTAAGGAAAGCATCACAGCATAGTAGAAAGAGCACTGAGACTAGGGAACTTTGTTCTAGTCTGGGCCCTGCTTCTAACTGGCTATCTACCACACAGGTTACTACCCTCTGTCCATAAGAACGTGAGGTTGAATCTGACGTCCTATGTTAGAAGGGCCAGCTCTGACATGAAACCAATGAAGAGTTAAAAAACATCAAGGGGCAGCTAGGTGGTGCAGCACATAGAGCACCGGTCCTGCAGTCAGAAGGACCTGAGTTCAAATCCAGCCTCAGACACATAACACTTACTAGCTGTGTGACCCTGGGCAAGTCACTTAACCCTATTACCTAGCCAAAAAAAAAAAAAACAAAAAAGAAAAGAAAAAACATCAAGCAAAGCTGGGATAGACAGATTTCGATGAATGAATTTAGAATTGAAGGCAGCATAGTGGATACAGTGCTGGGCCTGAAGTCAAGAAGACCTGAGGTCAAATCCAACCTCAGATACTCACTAGCCAAGTGACCCTGGGCAAGTCACTTAACCTCTGTTTGCCTAATCCACTAGAAAAGGAAATGGTAAAACATTCCAGTATCTTTGCCATGAAAATCCCAAATGGGGTCACAAAGAGTCGGACACGACTACACCAATTTAGAATTGAGAGGGACAATTTAGTTTAACACTTATCATACGTGAGGAAATTGAAGCCTTAGAGAGGTTGAGTATCTTGACTCAAGGTCACATGCCTATTAAGTAGCAAAGTCAGAATTTGAACCCACAAGTTCTGACTCCAAACCCAGCATTTTTCTTTGTTTAACTGCACTATATATAGACTATGTACTGGAAGCAAGGTGGTGCAGTGGATAGAGCACCAGGCCTGGAGTCAGGAGGACCTGAGTTATAAGCCAGTCTCAGACACTTGCTAGCCATGTGACCTTGGACAAGTCACTTAACCCAGCTTCCTCATCTGTAAAATGAGATGGACTCTGGCCACCCAAAGCGATTTTATTGCATATAAGATCCACCCTGGCCCCCAGTCAAGATGCTGAAAATCTCATGCCCAAAAGGCTGAGACTTTCTTATGCCTGTGTCCTCATGGGCGTCACCTCACCTATGTGATTTATCACTAATAAACTTTTCCTCTGGCTGGAAAAAAAATGAGATGGAGAAGGAAATGGCAAACACTTCAGTTTCTTTGCTAAGAAAACCCCAAATGGGGTCACAAAGAGTTGGACACAACTGAAAAAACCAGAACATGTATTAGGATGGGAAAAACGCAGGCTCTTTTGATCACGAATTTCATTCTGGACGCCAGCTAGTCTAATCGTCTTATTTTACAGATGAAGATCCAGGAAGATTTAAATGATTTGCCCAAATTCCCCTAGCTAGTAAGTAGCAGAATTAGGATTTGAACACAAGTCCTCTGATAACAAAGCTAATTCCTTTTCTAGTGTGCTATGCTTTGGGGCTGGGAAGGGACAGTCTAAACACCTTGGAGCCTTTGGCTTTCCTTTTAAGTGTGCTCATTAACCTTTGTCATAGGAGAGACAGACCATAAACAGCAGATTGGGGGACCAATCCAATCAATCTGAACAGGAGACAGTAGAACTCATGCCTACAAAGAGACCTCGACATCATTACACCGGAACATCAGGATCGAGAAGGAAAGGCAGGCACAGCACTTCGGTAAGAACTGGTCCTAGAATGAAGGTCACAGGATCATGACAAGGGTTCAGGGGACTTTAAGGATCATGTAGGATAACCGCCCTCATTTTGCATAGGAAGAAAATGAGGTTCCAGGGACATGAAGAGGTTCAGACTCTCAATTCAAGGTTCTTTGTGCTATTAGGAGGAGAGATGACTTGTCTGCTTCCCCAGGCTGAGATTAATTAGTTAGTTGGTGCCAGGAGTTAGAACTACAGGCCCATCTAACAGAGCCACCATCTATAACCACCAAGGTTCTGCCTCTCCTGGCCATTTTGTTGTGTCAATATGATGAAACATTCCACAAATTCTCAGGCAATATATCAGATTGTGCGCTGTCTTGGGGAGGGAAGTGAGGAGGGAGGGGGAGAAAGATTTAAAACTCAGAAGCATCTGGAAGTGATTGTTGGTAATTCAAAATAAATTAATTAAATAATTTTTAAAAAATAAAATAATAAAAATAAATACAGAAGGGTAATGATTGAAAAAAAAATTCTCAGGCAGAGAGCTGTTCTTGGAGAACCACAGCTTTCTGGAGTTCTCCCTTGTTTGGGGATGTTGGGTGAGGAAAGAGATGCCCATTTTTCATATATAGTCATACTGCTGATGAGTGAAATGATGTACAGTGACCAGTTGAGCAGAGTGCCCCCTTGGGTTAAAAATCCCCAAGGGATTGATCAGAAAATAGCTGACTCTAACTACCCTCCATCCTTGTGAATGGATTTTGTCCCCATGGACCCTCTACTCAGGTCTTCTGCATCAGAAGCCTGATCTCTTTATGGGAAAGACAGTAGAAGACCTGAGTTCGAATCCTGCCTTGCTATTTTGAAACCTGTGATCCTTGGACAAGTCCCTTCTCTACTGGGTTCCATTTATTCACCTGTAAAAATGAAGGATTTGAATTAGATAATCTCTTAGGGTCCCTATCCATTCTAAACATTATTGTAATAGAGTTTCAAGGAACATGGTGAGGGTGGGGTACAGAGGGGCCTTCCTAGGCCCTCTAAAAATCACAAGCTGCCATGTACTCTAGCTATGGTACTCTGGCTATGAATGACAAGTCTAGGTATGGTGCTTTTCACTCAGGCTGAGCTACCATCCCTTTGCCAGAGGTACCAAGTAAGGGGGAAGGAAGAGACCAGAAGGATTGCCAATAAGATAGATTCCTGCTTTGGGAAAAGTGAGGGGGGAACAGTCTGCTTGTCTCTAAAGGCTTAAAGTTCACAACTTTAGGAAACAGGGTAGGAATAAAGCCTTTGCTTCTTTTAGCACAAGAGAAGTTCCAAGAAAAGGTCAAAAGGGAGAGGCCAAAAATAGGTGAGTAGAGTGGCCCTTATCTAAACAGCAGTATTGGAGGAAGACAGCAACAACGGGGCTCATTGAGGAAGCTGAGGGGGGTGCTAAGTGAGAGGGATGAGGGTGGTGGGCCTTTAACCTCCTTCCCCCCAGAAGCAGAGACTCAAAATGCTCAGGCTTGGAGGTGAGGCAGCAAGGGGTTCCACAGTCACCAAGCCCTGGTGGGAGACGAGCCTTTTCCTGGATGTGGCTGGACAGCAGTGCCCACATACTTATGAGTTTCTCTAGTGATGTGACTTCATTTCAAGGGGTTGGAGGGGGTGTGTGCAGTGGCAGAGGAAGAACTCCAGGACTAAGGAGGGAGCCCAGCTACTGGGAGAAGGAGAGGTCTCAAAGACAAGGCAGGTCATAAGAGAATATCTCTTGCTGGTGCCCTGAAGAAAAAGGCCAGGTATAGCTATGGAGATGAGGTGGTTGACTCTGTGAACAAAATGGTGTCTTTTGGGGGCTCAGCAAGGAGAAGAACTAACAGTGGTTTAGAGGTGAAGTGATGGAAAAGGAGGGTGTAGGGAGAGAGACACTGGCTGGTGTCATCTACCGACACTTATCTTATTATCCATCTCTAATTAAGGGAGAGATGTGAACAATGGAAAAAACACATCAAATTGGAGTCAGAGGACCAACCACCTTTGTGACTTTGGGACAATCTCTTGCCCTCTCTGAGCCTCGATTTCCTCACCTGTAAAATGAGAGGGAAGGCTGAGCTAGAGGGCCTTCATGGTCCATTCCTGCTCTAAATCCTTAGAAGATCCGATATTCTCCTCTTTATCATCCACCCAAGCCAATAACAATGAGCAATAGCCCCAAAGACCACACAGGGCCAAAAATCATTGCCTTTTATTTGGTTTGAGTGAAATCCCTTTTGCAGCCTTGTTTCCCTCCTTTGTCCTGTTGGGTTCAGGCTGATGTACACCCTGGGCATGTTTGCCTTCTCCATCTCAAGGGGTCAGGAATGGGGGAGGGATTTAGAGTGAATAGGAAGATGCAGAGAGTTCCGACTCCCACTTCGGGCCCCTTGGCTGGTGCCTCTCAACAAGAAACCAGCCCTCCTCTTTTGCCTCTGCCCATTCTTCAAGGCCTAGGGGCTCCAGTGCCAGGACCTCAGTGAAGCCCCTGCCCTGGTACCTCTGGACCATGCTCATCTGCCTCTTCTTTCTCTGAGCAACTTCCATTCTTTTATTATTTATATTTTATTTTTATTTTTGGTTCCACGTTCTCTATCTCCCTCCACCACCCATTGAGAAGGCAAGAAATAATGATACCCATTATACACATATAGCCATGCAAAACATTTTCCTATTATAGCTGTGCTCTGACAAAAAAAGAAAGAAAAGGAAAAAATATGCTTCAATCTGCATTCCGAGTCTACCAGTTCTCAATCTTGAGGTGGAAAGCATTTTATCTTGTAAATCCTTTGGAGTTGTGGTGGATCATTGTATTGATCAGAATTACTGAGTGTTTCAAAAGCAACTGGGTAGTGGGTCATCTGGAGCCAGGAAGACCTGAGTTCAAATCTAGCTTCAGATGTTTGTTTACTAGCTGTGTGACCCTGGGAAAGTCATTTAACTCTGTTTATCTCAGTTTCCTCATCTGTAAAATGAGATGGAGAAGGAAATGGCAACTATTCCAGTATGTTTGCCAAGAAAACCTTAAATAGGGTCATGAAGAGTCACTGGTCATGACGGAACTGTTTCAGAGTTGATTTTCCTTACAATATTGACGTTAGTGTGTATACTGTTCTTCTGGTTCTAAATTTGCATCAGTTCATATAAATCTTCCCAGGTTTTTCTGAAACCATCCCCTTTATCATTTCTTATAACACAACAGTCTTCCATTACATTCATATACCACAACTTGCTCAGCCATTCCCCAATTCATGGGCATCTCCTCAGTTTCCAATTCTTTGCCACCACAAAAAGAGCTGCTACAAATCTTTTTGTACATATGAATGTTTTTCCTCCTCCTTTGATCTCCTTAGGATACAGACCTAGTAGTGGTATTGCTGGGCTCAAAGGTTATGCACAGTTTTGCAGCCCTGTGGACATAGTTCCAAATTGCTCTCCAGAATGGTTGGGTCAGTTCACAACTCCACCAACAATGCATTAGTGTCTCAATTTTCCCATGTCTTTTCCAACATTTATCATTTTCCTTTTCTGTCATACTAGCCAATCTGATAGGTATGAGGTGCTGCCTCAGAGTTGTTTTAATTTGCATTTCTCTAATCAATGGTGACTAAGAGCATTTTTCCATATGACTCTAGAGAGTTTTTATTTCTTTTTCTGAAAACTGCCGGTTCATATCCTTTGACTATTTATCAATTGGAGAACGTGAGCTCCTTCCCTGATTTTAGCCTAGGCTTAAAAGTTAGTGTTGAGAAGTTCTCTGTATAGTCTACATGAGTCTGAGGTCACAGATAAAACTAAACTACAGTTTGCAGACTCTGACTAGTTAGAGAGAGAAGGCTTCTATATGCTTCTGCTCATTCCAACAGCAGTCAAGGGCTAGGGTCAGATATATATTAGACTAGCCTTTGAAATCAGAGGATCTGGGTTCAAATCTAGTCTCTGTCACTGCCTGCGTGACTTTGGGCAAGTCACTTAACTCTGCCTCAATTTTCTCATCTGTAAAATGAAGAGTTTATAGTAAATGGTCTATAAGGGCCTTTCCAGGTTGCAATCTGTGACCCCTATGATCCATCAGTATTTGTTACTAGATCTGATATAGTGGCCAATTCAATTCAACAACCCTTTCCTATCCTCACCTTCCTCCCAACTCACTTGCAGGGGAAATAGAAGCAAGAATTTGGGGACCTGGCCCAGCTGCCAGGTCCTTGAGACTGGGGAATGAGACAGGAAAAACAGACACAGATCCTCCTTTCAGGGTGCATAGCATAGGTCTTATGTGCAAGGAACAAAAAAAGAGAATAACACAGGCCAGTGTGAAAACTGATTTTGACCAAGTGCCAAAAGAGTGGAGACAACATGCTCTGTAGTGATGATCCAGGTTGGTGGAGTCCTAAAAGCTGACTCCCTGAATGGTACTTAGCCAAAGAACGGATGGTTTTGTATTTAGGCAGGATGAAGGTCATTCCAGACAGGAGGAACGGTGAGTGCGTGCGTGTGTGTGCATGTGTGTGTGTGTGTGTGTGTGTAGTGTAGAAAGACTGAAGGAAAGGATGTTTGTATTTCCCACCAGAGACTCCAAGTCAACAAATCCACATCACAAACATCTCTTGGGCTCCCAAGCCCCCAGGCCCCTGGCAGAATCAGACACATTTTGTCTACTGCAGAAGAGTAAATAAGTAATAAGAGTAAATTTTTTTTAAATCATCCCCTCAGATGAGAGAGAAAGAACGGGGGGAGGAGAGGAGCCAGGCCGATCTCTAAGAACAAACTTCTCCAAGATTTTATGGATCAAGTTGGGTAGTCTCCCAAGAAGGACTCCGCCTATGATCCTTGTGTTTCTAACCCTCTTGTCTTTCTTCCTCCAGGCACACAGGAAAGGAGCCACATGAAGATACACTTCTTAGGGTCTCCTGATTCCCCTGACCTCGCCCCTCCCTACTAGTGAACAAAAGGACTGTGGGGCTGAGGGAAAGTTTGTTTTGACATAATTAAAAGGACCCCAACTCTTTTTCTCTCTCTTTTTTAATCTGTGCCAACTTTTCTTCTAACAGATTACTTGAGTTTCTTCCAAGCCAGGACCTTTTCCTTACTGAAAAGCATAGAGTTTGGAATTGCTTCCAGAGTCTTATATGGCATTCTCCTAAAATATAAGGGTCCTGAAAAAGAGATTCAGGGTAGCTAGGTGGCACAGTGGATAGAGCACTTGACTGCAGGAAGACCTGAGTTCAAATCGGGCCCCAGATGCTTACTAGCTGTATGATCCTTGATGAGTCACCCAAACCTGTTTGCCTCAGTTCTCTCTAGTATCTTTGCCAAGAAAACCCCAAATGCGGTCACAAAGAGTCAGACATGACTAAAGTATAACTGAACAACAAGAAAAGGAGATTCAGAGAGAGATTTATTCTACTCATTCTGCCCCTCTGTCAGCTAGAGCTCTATCAGATACACAAGACCTGCAGGGATGGGGAGAAGAAGGGGAGAGGAGGATCCTGAAGCGTTCTTTTTTGGCCATAGACATGGACAGGGATGAGAATGTCTTAAGGAAATGCATGAAAGCAGGGAGAACAGAGGCGATCACAGCCCATTCTTTGTTGTGAGAATCAGCCCCTACCGGAGAGCCTCCTGAATCATGTGAGTATGAGTGTGAAGCCCACTGAGATGAAACTCTTGGTATCAGAGCACACCTTTGAGAACCAGTGGTCTGAGACAATGGCCAGGGTAGACTAAAGAAAGAAGGTCTTGGGAGTGGAAGAATTGAAGAAAATTTGCAGTCATGATGTTGGAAGTGTAATGAAGGTTAGGGTGAAGGAAAAAGATTGAAACAGGTCACTGGGCTTATTGGGAAGAAAGGAAAGGTGACCTGAGAATCCATGGTTGATCTGGATGGGATGGAGTGAATGTTAAAGAGAAGGGATTGCTGAGTGGTGGTGGTGGTGTGGTGGTGGTGGCAGCGGCAGAAGACAGGTTTTGGAAAGGACAAAAGGGAGGGCAGCTAGATGGTGCAGTGGATAGAACACCAGCCCTGAAGTCAGGAGGACCTGAGTTCAAATCCGGACTCAGACCAACACTTGACTCTTACTACCTGTGTGACCCTAGGCAAGTCACTTAACCCCAATTGCCTAAAAAAAAGGGGGGGAAGCCAGAACTGCCCAATTCTTCCTCCTGGTTTGATATGTCTGAGGGAGTGTGAGAGAAGCAATGGTCAACCCTGAAGAGGGGGCCATTTTTATATGGTGCCTGGCACATTGGTGATTAATAAATTCTTGTTGCTTGTTTGGGAGTGTTGGGAGAGGGAAGGTGGGGGAGAGGGAAAGGAGAGCAGAAGGGAGGAAGAAAGAAAAGGAAGAAGGAAGGAAAGAAAAGAAAAAGAATACAAAGCTTCCAGTAGAAGAAAAAAATGGAATCAGTGGCATAAGTGGACGGCTTAGCCTTGGCAAGGAGGTGAGCCACCTCATCCTCTGGTACTGGAGCAATGGAGGAGCATATGGAACTGAAGACATAGACATGTTTTATGGTGGGGAGGAGGAGGGGAGATGAAGCTGCTTACAGAGAATGTGACTGGATATACTTGATCTCAGCAAAGTTAGGTGGTGAGATCATTCACTCCAGCGGTCTCAAACTCACATAGCAACTGGGGCCACTAAAGCAGCATGAAAACTTAGAAGATCACATATTAGCATTACCTATCTTCTATTGTCTTTTCATTTATTTTGTTAAATATTTCACAATTACATTTTAATCTGGTTCAGACTACTCCAGAGTGCTGAACAGCAATGCCAAGGGTCACATGTTTGACACCTCTGGATGTACTTGAAAGTTGGAGAAAAGAGGTTTAGAACAGATGGTCATGAGGAGTATGTCAATCAGAAATGAAAAAAAGGATTGGATGGTTAGAGAGCATGAGTTTATGGTGAGCTCATCAGCAGGATTTACTGACTTCCTCTAGCAGCAGCAGCAGGTGGGTATGAAGGTGGCAATCATAGCTGAGACAGGATTACAGAAATGCAGGATTTAGATTTGACCTATGATCCATGGCCCCTGAGACTCTTTGTCTACATGAACTGGGGCCAATCCTTGGGGCTGACCCCAGAAAGGAATCTCTGGCTCATATCTCCACTTAAGAGTTTTCTGTGGTATATCTCAACTATAGTTTAGACATAGGTTATATCCAGGTTTCCCCAGTATAGGTAACTGAGTCTCCAGCTGCCATACAAGAACTCAAGATAACAATATAAGGATTTAGAATAGGAAAATATTTTACCCCACAGAAAACACAAAGGACTCATAGGAGCCCATAAACTGATACAGAAAAAAAACATGATCAGCCTATCATCCCCCTAGGAAGACAACCATAATTTGAGGGCTGCTAAACAAGCAATATTCTTTCCTAAAAAGTCAGCCAGCACTATCTTGATTCACTCAGGGAGCATCACTCGAGTCACAGGTCCCCTTACTGAGTCTCCAGCAGAGCAGTCATGTCCTCTTTCTCCAAGAAGGAAGTACTATTCCAGAACTACATAGCCAACCCTCTTTTCCCAAAAGGATTCTATTCGGGAACATTTTCCAAAAATACTTAGCCCAAGTTCGAAATCATATTTGTTTCTGCCATGTGCTTCTGTAGGAAATATGGCAGAAGGCTGGGCCTTTGCTTGGGTCAGGCATACTATCTCTCTTCTTGGGGGGCAAAGATCCACATATGGCTTTCTGTCGTGTGCTGTTGTATGAAGTTACTTGGTCCTGACCTGTGCTTGCAAAATTCTGAATGACAGCGAGGTAGTGCAGTAGATAACTGAGTGATGGACCTGGAGTCAGCCAGACCTGGGTTCGAATCTGGCCTCAAATACATACTACTTGTATGACCCTGGGCAAGTAATTTAATCACTTTGTTCCTCAGTTTCCTAATCTGTAAAATGGAGACAATCTGGATTATAGAAATAAGGTTGATAAAATGATAAAAATGACTATACATGTATGTATACATATGCATGCATACATATACACACATATACATATATATATTATATAAATTCTTTACAAACTTTAAATTGCTGCAAATGCCAGATGTTATTTCTATGTGCTCCTGCCCCAAAGAATTCATTTCTGGTTTCAGGGACCAGGAGGGATACCATGTACATGGAAAGGCTCCCCTTTCCCCAGGACCCAAATCTGCTCAGCTGTTCTCTGATCTGTCCTCTGGATAGGAACAAAGTGGAAGGTCAATGAGCCATGGTCTGTCAGTTTGATTTTATAGCACAAAGTAGGACTGTTCCTATGCCAAGTGTAATCCTAAATCCCAGATAAATTCCTTGTCTTGATGAGAATCACATCGAGAATCACAATGACCAATGTTAAGGGTATTCCTGTCCTGAGAATTCTAGAATCTTGGATTCTAATCTAATGGCAGTATGTATGTCCTTAGCAGTACTTCTCACCATTCCATACCCTCCAAGGGGTCCAGTCCTAGAACAATGGTTTGGAGTAAGAATGGGACAGATGGAGCCACCATAGTAGTTGTAGAATCAAAGGAGTATATTAAAGAATTTCAAGCTGGAAGGATGGAGTGCGGGATTCTGCAGTCTACTGAGTGCCTCATACAAAGAAAAGGAGATAGAAGGGCTAGTCATTCATTGGTGGTAAGCTCCTGAAGAAAAGGGGAAGAGATGGCATCGAAGGGCACAAGCAGAGGGCTTAGCATTGCCTTCTATCTCATTTTATGAGAATGCAACAGAAAGAGAAGAGAATGGGTGAAGACACAGGATTTTGAAGTGTCCCAAACAAAGTAGAATGCAAACTTCTTGAAGGCAGGAACTAATTTCGTTTTCTGTACTCAGTGATACTTAAGTATATAATAAGTACTTAATATACATTGTTTGATTTGGTATAAGGCCCAGGGGTGGGGAACCTGTGGGCCTCAAGGCCACATACGGCCCTGTAGATCCTCAACTATGGCCCTTTGACTGAATTCAAACTTCACAGAATAGATCCCCTTAATAAAAGGATTTGTTCTGTAAAACTTGGACTCAGTCAAAAGGCTGCACCCAAGGCCCTAGAAGGCCACAAGTGGCCTTAAGACCTCAGATTCCCTCTCCGTGCTAGAAGCAAAATCAATGTAACTAGGATAAGAATGGAAAGGAGCAATTGGGGAAAAAAAATTTGCATCACATATCTTAGATAATGGCTTAATATTCAAGATATATAGAAAACTAACAAATGCTTAAGATCAAAAGCTTTTCCCCAATGGACAAAGAGTCAAAGGATATAAAAAGACATTCCTGAAATAAAGAACTACTAACTATTAACAGTATGAAAGATTCCTCAAATACTAACAAGAGGAATACAGATCAAAAGAATTCTAATGTTTTATGTCATATTGAGAAAGTTGGCAAAATTGACAAAAGATGGTAATGATCACTGTTGGAGGAGGCATCCAAAGATAGGCATACTAATAGACTGTTGGGGGTGGAGCTAAGAATCAACCTAACCATCATGGAAAACAATTTAGAATAATGCCATGAAAGTAACTGACATGCCCATACCCTCTGACTCTGCAATCCCATGGTCCTCTTCAAGAATTAAGGACAAACAGTGACAACCCACTGCTAGACATATACTCCAAGGAAATCAAAGATAGGAAGGTCCCGGGTGTACCAAAATATAACATCTTTCCAAAGAGCTAGAAACAAAGTAAATTTCCATTGATTGGGGAAAGGCTGAACAGTGGTTCAGTAATATTTGATATAAAATTAAATCAGTAACATTTCATATGTGATGAAACATATCATTTAAAAGGTGAATGATATTCGCTAACATTTATATGGCACCATAGGATTTGCAAAGCACTTTATAAGGGTCATATGATTTTCACAACAACTCTATGAGTAGATATTATCATCCCCATTTATAGATGAGAAAATTGAGACATAGAGATGTTAAGTGACTTGCCCAGGGTCACACAATTATTGTCTGAAACAAAATTTGGATTCAGGTTTTACTGACTTCATGTCCAACATTGTATCCATTGTGCTATTTAATTGCCTCAGTTTGAACAATACAGAGAGACCTAGGAAAAGATATACGTATATGTGTGTGTGCATGTCTATTTAGACAAAGAGGAAAAGTCAGAACCAGGAAAACAATATAAACAGTGACTTCAAAAATGGAAATGGAAAGAAAAAAAGAAATTGGGACTGGTTGCCACATAATTATAATGACCAAGCTTGGCCTTGATAAGGAGATATGAAAATATAACTTCTTTCCTCCCTTGATATGTTGGTTCTCTTTTGTTCATCTGCTTCCCTACCTTCTGTTGTTGTAAGAGATAGCTCCCAGAGTGGGAGAGGGGGAAAGGGATTTGTTGAGAAATAAAAGCAGTGTAAAAACAAAATATATTATCAATAATATATTAAAAATACATTGCTTTCCAGAATGATTAAACCAATTTATACCTCCACCAACAGTCTTGGAATGATGCCAAGAAAGTGAGTAAATTATCTAGCAGTGTTCTCACTGCTAGGAATACACCCCAAGGAAGTCAAAGAACTCATCTACACCACAAATGCTGAAGTTTCACAATAGCTGCAAGTCCTTTTCTGGCTCTGGCCTTGCTACACAGCTCGTGTATCTGACCACTGGATTGGTCTAGCATGCCAATACAATTCTGGGAACGAGCTCCCCAAATCACCAGTAATTGTTGTACTATATCACTTGGCAACTAGGGCATCACCAGTGATAGTAGCCAGTGCTCAATGGTGGCCACATGGCACCTAAGTGTTCCCCATCTCCCTCAGCTCCCAATTGTGAAGTTAACAAATGACAGTCACAACAAGGCAATTGGAGTCTACAAGTTCAGTGACAAGTTTGTGCCGCTAAAAAGTAATAAAGCCAAGATTCAAACTCAAGCCCTGTGATTCTACTCTGTCCTTTGCTCAGATCAAATCTAGTTTAGTCCAGTGCAGTTCTAAGTGCTACATTTTAGGAAGGCCATTGTCAAAATGGAGCATGTCCCAAGGAAGGAGACGTATGGTGAGAGGCCTGGCTGTGTTGAAGGAACTGCACATGTTTAGCGTGGGAAGATTTAGGTATGGTTGTGGTGAGAGTAGGGGTGGAGGAGGAGGAAAGGAGAATGTTATACCTTTCCTCAAAGTATTTGTCAGCCTGTTCCTTGGGAAACTCAGGAGCCTGATTAGGGAATTAGGCTTTTTCTGATGGATGTCAAAGGAACAATGAGTTTCATGAGCTACAGAGAAGCAGACTTCAGTTCAACTTCCTAATAATTGTCGTTTAGTTGTTCCAGTCATGTCCAACTCTCTATGACCCCATTTGGGATTTTCTTGGCAAAGATACTGGAGTGGTTTGCCATTTCCTTCTCCAGCTCATTCACAGATGAGGAAATTGAGGAAAATGGGGTTGTGACTTGCCTAGGGTCACACATCTAGTAAGTGTCTGAGGCCAAATTTGAACTCAGGGCATCTGACTCCAGGCCAAGTGCTCTATCCACTGAGCCACCTAGCTGCCCTTCTAACAATTATAGCTATCCCAAAATGAAATGGGCTTTCTCATAAGGTAGTGAGCTCTTTGTTACTAGAGGTCTTCAAGTCGTTGTTGTTATTGTTTGTCCTTCATTCTTGAAGAGGACCATGGCATCATGATGCCATGACTTGTAAGTGAATTGGATTTCAGTGAGGGAGGGCTGTGGAAAGTCACCAGCTTCATTTTCTCCTCCAGAACCATCTGGATCCAGTAGCAAGATATAAATCAGCACAATTGGAGATGGTGCCAGATGCAGTGGGAGACCATGACCTTTTTCATCTAAGGTCTTTCCCAGGTCTCAGTTTGACTGAGGCAATACCCATTCAGTGACCACTTGTTGGGGAGGTTGCAGAAGAATTTTCTGCTCAAAGACTGTTTGAATTAGATGGTCTCTGAGGCCCCTTGCGGCTCTAGGTCTATAATCCTCTAAGGTCCCAGAATGGGCAAATAATTTGTTGAAGGTCACACAAGCAGCAAAGTGGGGATTCAGTCATGGATGCTGTGGCTCCTAATCCTAGTCTTCTCCCCACTGTGTGCCAGTGTGGATGCTCCACCTTGCAAATACACAGGGCTTAACAGGTTCTCACTTCAGTTCACGTAAACATCTTAATTGCATCTTTAATGCCTTCACGTGGAAACCTTCAGCATTAAATTACACCTTAATGGGAATGCTAAATTATCCAAAGACCTTGGAGCAAACTGAAGGACCAATATATTTATAGTTTCTCAAAGCAGGAATTTATAAATACTGTTCCCTTAGCAAAGACTTCCCAGGCCTTGGAGCTCCTTCCTGACAGGTAGTATTTATGCTACAGAAAAAGCTGAAAATTCACACCCTCTTCCCCTCACACACACACACACACACACACACACACCACACACACACACACATTCTTATATTCTTATCTCCTATTGGCTGGAGTAAATGTGTAGTTATCATGGGAGGTGGGGAAAGGGCAGATGCTGGGCAGGTGTAGGAGGATTTTAGATACATAATCAATTAACAAGCATTTATTATGCACCTACTATGTGTCAGGCACTAGATGCCGAGGATACAAATACAAAAGTGAGACAGACCTGCCCTCAAGGAGCTTATATTCTGCCTGGGAAGCAGGGGGGAAATTTTTTTCAACTTTAAGAGAGAACTGGGACCTCATACAAGATTTCGAACCTCTCTAATGAACCTGTCAAGAAGTATTGTGCATCAACATGACTAATATGGAAATGTTTTATATGATTGCACATATATAACCTATATCAAATTACTTATCATCTTAGGTAGGAGAGAGGTGAGGGAGAGAGGGAGGGAGAAAATTTGGAACTCAAAAACATTTTTTAAAGTGAATGTTAAAATTTTTCTTTACATGTAATTGGGAAAAAAAATAAAATACTGTTTTAAAAAAAAGTATTGTACATTATCATTATCTGTGTTTATGTCTTTTCCCTATCCTAGACCCTGAGCATTATGGCAGGCAAGGATCCTGTCTTAGATAAACTGTGTATGGCTTCCAAGGTCTAGAACAGAGCTTTTCAGGGCAGCAGATGTTTAATGACTATTTTCTGAAATGCATTGGTTGAATTCAATTGGGTATCTACTCCCTGAGTGGAAGGCCTGGCTATAATGTGGTCAGCTCAACAAGCGGGCAAGACACCTTGTGGGTTTTTTTTTTCCCAAAGGCCTCCCTTTGTCCCATCCCTCCAAGCTATCAGCATCACCCCACCCCAATCCTGGTCAGGTATGAGGCTTCCCATTTTAAAGGCCTGTAGCTACAGGTAGGACAATATTTACTGAAAGGTGGCAGAGAACATGGTGTAGTCATGTTGGCCTTTAGAAGAGTGTTCTTGTTCCATGATGGGGAGAAGGGGAAAAGTTCATCAGAATGTCATCATTGCCCTTTGGAGAGGAGACCCTGCCTCCCACCTCCTCCAGGTGCCTCCAGGCCCAGTTCCTGTACCCATTCAGATGGCAGGAAGCAACTATCTGCTTACTCCCACCCAACCCAGAGTCAGGAAGCCATCTCACTCTGCTAGCACCACCAGAATCATGGGGGAAAGCTACTTTAGATGGATTAAGTGTCTACTCTGGGGATTTAAAAAGCAACAAAAGGCTGATCTGGCCTTTCAGACATACAGACATACATGTATGCATTCATACATTCACACACAAAAACACATAGGCATATGTGCTTCTACAAAGAAACATGCACACACCAACACAAAAGGACACACGTGTGCATGAACACACACACACACGCGTGCACACACACACACCAGACATTTGTTAATGTTGCAGCTGGATAAGTTGGAGTGGTCGGGATAGACCCTGGTAGACATCCTCTCTCCTCCAAGCCAAGCCTAGTCCAGATGCTAACCCAGCAGTGTTCACCTGCTATGCATTGGACGGTGGGTCTGCAGGGCAGATGGTCCTCAATATCTTTGATTGCTTCACATGTCTCTTAATCCCTCTTTGACTCCTCACAGGCACGAGTAAGGGTCCCAAGTGTCTTACTCTCCAAAAATACAGCTCTATATTCATAGGGTAGTTGGCCTTTTAAGCAATCCCAGGAGGCCTACTTCCTTATTGAATGTAGGCCTAAGTGGGGGATGTGGAGGGGAGGCTGTTCCATGAGCCACTGGTTTCCCGCTCCCATTACCTCCAAACACACTCACCAGTGACCTTTTCCATGAGAAATGGAAGTAGCTGTACCAAGCATGCAGGGATTCCAGACATGGGTCAGGATTATGAGAGCCTGCCTGGACTCTTCTTCCCTTGCTTTTTCTCTCTCCCATTTCTGTCTTTTCCCATCTCTCTTCTTCCCTGCCTCTCTTCCCTTCCAAATATTCCATATTTCATCTCTCCTCCATCCCTATCTCTTCCTTTCTCCTCCTTTCTCCTTCCTGTTTTTATCCCTTTCCTCCCTCTCCTCCTTCACCCCTTCTCCTTTATCTTATGTTGAATAGAGAATACATTATTAGTAGGGGACAGAGAGGCTTTAGAGGTATGATGGCTTCAGCTTCCCCCAGCCCTGCCTCACACATGCACATACAAAAGCTGACCACTGAACTTGGCCCAGATTTTAGTCTGTTGTGCTCATAGATTTCAACTCCTTTGATCATCAGTTTAAGCCAGGTATTAGCCTGGTGTGATTTTCTTGCAGCCTAGGGAGGAAGGGTGAGAGGAGGGGAGGGAAAGAGAGAGAGTGAGGTACAGAGAACCAGTGAATTGTGGAGTCAGTTGATGCCTCCTGCAAAGAGGACCCGGGCACCTCAGGCGCCATTTTTGTCTTATATCATGGGGACAGTGTCTCTCTCTGTGCTGGGCTGTGATGCCAATTTTATGTCCAAACAGAGCTTTATAAATTCCAGGTCAGGCAGCACTGTGTGGGTTAGAAATAGAAATGACTGGGAGACCTTCCCAGCAGAGCCAGCTCTGGGATCCCTTCAGCTGACTAGAATTAGTGCTGGCCGGTGAGGGGTGCTGTCCTCCTTGCCCCCAGCAGCATCCCAAGACTGGAGCTGATGCCAGTCAAGCATTGATGGCGTTGGCCACATCAGTAAAAACCAGCCGGCTGGGTCTCTGCATCGGGCCCTGGTTGGTCAGTAGAATCTATGAGGAAGCAGCAAGTTGAAGCACATCAGAGAATGAAGACAAAGCCCTTAGAGACCACTCAGGCAAAACCCACCATGTTGCAGAAGGGGAAGCTTGAGTCCTAGAGAAGCAAAGAGATTTTCCCAAGGCTAAACAGTGAGCTCATGATAGAGTCTGCACACAAAGTTGATGGGAGAGTGGCTAAACAATGTGGCCCATGTAACTAAGAAATAATAAATACAGAGAAGCATGGGAAGGCTTCTACTAAGTGATATAAAGTAAAGTAAATAGAACCAGGCAATATACATGATGATAACACTTTGAATGGATACATTTTTTTGAGTCTCCAAAAAAATGAAACTCAGTGTTATGAAATTTTAATGACCGAGCTCAGACCTGACAGAGACAGGAGGACAGATCCCTTTATTTTCTTGTAAGGACTGAGGCAATATAGGTACAGAATACTACATCTGAGGTAGGACTTGGTGAGTGTCTGATCAGTTTTGCTGAGTGCTTTTTCCCTCTTTTATTCTTTGTATGGCAGGATAGGTCCTTGGGAGAAGAAGAAAAGCTCTCTCTCTCTTTATCTTTCTCTCTCTTTCTATATATATAATATATACACACACATGATCATACATATAAAATATATAGATATAAAAGATTGTGTAGATATGGATATAAATTATATAGATTATATATAAATGAATGATAAATTATATATAGATAGAAAAGATTACATGCATGTATATATATATATATATATGTGTGGGGGTATACATATATATGTATATATATATGTACATATATATATATACATTCATACACTCACATACATATACTTGTGTGTGCATGTTTTGTTTTTTTTTAGGACCAAGACTGGAGTCCAGGTCTCTTGACTCCTAATCATGTATGTCTTGCCCTTTTTCCCAGACTGACTTCCTCTCCTATCATCCCATAACCTCTGGTCTAGAGATGGACACATAGTAGGTATACAGAATCACACAATAAATCAGTATCATACTACTGTTCCAGTCCTGTCTCCTATCACCTCATCCATGTCCTCCTGACTCCAGACAAGCACGATTATTCATAGTCTTGGAACATGATCTGCGTTTTCCATACTCTGGACTATGCTGTCTCCTATGTCTGTAATGTTCTCTTTTCCTCTTTTTGTCTAAATTCCAACCCACCCTTTAAAAATAATGACAATAATGATAATGGTAGCTAATATTTATACAGTGCTTTAGACAGAGAGAGACAGAGACACAGAGTCAGAGACAGAGAAAAAGAGACAGAGAGAGAGAGAGGAGACAGAGACAGAGAACTCTGTACCTTGTTCTGAGAGGCCTGTGCAGAGGCCGCATCTCTTCCATGCTCCAACAACTCCTGTTCCAGCTCATCTTGCTCCTCCGTGGGGTCAAAGTTATACATAGGCATAAGCTGGTGACGAAGCTTCTCCAGCCTGAAAGCAGAGAGTGGGGTGGAATGTGAGGTTCCCTCTCCTCTGTCTCCTGTCTGGTGCTAGTGAAGGCCTCCCTCTGCACACAACGGATGCTGAATATTAAGTGGCCTAAGACATAGCCCGGCTAATGGGTATGATGGGGGAGGCAATGGCTGCCTCTAGGGAGAGACCAGTGCAGGCCTTCCTTTTTCAGCAACCCCCTCCCGCCCCATTTTTGGGTACTAGATTTAGAGTTAAAAGATTTGGCTTAGAATCACACCTCTGCTTATTAGCTGAGTGACCTTGGGCATATCACTTCAGCTTTCTAGGCCTCAGTTTCTGGTTTGAATAGAGAGCCCCTAAAGTTTCTTCTAGCTCTAGGACCTATGAACCTAGGTACCCATATACTGAAACCTTCATCTCTCCCTTACTCATTTCTAGCAAGTTACTCACAGGGTTGGCAGAGACTCTGAAGGCAGGGCCTCCTATGACAGGCCTTCCCATGGGTGCTCAGGACCAGGCCCCACAGCCTATAGGTACTCCATACTGATTGGCTACAAAACATGCCAGGGAATACATCCCCAACTGAGGCTTATGGGCTATCTACTCTGCCTTCCACGTGAATGGAAGAGAAGGTACATGAATCAAAGGAGCAGATATTCATTACAAATATCTATGTTTGCTTTTGGAATTCATAGAATAGGAGCCTGTTAGAGTTAACAAGGACCTTAGGACACAGAACATCAGCACCAGAAGAAGAGATCTTAGAACACAGAACAGATCATGTCAGCGCCGGAGCTTAGAATATAGCATGTCAATATCAGGAAAAGACGTTAGACCATAGAACACAGAATGTCAGAGCTGGGATAGACTGTAGACCAATCAGCAGCCAGACCTCTTGCCTCCCACTCTGAGGGTGTCATCCTGGGCTACTTGACACACATTTCTCTGCAGGAAGAGACCTTACAGATCATCTCTCATTTTTTTTTTCCAAATTAGGAAACCAAAGCCCTATAAGAAAGGAGCTGTCCAAGGTCACACCGTAAGCTGGTAGCAAAGTCAAAATTTTAAAAGTATCCAGAATCCCAGTCTGAATTCTCTGTCACCACTGCTATTGACTAGCTGTGTGACCTTGGGCATTTATGAGTTTTCTTTTCTTTTTTCCCCCAGCAATAAATAACAAGATTTATCTACCTCCCTTTGGTGCTTGACTTACATTGATGTGAATGGGAAGAAAAGCAATTGAGTTTTCAAAGACTTATTTTCAGGGGATAACTTAGTCGAGATTGTGAGGCAGCAAAAATGAAGTTATTGGTTCCCAAGGCAGAGCCTTCCTGACTTGGAGCCAGGAGACCCAGGACAGGGTGGCAATGACAAAGGGGCCCAGGAAAGGATGGAGCTATGGCACCCTGTGGATATGGGGGGGGTAGCCCAGGCTACAGCCTCGAAGCTCACCTGTTTCCATAAGCACAAAGGGAATGACAGTAATCCTAGCTAGCATTTAAATAGCATTTTAAGGCTTGAAAAGTACTTTACAAATATTATCTCTTTTGAACCTCACAACAAGCCAGGGGTGGTGGTGGTGCTATCATCATCCCCATTTTACAGATATGGAAACTGAGACAGGTTAGGTGATTTGCCCAATATCACACAGCCAGTCTGAGACTGGATTTGAATTCAGGTCTTCCTGATTCCAAGTCTAGAACTTTCTCCACTGTGCCACTCACATGACATTCACATTGACCACAGATGTCAAATGTGAGAATCACCATCTTAATTTTGTATCTCCTCTCACCACCAGGCATGGTCTAACTCCATGGTTTAAAAAACAGCTGAGATTTGTCAAGGTACAATGAGTGGAATGAGTACCATTCTTCTAGTCAGAAGACCTGAGTTCAGTTCCTAAATCCTACACATTATCCCTTGCAGGTTTCATGAGGACAGGGAATATATTTGTTTTCCTCTTCTTTTTTCTTAATCTCCCAGCTATAGGTTGGACAATGGGAAGATCACTTAATCTCTCTATGCCTCAGTTTCCTATCTGCAAAATGGGTATAATAATAACTACACTTGTGAGGAAAGTATTTTTTTAAAACTTAAAGGACTAAGAGAGGCGATGTAGCCTAGTAAATAGAGGGACAACTTCAGATCAGGAAGGTCTGGGTTCAAGTCCTACCAATAACACAGAGGTTGTGTGATCCCAAACCACTTAGTCAACCTCTCTGTGCCCCCAGCAGCTCTTTAAAGCTATAAATATAAATTGCAGAGAAGGCACGAATCTTCATTGAGAGAAGAGAATCTCCTCCACCAATGAAATCAGAGGTTTGGACCCAAAAAGGTGGCAGAGAGAGGGTAGAGAAATGGTGACCTGGGAAAAAGTGTCCCCCCCCACACACAGCTCTATAGCCATGGGTGCACTGTCCCAGGAGCAAGGATCTGATCCCTTCCCAACAGCTCAGTCCAAGGCCTCTGTGTGCGTGTGTGCATGTATGTGTGTATGAATATGTATGTGTCTGTTTCTCCCTTCTCTGCCCTCAGTTGTTTCCCCATCTTTGTGCTGCTCCCAGTACTGAAAGCCTGGAAAAAAATGAAGGGATTACCTCTTCCTTTTCCTGATGTACAGAACCTAGGGGAGAAGGAGAGACAAAGTTATTTCAGGGTGGGTAAGCCATCCATCAACTAGAGGAGGGAAGAGGAGGTGAGGCTATGAGGCAAGCAGTTGGTAATATAGGTGTCTAGGAGAGGGCAGGCGACATAGATTGACAGGAAAGAAGAAGCAACATATAGAACCAGGAAACCTGAATAAGGTATTAGCTGTGTCAGACACTCACTAGCTGGGTGACCCTGGGGCAAGTCACTTCACCCTGTTTGCCTCAGTTTCCTCATCTGTAAAATGGGCTGGAGAAGAAAGTGGCAAACCACTGCAGCATCTTTGCCAAGAAAACCCCAAACGGGCTCACAAAGAGTCGGACACAACTGAACACAAGATCTTTAAGTTCCTTGAGGGCAGGGGTCTATTGGGGGTTTTTTTCACCTATACATATTCAGTAGGACTTTCATAAATGTTTGTGGAATTAAATTAATAAGATTTCTATTCCTGGTTAACATAGCAATCCTACCTCCCATCTTAGTTAGTAGATCACAGATGGTCACCTCAGGGGCTAAGCCTTCTCAGGGTCGTCAGCAAAGCTGAGGAAAGGGAACCAGCTTTGCCCACCTGCAGCACACAAACTTCCACTTGCCTCCCTTTGTCTACCTGACACTTGCCCCAGACATTATCTTGGAGTGGGGAGGGGACACTAGAAGCTGTGGAAGGATACAGAGAAATGTGGAGTATCTACTAGTATTTGTAAAGGTTCCCCTAAAGGGGAGGGGGAACAACTTGGACAAGGTCCCCTTTTTTGAGTGAGACTTGTATCCTCTGCCCTGCCTCTTCCTTCAGAAAGGGGGGGGTGTCTCTGAGGGCAAAGACTATTTTTTTTCATACCATTAGGGCTCAGCCCTGTCTCTGGGCTCCCTAAGGGTGTGGGTTCTAGGTCCTCTTCAAAGCAGGAACTCCCTGAAGGCTGGGGCCTGATCTCCCCCTTATTTCATGAGTTCCCTGAAGGCAGAAGCTGTCTTCACACTTCAGATTGGGGCTCCCTGAGGACAGGAGCAGTGTGTCCACCTTGGACCAAGAGCTTCCTGAACGAAGAGATTGAGTGACCTGCTCAGACCAGAACTCCTTTAGTTCAGGGGCCAACTTTCACTCAAAGTAAGGACTCCTTTTTTTCTGGGACAAAAGTTGGGTTCTATCAACATTGCCCATTTTGGTTTTTGGGGAAAGAAGGGGAAAGCTTGTCACTTGGTTTGTGGGCTATGAATGAAACTGACAAATAGGTTTTCAAGGAACCTCCTCTCTTAGATACAAACAACCCCAAGGCAACTGAAATTCTTTCAGTTCAATTCAAAAAGATGCTCTAAACTGAAGGCCTGGCACTCTGCTTTGGCCGGGCCCTAATCTCAAAGAATTTATAACCTAAGGGAGAATAACAAATACAGATTCAGGAGAGAGTAAGAAAAATGCTTTGGAGAGTCTCAGGAAAAGCCTCCTGAGAACTTTCAAGGAAGGGAAGACTCCTTTCATTTGGTGGGAGGGGTGGGGAAGCCAAGAAGGTTGCATGGAAGAAGTGGCACCTGAGGTAAGTGGGAAGGGAGCCAGAGATAGTGAGATAACCACGAAGCAAGACAATCTCCCAGTCTCATGAGGACAATAGGTATGTGGGGGCAGGGAGGATGGGAGCATCTTGACCTCTCTTTCCCTGGAAATAAGGACATAAGCATTTATTAAGCACCCACACCACGGTAAGCCCTTTACAAATATTATCTCATTTGCTACTCACAACAATACTAGGACTAGGTGCTATCATTATCTCCATTTACAGTTGAGGAAACTGAGGCAGGCAGAGATTAAGTGATTTGCCCAGAGTCATACAGCTAGTATGGATAGTAAGTGTCTGAGGCCAGATCTGAACTCAGGTCTTCCTGACTCAAGGCTCAGCACTCTATCTGATGAGTCAGCTAGCTGCCTGGAGAAGCAAGCAGCCAAAGCCAGGCACTTGGCTCACTTTGCTGGCAACCAGCCTTCCAACTCAGGGCATTTCGTGCATTTGTCACATCATATTGCATAATTTTATGTATTTGTGTCTTATTCCCCCTACTATACTGGAAGCTGTAGGATGCCTTACTGAAGACTTGTTATCTCCCTAGTGTCTGACACAGGGCTTCGCATGCAGTAGGCACTTTGAAAATGGCCTTCAAATTGAATTGAAAACCTATAGGTTAGAATGTGAATGCAGGGTGGGGGAGAAAGGGGAAGACTTTCAGAGAGAGGAGGAATCCTAGAAATCAAGACCAGCTAATTCGTCTCCAATGTTGAAGGGGAAAACAATACCCAGAGAGAGGAAGGGTCTTACCCAAAGTCAATGAAGTGAGATCCCCTTTTTATGGTCCCTGAATTGAGAAAAATTTAGGAATATGTTCCTAGGAGACCTTATCTATCCCTAGCATGTGACCCCACCAGCTTGGGCTGCCCTCTAGGCTGGAAAAGGTGGCAACCTTTCTCTGCCAGCACTAGATATCTTCTCCAGCTTTGATTCCAGCTGAACTTATACCCCTACTGTTTTCTTTCTCAGGTTTAATCTTGTATGGTTAAGGCCAAGAGAACTTGGAGGAGCTAAAGCTTCCCGGAAAGAAGGTGAGACCCCAAACTCTTGGGATTTTCATGTAGTTCCCCTCCCCCTACAAATCAGAGAGCCTGGGGAGCCTATCAGCATGGGGAACACTTAGAGTATATCCGAGCTGGAAGGAACCTTAAGAGAGAATCTGATCCAAACCGCCCATTTTACAGGTAAGGAAACTGTGGCCCAGAGAGGTAGGGTGATTTGCTCAAGGTCAATCAGCAAGTTAGTGGGATCAGAATGTAGGGTTCCTGGCTCCCAGTTTCTAAGCTGCCTCTCTGAAACTAGATGTATTTTTTTGGCATTGATTCAAAAAGCTGTACAGATACTTGTCATTCTGCATCAGTGTTGAATCATGGGCCAACAAGGTCCTTGCAATTTTAAGGAATTATCATAAGTGCCAACCGAGCTGCAAAGATAAATGATGAGTATAATCAGGGCATCTCCCTGCCTGCCTCAGGGTCACAGAAAGGACACAGGGCCAACCAATCTTGGTGACTGATGCCCATCAGGTGTTATCCAAGGAAAGTGAGTCACCATGGCCTACCAAATGGAACCCTAACTAAGGGATAAGGAGTCCTAGCTCTGACACTAATGGATGGGTGACCCTGAGCCAGTCCCTTATCCTCTCTAGGCCTCAGTTCCCTCTCTAGTAAATGACAGAAATTAGGCTAATTGATCACAAAGGGCCCTTCCAGCTTTAATATCCTATTACCCCATGACTGGATTACTAAGATCTGGGATTCTGTGATGTAGAAGATGACAGGGTCCTACCTACTGCCTGTCATGACTCTGCCTCTGGCAAAAGCACCTCTTGGGAGTCAGAGAATCTGGGTTCAAATCCTGGATCTTCCACTTACCACTGTGTGACAGATGAGAAAACACACTGATTACCTCCCTCCCCTGCCTCCATTTGTGGGTTTCCTTAAAACAAGGTAAGCCTCCTTTTTCATCCCTTGATCTCTTACCATTGCCATAGCCAAGCCAATCACAGTGATGATTCCGAAGGACAGTAGCATTGTCCCCATGTTGGCCCCGCTGCTGGCCACATCTGGAATTTTGGTGCCATTAAAGCTGGTAGTTTCAGGACTGAGGGTGGCACTCTCTGAAGCAGCCCCATCTGTGGTGGTCCCCAGGTCAGGCTCTGGAGTGGGGGGGCTGCTTCGGTACAAGTCCCGAGGGGAAGTTGGGCTGTAAGTCATCCCAAGCCTCTGGCCACGACAGGTCCAGTCCTCCAACAACTGTCCCAAGCAGGACAGTCTTCCAAAGGTTTTAAGCAGATTGGGGTTTCCCCAGGGCTTTCCTGGGAGGGTCCGCCTCTAGCATCATATGCACAGGCTGCCACAATGTCTCCCAATGAAGAAGGAGCCTTGGCTTCCAAGCCCAGAGATGCCAAATGTCCAGAAACCCTGAAGTTGTGGAAAAAAAACAAATAGGGTTGGGGGTGGGGTGGAAGAAAGCTGAAATTTGAAGACAAATGAAAAATCTATGAAATCCTTATTTTTAGAACATTCTTTACAGGATCTGAAGTCACTCTGTTCACTTAATAACATTAACTAGGCTGAACTGAATTTGCAATAAAAGGACCATGTTTTGCATAGTTGAGGATGTGAAAGCCTATTTTGTCTTTTGTTTTCGTTCTCAATGTGTGGGAAAATCCTGTACAAGAATCATCTTCATCAGGACAGGGAAGAGACCTTTCAAAGGTCTCAGAGGTTATGTCAGGAAAACACAGGCCATGACGAGTCAAACCAAGGTGCAAATGATTCTTGCTTTCAAGCCCGTGCTCCAAGTTACCTTTCCAGCCTCTGAAAAGCCTCTGCTCTACTTCTCCAGCTTTCTTGCATACAATGTCCCATCATGTAGCCTATAGGCCAAACTGGGCTATTCTCTGCACCTTCTTCTTACTCAATTTTCTCCCACATCCTTAGTTTTGCTCAAGCTATTTATTACCTTATGCTTGGACTAGACTTTCTGTTTAACTCCATCCCCTCTTTTTGAGGCCAAGAGAAGGGGTCACCTTCTCCAGAAAGCCTTCCTCAGACTCTCCCAGATGAAAATAATTGCATCCTCCTCAAATTCCTCTTAGCCCATTGCATGGAATGAATAAATGAAAAAGTACTTATGTTGTGCCTAACACTAAGCTATGTTCCAGGGATACAGATAGCAAAGCAAGACCATCCCTTCTCTTAGCAGTTCACACATATCCCTTGCCTTGATTTCTCCCCTGTATTAGAATTATCTGTTTACTTGTTCTCTCCCTCCTCCACCCCTCCATCCCACTTTAGAATCTAAGCTCTTTGAGGGTACGACTGGGTTGCATGTTTGTGTCCCCAGAGCCCAGCACAGGAACTTTGTACATAGTTGGAGCTTAATCAATGTTTATTGATTTGAAATAGTTGAAGCTGAGCTGGAAATAGACTGCTTATTTTTTATCTTAGGACCAGGCTAGCTAAATATGGATGAATCTGTTACCAGGAGGCTAGCTACCAGGTGAGGAAGTTTTTTTGACTACTGGCAATTCACAAAAACCATCTCTTAAGGTGTGAATCAAGCTGCAATACACATCAGTGAAGGGATTGTCCACACCAATGAATTATAGAAACTTGAAGAATTTGGGGGCAGCTAGGTGGCACTGGATAGAGTGCCTGGAAATTAATTTTCCTTTGTTCAAATCCAGCCTCAGATACTTCCTAGCTGTGTGACCCTGGGCAAGTCACTTCCCTCTGTTTGACTCAAATTCCTCATCTGTAAAATGAGCCAGAGAAAGAAGTGGCAAACCATTGCAGTATCTTTGCCAAGAAAACCCCAAATGGGGTCACGAAGAGTTGGATACGACTGAAACGACTGAAACGACTGAACAACAGAAAAACTTGGGGAGAAACTCACCTCACTGTTTCTTCCTCCAAGATTATTATAAAGGCTATGTTGATTGGCTTTGCTGAATTGCTTTTTTTTTTTGAGAGAGAGATAGAGAGAAATTGATTTAATGGAGAATAATAAACTTGTGGGTTTTATTTTTTAATGGATGCCTTTTGTTTTTATATCATATTCATTTCTGAGTATATCTCTCCCTGCAGCAAGCCATTCATTCCTTGTAACAAAGGTCTCTTTCTTCTTTTTTTTAAAGCTTTATTACAAGGAATGGCTCAATGCATAAGAAAAGGGGGAGGGATATTAACAAAATGAAGGCAATATAAAAGCTGAAGGCATTAATCAAAATATGATAGAATATGTTTTTAAAAATCATATCAGGCAAAAAACCAGCAACCTAGACTCAGCTGCCCAGTTCTCTGCCTCTAGCTCAACAGACAAATTTCTGTGGATTTTGCTGTCTAGTTGGCTGCAGTGAGAGGAAGTTTTAAATGCCTTCACTCAATAATCACAAAACAATTGAAACTGAATATTGCAAAATTATGAAGAACAACCTTGGCCACAAAGAAGAGATATCCCTTCTTTTACACAGATGGGGATCTTCAGATATGGAACATTACATATAATGTCAGATTTTTTGATACATTGATCGGTATAGCTGATTTTTTTCTCTTCTTTTTCATTCTTTTAAAAAATTAAAATTTAAAATAAACTTTAAATTTAAATTATTTAAATTTTAAAAATTCTTTGTTATAAGGGATCTCTGGGAAGGAGGAGGAGAGGATGGACATGGGGAAATTTTAGGCAACACAAAAACAAAAAATATCAACAAAAAATCTATTTAAAAATACAATTCTTCATACATTCTTCACAATTCATGTGGAGGGGGAGGAATGAGGGAGGGTAGGCATCATACCACTTTTAGTGGAGGCTAACCATCCCACTCCCATTATAGTACATTATAGACCTGGGGACAAAATCTTCTTCATTTCTTTGTTTCTTGATTTCTCACAGAGAAGTGATAGCCAAGACACCACCCAGGATCAGCCGCATAGCACCAGAATTAGAGTCACAGCTGGATTGGGCCTGAGAATTCAACTAGACCAGCCCCCTCACATTATATTTAGGGAAATGGAAGTCTGGAGAATGGAAACTGATTAAGATGAGAAGTCACTGCCCAAGGTTATACAATGAGTTAGTGATGCAGCCAGAACTAGAACCCAGGTCTCCTGTTCCCAGGCTCTTTCCAATACCATCATCTCTTGCTCTGTATTCCCAGTGACTTTTCCCCTACATGAGGCTGTCTTTGTAGCAATTTATAGATTGTCTAAAATGGCTACAGAGGAAAGGAAATGGATTAGGGAGGAATGATACTGGAAGGACTGTTAGTTTCAGTGATCCCTTGAAGGTAGGGATTACTTCTATTTTTGTCTTTGTACCCCCAGCACCTACTATACTGTCTGGCATATAGTAAGAGCATAATAAAGGCTTGTTGAATTGAATACAGCTTTTATAATGTGCCTCTGTTTTTGTTACCCTAAGAATGAAGTTATCACACTATAAAAGGTTGGGAAACATTGATATTCTATAAAGAAGGAACATCTTGTTTTCAGAGGGTGTGTCAGAAAAGAGATTGTATGAAATATGATCAAATGAGTGTGTCAAGAAAGCTCTGCAAATTAAAAAAAATTTAAAAAAAGAAAGCTCTGCAAAGTGAAAAAAGGAGGGGTATCTAAATGACTAGGGGGAAAAACCATCAACTCTTCATTATTCAAGGTCAGTAAGGTAACCCCAAAATATAGAGAAGAGGAGACTTGATGGCTTTCTCCAGGTATTTAAAGAGTATTACGCTCTCTCTCCTTGGCTGTAGAGGTCCAAACCAGAAGCAGGTAGAAGTGGTGGAGAGGCAAGTTTAGGTTCAATGTCAGGAAAGACTTCCTCCCTTCAGAGTCATAGGCTGGGTTGCCTCCAGAGGTGATGGCTTCTCCTTCATTAGAGGTCCCCAAGTGATGGGTGCCTGATTCCTTAAGGGGTATGTTTTGGAAGAGATAGGCATGGTTTGGACTAGATGGTTGCTAAGGCCCTGCCTCCCAGCTCAGAGATAATGTGACTTTGAGGTGCCTTTCCGGGGTCCTGACCCTGACAAGCCTTCTGACCAATAGTTTGAGGAGGCTGAGATCTGACTCCTTCATATCAATCTTCTTTAGCTCCTCATTCTGTCTTCTAAGCATCAACCATGTGAAGATGGCCTGGAGAACTCTGCCTTGAAGCCACACTCCAAGCTGACCTACTCAGGTCTGGTCTGGGCCAACCAGGAATAATAACAAGAACAATAACCATAACAATAGCTCTGTTTTCTAGTGTAAAGAAACTGGTTTGAATCCTAGTTCTTGTATCCTTTACATTTTACAAATCACTTTCCTCACAACAGCTTTGTGAAGTAAGCAAACACAAGTATGATTATATCTACTTTACAGGTGAGGAAACTGAGGCTCAGAGAGGGGGAGGGACTTGACTAAGGCTGGGAAGATGTAGGGTGGGAGAGACCTGTTTAAAGGTCTCCACAGTCTGGCACCAATCTATCTTTCCAGACTTACGGTCTATTAGTCCTCTCACCCATCCTTATGTTTCAGCTAATCTGGCCTCCTGTCTATTTCCATCTGTAATGGACTATTAGCCCAATGGGCTATTCCTCAAGCATGGAATGCTGTCCCTCCTCCTCCTCACTGCCTTTTATAGTCTTGAATTTCCTTCATGGCTTAGCTCAGCAGCCACTTCTTAGGTGAATCCCTCCTTCCCCTCTACCTAGCTGTTAGTGCAAGCTTCCTCTTCAATTTATTTTGCATTTACTTACCTGGGGAGAAGTTGTATTCCTGGTAGAATGTGATCTCCTTGAGGACAAGCTGTTTTTGGTCTTTGTATCCCTGGCACCTAGCATAGTGACTGGTACAGAGGAGCTACCGAATAAATGTTTTGTTTCGTCTTTTTATTGAAAAGTAAAACTGTGTATTTGTGAAAGTTGGTATGGGGTTTGCCTGGGAGATTGAGTATATGTGAGTGGGCATAGGAGACTCATGGGGCTCACCTGACTAAGTTTCAGGGTCTTTTATCTGTAAAGCGGGGAGAACAACATCTGCCTTGCCTTGTGAAGATCCAGTTAGACACAATACATCTGAAAGCATTCTATACACTACGTTCGTCCGCATGCCACTGTAAGAGATGATACTTCTTATATTGTTACCCTCCTCTCCACAGCTGAAGGGCACCCTAGAAAGCATCTAGAGCAACCCTCCATTTTACAGATGAGGAAACTGACAAGCTCTAGGAGAAGAGAAATAACAAGGTAGTAATCACCAGAGTCAGAATTTGAACCCAGCTCCTCTGACTCCAAATATAGTGCTCTTTGAGTATCTGTATGTGCCCGTAGGTTTGTGAGAGTTTATTGCTCCTGCTTATGAGTGTAGGCATCTAAGCTGTGAATGTATATGTCCCCTCCACTCAGTGTATGTTCCTCTATAGTGTAAGTATGAGAGTAAAGGTGTAATGAATGAAAATTTGAAGATAAGTGTTGTGTGTATGTGTGTGTGTGTGTGTATGTGTGTGTGTGTGTGTGTGTACATGGCATAAGAAAAACACTGATTCCACAAACACGGTTTTTGGTCACTTGGAACACAATGTCCCTCACAGTCCTGCCTGCAGTGTAACTCTGGCCTGCCATCTGTCATGCCTGGTTTTATCTGCAGTCCTGGGTACTAGCATGGATGAAGATATTTCCAGCAGTCCCTGATTCCCCAGTTCTGACTGTTCACCTCATCATCCCCCTGTGGCTCTAAATAAGTGACCCCAAGTGAGCCCCTAGACAAGCCAGCTCACTGATGATGGGTTCAGACCTCAACCTAAGGGACCATTCTCTCCCACTGTGTCCCTGGCCCTTCTTCTCTCTGGAAGGTAGCACTAGGGGCCATGGAAGTCTGTTGCACACAGGCTGATTTCACTTCTGCAGAAAGAAAAATGTCCTATTAATTAGAGTTGTCCAAAAGTTGAATGGGTTGCTCCAGGAGATTCCGGATTACTGGAAGTCTTCAAGCTGAGTCTGGGTGAGTGCTTGTCAGGGACATCGTAGAGACATTTACTGTCCAGTGAGAGGGTGAACTAGATGCCCTTCAAGGTCCCTTCCAAGTCTGATATTCTCTGATTTTGTGAAGGTGTCCCCGTCTTCTACTCCAGTCCTGTATCTTACCTGCCTTACCCTACCCATCACATGAGCCAGTCTCACTGCTCCCCCCTCTTGAGCTCTAGCCCGGTAGGATTCCCTTCACAGACCTTCCAAGTCCTCCTCTACCTTTCACTCATACTGCCTTCAGGCAGAAAACTGGCCCAACCTCGGGTCAAAGCCAAATCTTCCCACATGGCTTGCTTAACTTGCTTCCCTCTATACCCCTACTGTTTGTTCAGTGATGATGTCCAACTCTTCATGACTCCATTTGCAGTTTTCTTGGCAGAGATATTGGAGTGGTTTGCCATTTCTTTCTCCAGCTCATTTTCCAGTTAAGGAAACTGAGGTAAGCAGGGTGAAGTGACTTGCCCAGGGTCACAGAGCTAGTAAGTGCCTGAGGCCAGATTTTAACTCAGGAAGATGAATCTTCCTGCCCGCAGACCCCATGGTCTATCTGCCACACCTTCTAGCTGCCCTATTTCACTACTTCTCTAGCTAAGGGCCCACCAGGGGGGATTGTGAGAGGAAGGTAGGGATGCCAGTGATCAAGCGACATCTATTTTGATAGGCACACTCACTCTGACAAGTTTTCCTTGTCAATGGGATTTGAGGATTTTAGATCTGGAAGCTCACTCATTTTCCAGATGATGACTCCCTAGATGGCCCAGTGACCAGCCAAGGTAACTGGAAGAGATAGGATATGAACCCAAGATTTCTGATTCCTAATCCAGTACTTTGGATTCGACTACATTTTACATCTTCTCTCCTGCCCTATTCTTTTTCTTTCTTTCTCTGGTTGCCCCCCCCATCTGGTTCCTACCATGCCATCCTCCTTTCCTATCCCCCTTGCTGTCTCACTCCCTCTCCTTCCTATTCCTTCTAACTCTCCTCCCCTCTCCAAACTCTCCCCATTCTAATATTCCAAATGGAAGAGAAACAGATCTAGGATTCGGGGGTCAGGGGATCTGGGCTCTTGCCAAGTGCACTTGCTGTGTGACCTCAGACAAATTGCTTTACCTATCTGGGACTCATTTTCCTCACCTGTATGACATGATTAAGAAAGAGTACGTGCCTTACCTGCCTCGCAGGGGTGATTATGACGACAATAAGTTACTATTGTTACTACTCTCTTTCTCTGGGGAGGCCTCCAAAATGAGGGAGGAGGGACAGGACTAGATATGTGATCTCAAGGTCCTTCCCAATTCTAAAATCTGATGATTCTGTGTCATCCAACATAACAAACATTTAGTGCCTAAGGTTTTGAAGAGCACTGTGTGAGGTGTTGGGGGAGACATATAGTTCAGAGAAGACAAATTCTCCACTTCAAGTAGCTTACAAAAACTAAGACCTGGGTCTGCCATCGACCCATTATGGGACCAGAGGCAAGTCAGGTCACCTGACCAAGTCTCAACGTCTTTCATCTGTAAAATGGGGATGACAACATCTGCCTTGTCTTGCGAAGATCCAAGTAACCACAATACCTGTGAAAGTATCTGTAAGCTATATACAACCCTGTGCCAACATAAGATACTATATTATCTTATATGTGCCAATATGGGATAATATAGTATTAGGCTCCCCTCCCCAGTGTCATCCCATGCCATCCCAGCCTTCCTTCATGCCTCTCCCTTCCCTTCCAGTTTTCCCGTCCTCTTCCCGTACCAGCCCCTTTCCCTCCCAGCCTCCCCTTCTGCCCTCTCCCCTGCATCCACCCCCAGTCCTGCCACCCTCTCCTCTTGCCTCTCCCTCCTGTGCCACCCCCAGACCTGCCAACCTCTCTGCCTGCCTCCCCTGGGTCCGCCCCTTGCCATCCTAGCCTCTCTCATATTCTCCTTCTGTGTGCCTGCCTCCTGCCCACCCAGCCTCCCCTCCGATCTTAAGGGCTTGAATAAAAAGGAGAGGATCGGCACTTACTTGGTTTCCGTTTAAGGCACTCTCTTAAGGATTTCCAGCTGTTGGCTTCGGTCTACGAAGGGCTGCAGGGCTGGTCCAGGAGCGGGGGGGATGTGAGAGCCCCCTGCCCGCGGTTCTCCCCTCCCCGACCGTCTGCCTGCCCACCTGCCTGCCCGGCTGCCCTAGCTGCAAAGCCAGGTGCAGAGGAGCCCTGGCTGCAGCTGGGTTGCTCCTTAGGGCACGGGGCAGAGAGGGGGCAGCGGGTTAGGTGAGGGTGAGGGATGCTGCCTTCCTACCAGAGGGCACCGACTAGGCGAGTGACCTCAGCAGACCGGGAGGCGCTGGCTCTGCAGAGGGCAGCCTGGCACCATGCCCCGGCCTGATGGGCTTGGCAGCGCCGATGCCAGGGCCTGAGTAGGCTCCAGCGAGGCCCGGGGAGCAGGCGCAGCTGTCAGCGCGTTTGTTTGCATTGTATTTTCCGAAACGCTTGGAGTACCTGGTCCCGCCTCCCCAGCTCTCAGACCTAGGCCCTCCCCTTCTCCTCCTGCCCTGCCTGGGGATTGGTGGCCAGACTGGACTAGGGCTGAGGACTGGCTCCTTAGCCTGCCACTCTTCCTCTGCTCCTGCCCGGTGCCGTGCTAGCCAGGCAGAATCAGCACTGGATTTGTGGCAGGAGGAGCTGGCATCCCTTATGGAATGCTGGTAGGGAACCGGCAGGGCATGGGCTGGCATCCACCAAATCACAGATCTCCATCCAGGCCTGAGGGTTGGGCTAATGTTAGAATCATAGCATGTGAGAGCAGAGAGGGCCCTTAGAGATCCTCTTATCCAGCCTTCTCATCCTCATAGACTGGGAGACCAAGGCTCTGCCCAAGATTAGTTTATGTACCAATAACGTGGCAGAGTGGAGATGCAAACCCAGAACCCCTGATTTAAATTCCAGTGCCTCTTTAGTTTAACCCCCTGCCCCCCACTTTACCGAGAAAGAAGCTGACACCCAGAAAGGGGATGGGCAAGATCTCTTTATACACTTAGGTCCATTAATCCTATTACAAGCTAGTAAGCGTCTTCCTCAAACCACAATGAGTCAGTGGCAGAGCCGACGTTCATTAGGATGCCTTTTTGCAGGGCTCACTAGTTCAGTCCCCTCCTTTTACGGAGAAGGAAAGTGAAGTCCAGAGAGGAGAAGGGGTCTGCCCAGGGTCACTCAGTGAGAGTGAATCACTCAGAGCTAACCTGACTACTAGATAAGGCCTCTTCTCTCTGTGACTTGCTCAGGGCTCACCCCCTTCCTCTGGAGGGTTTGGGGTCACCTTACAGGGATATTGTGAGGCTTTTGTAGAGGGTGGCTAGGACCTTAGTGGAACTCAATTTTGTGAGTTCAAATCTGGCCTCACTTACTAGATGTGTGTCTCTGGGCAGGTCACTTAACCCTGTTTGCCTCAGTTTCCTCATCTGTAAAATGAGCTGGAGAGGGAAAAGCCAAACTACTCCAGTATCTGACAAAAACAAAACAAAAGAAAACCCAAATAGGGTCACAAAGAGTTGGACACAACTGAAAATGACTGAACAGAAAATGTTTGTAGAGTGCCTCCAAACCCAAAATAGTTAATGACTGTAAGTTGCCTCTACCCCTGCCCTGCCCAACACTGCAGTCACCACTACCACAGTGATATATAGTGGCCTCCAAGCCAAAGATCAGGGTTCGAGTCCTGCTTCTGACCCGTACAGGCCTTGTGACCTGCAGCTCTCTGAAGCTCTAAGTTGTAGAGAGGGTGCTGACTCACACTGCTAGGGGGAATTTCCTCAGCCCCAAGTGACCCAGCGAAATCACAGGTCTAGTCTACACCTCCTAAGAGTGAGACCAGCAGCAGCTAGGTGGCGCCATAGTGCATAGAGCGCTGGGCCTGGAGTCAGGAAGACTCATCTTCCTGAGTTCAAAGCTGGCCTCAGACATTTCCTCGCTGTGTGAGCGCAACTAGGTCGCTTTCTCTCTAAGTAGGCCTCAGTTTTCTCTACTGCAAAACGGGGATAACAATAGCACCTACCTCCAAGGGTTGTTGTTTGGATTAAATGAGGTAACATTTGTAAAGTGCCTGCCAAAGAATAGGTGCCTAATAAATGCTTGTTTCTTTCCACTCAGATACAATTTCATTAAATATAATATAGGGAAGTTTTTAAAAGACATCATCTCCACGCTACAAGGAAACAAAATGCTTTTACAATACAGAGACCCAACTGAAGAAATCAAAACCATATGGCACCAGGATGAGGAACAGAATCATTCCCATCATTCTGTTTGATATTAGAATTCTCCTGAAGCTGCTTTCAATGAGCCTTCAGAACATGACCTTTCATTTCAGTACTCTTATTGTTTCTCACTACTCTGGTGGACCATATTGTCCATGGGGTTTTCTCGGCAAAGATATCGGAGTGGTCTGGCATGTCCTTCTCTAGCTCATTTTACAGATGAAGGAACTGAGGCAAACAGGGTGAAGTGACTTGCCCAAGGTCACACAGCTAATAAGTGTCTGAGGCCAAATTTGAACTCAGGCTGTCTTCCTGACTCCAGGCCTGGTGCTCTGTACACCATGGCATCACCTAGCTGCCCCCAGCACCTTTACTCGTTTGCAAAAAGTAGTTCCCCTGTCCCACAGTCCTAAAAGAACATTAACTGTAAAAGAGTAATAGCAGGATAGTGACTTATCCCAGGATCCCCGGTGAGAAAAGGATGATTAGAATTAGATTCATAATAATAAATTGTGAGTGGGCTCCTTTACCTAGCTGGGCAATTGTAATGGGCCTGTGGTTACTAAGAAGGGGTTGGAGCTTAACCAGACTCCCGGACACCTATTCCAGAGCTGGAAGGTTCTCTGGGTATATGCCTAAAGACCAAAGAATTGTTGTCTAGTGGTTGTTAGCTCTAGGAGCTGGGCATCATCACTAAGCCCTGGTGAAGGTAGGTAGGTGGCACAGCGGAACATTAGGTAGGGAGTTTGGAAGGCCTGAGTTCAAATTCAGTCTTAAGGCACTAGCTGTGTGACACTGGGCAAGTCATTTAACCGCTGCCTGCCTCAGTTTCCCCAACTGTAAAATGGGGATATAATAATAGCACTTGCCTCCCGGGGTTGTTAAGGATCAAATGAAGTAGTATTTGTAAAGCACTTAACACACTGCCCGGCACGTAGTAGATGCTTAATATAAATGAGTGTTCTCTTCCCACACCAATGCTGTCGCCCTCCAGGGAGGCCTAGTAACCTGCTTTTCTTGGGTTTCAATTTCTCTTTCTGTTTCCAGGGGATGCACGAACACCTCCACAGGATAGCCAAAGGCATTTCTGGACCATCCAAACGGAGAGCCTGCCATTTCAGATATACATAGAGGCAGTAGATTTATAATGCAGATAACACGGATGTGTCTGCACTATCCCGCACCGACAGCGGAGTGCAGAGGCGCACTGAGCCAGGTTGGGAGCTAATCGAAGCGAGGACGCAGTGGGAGCCCAGGCCAATCAAGCTCTCGCAAGATAAGCCTGGGTCAGGCGCCGGCTTGAGCACAGACCTTTACGCATCAGAGGCAGAGCCAGGAGGGAGGCCCCTCCTCTTGAAGGAGATGGCAAGGGAGAGGATTGGATGGTAGAAGGGAGGAGGGTGGGGACTCCAGGTCCCCAAGCCGCTCCAGCTGGAGAGAGGAGGAGAGCCGAGGCTTTGGGGGTGGAGCCACTCACTGAGGCTACTGCCCTTCCAGGAAGAAAGGAAGGACGCGTGGGCTTGGGGTGGCAATGGCATAGGATGGTGTTTGGAGCCAGTACCCACGGCCCTAGGGACCCCAGAACCTCAGCAGCCAGGGCCCAGAGCAGCCTGTCCAGGTAAGGGCGGCCTGGGGTCTCGGGGTGTGGGGATGGCTTTTAGGGAGACCCCTGGCTCATCTGAGCCTTCCCATCCCTGGTGGCCAAAGCAGTCTGGGGCCAGCCTCCAGGGCCTCAGGCCCTGGCTGCTCCCCAGGCTCTCAAAGGACCCACCAGCCCCCTGGGTCTCATGCTCTGGACTCTGATTGTTAGACTCCAGCATCTGACTTCGGATTAGACAGAGACCGATCAGACACATCCCCCAAACTGGGGGAGACCTCACAGGAGGAGTTAAGAACTTTTGTGTGTCCTGGACCCCTTGGCCTCAGGACCGCTTCTCAGAATAATGTTTTTAAGTGCATAAAATAAAATGCCCAGGATTGCAAAGAAAACTAAGAAATAAGGATGTAATTTTTTTCCTATCCAAGTTCATGAAATCTAGCTATGGTCCCTTCTATGAAACCTACGTTAAGAAACTTCAGTTTGCCTTAAGGCCTGTGGAGCTTAAAGGGACCCCAGACCCCTCATTTTACAGTTGAGAATAGTGAAATCCAGGGAGGTAAAGAGACTTGTCCAAGGTCATACAGGTAGTAAACTCAGAGGCAGAATTTGAACCCAGGTCCTCAACTCCAGAGTCAGTTCTGTCAGCTCTCACCAGAATAACTTTGCCCTGTGTAGCTCTCTTAAGTTTTAGAAAATACTTTGCTTGTAATTAGCAGTATAGAGAGGATAATGATAGGATAAATCAGCTCCATTTTACAGATAGGGAAAAAGATGCAGTGACCTTCAGTGACTTGCCCAGATTGACAAAAAGTGTCAGAGCCAAGACTGGAATGTAGATTCTATTTTTTGACTTACCAAGATGCCTCCAGGTTAACATGACAGGGTAGAGATACAAAGCTGGGCCCTGGGAAATCGAACCAGGATTCTTTCTACAGTACCCTAATGCCTTCCTAGGAAAGCCCATCAGCTGATTATTATCAGATTCCCCTTCTTCTTTTTAAAAAAAAAATTGGGTTTTTTTGGCTAGGCAGTGGGGTTAAGTGACTTGTCCAGGGTCACACAGCTAGTAAGTGTTATGGGTCTATGAGGCCAGATTTGAACTCAGGTCCTCCTGACTTCAGGGCTGGTGCTCTATCCATTACACCACTTAGCTGCCTCTAGATTCCTCCTCTTCTATGCCATATCCAACCCTCAGAGGAAGGCTCAGTCTGGCTTGGGGAGGCAGGTATATTGAAAAGCTAAATAATAATGAAAGACTTTAGATGTTCTGAGAATAAGCTAAACACTTAGGAGCACCACAGATGCAAAGCCTGGCTGTTGATAAGAGGAGTTGGCTATAGTGATCAAAGGAAGGGATCCCCATGGTGGGGAAGGCTTTCCAGGAGAGGAGGGCTAAGCTAGGCGGTGAAAGGTGGGCAGGGTTTGGAGAGGAAGGGAGACTGTCTTGGTTTCCCTGTCTGTGAAATGGGAGGGTGACAGCCCCTAGCCCCAGCTACACGCTGCATTCATCCAGCACATATTTATGGAGCCTCTGTTGCCAGAAAGGCATGGTGACTACTGGTCATGCAAGGACGATTCCTCTGGCTGTGTGGGAAGGGTATTGGGTGCTGGGAGTCTGGATCAGAGATACCTGAAGCAATCCAGGTGAGCAGTGATGATACCTGGTGGTCAGGAGTAAGAGTGGTCGGGGATGGATGGAGGAGGGGATGTTCCAGAGGTGGTTAGAGGTGAAAGATTCTGTCTGAAGCTCTTGGGGTGGGGGTGTCTGTCTCTCTTCCCCAGCCCCAGGTCAACAGAGAATCACAGGCTAGAGCTCCTTAATCCGTGGCCACCACGCCAGCTGCAGATGCTGTTCCCCTAAGACATGTGGCTTTGGCGCGTGAAGCCGTGGGGCCTCGCACCTAGAGGGCTGAAATGGAAGGGAGGACTCCTCTCTCCTCCTGTTTTGCTGCCACTGAGGCCAGTCAGTGGCTGCAGAGCCCCATCGGTGACAGCGACAGCCTTGGTCAACTACTGGGCACAGCTGTTTGAGGAGAGGGGAGTGCCCGAAGCCCGGGAATCCAGCGAGTACATCGTGGCTCATGTGCTTGGAGCCAAAACAGTTAAGTTTGCTTCTAAACAGAAGGCAGTGATCCAGATAATCCCCTGACCTCCCCCCTCCAGGGACAGAGCGGGAGGGAGAAAGGTAAATAGGGGGAGCTGTCTTCTGAGCAGAATTTGTCTATCTACTCAACAGGTATGTACTCCTGCCAGGAGAATATAAGCTCCTTGAAAGCAAGGAACACTGTATTTCTCTCAGTCAGTCAACAGGCATCTATTAGAGGCCTTCATTGTTGTAGACACTGGAGGTAGCTCCTCAAGGGCAGAGACTTCTCATTTTTGTCTTGGAATCCCTAATACCCAATATAGTGCCTGCCTAATACCTAGTAAGTACCTAATAAATGCTTGTGGACTAGATCTTTCGTACTGACAAGCAGCATCACCTTAAGTAAATCTTTTCTCTCTCCCAGGGCCTCAGTTTCCCCAGCTGTAAAATGAAAACAAAAGGGTTGGCCTGGATGATTTTTGAGGTCTCTTCTAGTCCCAGTTAGCTATGGGTCCACTGTGGGGCTGGCATCCTGCTAACCATCATGAGATGTGGTAAGACTGTGTGACATGTCCTTGTCCACAAAGAGCTTACAGATTAGTTTGGAGTTTAGGGGAAAATCATCTCACAGTTAATCCAGGGCCTGACCTAAGTCTGAACTCATTTTTTGTACAAAATGTCTGCACAAGGCTCACTCAGCTTACTCATTAGGAAAAACTACTAATGTTAACTGGGAGGGTTACAGAATGTTAGAGCAAGAGGGGGGCCTTTTTTACTTTTTCTGAACTTATTTATAGTTTCAACCTTTATTATTTAGTGTTATAGACCCTTCGAGCTGCTAGAGACTTGGATGGTCAATGGTCATCTAGTCTAAGCCTCATCCAAAGCAGGAATTCCATCTGCAACATCCCCATCCTCTGCCTAGTAGCAAAGTCTTCCCTGTCCTCCACTAACATCTGTTTGCCTGTGAGTACCACCCACTGCCTCTAAGTCTGTTATGTAGGGTTACATGGAATCAATCTGTTCCTATGTTCAGTTAAATTCAAGCAACATTGATTAGGCCTGGAAGCTGATGGATGGCACAGTAGACAGAGCGCTAGGCTTGGGTCAAGAAGTTGTTCTTGAGTCATTTCAGTCATATCTGACCCTTCTTGACCCCATTTGGAGTTTTCTTGGCCAAGATGCTAGAGTGGTTTGCCATTTCCTTCTCCAGCTCATTTTTTTTTCCAGGAGGGTGCCTGTATTTTAAAAATCTGTGTCTTCAAAAAAAACAAAAACCCCAATGAATCTTCCCTTTTCTCTCTATACATTCTTTCTTATTTCCAGGAATGCATCCATCATCATTCTGTATTCAAGATTTGCATATCCTTTCTTTCCTAATTTTTATCCTGAGCATTAATTCTATATCTCCAACTGTTTTCTTGACATCTCTACCCAGATATTCCACAAGTATCACAAATGTAACTGGTCAAAATAGAAATGCTTTTTTTTTTTTTTGGTGAGGCAATTGAGGTTAAGTGACTTGCCCAGAGTCACACAGCTGGTAAGTGTCAAGTGTCTGAGTTCGGATTGAACTCGGGTCCTACTGACTCCAGTGCCGGACCTCTATCCACTGCACCACCTAACTGCCCTGAAATACATATTTTTTAAAAATTTATTTTTTAATTTATTTTCAGTTTTCAGCATTTGCTTTTATAAGATTTTAAGTTTTGAATTTCCCCCCTCCCTCCACTCCCCCCTCCCCAAGATGGCATACAATCTGATAAAGGCTATACATGTGTGATCACATTAACCATATTTCCACATTAGTCATGTTGTGAAAGAAGCATCAGAACAAAAGGGGAAAATCATGAGGAAGAAAACACAAAAAAACAACAACAAAAAAAGAGAAAGTAGTGTGCTTCGATGTGCATTCTGGCTCCATAGCTCTTTCTCTGGCTGTGGACAGTGTTTTCCCTCGTGAGTCTTTTGGAGTTGTCTCGTATCATTGCATTGCTGAGAACAGCTGAGTCTAACAAAGTCGATCATCACACAGTGTTGTTATTGTGTACAGTGTTCTCCTGGTTCTTCTGCAGATGAAGAAACTGAGGCAAACAGGGTTAAGTGACTTGCCCTGGGTCACATGGCTAATAGATGTCTGAAGCTGGACCTGAGTTCAAATCCAGCCTCATATGTTTACAGGCTGTGCGTCCATATGCAAGTCACTTAACCTCTCTCTACCTTAGTTTCCTTAACTGCAAAATGAGGATAATAAAAGGACCTACTTCCCAGGGTTGTTGTGAGGCTCTTGTGAAATGTCTGTAAAGCACAGTACCTGACACATAGTAGGTACCATATAAATGCTTATTCAAGGGGCAGCTAGGTAGCACAGTGGATAGAGCACCAGCCCTGGAGTCAGGAGGACCTGAGTTCAAATTCAGTCTCAGACCAGACACTTGACACTTGCTAGCTGTGTGACCCTGGGCAAGTCACTTAACCCCAATTGCCTTAAAAAAAAAAAGAATAAATGCTTATTCACATTTCCCATTAGGTGCACTTTGCATTTAGAGCACTATGTTATGTTAGATAGTAGAGGAGATGCTAAGTTTAGATAAAGGACAGTCCCTACCTTAATAGCTGTCACAATCTTGTAGGGGGATGAGACACCAATATAGATAACTGCAGTATGCAATAAGACAGGGTACCATGTGATGTGCTGACACAGTGGAGAGGAGGAATAGTTATCAGCAGAGGGATCAGGAACAGCTTTCTGGAGGAGGAGAGGTAACAGAGTTGGGCTTTGACAGAAGGATAAACATTGAACCGGCAGAGAGCAGAAGGGATGACAATTCAGGCGTGGGGAAGGGCAGTGGTAAGGAAGCAGGAAAATCCAGGGTATGTAAGAGAAAATAAAGAACAGTCCACTTTAGCTGGAGCGAAGGCATAAGGATGTGAAGGAAGTGTGGCCCTGTAATATAGAGGGATTTAATAGTCCTCACATATCGGGAGGCTGTAATCAGGGCCTGCCCAAGTCTCCTCCAGGCCCCATACCCTAGCTCCTTTAAACACCACATTCCTCAGCAGAGAGTTCATTGGGGGCAAAGGCTTTTTAAATGTGGTCTTTATACCCTCAGTGTTTTGTACTAGGTAGGCACCTCCTAATTGGATTCTCCCAAATCTGTTGGATAACATTCATAAATTTACAACCCACTTTATAAAATTATCCTTCCTTTCTCTGGTCCTTCACTGATCTCTTTGAAGCTTTATGGTAATACTCCAGGTTTTCATCTCTGTGGTTGATGGGAGAAGCCCTTGCTCCTGCATTCACTTCCTTAGGAAGATGCTAGGATCTTTAATTCACTCCGCAGCCTGTCTGTCTAGATTAGAAGTTTTTTTTTTCCCAATGTGTCCTCCTGGGATCACTCTCTCTTCTCTCTCTCTCTCTCTCTCTCTCTCTCTCTCTCTCTCTCTCTCTCTCTCTCTCTCTCTCTTTCTCTCTCTGTGCTATCTCTGTCCCTCTGTCTCTCTTTGTGTACTTCTACCTCTGCCGTCTGTTTCTCTGTCTTTCTCTGTGTCTTTGCTGTCTCTGTCTTTCTCTTTCTGTCTCTCTGGCTCTCTCTGTCTCTCTCTATGTCTCTATCTTTGCTATTTCTGTCTCTGTCTCTGTCTCCATCTCTCCCCCATTAGCTTTTGCCCTTCTTTCGACCTTCCCCACCTCTGCTGCCTTTCCAAGCCATGCAGTGCTTTCTGGCAAAAACCCCTCTGCTGGGTGGGTTTAAACCAGTTGATTTAAAACAGTTCCCTCAGTTCATTAGCAGCTAATGACCCTGGTGGCCCGAAGGAAATGGAATTTAAGCACCTGTTCTGCTCAGTGCACTTTGCCCATCTGCTGGGGATACTGAGAGGAGACGCCATCCACCACCCTGCGTTAGCTCCCTCCAAAGCGGTCTCAGGTAGAGCTGGGCTGGGCTCTGCCCACCTGGAGCTCATGCCTTTTGGCCCCTTCCCTTCCAGCGTTCCTCCCAGCTCCTTCCTGCCCCATGGCTTCTCATACTGCTTGGATAAGCAGGGAGCCGCTAGCCATAATCCTCCCCATAAAATGGAGGGCCACCGGACTTTGCTGTCGGCCCAGCTGACCCACAGGCACTGCCGTCTGACCTGCCAATGCGTTCTAAGGACCACTGGGCCTTGTCGCCTGCTGTATAGCTGACCCTTCCCATGGGAATTTGCCCCCTCAGTTACTTCAGCTGAAGCATCAGCTTCTGCTCCAGCCTTCTGTGTGTGTATTTCTGTTTCAAGTATGTTTCTTGTAAACAATATATTGTTGGATTCTGGTTTCTAATCCAGTCTACTGTCCACTTCTGTTTTGTAGGTGAATTCATCCTATTCACATTCATCTCTATGATTACTAACTGTGTGCTTCCCTCCATCCTATTATCTTCTATTTATCCTGCTCTCTTTTTTTTGGCTGGGCAATGGGGTCAAGTGACTTGCCCAGGGTTACACAGCTAGTAAGTATCAAGAGTCTGAGGCCGGATTTGAACTCAGGTCCCCCTGACTCCAAGGCCAAAGCCCTATGCACTCACCACCTAGCTGCCCCCTTCTCTCTCTCATTTTATGCTGACCCTTCTCTAAAGTCTGTTTAGCTTCTGACCACTCCACTCTCGCTTTTATCATCCCACCTATCCCTTTCCCCTTGCTCCCCCAATTACAACATGAGTAAGGATAGTCTCACTTTTCTAACTGTATTCTTAGCTCTTAGCACAGTGATTGGCACATAGTAGACATTAAATAAACTCCTTTTCATTGATTATTGGGAAAACAAGACGGATATTCAGTCTTCATAGGATCTTGAACCTTGGAGGGACCTCAGAGGCCATGTAGCTTTACTCCACCACTCCATTTTACAGAGAAGAAACTGGGGCCAAGAAAGTTAAGAGACTTAGGGAGCTAGATGGTACAGTTGATAAGAGTGGGGGACATGGATTCAATAAGATTTGAGTTTGTATCCTGCCTAAGACGTTTACTAACTGTATGACCTTGGCAATTCACTTAACTTTCTGCCTCAGTTTCCTCAACTTCAAAATGCGAATAATAATGATATAGACATAATAATGGGGATAATAATAACTTCTACCTCCCAGAGTTGTTGTGAGGATAAAATGAGATGATATTTGTAATAAGGCACTTTGCAAACCTTGAAGTGCTACATAAGTTCTAGCTATTATTATCATTATTGTTCAAGGTTACAAAGGTAGTGAGTGGCAAAGGGGAGATCTGAACCCAGGTGTTCTGCGTCCAAATCTCTTTGCACTGTTTCAGATAACTGTAACCTGCGTCAGTGCAGTAAAGGGGTTTTTAACCAGTTGTGTGTGTGTCCCAAACTCTGGCAGTCTGTATGGACCCCTTCCTAGAATATGACTTGTTACCTATATTCATAATTGGAAAAAAATGCTATAAATTCACTTAGAGGTCAGTGAAAATAAAGATGTGATTTTGTTTTCCCATCTAAGTTCACAGGCCCCTTGAAATCCACCCCAAAACCCCAGGTTAAGAGCCCCTGGTGTAATAGACTTGGAGTCAGGAGAAATCTATCTTCGGATCACAGAATCATAGCGCCGGACCTGGAAGGCTCCTCAAGTGAGCTAATATTTGTAAAGTACCTGGTACTTATCAGGCATTGAATAAATACTTCTTTCCTTCATGGAGGGAGGGTAGTTTTTGAGTTGAGTATGAAGGGGTGGGTAGGGATTCTACAGGCAAAGGCGCACGTTCCAGGAATAGGGAACTGAGGGAGGAGAGCAGCGGATGTGTTGGCTATTATGCAGTAGCCTTGGTTGCAGGAGCTAGGTACATGCTGGACAATGATGTGAGCTAAGGCTAGAGAGCAACGTGGTACACTGATAAGAGCACTTAACTCTGAGTTGGAGGACATGAGTTCAAATCCTGTCTCAGCTAGTCTCTTAGGGCCTCAGAAAGGGTTGGACTAGAGGACTTCTAAGGTCTCTTCCAGCTGTGAGCTAAAGGTGGCACTAGATTGTAAAGAGCATTGAATGCCAGGATGAGGTGTTAGACCATAAGGAACTGCTTAAGATGTTTTAAAATTAACTTGTTATTGTAAACTTTAACCATTGACCAAAACCCCCCCCATAAAATAAAGAAAAATACATAACCCTGGAGGGTGGATCAATCAGACTGTTAACTGATTGGGTATGAGAGGAGTGGAAAAGAATTCCGAAGTTTCAACCCCAGGGGGCTGGATTGATGGCTGGCCACAGATTCTTTGGCACAAAAAGGCACCATAGGGCCTGAGACACTGAAGAATTACGGAGCCTGATAAATGTATGCTTTTTTTCCTAGTCATTGAAAGAAATAACCAAGGACAGATCCCTGGGATTTTCCATTAAAGCCCTCCTATCAAGGTGGAGTTGATTTGATGATAATTGTTCCCTACTGGATTTTAATGGCTTCTCTTCATGGCTGGCCGGCCATTCAGCCATTTCCAGGTCCCCTAATCATGCTGACGTCCAACCCACATTTCTCCGTCCTGTTGCCGAGCACAGTGTGAGAGACTTTGTCAGAGGTGAGGCTGAAATCTAGGTTAGTGGCTCTATGGCACTCCCCCAGCTGCCATTTTGATAACCTTGTCAGAAAGGGAAATGAGGTTAGTCGGGCACGACTTCCTTGTTCTTGATGAAGCTGTGCTGACTCTCCTAAGCTCCCCCTCTGAGGACAGAGCCTGGGAGATGCATCTGGTCTATCACTGCCCATGGTGGGTGGCCTTGGATGGGGACAGAGCCTACTCGGATCCTTCATCCTAGAGGGTGGCTAGTGATCCCTCCCTTGAAGGACCTTGATCTCCCAACAAGAAGGCCAGGATGACCCAACCAGTGCCAGGCTCGGTAATCACAGCCCAGCCACCTTTGGGCAAACCTCTTGCCCTCTGCATTCACATGCCCTTCTCCCTAGGCAGTAGCCTCACAGTGGCCAGAGGCACACATGGTGGGTCTGTAGCAGGAGTACTGAGCCTTTTTTTGATGTCAGCAAGCATTCATTAAGTACTTACTACGTACCAGGTACTATGCTAAGCACCGGGAATGAAAATATAAACAATGTCCCCATCCTCTTGGGCAGGCTGGTGAAACCTATGAACCCCTTCTCAGAATGATGTTTTTAAAAGCATGAAATACATAGGACTTCAAAGGTAACCAGTTATATTGAAATATTTATCAATTTTTTTAAGTTCATGGACCCCAGGCAGGTTCCAGACTTTCCACCAGGGCAGAGTGTTGGGGTAATAGGTTAAATCCAAAATCTGTCCAGGAAGAGTTTAGATAAATTCATGGATGATTGTTCTAAAAGAACTTTTAAAAAAAGGAAAAAAAAGAGCCCCTTTATTTATTTTTAGCATTCATTTTTAAAAAACCTTGAGTTCCCACCTCTCCTTCACCCATTGAGAAGGCAATATGGTATAAATACACATATGAAATGCAAAATTTTAACAACTTAATAATGAAAGTTAGGCACGCTCTTCTCTCTTACTTTTCCAGTTTTGTCTGTCAGAATTCCCCTTCCTTTTCAGGCCCAGATCAGTTGCCACCACTTCCGGGAAGCTTTCCCTGCTTCCCCATTATCGTCTCCTACCTCCAGAGCACTTCCTTTGGAATCTCTTGCACCAGGAGCCACGGTCTGCCTTTTAGTATACTCATTTGGGTGGTTGTCTTAGACTCTAAGCCCCTTGAGGCCAGGGACTGTGACTTAGGCATCTTTGTAGTCCCACGGCATCAGCCAAAGACCCTCTTCATGGGAGGAGTAAGTGGCTTATTGTCTGTGTAACCTCTGACGGCCCCCTTCCACCTCTTTGGGGTTCATGGAATTTAGACCCAGAAAGATTCTTTAAGATTATCTAGCTGAAATGCAAGAATCTAAGTCATCTCCAAAAGTCTCATGATGGAAAATGCTACCCACATCCAGAGAAAGAACTATGGAGTTTGAATGCAGATCAAAGCCTACTATTTGCTCTTTTTTTTTTTTTGCTTCCATTGTGTTTTGTTTCTTCTTTCTGGTGGTTCCTCCTATTGGTTCTAATTCTTCTTTACAACATGACTAATGTGAAAATGTTTAATAGAAATGTAGATGTAGAGCATATGCCAGATTGCATGCCATCTTGAGGAGGGAGGCGAGTAGGGAAGGGGAGAAAATTTAAAACTCAAAAGCTTATCAAAGTGATTGCTGAAAACTAAAAATAAATTAAATAATTTAAAAATATTTTTACCCCTTTTGGCGGCAGGAATTGCCTGTAGGTAGTCAATGACAGATCCAGGGTTTCAAAATCACAACCTCTGACCCCAAATATCCAGTGGTCTTTTCCCTACCCTTCTCTGCCCAGCGAAGCAGCTTCTTGAAACTTATTTTGTATTGAATGATGTCTCTCAGCCCCCATGTTTTTAATACTAGGGCTGGACCATGTAGATGGGATGGATGATCATGTATAACCTAGCCTTGGTTTCATCCTTTGGATGTGTGTGGAGCAGGGAGAGAGGGGATGTTAGTAATAGAGGAATCCAGACCTTCTCCAGCTCAGATTGCTGTTGAAGAAAAGGAGAGGGTCTGGACTCTTTACCTGGCTAGCTGGAGGCTGGGAGCCATGAGAATTGGGAGGCACTCAGTCCCACTCTGTGGGCCTCCATTCTCTAGCTCTTTTTTCTTCCCCCCTCTTTTTGACCCATAGTCAGGCATCAGCCTCCCTTCTCTGCCCAGGGGTGAGTTTCTGGATCCTGGAAGGCTCTGAGAAGCTTGAGTTTGACTTGTGAAGAAAACTGAGGCCCAAAAAGATGAAAGACTTGCTAAGAATCACACAGACCCCAAATCTGCATTCAGGCCCTCCACAAGGGATGGGCATGTGTGGTGGCCAGGGTCACAGAGCTCAAAGCTCGGCTCACAGTTATTTGATGGTTAGTTTCAGAGCCTGCTGGCCAGCCAGAGATCCACCTCCATCACTGACCTTCAACGGGAGCAGATTGGAGAGCTGTGCACTCAGAGGCTTCAGAGGTGGGACACGGCCAGAGCCAGGCCCATCACCTGTGTCTCTCCTTCCTGATCCTTACCTCCCCCTTTGTCTCTCCCTCCCAGTGTCTCTAGTCCTTTCCCCTTTTCCTCCTCCTAGCCTGGTTAAGAGGGCTAGGGGAGTTGGTAGAGTAAGGTCCCAGGGGAGTTCCTGATCTTACTGGGGAGATGCGACCCTTCCCTGAGGGAGCCCTTGGTTTGAATTGGGAAACTGTTTTGGGAGGGAGGAAGGGACACCCAAACCTGCCCATAAGCTCCATCAGAACGTTGTTCCCCTGGTACTGTTCTCCTTTGGGGTTGGTAGCTACACGGGTGTGCCTATGTCTCCTGCCACATTGTTGACTTTGGGGGATCCGTAGTTTGGGGTGGGGTGGGCCAAGCCAGGTCTTTAGGGTGTTTCTCTTTTACAGGATGCCCGTGCAATACATCATTGGTGAATGGGACTTTCAGGGCCTCACTCTGAAGATGGCGCCTCCAGTCTTCATCCCACGGCCTGAAACTGAGGTAGGAAAGCTGTCTGTGGCCATGAGGCCAGCTCTTCTAAGACCCAGTTAATGTTTGCATTAGAAAAGATAGTTGTTCATTCATTCACTAATTCTGTGAATATGTGTTCATCGTGTACTATGGGCCAAGCCGTGAGCTGGGTTAGGTGTCGAAGGGGATGCAAGGATGAGTAAGGCATGGTTCCTGCCCTCAGGATGCCCACAGCCTAGCAGGAGAGACAAACTGCCCATGTTATTGACAGTTCCTAGGAATCTGTGCCAAGTGATAATGTGTTATAGCTTCTGTTTATGGGGAAGGAAGGAAGCATTTATTAAGTGCCTACTATGTGCCAGGCACTGTGCAAATCACTGCACAGACAGGTGTTCTAATGACAACCTTGTGAGGTGAGAGTACACAGGTTATCCAGCAAACTGTAAACTGAGGCACAGAGGTCATCAGCTCCCCGCACAGTCACGCAGCTGGGAAGTGTCAGAACTGGGCTCCCAACCCAGGCCTTCTGACTTCTAATCTTGTGTTCTTTCCACTGGCCACCCTGCCCTTGCAGGTAGGTAGTAAGTGATTCAGGACTTTAGGGGCAGGAGGGCTCATTGAAGATTGGGGCTGTCAGCAGAGCCTTCTTTTCTCAAGGGTAAGCACCCCAAATTCCTTTTTGTTATTGTTCAGTCGTTTTCAGTCGTGTCTGACTTTACATGACCTCATCTGGGGTTTTCTTTTTTTGCTTTTTGGTGAGGTGATCGGGGGTAAGTGACTTGCCCAGGGTCACACAGCTAGTTAAGTGTCAAGTGTCTGAGGCTGGTATCTGGGGTTTTCTTGACAAAGATACTGGAGTGGTATGTCATTTCCTTCTTCAGTTCATTTTACAGATGAAGAAACCGAGGCAAACAGAATTAAATGACTTGCCCAGGATCTCACAGCTAGTAAGTGTCTGAGGCCAAATTTGAACTCGGGAAGAAGGGTCTTCCTGACTCCAGGCCCAATGCTCTGTGCACTAGGGTGCCACCTAGCTGTTCCAAGTTCCTTTAACTAATCCTTATATGACCCAGGTTCTAGAACAGGCATCATCCTTGTCTATATACTTTGTTTCCCTGTTAATTCCGGCATAGGCTTTTGTCTTATACCGGAGGTGGCTAGGTGGTGCCATAGTGCATAGAACTCTGGGCCTGGAGTCAGTGAAACCCGAGTTCAAATGTGGCCTCGGACACTTACTAACTGTGTGACCCGGTGCGAGTCACTTAACTGCTGCCTGCCTCAGTTTCCTTAACTGTAAAATGGGGATAATAATAGTGCCTACCTCAAAGAGTTATTTTGAGGATCAAAAGCACATAGCATAGTGCCTGGCACATAGTAGATGCTTAGTAAATGCTTATTCCCTTCTCCTTCTCATACTTCCTTGTATGCTCAATGACTTGGAGTCCTGCACATAGTAAATACTAATATTTGTTGAAGCTGCCCAAAAGGACAACAGTGATAAAATCACAATGCATTTAATTCAATTCAACCAACGTTTACTAACTTCCTGCTCTGTACAAGGAACACAACGAAAAAGGAAGAGATCCTGCCCTCCAGGGGCCTATAATTTGCTGGGGGTGGGGGTAGAGGTTCAATGATTGCACAGATAAGTAAACAAAATTACATAGAAAAGAATTTCAAGAGCAGTGAACATTAACCACTGTGAGGTTCAGAGTCAACATTAACCACTGTAGGTTTCATAGTTAACATTAACCACTGGTGCATTCTGAGGCAACCCTAACCACGGCGAGGTTCAGGAAAGGTCTATAGGAGTACCTAAAAGCACTTGAACTGGGCCTTCGGGGAGCTAGGAATTCTAAGAGACAAGGAGGAGGAGGAATATGCCAGACATGCTTCATCACCTCTACAAAAGACCTGGAGGGTAGAGACGGAATGTGGTGAGCAGGAACTGGCAGGCCGGTTTGACTGGAACAGAGAGTACTTGAAGGGAAATGAGAACAGATAAGGCTAGGCTGGGACCTAGATTGTGGAGAGCCTTATAAACCAGGCGGAGAAGTCAAAGATTTTATCCTCAAGGTAATAGGGAGCCTCTGAAGAAGTGGAAGCGACACGGTCAGATCTGTGTTAGAAGAATATCAACGTTAGGCAGCTATATGGAAAAGGACTGGAGAGGGGGGAAACTGGAAGGAGGGAGATCAATCAGGAGGCTGAGAGGAGACAAGAGTGGACCTAGGTTGTCACCAGTCAAGGGAATCCAGGAGTGATGGTAGACCTAGATCCTGGAAGTGATGGTGTTTAAGTTGGGCTTTAAAAATGGGGGGGGGGGCAGCTAGGTGGCACAGTGGAGAGAGCCCCAGCCCTGGATTCAGGAGGACCTGAGTTCAAATCCAGCCTCAGACACATAACACTTACTAGCTGTGTGACTCTGGGCAAGTCACTTAACCCCACTGCCTAGCCAAAAAAAAAATGGGTAGGAATCCAGCAGGTGAATAGGGAAGACATTCTGGCATGTCTAGGGGCAGGGCATGTTCAGGGTGCAGAGAGCTATCCATTTGGCTGGGACAGAATATGGGGAAGGAAGCAATAACTTTTGAGGTGGGCATGGTGCCATGTTGTGTAGGGCCCTGAACACAAACGAAAGAGATTGCACCTTACTCTCCGGGGTTGACGTTAGGTAGCCATGGAAAGGTTTTGCACAAAGGAGTGGCATGACTGATCTGTGCATGAGGGAGCTAATTCTGGCCAAGTGAATAATGGAAGGATAGGGGGAGGAGCAGTGGGTGAGAAGGCAAGGTGGAAGCAGGAAGCCCTGATCGCTGTTGTAATAATCCGAGCAGGGGGTTTTAGGGCCTATATATTTTTAAATTTTATTTAGTATTTTATTTTTCCTCAGTTACATGCAAAAATAATTTTTAACATTCATTTTTAAAACTTTGAAACCACCCTCTACTGAGAAGGCAAGCAATTCAGTGTAGGTTGTACATGTGTAGTCATGCAAAACGTTTGCATATTAGTCATGTTGTGAAAGAAAACATAGACCAAAAAAAAACCCAATCTAAGAAAAATACAGTTTTAAAAAGTGTGCTTCAATCTGTATTCAGACACCGGTTTCTCTGGGGATGGATAGCATTTTTCATCATAAGTCTGTCAGTTGTCTTAGAATAGCTAAGTCATTCACAGCTGATCATCTTACAATATTGCTGTTACTTCATACAAAGTACATTTCACTTTGCATCGGCTCATGTAAGTCTTCCCAGGTTTTTCTGAGAGCATCATTTCTTATAACACAGTAGTATTCTATCTTAATCACACAGCACAATTTGTTCAGCCGTTCCCCAATTGATTATTATCCCCTCAATTTCTGGTTCTTTGCCACCAGAAAAGAACTGCTCTAAATATTTTTGTATGTATAGGCCCTTTTCCTTTTTCCTTTTTCCTTTTTTGTCTCTTTTGGGATGCAGACCTAGTAGTGGTGTTGCTAGGTCAAAGTGTATGCATGGTTTTATAGCCCTTTGGGCATAGTTCCAAATTGCTCTGCAGAATGGTTAAATCAGTTCACAACTCCACCAACAATGCATTAATATTTCATTTTCCCCTCCAACATTTGTCATTATCCTTTTCTGTCCTATTAGCCAATCTAATAGGTATGGGGTAGTATCTCAGAATTGTTTTGATTTGCATTTCTCTAATCAATAGTAAGTTAGAGCATTTTTTTCATGTGGCCTTAGATACCTTTGATTATCTGAAAGCTGTTCATATCTTTTGATCATTTGTCAACTGGGGAATGGCTCTTATTTTTATAAATTTGACTCAGTTTGCTATGTGTTTGAGAAATGAGGCCTTTATCAGAGAAACTTGCTTTAACATTTTTTTCACAGTTACTGTTGTTAATGTATTTCTTTTAGGGTCTCTATTGGGGTGGTATCAATTAAAGTAGAGCAGTGTGGTAGGGTGGAATGGGTACCTGCTTCAGAGCTGGCTAGAGCCAAGTTCAAATCCTGGCCTAGCCATGTACTACTTATATGACCTCGATCAAATCATTCACTTCTGGATTTCCATTTCCTAATCTGTAAAATGAGAGGTATGTACTAGGTGACCTTTCAGCTTTTAATTCATAATCTGATAATATGCTTCTGATCATAGGTTTATGAATTGGGAACCAGGTACCTCAGGGGCCATCTTATTCATTTTATGATTGGAGAAACTGAGGACTAAGAAAGTTAAGTGACTTGCCCAAGGTTATACACATAGCAAATATCAAAGGTAGGATCTGAACCTAGGTGCTTGAGAAAAAAGGCAAGATTAGAGAAATATCAGGGTGGAAATGATGACTATACATGAGAAATGAAGGGGTAGGAACATCTGGGCCAATGTTCTCAATAGGTGCCTCTGAGCTCTAAAATTCTGTGATCTGAGGCTATTTTTTCAATGTCTGCAGTGGAGAATGGAGTGACTTTACCCAATCTGAACCTATCTGGGAAATCTGGGTTGATGATGACAGTGTGCTACCAGCAGAGGGCACTCTGGTCCCATCCATTCAGCTGCCAAATTCTCTGTGAGGGATGGATGTTTCTACTTCTAGGAATTATTTTTCTTTGGTTTACTTATTAAACCCTTAATAAAAGAGGGGAGGAACTGAGAACAGTAGGAGAGGTCTGGATTATGAGAGAGGAGGAAAGTCGCCCCTCCAGGACTGTGATGGGGTGGGAGTCTGTTCGCTCCTGGACACAGACATAAGCAATGAAGGTCCCTTCTTGTATGTTATCATCAGGCAGCCTCATGACAGTCCTGGGGAGAACATTAGCAGCCTTCACTCTCATCTCGCTAGCAATTCAAAGTTTCTGACGTACACCCCCATAACAACACCAGGAAGACAGGACTGATCCCCATTTTACAGATGAGGAAATTGATGCTCTGGGACTTGCCCGAAGACCAAGAAGGCACCAGAGTTAGAACCAAAGTTACAGCTCCTATTCTCAGGTTCCACTTTCCCACTGTGGCCCTCTTCGTGCCTATGGGTAGAAGATACATAGGGACACAAAGCCGGCCATCTTCCATGGAGGCCATCCCCAGGCACAGATTGACCAAGTGGAGTGAGGCAATCCCGGTTAGCCTGACCTGACCAGGAAGTCTGACGCGTGGAAATGGCCCCAGTCCCCCATGGCCGAGGAAGGGGTGTTGAGAAACACACTCTGGGGAAGGGAACATGACGTCATGGAAAGAGTGCTGGGCTCTGGGTCCAGCTGCTTGCTCCTTGAGTGGCCTTGGGCAGGTCATTCTGTGAGGTTGTTTCCTCACCTGTAAAACGAGGGCATTGGACTAGAGGATGTCTGAGGCCCCTATTTCATGACCCTCAGAGTCATGCTTCCTTTACATACTACCCTGTTTTTCAGGTCTGCTGGGGGAATTTTGTGTAAATTATCCTTTTGCTTCATTTTGTGGCTCTGAGGAGGCCTCTTTATGACCCTAGCTCGAAGCCTCCCTTGGGGTAAGGCTGGACACCTGTTGGCAAACCCAGGAAAGCATTGACAACAGACGTCACAAGATGGCGGCATGAGTTCTGTTCTGGCTGTTGTGTTTGAGGCCAGGCTCTGCTGCTTACTCTCTGTGAGACCATGTATGCAAATCAGTTTTTTCCTCCTGGGCCTCAGTTTCCTCATCTGTAAAATCTGTGATCCTCTGAACTCTATAGTGTCCTGGGAAAGGATATTACTCCTCTGAGGTCCTTTGGTATCCCAGCCTTTCTTCTTGACTGGCAGGTAGCAGAGAAAGAAGAGGCCAAGGCAGGGCAGGGCTGGACTGGGGCCAGGCAGGGTAGTCCTCAGTGCATTAACTTCTAGGAATGTGTGTTTCTGGAAAAAGCCTGTCACACAAACATTCCCTGGAAGATCTGGATGAGGTACGGAGAAGTATGGAATGGCAAAACTCACGTCCTCCCCATCCTTTCCTAGTCCTTACCTCCACTTCTTCCTGACCTCAAGGATTATAGAATATTAGCTGGAGAGGCCTTAGAAAGCCATTTAGTCCTGCCTTTCTTATTTTACAAATGGGAAAACTAAGGCTAACAGAGAAAAGACTTTCCCAAGTTCGCACAGGAAGTAACTAGAAGAAAGAACTAAACCCAGGTCTTCTGAGGGTTCAGATCATAGTATCATAGATTTACAGCTGGAAAGGAGCTTAAAGAGCATTCCAGCACCTTCTTTTTATAGATGAGGAAACTGAGGCACAGAGACATTAAGTGACTTGTCCAAAGTCACACAGCTAATGTCCATGGCAGCATCTGAACCCAGATCTTCCCGATCCAAGTCCAGTGCCCTGTCCACAATATCATGTTGTCTGGAACCCTTAACGTGGTTTGCTATATTACAGTAGCCTTCCTTCTTGTTCAAAGATGGAAAAGAGGTTGAATTTCCCACTTTGTTTGGGGTCTTTTAGCATAGGTCCCCAACTCTCTCACATATATTTGGGAAAAACCTAAAACCAAATGGGGTTGGGGAGTGGGGGAATTCTCTCTCTTAATTCCCTATCCCTTCCTTAGCTCTGGTTGCTATAGAAACTTGAAATGTACGAGGAAGAGTTACCCACCAGGGCATAACTGGTTCTGTACACTTAAAATGTCTCGGATGGTTCATTATTTCCCCCCATTGTAGAGATGAGGAAGTTGAGGCCCAGAATGGGCCACATCAGATTTAGAGCAGAGCCAGGATCAGTCTATCTTTCCATATCCTTCCTCTCATTTGATCCTCAAAACAGCCTCAGGAAGGAGGCAGGGTAGGCATTATTTTTGACAGATGAGGAAACTGAGGCCCAGAGAAGGGGAGGCAGCCTGCCCAAGGCTCCTTTCTTAGTTGTCCGGAGGCGCTGTGTCAAGATAACAAGTTGGTAGTAGAACAGGGACTAGTAGTAGCCAGGCTGTAACAGCAGGGATGGTTTGGGGTCATCAGGGATTGGTAAGGAGGGCACCCTTCTCTTCCATGGTGAGCAGAGTGGGGCACCTTCCTCCAAGCCATGATAGACTTTTTCTGTCAGCTTGCTCCTTCCCCCTCCACCAACATTATTGCGCTCTGAGGAATTGAATTCCTCTGGTTCACGGGGGACCAGATCCTAGCCCCAGAGAAGGCTGGTCGAAAGAACACTGGATTTGGAAGTACAGGTCTCGGGTTCAAAGCCCAGCTCTGCTACTGACTGCTGCGGTCAGACTGTAACCGAGTCCCTTCTGCTCTGCAGAGGGTGGGAGACTAGATGACTCCTAATTGCCCTGTCCTTCGTCAAGGGAGCAACCTCAGGGTGAGATTAAAGATGCCTCTCTGGCTCTGCTCATGGTTTCTGGCTCCTGGGGCCCGGCTGCTCAGCTACGGTACGCCAGCCGTCTCTCAAAGGCATCTGGGCTGGCCAGGCAGAGCCATGCATATGTGCAGCCGGTGGGTGGAGACGCAGGTGGGGGTGGGGTAGGGGCATGAAAGGCTGCGGTTTGGATGCTGGAAGGTAGTGTGCTGGCTTTCACTTACAGCCACAGTTCTGAGAAATAGAGAGATAGCAGGGCCCGTGAGAAGCCATGTGCTGCTGGGGGTGGGGAAGGGAGCAGCATCTCAGCGGAGGGATGATGGGAGGGGCAGAGGCCACCGGGAGCCGATACCCAATACCTAGAATCAGAGAGGACGTGGGCTGTGGTGGGAAACAGGAGGGTGGAATGTTTGCACATGTATACTTTTTAGCCTCGGTGGGGGGGAGGGGAAAATAGCACTCATGATCAACTTGGATGATGAAAAAAGATAGGGGTGTGAGTGAGTGTGTGTGTGTGTGTGTGTGTGTGTGTGTGTGTGTGTTCTAGCTGGAGAAGCTAAGAGACATGAGGCTGGAAGAAGGCTATCAAGAATGGCCCTACACCATGCTGTGTCTCTACTGAGCTGCTTTAATGGGGTCGTCTGGGTGACCCTCGCTAGAGAAACAATTTGCTTACCACTGGAAGGGACCTCACAGATTATCTAGTTCAACCCCCTTGTTGTTCAGAGAAAGGAAACTGAGGCCCACAGACAACACAGGACTTGTCCAGGGTCACACAGACAGGTAGTCTCAGAGCTGGGATTCAAACTTGGACCTTTTGACCCCAAGTCCAGGATTCTTTCCACTCTACCACAGGGAGCCTCGTCTCTGCTCTGTCACTGAAGGGCAAGTCCTTCCATTCTTTGGGCCCCAGTTTCCCCATGTGTAAAGTGAGGTGCTTAGGACAGATCTCTAAGGCCACTCCTAGTGGCCTTAGTAATGCTGATGTAATAACACTGGTGGCACTGTGGGCAGCTGGGTGGAACCATAGTGCACAGAGTGCCTGGCCTAGAGTCAGGAAGACTCCTCTTCCTGAGTTCAAATCCAGCCTCAGACACTTACTAGGTATGTGACCTTGGGCAAGTCACTTCACCCTCATTGCCTCAGTTTCCTCCTCTGTAAAATGAGCCAGAGAAGGAAATGGCAAACCACCCTGGTATCTTTGCCAAGAAAACCCCAAATGGGGTCGTGAAGAGTCAGAAACCACTGAACAAAAAATGATGCGATCATAGCTCTTGTTAATATTGGGCTTTGATTATTCACTAAGCATTTACTAAGTTCCTGCCAGGTGATAGGCACTGGCTATTCACAGACAAAAACTAACTAGGGCCTGCCTTCCTGGAGCTTCCACTCTACTGGGGCAGTAGGGTTACAGGCCTTCCCTGGAGTCCTCTTCATTATGGCAAGGCCTGGCTCATTATTTGTTTTGTTTGTTTGTTTTTGTTTTTTTGGTTTTTGGCTAGGCAATGGGGTTAAGTGACTTGCCCAGGGTCACAGAGCTATTAAGTGTTATGTGTCTGAGGCCAGATTTGAACTCAGGTCCTCCTGAATCCACCTAGCTGCCCCTCATTATTTGGCCATCAGCATCTTATCCCCAGAGGTTATTCTTTGGCCACAGGAACCCTCACCTGACCTTTGGAAGGGGCTGTGATTTTCCTCAGCTCAGGCAGCCCTTCTGGCCAAGGAGTCACGATCCTTCTGCAGAAGGAGACCCCAGCGTTTGGTTTTTACCCAGTACCCTCAAGGACGTTCTCTCACACCGTCTGGGTTCAAATGTGGGTAGAGAGAAGCTCAGAGGTGGGAGAGACCTCACAGGGTATCTGGTCTAACTGTAGCTGAGCTCAAACCCCCTGACTCCACGGCTGGACAGTGGCCGTCTAGCCTGTGTTTGAAGAGACCTACTGAGGGGAGCTCAGTGCCTCTCCCAGCCACTGGGGCCAGTACTTTGGGGCAGAGGTAATTTCTAGGAAATGGTTCCTTTGTATTCAGCTTATACCAATTTCCCTACAAGGTGCATCCATCAATCCTGGTTCTGAACTCGGGGGCCAAGCAGAATGAGTTGTATCCCTCTTTTTCAGGGTATCCTCTTCAGATACTTGGCATCTCTACCCCCGTTAGAGTGCCGTGGAGGGTTTTTTCATCAGGTCAGGGAGGAGTTTGGACACAAGTGAGTCATTTTTTCTTGCCCTTTACTAAAACTCCTTTCTTGTCCTTCTCTGTATTCCTAGAGAAATAATACCAGTTTTTAAATACAAGGGAAGGGACTTGATAACAACATGACCAAAGTCATACCATAATAGATTTAGAGCTGAAGATTCAGAGGCCATCAAATCCAACCCCTTCCTTTTATAGGTCACCTCTTTAGAGCTGGAAGGCACCTTAAAGGTCATCTCAGAAGCAGCTGATAGGAAAGGGATAGAGCACTGAGCCTGGAGTCAGAAAGACCTGAGTTCAAATCCAGCCTCAGACTCTTACCAGCTGTGAGACCACCCTGGATAAGTCACTTAACCTCTATCTGCCTCAGTTTTCTTATCTGTAAAATGGGGATAATAGCAGCAGTTACCTTCCAGTGTTGCTATGAGGATCCAGTGAGATAATATTTGTAAAAGGTGCTAAGCACAGTGCCTGCCACATAGTAAATGCTATACAAATGCTTCTCTTCCCCCCCCTGCACTGCATCAAATCCAACCCCTTCATTTTATAGATGAGGAAACTGAGGCACAGTGAAATTAAATAATTTGCCCAGGTTCACACAACTTGTCAATGTCAGAGGCAGGATTTGAATTCAGGTCTTTCAGACTCCGACTCCAGTATCCTGTATATTAAATTACTCTTGCTTCTCAGAGGTGAGACTCATCACCAGGTCCTCTTACTTCCCAGGTCAGTGATCTGATACAATGTATTCTCCTGTTGAAGCCTCAGTTTCCTTATTTGCCACTGATTATTTTTTAATGTTTTAAATTTGTATTTAAACCATAGTTTTTAAAAGATGTGTATTGATTTCAGGTTTTTTGTTTTTTCGTTCCCTCTATTTCCCAAGATGTCCCATCTCTGCCCCCTCCCCACCTTGACAGCCCCTTCCCTTATAACAAAGAATAAAAAAGGAGGGGAAAGCAGGTCAGCAAAACAAAAAGCCTGCCAAGCACCGCAGTACTCCCAGTCAGGCGCTATCCTCTGCAAAGGAAGGTGGGAGGTGCAATCCATTACCTCTTTTTCAGGTCAGCCATTGATTTTCTGTATGACCTTGGTCAGGTCTTGGCCTCTCAGGACCTCGGTTTAATTGTCAGTAAGATCAGTGGACCACTAGGTGGCGCCATAGTGCACAGAGCGCAGGGGGCCTAAAGTCAGGAAGACTCATCTTGAGTTCAAAGTCAGTCTGTGTGACCTTGGGCAAGTCACTTAACCCTGTTTGCCTCAATTTCCTCATCTGGAAAAAGAAATGGAAAATATTGGCAAACCACCTTGAATGGTGTGTGAGTCTATTCATGGAGGGAGGAGTGACTTCTACCGGGAAAGATCAAGGAAGGTGTTATCACTGCAGCTGGGTTTTGAAGGACAGGAAGAATTCCAGTAAGGAGCAACTCGGAGGGAGATGTGCGTTCCAGATGTGGAGGGTGGGGGCAGCCTGTGTAAATTCATGTAAATGGGGGACATCAAGAGAAGATCAGACAATCAGGCAATAGCTGGAACACGAGGTGTTTGAAGAGGATTTCTGGGGAGTAAGTTGGGGACAAGACGTTGGAGCCTTGAATGACAGGCTGAGGAGTCTGCTTTTTGCCATAGGCAGTGGGGAGCCGCTAGATTTCTGGGGAGCAGGGGAGTGACATGAGCAGGCCTGTAAATTAGGAAGTTACCCTTAATAGTCTGTGCAGGAGGAATGAACTGGAAGGAAGAGAATGGAGGCAGTGAGGCCAGTGAGGAGGCTCTTCCCAATATTCCAGGTAGCAGAGGAAGAGGGCCCGAGTTGAGGAGGTGATGGTGGGATTTAAGAGGAGGGACATGGGAGAGAGATTTCAGAGGCTTTGGCCATCTCTCATTAATTATGGTGTTTCAAGGGATTAAAACTCAGGCAGGAGAAGTCACTTGTTTTAGGAGCCGTGATGAAATGTTTACTGGGGTAGAAATAGGTTTGTAGGTTCTATGGGAATCTGAGAGCCATGCTTTGGGCATTCTGAGACCCTCGCCGTGTTCAGGACTCATCTTCTTAGGTTCAGAGGCACCCATGCCCCAGCCCTTCACCCGAGGGCCCTGGTATCTTAAGGGGAATCTTCCTCTGCCCATTACATGAAAGACAGCCACCTGTCTGTCAGCCTGGCCGCAGCCACTTAGGAAGTCCAGTGGCTGGATATGGAAATCAGGCATCCCGAGACTCCCAGGAGTCCACTGGCCCGTGTCTCTCTGGGCTTCTCTTCTCCATCCCAGAGGCTGCCGGGCTCAGCCCAGAGTTCTCAGAGGGAGAGCTGAGGACAAAGGGAAAGGGGAGATGATGGCTCCCCTCCAAAACAGCCTCTCTCTCCCCTCTCTGAGGTCACATGCTTTTGTTTTCACCATAATAGCCAGTTGCCATGGAAACATGGTGTGGCCAACAGATGGAGAAGAGGCAGCTGCCCTAGAAGAACAAATATCCTGTTTTTGCCTACAGTGCCCCTGTGCTGCACCCCTGACAAAGAGATAAAGACTGGGACGTGGGGTCCCCCCACCCCAGTTTCTGAAGTGAAAGTTGGTGAAAGTTTCCCACAAAGTGTGGGTTGCCTTCAGACCCTCGAGAAAGGGGGAAAGTACAGCCATGGAGCCTTTGGCAGCTACTGGTACTCAGGCTGCGTCCCCACCCTGGGACCGAGACTGACACTTCCCCCCTACACCCTGGAGCTTCTAACCACATGTGTACTGATATGACAGCCTTTGCACCAGCACCTCCGGAGACATGCACACTTCCCTGTCTGCCCATCAGGAGGAGAATCAACAAATATCTGTGACTGAGCTCACTTTAGTTCATAATTGTAATGTAATAATTAATAATAACAATGTCTCTATTTCTCCATCCCCTTAAGGCTTGCAAAGTGCTTTTTTACTGGCAAACCTGAGATAGAGGTAATAGCCCAAGTATGATTATACCCAATCTTCAGATGATAAAACAGTATCAAAGGTGAAGTAGCAGCAAAGTAGTAGAAAGAGTGGTGGATGTGGGATCAGGGGACTTAATTTTGAATCCTGTCTCTGCCACTTACTTAGCTGTGTGACCTTAGGCAAGTTACCTGGCCCCTGGGTTTCTTCTCCTGTACAATAAGGGAGTTTGGACTCAGGGATCTCTGAGGGCCTTTAGAATCCTAGTTTGATGATCCTATAAAGGGATTTTCCCCCAAGTCATACAGCTAGGAAGTGTGGGAGATGGTGTTTGAGTTTCGGTCCACTGTTCTGTCTCTCACACCCCCACTGCCTCTGAAGGTGGGGGTGTCATTAGCCCAGCCCTAAACGGTATGGGAGAATACAACAGAATCAGCATATGCAGACCCTGCCCTTTTAGAGCTAAATGACAACTACTTTCCCCCACCTCGGTGCCTTTGCTCACCCTTTTTTCCTGTTTGTCATCGAGGCAGGATGGTACAATGGAAAGAGCTCAATAGTGAGAGGGCCGAGGTTCAGATACCACCTGTCACTGCCCATGTGACTGTGGGTGAGTCACTTCATCTCCCTTGGCCTCAGTACCTCATCTATAAAATGAAGGGTCCGGGACCAGGACTCTAAGGTCCATTCTAGTTCTAAATCCATGACCCCAGGAGTGCTTTATTTGTCCTCAACAGATGTCTGTTTAAATGCCAGTCTTACCACTCAATCTCTGCGTGACCTTGGACACTTAACATCTTAGTGCCTCAGTTTTCTCCTTTGAACAGGAGGAGATGGCACTCACTGCTCAGACAGCATGGCTCATATTTAGAGCCATGTATGATCCTTCTCTCCTTCCTAACTCATGCTTAATAACCTCGATGACCCCTTCTCTTCTCTCCCCAAGCCCCCTTCTCTGACTCCCAGGACTAATCTCTTTCTTCAAAGCCCCTGTCCTGTCTTTCTCACTGGACTGTGAGCTCAGCAAAGGCTGAGCCCCTTTCCCATTGATTATGGGTCTTCTTCACTCGTGACTAATTGAATGGAAGCTTGGATGAAAATGAATTGAATCAGTTTGAGTCCCCAAGCATTACTATCACATCTCAGAGCCCATCAAGTCCTGGCTGGCTACCTCCTTTGAGCCGAGGTTCCCTCCGTGTGCAAGATGGGAATCTTAGGAGGGTGTAGCCAATTTCTACCTTAATTCAGAGCTTCTTTTGAATAAAGAATAATTTCTTCCCCAGTGTTCCATGTGTCTTGGGGGCAGAATGGCATTTCAGATTTCATAGCACTGGGCTTAGAGTCAATAAGATATGAATTCAAATCTGGTCCTGTCAGACACTTACCAGCTATGTGACCTTGGGCAATTCACCTAGCCTCTGTTTACCTCAATGACCTATTAAATGAAAGGGTTGGACTCTTGGGTCTCTGAGGTACCTTCCAGATGTAAATCTACCATCCTATGATAAGTACACTATAGGTGTTCCACATCAGGGAAAGTCATGGGAGGTCATGGAAGCCTGCCTAGAGGAGGCGCTATTTGCCATGGGCTTTAAAGGATTAGTGAAAAGAGGGAAGGAAGAATTGGCAAAGGGATTGAGCAAAGGCATGGAGATGGAAAAGTACAGGGTGATTTTAGTTGACAGAGTGGTCCAGTTTGTCTGGAATATTGAGTTCCTAGAGGGGAGTCATGCCCAGCAAGACCAGAAAGTTAGGGTATCAGATTTGGGAAGGTCTTGAATGTCAATCAGAAAAATTTGAATTCCACTCAATAGACCTTAATAGGAAGCCTTTGAAAGTCTTTGAATAATGGAGTGGTGTGATGAAATATGTGCAGGAGGAAGATTTTTGTAGTGGGGGTCAAGACAGATTGGAGTTGGGACAGAGCAATGGTGGTAAGGCTGACAAAGAGATATGTGAACATTCATGGATATTCACATATAACTAGGAGGATTCCTTCCTTAGTCACATGCTTTGGGGATGATTGGAATAATAATAATAACAATAATGATCGAGGTAATAATTACCATTTATATCATGCTTAAAGGCTTGCAAAGGGATGTACATATCACTTCATGTGATCCCTTCAACAGCCCAGTGAGGTAGAAGCTATGATAGTGCTCATTTTAAAAGGAAACTGAGGCTGTACCCAGTTAGTATCTGAGATGAGATTTGAACTCAAGCCTTCCTGATTCCAAGTCCAGTGTTCTTACCTACTATGCCACCTTCTATTGTGCAGATGTTCAGAACCGAACTGGTGTGAGTTGCAGTGGAAAGAGAAAGTCCTGGGCTGTAAGCCCCAGTTTCCTTATCTGTAAAATGGGATGGCATAATTCCTCTCCTGCCCTCTCCCTGAGTAGTGTGAGGATTAGAGGACAGGATGGTCAGGACACAGCTTGGAAACAGGAAACCCCAGGTCCATGTGGGCTGAGAGGTTACCCTCTGCCATCTTCTCTTTCCTGTAACCTTGTCATAGTTTACGTTCTCTTTAACAGCCCCAGTTCTAAGGCTATCTAGCTTCCTAAAACAGTCAGCGTCCTCAACCCAGTAAATGTTTTGTTGAATGAGGTTTTCATTGTCATCAGTGACCCCTTCCCCTTTCCCCCTTGACTTCCTCACCTGTGGCTTCTCTGCATTTCTGAGGCGGCAAGATTGAAATCCAGGCTGGGTCAGGGAGGAGGAGCGGGGCAGGGCGAGCTTTGTGTACATGACCTCAGTGGGTACCAAGGGCTTCCCTGGAAGTATCAGTTCTCAGAAATGAGGGGGCCCAAACCACAATGCTGGTTCACCAAGTCCCAGCTGCTCCCCTGAGCCTTCTCTGCTGAGCAGGCACCCCAACCCCCAGCAGCCAGAACAACAGATGCTGTTCTCTGCACACCTTTCCCTTTTTCTTTCTTAGTCCCTAGTCTTAGTGATATTCCCACACACTTTAGAGCCTTTGGAGGTCGTATAACTCATCCCCCTCAATTCAAGGGGAGAGAATTGAGGTCCCAGATTGGGGAGGAGTGTTACACAAAGTCATCCTGTTGATAAGTTGCAGATCTGGGATTTGAACCCAGATCTTCTGACTGTAAATACAAAATGCTTTCCTCATCACCACATTTCCCCTCCTCCCAGTTAGCCAATCAGTAGCAATAATCTACTCTCTGTCCCTACATTCTTTTTTTTGGGGGGGCAGAGAGGAGGGCAGGCAATCTAAGTTAAGTGACTTGCCCAGGGTCACACAGCTAGTGAGTATCTGAGGCCAGATTTGAAGTACATTTTTGAGTATCATAGAAATTCCTTTGCTAGGCAACTTGGCAAGGGCTTCATCTTGGAGAGCATTAAACACCAAGTCAGAAGGCTTCAGGTTCAAACTTTCCTTCTAGCTATGGGTTATGGAACATTAAACAAGTTCCTTTCACCTCCATGGACTTTCCTATCTCTCTCTGTAACATGAAGGGTGTTGCCCAAAGGATGTTGGAGGTATCTTTCACTTCTGACATTCTCTGTTCCAAGGTCCCTGCCAGCAATCCTCTAAGATAGCAGCAGTAGTAAGACAGTAGCTGGTAGAGAAGAAAACACTTTCAGGGGTTTGATAGACATAAGGAGACCAGCTGGGATGTAGTGGAAGGGTCTGTTTAGTTCCCAATCATCAATATATGGCATTTCAAGCCTTTCCAGCCCCTCATGGGGCAGAAGACTTGGCTTTTTAGTGACCTGGCTTTGGCCACCACCCCTGGGAGGCTCTGAGGGCATACGTGTAGCCAGCCACAGACCTCCCTAGGAAGTGCAGTTTAAAAGGCTCTGACCCTGGTTGATGCAGAGGAGTGAGACCCCAACACCTCAGATGAAAATAAGTTGCCAGCTGCAGGTGGTTGCACGGGGTACCAGGTGGGGTGCCACTGCCCACAGGGCCTCAGGGTTGCATTTACTCCAACTGTATCACCTGCTCGTGGTATTCTGGTTTTGCCCAGCAGACTGGTACCATGTGACCCCATGTTGTTACTACTGCAAATTTTTCTCTCTCACCAATTGGGGAACTCCACAGGTGAAGATGGGCAGTGACAGGTCAGGAGAGCTGTGTGAGCAGAAAAAGAGAAAGAGTCAGATATAAGAGATGTAGAGGGAGAAATAAGGAGATTCAGTCACTGGTTGGACATTTGGTGGAAGGGAGAATGAGGAGTCAAGAAAGGAGAACCTGCTGCCACTGGCAGAAACATGGCTAGACAGTAGTGAATCTGAAAAAGATCTGGTGGTTTTAGTGGACTGCAAGCTTAATATGAATCATGTATGATATGACTGCTAAGAAAGCTACTGTTGTCGTGGTATATGATTGTGATGGAATACCACTGTGCTGTAAGAAATGATGAGCTCAGTGATCTTAGAAAAAACATGGATAGACTTGTGTGAAATAAAGAAGACCAAAAGGAACAGAACGAAGAAAATGTGCTATACAGCAACAGCAATATTGTTTTAAGAACAACTTTGAGCAAATAATTTTGACTATTATAAATATTCAAAAGAACTACAAAGGACACATGAAGGAAAATACTATCTGTATCCAGAGAAGTGACAAATAGAAGTATGTATAGAATGATTTTACATAGATATGTATTTATATACACACATATTTGTGTCTAATAGTAGCCAGCTTGGGGTGTGGGGTGGGGGGAGAGTGGAGGGAAGGGGAAAAAAAAAGAAATTTACATAATATCTTTATTGTATTTTTAAAAGGAATAGCAAGTTATACATAATAGATTTGCAGTTTCATGTGCAATCATAATTTTTTATTATACTATGTTATAGAAATGCTTGTTTCATTCCATAAATTAAATTTTTTTTTTTAAAGCTAACATAATGTTAGGTTGTATTGAGACACGTGGTATCCAGATCCATTATAAACTGCTCTATTCAGACCAGCTTACCCACTGTCTTTCTTTCAGGAGCTAATTTACCTTTTTTGCTCTTCTTGTAGGAACTGGTCAACTTAGTACTTCATGAGGAATTCCAGAGGTGCCAGGAACGCAGAGGAAGGGGCACCCTAGACCATCAGCCCCACTGCAGCCCAGTCATCCTGGATGTATGCTGTGGCTCTGGGGCGATCGCCCTCAGCCTCCTGAGCAGACTGACCCAGGTGAGCCTTCCCAGCCCTGCCTCCAAACCCAAAGAGTCACCTGGCCCATCGGGTGCACCTTGCTTGTCTTTGGCCCATGGGGGAGACAGTGCCGGGACACAATGAGGTTTTCTGTGACCAGCTGGTGCTGTCTCTCATCTGGTCACTCCCTGGACTTTAGAACTCACCGCCTTTCTTCATTCTGACCCTTCCTTCAGAAGCCCCAAGATCTCAAGGTTTTGATCTGTGAAATAGGGAAATATCAGCTTCTTTTGCCTAGCTCCTCACTTCCTCACTTGCCTGTGTTTCCAAATGTGTGTGTGTGTGTATTTATGTTTGCATAGTGTATATACACATATACATGTATAATGACTGTGTGCCTAGATTTATGCACACACATGTGTATTTATAATTATGTGTATAAATAGATGCGCTTTCCTTTATTTGTATGTCACTAACTTCCCAGGGAATCATTTTCCACCCCTCAACCCCTCTGCCCCAATAAATCCCTCTCTTACAACAAATAAGTACAGTCAAACCAATACAAAATTAAAGGTGTATGCCTCATTCTGTACCCGTAGTCCACCACCTGAGGAGACCTGCTTCAACATCAGTTCTCTGAAGCCATTATGATACATTGTATTGATCTCTCGATAATTCTTGAAAAACTAATAGAATCTCAGAGTTGCACAAAACTCTTGAGATGACCTAGCCCAGCCCCTACACGAGGCTGAATTCCTTTGATACCATCCCTGGTGGCTGGCAGTCATCTGGAGTTAGGGAACTCATCCCTTTCCGAACAACCCATTTTACTTTGGGACTGGCAGCTTTTATAAACAATGTAATTACTGGGTCCTTTCTGCATCCTTTGAGCCAGAATCTCTGTGATTTCTTCCTTGTCACTCCTAGCTCTGCCTTCTAGGACTGAGCAGGAGGACAATCCTGATCTCCTAATTTCTGTCCTTCTGTGGCAGAGCCGTGTGGTTGCAGTGGACAAAGGTGAAGAGGCCGTGCAGCTCACCAGAGAGAACGCTCAGAGGTGCTGGGGGCAGGACGCATGAGCTGGGGACCGAGGGCAGAGGCTAGAGACACCGAAGCCAAGGCCTTTAGGGTCCTAGCGCTTGGTGAAGAGAGTGGGGCAGGAGATCCTGAGAGGCCCCACGCTGGGCTCCAGGGGCATTTCCCCTGGCTGGGCTCACACAGCTGCCTGTGATGAACCTTCGCTGTGCTCTTCATCACCCTTTCCTCAGTGGTGACAACTCTTTCTCCCTGGTGGATAAACCCTAAAAAACACACAAGGGGAAGAAGGGAAAGAGGAAGTAGATGGTAGAACTGGGAATCAAGATATGGTACTAACAGTGGGAGGAAAAGGGAGGCAGAGAACTAGGTACTGGGTATGCATAATTTCTGAGCCTAGAATGCTGAGTAAGCTCAGGGGCCAGAAACATTAAGTCTCAGTCTAGGGCTTAGAGATTAGTAGAGTTCAGCAATTAATTAAAAAAAAAGAAAACAAATAAAACCTCACCCTGTGCCTGAGAGAAGGGTCCCTGAGATTGGTTCCAAGGAAGAGCTAGAATTGTGGGCAAGCCTAGGGCCCAGGGCTAGATCCTTTGCAGGCCTTTTGGCAGAAGTGACAGGCAGTGAAGAGTCAATGGTATAGACTTCAGAGCATCCCAGATTTAGAGCTAGAAGGGACCTTACAGGCTGCCTAATCCAACCCTCTCATTTTACAGGTAAGGAAACTGAGGCCAGAGGTCACACAGATAGTGGCAAAAATGGTATTCCCACCACCCAGGTCCTCAGACTGCAAATCCTCAGACTACAGCATCTACTTTGCTTTACCATGCTACTTTGCCTAAGAGCTGTTGTTTGATAGGGTGTCCGTGGCCTCTACTGAGTTCCTAGAGCTCACTAGAGCAGTGAGCTCTTATTTCTATTGTAGCAGCGACATAGCATAGTGGACAGAGCGCTGGGCTTGGCGTCAGAAGACCCAGATTCAAATCTTGCCTCCACTGCTTACTGCATGACCTGGTCAAATTAATTTCCCTGAGCCTCAGGCAACTGTCTAAGACTTATCTACTAAGACTTATCTAAACTGAGGGGTTGCAATCTATGCCAGCTATCTTTACTTAGGAGTTCCCCCATCATAATGAAGTCACAGATGCCTTTATATAGTTGTGTTGTCATTATTGTGAAAACTGCCTGCTAAGCTTGGTAATAACCCTCAACCTTCAGTCCTTCACTCTGATTTGTGTCTGGTTTGGGACACCCCATCTTAGGAAGGACAGACATCTATCTACAGGTGTAAGTAAGTCATCGACTCAGATACACGGGAAATGGACAAAAGTAAAGACATTTTACACATTTGTATAGGGCTCTGGATAATAATCTTGAGTGCTATGTCATAAGCAAAGCACTTATTTCTTAGAGAAATTTGACCAGTTCAAAATAGTCAACCATAATAAGGTGGCCAGAAGAATCCAGAAACTTCCTGGGTCAGCAAATTTTTGCTCTGCTTGCCAGGCAGAAAGACTAGAAGTCAGGGGTAACACTGGCTTAGGGTATAGACTTTGCAAAACAGGAAGGAAGTTGCCGCAAGATCATAAGCATTATCATGTCACAAAGCAGGTAAAAGGGAGAGGAAGAAAACAAGCCTGCAAGGAACGTGGCGAAGCCAGATCATCACAAGGGCATTGTGAATGTAACCGAAAAAGCTCCACAAACAGACATGAAGTAGAACAGGTTGGTGTAGCAGAAAGGGCACTGGTTTTGAAGTTAGGAGATCCAGATTTGGCTACTTCTCCTCTACGTCTCAGTTTCCTTATCTGTTAAAGGAAGGTAGACAAGATTAATTCTAAGTTTCCTTCTAGAGCTAAATCCTATAATCCTACACATCAAAGATTCTTAGCCTGGAGTCCATGAACTTTAAAAAATATATGAATTTTGGTAACTTACAAATAATTGATTTTCTTTGTAATGCCATGAATTTATTTTATGTGCTTAACAACATTATTCTGAGAAGAGGTCTCATAGTATCACCAGACTGCCCAAAAAAGTCCACGACGAGCAAAAAAGGTTGAGAATCTCTGCAGTAAGCGAAATCTGCTGGTATTTCTGTAGCCATCTGTTCTCCTCAGTGACAATAGTGAAGCCACTGCATTTGGAAATTACCACCTTGGGACCTGGTGGTACCAGGAGGAAAAAATGGTGGTGGAACTTAATAAGAAGTTTGGAATACTGTATCTGAACAAATGTATGCATAAAAAAAAAGTTTTTGTAGGAGGTACCATGATTTTGAAGGCTTTCTGGGAATGATTTTAAAGATATATCAAAATGGAGAAGCCAGAAGAATAGAAAAGATCATAGAAGGTGATTGAAGGGGCAACTGAGAGGGAAAAAACATCAGTAATTACAAAACCATGCTCCTGCTTTCTCATCTTTGAAATATCTTTATGAGACTTGCATTGAAGGTGTCCTTGATAAAAATAGAAGGGTTGAGGAGGAACTCCATTGCCGACCACCATCTTCAGAGTCAAACTGCTGAGAGTTGTAGATAATGTTAGAGCACATGGTGCCTACTATTTGTAGATCACATAAATCATTTGCCTGAGCAAAAGGCAACCTTAACAGCTCCCAGGCAAAGTTTCTCACTTGTATGGAGAATTCCATGATAGACATTAGACCATAAGTTCCTTTTTGCTTTTGTCAGAACTTAGGATAGTGCTTAATATATAGTAGGAACTTAATGTTTACTTCCTTAGGGAATGGTCACTCTCCTCATTTTTATTTGACATATTTCTGGAAATACTAGCAATACTAACAAGATAAGAGAAAGAAATTTTTAGAAGCATAAAGATAAATAAGGAAGAAATAAAACTATCCCTATTTGTTGACAACATTGTGGTTTAGTTAGAAATCCTAGAGAATCAGCAGAGATACTAATTGAAACAATTAGTAGCTTCAGCAGAGTCTCAGGCTACAAAATAAACCTTCAAAAATCAACAGCATTTTTATATAATAATAACAAAATCTGAGAGGCAACAGTAAAAAGGGAATTCCAAATGACTTTAAGATGCACAAAAATATCTGGAGATCAAACTATTAAAACACATAAAAGACTTGTACAGATTCCATTACAACATGTTCCTTAAAGAAATAAAGAACAACTTAATTAGCTAGAGGTCTATTGAGTGCTCATGGCTAGGACTTGCCAATATAATAAAAACCACAATACTATCAAAATTATTTTGTAGTTTTAATACTATATCAATCAAATTACCAAAAGGGTACTTTACAGAACTCAATAAAATAATAAAATTCATTTGGAAAAATAGAAAATATAGAATATCAAGGGAAATAATGAAAAGAGGTAGGGATGAAGTGGGGAGAGTACTTTGAGACCTCAAACTAAAAGCAGCAGTCATTCAAAACCAATTGGTGTTGGTATCAGTATAAGAGACTGGACAAGAGAGAATCAGAAACAATGTCACTCAATAACTCACTATTCAATAAACTGGAAATATAAGTTACTTAAGGAAGAACTCCCTCTTGATAGAAACTGCTGGGAAACCTGGAAAGCAGTCTGGCAGAAATTAGTCTTAGACCAACACTTTAGACCATATTCCACAAAACATTCCAAATGGATATATAACCTTAATATTAAAGATCATGCTATTTTTTAAAAAACACAACTAGAAGAGAAGTAGGTCATATATTTTTAGCAATTATGGGTAAGAGCTGTTTTCTTAACCAAACAAGATACAGAGACAATTACAAAGGACAAAACAGACAGCTTTGACTACAGGAAATTGAAAAGCTTTTGTACAAATAAAATTAATACAAGTAGGACAAGGAGGGGAATGGTTGAATGAGGACAAAATCTTTGTATCAGATTTCTCCGATAAGAGTTTGGTATTCAAGATATATAAGCAATTAACAAATAGGTGGACAGATAGATAGATAGATAGATAGATAGATAGATAGATAGATAGATAGATAGATCAAGTCTAAAAGCCAATCCATGATAGATAATTAGTCAAAGGATAAGAACAAACAGTTCTCAAAAGAAGAATTGCAAACTATTAATAACCATAGGAAAGAATATTCCAAAACACTAATAAGAAAAATGCAAATTAAAACAACCCTGAATTTTCACTTTATACTCTGAAAATTAGCAAAGATGACAAAAGATGAGAATAGTAAGTGTTGGAGGGGTTGTGGGTTGATAGGCATACTGGAGCTTTGTAGAGGTAGCTGTGAGTCAGAACAGCCATTCTAGAAAGCAGTTGGAAATTATGCAAATAAAGTGACTAAAATATCCACACCCTTTAGCCTAGTGGGCAGGAAGGAGGTGAGCATTCCCTAAGAAAGCAAATTCCACTACTAGCTTTATAAAAACCCCAAGGAAGCCATTGATAAAAAAGGAAATCCATATATACCCACATATAGCAGTACTCTTTGTGATAGCAAAGAATTGAAAACAAATGATGCCTGTTGATTGAGAAATGGCTAAACAAATTGAGGAACATGAATGTGATGGAATACTGTTATACTCCAAGAAATGACAAATATGAATACAGAGGAGCACGGAAAGACTTACATGAACTGATGCAAAGTGAAGTAAGCAGAGCCAAGAAAACAATATACACAATGACCATAACAATGTAAATGGAAAGAACAACCAGAAAAGCAAACAAACAAAAATGGATGTTGTGAATTTGCAAAGAACAAGCTTAGCTCCAAAGAAGAGATATGAGAAGACATCCTCACCCTAACCCTCTGACAAGGAGGGAAGTCCACTAGTGTGGTACATTACACATATCTTCAGACTTTTTTGATGTGTTGATCATTTATGCTGATTTTTTCCTATTCTTTTTGGGGATTTTTGCCCTTTTGTCTATCCCATATTATTTTCTTATATGGGATGGTTCTCTGAGAGAGGAAAGATACTAATGGGGAATTGTGGCAATGTAAAACGGCAAAAGACATCAATAAAACTTACTTAAATATTTGCTTACTCATTTGGTTGACAAATACTATTCCAGACATAATTTGTTCAGTGTTTTGCTAAGTTTCATAATACACTCATCAAAGTTGTTGGCCAGTATTTTGGGGAATGTTCTGTACAAAGTCCAAAATGAAGGTAGATTTCCTATTGAAGGAGATGTTCTGTTGATTCCCCTGTTTGCTGTTTACAGAACTAGTTGTATCATGCCCCAGAGCACTTCAGGGTCTCCTCAGTGAAATTTACAACCTCTGAGTAGAAATTAACCCAACCATCCACACTGAAGAAACCAAATGGATGAAGAACTAACCTTACCAAGATTATGGCATGCAGCTGAATGGGCAGACCATTGGATTAGTCTACCAGTGCATATATTTGGAAAAGCTCTATAAATGGGCAAAAATCCAGACCCAGAAGCAAACTGGAGGATGAAAGCAGACTGAATTGCATTTGGAAAATTGTGCATACCTTTGGTATTCCCAAGCTTCTCCCTGCTACTGAAATCCATCTTTTTAAAAGACCTGTATCTTCCCAGTGATACTATGTGGTTTTGAATCATGATGAAACATTGTGATCCTAGAATTAAAATCATGACCAAAGTTTCAACTCAAAGTTAGAAAGAAAAAACTTCCCAACAATTAGCTGTCATGAAGTGGAAGGATTGAATCCCCCCCACCCTGTAAGACTTCAAGCAAAGTCTCAGTATCCACTTGGTAGGTATGTTGTAGAGGGAGTGCCTGTTCTGGTAGGAGATGGACAAAATGACCTGAGATTCTGTAGTTTAGATCTCTTTGTTGAACTGCTACTTCCCATCATATCCTAATTCCATCTAAGCCGCTTCCATATTTCTTTGCTGATATGTGAGCCTTGAGTGTGCCCAAACATAAAGCCTCCCTTCTCTTGCCTCTCTGGACTTTGGCTGATTTCTGACTATTTTGGCCAATGGTTCTGGCTGCTGACAAGTCCCTAGGTCTGCCCCACTGGTACTATGGGCAAGACCCTACCTCTGTCTACTCATGTGTAGGGTTTTTTCCCTTCTACTTGGAGGGCATGTGGTCTCTTGACTAGATAGAACAGGAGAGCTATGCATGGGAGGCAGCCTGATAACATGGGGAGACCCCTGGCTTAGAAGTCAAAAGACCTAGATTCTAGCCCCGTTTCTGCTACTGGTTCACTGTGTGACCTTGGGTCTCAGTTTCTTCTTCTGTAAAGTGAAGAAGTTTGATGCAATGGTCTTTAAGGTCCCTCCCAGCTCCAACATTTTATGATTTTCATCTGCATTCTAGGATTTAGGCACAATATTAGGTTACTTTTTGTGCCTCGATGAACTTGACGCATGGGAGGTGCCTTCTTCTTGTCCCCTCTCTGGTACATCCTGAGACTTTGGAGGTGAATTAAACTGGCCTTGGATCAACACTGCCACCCATGTGTCATTCAAGCTGTCATGTAATATACAAGCCCTGAAAAGCTGTGGGCATTGGGACGTAGCACTGTCTATGTCCAAGTGGCACAGCGGATAGAATATCAGACATTGAGTCAGGTAGACCTGGTGTCAGATCCTGACTCAGACACTTACTAGACAAAAATCACTTACTCTCTCAGCCTCAGTTTCCTCATCTGCAATATTAGGGAAATAATACCTTTGCAGGGTCATTGTGAAGATCAAATGAGGTAACATGCAAAATACTTTGCATACCTTAAAGTACTTTGCAAATGCTAGTTAGTATTTATATGGACATGTCACCTACCTACCCATGTAAATACATATGTTGGGGATGTCTCTGTTCTCTGCCCTCTGTTAATCCATGAGCACAGGCAATGGGGGACTTACGCTTCACCCTATTTTCCTCTTCTTCCCCACAGGCTTCACTTGGAAAATAGGATCCAGATTGTTCACCATGATATCACTTCTGGTACATTCCTCTGGACCTTTTCCTCCCTTTCTCACTTTATCCTCAGTAATCTGGCAAATGTAGTCAACTCTTAGTTCTCCCCAGTGGGGCCTGTCCCCAATTTATGGTTAAGTACTGGGACTCTTGCTTTCAGGTTCTTATTTACATGGATGACTCCTCTTAATCAGCTCATTTATGGTCACACACCCTCAGAGCCCAGCTTAGGCAAGGCCTTCCCTGGTCCTTCATTGCTCACCAGTTAATAACACTGTCTCCAGCCTTAGATTACCTGCTCTTATCCTTCTCTGTGTACATATTATAGTCTTCCAGGAGATTGTAAGCTCCTTGAGGGTAGGTGTTCTTGTATTTCCCAGCACCTAGCACAGTGCTTCACACACAGTAGGAGCTTGATACGTGTCTGTGAAAACAAGACTTTTGTTTACTCCAGCCAAAACAAGTGTTTTCCCTCCGCCTTCCACCCCCTGTTTCCCATCCTAGAACTGTGTAGCCAGCTCAACTTTTTTTCGGTGCCTTTGCTTTCACCAGAGGAGCCATACTACTCATGCCCAGTGTAAAGCAAGGAAGCAGAGAAGAGCTGAGTTGAAGTTAGAAGGGGTCAAGGCAATAACTGAAACTTGTACCCATCTAGACCTTCATAGTATGGTTTCATTACTGTAAATGTTAGATGCAAACTTATTTGAATGTAAGTTCTAAAATCTCTCTCTCTCTTAGACACAATTTTTGGATTATACACAATGCTGCCCTTCCCCTCACTGGCATGAAAACTCAAGAGTTGACTCTAGCTCTTCAGGACATTCGAAAAAAATGCTATTCTTTGTATAGTTCCTAGGAGATGAGCGATCTGAGAAAATAGTGTTTGTGGGCTGGTAAATTCTGGGTACTTATTTGCAAGGCTGACTTATGAAGTCCCACAGCTGTATTCAAATGTTGGTTCTGCAGACAACAATCTGTGTGACTTTGGGCATGTCACTTGGCCTCTCTGGGCCTCAGCCTCCTCAAGGCTGGCCTAAATGATGCTTAGCCCTCAATCCTATAATTCTGCAGTCCTCTGCTTCATGCTACATGTAGGCATCTTCCCAGTGAATGTCCATCTTCTGAGTCCCAGTCCAGAGCGCTTTCTTTTGTCCCTTGCCTGCCTGTCTGTGGCTCCTTGCCCCGGGGGTCAGAGGCTGAGTGCTGTCCAGCCTGGGACAGAGGAGTCCTCCTTCTTGATATAGGAGTGAACAGGGAACAGCTGCTTCCCTGGGGACCAGTGGACTTTGTGGTCAGCAACCCCCCATACATTTTCCATTGTGACATGGAGCAGCTAGCCCCCGAGATCCTCAGGTATGTGTGTCTTCCCATCCTTTGAGGACAGGCCTGTATAACAGGAGACAGGGAGGTAAAGGAGAAGATGCTAATTTTCTGGAGTTGGGGGTGGGGGGAAATTGTCTGCTGGACCTGAGGGATCTTTGAGGAGGCAAGTTCGTTGGCTTCCTTGGGGGTTCTTCTGAGTCTACTGCCTCAATCCTTTATCCCTGGGCTACATGACTATTTTAGCATCTGTTATAGCTCATTATAGTCATTAAGCCTGACTGAGAGTGGATGGGGGAGTGGCCTGGCCCTGACCTTTTAAACCCAGGCCACAGGAAGGTGCCTTCTCCTTATTCTTGCTCCAGCTATGAAGACACCGAGAGTTTGGATGGAGGCAAGGATGGCATGAGGGTGATAAGAGAGATCTTGTCCCAGGCACCCATGCTGCTGAAAGACTCAGGGTATGAGGAGCGAGAGGAGCAGGGTGGGAGGAGGAACAGGGTGGGAGCTTCCTGGGGTAAGGCCCCCACTGTTCCCCCATCCCTTACCTCATGGGTGGTCTCCCCATTGGGGAGACTCTGCCCAAACCTAAGGCTGATCAGGACCACCTGTAATGATGGCTTTTCTCCAATGCCTACAGATGCTGCCTGCCACCCCTAATCATAACCTAAGGTAACAAAACACAGAAGGAAAAAAGCCTGAGCTGGTAGTCAGGAGACCTGAGCTCTGCCACTGACTTCCCTATGTGATCTTGGTTAACATACTTCTTCTAGGGAGCATAGAATTTTAAAGCTGGGAGAGTCATAAGAATTTCCTTGAGCCCCAGTTTTCCAATGTGTAAAAGGAGGGAGTTAGATGAAATGGCCTATAAGACTTAAAAAAAAAACCTATTAATTAATTTATTTTTAACATTCATATTTTTTAAAATTTGAGTTCCAGATTCTCTGCCTTTCTCCCATCCCTCCTACTACTTATTGAGAAGACAAATAATGTGATATAAATTATACATACAAAATCATGCAAAACATTTCCAAATTAACCATGTTACAAAGAGAAAAGCAAGAAAAATAAAGTGAAAAAAATATGCTTCAATCTGCACTCAAAATGTATCAGTTCTCTCCCTGGAGGTAGATAGCATTTTTCATCATGAATCCTTTGGAATTATCTTGGATCATTATATTGATCACAGTAGTGTATTCTTTCACAGTTGATCATGAGACTTTTCAAGGGACCTAGTAATAATGACAGTTCACATTTATTTAACATTAATTCAACTCTAGAGTTTATAAAACATGCCATGTACATTATATCATTTGACTCTAGCAACCCGTTGAGGAAGGGAATGCAAATATTAGCTTCCCCATTTCACAGGAGAGAAGACTGAGGGTCATATGTCCTTCACATTCTGTCTTTCGTGCATGTGGGCCCAGTCAGTCTCACTGGGCACCATGAGCTTCCTCTTTAAAGGAAAGCTTCCTTTAACGATAGTGCTGAGTTTATTCTAGAGATAGCTAGACTCTCACCAAGATTGGCGGGGACAAGCCTGGAGTGTCCCCAGCCAATAAAAAGCCTGTTGGTGTTTCTGAGATTTCCTTAGCACTTTAAAGTTTGGAAAAGAATGTCCGTGTTATGGGGAGGAATGCAGGTATTGTTATCCCCATTTTACAGAGGGTAGAAACTGAGGCCCAGGCCCAGAGTCACATAGGAAGGAAGGAGAAGACCCAGAACTTGAATGCAGATCTTCTTGACTCAGGACTCGGGGCCTCTGCTAGTATATCCCATTGCCTTCTAACCAGACTTCTCGTTTCTCTCCCTCTCCACAGAAGCATCTTCCTAGAAGTTGACCCTCGGCATCCAGAGCTAGTTGGGAATTGGTTACAAAGCCGGCCTGACCTGGCTCTCTCAATCTCGGCCACACATGTTGACTTCTGTGGCAAGTAAGGCTTTTTGTCCCCATGGCTCCCTCTCTCTCCATCCCTTCTGGTCTTTCCTATCCAGACCCTATGAATACCCTCAGTAAATAACACTTTGACTGTCCCTGTACGGTCCTCGTGGTCCTGACCTGGCCGCTGGGCCTTTTACTCTAAGCTGTGTCTCCAACGATGCGGATGGGCTGCACTGAGTTCTTCCCACTCTCGGCCAGTCAGTCTTGAGGCTAAAGGAGGACATCCATAAGTCCACCAATGGCCATCATCAAGGCTCAGTCCTGGAGCCAGGGTCAGAGGTCATTCTGTGCCTGAGGAAGAGTTTCTAGTCAAAGCTAGCTGAGCCTTCTGAGGAACAGCTCCCCACCTGTTTGATCCCTGTTAACTTAGATTTTCTTGGTAACCCAGGACTGATTTGAGCTCTGCTGTTCTCAGTCTGTTTGCTTCCCCTTTGTCTCTCTTGGCAGTCCACCTCTCCTGGGAGCCCTAGCAGAGACCTTTCAGGGCTTTCTTGTTTCTCCTGATGACTCCTGGCACCAGCCTTATTTCTTTTTTCTTTTTCTAATTTATTTATTTTTGGTTTTCAACATTCACTTCCACAAGATTTTGAGTTTCAAATTTTCTCCCCATCTCATCCCTCCTCCCGCCCCAAGCTGGCATGTATTCTGAATATCCCTTCCCCTAATCTGCCCTCCCTTCTATCTCTCCCTGCCTTCTCTTATCCCTTTCCCCTTCTATTTTCCTGTAGGGCAGGATAGATTTCTATACCCCATTTCCAGTATTTCTTATTTCCCAGTTGCATGTGGAAACAATTTTTTTAACATGTGTTTTTAAAACTTTGGGTTCCAAGTTTTCTCCCTTCCTCCCTCCCCACCCACTCTCACTGAAAAGTCAAGCAACTCGATACAGGTTATACTTGTGTAGTCATGCAAAACACTTTCATAGTAGTCATGTTGTGAACTATTAAGTATATTTCCCTTCATCCTATCCTGCCCCCCATTTATTCTATTCTCACTTTTGGCCGTGTCCCTCTTCAGAAGTGTTTCACCAGCCTTATTTCTTCCCATATCTTTTAGGCCCCGGTTCCTACATATTCACAAATCGAGGTCCTGTCAGTAGGTGTACCCAGAACATGCCAAACCTCTGGTTCATGGGAGCTTCCAGCAGATCCATCTTTTGAAGGCTAATAATTCAGCAAGAGGCAAGATTGTCCTCCCAGGATTGAGGGCCCAAACTCCAGGAGCGTGGGGCTCTCCATGGTGGAGGAGTAAGGATGAGAGAGGTCTATGGTGATCTTATTCCATCTAACCTCTTGCTACCAAGATGATCAGGTTTAGGATAGACACTGGAGGGTCTTTACCCCTGTCCTGGGCCTGTTCACTGGTAGTGATGGAGGTGTTTATTCTCCTTCACAGAAATATTCCTTGTAGACCCACAGGAGAACCTACCATCACCTTTCCTTACCAACCCCACACCCCCATGTCATCAACAACTACTCCTAACCAGGCAATATGGAGAAAAAATATTGCCGTGACCAGACACAGGGATAGACAAAAATGACCTCCATTGGTCTTTTCTAAAGATTACTAGATTTTGGAGCTGGGGGACCTAGATTCAAATCTGTGACCAATTTTGCACTTCTAGCTGTGAGATGTATGAGCCTCAGTTTCCTCTCCTATTGAAATGGGAATAATAATATTTGCATCGTCTTCACAGTGTTATTAGAATCAAATGAGATAATGTATATAGCATGTTTTGTAAACTCAAGAGTTAAATGTGAAATAAATGTAAGCTGTCATATTTCTGTGTCTCTTGAAAAGTCAGTGTATTCTTTGTGAGTATGTCTGTTGAGGGGATGGTGTGGGAGGATTAGTAAGTCAAGCATTTAGTAAGCCCTCACTTTGTGGTAAGGGCTGGTGACTAATAGGTCAAGCCTCCCCAAAGTTTCTGTTCTCAGTTGAACCTTGTATTTATTTAACTAAAAGAGTGGGCCAGGCCAAGTAGCCGCTGCCTTTGTTTCATTCCTCTTGTTCCCCCAAAGCCAGTTGTTGTGCTTAGCCTCACCTTGTTTTTTTTCACCCATCATCCACTTGTTACTACTGGACATTTTAGTGAAGTTAGAAACTAGAAGTGAATCTGAATCTGAGTGCCCTTAGCCACCAAAGCCCTTGGCTTCTCAGAAGATAATTGCTTTAGTGTATAATTTGCCTGGGGAGAGAATAATCTTGAAGATGCTGCCTTCTCCTCTCTCTAAAGGGGCAAGCATTTTATGCTTTGGACAAAGCTCACATAAAGACAGGGTTGGCAGTTTCCCTCCATTCCAGAAGCTAGGTGGTGCAGTGGTTAGAGCACTAGACTTAGACTCAGAAAGATCTGAATTCAAATCCAGCCTCAGACACTCACTAGCTGTGTGACCTCCAGGAGGGTGGGAGGAGGGGGCACTAAAATGAAAGTTAAAGCAGTAGTTCTGGCTCCGATGCCCATGGACAATGAGAATAGTCATCAATGGATAGAGTGCTGGGCCTGGAGTCGGGAAGACCTGAGTTCAAATCCAGCCTCAGACACAATTATTAGCTGTGTGACCCTGGGCAAGTTACTTAACCTCTCAGTGTTCTAGGCTACGCTGAGAGTTAAGTTATGGACAAGGGTACCATTTGTAGCATTAGAAGGAGTTCCCTACATGGATGAAATGACAGATAACGTAATGATAGCAAGCATTTATATGGTATTTCGAGGTTTGTAAAGTACTTTATAAATATTATCCAATTTTTGGTCTACAAAAAAGGTCCACTTTAAAAACAAGTAAAAGGCCTTTGCATTTGACAAAGCATTTTCCCATTCTCATTTGAACAATAGTCCTGGCAGGGTGAGGGGGTAGTGATTAATATCCTTGTTATACAGCTGAAGTAAGTAAGGTCAGGAGTGGAAAGGTCACATGGAAAGTCAATGGCAGAGACTGCGGGCTCCTGATTGTGGGGAGGCCGGCGCTCTCAGCCTTGTTATCCCAGATTCTTTCAGTAACAGGCATGTTCATGCTCCCCATTGGACCTGGTTCCAGGAGCCCCTTTCTTGGTATGGCACTTTTTAGAGCCTGCCACGTGGAACACAGTGCCGCTGTCCGAATGGCGGCCTAGGGCATTCTGAAACAACACAGGGAACGGTGGCTTTGGCCTGCAAAGGGCGTGGGAGGCGGGGAACCCATCTCTTTTCCTCCATCTTCGTGAATGTTTTTTTTTTTACAGAATAAAAAAAATTGATCCCTCAATTCAATTCAGCACGCTCATTTTATGCAAGAACGTACTGTGCCCAAGGCTTTGCACGGGTGCTGGCAACAAAGATGACATAAAGACAGGGTTGGCAGATTCCCTCCATTCCAGAAGCTAGGTGGTGCAGTGGTTAGAGCATCAGACTTAGACTGTACCAGGGGATGATGGTACACCAGGCAGAGTAAAGGACACACATACAAATGAGAGGTGTGGGCCAGGCTTTGAGGACTGGGAGGAGAAATCGCTGACCTGGAGTCAGGAAGACCTGAATTCAAATCCTGCCTCAGATGCTTACTAGCCTTGTAACCCTGGGTGAGTCACTTAACCCTCTGCCTGCCTCAGTTTCCTCATTTGTGAAATGAATAATAATTACACCTCTCTTGAAAGGGCCGTTGTGAGGTTCAAATGAGATCATATTTGAAAAGTGCTTTGTAAACTTTAAAGAACTATATTAAAAACCAGTTATCATTACTATTATTATTTCATCTGCTGGGTCATGGAGGCAATAGCACCTGAATTGATCCTGAAAGGATGGAAGGTATTTCAACAGAGGGATATGGGGAGAGCTGGGGGCAGGGTGAGTCCTTATTAGAATGTAAGCTTGAGAGCAAGAATTGTATTTGGATTACTAGTACAGTGCTTGACACATAGTAACTATTTTAAAAAGGTTTTCATTCATTTCTTCCTTCCTTCCTTCCTTCCTTCCTTCCTTCCTTCCTTCCTTCCTTCCTTCCTTCCTTCCTTCCTTCATTGGTTCATTCATTCATTTATTCATTCATTGGGTCAGTGGTTCATTCATTCATTCCTTCTTGGAAGACATTGTGAGGAAGGCACAGAGAGAGGAAAAGACTGGGTGATACCAGAAAAGTGAGCATAGTCCTGTTTGTCCAGGTTGACTATATGAAAGGAAGAATTCTGGACACTTAGCAGAAATGCCAAAACACGGCAATAAGCCTTAGGGAGATCACCTAAGGGAGCCAGGACATCTCTGCCCCACATAGTTTTGAGAGGGTGGATCCTAAAGGGCCCAGCTTTGCCATGGTTCAGAAGCAGTCTGGAAGCAAGAGCCAAAATGGGAGATGAATGGCTAGGGCCCCAGACAGCCAGAGATACCACGATGATCTCTTTTGTGAGAGTTGGGTTTCCCTGTATACCATGCTGAAATCGATTCCGGCATGGCCAAGGCTCCAAGCCAGCAGGTCCCCTCAGCATGTCCTCCATTTTTCCTTCACATTTGGGTAGTTTGTTACTTCATGCTATTAAAAAGCTCTCTCTGTCCAAGGAAGACCAGGACCTGGAGCAAAGGAGCAAAGGAATAGTAACTCTGACAGGCCATGACATCTTCCAAGGACATCTCATTCCCCAGGACTGTTAGAGTCTCATTTGTTCCCCAGATGCTGCCCCTACTCTCCCAAACCTCATTTGATAGTTGGAGGCCCGGAGATTTCTGACTCTAAATCAAAGGTTTTCCTCCAACTATATAGTTAAATCTACGCATATTCCCTTTGGTATTTATTCCCCAACAGCTCCAAGCTTGGGAAACATTTGTGGTGCTGACTGTGCCAAGGCACCAGCAGAGGGTGCTGCAGCCTCATCCTTGGCCTTGGACGACTGCCATGCACTGCCTGGGATTCTGAGGACAGCCCCGAAGACTGACCACAATGCAGACCAGGGATCTCTAAAAAAAGTCCCCAATTCTGGCCTCGGGAAGGGCCTTTGCAGTTGAAGCCTGGTCACCTGGGAGCCCAGGACCATGTGTATGCTGTATTTATCAGCTACCTGTCCTCCAGAAAAGGTAGAGATCAAAGGTACTGAGAAAGACTACTATTGCTGTGATACACTCATTAGCCTGGTGTAGTAGAGAGCTGAGGGTGGCCCCCACCTTGGGGCCTGTCTGATTAAGCCCTAAGGCACTGAATGCTGGTCCTTGAGAAGTGAGGGGGTGTACTAAGTGCGTACCAGAGAGAAGCAGTTGTGTGTCAGGTTGTATATCCTCTCATTCTCAACACCTCCCTGCCTCCAACAAAACTATTTTTTAAACGTGTTGTTCAGTCATATCCAACTCTTCATGACCCCATTTGGGGTTTTCTTGGCAGGTACCGGAATGGTTTGCCATTTCCTTCTCCAGCTCATTTTACAGATGAGGAAACTGAGGCAAACCATGTTAAGTGACTTGCTCAGGGTCACTCAGTCCAGTCCCTATCTGGCTGCCCTATTTTTTTTTTCAGCCCCATCTTGCCCCTACCAGACCACGCCTGTGGCTTTATTGTTCTGCCCTGAGCACAGGGAGCACAATAAAAATGAATGTAAAAGGGTTTTATAGATTCTAAGTAGATTCACACAAATGTGTGAATGAAAGAGACTGTTAGAGCCACAGGCTCTGGGTCTGCTCCAAGGACAGGGAGCTCTGGGTGTGGGAGGCTGGGGAGTTGGGGATGGGCAGGGAGGGGTTGGGAGAGGGAGAATGAGAGCCTTGAGGTCTGTATGCACTAAGGACAGTGTGCTACCCCCACTCCCAGCCCCTCCAAGCTGGTATTTTTAGTTCAGCAGCCCAGTTCAGCCTCAAACCATTTAAGGAGTCATATAAGGTCAGGAAGACCCAGGGCAGAACTGACTTTGGGACAGGGAAGATCTCATGTCTGGTCTTGTGATAGGCAGTGACAGCCCTCAGCCAGGGAGAGGTTCCTAACCTTGGGATGCTTTGGGAACAGGGGTGGAGGCCAAAGGAACATTGGGAGACAGAGCTGTTGGGTACTGGGGCCAAGGCCAACTTCAGGGAGGATCTGACTCTAGTTTACCTTACTGGTTTCATCTAGAAATCCTGGGTTAGTACCTGGGCTTCCAGACCTAGAGTCAGGAGAACAGAATCAGCTGTGAGAACTTGAGCAAGTCATTTCCAACCAAGCCTTGGTTTCCTCAAAATAATAACCCTCATACTGTCTGCCTCACAAGATTGCTGTGAGGGAAATTATAACCCAGGTCCATCTATTTCCTCATTTACCATTTACCTCTCTTTCTGTCTGTCTGTCTGTCTGTCTGTCTGTCTCTCTCTCTCTCTCTCTCTCTCTCTCTCCTCTACCTGCTTTCTTTCTTCTCTCTCTCTTTCCCCCCTCTCCCTCCTCTCACTCTCCTTTCCTTTTCCTTCATTCCTTCCTCCTTCTTTCCTTCCTTTCTTCCCTCTTTTCTCTCTTCCTTCTTCCTTTTCTCCTTCCTTCCTTGGCTTCTTGATCTTGACTAGACTTGAAGTGCAGTGACCCCTCACTGACCCAATCCCACAGCTGAGTGTCACAGTCTTTGACCTGTCTGACCTGGACCAGTTTGCCCCTCCTTAGTCCCTTTTTATTTTTATTTTTTTGGTTTTGTTTTGTTTTGTTTTGTTTTTAGGCAATTGGGGTTAACTGACTTGCCCAGAGTCACATAGCTAGTAAGTGTCAAGTGTTTGGTCTGAGGCTGGATTTGAACTCAAGTCCTCCTGACTTCAGGGCCGGTGCTCTATCCACTGTGCCACCTAGCTGCCCCCTTAGTCCCTTTTTATAGGTGGCTACTTTGGGGGAGTTATGTGAACCTGGATCCATAAAAATGAATTTCCATTCATCTTTAACTGAGGTAGCCTGCTCCTGGCTACAAGGAAGGCATGACATCTGTGCAACCACTCCTCCCTCATATAGCCTGCCACATCCTATGACCAGAGGGCATTTCCACCCCACCTTTTGGGCAGAGCCCCACCAGAATGACTTCAGACTCAAGCTATGACTCCTCCTACTTCCCACCACCCTCCTCACAACTGTGCAGGTGATTGAGATAGCTACAGCCTTCTCAATACTGCTGTCAGTTCAAAGGGGCACTCCAGGAACAGGGGGAAGAGGCACGGAACTCTCCATCCCACCATAGTAGGTAGAGAGCAAGGACACCCTTTCTTGGAGTGTGGCTTCAGAAACATGGGTTGAAAAGAAAGCAATCAAAGCGCAGCCTGTGGGGATGCTGGTAAAAACTGAACTGTGCCACCTGACACCAGGGCAGTAAGGGCTCTCTGGCCCCATGCAAGCCTAAGGCATCCCCTAAGTAAACCCCTCCTCCATTTGGATGCTTCAGGAGGCAGGCCAGGGAAGGAAGGGGTGTTCATGAACTCTTAGGAGTCAAGGTCTTTGAGGTCTTTTGGCACCCTCTCTGCAGGTTATTATAGGGAGGGCCAAATGAAAACCCTTGGAGTTGCCTGAACCATCCCATGTAGTTAACATTAAACGATAGATGGTGGGGAAAGGTGAAAGATATCCTTCTCCAACGATAGAGATGAAATAAGCTAGAGTATTTCATTATATCAACTCCCATTGCAAGAAACCTTGGCACCTTACAGCTTCATAGAGAGATGAACGTAGTTGTCAGATCACTATAACTGTTCCTGACCACCCCTTCCCCAACAATGTTGTAGACTAGTTAGCCGTGGCCCAGGGTGAGTGGTATGAGATTACTGACTTCACTAATACTTCTTCCTCTTTGTCTGTGGTTGAGATTAGTCGCTTTTGCCTAACAGGGAGAATAGTATATATTCAGTGTCTTTCCCAAAGGGTACTTGAACTCTTCCTGTGTTCTGATACATCTTGGTGGGCAAAGAACTGAAAGAGGCTTCCTCCCCTTGAGAGGAATGGGGGTATGTCAATCATTAACATTGATAACATAATGTTGACTGGGTCAAATGAGGTCACAGCGACCTGGAAGATTCCCATCTCATTTGCCTGAGTCCCTTAGATGTTAGTACTCTTTACAGACTAGCTGTGACTATGCCAGAGATTGAGGCCTCTTGTCCAGGTCCTGGAACCCTGCCTCCTCTGATAGCCCAATGGACCCTCACCTATAAGAACCCGGCTCCTGGAGAACATTGTTTTTCCTGGTTTAGCAATGACTGTATCTGCTGTGAGAAGCATGTGTAGCTATATTACAGCAGCCACTAATCCAGTAACAGGGGATGCCCTAGGGAATAGGGGAACTGGCAAGTGCTCCCTGTGGGATGAGCTGTGGCTGCTATGTGAGGTAGCCTTAAGGGATGGGGCAGAGAAGAACTTCATGTATTCTAAGTCTTGCATGGTAGCCCTGGGGCTAAGTGGAGAAAATAGGCATGGACAATCAGACTCCTCTTTGGGGGCAGTATTAGTGGAGGAATTTGGCCAATGCCTCCTTCTGCATACAATTGTGGAGGCATGTTAGCACCATCAGGCACCAGAGGGGACAGTGCAGAGAATGCTGGGCCTGGAGACAGGAATAACTCAGTTCAAATCTGGCCTCAGGTACTTATTAACTATGTGACTCTGGGCAAGTCATTTAACCTCTGTTTGCTTCAGTTTCCTCAAGTGCAAAATGAGTATAATAAGAGCATCTATCTTCCAGGGTTGTTGTGAGGATCAAATGAGATAATATTTGTAAAGTGCTTAGCACATAGTAGGTATTTAATAAATGCTTCCTTCCTTCCCTCCTTCCCTCTTTCCTTTCTTCCCTCCTTCATTCCCTCCTTCCTTTCCTCCTTCCTTCTCTCCTTTCCTCCTTCCTTCCATCAGAAACATCATGTGCTCTCCACTAAATTAAACAACAAGGTTGGAGCCATTGCAAGAACAACAGAGCTTGGGGAGAGGATTCACTGCCAATCTGGAAATGGAGACAGGGCTGCCATGTTGTGCTGGGTGCAGGACTACATGATCCTTCTAAGGACAAGGCAGCCATTCCTGTCCAACTGGGTTCTTTGAGTCAGTCAGAGGACCTACTTAACCCAAATAGCCCTCAAACAGTCCCCAACTGGCAAAATAACTGTCTTGCCCTATCTCAGGGCAATAGATTTGCCTTTGCTAATCAATAGTTATATCGTCGTGCTCCTAACAGCCCGGGTCAGATATCTAATCTCCCTGAAACCATGTGTGTGATGAATCAATGCCACTCTCAGAAGGAGATGCATTCTCCGGTCCAGTGGTTTCTTGGATCCAGCCTCCAGAAAGGCTTCCCTGAGAAGAATGGACTAATTATGGGGTATGGTTCTAGCTGAGCTTTTTCAATCTCTCTTTATTGTTTTCCTAGCACAGAATCCTGCATCAGAGGATTTTATACACCAGGAGATATAGCACAGGTTCCCCTTATTTGGCAGGTTTCCTTTCCTTTTGAGATAGTTTGAACAATAACTTTCCAGAAAGGGCTTGAGAGGCCCAAGGAGTGGTATTGTTAAGAGGTATCTTGCTTTCTTATGGCATGGAGAGGTGAAATTGCCATCACCTTGCTATGGCAAATGTGTAGAAATGTGAAGAAAGGAAGTCCCTTCGCTGACTTGATAGTAATACTGAATCCTGGTATGAAAGTGAGGAGAATCCTTCTCTCTTTTTTTAAAACTAATTAATTTATTTTTAGTTTTCAACAGTCACTTCCATAAGCTTTTGAGTTTTAAATTTTCTCCCCCTCCTTCCAGCCTCCCTCCACAAGATGGCTTGCAATCTGATATAGGCCCTACATATACATGCCTCTTCAACATATTTTCACATTAGTCATGTGAGGAGCATCCTTCTCTAGCCTCTGTGGAAAAAAGCGGGCAGCCCCTCTGCAGAAGCTTTTAAGGGGGGCTGATGTGGCTCCTTGATATGGCTCCCAAGGAGGCAAAGGCTTGGGTGGATAAGTGAAGGAATTATGAATAGGTGGTATAACCTCATTATCGATTTACAGCTTGTATCCAAGAGGCTTATGACCTCTTAGCCACTTTAACACAGATGACCCCTATGTTCAGTGAAGAGTAGGTGACTGTGACAAAGGTGTCATCACCTATGACATGGTTCTGATGTTCCTGGAGCTGCTCCCACTCACTGTTGCTGCCTTAATCAGGAGAAGAACTGTGCATTTTAAAGATTGGTACCACCTACCACACAGACCTGACATATGAGACTCGGTCCTTCCATAACGAAGTGGAAAAACTTAAGATTTCTGGTCTTCATCCTCTTTGTCCATGGTTTTTGGCCACTCCTTCAAGAGATTGTCAATTTTTTTTGTTGTATATCTTATTTTGTGTTTGCAATCTTTTCAGGGTTTTTTTTTCTCCTTCCTCTTTTTCCTCCTGGTGCTGCCTATACCAGACTCCTGGAATACTTGAGATTAAGATTGTTCAATAACAAGGCTAATGCTATTTAAGTAATGTGGAACATCTTCCAGAAGATCATAAGAACTTTACCACCAAGGGCTGTGGTGTGGCAGAAGCAATGTCCTAAACCCTTAAGCTAGTTTTTCCCTGGGAGGTGATGAAGCTGTCCCCGGATCTGGATTGTCCCATTTGGCTCAGGCTCAATCTGTGCCTCCCTTGATGCAGCTTCCTGGAAGCCTCTGGCTGTACTGATGTGGCTTCCTGGCCACTAAAAGGCATAAAGGACCCACCCACGCAGGGTTGGGGCCTCTTACACTTGGCAGATGTCTTAAGACCATGGCAGCCACCACATCATGCCTTGTTGGCCAAAAGCTTTTTCCATGTGGAGATGGAGAGGGTCGTGTCTACCTAAGCCAAGTGCTAATATGTCCTTGTTGACTCTCCTTTCTGTGCTATGGCTAAGTTAGCTCCTTTCGTTAACTGTGGGATAACCTTATGGGCACTTCATTTTGTTCCCAAATCAAACCTGAACTAAGAGGGTACTGACCCAAGTCAGGCCCACCCCTTATAGCATAGTTATTCTAAAGAAAAGAAAATGATCCATGGTCTCAAATACTTAATGGATTTCTATTTAGAGAAGGAATTACATTTGCCTGATTAGCCCTAGAAAGTTGAACTAGAAACCATGGGTGGAAATTGCAGAGAGACAGCTTTCGGATCAATATCATAAAAGACTTTCTAATTTCAGTGCCCACTCTGGGCTCTCTCCAGCACTAGCAGATTAGGTTTCTAAAATGTGTCTTTTAATGATCCATTTGAGGTTCTAGAGATGAATTGGAGATTCTAATATGGTGGCTCACAAGCCCCCCATCTGGTGTGTTACCTTTGTCCCACATCAATCAACCAGTCACCATCTTCCCAATGTCAATTAGCCAATTAATAATTAATTTTTGTAAAGGGATATTTATTAATATGGTATAGCAAGAACTGAAGTACAACATCCCCTACACTGGCATTCTCCCTTCTGCACTCCCTGGGAGGAGGGAACTCCAATTTAACCTGGTTGCCAGAAAATATTCTACCACCACGTTTCACTTCTGCATGTGGCATACCTGATGGATGACTGGCCCCTGTACTTACAGGACGTGGTATTTTAGTTCCTGGATTAATTCACTGTTGGGCTGGGTAAATCAGGCTGTTCCTTACCCTACTTGGCCATTGTTGGCCTTCTTGCTGAGTGAACCTTTGATGACATTTCTGGTCTTTTGAAGTTCACAAGTCAATACCTGGTCTATTCAATCTCTAATATTCATTCATTTAATAATCAGGAAAAAATACAAAGAAACAAATGAAATAACAGCACCATTCCTTCTTAGTCCCATGAAGAACATGTGGGAGAGAGGACCTGTTATCCTTTCCATCCTAGAAGGCATAGTAATCCTTGGCTCATTTATCACCAGGGAAGAGAGAGAGAATTCATCCATTCAAAGAGGCTTTTGTCACCTTGTAGTAAACCAACAGGAAACAGTCAAAGGATATCTGCACCTGCTCTGAAACAGAAAGACAAAGGACTCCTCCATCAGTCATTTCCAGAAATAGGCTCATTAAGCTTCCATCAAGGTGCTGCATACATCCTATGGACTGTCTAATTGGCCAGTCTCTCCTCTTACTGGTCTGTCCCCAACTGCTCCCCACCCTGATAACTAGAACTGTCCCAAAGCAAAATGTGCTGCCTCCTTTGGTGGTGAATTCTCTGTCCCTAGATGTGTTCAGGCAGAGGCTGTATAACCAACCACCTCATGTTGTAAGGTACCATGGACAGGATTCCTGCATGGGGATGGGGTTGGGCTAGGTGACCTCTAAGCATCTTTCAAACTCTCATTTTCTGTGAGATCTACCTTCCCTGGTTTGTGACATGCTTGGAAGGGGACTAGTGCTTGCTAAGGTTTGCAACGTCTAATTGTGAGTCATCAAAAATTACCCCAAGCCTAAAAGGTATTAGTCTGGCTCTTAACAGAGTCCAATAGGTATGCACATCAAAACAAGCCTCAACCCTAGTACTGACTTGGGCAGCTAATGTTTATTGAGAAAAGAATTCCTGGCCCAGTCAATGGCCCTTCCAATAATATATGGAAAGCAGCTGGACCAAACCTCTCTCCAACCTGAACATCATCTTTGCATTTGCTTCCCTTCTCTGTCTCCACCTTCTTGGCTTCACCTCCTTCCTTCTTGCTTCGTAACTGCCTCCAGTTTCTACCCTATAGTGATATAGCAAAAAGAGAACATTAGATTTGGAGCCAGAGAACCTTGGTATAAATCTTGCTCCTCCTCATTTTCCTCCTCTATAAGACAATTTCTAAGGACCCCTCCAGTTCTAAATTCTATGATCCATCATTCCCTGGTGGCAAGGCAAGTCTTCGGGGACCATAGGTTTGAGAGCTGGAAAAAACCTCAGATGTCTTCTAATTCCATTCCCTTATTTCACATATGGGGAAACTGAGGTATAGAGAGAAGTGACTTGCTGAGGTTACGTACATATTAACTGAAAGAGGTGGAATTTGAACCCAGGTCCTCTGACTCCAAATCCTATGTCCCTTTCTATTGTGCACATGCTACTTTCCTAAAAAAATGACAAGCCACATCAGCATTCAAGAATATACACTGGCTCCTCACTGCCCACAGAAATAAAAGCCAAACTCCTTAGCTTGATATTCAAGGCCTTCAACCATCTTGTCTCAACCTATCTTCCTAGGTAATCTTCCATACTACTCCTCTAAAGTCGCCTTTGCTTCTGTCAACCCAGGTTCTTCATTGTTCCCACATACAAGACTCCTTCTTGCCTCTATACCCAGATTCAGGTCATTTCTGTGCCTGGAAATCCCTCCCCACCTCCTCTCCAATTTTAACATTCCTTCAAGATGCAACTGAATTGGCACCTCTTGAAGGAAGCATTGCCTGGCTACTCTATTGACAATACTGACCACAAAATTAGAATCTGGGCCACCTGAGTAAACACTTTGTTGTTGTTCGACAATTTTGCATTTTGTTCTTTCACCTATATTGTCAGTCATCAAGCACCTCTCATGTGTCAGGAGCCATGCTAAGCACTAGGGAGACAAAGAAAGGCAAAAATATGGTCCCTGTCCTCAAGGAGCTGTTATTCTGATGGGGGAGATAACATGTAAACAAGTAGGCACAGACAAGATACATGCAGAGTAGATGGAAGGTAGTCTTATAGGGAAGGTACTAGTAGTTGGAAGATCTACGAAAGTGGTGCTGAAGAAAGTGGGATTTGAGCTAACTCTCAAAGGAAGCCAAGGAAAGAATCTGTCAGATAGAGATGAGGGGGGAGAGGATTCTAGACCTGGGGGATATAGCCAGGACAAAGGCACAGATGGTAGTGTGATGTGTGAGGAGCAACAGGTAGGTTAGGGTAACTGGATTGTAGAGTGAATGGAGGGGAGCAAAGCATATGAAAAATGGAAAGAAAAGAACTAGAACCCAAGGGGGTGCCTTCAATGGTCTCTTCGACAACTGGGGAATGGCTGTACCAATTGTGGTACCACCTCCATCCTTTCATCCTCACCTCTGAGTTTGAGGGGCATGGGGGTCCCACAAAGTTGGTCTGATGAAAATTGACACCCATTTAAGTCAGGTTTTAAGCTTTATGAAGATTTTTTTCATAATAATCAAGGTTATTAATTATAGTTTGCAGATGAGGAAACCATGGCCTAAAGAAGGCAATTTGCCTAAAACTGGGATTTGAACCCAAGTCTCCCTATGCCATGTTCAGGGTTCATTCCACCATCCTTGACTGATTCCCTTCCTAATCTTTTTTCCCCCTTTGGCTAAGACCTGTGATTTCATTGGTGTAAGGAACTATAGATGAAGAAATGCCTTCTACCCAAGCACATTGTCAACTGCTCTGTGATTTATGGTGTTGAAAGTTGCCTGAATGGAGTGAGAGGTTAAGGAACTTGTCCAGACAACATGTGTCACAAAGGTGATGTGTGAACCCATTGACATTGAACCTGACTCTGTCCGATCTGTGCCCTGATTCTTGTCAAGCCCACATTCCACCCTAGCCATCACCTTGCCATCTACCCTGCAGCTGCACCATCCAGACACCAACACCCTCTACCCCTATTCTATCTCTTCCTCTGGGTACTGGTAATCAAATCATCACTGCCAAGACTTCTGACAAAGTCCATACCAAGTAACTCCCCTATGGCTGCACTCACCACCTATGACTTCCCAGATCAAAACACTCCTCCATGAATACCACACTCCTTTATATGTTGTCTTCCTCTGTAGGAATATAATCTCCTTGAAGGCAGGGGTTGTCTTACTTTTGTATTTGTATCACTAGTGCTTGGTGCATAGCAAGCACTCACTCAGTTAGAAAACAGATAACATTCAGCGCCTTAAGAGCTACTCACCTTCAGCAGTTCACCCATCCTCATTCTGAGCTGCCCCCCAGGACTCCCTGGTTGAGGTAGGTCCCTGGGGGGCTCCTTCCCATGGTGTGAGTACTTACAGATTCCTCTGTGGGGGCTGCTCCAACACCTTCTGGAAAAGGAGAGGAACTATATTCCTGGACTCGCCTGATCTCAACCCTCCCCTAGAGCCCGGGAGAGAAGAACTTCAGAACCAGAATATCCTTGATTGAACTGCAGCTGCCTACTGGCAGTGGTGCTGGCTTTCTCTAGCACCAACACCAAAGGGAAGTATCACTTTTCTATGAAAACAAGGAGAAATTTTAGAGAAGGAGGGGGTGAGGGGACAGGGAGGGCTCTGAGCAATCACGGGACCATAGATCTAGAAGAGAACCGAATCTTAGAGACCATCAAATCTAGGGGTTCTTTACATTTTTGGGGTGGTGGTCACCATGGGCAATCTGGGTAGAGCCTATGGGCCCCTTCTCAAAATCAGATTTTTAAAAGGCATAAAATAAAACACACAGGATTACAAAAGAAACCAATGGTTAATGAAAATGAAGCTGTAATTTTTTTTCATACTCAAGTTCATGGACCCCCTGAAATTTATCCACAGACACCTTGGATGTTGGGAGGTAGTGGTCCTTGGACTAGGTCAGGAACTTCCGACCTAGCCCAACCTCTCATTTTATAGATGAGGAAACTGAGGCTCAGAGGAAGGAAGGGTCTTGCTCACAAAATGTCGGAGCTAGGCTTTGGACCCAGGTCTTCTGACTGCAATTCAGTGCTCTTTCTTCTTTATCATAAAATCCCAGTGAACTGAATACCACTGCGGGGGGGGGGGGTAGGGAGAGGAAGGAGCTAGGGCCCTAGGACCCCGGGGATGACCTAGACTTGTGGAGCAACCCTGAATTTGAGATTTCCACAAAGAATCTTTGGCTGGGACTGAGCCCTTTGCCTCTGTAAAGTGCAATTGTTGGCAGAGTGACCACGCCGGTATGTGAGTTAGACTCCCTTTACACATTCTATAACACTGTTGCTTTATTTTCCCAAGACTACCAGCCTTTCCATACCACTCATCCAAGCCAAGTACCTCTAACCTAGAGAGACCGGAAAGATTTGGGACTCTTGCTTCAAGTACGTAAAGAAAATTTGGGGATTTTGAAGTTAGAAGGATCCTTAGGGATCATCTTATCCAATCTTTTCATTTTACAGATGAGAAAATAACAATAAAGGACAATATACACACACCTGTATCTATATCTATGTATTGATATATATCTGTATATACACTTATATCTGTAAGTATATATATCTATATAGATATATATACATATATATATATCTATATAGATCTAGATATATCTATCTATAGATAGATAGATACTTATCTATATACGTACTTATTCATGTATATGCCCCTATACACACATATACACACCAAGAGATAGCATGGTATAGATCTGGCCTGAAAGCAAGGAAAACTTGAATTCAAGCCCTGACTCTGGTACATAGTGGCTATGTAACCCTGGGCAAGTCACTGTCATAGTTTTGGGCAATTTAAAATTATAAATTGTAGAAAGGGTGTGAATCTGCATTGGCAAAGGGAATTTCCTCATCTCCAGAGTCCTATATAGCAATGAAATCACAAGTCCAATCCCTATTTATTGTAGCATTTTAAATTTTGGAAAGTATTTTATATATGTAACAGAGGTCACAAGGTCACCTTCAAGGCAGGTGCCATTATCCTCACTTCACAGATTAGGAAACTGAGGCACAGAGAAGTTATGTAGTGTAAACCAGCCAGGGGCCTCTCCAAACCATTTTTGAGCCCCTCATCACCTGAGAAATGCCTAAAACCTGGATTGGTCAATCAGGGGAAAGACATTTTTGGCCCACTCTGAGCTTAACCTACCATTAGCCTTGCATGCTCTGGCATAACAGATACGCTTTGCTTTGCTCTCTGCATGAACCCAAACTGCCCTCCCTGTGTCAGCAACTACAAGGCCAGATGAAGCTGATCAGAAGCATTCTTCTGTTTATGACTGCAAGGACAAGGCACCTTGAACTGGACACTATCTTGAATAATGAGACTTTTCTTATGTTATATTATGTCATGTTAACGATAGAAGAAACACAGACATCCTGGATCTATAATTTCAATTGACACGTTGACAATTCTCTTATCTTATGTTACTGTATTTATAATCTATCCTATTAAGAAATTCCTTTCTCGTATTATGGTTAACATATATGGAAACTATAATTTTGATTGACACAGGCATCCTGAGTTGGGATTGCTGTAAGTGGATAAAGGGTCTCTTCCAGCTTGTATACTCTGAGTTCAGAATTATTTTCTAACTCCATGCCTGCATGATTCTCTGGCTTAGTGAGAATAAATAAGCATATTATAGCACACGGACAGCCTGATTCTGTTTGTTCCTTTGTCAAACCCTTGGTAAGGTGAATCCCATTCTGTTTGTTCTTAGGACAAGCTTTCAGCTAAGAGGGGGACCCCGTTCTGTTTGCTCCTAGGACAAACCTTCGGTGAAGGGGGAAACGGATTCTGTTTGCTTCTTTGGACCATACCTTTGTTAAGTGGTTGACAGTGGCCACAAAGCTACTAAGTATCAGAGACAAGATTTGAACACGGGTTTTTCAGATGATAAGTCTGGCACGCTGTCCGCCATACTCCCAGTGCTCCAAAATGACATCTGGGGAGAAGAGATGACTTTCCTGAAGTCACAGGTAGTGAGTGGCAAAGGCTTGACTGGAACCCAGGATTGAACTTAAAAGTAGAAGGAGTGATCTGTCTCTCTGTTATCCCCTTGCTCTGTCCATTCAGAAACATCAACAGTATTTATTATGCACTAATTGTGGGCAAGGCCTTTTGTCCATAGAATGTAAGCTGCGTGAGGGTAGGGATCTCCAGCATTCAGCACAGTGCCTGGCACGTGCTGTTGTTTAGTCGTTTTCAGTCATGTCTGACGCTTCATGACTCCCCCCTTTTTTTTGTTTCCTTAGCAAAGGTACCAGAGTGGTTTGCCATGTCCTTCTCCAAACCATTTTACAGATGAGAAAACTGAGGCAAACAGGGTCAAGCAACTTGCCCAGGGTCACACAACTAGCAAGTGTCTCAGGCCGGATTTGAACTCAGGTCTTCCTAACTCCAGGCCTGACATTCTATCCACCACACCACCTACCTGCCTGGTACATAGGAGGCATTTAATAAATGTTTATATACTGATTGATTATAAAGATGAAATAAGACAATCACTACCCTGAAGGAGACGACGGTATGAGAGAAGGGTCCAACAACAGTCTGATACAAAGTAGGATGTAATAGGACAAAAGAGAGACCCCAACAGGATGTTCCAGGTAAATGTGATAAGGGAAGGCTCTCTCTCCTTACCCTACTGCCACCCTGGTGCAGACCCTTACCCCTTCTCAACCATGTCACACATTGCAATAACCTTCTGCTGGGATTCTCTCTTCTCAACACATCCTGCACTCAGCTGCCAAAATGATTTTCCTAAATCACAGGTGTGACCACACCAGCCTTCCCTCCTCCCTCCTCTCAGTTAACTCCAGTCATTCCCTATTGCTTCTGGTTGGCTTTGAAATCCCTTCACAGCCTGGCCCCTTCCTACTGTTCCACATTTCTTGAACTTTACTCCCTTCTCTGTACTCTATGCTCCAGTGACAATTTTCTTGTTGCTGCCTTTGCACTCAATTCTCCATCTCCATGCCTTCTCATTGACCCATCCCCCATATCTGGAAGGTCAAAGGCTGGGGAGAGACCTTAGAGACCATATCAAAAATAGGGGTTCTTAACCTAGGGTCTGTGGATTAAAATTTTTTTTTTGCTAATTATATTTCAGTGCAATTGGTTTTCTTTGTAATTCTATGTATTTTATTTTACAAAACAATATTCTGTGAAAGTGGCTTCACCAGACTGTCAAAGGGGTCCATGATGGGGAAAAAAAAAAGATTAACAGCCCTTGATTTAGTGCAATCCCCTCATTTTACAGATGGGGAAACTGAGACCCAGAAGAAACTTTTTCAAGGTTACATAGTTATGTAGGGACATAGCCAAGCCTAGAACTGAGGAATCTTGTCTTTCTAGTCCTCTACTTTTGGTCGATCTTGGTGTTTTCTAAAAGTTATTTTTAATATGTGTTCACTACCTAAGCCTTCAAGCCCAGAACAGACCAGGCCATTAACAACAAGGCTCTCCCATCCTCACCACCATTTCCTAGCTTCCCTGGCTTCTTTTAGTTCATCTCACATTCTTTAGGAGGTCTTTCCTGGTCTTCGCAGTTACTAATGCTTTCCCCTTTCAGATTATTTCCTATGTATTCTATACATTTCTCATATTTACTGTTTTTGTGTGTACTATCTTGACCATTAGAATGTGGGGTCCATTGCTTTTGTCTTTGTATTCCCAGTGCTTAGCATGGGGCCTGACACATAGTAAGGGATTAATTAATACTTGTTGACTGCCTCTCAGCTCAGGTCTGGGGAGAGTATGTGTCCGGAAGGTTTCATGGAGTAGGTGGCACCTAGGCTAAATATATTTCAACAGACAGAAATAGGGGTAAGGGTGAGGACAACCTTGATTCCCAGGGACAGCTCCTACTGCTAATCTTTGCACCTTGAACTGTGTCCCAGATCAATGACAGAGCCCTTGTGCCAAAAGGGGAAGTGAGAGACCCTCAAAACATCCAGTTAGCAGGTCATGCCCCATGCAGGGCAGGATAGGTCAGAAGTCATTGCAGAGTTCTGCTGGTGCCCCTAAACTTTGGAGTCAGAAAAGCTGCCTGAGCTTGTATCCTTACCAATCCATTCTCAGGAAGCTAAGCTGAGTCACAAACCGTGGTGCCCAACCATGTCTGGTATTGGGTCAGTCATTGCCATTCCATATGTTCCCACCAGGAAGAATTTAATCCAGGTGACAGCTCATTCACTCCCACCCCCACCCCCTCAACACTGCCCAACTCAGCCCAGCCCTGCCCCTGTCCAGAGTCAGCTTGTCTGACAAGGTCCCTAGCACACAGCACTCAGAATGCCAGAACCAGGAAGGTGCTTAAAATATAGAATACAGAATGCCAAAGCTGAGAGAGACCTTAGACACCGTCTAGTCCAACCCCCTCATCGTAGAGATGGGGAAACTGAGGCCCAGAAAACAAGTTTTCAAAGTGATGTCATCTAGGGGCACAGCTAAGCCTAGAACACAAGGACCCTGACTGTATTCCTGGTTAATCTCTGTCCTTACACACACACACACACACACACACACACACACACACACACACACACAATTAAAATGTGTTCGCCCCCTAAATCTTCAAGACCCAATACAGAATGGGCAATAAAGAAACTTCATCTTGCCTCACCCCATCCTCCCTACCTTCCAGCCATTTCTATTATACCAATACCTCCCAGGCAACCCCTACATCATAGGACAGAAGCCGTTCTCTGTAGTCAGACACTGTTATGTTGCCCCCACACAAGAAGACACAAGTACCTTCCTGTCCAGGTGTTTTGGCTTATGGGCTGCCCAGAATTCGAACCTTCCAAAGGTTCAAACAGTATCCTCTACAAAGCCAGGCCCTCCCAACCCCTCACAGGAGTGCCCTCTCTGATGCCCTAAGAACCAGGGGTAGGATTGTCTACAGTAGCTGGGCAAAGCGAGTTTAGAAGGCTGTGCTTCCTCTTGTGTATACCACCCCCTCCCCCTTCAGGGCTGTAGCCTGAAGGCTGGGGCCAGGCAGCTGTTTCTGAGAAGCTCAGCTGAGGGCAGCTATAAATGCACCTGATCCATGTAATTTGAAGGCAGGCAAAGGACAGGCTGTACTTGGCAGGCTGGAGAAGGCAGACGTAGGTTTTCTGTAGTCCTAGAGAGGAGCTGACCAAAAGCGCCCTCCCCTACCCCCACAAGCCTGGTGCTGTGGCTCACAAAGCCTCTAAGCACTTGCCTGTCAGCCTGCCAGCTCCACCTGACTCTGCAGACTGGCAGTATCCTCTTGCCACTTCCGTCTTGGTAACATCTCTTGCTTCTGTGGCCTCCACTTAAAACATTTAGTTCAACTCAAGTCAACAAACACTGATTAGTGACCTACTAAGCATAATTCATTGCATGGATGAGTTTGGGGGAGGGTGGGGGGTGGATGCAAGGAGTCCCTGATTAGCTTAATGAGTTCCTCCACTGAGTTTAGGAAGCAGGAGACTATTCTGAAGGCATGGAAGGAACACCAACTCATGGAGACTGTGAGCACGTCCTGCTGAGAGGACATGGAGGATTCCTGATTGATTGTCAAAGACTGGCTCTTGTCCTTCAAAAGACGGACCATTGTGTGTTACAGCTGGCCTGGCCCTGAGAGGAAGGAAGCCTGGGCCCAAACACTGTCTCTTCCCCAGAATCTTGGAGCAAAGACATATATGGGAGCTGAATGTACTCGTCTTCAGTCTGAAAAGAGAGATGCTAAGTGTAGACTTTCTTGGACAAGAAATGGCAGTAACCAGGGCACTAGTAGATTGCCACATGCCCAGAGGCACATGGCAGAAGCAAACGCATGCCTGTTTACTCCCCAAGAGGGAAGGGGAGGGGAGATTTTGAGTTCCAACATAGTATGATACCGGAATTCTGGCTTCTAGTCAAAATAGAGAGATTTCCTAGGCATTGCGACTCTTAGGGGTTGCCTCATGGGTAACACCAAGTTTAAGAGTTTATAAATTGGAGGATTTAGGCATCAGACCATCTAAAGAAGGGAGAGAATTGCTTATATAGTTTCTGAGAAATGTTAACCTCTTAGAAAGGCCTGCATGGCCTTGGAGACTGGAAGAATAGTAAAGGGGACCTGTGACTTGGGGAAGCTAGGACTTGGGATCTTGATACTCAAATCTAATAGGAAGAAGATTGCTTGTTCAGTTGTCCCTAAAGTATATTTACTTTCCAGGGTGTGATACGGCTGTGAGTCTATAACAGGACTGTGCTGTTGTTGTTTGTCCTTGCTTCTTGAAGAGGACCAAGAAATCAGGGAGGTGATGCCATGACATGCAAGTGAGTTGGATTTAAGTGAGGCAGGGCTATGCAAAGTCACCAGCCTCACTTTCTTCTGAGGGGGACTGTGGAGGATTCTTGGGAAAGAGGTAGTCATTGAAATGTCAAAGTATTGACTTGATGGAAAACCCAAGTTCAGTTTCCTTACTGAGCAGGGAATTATGAGTTTATTGGAGCCCTTTACATGTTTCCGTATGCATTTGTAAGCTGCATTTTCTGTGAGGTGAAATAAAGGCTATCATACTCAGTATGAACCTAGAATACTCCTTTGAGAGCTTGTGTGAGAGCTAGAGTTCCCTTTTACCCACATATGGAGAATATACCTAATCTATATTTAGAGATTTTCCTGGAGTAATTCCAGGTGGAGGCAACGATCCAGAGAGAGAGAGAGAGAGAGAGAAAGAGAAAAGGCCCTTGTATGGTGTCAGCCCCTAGGATCAGACCCAATCACTTTGAGCCCAGAGGCTTTGGACTATATGTTAATGTAAGTGGAGAATAAGACACAGTTTCTGTCCACAAGAAGGTAACAATCCCAAGAAGCTGGGATAAAATCTATTTAATGCATTAGAAAATAATTAAGTGCCTAAGACAGGTCAAAGAGACATGAAAAATTCAAAGCATCAGGGAAGGCTTCGTGGAAGAAGTGGTGCCTAAGCAGAGTCTTGGGGTAAGGATAGGATTTCAATTGGCAAAGACATTTGGGGAATGGGGAGGGAGTGGAGGTCCCTTATAAGGCACAGTGTGGAGAGAGGAAACAATGACACCTGGAAGTTACTAGAAGCCCAGCACAATATGGTTGATTCCATTTCTTCAGTGTCTATCAAAATTGTCCCCTCATCTCATACTGCTGCTGCCAGCCCCCACGTACAGACACTTAGTACCCCCAAACAGACCATTATAAAAAGTCTTCCTGACTCCCCTCTCTCTCTCTCCTCTCCACTCCCCATCCTTTACACTGCCAATGTAATGGGGTTTTTTTTTAACTCTTAGATCTTATCTTATCACTTCATTATTCAAACAGCATCAGTGGCTTCCTTCTGTTTCCTGAATATAGCTCAAACCTTTCTGCCTGGTATTTAAGGCCCTCAAAACTCTGATGCCAGTCTTATCTTGTGTTACTCCACTTACTCTGAGTTCAAGCCAAATTGCATGACTCTGCCCTTTGAATTTGCCCTGGGTTCTTTTCCCTCCATGTCTTTGCCCACATCACTTAACACAGTGCCTGGCACATACATGGTAGGTACTGAAAAAATGTCTATTGACTTTGCACCACTCTTGTGTTTGAAATAGACTCTCTTTATGTTTTTACCTATCCATCCTTTATTGTTGTTCGTCCTCTGTTCTCGAAGAGGACCAGTGACATCAGGAGGGTGATGTCTTGACTTGTGAATGAATTGGGTTTAAGCGAGGCAGGTCTGTGCAAAGCCTCACTCTCTCTTCCAGGGTCATCAGAGTCCAGTGGCAAGACAAAAATCAAGACCCATGGCCATGGCCCAGCATCCATCCTTTAAAGCCCAGTTCAAATATCATCTCTACCAGGAAGTCTTCTTTCAACCTCCCAAATGGAAATGAGCTTCCCTCTCTCACCTCCCCTAATACTTTGTATCACTCTAACATATATTTGTAATACTGTAATCTAACATTCATTGAATCCGCTTTTTCCTTCACCTTCTGCAGGAAGTGTTTCCTGATCCCCTCAGCTGTTAGTGCCTTCCCTTCCTAAGTGCTTTGTCTTTGGCTACTTCGGTCACCTAAGTGGTGCAGTAGATAGAACTCTGGGCCTGGAGTCAGAAAGACCTGAGTTCAGATTTGACCTCAGACACTTGCTACCTGTGTGACCCTGGGCAAGCCACTTAACCCTGTTTGCCTTAGTTTTCTCATTTATAAAATGATCTGGAGAAGGAAATGGCAAACAACTCCAGCATCTTTGCCAAGAAAACCCCAAATGGGATCAGGAAGAGTAGAATGAGACTGAACAACAAAAAACCATTTTTATCAATGACTTGGATAAAGACATAGATTTTGTGCTAATCAAATGTATGGATGACACAAAGCTAGGAAAGAACTATCACACTGGACAACAAAATCAGATTCCAAAATATTTTATCAGACTCAACCAGCTTTGTGAAGAATTGCATAAGACAAAATGCAGTAGAGATAAATGTAAAGTCTTGGCTATGAAGAATCAGCATCACAAATATGAGTTGGGGGAGGCATGGTCAGAGAGCAGTTATTCTTAAAAAATATCTATGCATTTTTGTAGACTATAAACTCAACATGAGTCAGCAATGTGATGGTAGCAGCCAAGAAAGCTAATAATCTTGGGCTGCATTACGGGAGTTAGAGCTTCCAGGAACAGGGAGGTGACCAGCACACTGTACTCTGCCCTCCTAAGACCTCATCTGTTATACTATGTTCAGTTCTGAGCATCGTAGTTTAAGAAGGTACCGATAAGCATGTGCAGGGAAGGGCAGCCAGGATATTGAAGGGGCTTTGGTCCATGTAATATGAGGATAGGTTGAAGGAATTGGGTATTTTTAGCCTGGAGAAGAAGATTCAGGAAGTGGGAGAGACATGACAGCTTTTTTCAAGCATTTGACGGGCTCTCTGATGGAAGAAGGAAGAGATTTATTCTATTTGGCCCCAGAAGGCAGAACCACCAAAAGTAGGTGGGAGTAGCAGAGAGAAGAACAATTGAAGCTACCCCAAAATTGGAATGGGCTCCTCTTTCATCCTCGGAGGTCTTCAAGCCAAAACTGGATGACCTTTTGGAGGTCATAGAAAGGATTCTTTTCATATTTAGGGTGGAAATCTTGCAATTCTATTACTACATTGGGAGAGGGAGTTTCCTGCTCATTAGAAGTTCCTTATTCTGGTGATATCATAGGTCCGGTAAGAAAGAAAGAAAGAAAAAGAAAAAAAGGAAGGAGGAAAGGAAGAAATGACAACTGCAAAGAATTCAGAGAAATGTGGACAAATTTATGTGAATTTATATGGAGGGAAATGAGTAAAACCAAAGAAACAATATACCCAATGACTGTAACAATGTAAATGAAAAGCTCTCTCAAAGGAAGCCGAATTCTGGGTAATAGTAAAACCAATATCATTTCTGCAGGACAGATAATGAAACATACTTCCTCCTCTCTTCTGCAGAGAGCAGAGGAACTACTAGATCAGAATATTATATACATTGTCAGAAGTAGTCAGAAGCATGTTTTTACTTAATCATTTTTCTTTGTCTCAAGGAAAGTTTCACTTGGGACAGGTGTGAAAACGACATATAAAAACAAAAGGTATCCATAAAATATATTTAAAATAGTGATAATGATAATTGCACACAATTCTAGAACACTTCAGAATTTACAAAGTGCTTTCCTCTCAGCAAACAACCCTGTAAGGTAGGGAGCATAGATGGTATTAATTCTATTTTACAGATCAGGAAACTCAGGCTTAGCAAGGTACAGTTTCTCTATGGTCACATAGCTGATAAATCACATAGGTGGGGCTCTCACCCAAGGTCCACTTGGGAATCTCTTAGATATTGGGAAGATGTGGTTGAAGGCTCCTTTGAGTTTCTGCTTCTGTACTACCCCTAGGCAGAGGCCATATCTCCCAGGCCTGGTTTCCAAGTCTCTCACTGAGGCCCAGAGACACTGTGGCTTGCCCAGGTAACACAGCCTGGGAACTGCTCTTCTAGATCTTTGGGCCTCCCTATTCCCATGGATTGTCCCTGCCTTCAGCTGGTTCCATTATCAGAGGTCATATGGCCCTGAGTAGTTTAAGCCATCCTACAGCCAATGAACCAGAGGATGGCAGAATGTCAGAGCTGGGATGGATACCACAAGCCATCTAATTAAAACCTGTACTTGAGAAGGATCCCCTCTATAGCAGCCCCAAGAATCCATCCAGCCTCTGCTTGAACACCTCTGGTGACAAGTCACTTACTACCTTTGGAGCAGCCCATTTCATTAATTAATAAATCTTCCTTATGTTGGTCCAAAACCTGCCTCCCTAATATCCACCCATTTCTCTCAGTTCTGTCCTTTAGCGTCAAGCAGAATAATTCTAATCCTTGACAATCCTGATTCCCTGTGACAATCCCTCAAATATTTGAAGACAGAGACCATTAATTCTCCTCTTCTAATGGCTAAACAGCCCAAGCTGCCTTAACTGTCTCTTGTGACATAATTTCTAGTCCCTTCCCCATTCTGGTCAGGTTCGTCTGAACTTGCTCCACCCTATCCTTCCTAAAATGTGGCACCAAGAACTGAATGATAACCATTACATCAGCCACAATGATAATAGCACACATATCTGTAGTACTTGATAGTTTCCAAAGCATCTTCCATTATCTCAATACCATATGTCATGCTGTTGATATCCCATCAATACCAACTCCATGAGGTTGGGAATACTAGAATGATTGTCCTAATTTTATAAATGATAAAACAGAATCTCAGATTGAGGAAGTGATTTGTCTGAGTCACATAGTCTCCAGGACCCAGAACTTGAACCCAGGTCCTGCAACTTGAAGCTGCCTGCCATACCGAATTTGTGGTCTGATAACTGGCGTAACACTCTAGATTTAATCCAACCAGAATTGGGGGGGTGGAGGGGGAAGCATTCCAAATGTGGTCTGAGCAAAAATGTATAAAGCACTGCAGATGTGGTCCAATCAGAAATGAATTCAACACTCTAAAGAAGGTCTAGCCAGAGGCAGACACAGCCCATCACTCTATACATGGTTCAACCAAAACTAGACCTAGTGTTCTAGATGCTAGAAATGGACACAACACTCTCCAGATATGTTCCAACTGAGACTAAACACAGCACACCAGCTGTCATCCAACCAAAAGTCGACCCAGAATTCCAGATGTGATCCACCCAGAACTGAACATAACACTCCAGCTGTGGCCAATCAAAACTGGACACAGACTCTAGATGGGGTTGGGTCAGCACGGGACACAACACTCCAGATATACTCTTCTCAGTACTGTACATAACATCCCTTGTGGTCAACCTAAACTAGACAGTTTCTAGTTGCCTATTTATTGAGCAAATGTTATACACCTAGAACTGTGGTTTGCTTAGCCACTGAAAGGTTGATGATTATTCATCAAACTCTCTGCCCCCATATATCCTAGTGATCAGGAGTTTGGTCTCCCACTCTTTGTATTAAAATGTGTAAGGGGCCTTTATCTCATCCTACCCTTTTTGGGTCTGTGAGGCAATGGCCCATTTTCAAGAAGTGAGTATTTAGCAAAAGAAGCCTTTTCTTCTGAGTGACTTTCCTATTTCAAGAACAAAGCAGTGTCAAGAGTCGGATGTGTATGTGGGGGGGGGGGCCCATAGTCTCAATAACCAGGCTCCTCACATGTGCTTCCTCCCTTGTGCCCAGCCAACCTGGGACTCTATGTCTGTAAACTCTGGATATAGGAGGTAAGAGAGCTGCTTCTCATCCTTTCCTCACCAGTCTGAGCCATGAGGAAGCGATGTGAGAGCAATAAGGATTCCTGTGCCGGAGCCAGATTACCAATGGGAACACACATTCTCCATTAGTATGGAGGATGCAATGTCAAGAGAACAAGAAAACCCAGCAAGTCATGGAAGATTTATGGGAGGATACAGACTCATCACATTAGGCTGGGTAAGCTTGGATGGGTTGCTATTTGCATTATCGGAGGGAGCAACCACATTGATGAGACCCCAGATCTCTTAGAACATTGCAATATTGGACCCTGTCATTCAAGGCCCTTCATATTTGGCTCTGACCTACTTTTCCAGACACATTACTCCTCTTCACATACTCAACAGGAAGACCAGATGGGAAGGAAGAAGGGAAGGAGGGAAAGAGGAAGGAAGGAAGGAAGGAAGGAAGGAAGGAAGGAAGGAAGGAAGGAAGGAAGGAAGGAAGGAAGGAAGGAAGGATATCATAGCTGATAGAGACCCAAAATATTATGTATTCAGACACTTGTAGGATCTTAGATTTAGAGCAGGAAGGGACTTCAGAGATTCCAACTCCCTCATTTTTCACCTGGGGAAACTGAGGCCCAAGGGCGGGAAGGGAATTGGTCAAAGTCTCACATTTAGGCAGAAAATGAACTCAGGCTTCCTGCCACTCAGTCCCAGGTTATTTTCCTCACACCCAGCTATTTGGTTGGAGATTTCTATGCCTAGAACAGAGAGGATCCCGAGTCTTCTAGAGAAAGCCCCCAGGCTAAAGGTCTCTTCTACTCTCCCCGCACTCCTAGGAATACATGCCCCTTCTCTTCTTTCCTAGAAACTTAAAATGGAGCCTCTAGAAGAACAGAAAAATCCCCAAGGGGTCCCAAAATCACCACCTTATAAGGGTTCCATTAGTTATAATGTGTAATCCCCCTACATCCTTCCCCTTACCTCCACTGGGGAACTTTTCCTTCCTCCTTTCCCCTTCCCCCTCCTAGCTTTCCAAGAACAGTTCAGTTCCTCCTTCCATCCCCACCAGCTACCCCACAACTCATTCTGGGAAAGGCAGCCTAGTTAAACTGCTGTTCCAGGAAGTCATTCAAAGTCTGAGCAGTGGTTGAGTGTAGAAGGGGAAGGAAACAGAGATAAGAGGAGCAGAGAAGGTAATAGGGAGTCTAGGAAACAATGAATGAATGAATGAATAAGGCTCCTGGTAGACAGGCTGTAATCCCATCCACTCATTTTACAAATGGGAAAACTGAATCTCAAAAGGTGGAATGGACTTGCCCAAGGTCATATAAATTCTGCTGGTTAGAGACAGAGCTGTTAGAGTAGATTGTTGAGGGTTGACTATACTATCTGGGAATGAGCTAGGACTAGTGTGCAGAATTTGCAGAGAGCCAGGGGTAGGGGGAAGGGACTGAAGGAGCAGGTGGTCAAAAGAGTTGTCTCAGGGCTAACTACTAGTTCAAAAATTCCTGAGGTGAAGAGCTCTGGACATTGGATCTTCTATAGAGAGATTTCCTAATGCATCCTGCTCCTTGGAAAAGAAAGAAGGCAGTCTATATGGTTCCTACACAGTTCTTTTTGGAATACAAAGCCACCAAGGATTTCAGTTGAGCCAAAAGTTGTATTTTGTAGAGATTACAGCCAAGTAATGCCTATCAGTGCTCACTGAAGCAATAGAAACAGGGGCAGCTAGGTGATGCAGTGGATAGAGCACCCACCCAGGAGTCAGGAGGACCCGAGTTCAAATCTGACCTCAGACATATAACACTCACTAGCTGTGTGACTCTGGGCAAGTCACTTAACCCCAACTGCCTCTCTCTCTCTCTCTCTCTCTCTCTCTCTCTCTCTCTCTCTCTCTCTCTCTCTCTCTCTCTCTCACACACACACACACACACACACACACACACACACACAGAAATAAAAGCAGCAGAAATTGTGAGATGAGGGTCAATAGGAGTAGTTTGAGGACATCAGTGGCCCTGAAGCTCTGAAGCATAAGACTTATGAAGGCTTTGTTCTTCTTTGCCCATGCTTTGACCATATAGGTTCCTGATGTGTGAGCCTCTCTACTTGTGACCTCTGTGTGTATCTACTCTTCACATTGATGGTAGATTTATTTGTGGAAGTGCACCCCAGGCTTATGGGGGAGATGTTTGGTTGCTACTTTTCTTACTATGGCATATCAGTTCTGTCAGGAATACAAAAGCACAGGATACCTTGAAACTGGAACAGCCACCTCCCTGGGACTCAACATGCATTAGGAGAAGGTGCCCCTGGGATGAAAAATAGCTAATAAATAAAAGAGTAATCCACTTTCTCCAAAGCTAGTTCCTTCCTCCTCTGAGATTCAATCAATCAGACAAGCCACAAGCACTTATTAAGCACCTATTATTGAACGCCTAGGCACTGGGAATACAAATACAAAATCAAGACAATCCTTGTCCTTAAGTAACTTCTATTCCACTAGGGAATGAAACATGTTCACAGATAAATAAATTTAGTATATATACAGAAGAATTCTAAGCCATATCCTGGACCCTGGGCTTTCTTTCTAAGCCATTATCTCCTTGAGACAAGGTCCTGTGGTGGACAATTTGACATACGATAGCAGGCCCAGCCATTGATCCGTTCTAGTTAAACTGGTCTTGCTGAGTATCTTCCAGGTCTTACTGGGCTCTATACCTGTTTTGAGAGAAATTCCAGGTCCTCTACTGAGTCTCCAACCTAGATTTCACTCACGCCCAAGGGAAAATGGTGAGTTAAACAGAGAATAGGGCAAAGTCCCAAAGCCCTCAGGCCCTCAGACCAAGCTGTCAACTCCCTTTCCAACAAATTACAGTGAGCAATGGGGACAGAGGTCCCTTTAGAGAATCAAACCTGATCCAGACCTGGCTATAGAGAAAGGAAAAGTTGTATCTGATATGCTAAGACAAAGAAGCCTTGAAGATCAGCCAAGGAGTACGGGTCTTCAAAAAATGAGACTGACTCAGGCTGGGGACTGGCCCAGCTTCCTTGACAGGTAAGGACTGAGGGGGAAGTTCAAAGAATCCTGGATTTGAAGTTTGAAGCTCTGGATTCAAGTTATGACTGCCACTATTTTCCCCTGTAACTTTGGGCAAGCCCCTTTCCTTTCTTGGGTTTCAATTTCCTTTGCTATAAAATGAGGGGAATGATCCTGGTGATCTCAATGGGTCCCCTCCTGCTTTTACATTCTATATTTTAAAGACCCCTTCATCTATGATATTTTATATTCTAAAGTTCTTTCCAGCTCTGGTATTCCATATCTTTGCATCCTAGCCTCTGTTCCCAAACTCTCCATCTCTGGCCATCACCCACATGACTTCCCCAATTTCTCTTGGACCATAACAGCAGAAAGGCAAGGGAAACAATGACTCCATATGCCTCCTCCAAGAAGCCTTCCTTAACTGCTCTAGCCCACAGGGATCTGTCCCTCCACTGACCCTTTACATTGTATTAGATTCACATAATGTAGCATATAACTTTATACTATATACTTTCTCTAGTAGTCTGCAATCAAAACACATGTCCATCCCCTACTCGTTCAGCTCCCTGAGGGGAGATACTGGATATATTCCTCCTCCAACCCCTTGTCCCCCCCAGCCACACAGATGTCTCAGGAAGTGTTTGCTTCCATTGGCTAAGGGGGAAAATGGACATGGTCTATCCATGACAGGACAGCAAAGTCAAGGGGAAAGCCAAAGACAGGGTAGAGGCTAGGTCTGCCAGGCATGTACCTCCAGGTTTCTCATGTGGTGGCTGGCAGAGATTGAGAGGAGAGGGTGCTGTGGGACCTGGGCTTCTGTGGAAGCAAAACCCTGAGGTTTCTCTTCAGGGTATTTCCATTTCTGCACAATGACTGTATGTCTGAAAGAAAGACTGAAAAAAGGGAACAGGTGCCCACAGCACCTCACACAGCTCTTTCCCCTCCCACCTGTGGCCAGTGTAGGATGAGGAGGAAGGTAGAGAAGCTAAGGGCTGAGTCATAGCATTAGACAGAAACCAGCATTTGGAGATCCTAGGCCTCTCTCTCCTCTGCCCTCCTTCCCCTCCATCACTCCCACCCCTATCCCCCTCTCCACCTCCACTATCTTGCAGCTCAGGGATCGGAAGGAGAACGTACTCAAGCCCTAAAGGGAAGAGGAGAGCACTTGACTCAGGGATGCATGTGCACCAGGGTATCCAGATCATTAAAAGGAGCCACAGTGGATACAGAGAGTCAAATGTACTGAGCTGACCCCTCACCATGTGGGAAGGGGGAATGAAAAGCATCACATGCATAGTGCAGATTAGATATATAAATACACATAGATATATTTTATATACAGTTCATATATATATAAACATATACATACATACATACATACATACATACATACATACATTTTTTCACATGTAACATGAAGTGGATATCATAATCCAGACTCCAATTGTTCCTTATCATTCATTTTCAAAGAGGACCAGTGACATCATGGGGTGATGTCTTGACTTGAGCATGAATTGGATTTAAATGAGGCAGAGTCACACAACGTTATCAACCTCACTTTCTCTTCCTGAGTCAACAAAGTCCAGTGGCAGGACAAAAGTCAGGATGACCAATGTTTGTCCCGGGGTGCAGTGGAGGACGTTGGCATCTTTGATGTCTGACCAAGCTCTAAGTGCTCCACAGCACCTGCTTTAGCTGCTTTCATGGCTGTTGGACAAATCGTTCTCATCCGCCCATTCTATGGGGAGAAGTCTTCACATACTTGGGGTAGACACTCCCCCAACTCACCAATGGATTTGAGGCCTGTTTGTAACCCTCAACCTGGCTTAGCCTCAGGATGAAGTGGCTGTCATAATCCTAACTCCAATACTTACTAACTGTGTGATGTGAGCAAGTCACTACCCCTCTCTGAGCCTCAGTTTCCTCATTTGTAATATGTGTGGGTCAGACTGAGGGATCTCTGAAGTCCCTTCTAGCTTTAAATTTTATGATGCCATAAAATAACTATGCTACAAAGGAGAATCAAATCATAGAATTCTTGATTTAGGGCTGGCAGGGACCTTAAAGGTAATCTACACCAAGCCCCTCATTGTACAGGTTTACCTATTCAACAGGTATTTATTAAATGTCTAACCCTGTGTACAGACCAGCAGGAGATACAAAATTGAGAAAAGACAATCCCTGCTCACAGAGAGGTCTCAGTCTATGTGGGCTATAATAACGCCCATTTCCGTAAGCTCCTTGAGGACAGAGACTATTTCACTGCTATCTTTGCATCTCCGGCACCCTGTACGGTGTCTAACACATGGTACATGCATCATAAATGCTTGTTAAAAAGCGATTAAACTGCGCATTCACTCTGACCTATCAATGCCATTACAGAAATCAAAGAAAGAGGAAAAAGATCCACATGTACAAAAATATTTATAGCAGTTTCCCCTCAGGGGGATGGAGACAGTCAAGACCTGAGACCTTGGTTTTTCAAAAAGGGGCTTAGACTTCTGGGCATAGGCCAGTCTGATGTACAGAGAGGAGCTGGCCAAGGTGTTTCCCTCACCAACCAGATAGAAGTGTATGTGTCATATGCAACACAGGGTCACCTACTTCCCTAGTTCTTGGTAAAGCTGATGCTTAATTCTCAGCTCAGGGGTGTGGGCAGGTCTGGGGTGCTCCTATGCCTAGCCCAACCTTTCCCCCCCCCATCACACACACACACACACATACATACACACACACCCCAAGAATGATTTCACCAAGGGCCTTCTGTGGTTCATTCTAAGAAATTGCTTGTACCTCCATCCCCAAGCAGTGGGGCTTAAGACAGCTAGCTCTAGGAGATTACACAATCTTATCTCTACCCACAGGAGTGGGGAGTGAAATCACCCCCCACACAGTAGCCTGAGTCACCTTTCCCCTGCTCGCCCACTGGGTCTTGCTCTAGCGCATGTCCCCTGCCTTGCTGTCTCCCATCCCCCCTGCTACAGTTTGGAGAGGTAGCAGTATCTGGAACTCAGTTACATCAATCTGTAGGGCATCCCCACCGCCTTGATTATCTCAGCTGTCCTTAGAAGGGCAAGCCTGAGGTTCCAGGTTCATAAGCTTAGGCACCTCTGTGACTTCTCTGCTCAGGAAAGGGTTCCTGGGGCAGGGACCTTTCCATGGAGAAGGACTCATAGTATAACGGAAAGAGCATTGGGGTTCTAGTCTGTAAACGTGGATTCCCATTCTGCCCCGGCTCCTTGCTAGCTATGTGACCTCTGGCATAATAAGGTGAGGTGATCAGGGCTTTGCTCCAGGGTGCCAACATCTGGGGCATACTTTCTCTCTAGGAGTGATGCTCTGATCTGCTTTCTCATGCCTTGTGGTCTTGTGAAGGCCCCAAACAAGTGGTATTACCCCTGAAAGTCATGTCCCTCCCCTGCCTCCCTCTGTCTCTTCTCCAACCCATGTCCTGTTGGGCAATGAAGACAAGGATGACTGTAAGAGACATGGGTTCTATTCCTGAATCTGTCAACAATTTGCTATGTGGCCTTGGTCAAGTCACTCTCCTTTCTGAGACTCAGAACAAAGGTTCTAATTGATGTAAAAAGGATAATAATCAGAATTCTAGAATGTCAGAGGGGAGAGTTACATTAGAGACCACTTAGTCCAGGCTCTTCAATTTGTACCCTTACAGAAATACACACAAACACAAAAATATTCTTACATATGCACACATATTCTAACATAGAGTCACACATTCAGACATGTATGTGTATATATATCTTTAAGGGGCCCAAGTGTTGTGTCAGGACACCATGGTGCTGGCCCATGCCTGAGGCAATACAACTCAATTCAGAGGCCTAATCACTCAGCTCCCTCACTGGGGGTTCATAGCACCCAGAACCAGTTTGGGCTTAGAGCTACCAGGAACTAAAGAGGGATGGATGGTGGCCTTCCCTAGGACATGCCAAGCATCAGGGACACACAGAGGGAAGGGAAGGGAATAAGCATTTATCTAGTACCTACTGGTTGCCAGGTTTGTGCTGAGGGTTTTGGGTTTTTTTTACAAATATTATCTTATTTGATCCTATACAGACATATATGCACACAGACAGATACACTCACATATATACCTATAAACCATCATGCTTTACACAAATACAGAAACATATTCTTAAAAGCCACATTTAAGCACTCATTCTATTGCACACACACACACACACACACACACACACACACAGTTTCCCTTTTCAGTCCTCAGAGGGCCCATCTGGCTGCAGGTTTTATTCATAGGTCAGAGCAGGAAGCGGGAATAGTCTGGGTCTCTGTGGCCTATTTCTCTAGGAAGGTGGGCCCTCCCCCTGCTCTTGGCCTGGGACTTGTGGCTTTGGTTAGCGTGATACCCTTGGGGATTCCCCAACAGGAGTGACTCTGCCCCAGAGTCCTCCTCCTCCACCCCCCCATCCCCAAATCCCAGTATTTACATAAACAAGCACAATACAAGGTAGGGTGTAATAAGGGCAAAGGAAAGATCCAGACAAAGTGCCTTTTGGAAAACTGAGAAGGAAATTATTTCCTTCAGTCGGGGAAAATCTAGGAAGACTTCCTGAAGGAAGTTGTACTTGGATCTAGGCCTTGAAGGAAGAGAAGTATTTCACTGTGTGGCGATGACCAGGCATGTGTTCAAGGCACAAAGGATCCTTTTAGGATCATTTTAGGGTTAGTATCCCCACTCTTTCTGCTCCCTTTGGCTTCAGACTTCATTTCCGTCTTAGGAGCCTATTACAGCACCTTGGATCATAGTGGACACTTAATACACATTTATTGATTGTTGAATTAAATTTCCCTTAAGGACTTAGTCGTGTGACCTTAGGTAAGTCCCTTCTCATGGCTGGGCCTCAGCTGCCTCCCTTGTAAAATGAGGGGATTGGACTAGATAATGTCTAAGAGCAGGCCCCAACCTTATGCTCTTTGATTATGTCACAATATTCATGGAATTTATCCATGCAGTCCCCATGGCAGATCCCAGGCTGCCCAGCCATGGTGTCCTGGTCTCACTGCTTCTCATCAATATCTAGGCTGATGGCAGCAGCCTGTCTCCCCCGGCCTGCTGGTGGTTGCCCAGACCTAGGCTGCTGAGGGGTATCAGACAGGATTCCACCTTGTGCCCAGCAACAGGGTTGGCCAATGGGCATTCCATGTTCCGCAATACTGACGTCTGGGGGCCAGCCTATTGGGTGCCACTGTCTGATGAGCCCCTCTCTCAGGCACAGATGCAGCCAAAGCTGAGGCAGCATCTTGGTGAGCTCACTTAGAAACTGACCTCTTAGGAATGAACAAGACAGACACTCAGCGATCACAGCAGGCAGACTCTGAGGGGTGAGGGATAGGATCTCTAAGGAACAATTTGACACAAGCAGTCCCTAGCCAGGAGGAGACAGTACCTGGATAATGTGAAAGATTGCCTGGACCTACTGATTCCTCTCTCAAGAAAGCTAATAATGATCAAGAGACTATCACTTTGCATAGACTCTCACAATTTATCTGTATAAGGTAACATACAGGTGTTTCTGCTGCATTTTTAGCAAACCAAGTTCCTCCCTTCCTCCCTCCCTTCCTTCCTTCTCTCCTTCCTTCCTCCCTTTCTTCCTTTTTCTTCCCTTCCTTCCTTCCCTCCTTCCTTCCTCCCTTTCTTTCCTCCCTCCCTCCCTTCCTTCCTTCCTTCCTTTGCTCCCTTCTCTTCCCTCCTTCCTACTTTCTCCCATCTACAAACTTTTGCTAAGTGCTTACCAAGCTCTAGGTATAGACAAACATACAAAGACGAATAAGACCTTTTCCTCGCCCTCCTAAAGCTTACAATCTAAGTGGAGGAAAAGGATATATCACACAGTGTGGTAATGTGATGGACTTGGAGTTGAAAAGCTTGAGTCTGGAAGGCAGAGATAGAACTCTGTTGTTTCTACTCATCTGACCTTGGGCAAATCATTTCCCCTCTCTGAGCCTCAGTTTCCCCCTCTGTTAAATGAAGGGCTGGACAAGATGATCTCTAAGGTGCCTTCTGGTTCTGATTCCCTACGATCTTGTATGGACACAGTTAAGCATGATACAAATTAAAGTATTAAGCGAATAAGAAAGATGCAAAGTAAGTGATGCGATGCTTCAGAGGAAGAAAAGATCCCTTCTCATGGTGGGGGCCCGGGGGAGAGATCTGGGAAGATGTCTTCCCCACATGAAAGGCCCCTGAGTTGGCCCTTGAAGGATAGATAAGAATTGGACCAGTAGATATAAAAAACAAGTGCCATTCCAGACAGAGGGACCAGTGTAAGCAAAGGTCTGGAGACGGGAGAGTGAAAAAAGTATTTGGAGACTAGGAGTCATTAAGCATTGATGGAAAATGAGATATGAATTTTCCCTGTATTATCATTTTTATTTTAGCTACTTTGGGTAACAGCTTTCTAATTGCATCACACAGGGACACGCCTCCTTAAACAAAGAACTCAAAATATGATTGTTCCTTTTCTTGATCACAGAATCAAAAACTGTCAGAGCCAGAAAGGACATTAAAGCGTTGGATTCCCAGACCCATCCCAGAATCCCCCAGAACAGTGCAACTGCCCACCTGGAACTGTGATTTAGGATGCCTTGGAAAACAAACCCGGTTAATCATACATTCTCCATATACCTATTATATGCCTGGTTCTGTGCTTGGGATTCTGGGTGGGGGTCTGGGAGTCTCACTAGGAAGACTTCCTCCTGATAGCGATGTAACTCTATGTCCTGTCACTCCCCACTCCGTGAACTGGGAAATCAGGCATTTTCACCACAAAGGAAAGACTGTCTCAGACTCACTTTTTTTTTTCTCAGCTATTTTCTAGTTTACTCAGACCGCAGAGCTCATGATAAAAATGGTCTATTTTTTAGGCCTCAGACTCGAGAATTCTCTGAAATTGGGAGCCAGATTTGCAGTACTAGAAGCCCAGAGCAAATAACCCAGAGTGGGGAAAATGGAGAAATGAAAACCACTGAACACACAGCAAAAGCAAACAAGGGTGTTTCTGGCTACCATTTCCTCTGCTTTCCCATTTACCCTAGCCCAGGCCCTCAGCACTCTCCTGAACTATTGTAATAGACTCCTCCTTGGTGTCCCTGTCTTCCCTCTCTACAAGCCTTCAATCCATCCTGCACAGATTCACATTCCTGAAGCATGGCTTTCATCCTGACATTCTCCTGCTCAGCTACCTCCAATGGCTCCCTAGTGCCTGAACTTGGAGCGAGGTGATCTGAGATTCTATCTCAGGCTCTGTTACTAGTTGTATGACCTTGAGAAAATCACTTCCTAACAGCCTGTTTCCTCAATTTTCAAAACATTTTAGTGTCTACTATATGAAATGTATGACAGGCATTTTGGGGTAGTCCATAGACAAGTGTCCTTAGACAAGGTGCCCGTGGCATATACTAGTTCTGTGAAAATGAGTGAGTCATTTAACCTCTGAACCCCCTCTAAGACTGTAAGGTACAGACAAACTGAGATCTGTAGAGCTTCCATACCAGGAATTCTCCATATTAAGGGAAATTGCAACTCAGGAATTCCCTACGTTCTCTAAAAATGTATAAGACACTGTGCTTAATGCTGGAGATACAAAAAAAAGGGAAAAAATGGCATAGTCCCTGCCCTCAGGAAACTTACAATCTAATGGATATAAAAACATGTACAGAAATAAGAATGATGCAAAGCAGAATGTGATAGAGCAATTAATCAATAAATAAACATTTATTAAGCACTTACTATGTGCCAGGCACTGGGCTAAGCACTGGGGATACAAAAAGAAGCAAAAGACAGTCCCTGCCCTCGGGAAACTTACAATCTAACGGAGATATAAACATGTCCATAAATAAGAATGCTGCAAAACAGAATGTGATGGAACAAAATGGTCTAGGAAAGTTTAAGGAGAAAGAGAAAACTTTCAGCTTGGGGCAGGTGAAGGGAGAGAATCAGGGAGAGATTCTTAGAGGATGTTGCACCTGAGCTGCACCTTGAATAAAGAGGATTCTGACAAGTGGAAATAAGAGAATGCCTTCCAAGTACAAAGATGAGGCTGTAGGGAATGCAGGACATCAAGAGACAGACAGCATGGCAAGACCAAAAAGAATAGGGAGCCACTGGAGATTTCTAAGCAGAGGAGTACATGGTTAGCGTTAGGACAATTACTATGGTAACTGTGTGAAAGCTCTTTAAACAGGGATAGTCACATACTTACAACCCAGGGTTGCCATGTTTTGTAAGAAGAAAGTGTTTTGTAAGCCTAAAGGTAGGTGTTAGAGAAACTTTCCTGGATTAACTGTAACAGGACTCTTTCTGACATGTCAGGCCTGGAGAGGATCCTGGGAAGATGGCTGAGTAGGTCAGAAAAGTTCAAGCTCTCAAGATTTTCTTCCACAAAGGAGATAAAATATTGCCTCTGGGTGAACATAGATCCATGGAAACAGATAGGAGTGGAGGCAGAAGAGGGGTCCTCCTGGGACAATTGAAGAAAATCTGAAGAAAATTCCTGGGCAAGATATCCTCCCTGTGAACAGTAAATACCTCCAGGCTTCAACAACAAGCCACCAAGCTGCTTAAACAACATGCCACAAGCCCTGCGGTTAGCTGTTTTGAGAGGCTGCCTCAGCCCCAGCCACAGGACAGAGAAGGGAGTTGGGCGTCTAACCTAGAGAAGATTGAGGGAAACTTTTCTTACAAGGAACACCAGACCGAACGTGCTTCAAGGACACGGTCAGAGCGAGAAGGAACCAGCACAAGCCGGTGAGTGCAGAAGCAATGGGGTAGGGACACCTCTGCCGTGGGCACTTACAGGAGGCTGGAGATCTGGGTCTGAGTTCACGGTCAGAAGGGTGCATTGAAGAGGATTAGAGGCACCATTCTCCATACCCCAGGACTAGGGGTGATTATAAAAACTAAATTATTACCAAAAAAAATGCACAGGCAAAGGAGAAACAATCCAACCACAGAGAGCTGTTATGGGAATAGAGAAGATTGGGGTTTGTCTTCAGAGGAGGATACTGAAGCAAAGAAATTCTCTTCTGCCCCAAAGAGTAATGCCCAAATGGTCACCTGCCCAAAAAGAACTCATTGAAGAACTTCAAAAAGACTTTAAAAATCAAATGAGAGAGACCAAGGAAAAAACTAAAAAGAAAAATGAGAATAATACAAGAAAAACAAGAAGATTATGAAAAGAAAGTCAACCAATTAGAAAAGGAGATCTAGAATCTTAAGGGAAAAAATGACTCTTTGAAAATCAGAATTGGACAAGAGGAAACCAGCAAAGTTATAAGCGATGAAGAAATAAAAAATGTATGTATAAAGCATGAAAAAAATAGAAGAGAATGTAAAACATCTCATAAGAAAAGCAACGCATCTAGAGAACAGATCAAAAAGAGAAAACATAAGAATATTTGGACTAGCTGAAAGTTCTGATCAAAAAAAAAATCTTGATACAATAATACAAGAAATAATTTTTTAAAATTGTCCTGAAGCATTAGAATAAGAGGGGAAAGTAGAAATAGAAAAAAATCACCAATCACAACCTGAAAGAGATCTTATAAGGAAAATTCACAGGAATATTATAGTCAAATTTTGAAACCCCCTTGATCAAGGACAAAATATTACAAGCAACAAGAAAAAAATAATTTACGTATGGTGGTGCCACAATTAGAATCACACAAGACCTAGCAGTGGTGACACTAGAAGACCACAGGTCTTGGAACACTGTATATCAAAGAGCAAAATTGCTGGGCTTCTGGCCGAAAATATCATATCCAGCAAAGCTAAGCATAGTTCTGAATGAGAAAAAATGGACATTTGATCAATTGTCAGACTTTCAGGTCTTTGTTTAAAAACAAACAAACAAACAAAAAAACCCTGAACTCAATAGAGGATTAAACATACAAGAGCCAAGAGAAATAAAAGGTTCATACCAATGACCAATTACAAGGGACCAAATAAGTATAGAATGTTTACCTTTTATGTTTGAAAAATGTAAAACTTAGGTCTAAGATTGTTACTAGTAATCAGGTAATTTATAAGGAAGATTGGGGTAGACCTGAGTACGATATAACTTCAAAAAGTGAAACCATTCAAGTCCAGCTAAAAGAGTAATTATCTTTTTACAAATGAGGTGCAAGAGGAGGAACCAATACAGAGGAATTGGGGGGGGGGAGGGAGGCTGTTCGTTCTGGAAACCTACTCTCATCAGGAATGGGTTTAAGAGGAGAAAATACATATGAATTTCTTTAGAAGAGTATTACAGTGTTCTAAATTTAAAAGAAATGAAATTCCAGGCCTTCTAAGATCTGGCCCTAACCTGCCTTGATAAATCATAGGATTTAGCATTAGAGATCATCTCTAACTTCCTCTCTCCTAGAGAAGGGAAGAGATTTGTCAAGCTCACACCAGTAGTCCTGTTTAATGTCAGAGCACTAACTTGAATACAGACTTCCAACTCAAAACCCAGTGATCTTTTAATTCCACCCTGCCACCTTCCTCTATAGTCTTCTCTCTTCTGCTTCTCAACGGGACCCTCTATGCCTACTTTTCTTTGTACAAGTTCATTATTTCCATTTTCAGAAAAGGAACCTGAGGCCTCAAAGTGGTTTAGTGGGTTGACCAAAGTCTCCCAGCTGATAAATGGTCTCCTGACTCCAAACACAGAGTTCTTTTCTCTATACCCTAGTTCCTTACAGTGGATCAACTCATGCTGCTTTGGGCATTCAGAGAGTAACTCAGTCCTCCCCAACTTATCTCTTGCTGCTTGGTTTTTGCCCTCACTTGTTCTCTTCTGAATGCCCTCCTCCCACTTCCTCCCACTCAGCTTTGTTCCAGATGGTCGAGAATTTGGAAGCCAGAATTTTTATGAAGAAACATTGTTTCCCTCAGGAGTTCCTGAAGGAAGTTCCAAAAAGGTCAGGGTCACCTATAGAGGAATAGGTTTTCTTTCCAAAGAACAGGAGGGAAGGAGGGAGAGAGTTCCTTTCTGAAAAGTGCTTTCGCCTAACTTTCTGTCTCCCTTCCAAGGAAAGGGGTTGTTGAGTAATCAGCCATTACCTCCCAGCACCCTCTACCACCAAACTCCCTTTACTCCACGGAAACCATCCAGCTGAGCACAGCTAGGGGAGAACAGCTGGGAGATCAGGTTTCACTTCAGGTCAGGTCAATTTCAATTCAATTCATTTTCAGTTCAACTTCTATCTACAAATTCCATCTACAATTCAAATCTATTCCAATTCCAATCCAAATCCAATTCAAATTTCATTTCAGTTCCAAATTCAATTCCATTCCAAGTCTAAATCAGTTCTAATCCATTTAAATTACAATTAAATTCTAATTTCAATTCTAATTCTAATTCCATTTCATTTACAATTCTAATTAAATTCCAATTCCAATTGAATTCCAACTCAAATTCTATTGTAATTCCAATCCAATTCCAAATTCTAATTCCAATTTAAGTCCAATTCAACAAGCATTTATTGAGCATTAATACATGGGCCATCTAGGGGTCACAGTGGATAATTCAATTGCAATTCAAGCTCAAATCAACAAACATTTGTTAAGCATTAATAAACAGGATATCTAGGGAGCACAGTGAATAGATACTCCAGCCCTGAAGTAAGGAAGACCAGAGTTGAAATCTGACCTCAGACACTTACTGGCTATATGACCCTGGGTAAGTCACTTAAATTCTGTTTGCCTCAGTTTCCTCAACTGTAAAATGAGGGTAATAATAGTACTTATCTCCTAGGGTTGCTGTGAGGATCAAATGAGATGATAATTGTTTACCACTTGGCACAGTTGTCTGGCACATAGTAAGTGCTATGTAAATGTTAACTGGTAGTATCGTCATCCTCATCCTTCTCCTCCTCTTCTTCCTTTTCCTCCTCCTCATCATCATTACTTATGTGCGGAGCCCAATGGGAGATAAGATGAAATTAATCTCTGCCCTCATTAAGCTTATAATCTATGTTATTCAGTCATTTCAATCATGTCTAACTCTTGGTGACCCCATTTAGAGTTTTCTTGGTAAAGATACTGGAGTGGTTTGCCATTTCCTTCTCCCAGCTCATTTTACAGATGAGGAAACTGAGTCAAACAGGGTTAAATGACTTGCCAAGGGTCACATAACTAGTATCTGAGGCTGGATTTGAACAGCTAGTAAGTGTCTGAGGTCACATTTGAACTAGGTCTTCCTGACTCCAGGCCAGGCACTCTGCATCACCCAACTGCAGAATATATCTAGACAAAAATGCATTTTCCATCTACTTGGGTTTTCCTGTATGAATGGGTAAGTAGGTTGCTCTCTTTTGAGCTATGACAGATATCATTTAGGGGGACCTATAGTGTTCTGGTGCTCAATGCAATGAATGCAATCCCTTTCACAAGAAGGAAAATCTGAAAGACCTCACTGTCTTATAGAGAATCCCTCTTCTCTTTGGATTTTGCACAGGCCTTCCTCCATGACTCTGGAAAACACTTTTGTTGAGTATTTGTTTCCCTGTTTTAGACCTCCTTTGATATTGATAATTAGGAAGTCAAAGAATGATCAATTGCACTGGAATGAGCTAGACTGAACCAAAGACCATATTTGGGGTCTTTTCAGTTTGGTAGAAACTGCCAGAGTTGTATCATCTCTATACCATGATGAGAAATCAAAGCAGGATTGTCACAGGGATCAGAGAGCTATAACACACAATAGGACATGATAAAGTCATTAGAGATGTACAAAGTGTTATTTGTCCTTCATTCTCCAAGAGGACCAATGACATCAGGAGGGTGATATCTTGACTTGCAAGTGAATTGGATTTAAGTGAGGCAGAGCTGTGCAAAGTCATCAGCCTCGCTCTCTTCTCCAGAGTCATCAGTGTCCTGTGGCAAGACATAGGTCAGGACAACTGGCAATTGCCCAGGATGCAGTGGGAGACCCTGGCCTTTTTAAGCTAAGGTCTTTTCCAGGTTTCAGTTTGTCTGAGGCAACATCCATTCAGCGATTAAAGTCTAGGTAAGAATTGAGGCAAAAGAAGGCCTAGTTTGACTTTCCCAACAGAATCATTCTGGCCAGAACAAGAACAATCGCTATTTACCTTCACTCATTCTAAGCCATTAAAACCTAAACAATGAGCAAATGAGGCTCGGACTGGGATCTATTATTGGCCAATCAATGAGAGCCAGAGTGATTTGGGTTTAAAGGCATAGTAGAGTAGCTCCATTTGAATCCCAACGGGCTTTATTAAAGCCTGATTTACTAGAGCCCTATTTCAAGAAATCATGAATGAAAACCATATGAGACAAAAGAATTAGTTTAAAAGAAAAAACAACACTAAAAAGTTTTGCAAGAGGTCTAAAGGGGGAATGACCACTCCCCAATCAGCAATTGGGGGATTATAGAAAACTTCATAAAGGAAGTAGAATCTGAGTTTGGTGGGGAGAGAAGATAAAGGATAATTTAGGCATAAGAAACCATATGGAAAAAAAATGTAGAGGTGGTGGGAGATGGGGATGTACAGGAGACTATGCAAAGTCTAGTTTGGTGAGAGCATAGTAGAGTGAGTAAAAGAGACCAGGATGAGAGAAAACTTTAGTGGTAATGTTGAGGTTTAGAGTTGGAAGAGCTGGTTTAGGTGTGAAAGAATTCACTTAGACCTTCTCTGTAACCATTGGGAGCTTTATTGACACAAAAGCAGTGGGCTAGCTCTGGAACGAGGACTAGCAACTTACAAAGGGATAGGGGTCTGTTTTATCTTACAAGATAAGGGGAGGGGTTGTCATGACACAGGATGAGGAAGATGGATGGCAGCATAGGGGACCCAGGATAAGGAAGATGGGAAATTTTATGACTCAGGATGAGGGAGACAAGGAATTTTTATGGTCCAGGATAGGGAGAAGTTTAATAGTATCTCAAGATAAGGGAAAGACTCTTGGAAGACCTCAAGTTCAGGAGGGGCCTCACAAGGTGCTGGAAAAACGACCCTTAATTAAAATGATTTTTTAAAAAGCTTTCAGCTTTTAGGGCATTGTTTGCTTTTATACCAGTAAGGTATTGTATACCAGATTATAATAGGCCCTGAAAAACAATGGAGTTTGAACTTTACATAGTAAGTAAATAGGAAGCTATTAAAGTGCTCTGAGTGGAAGACTGACTGTTGACATGAAGAAAATAAGTCAGACGGTGATATGAAGGAGACATTAGAAAGGGCAGAGAAGGAAAGACTTACGTGAATTGATGCTGAGTGATGTGAGCAGAACCAGGAGAACACTGTACACAGTAACAGCAACATTGTGTGATGACCAACTTTGATAGACTTAGCTCTTCTCAGCAATGCAAGGATCTAAGACAATTCCAAGGGACTCATGATGGAAAATGCTATCCACATCCAGAGAAAGAACTATGGAGTCTGAATGCAGATTGAAGCATCCTATTTGCTCTTTTTCTGTTTTGTTTTTTCTTTCTCATGGTTTTTCTCTTTTGTTCTGATTCTTCTTTCACAACACGACTAATGTGGAAATATGTTTACTATGATTGTACATGTATAGCCTATATCAGAATGCATGCCACCTTGGGGAGAGGGGAGGGAAGGGAGAAAAAAATTGGAACTCAAAGTCTTCTAAAAGTGAATGTTGAAAACTCTCTTTGCATGTAATTGGAAAAAAATTAAATACAAAAATAAAAAATTAAATAAAATGGGGCAGCTAGGTGGCAGGGTAGATAGAGCACCAGCCCCAGAATCAGGAGGACCTGAGTTCAAATACTGCCACAGACACTTGACACTTTCTAGCTGTGTGACCCTGGGCAAGTCACTTAAACCAGACTACCTCTCAAAAAGAAAAAAAGGGGGGGGCGGCGGGGAAGGGCAGAGAACTCAATAGGTGGCCCTTGAAACAGTCCCGGCTGGAGGTAACCTGGTCCTATACTGTGGTGATGATAATGAGAATAGAGTAGAGGAGAAGGACAGAAGAGATACTTGAGAGGTAGAAATTTCAGGACTTGGCAAATGATATGAAGGGTTGATGGGAAGAAAGAAATAAAGGCAACCTCAAGGTTTTGAACATAAAAAAAGGTTGAAATGTAATACCATAGACAGAAATAAGAAAAAATCAGGAGGAGTAGGTTTTAGCTCAAAAGATCATAAGTTTGGTTCTGAACATGCTGAGTTGGAGGTAGAGACCCTTGTACATAGTTAGTGATATTGATCTGGGTTCAGCTGATATAGTACTGGGCCTGAAGTCAGGAAAACTTGATTTCAAATCTGGCCTTGGACACTTATGAGCTATGTGACCCCAGACTATTCAATTAACTTTCTATCTGCTAATTATTATTATTGTTGAAGTGTAGAGACACAGCAACCAAGGAAAACAGCGATTCAGAATGTAAACTTTTTTTTAACCTTACAGAGAATGGTGCTAAAAGATGATGAGCAGCACCTAGATCGCGGCTAGGGATAGAAATCCATTAGAAATTAAGCCCCTTGAGAATAGGGATTGCTTCAGTCCTCGAAAAATGCCTGGCACATAGTAGGTGCTTAATAAATGTCTACTGATTAATTGATTTGGTAGTCATCAGCATAGTATGACTCCTTCATACTCAAAACCATGGGAATAAATAAGATTGACAAGATATAGAAAAGAAGTCTGAGAAGAAACCTTTGGGGCAAAATTTTGTTCAGTCAAAGGACATGATGTATTAAAGGCACCTGAAGAATTAGCAGAGCCCAAGGTTCTTGATGGAACCTGAAATGCTGGCATGTGGTCTGTCATATATCTTCCACTGGATCACTGTATGGCCTTGGGTAAATCTTTTTCCCTTCCTCAGCTTCTGTTTCCTTGGGCCTTTCACATGGGGCTAATCATTCCTTCTTACCTTCTTATAATATCTGTTAAGAGGACCAATTGTGATTGATGAATGAGGAAAATGTGTTTTGACACTCTACAGAGCATTACTGTCACTGTAGGCAGTGTATACAATTATCACTGTTATTTACTATTATCACTATTATTATCACTGTTATTATATGTTATTAAGGAATCTGTTCCTACTATGTTCGATGCAATCTAAGCTGTCCACCTTTGCCCACCTGAGCTGGGATTCCAAGGCCTGCCCAATCATCACCTCATCCATTCTTCTGCCCACCTCCCTGTGGTCCCCATCCCTCTATCACCTTCACAAGTCCCAATGTTTGATCTCTCCTTCTGGCTTCCCAAAACCAAGATCCTTCCCACAGAGACACGGAGGAGAATAAGAAAGAGATGAAGTGAATGTAGACGCTGAATCTAGAGAAAGGAAGGCTCAGTGAGGCCATGCTAGCTGTCTCCAAGAATCTGAAAGGCTTCTTTCTTTTTCTTTTTTTTTCCAATTCAGGAAGCAGGGGATAGGTAAGTAGCACAGTGGATATAATACTAGCCTTGGAGTCAGGAGGACCTGAGTTCAAATCTGGCCTCAGACACTTACTAGCTGTGTCACCCTGGACAAGTCACTTAACCCCAATTGCCTCAACAACAACAACAAAACTATCCTTCTTCAATTCAGGGCAGGGGCAGGAGGAGGAGATAAGGATAGGGTAGCAGAAAAAAGTAACTTTTTTTTAAATACAGAGAAGAAAATACAGAAGGCCAAAAAGAGACACAGACAAGCAAGCAGCTCTAAAAGTTACAGGATGAACTCATTAAGAACTTGAAAAGAAAAGTAAGCTATAAATAATCAAGACCTGCGTTTCATGTTCTGCTATGTACATGGAAATGCCCATTTTATTTGGCATTTGTTAAGTTCAGAAGGGGAAAAAAGGTATCTGAAGGGCTTGTCTCCTTATAGAAGGATTAGGCTTGTGTTGTTTGGCTCCAGATGAAAGAAGCAGAAGGAATGGGTAAGAAGTTGCAAAAAAAAAAAAAAGACAAGTTTAGCCTTAAATTAAGCTTAATGTAAGGAAAAAGTTCTTAATGATCAGAGCCATCTCCAAATGGAATGGGCTGCCTAAGCAGTGGGCTTCCCCTCCTTGGAAAGGATCTTTTAGTGGCGGGGAAGGGGTTCACCTTCTTTTTGTCCTGCCCACTTTGAGTGAAGGGAGGTGGTTTGGCTTGGTTTATCCTTCACCTGCTTGCCCCACAAGCTGGTACAGGGCTCATAGCATTTGACTAGCCGTCTTCTCACAAGTGACAGGTAGAGCTTGCTTACCTAGGAGGCTCAGGAATGCAAAATCCTGAGCCCTAGCTCTCATCCCTAGCTAGACTCATGGGCCCCTCAGAGCCTTGCTCAGCCCTGGGGCCATTCAGAGCCTCCCTGGGGCCATTCAGGGCCTCCCTGAGCCCAGCCCAACCCCAGACCTGTGCCACTCAGCCCTGCCCTGCAGGCCCAGCATCCAATCTAAGGAGCTCTGCCCACACTCTGATCTGAAAATGGGCCAGTTAGTACCCAACATCGGCAGGACCTCAGAGTGCTTATCTGAGCCCCCAGCTGTTCTGGCTTGTGTTCAACAGCTGGGAGTGTCCAGAGGCAGACATAGGGAATTTGAGGAACAAGGCCCTGATGGAAAGGTCTGGCTAGGGCTGGGGTTAAGAGAGAGTCAGAAACTGGGGCAGGGGGACGAAGACAAAAGGAGAGTAGAACTCAGTCTAAGTATAAATGAAGGGCTTTGTGGCTTGGAGGCTTTCATCCGTCTCAGGTTTGATGGAAGAATAATAGTGCCATAGTCCTTCAGCGCTAGTAAGGACATTTTTGTTGTTGTTCAGACATTTCAGTCATGTCTAACTCTTCTTGACCCTATTTGGGGTTTTCTTGGCAAAGATGCTTATGGCAGTGGTTTGCCATTTCCTTCTCCAGCTCATTTGACAGATGAGGAAACTGAGGCAAGCAGAGTTAAGTGACTTGCCCAAAGTCACCCAGCGAGTGTCTGAATCCAAATTTGAACTCAGGTCCTCCTAACTCCAGTCCTAGTGCTCTATTCACTGCCGCTACTTAGTTGCCCTTAGGATAGCAGAGACCATTAAATCAAATTCTGTCATTTTGCAGATGGGGAAACTGAGACCTAGAGATGGGAAGAGTCCTGTCCAAGAAAATGCAGCAAGTTAGTGGTAGAGCCATGACAGAACTACGTGGCCTCCCAATAGTGCTCTTTTCAGTGCCCTGGACCCCCTTCTTCTTCTTCTACCTATTTCTGAGTCCTTTCTTCCACTCTTCCTCTACCCTCACACCCCAGGGCTAGGGGCTGAGCTGGGACAGGCAGGAGAAGTGTCCGATTTAGTGCCTTAGAATCCATGCTGAGGAAAGCAGGACACATCTTTTTAAAAACAATAAACATCCATGCATGCTTTAGGTAATTATTTAATGTAGATGTGATTGGAAATAAGCTCTCAGACACAGAAAGACTGGAATACAGCCACATGTAGAACACAGATATATATGTGTACATACATATTTGTGTACACGAACACACAAAGACATACATATACTCCCTAGCTATATACGTACTTCCCTCTTACTGTTGAGGGCACCATCATCCTGCCAGTCACCCAGGCTCCAAACCTAGATGTCCCCCTCAGCTCCTCACTGTCTCGTACCTCTTCCCTACCTGATCTGTGGCTAAGGTCTGTCAGTTTTACCTTCATCACATCTCTCACCAATGCCCCCTTTTCTCCTCTGACACTGTCACCACTGGTGCAAGCCCTCTTGTCTGAACTATTACAATAGCCTACCGGTGACTCTGCCTGTCCCAAGTCTCTCCCTATTACAATCTATTCTCTACTTGAAGTGATGAACCGTGTCACCCCTCTTTACTCAGTAAACTCCAGCGGCTTTCTATCACCTCCAGGGTCAAATATAAAATCCTCTGGTTGGTGTGCAAAATTCTTCCTAATGTGCCCCCCCAGCATACCCCTTTTCAGTCTTCTTACGCCTTACTGCACCCCACCCACCCACGTTCTTCAATCCAGGGGATACCGGTCTGTTCTTCAAACGAAGCACTCCCTCTCTAGACATTTTCTCTGGCCATTCCCCGTATTCAGAATGCTCTCCTGCCTCACCTCCACCTCCTGATTTCCCTGGCTTACTTCTAGTCCTGACATCCCACCACCTATAGGAAACCTTTCCCAATCCCTCTAATTCTGGTGTCTTCCCTCTGTTCATTACTTCCTGTTTATCCTGTTTATAGATCGTTTGTACACAGTTATTTGCATGTTGTCTCTTTCATGTGATTGTAAGCTGCTTGAGAGCAAGGACTGTGTTTTAGCTTTCTTTATGTTCCTAATGCTTAGCACATACTAGGTGCTTAATAAATGTTTATTGACCAACGACTGACTTACGCGAGGGTCCACCTTGAAGGAGGCCACTCCTGCGAGTCCTTTTGTGGATAATGCTCAGTAAGTCTTCCATTACTAAAAACCCCATTAAGGAAAAAAAACTGGGAACTCTGGCAAAGGCTTTCTTGGCCTCTGAGTGACTGGGAGGTGAATGAGGTCAGTCCTGTGACTGGAATTCCTGGTTGGTGAAGGAGCTATGGGAACCAGAGGCTATTTCTGTGAAGCCTCAGTCTTCCTCTTTGATTCCTTCAAAAGAAAAGGAAGTTGACATTTTAAAATTGCATCTTCAGGGTTGGGGAGCAGTGATTTTCAGAAGCCACCTCTGCATTTCAGAGAACAGGAGATCATCTGCAATGCCCTTGAGATCAGTCCCAGCTCTGCCAGCCCAGAACCCTGGCTCTGAAAGGACCCATAGGATGGCTTAGAGGAAACCAGTCTCTCCCCCCTTAACCCCATTTTCACTAAGTAAGGGTAGACCCCAAATATCCCCAACCTCCCCTAATGTTGTGGATAGGCATGATTCTTGAAGCTATTTATATTTCTATACTTCTGGAATCTTTTGATCTGGAGGAGGGATAAAACCCTGACCTTCACAAACCAAGTCCCTGGTATTACAGGGGGAGTTGTCTATTTAATCCCACTGGTCATAAGTGCCCATCAATGCTTCCTTATTAAACTTAGCTAGATAATGACCAATTCAAAGCAATGATTCTTGATGAAAAAAAAATAGTGAGTAAAATTAGTTCAACTCATAGTTGAGCTATGCCAATGTAATAAAAGTGATGATACTATTTAAATTAATTTGAGATTTAGAGCTATGCCAGTCAAATTACCAAGGGGATACTTTATAGAACTAGACAAAATAATAATCTGCCCCCACCCTGGCTTTCCATTTGGAGAAAAAAGCAGTCTAGAATTTCAAGGAAAATGATGAGGAAAAGTATAAAAGAGGTGTATTTGGAGGCAAGGAGGGTTCCCCCCAAACTATTTTGGTATAAAGACAAAAGACATTAATCTTTTTGTTTGTTTAGTAGACTGAGACAACCTAGTGGCCCTATACCATAAGGGGCTCATCAACTTGGTGCTAGACTTAGTGGGTCACTAGATTGACATTAGCTCTTCTACAACTCAGAATTCCTGAACTCAAGCAACCCAACCCATCTCAGCCCTCTGAGCCTCAGGGACTATAGGCATGTGCACCATGCCCATTCTATCTATCTATCTATCTATCTATCTATCTATCTATCTATCTATCTATCTATCCATCATCTATCTATCTATCTATCTATCTATCTATCTATCTATCTATCTAATCTGTCTGTCTGTCTGTCTATCTATCTGTCTAATCTGTCTGTCTGTCTGTCTATTTGTTGTATATGTATATATTTAAAAGAAATTAAGTCAGGTATTAATAGTACCCATTCCCAAATAGTTTCTATACATCCCCAGACACATATTTCCAGGGGGAAATTAGTCTTGACCCCAGTTAGTTTCTTATTCTCTCCCAAAACAGCAATAGAGGATGTGACTCATATATGGCAAGTTCTAGAGAACTTCCCTGAAAACCAATTGGCACTATTAATTGGAGAATACTTGGGCTTCTTGTATAGGGGCAGCTAGATGACACAGTGGAGTTAGGAAGACCCGAGTTCAAATCCAGCCTCAGACACTAGTTGTGTGACCCTCACCAAGTCCCTTAACCCTGTTTGCCTCAGTTTCCTCAACTATAAAATGAACTGGAGAAGGAAATGGAGAACTACTCCAGTATGTCTGCCAAGAAAACCTCAGATAGGGTCAACAAAGAGTCAGACATGACTGAACAACAACTGTCTCCTTGCGGTAGCTCCCTGGAGCTGTTGCCCCCATGAGAAATGCTTTTCTGAATGATTTTTCAAAACTTCCTACATTGGGTAGCTTCTCTTACCCAGCACCTGAGTGACATCTCCATGGTCGACAAATCCTGCACAGGCTTCTGGGGATGTAGTTCCAAGACTTTTCTCCAATGGGCAAAGCCCGAAGGAAGGTCCTGGAGGTTGGGATATTATGAACAAGATGCATTTTCTTTGGAGAGTGACTGTTTTCTCTTTTAGAGGCTTCAATATATTTTAATTTGTAAGCAATGCTTTTGCCCCCCATCTCTTACCTTCTTTGGATAAGGGAGGAAAGATGCTAAGTTAATCCACATGTTTTCATAGTTATGTAGAGTACATTCCCTTCCTACCCCCCCCCCCCGCCCCATCCACCACAGAACCATAGGAGGCTTCCTGATTGACTAAGCATGGGAAAAGATATAAATTATAGGGCAGACAACTGAGCTTGATCCAGCCTTGATCAAAGAAGGAGAATCCCAAAGTAAGCAAGAAAATGTTCTGCTTTGGAAACTGCCATTTTCACCTGTGGACCATGAATAGGGTAGATAACCTGGCTTAAACAAAATGGGGATATGGCAAAATAGTACCCCTCCCCTCCTGCAGTCTGGGACCAGAGACTTTTCTTGTATTTGCCCTTCAAATTCCCTCATTCTGTGCTCATTATAAGGACCATAAAGCAAGACAACCAAGTGAAATGGCTGTTTCTTGGTCCTCTTGGACACATGATGAAACCAATCCCATTAACTCCTGTATTTGCCAAGTTTATATTTCAGTACTTCAGTTGATCTGTGAATCTCATCAGTGCGACTGCTCCAGTGTTGCAAATAGGAGCACATAATGCCTTCTCATCATGATTTCCTGTAAATTGAGCCAAGTTGGGTCTCATGCCAAGTTTTCTACAATCCTATTTTCCCCTTCAGCTAGATAACTACATGGAACAATGGATAGAATGCTGGACTCAGGAAGACCTCAGTTCAAATCCTACTTCAGACACTTACCAGTTGTGTGCCCTGGGCAAGTCACTTAACCTTAGTCTGCCTCAATTTTTTTCATCTGTAAAATGGGAATAACAATAGTACCTACCTCTTGTGGTTATTTTAGGGGTCAAATTACATAATATTTGTACAATGTTTTGTAAACCTTAAAGTGCTGTGCAAATGCTAGCTATTATCATCCATAGTTTTTCATCATTTTGTGAGGAAATAGTAGTCAAAATCTTCCATCATCCCCTCTATTTGCAAATCTACATAGGATTTATGCAGCGTGCTGTAGATTATCCTCTAAATCATTGATCAATATGTGGGTACCAGTGCAGCAATTAGGCCACAGGTGCTAATGGGCTCAAATGAGATAATGGGTAATGCAAGGCACTTTGAAAACCTTGAAGTGCTATATGAATGTCAGTTATCATTATCATCATCTCTTTCTTTTGTTCTTTCTTTTTCTTTTTTATTCATTCATTCATTTGTTCATTTATTCATTCATTTGTTTATTTATTTATTTATTCACTCATTTATTCGTTTGTTTGTTTATTATTAGCTTACAATCACCTAGTCTCCAGTCTGGTGATGACTTCATTCCCTGAGCCTTGCACTGGCCTTCCTACTGAACTCAAACAAAGTTTATAGAGCAATACAGGGATGTGCTGGTAAATGTTTAACAATTGGCTCTCTGGAAATAAAAATGTGTGGGCATGCACTTTTAAGTCTGATCTTCATTGTTAACACCTTCTTAAGTTTAGACAATCAACAAAATAATAAATCAAATTCTGATATATAATGATTTCTGAGGTGTAAATGCTCACATTGAAAATTTGATAATTGGTTCTTTCAATGCAGAGCTGACTCCAGCACAGCTGGCTCCAGGACACCCCAAAAATTGAGCTGTCCATCTGTTATCCCTTCTTCTCCCTACTTGATTGTCCTACCTTCTTTTATAATCATGTTTTTCCTGATTAATATCTTTCATGTCTCTTGTTGTACACAAATGATCATCGGTAAGATGCTGCTGCCTAATTATATCTGACAAACCTCCCCTCCCCACCGCCTGGCCATATTTTTAATAATATTTTTCTAGTGATGCCACATGACTATGAATTATGGAAATCTGCTTTCTCTGAAGATTAAATATTGTGAATGACCCTCAGGGAAATAGAAATGCATGAGAAGAGTAAGGAGGCTCCAGTGTATCAAAGGACTTTAATTGAAATAAAGAAGCCATCACAATAAGGAGGCCAAAGGAACCCAGAAACCATTTCATAGCACACATATTTGTCATTCTTACCAAACTGAGGGAAATGACAGCCAAAAGAAAAACTGGTTTAGAATATAAGTAAATCTGCAAAATTTTATGGAAGGGATGATAAATGATTATGATCAGTATTACCTCATGTTAAGGGCTGTTAAGGATTCCCCTGAACTTGTCTTTTTGAGTTGCCATATTTTCCAGAAACCCTGGACCCAGACTCATGCTCTGAATGTGTCAGGAACACAACCCACTCTCCCACTCCCCGCCCCCATTGACATAATTTGTGTTTTGCACCCCAAGCTGGATTCCCTGAACGTTCTTTTTTGTTAGGCAATTGGGGTTAAGTGACTTGCCCAGGATCACACAGCTAGTAAACCTGAATGTTCTTGGGAAGAAAGACAGGCACCAGCCAGTTTGTGCCAGGCTGGAAAAATGCTTGTGCAGCTGGGCTCCTTTGCAGATAATCAGACCCTCCTGTCTTCATAGTCTAGTACAGAGATTTCCAAACTTATTTGGCCCACTGCTCCCTTTTCAAAAATTAAAAATTATTCAGCGGATTCTTGGAAACCTACTTTCTTTAATTCTTTAACAGTTTTTTTTTAATTGCATCATTTCAAATATACATATAAACTTATTTTTTAAATTACCCATCTTAAATTTAATAATTTATTGTAAATTTGTGGAGTTTTTTCCTGCATTTAAATTTTAATGATGCAATATTGCATCATGTAACTCATAGTATAGTATTGCAAGCAAATCTTTACATGTACATATTCCTGCCAATGCATGATGGACTTCCTGACAATTCAAGATTTGTTTACCTGCCAATACTTGCTTGTTAAGACCTGTTGGCAGACTTGACCACTAAGCAGTTACAACTGGCATTTTGCATATTTATTTGGAAAATAATATAATCACTACAACTTTAACTCTGTTACACAACAGGTGAAACATGTATGAACGGTTTTTCAAAATTCTCTTCTCTTTTTTCCTAAAGCTTCCACCACCTTATTTTTGTTCCGTGCCCCCCCCCCACCCAGTTGCACCTCAGACTACTACCACCCCCATGGATCTTTCCAGTGCCCCCCAGGAGCAGTATTGTCTACTTTGGGAACTTATGGTAGCAGTTCCCAAGGAAAAAGAATGCAGCTTTTGCCATCACCTTGCTCCTCCACTTCAAAAGTGGTTTTGTTCTCTCTACCCCCTAGCCTTTACAGCACTTGTCTCCTCCCATGCCACATCCTTTCCTGTTTTCTCCTCCTCCTTTTGTTGTACTGTCATAAATATGCAAACTTCTGTAAGAGCTGTGAACTCTTTGGGTTCCACATGCATGTTCATTTCTCTTGTAATAAACCTGGTTTCACAGTCTCTTGACATTGTCATTGCCTGTTGACACTCACAAAACAATGAAAAATAGTGAAGGGGAAAATGAGCTAGCAAAAAACTTAGCATGATAAGCCGTATTATCCCAAGAGAACTTAAAAATTAAACTGGATGGAAACAACAGTTGTAACAAAATTAACAGATCTGCTTAAGTCTCTCTACTCATTTATTCTTATCATTGATGACCATGGAAACAATCCATTAGAACCTTACCTCTTCAGCACCTAATGGGCTGTATGAGGGCATGGACACTTAAGAAATACAGTTGAGAACAGCTGGACTTGACCAAATACATACAGAAGAAAGCCATTCTGGAGGCAACTTGATTTCAAATGTACTCAGGGATCAATTTTTAAGATATCTCAAAAAGGGGAAAATTCTAAAAGAATGGAAAAGATGTTAGAAAGTGTTATTACCTCCAAAAAAGGGTTTTTGAAAAGACATTAACAACCACTGGCTTATTTTTTTAAATTTTTTTTTTGACTTATGTAATAAAACAAACTTTTCCATAATATAATATAATCATCTTTATAAACATCACCCAAATCATAGAATCTCAAAGAGGCCATTCTATTCCAACCCATGCCTATCCTGGAATCCTCACTACAACAGCAGCATAGGAGCAGCTTCCATTTATACGGTGCTTTAAGGTTCACAAAGCACTTTACAAATATTATCTCATTTGGTCCTCACAACAACTCTGGGAAGGGGGCTGCTATTGTTATTCCCATCTTACAGATAAAGAAACTAAGGTTAAATGACTTGCCCAGGGTCACATAGCTAGTGTCTGAGGCCAGATTTGAACCCAGATCTTCCTGACTCCAGTTCTATCACTGTATCTACTTCACCACTTAGCTGCCCCTATCACCTAAAGCAGCCTTGTCCCTTGTTGGGTATCTGCTAGGAAGTTTTCCTTAAATCAAGCCAAAGCATGCTCTTTGCCATTTCCACCCAATGTTCCTTATTCCATCTTGTAGGGCCAAGCAGAAAAAACCTAATTCCTTGTCTGGGTGATGGCCTTTGAAATTAAAGACAACTATTGTGTTTCCCACAAGTCTCTTTTTCTAGCTAAAAAGTCCACCAATTCCTTAAATTTATCCTCAGTTTGCATAACCTTGAGACCCTTCATTTCTCTGGACACTCTCTAATACATCACTATCCTTCCTAACTCGTAGCACTCAGGGCTGAACACAGTTCCTCAGATGTAGTCTGAGCAGGGCAGAGGAAAATAAGCATTTCCTATCCCAGGACATTATGTCTCTCTTAAAGCACTCTGAGATTGCATTCATGTTGAGCCTGCAAGGCATTAAACTCCCACATCTTTTTCAGCTGAACTGCTATATAGCCCATCTTGTACTTACAATGTTGATTTTTTTGAACCCAAATGCAAGACTTTACATTCACCTATTGAATTTCATCTTATTAGTTTCATTGAATGTTCTAGCCTGTCCAAATCTTTTTAGATACCATTCAACATGTTAGCTCTTCCTCTTCTGGCATTGTGTCCCTTGCTAACCTGACAATGACATCATCTTATGCCTTTATTCTAGTCATTGATTAAAAAACAATGGATGCATGGCTGTATGCATAGGTCCCTAGGAAAATTCACCAGAGATCTTTTAATATCATTTCTTAGGGTTGGGCCATTCAACCATTTCCAACTTTACCTAACTGTAGCATTATCTATCCTATATCTCTGTATCCACCAAAATGTCAGGAAAGACATTGCCAAATGCTTTGCTAAAATCAAAATAAATATCACCTGATCCAGTCCCGTGACCTGGTCAAAATATACATAATATTAGTCTGGCATGATCTGATCTTGACCAAACTAAGATGACTTTTTGTGATCAGCTCTTCCTTTTGGTTCACTAACCATGCTTCACTAACCATCCCTTTAATAATATATTATAGAATTTTGAGAGGAATCCCAAAGTCAAGTTCACTGGGTTATTGTTCGCAGACTCCATTCTCAACCTTTTGTAGAAAGGATAACACTGCCTTTGTTCAATCTTGCAGCCTCTCTACTGCTTCCCATAATCTTTCAAAGACCAAGCAGTGACTCAATTTACAAAGTAATTTGAACTTCTTAAAAGTAAATTGGTATTATAATCTCCCTTCCTATCTTGGTTATCAACTCCTCTTATTGGCCATTTTTGTTCTTTCCTTTGCAGTTAACAGTTTATCCTCTTTGATGGAGAAGACAGAAACAAAAAAGGAGTTGAGTAGTTCTTCCTTCTCTTCATTATCAGTTACTATCCCACTTATCCTAAGGGACAGTCGTATCTTCTTTGAACTTCTTTGCTCCCAATAAAGCTAAATAATGCCTTTTTGTTGTTCTTAGATCCTTTTCAACTTTAACACTCTGCATGCTTTTCTTATAGGACCATCCCACCATTTTGTATTCCTTCTCCCTTAAATAACCTTCTTCTTTGCCATTCCCCTATTTTGACTTCTGTGACCCACCTTATGGTTCAAGGTGTTACTGATACATGAATTTCTACCTATAAAAACAAAGCTACATGATGGATCAAGTTCTCCTTGTCATCATCATCATCATCAATTATATACTGAGACTGCAAGTGATAAAAGGATTCTGAGAACATGGTAGAGTATGTCAGAAAATTCCTGGCTCTCCAAATTTACCCCAAAACAATAAAGAACATCGCCTCAAGGTGAATGTGGAGCAGTAGAGATAAATAAAAGTTGGGGTAAAGAAGTTGTCCTCTTAAGACAACTTGAGAGGACCTTGGGGAAAGATCAGGCCCCCAGGGTACAGGCCTGGACCAAGTGAAGTGCAAACATCTCCAGGAGGACTCTGCTAAATCAATGAACAAAAAGCCCTCAAGAAAGCTGGGTCTGGCTAGACAGTAGAAACTTTTACCTTATGGACAGTGTAGGGGTCAGACAACCGAGTAAGAGAAGATTGAAGGTCCCTCTGCTATCTCAGAGTACCAGGCCCATGCTGACCAGACACGGTCTGAGCTGTAAGTTATGGTGAGAAGGAGTGAGCACATGCCAGGTGATATGGTAGCAGAGAAGGCAGGGACCCTAGTGACTATAGGCAGGACAGAAGAGTCTCTGGTTTCAGTTCCAGAGCAGAGTGAGCTGAAGTCTACAGCTGCAATAAGGACTGCAGGGAGCAAGGGCATTTGCAGGACAGCATGGCTTGGGGCCCTAGCCGTGGCTTAGAGGTGGAGATGAATGACCTAGGTCAAGCTCTGGACAGAGCTTGAAAATTATAGTAAGAAGAACAATAAGTTTTCATCCTGGGATCTCTTTCAGGTGATAATCAGCAGATTTAGTCTATTTCTATTTTTTCTATTTCTACTTTACTCTCTCATTCTAGAACTTCAGGGCAGTTTTCCATAATAATTTCTTGTAATATTGTATGTATCAAGACCTTTTTGTTTTTGGTCATACCTTTCAGGTAGTCCAGCAATTCTTATACAGTCTCTCCTCAACCTGTTCTCTAAATCAATTGTTTTTCTAATGAAATGTTTCACATTCTCTTTTATTTTAACTTTGTTGTATTTTCCTCCTTAAGTTTTTGGATCTCTTTTTCCAGCTGGTTGACTTTCTTTTAATAATTTTCTTGGATGGCTCTTTTTTCCCTAATTTTTCCTCCATCTCTCTTATTTGATTTTTGAAGCCTTTTTTAAGTTCTTCCAAGAATTCTTAAGTATGAGTTTACTTCTCTGGGTGTGGTAGTATACCCTGTGTACCTGGAAGGTCAAATAGTAAAGCTGAAGCTTAAATACTTTGGCCATATAATGAGAAGACAGGACTCACTGGGAAAGACCCTGATGTCGGGAGAAGTTGAAGGCAAGTGGGCAGCTAGGTGACTCAGTGGATTCAGCACTGGCCCTGGAGTCAGGAGGTCCTGAGTTCAAATCCAGCCTCAGATGCATAACACTAACTGTGTGACCCTGAGCAAGTCACTTAACCCCATTGCCTAGCCCCCCCCCCAAATGTGTTAAGTGACTAGTAAAAAAAAAGTGTGTAAAGAGAAATTGAAGGCAAAAGGAAAAGGGGACAATGGATGATGAGATCAATAGAGTGTCATGGAAGCAATGAACATGAGCTTGGACAGACTTCAGGAAATATTGAAAGATAGAAGGGCCTGATGTACTATATAGTCCCATGAACTAAGAGGAGCTAAGTGATGGAACAACAACTACAATTCTCTCATTGGTAACATATGGCTTCCAATCATAAAATCTCCATTTTAGAAGAAACCATTTTAGAAGTAACAGGGACCCCAAAAAACAAAATAAAAATGAGTGGTGGGAGTAAATATGCTGTTGCATGTTTTGCCAATATGTGCATAAAGAGAGGTATAAAAGATATATCACAGGGATATGGATGGGCAGAAAAGGAGGCAGGCAAGTCCAGCATTAAAAATGAGGGGGAAAAGATGGATGGATAAGCCAGGGTGTTGTACAGGTATACACAAATTATTAAAAGTCCTAGAGGAAGTCACCCAGCGCATTGGGTAAATTCACTAGGGAAGATTTATGGAAGGTGATACACAAAAATCACACAGGATGAGAAGGAACAAGGGTTTAGACTCTGCTGTGCCATGACAGAAAGTATCCTTGCCAACAAGATCAGGCAACCATCACAGTTTCTCACTGCAGTATCAAAATATCAAATCACCTTAACTGGCATATTGTTTCTGAATCTCTAAAATTCACTCTTTTGGCCTGAGGCTGGTAGAGATGGAGATGAAGGGCAAATGCTAACCCTGGAGTTCCAGGGATACAGTGGCAGCGGCAATGGGAGGGGAAATGAGATGAGGGGGGCAGATTTCTAAGCCCATGAACCATAGACAGTCAGGGCTTCAGGGACACAAGGTAGGGTTTAGGGATGCCAGAATTTAGAGAACCTTGGAAGAGGTAAGCCTCAGGGAGAGGGACAAAGGTCTACTGAGATAGCCCTAAATAGAGACCCGAGATCATTTACATAGGAGGCAAAGAAATAGGAAATAAGCCATCCAGTTAAATCAGTCCCCTGGGAGAGACTGATACCAAGCCCTAGTTACATAACTCTCCAACAAGAGGCTGAAGTGTTTACTAACAGCTACAGTCATGGAAATTACTTACATAACTCCCAACAGTGGGGAGGTTTTTGTCTGTCGCATGGAAAAAGGCCAGAGTGGGGGGCAGTGTGGAGGGAGGGAGGGAAGAAGATTTTGTTTCCTAGCCTGAAACTTAATTCTCTTCCTTTCCAAATTCAGGGCTTAGCCTGGCCCCTCCTTTAACAAAGATTTAGGTGCTCAGAAGGATCTTAGGGTAGCTGAAGACAGGCAGTTGGATTTCCCACCTTCAAACTCCTGTGGCCCAGATAAGCCAGATAATTCATAGACTTCTCTGAAGTATGGTATTGGAACTGAGAGCATTCAGCTCCACTTTACCTGTGAGAACCTGGGAGGAAGGAAAAAAGAGGGAGGTGTTTGGGGAGGGGAATAGGTTGTGGAGAACTCTCTGACAGAAGGACAGGAGGTAGATGTTAAGGGAAGAGGTAGGTACAGGAGCCTTGACTACAGAAAGGACAAAACATTGACAATACCTGATAAGAAAAGCCATGAAACCATGGTAATGATCTCACCTAAGAGTCCATTAGCCAGTCTCTGGAAGCCTACTCTTCTGGGACTTGTTAAGGAAGGGAATCCTGAGAAAGACTATGGATGTCTTTAGTTTCTCTCCTTATAGAACTTGGGGTGATATCAGAGCTGCAACTAACAATTTTGGTGCCAAGAGAAAGAAGTAGGAAATGGACTTTCAAGGCTCGAAGTCACTACTCCATGATGGGAAAACACAAACCCTGGGATACTGGTCCCAATAGGTGGAGGTGGTTGGGGAAAAGCAGGATAGTCTCAGACCAAGAAGGAGCTCATCTGGGGAAGAGCCACCACTAGGTAGCTTCCTGTTGTAACTAATTATTCTTTCTAAACAGGTACTAAGCTTAACAGTAGTAAGTGATGTCAAAGGTCCCCTAAATTTCATTGACCTAGGGAAAAGCCCTGATTACTCTACCCTAGATGGGGCAAGGGACTGCTAGGAACTCTATAGAATTCACCTCTAAGATCCCAGACAAGGTTTGTTCTACATGTGACATTGGGCAAGTCACTTCACTTAGCCCTGGGCCTCAGTTTCCTTATCTGTAAAATGACTTAGTAGGACTAGGTAACCTGTGATCTCCTGGTCAATCTGTTACTCAAGTGAGCCCCGAGTATGCCCAGCCCTGTGAGAGAGACAGAAGTATAAGAGCTAATAATAATAATTGACATTTATAATGTTTTAAGACTCCAAAGCATTTTGCCTATAATATCTCATACAAATCTCACAACCCCTAAAAAGGTAGATGCTATGGTTATTATTACTACTACCTCCATTTTACAGATGAGCAAAGTGAGACTCAGAGTTTGAACAACTTCTACCTGATCATACAACTAGTGTCAGAGGTAGTATTACTGAATCACAGAATCTTAGAGTCAGAAGAGCCCTCAGAGTCTACTAGGCCAGCTAGTACATGGATAAGATTCCCTTTTACAACATACCTGACAGCTGACCATCCAGCCTTTCTTTACTTATATTATAATTATATTATCATTTTATAATAATAATATTTGAACTTTAGAAAAATAGATTTTTCAATTCCCCAAAATATTTCTAAATGTTTCTGTGAAAGAAAACACACACACACACAACCAAACCAAATCAGAAACCCTGGCTGAAGCCTTGGACTTGAAAATAAGCCCAGCCAATTCCTGGAAAGGCTACATGAGGCTGGGATATTTGGTATGCAAATCAATGGGGAATATCAGGTAATGCCTGTTTTTAAAAGTCTGAATCACTAAATCGCTAGAAGGGATTCTACTTAAATATTTTTGCAGGGTTAGCAAAACAGTCGCAGGAGTATTATGATCTGAAAATATCCCAAGGGGTGGGGGTTTGTCATGAATGTTAGAGACAAATTTGGACCCAGATTTTTTTTTGACTCTAGGTCCAGTACTGACATGTGACTTACACATAGAAAAGAGGACTTCTAATACTGCACCATGCATGATAAATACCAAGTAAAAAAGTCAATAAGTGGCGTAAGAGTTAATAAGTTCAGAAAAGGTAGACATCAGTATGGGGTTGAGGAGATCTTTGAATGCCAGACTGGAGAGTTTGGTAGTGATTCTGGAGACAGTGGAAACCATTGAAGATTCTTCAGTACAAAAGGGACATGATAGAAGTAGATTTTAATAAGACTTGTCTTGTTTCAGAACAGCCTTCTATTAGAGAGGCTGGACATCAGCAGAGTGGCTGTGGTGACAGTTTAAGTGTGTGTGGGGGGAGCGGGTGGATGATGAAATACAAGATTTTAGGATGAGATTCTTATGATGTATATCTAGTGTTTCAATCTGCAAGCAGTATCCTCAACCGAGGATTATTTTTTTAACTTCATAACATTTTAATTTTCCCCCAATTGCATGTAAAAGCAATTTTTAACAATTTTTTTAAAGTTTGAGTTCCAGATTTTATCCCTCCCTCCCTCCCTGTGATGGTAAGCAATCTGATACAGCTTATACATGTGCAATCATGTAAAACATTTCCACATTAGTGGTTTTGTGCAAGAAGACATAAAGAAGGAAGGAGAAAGAAAGAAAGAAAGAAAGAAAGAGAGAGAGAGAGAGAGAGAGAGAGAGAGAGAGAGAGAGAGAGAAAGAAAAAAAGAAAGAAAGAAAGAAAGAAAGAAAGAAAGAAAGAAAGAAAGAAAGAAAGAAAGAAAGAAAGAAAGAAAGAAAGAAAAAGAAAGAAAGATATTATGTTTCATTCTGTATTCAGACAACATCAGTTGTTTCTCTGGAGGCAGACAGCATTTTCATCATGAGACCTTTGGGTTGTCTTGAATCATTGTATTGCTGAGAATAGTTAAGTGATTCACAATTCTTCATTGTACAATACAGCTGTTACTGTGTACAATGTTCTCCTGGTTCTGCTCACTTCACTTTGTATCAGTTCATGTAAGTCTTTCCAGTTTTTTTCTGAAATCATCCTGCTTGTCATATTTTGTTATATCATAGCACAATAATATTCCATTATAATCATATACCACAACTTGTTCAGCCATTCCCCAATTGATGGGCATCCTCTCAATTTCCAATTCTTAGCCATTACAAAAAGAGCTGCAATAAATACTTTTGTGCAAGTCGGTACTCTTCCTTTTTTCCTTTTTTAAAAAATCTCTTTGGGATATGGACCTAGCAGTGGTATTGCTGGATCAAAGGGTACACACAGCTTTATAGCCTTTTGGGCATAGTTCCAAATTGCTCTCCACAACATCATCCCAGGATTCTAAGTGGATTTTGCTACTGAGGACTAGAAAAGTTATGTCCCACTGTCCTAGAGTATCATATGCAGTCCTGGGCATCACCTTGTACAAAGGACACTGATAAATTGGAGGAAAACTAGAGAAGAACCAACTGAATAGTGAAAATCCTCATGCTATTTGAACTGGCAAATGAACTCCAACATACTTTTAAATTTTAGCATGCTTTACTATCCTTTCCTCCATCATTTTTTTAAAAGTCCAGATAATCAACAAAACAACAAATCTAACCTTGATTTGTAGCATTTACCTGTTTCCAAGATTTAAAAGCTCACAATGAAAATTTTAACAATTGGCTCTGGGTTTGAGTTGACTCCAACATACCTCTGCATAGGAGTATAGGTTTAGAGTTGGAAGGAAGCCTAAAGGTCCCAAGATTTAAATCCCTTATTTTGCAGATGAGGAAACTGAGGTCCAGGAAAATTAAGGGATTTGCCCAAGGTCACACTGTTCAGATTAAGTAATAGTGCTAGAATTTGAAACCTGGTCCTCTGATTCTAAACTCACCCTCTTTTCCACTGTACCAAATTGCCTTTCTCAGGTTGATTGAAATGGACAACCTCTGTGAACCTTTCCAATTTTGACATTCTGTGAATTTGATAATTCTGTGAATGCGACAGTCCATTCCCCTGCTCATAAAGAAAACCATTGTTGTGATGGGAGTAAACTGTTTGTAGACAGTAGATAGTTGAGTTAGACCTTGCCAGTATGGTGGCTTAGGAAGAGATCATGCCACTTCTCTGGTCTTGAATAGCTGAAGTCCTCTTGTGCCCCTCTCCAATGCCCCTTGGGCAGGATAGTAGTGTAAGGCATGAACAGATGGAGCCCAGGAGACATTGGTGAGGACAAGCCTGGTTTTGCTGGATTGAAGGCTACCCAGAGCCCCTACCTTTAGTCTGCCTGAGATTGTGATGCCTGACACCCTAAACTAGGAATCTGGGATCAGCATGTTAGCAGCCAAGACCAGCTGTCTTCTAGCTGAGCCTTCTGGCAGACATCGGAGCTAATAAATGATGAAGCATAAGCACATGGCCTTTTCCTCCCACTGCCCTGCAGCTCAGGGCCCAAATTTTCCTGGTAAAAACAACACCAAGACCCAGGCACCATGTTCTCCCTAAACCTTGGGCTATTTGCTTTATGGAGAAGGAAAGAATAGGCCAGGCCCCAAGGCCAAGAGTCATGGAGTAATACATGGCCAGTAGTTTTCCCTCTTCACTCTGGAAGGGACCTCCGAGGTAAAGACAGCTCATAGAAGCATCTCACTCCAACCACCCCCCATCCCCACCCCCACCCCCACCCCTGCCTTCTCAGAAACTCTAATAAGGGACTGGCATTGGGAGCAACCAGCTGGCTGTAAAGCCTCCTTAAAGGCACAAACGCTCCTAGTTCTCTGCCAAGACCCATAGGGATTCTAGGCCATCTTAAAAGAGGAAGGAACTTTTAAGGTCATAGTCTAAACTTTTACTCAGTGCAAGAATCCCTCCCATGTGCCCTGGAGTGATTCTGTAGCTTCAGCTAGAACACTTTAGTGACTGGATCACTACATTTGAGGAAACAGGCCCTATTTGTTTGTTTGATAGCTCTAACAGTATCAGAGGTTCCCATAGTGGGCGATAGGCACAGGAATAATGGGGGGGCACTGTAGTAGCCTTGGATACAGTTGGGGGTCATTGAATAAAAACAAGGGTTAACCTAACCTAACCCCAGGGAGGGCATTGAGTAATTTTTTTAAAAAGGTGGTGGTAGGCCAAATAAGTTTGGCTTTGCATACAGTAGAAGCTGAATAAGTGTTTGTAGAACAGGACTGGAAGTTTTGAGTTGTTTTGAACGGAAATCTGCCTACTTATAATTTCTCCCCATTGGCCATAAAACTTCCTTCTAGAACCAAGAAGAACAAACGTAATCCATCCTGTCTTTAAAACATTTGAAGATGGCTACAGTATCATATCAAATCTGCTCTTCTAAACCATTCAGCATTTATTAAGTGCCTCCTATAGGCCAGGCATTGTGCTAAGCCCTAGATATACAATTAACAACACTAACAACAAAAAAATAATTTCTGCCCTCAAGGAACTTACACTCTAATGGGAGGGAAGGAGGTCAGAAAGCTCGGGGAAGGGCACACTGGGAGGGGCAGTACTAGGCACAGGGGCATCTTGTTTTATGGAGTCGAAACCAGGCAGAGTAGCAGATGTAAAGTGGAGAGTGGCAGTCTGGTCTTCTCCAGGCTAAACACCCACAGACCCTTTAACAAATTCTTGCATAGCATAGTCTCCAGGCCTTTTAGCCTTTTGGTTACCTTTCTCTGAACACATCTCAGTTTGTCCACATCCTCCCTGAAATGTCCTTCCTAGACCTAAAAGAAAACCCCAGCCAGATGTGGCCAGCTGCTTACAGTGGGCCAACTGCCTTCCTCCTTAACACTGGACTCCTGCAAAGCTACTGCCCAAAATCCTGCCACATTCCTTGATTGATGAGGCCCTCATATGGCCCATGCTATCCAAGGGGCCTCAGCAATGCTGGGGGCCTGCATTTTACTTCCTGGCCATATCTCCCAGCTACATCTCGGCTTTCCAGTTCTGGAGCCATAATCAAATCAATACTGCTGCTGGAAAGGAGGCATCTACCTGCTTCCTTATGGCTCCACTCCTCAGCCCTCTAATTTTCCAAGCTAAAATATTCTTTCCTGGCCATCACATCCCTATAGGCATTGACTCCTTCTTGACAGTAAGGATTATCTCTGCTTTGGGATTTGAGACCCCAGCTCTTAGAACATAACACATTTGCTTGATTAATTTTAGTGCATAACACATCTGTGCTCTTAGCATATATAATTACATTTTTTGATTGATTGATTGATTCCAGAAAGGGGAAGTGATTTGCTCAATATCACATAGGTGGCAGAGCTGAGTTCTGAACCTAGAGCCTCTGAATCCAAATCCATCACTCTTTCAAGGATGCCTTTTGAATTTAACAAAGGATGATATTAGATTGTGAGCTCCCTGAGGGCAAACACTGTCTTTTGACTTTCTTTGTATCCCCAGTGCTTAGCATGGTGCCTGGCACACAGTAGGCGCCTAAGTTTTTATTGACTCACTCACCAATGACATCTTCAACAGAATGTTGTCCCAATACCACATTCAGTTTGGTCTTCTTTCAGTCTGCTTACAGCTGACGATATATCTACAAACAACAGCAGGGCAACAGGTTGATTCTGCCAATCGATCCAGTGAAAAAGGTAATTGACCAAATCAGTTGGTCAGGTTTAGAAATGACCTCAGTTGTTGTTCAGAGATGGAAGGACCATATCTACGATTTGGTGCTTGACTAAGTTTGACTGAGTTAGTCAAAATAGTCGATCTACCTCAAAGGATGTCAATATTAGAAAAGTCATAATAATAATAGGTAGTAACATTTGTATAGCACCTGCTATGTGCCAGCCACTGGGCTGAGGGCTTTATAAATATTATCTCATTTGATCCTCCCAGGAACCCTGCAAGGTAGGGGCTATTATGATCCCCATTTTACAGATGAGAAAGCTAAGGCAGACAGGGGTTAAATGACTTACCTAGCCTCACACAGTTAGTAAGTCTCTGAGGACAGATTTGAACTCAGTTCTTTCTGACTCCAGGCCCAGTAGTGCTCTATCCATTGCAACAGTTAGCTGTCTGATGGATACTGACCTGCCACCACAAAAATGACCCTGGGTAAGTAATTTAACTACCTCAGTTTCCTCAGCTGTAAAATGAGGATCATAACAACATCTCTCTCTCAGGATTGTTATGAGGATCAAACAAAGCAATTATCCGTAAAGGGCTAAGCACGTTGCCTGGCCTGTAGTGGGTTCTTAATGAACGCTTGTTTCTTTCCTATCTACTACATCTCCTCCGTGTTATAGAGCGATTTCACATTTATCCCGATTACGTCTCATCTTTTTAGATTCAAACTAATGTTTTAGCCTGTTGGAAATGTTTTAGACCCTGATTCTATCCACTGACAAACTCCCATTCCCTCCCAGCTTTGTGCTTTCTAAATGTTTGTTAAACATGTCATCTCTGACTTTGTCTGACTTTCTGCTAAAAGTGTTGAGCAGCCCAGGGCCAAGTACAGATTCCCTGGATACCTCCCGCCAACTTGTTATCGAACCATTCAAGACTATTCTTTAGGTCTGGCCATTCACCCGGTCCCAAATCCACTTGACTGTGTTATTGTTTAATCTAAAGCTCCTCTTCTTCCACACAAGAAGCCTTGTTGAAATCTCAGTAAATTGTTGACAGCACTCCCTGATATATCACTTCCAGAAACCTACTGGAAAAACAAAACAAAACAAATAAGGTTAACCTGGAATAGCCTGTTCTTGAGGAAGCCATGTGGGCTTCTTGTGATTGTTACTTCCTTTTCTATGTTTACTAACCATCCCTCCATTAATGGACCTGTGCATGTCCTCTGACTCTCTCTGGACCTGTCTCCCTCAATTTGTTTCAAATTTAATTTATTTTTTTTTGTTCCATTTCAAGTTCCTGTCTTCCTCCCTCTCCCCCCCCACACTTAAGGTTACCATTTAACCAAGATGTATAGATATAGACATGTAAAGTCACACTATGCATATATCTATTTATCAGTTCTTTCTCTGGTGGCGAATAGCATCTTCTTTCCTAGGTCCTTTGTAGTTGATTTGAATATTTGTAATACTCAGAACAACTTAGTCATTCATAAGTATTCTTCCAACAATCTTGCTGTCACTGTATACAATATTCTCTTGGTTCTGCTCATTTCAGTCTTTGTAATTTCATGAAAGTCTTTCCATGTTTTTTCTAAAATCAACCTGCTCCCCCAATTTGTAACATGAGGGAATTGGACTAGATGATAGAGGCAGGTAAATAGTGGATAGACTACTGGGCCTGGAGTCAGGAAGACCTGAGTTCAAATTCTACCTTGATACATACTAGCTGTGTGACCCTGGGCAAGTCACTTGACCTCTTCCTGACTCAGTTTCTTCAACTGTAAATGAGAATAATAATAACCCCTACATCTGTGAGTTGTTGTAAGGATAAAATTAGATGTTTGTAAAGTGTTTTTAAGACCTTAAAGGGCTATACAAATAATAGCTATCATCAGATGATCGTAAAGGTCATTTCCAGCTCAAAATGCCTATTATTCTATGACCCTAGGTATTACTATAAATTCCATTCAATTTCATTGAGCAAACATTTAAGTACCTACTGTGAGAAAGGCAGATGTAAATAATGAGGGGACAACAGTTCAACCACTGGACCAGGAGGAAGGAATGAAGCCAGAAAGATGTTATCTACTTAATGGCCAGTTCCAGTTCTGAGTATCCTGGCTCCTCACTGGGAATGGCCTTTGGAGTCAGCCACTGAAGCCCATCTCAATACCAGAGAGTTGTGTCTCTATTTTCCCAAGTTGCCCTTCCCTGCCTGATCCCATCCTCAATCACCAGACTCAGTGTCTTTCTTCTGTTTCTGTTACCCTCTCAAGATGGAGAACACACAGCCTCCAGAAGTCAGCCTGGTCTGATGAGCTGGAGAAGGAAATGGCAAACCACTTCAGTATCTTTGCAAAGAAAATCCCAAATGGGATCATGAAGAGTTGGACGAGACCGAAAAGTTTCTGAACAACCACCACCATGTGCCAGGTGCTGTATTAAGCTCTGGGGATAGAAAAAGAGGCAAAAGACAGCGCCTGCCCTCCAGTTTAACAGCAACAAACACATACAAACAAGCTTCATACAGGATGAATAGGAAATGATTACAAGTGGAAAGAGATAAAAGCTGGGGCAGGGTAGAAGTGGGTACACGCCTGGCCTCTTGAGAAAAGAAACCAACATCTTCAAATCTTCATTCTTGCTGGGCTGTTGCTCTTTGGTCATTTCAGTTGAGTCCGACTCTCCATGACCCCATCTAGGATTTTCTTGGAGCGGTTTGCCATTCCTTCTCCTGCTCATTTTACAGATGAGGAAACTGAGGCAAACAGGGCTAAATGACTTGCCCAGGGTCACACAGCTAGTACATGTCTGAAGCCAAATTTGAACTCAGAAAGATGAGTCTTCCTGACATCAGACCTGGCACTCTATCTACTGTGCCACCTTGTTTGTTAGGTACAGTCTGTTTACTGTACTTTATCATCTAATAAGCACTGTTCTTACCTCAGCCTCTGTTTCCTATGCCTTCTTATCCCAAGGAGGCAGGGAAGGGCCAGAAGCAGGAAAGGGGTCAGGGGTTAGAATAAGAAATGGATGAAGGACCTGTGAGAAATTCTTGCTCTTCACTATCATCAGTCAGTCAATAAATATTTATTAAGCTCTAACTATGTGTCAGGCACTGTACAAAGCACAAGGGGTGCAAAGAAAGGCAAAAGACAGTCCCTTCTCTCAAGGAGCTCACAGTCTAATGGTGGAAAAACAATATGCAATCTATGTACAAACAAGACAGTACATTCAGCACAGATTGTAGATACAATGAACAGAGAAAGCACTGAGATTAAGAGAAATAATGATGAACATTTATATAGGACTTACTATGTGCCAGTCACTGTGCTGTGCTAAGCTCTTTACAAATATTTACAAATGAGAGAGTGAAAGTACCTGGGAATATTACAAATGTTGTAATCTCCACAATGACCCTGGGAGGTAAATGCTATTATTATCCCCATTTTACAGATAAGGAAACTGAGGCAAACGGCAGTTAAGTGACTTGCCCAGATCACACAGCTAGTAAGAGTCTTATATTTCACCTGTTCGCAGGTGCTTTCTGTCTCTAGAAAGCTATCCCCATTGGACAAATGGGAAGATGCCCCAGGCCACAGAGTGAATTGGAGGTAGACCCAGGCATTGGGGTAGAGTGGGACAAGAACTGTATTCAAAGTCAAAAGACAAAGGTTGGAATTTCTGCCATTACCCCGTAATGGCCTCCTGTAAAATGAGGCAGTTAGATTAGACAACAGCTGAGATCTCTTTACCTCCAAACTTAGATTTTACGATTCAGATCTCCCAGTACCAAATAGGCTCTATCCCTACTCTAGCATAACATCTAAGAACTGGAAAAAAATTTTAGAGATCCCCTCCTCCAACCCTCTCAATTGACCAATGGCGGAAACTGAGACCCATAAAAGAGGAGGGGACTGGGATCTAGGTCTCCTGACCTAGTGAAGGACTCTCTCCCTTCTGTTGTTAAAGCTGTCCCTAAAGATACCCAGAGCACCCTAACCCAGGCAGCATGACCCAGAGGGGATAGCGTAACTGATGCTGAGAAGGGGTAGGCTGCCAGCCAGTCTGGAATGGCTGCCAAGGAACTTGAAGGGGCCTGGACCCTGTTCTGGGTACCCTTCAAAGTTCTCTGAGAAGGAGAGGGGACAGCAGGACAAGGATGGAGGGCTAGGATGCCCCCCAATCCCAAGTTGCCAGAAGTCCAGGAAGGGGGAGATGGAATTTGGGGCTGGCTGCCAAAGGGTATTAAACAGGCTGCTCCTTCCTTCTCAGCTTTCCTCACCCTCCCACTCTCAGCACTACCCCTCCCCTCCCTTCTGGGAGGCTGGAGCTCTGGCCAGGCAGGATGGCTGGGCAGGGGCCCCAGAGAGGACTGGGTTCTAAGAAGGGCCCTTGCTGGCAGTTGCCCCGCTGCAGCTGGGAATTCCAGTTCTAGGAATCAGGACTGGGGGTCATAGAGAAGCCTTCCTGGAATCTTCTGCCCTGTTCCAAGGAGAGTGGCTAGTGTGACCCTCACCTCCCCTGCCCTGGGCATCTACCCAGTCGGGCTTGCCCCAACACACAGCCACAGTGTTTTTGTGTATGTGTGTGTGTGTGTGTGTGTTGTGTGTGTGTGTGTGTGTGTGTGTGTTGAGGGGGTAATCTGGAGCATGTGAGTATGTGGGTAACTCAGAATCTGGATGTGCACATTGTATGTACGTGAGTAGATGGGCATATCTATACATGAATGTCTCTCTATAGATGTGTGTATGCACATTTGCCTATTGTCTGTATGCGTGAGTGTGTACGTATAAGCCTGTGTATAGGCCTGTATGTGTTTGAATATATGTGAATTTGTATATGTATGCCTAAGTGGGCATGAAAGTGAATATATTTATATATGTCTGAAGGTATATTTGTTTAAATTATTTACATGTGTATACACATATGCATATATATATATATCTGAATGTGCATGTGTGTGTCACAAATTCACAGAATCCTAAATTAGTCCAACTCCTCCCTTGCTTAAATTGGGAAACTGACACTCAGAAAGAAGGAATCAGCCCAGTGTCATGTAAGTTATTAGCACTGCCAGACTAAACCAGAGATCTCTTGCTTCTCAGCCTGGTGGACTCCAAACTACAGCCAGTAGCCTTTCTTGGATATGAGTGTCATTAACTTTGCATTTGCTCCAGGTGCCAATTAACTGGAATGAGAGGAAGGGTGGGGAGTGGGAAGGTAATGGGTCTGGGGGGGGAGGGGGGAAAGAGAGCAAGAGGAGAAAGCTTGTTTAAGGCAAAGGGAATCTGAGCTTGGATGGGGCAAGAACGGGGAGGGAGGGAGGGGATCCAGAAATTCTGACTCGGAATCTGCCCAGGGATTTCAGGCTCCAGACCTGCTCCCTCTCAATCTTTCACTGGCCCATCCCTCCACAGACCCAGACTTAACCCGGCTGGGACTTGGCCCCAGGCCTCCGTCTGAGACCCAGACCCAGACTTCCAATCTAGGGGCTATGGTTACCCCTCCATAGCCCTGCCAACTCCTCAGACATACAAACTAAATGGGGGCTTCTTTGTGGTTCTTCTCCTTAGGCAGAAAGATTTCCTCTCTGCTTCCCCTCCTAAAAAGAGATCTGTGGCCACAACCAGTCTCAAGAAAATGCCACCTTGTCACCTTCCAGGCTCTGGCATCATCCAGGGAATATATGAAGGCAAGACTTGGCATCTGGACAAAAACCAGGGATTAGCAATACTGCCAGCCACTGGGCAGTGCCCTGGGGACTCTGTCTCCTTGTCCCTCCCCTTCTTTCTTTTCTTTATCAAGGCCAGACCCTTTCTCAAAGCCAAGTTGGTGAACTTTGTCTTCTTTCTCATACCTCCTTCAGGCACCTTAACAACCCCTCCACTGCACCTGGCCCTTGGTCCCTCCTACTGAAGAGGAGGTGGAAAGAAGGATCTGATTAACTAATGAGCTTTAGGGATGGGGTGGAGAGGGACTGAATGTGCTTTCCTCACAGAAAAGGTCTATGTTTTCAAAGAGGCTTCTTGGAGAAAATTTTGTCAAGAAATGACCTCTCTGTTCTGTTCAGGTTCATAATGGCACAAGATTTAGAGTTGTAAAAGAACTTAGACTTTACTTAGTCTAGCCCCTTCATTGTAAAGATGGAGGAATCTGAGGCCTATTTGCCCAAGGTCACAAAGGATCTTTGTCTCCAAATCCAGGGTCAATGATAACTTGAATGTTTCCTTCTGTGTACTGGAAGACCCACCACTGGCTCATTGATTGGAGTGGGATACATAAAGGAGATGTTTTGATGGCCACTCATTCTTGCCCAAAAAATGTGGCGAGGCTAGGACTTTAGAGGGCAAAAGCATGTTCAGATTTGGGAGGTCAATGTCAGGAGCTGTGGTCTTTGAACCTCAGCACAAGGTTTCAGGCAGGCGGCAGAGATGGCTAGGCTATGGGCATTCTTCTTCCCACTGGCCAGTTCAGAGGCTTTGGACGAGGACAAGTGATACTTCTGTCCACATGCCCCCAAAGAGTCCACAGACACATAGACAACATTACCCAAGTCCAAAGATACAACATTCCTCACCATCCCAGAGAAGTACCACAGGTGCCCAGAGAACTTCCACAGAAGCAAAGGGACTCAGCCCAAGGACTAAGGAATGCAGGGGCCACGTGGGCACCCCCACAAGGGAGAATCCCTTCCAATTTTCTTTCTTTCAGTCAGTCAGTCAGTCCATCAACTGCGTGCCAGGCACTATGCTAAGCACTGAGGAGACAAAGGCAAACAAAAGCATTGTCCCTGCCTTTAAGAAGCTTACAGTCTAATGGAGCTCACATTTCTGCCCTTCTTCCACATACTCTACACAACTCACATCAAAGCAGAACTGAAGTGGCTCAAAAGAAAGTTTGTGAGATGCGCAAATTTAGAGAACGCACCCCAAATGTTCACATGGACTATTTGTGCCCAACCTAGGATAGAGCATTCTGAGTTTGTACTGGTCCAATCAGCCACAGTCGGACGCACTGTGGCTTGATTCCACCATAATGGCATCATTTTGGTCCTCTTTGAGAATGAAAGACAGCAAGCAACATCTAAAAATGGCTGACTTCACCCTGAAAGTGATCTGGCCCTTCTGAAAATTCTCCTAGAGCATTTTATCTGGACTTCCCCTTTACCCTACTACACCTTACCTTGTATCACCTTTATCTGTATACGTGCTTTTCCTCTCCCCCAAGAGGAGTGTAAGCTCTCTGAAGGGAGAGAGTGGGTACCATTAGGAGCATCAGCCCCTCCGCTGATGCAGATTGCAACACCTCTCTCTACAGATTCATGAGTTGCTATTGCTGAAAGAATTTGTCACCTGGGGACTCAAGATGCAGAATGAGATATACATTTTTAGACAGGGCTACTGAAGAAATTTACTTTGTTTGACTATGCATATTCATTACAAGGGTTACATTTCTCTGCCTCTGTGTTTGTTACTCTATATCTGTTTCTCTCTCTTTCTGACTCTCTCATTCCAAAGAAGGAGAGAGGTGGGAAGGAGAGAAAACACATGCTTGTTAACTGAAAAAAAATTTTTTTTTAAAGATTTATTACGTATTTGCCAGTCTTTATCTGGTGATGAGTCTTTCCCCATGAACTTAAGTAGATCTTGACAGTAGACACACACAGTCTTTCTCCAGGTCCACATGAAGCTTTTACACTGTAGGCAGTCTCTGAGAACCCAAAGTTACCTTCATCCTACACTGGGCCAATACCAAATGCTCTTCTACCTCTTGTGTTCCAATTAGTTAACAATCTATTCAGATGATCAGGTGATTTAGGAAGTTCGTCTTTTTAATATAATTGTGTCAATTATTTTCCTAATGTTAAACTATCTTTGCATCCTTGGTATAAATTGGCATTGGTCATGATGATTGATTTCTTGGATGAATCACAGTAGTCTGATAGAATGTTATTTAATATTTTTAAATTGATATTAATTAATGATATCTGTCTATAATTTTCCCTCGATGTTATCATTCTCTGGTTTAGATATTAGGACTACATTTGTCTCATAAAAGGGCGCCCTCTTTCTCAATTTGAGAGAATAATTTGTGTACTATTATTGGTACTAATTGTTCTTTAAAACTCTGACAGAATTCATTAATCCACCAACACTAGGAGTTGTTGTTCCCCCTCTGGTAGTTCTTTTACGGTTAGTTATATTTTCTTTTCTGAGATTTAATTATTTAAGATCTCAATTTTGCTTTCTGTTTGGACATTTTATATTTTTGAAGGTATTCTATTTCTTTCATGTTCTCAATTTGGTAGCATATAACTGTGTATAGTAGGCTCTGGTAATTATTTTTATTTCTTCTATTTTGTTGTGATTTCCCTTTGTTCACTATATTGTTTGATTTGACTTTCTGCCTTCCTCTTTTTAATCAGATTTGATAAGGCCCATCAATTCTGTCAGCCTTTAAAAAAAAACCTAGCTTTTCGCATTATTTATCATTTCTATAGGCTTTTAGGGGGTATTTCCAGTTGACTTCCCTAACTTTAATATCTCTTTTTTTGTGCTTCTTGTAGTTATGTTTATTTGTCAGCTTTTTAATTTTTTAAAATTCATAATCAGTTCACTAAGCGTTTCTTTTTCTGTTTTGTTAATGTATGTTTGCAGGGATATGATTTTTTCCAAGAGCTGCTTTATCTCCACTCCAGAAATTGTGGTATGTTGTTTCATCATTATAATTTTCTTTAATATAATTATTGTTTCTGTGACTTGTTCTTTGATTCACTCATTATTTAGGATTTTATTGTTAGGTCTCCATTTGAGTCTGTGTCTTTGCACCCTAGTTCATGCTTTCATTTCTTCTCCCTTGGACTATAGTTATGTCCAGATCCATTGATCCACCTGCCTCTCATCTCTTCCCCTCTAATCCATCCTGAAAGATTAGCCTTCTTTGGAGCCCAGCTTTGATGACGCTGTTTTGTTCAGACACTTTTAATGGCTCCCCTTTGCCTACAGGATTCAAGGTGCTTCACCCAACCTTCCCAGCCTTATCTCCCACTGCTCCCTTTCATGTCTGTAATCACTATCGCCCACTTTGAGAGCAGGGGAATGGAACGCTCCCACTTGGTGCTTTCTCTCCAATGCTTAACCCTAGAAAGGCCAAGGTCATCCACTGCATCCAAGTCCATCGCCAGTTGTCTTGACTTTTGTCCTGCCACTGGATTTTAATGACGCTGGAAGAGAGAGGGAGGGTGATGACTTGGTGCAACTCTGTCTCACTTAAATCCAATAAACAACCAAGTCAAGATATCACCCCACTGATGTCAAGGGTCTTCATTGAGAATGAAGGATCAGGGGCAGCTAGGTGGTGCAGTGGATAGAGCACCAGCCCTGAAGTTAGAGGACCTGAGTTCAAATTCAGCCTCAGACCAAACACTAGCTGTGTGACCTTCAGCAAGTCACTTAACCCCAATTGCCTAAAAAAAGAGAGAGAGAGAGAATGAAAGATCAGTAACAATAACAACACCTGACCACAACCTCAGGGAATCCCCTCCCTCTCCCACTATAACCTAAACATTGCTGCCCTAAGAATATCTGTCTCTTTAGGCCTTTCTCTCTCTCTTTTTCTTCGTCAGTTCTAGACAAATCATGATTAAAAAAAGAGGGGTTTTATCAATTTCAGTTCAATTTAATAAACATTTAGTATTTATTTATTAAATGTTGTGTGCTTTGCCCAATAGCAGAAAGAAAACACATTTGGATAGATTACCTTCTCTTCATTCATTGATCTTACAGTCTAGGTGGGGATAAAATATAACTTCACATAAATATCGCACATGATATTATGTGACAAGTGCATTAGAGAGGTATAGGTAAAGTCTTTCATAGGGCATGAGGAGGAAAGTCATTATCAATAAAAGGATCTGGCCTTTGTGGAGTAGATGGCATTTGAGGACAACCTGGGTGGAGTGTTCGGGAGGAATGTTGTATGGATACAAACAACAGAACTTGATGACTGATTTATGGGGAAGAGTGACAATTGGTGTTGTAGTAGGGCAACTGTAGAATACATGCAAACACAGGTGTCCTGGAAGAACATCAGATCTAGAAACAATCTTAGAGATCTTCTTGTCCAAGGACCTCAATGAAACTTTAAATAACTTCAAAACAATAACACAAGAGATGTGTATGATACAGAAAACATTGGACCCCAAGTCAAGAGAATTGGGTTCAAGTCTTAGCTCTGATGCTTCCTAGCTATGTGACCTTGGCCAAGTCCCTTAAACTTTCTGGGCCTTTTGTTCTTCCTCTGGAAAATGAGGGATAATACTAATACTCAAAGGATTTTTATGAGGGGGAAAAAAAGGGGCAGGGTTGTAAACATTCACTATAGAAATGGAAGCCATTGGCATTTTGTTGATGCTACAGAGCACTGAAAATGGAGTCAGGAAGACCTGATTACAAATCCTGCTTCAGAGACTAACTGCGTCACCCTGGGCAAGTCATGTGTCCTCTGCCTCAGTTTCCTCACCTGTAAAACAGGAATAATAATTGCACCTGCCTCTCAGGGTTGTTGTGAGGATAAAATGAGGTGATTTTGTAAAGTACTCTGCAAACCTGAAAGAGCTATAGCTAGCTATTATTAAATATTTATTAATATTTATTATTAATATTGTTAATAGCTAGCTCTTATTATTCTAGGACATTATAAGATTAAGTCTTAAAGGATGGAAATTTAGTTGGTAGAGATGCTCATCACATGGAGGCCAAAGGAAGTGAAGGCTTCGTGGTGTAGGCCAGAGATGGAGGCAGGTGGTGAAAAGCTTGTCCCTCTGTGCTGCGTGATTCTGGGGCAAGTCATTAGCCTCTCTAAGACTCCCTGTCCTCACCTATAAAATGAGACGGATTACAGCATCACAGATATTGAGCTGGGAGGGGCCTCAAAGTCCACTTAGTCGAACTCTCTACAGATGAGGCCAGGGAGGCCTAAAGAGGCTAGTGACTTGCCCAAGGACACAGAGAGAGCAAGTTAGTAGAACCCCGGTGCAACTAACCATGTGACTCTAAGGCTCCTTCCACCTCTATAGCTGTGAGCTTATGAACTCTCTTTAACTCATTTGTTACTATTATTATTTTTTTAAATACAGTCACGCCTACTTGGTCTCACCCAGGTTCCTCAAATCCTAGGCAGAAGCAAATTTAGATTTCAGAGGAACCTCAGTTTCACATGAGCCCTGCAGGACTTACCTTGGGGGAAGGGACAGGAGAATGCGACAATGAAGAGGTGTGGTCTCCCTCGATCTTGAGCTCCTGAAGACCCCCTTGACCTCAGTCCCCAGGCCCCAGGTCATTCTCCTCCACACCCCCTCCCAAACTCCCCCTTGCAGCTGAGTGGTTCTCATATGCAGTCCCTGCGCCAGCTGGACCTCGCTCCGGATCTGTGATAGAGCGCCGTTGCGCAAAGAGTTCCTAAGAAGCGGCCACCAAGGGCTATTTGGTTTAAAATTAACTACTTCTTTGCACTGGCCGCTCAGCCCGGAGCCCGCCCGGCCCCAAAAGGCTGGGCCCCAGTTCTTGGAATTGAGCCTCTTCGTGTGAAGAGAACTGAGAGAAGGAGGTCAATTCCCTGGAAAACCAATCTCTGGGAGAAGGGAGATGGAGAGGACTGATATTAAACGTCTGAGTTTATTTAGCTCCCAGCTCCTGAGAATCCCCACCCCTAAGAAGCTCTAGCGCTCAGTGTTTTCCCCGCCCCTCCGCCCCTGCCCAGATCTCCCGGGAAACTCGCCTTTATTTTCCCGGAGAAGTTGGCTCATGGACCCAGGAAGTGCCTGCTTGGGCTGAGATCGGGCACTTTCTACAGCCTAGCGCTTTAGTACCTGCCCCCCTTCCTATCCCCTCAAATCAAACCCGAAAAACTTCCCTCTTCTCTTTATTTCCTGCGACTTTCCTGTTCAGAACCAGTCGTCCTTAGGATGAGCCACATCGGCAGGAAATGTGCTGGGGGGAGAAGGCTAGGGAGAACCCTAGTGAAGGTCATGAAGAGGGCTAGAGCTCAGTCTGCGACTAAGGCTAGGGCACATTCTGGAACTGGGGGAATAGAGTGAATCTTACTACACGCACCAGGGATCAAGCGTGTGATCTAAGCATCATTTTTTGAGTAAACCATATCTCAGACGAATGAGGCTCCATTCTGTTTTATATAGATCCCCAGAGACCTTTCAATTCTCCTTTCATCACCCTTTAACAACTCTCTCTCCCAGGACGATTTGCCTGTATGTAACTTTAAAACTGTCTTCTGCACATGACTGAAGTCTTTGTTCTCTTGTCTAAGTAGGAGAGAACAACAAAGTAACCACTTTTTAAGGGCCATTACCTACAACTGTACTTTCCCCATTAGTTCTCCTTGGCTTGGGAAAAGACATGAACCAAAACAGGGAGAGTCAAAACAGAGAAAGAAAACTATAGATCAATATCCCTGATGACTGTCAACACAAAAATCCTAAGTAAAATATCAACAAAGAGGCAATGTATCAAAAACATTAGTCACTGTGACCAGGTTGGATTTATACTCCAAATGTAGATTTGATTGAATATTGGGAAAACTATAAACAGAATTGTAAATGCAAAAGAATCCTATATATTCCTTAATATGGTAAATATTTTCTATCTAAAACTGTCAGCCTTAGATATAATAGAAATAAACTAGAAGCCTTTCCAGTAAGATCAGGCTTAAAGCAAAGATGTCCATTATTGCCACTATTGTTTGATACAATGCTAGAAATGCTAGCAGTAATAAGAAGACAAGAAAAGGAAATTAAAGGAATAAGCAAAAGGCAAAGAGAAAATAAAATAATAATTTATTTTTGTAAATAATGTGGTTTATTTAGAGAACACTAGAAACTTCAGCAAGTTGCAGACTATAAGATAAATCCACATAAATCTTCAGCATTTCTGGAAGTTTGCCTATGAAAATACACCCAGGAACTATATAACTATTACAATGAAACATTTTATGAAAATAAGACAGGTCTAAATAATTGGAGAAATATTAATTGCTCATAGGTAGACTAAGCCTATATAATAAAAATGACATTATTTAAATTATTATTCCAGAGAACTGATAATAAAGCATATAGATAAGTGATGGACTCAATATGTAGAATGAGAAATGCATTTTTGGACATGGCCAATGCAGGAATCTGTTTTGTTTGACATTGCACATTTGTTACAAGGATTTTTTTTTCTTCTGTGTGTGTGTGCCTGCATACACATGTAGGGAGAGGCAAGGAAGTAAGAAAATAAGGGCTTATTTGAAAAAAAAAAGTTCAAAAAAAAAGATTTTAATTTAAATAAATCCCTTTAAAAGAAGAAAGACAGGGACCAATTCCCTTAGCAGATACCAGGAACCAGGGTGGGTTTCCATTCACCCACCACTAGCTTTATTCTTAGGAAGAAGGGGAAAAAAACGGATGTGAAATCTGAGGAAACAGAAAGAGGAGGGAGGAAGAGGAGAGAAGGTGGAGGTCATATTACTCCTTAGAACACTCTTTAAGGGGAATAATTGCATTACATAAAACTTCAGATCTGGAAAGGCCACAGCAGCAACTTCTAAGAAAAATGGTTGTCAAGCCCAGGATAGGAAATAAAATTCAGGAAGTGGTAGCAGTGGTCCAGTCCAGGCTAAGAGTTATTACTCTATCAGAGGCTGTCAGCCCTTTTATTATCATGCCTAGTAATGCCTCTCAGGGTATTCCCTCAGGCATCTAGACTGGACTGGCCCTAGCCTGGTATCCTCTGCCCCCTCAAGGGAATACCATGCAGAATGAGCTGGTCATCTCCCACTTGAATGGGCCCTTTGGTGAAGTGCTAGGATTGGGAAGAGAAATGCGTACAGAGGCAAACTGTCTTTGGTCTGGGTCTGGTCTGTGCTGAAGAATGAGGCTTTAACTGACTGTATATCTTATATCTAGAACAGGGTCTATCACATATCATAGTCACCTAGCCATCAGCATGGGCAAATTCTTTCATCTCTCTGGGCCTCATTTTCTCATCAGTTAAAAAAAAAAAGTGGATGAATTATATTATCTCTAATGTCCTTTCCAGCTCTGACATTCTATGAATCTGAGTAGAGAAGTCAGATCATTACATTCATATAAAGAGATGATATGGGATAGTGCAGATGACACCAGCCTGAGATTTAGTAGACTGGAGTCCTAGATCAGCCTCTGCTACTAACTCATTATGTGACTTTGGGCAAGTCATTGAGACCTATTCCAGACCTCAGTTTCCCAATGAGTACAATTATTGTCCCTAAGAAATCTTCTGGGTCTAAAATTCTTTGAACAGGGGGTTACCTCCCAGGAATTTGGAGTCATCTCTGCCCTGAGACAATTTTCTAGCTATTATGAGTAGTGGCAGAAAGAACTCCAGATTCAATGTCAAGAGAAAGAGGGCTCTGGTCCCATCTCTACCTCCAACTAACTGTGTGACCAGGAAAGAGTTATTTCCTCTCTAAGCCTTAGTACCTTTGTCACGAATCAAAATGAAACTAATTAATCTCCCTGTTTATGGCATAGGCTGAGGAGTAAAAGAGTAAAGGGATGCAAAAGTTCTTTCAAAATGCTATAAATTCAAGATACGGAAAACCACCTGAAGAGATAGCCTGAGCCTTAATTCAAACCCCTCTCACCTTTGCTCTTGGATTCCAGGGTATTTGAAAAGGTTGCCTTGGCAACAATCCTAGTCTTGAGGTCAAGAGCCATAAGCATGAGACTTAACAGCTGAGTGACCCTGGGCAAGTCATTTTACTTTTACAGATCTCAGTTCTGTCCTTTATAATTTACATATTTATAAATTTATAATTTATAATTTGGGGCTAGGCATCGTTACCTGCTTCACAGGGCTGTTGGGAGACAGAAGTTTGATAAACTATAAAGCACCTTCAGAAACGTAAAGGTCTCCAAGATAAGAGGAGATTATGCTTGTTACACTCCCTGATACAGAAATGGATAAAAAAAAAAAACCTTTCGGGAGAGAGAGCTTGGATGTATGTATACTGCTCCCTGATAGAGGGAGAACTGAGCCACACCCATCACCATGGGGTTAACATCCTGTGCCAATGACTGATTTCAGACAAAACTTGAAGCTATTAAAACTGGTAAAACAGGTTAATGAATGCCACTGTAGAGGTTGCTGGGTCCCTGGATGGGGGCTAAGTACTTTTTTTTTTTTTAACAAATATGATCTCATTTGATTCTCACAAAACCCCTGGGAGGTAGATGTTAATCTTATCCTCATTATACAGCTGAGGAAACTGAGGCAAACAGAGATTAATTGACTTGTCTAGGATCTCACAATTAGTTAGTGTATGAAGCTAGGTTTGAACTCCAAGCTTAGTGTCCTCTCCACTTCGACACCACCTACCTGCCTCTTAGATATCAACAATCAAAGACCATCAGAATTAGAAGAGCCTGTAGAACATAGAACATCAGAGCTGGTCCTAGAGACTGTAAGACCCAATCTCATCATTTTACAGAGGAGAGAAGTGAGGCCCAACACCTCTAAATCCCATTAGAGATCCCTCCAAGAGTCTCAGCTCTAAAACATTTAAGGCCCCTTCCGGCTCCAGGTTACTTCTAGCTCTAAATCCTATGAACTCACTGATAGCCCTAGGGAGAGATGGAGAAAGGGATGAATTTCAGGGAGACAGGAATCTGGTATGAAAAGCATTCACCACATGAGGATGAAGAGTATTTTCTGCTTTGTTTTGTTTTGTTTTGTTTTGTTTTGTTTTATCCAGCAGGTCCCTTAGTGCTGTTCTTTCTAACACTTGTAGGGGCCATGGCGTTTCAGGAATGGCTGAACAAGTTATGGAAAGTAATGAAGAGAATGGTTTCAGAGAGGCTTGAGAAAACTTGTATGAACTAATGCAGGGTGAAATGAGTAGAATCAGGAGAACAATGTATGTGATAATAACACTATTATAGAGACAAATGTATTTGAAAGACTTCAAGGAAAAGACCATTCATAATTGCAGAGGATTCATAGTGAAATATGCTGCCAGCCTTCTTGTGGAGAGGTGATGGAATCAGAGTGCAGATTGAGACAGATTCTTTTCTTGTTGTTGTTTTGGGTATGGACAATGTGGGAATTTGTTTTGCTTGACTATACATAATGTTTGTAACAGGGTTCTTGTTTTTCTTTCCTTAATGGAGGTGAAGGGGAAGTAGGAGGGAGAGAATGTGGCTCTTTGTAAAAATAAAATTAAGTTGAATTTTAAAATAAAACAAACAAAAAACCCGTAAGGATCAAGGGCCTTCCATTACCTACTGAGTGCCTCAGAACTGGTGCAGAGGAACAGCAGCAGTTTCCTCTAAGGAGCAGAAGGGTTACCCAGAGATACCTGCTGAGCATTAGATACAGAGGATCACAGAACCACAAGCCCTCTCAGTAGTCACATTGTGATTGGAGGAAGGGTGGCTATTAATGGCTCGAATCAGGACCATGAATGATACAGCACTGGGCTTGGCATTTGTGGGACTAAACAAGATCACTTCTTGTTTAAAACGTCCCCCATTCTCTCACCATTGTTCTCGCATTTATTAGTTTATGAGTTACTTCCTTCATTCATACCCTCATCCCACCCTATCTGGACCATTGCAACAGCGCAGTGGTCTTTAATTGCCAAATCTAATAGACTTTTCTCAAACCCCACCCTCCGTGACATCTCTGCTCCATTTGATGTTGTTGACAACCTTCTCTTCCTGGATATTCTCTCCTCTCTGGGTTTGCATGACACTGCTCTCTTAGCTACCCTCATACCTGTTGAAGCACTCTTCTCATTCTCCTTTACTGGGTCTCTATCCATGCCACACCTACTAACTGTTGGTGCACCAGACAGCTCTGTCCTAGGTCCTCTGCTATTTCCAATCTAAACTATATACTTGGTGTTCTCATCAGCTCCCACAGAGTCAATAGTCATATCTATACAGATGATTCCCACATCCATATATCCAGCCCTAACCTTCCTAGTGAAGTCTAGTCTCATATTACCAACTACCTATTGGATATTTTGAACTGAGTATCTCTTGAGTTTTAAACTGTAACATTTTAAAACTGAACTTTCTGGACTTCCCACATAATCTCCTTTGCCACTTAAAGCTCTTTAGAACCTGAGACCTCCTTTTCTTTACCATCTTCTTACACATTATGATTCCCTTCCATGCACTCTGTGGTCCAGTCATCCTAGTTTTCCAGCTGGTCCTCACAAATGCCTCTGCGCTAGCTATGGTCCCCAGCACTGGAATGCTCACCCTCTTCACCTCTGCTTCTTAGAATCCCTGGCTCCCCTTGAGAGAGGCCAGATGCCATCTTCTGCGGGATGTCCATTTCAATCTCCCCTGGCCTTAGACCTTCCCTCTACTCTGTATGTATCTGTTTAGAATGTGAGCTTCCTGTGGGGCAGGGCTTATCTTAGTGTTTTTCTTTTTATTTCTTGAGCTTAGTATAGTACCTTGGCACATAGAAAGTCTATAGTAAAAGTTAATGACTAGAGGCATCTAGGTGGCATAGTGGATAGAGCACCAGCCCTGGTGTCAGGAGGGCCTGAGTTCAAGTCCGGCCTTAGACTCATAACACTCACTCACTGTGTGACTCTGGGTAAGTCACTTAACCCCAATTGCCTCCCCCCCAAAAAGTTAATGACTAATGGGGGACTTCTTACCTTTAGTGTCTCCCCTTCCAATTTATGCTGAGCCCTCTACCAGTTATCTTCCTAATGAATAGGTCACTCTTCTCAAAACCCTTCATAGCTCCCTATTACCTACAGAATAAAATCCATATTCCTCAATCTGGCTTTTGAAGACCCTCCATAAACTGACTTCAACCTCCCTTTGCAATTTTATCTCTCACTTTACTTTTATCTCTTTTACTTTTTTATTTTTATTTTATTTATTTACTTTTATTTTATCTCTTCCCTTTACTTATTTTATATTATGGCCAGATCAGATGACACCAAATTCTGGAAACATTTCCTGCCTCACGTCTTTGTTCGTGCTGTTGCCTGCTCTTTGAAAACCCCCTTCTCCCTCCCATCCCCGTTGGTTGAAATCATACTCACCCTTTAAGCCCTGATCAAATGCTGTTCCCTCAAGCAGAGGGTAAATGGCCTACTCTACAGAACTCTTAGTTTGTATTTCTTTTGGCCCTGATCCCACCAGTCCTTGTATTGTAATTACATAGATGTGAATCTTATTCTCCCTACTAGATTGTGAGCCGCCTAAAGGCAGGATCTACATCTGAAACATTTGTTTTCTCTACAGACTGGGGCTCCACACATAGGAGAATTCCACAGCTAGAAGAAGCCTCAGAGATCAGCTGATATGGGAATAAGTTCTATGACATCCTTGGCAGGTGTTTAATTAGTCTGTGCGTGAATAACTCCCATGATGGGGACCTCATTAACTTACAAAGTAGCCCACTCCATTACTGGAGCTTTAACTATTAGAAAATGGGTGGAAAATATTAGAAAATTCAGTGGAAATCTGCCTCCCTAAAACGCTTACCCTTTGATCCATATCCTGCCCTCCTTGGACATATAGAACAAGTTTGTTTTCAGTTCCACACAAAAACCCTTCAGATAGAGGTTACATCATACCTCCACCCTTCTTTTCATCAGGTTAAATATTCCCAAATCCTCTGAATGATCCTGATATGAATAGCTTTCTAGTCCCCAACCCCAACCCCAATCTGGATTAGAGTAGAAAAGGACACCACTACAACAGTGATTTTATTATAATAATAATTATTATTTTTAAAAAGTTTCTTTGTAAATCAGATTTACAATTCTCTCTGTGTAACTAAGCTAAATCACCTTCCCAGGGTCCCTAAGGAAAGGGAAATGAGGTTAAAGTCATAGGTGAACTATTCAAATACACCCACCCCCTGCTGCATACCTGCCTCCCACCCCCTGAAAGCCCCTGCCCCTCCATCAACCTGTTCATCAAGGTGTAAGAAGACAGCTTGCCACTCCAGCCTCAGGGGCCTTGGGAGAGGACCAGGGCACTTTGTGGGAGTGTGCAAAATTTCTTCTGAGATTCAGATGGCAGGGCCAGAATGGAAGCAGGCCCTCAGCCTTAACTGAATTCAGATCTGCGGAGGTAAGGGCCTTCTATCTCCCTAGGGAAAGACACCTTTCAGAAGGCTAGGGAGACAGGGAGCTGGCGCTCAAGGTGGGGGAGGAGCTTCGTTTACTGGCACTGATTTGGTTAGACTTCATGTAAGAAGGATTTTGCCACATCAGGAGAAAACAAGTAAGAATTAGATCTCGGGACACTTTGGAGAGCCCTGAAGATCAGAGGAGCAGAACCTGAAACAGGCTGAGGCCAGCTTGCTGAATCTAGGCCCTGCTCTGGTATTATTGAACCACAAACAAACAAACAAAAAGAATAAATAAATAAATACTGAAAAACAGTTGGGTCACTTTCGGCCTCAGGCCAAAAGGCCCCTCCACTTCTCTCCTGTGGCCTCCCATTCTTCCCTCTTTCCCAGACTTTACTGATGGGTATGAAAGCCACGGGATACCAGGACTGGCAATTTCCATGGAAGGAGAAGGATAGATGGCAAGGGAACAAAAGAGAATTTCTGCTGCCTCTTTCCTGATGAGAAACGTTTGTTGGCAAGCTTGGCCAGTCCGGTAATGTTCTCTGGGGGTGGGTGGTGTGTGGTAAGCAGGCTTGACTGCCTGTCTTTGGAGAAGGCTGAGCATAAGTGGTGAGCTTCTCTGTTCTGGCCTGTTGCCCAAGGCAGAGAAGGAGCCAAGACCATATGGTTCAGGTAGTTGGCACATATGTAATTAAGTCAGAGGGGAATCCTAGTCTGAGTTTGGGATGGTCCCACATCCTGGCACAGCAGAAGAGGAATATGACTCCACTCCCTAACATCTCCCTGATGTGGCCAGGAAAATAAATAGAGGCAGGAGTCTAGTCCTATGGCCATGGTCTGGCCCCCAGGAAATTCAGGCATAATGACTCTCATCCTGGTCTTGGGTCCCCAGGTCTGCAGACACAGACCAAGCACCTTGCTCCCCAGCGATGGGCAGAAATTAGGGGAGGAGAGGGAAAGGGGCATTCCCAATCCCCAAAAGGTAGTTACCATAATCCACACCTGTTGGAATTGTGAGGTCCGTGTCTTGTTGGATAGGGTTTCTGTAAAAGGACAAATGATGAGGTGGCCTCCTGGTCTTCCCAGGTCTGCCAAGATAGAAGAACACCAAGCTCTGTCTCAGAGCTGGAAAGGGTATTGCCTGAGATAGTCCCCTATCCGCTTAGGCAGGGGCAGTTGGTCAACCTCAGCAGTGAGCCTGTTGATGGCGAGCCGGCACAAATGCTGTAGGCTTGGGGCGCTGCTCTTCCGGACAAAGGGCTGGATGAGTTTTAGGTGGACAGCAGCCACTGCTGCCGTGGTGGGAACCGTGTCCTTGTGGCTGGGCAGGAGCGAGGCAGGGGGAGGGTAGGGGGTGTCGTTCTTGCCGTCAGTTGTGCAAGAGGTGACATAATGCTGGATGAGGCTGACCACATCCGGGAAGGCCAAAATCCGTGGCTTGGACAGACAGTTTGAATCCAGCCGGAACTTGCTGTCAGCATACTCTATGCGAACGTTGGTGGGGCCCCTGTTGGTCTTGACGGAGAGTGTGAACAGATAGCTGGGGTGGGTGCTGTCCCGTACCAAGAAGGTACCCTCAGGCATCTTCTGAAGGTGCTGCTTGGCCTCGCCTGCTGTGAGAGATCCCCAGTACCAACCTGGTGGCCAAGAGCAGAGAGAACCAAGGCTGGTGATTTTAAATACTACTCATGTAGTTACCCACTGGCCCACTCCCACTGGGAGAGAAAAGGACCATCCCAGGGAAGCAGCAAAGATTCCATTCTCATTCATAGGGAGGGGAAAGGGGCATTGTTGTCATTGTTAATAGCTCACATTTCTAAATACTAAATACTCTAAAGCTTTTAAAGTGTTTTTCCCATAACAAGCCTATAAGGTAGCATTTCCAGAGCAGATAGACAAGAGAGAGAACATTTGGAATATTGGGATATTTCTAGTGCGATGTATGGAAAGATAAAGGACATCCTCCCAGGATATCCTCTTTCTGTACCTGCATTAGATCAGGGCCTTGCTGGGGCCTGGGGCCATGTCACTCCCTTCTGACTTGGAGGTCCCTGAGGGTAGGGAAGTTTTTAGCCCTCTCATAGGAGTTTCCCTAGACAGGAACTGTTTCAGTGTCCTCCTCCCTCTGTCTCTGTCCCTCAGGCCAGGCATATTCCCAGACTGGGCTCTCAATAAATGAGAGCCTGATGCTCATGTCTTTAGGGAGAGGATCACTCACCAGATTCCCGCAGGTAGGTGAACGTCTTGGCAATGCACAACAAGTCTTCCTCGGGGTCACGAACTTGATGCAATTCATTCTCCATTAGGGCTGGAGCCTCCTCCTCCTCTTGGAAGGAGGTCACAGACAGGGGTTGCATGACTGGCTCTGGTAATTCAGCTAGCCCAGGTACCGTCAACCCACCAAGCCTCTCTTCTTCCAGTAAAGGACGGGGTCTGAAAGGAAGGATGCTCTGTTGTGAATGGAAGGTTCCATGGACTGCCTTCTCTGGCTCCCTTCCCTCTCCTCAGTAATCACATGTGCAACCTCCATCATACACTCACCAACACTTTGGTTGTCCACCACTCTCTCCTCTAATGCCTCTAAATATAAGAATCTAAGCGTGCCACCTAGGGTTTGTGGTGCCCTTGAACACACACACACACACACACACACACACACACACACACACACACACACACCCCTTCAAAAAAATTCATAGCCCCCAGCAGCTAACAACTATGTTAACACAAAGCTCTTTACTCCATGTATTGTTCCATTTGAGCCTCACAACTCTATGAGATAGGTACCATAGGTATTATTTTAACCATTACACTGAAGAAGAAATGGAGACTCAGATGGATTAAGTGACTCACCCAGTGTTGCAAAGCTAGTAAGTGTCAGAAGTGGGATCTGAACCTAGGTCCCTTCACTCCCAAGTCCAACACTCTATCTGCCATATCAGAGGACCTTTCATAAAACCATTACCTGTCCTGACTTCCTCACAGGGTTGTTGGGAGAAAAACTAAGACAATGGTTATGAATATGCTTTTCAAAAGAAATGCCTTCTAAATTTTCAAAGTCAGGCCTCAGGACAGTTCCAGGCCTCAGGGAACAAGCCCTGGCAACCAAGAAGAGAGGTGTGAGCAGCCCTGACTGGGAGAATGAGCTGAGGTGACCAACTGTTAGTATCACCTCAGTGTCCCTAGTTTAGCTTACTCCAGATGCTGTGCCTTCCCCACATGACAGATAGTCCCAGGTAATGTGGCTCAGTGAGGAACGGGACACCTGGGTAGCCTGCCTGCCTTGGTCTCAGTCCTCACTGTGTGAGTGAGAACAAAAAAGGAATTCAACACAGTTGGAGAAGGGCTGGGAAAGGAGGTAGGAAGAAGGAGGCATCTCAAAGTCCTGGAAAGAACACTGGTTCTTAAACGATCAATGCAATGACCCAGCCATCGTTCCAGAGTACCGATGATGAAACGTGCTACCTTTGGATGATGGACTCAAGACGCATACATTTTTGGACATGACCAATGTGGAAATTTATTTTGCTTGACTATGCATACTATTAGGATTTTCTGTTTTTCCTGTTCTTTTTAAGGGAGTGTGGTGGATAGGAGGGAAAAAAATGCTTATTAAGAGTGAAGGAATAAGTGTTTAAATAGCATCTACTATGTACCAACCACTATGCTAAGCACTTTTGCAAATCTCCCCTGGGAGGGAGGTGATATATTACCCCCATTTTACAGTTGAGGAAACTAAGGCAAACAGAAGTTAAGCAATTTGCCCAGGAATCACACAGCTAGTAAGTATCTGAGGTCGGATTTGAACTTGGCCCTTCCTGACTCTAGGCACAGTACTCTATTCACTGTGCCATCTGCTGCCTCTAACTACAAAAATTAATTAATTAAGTTTTGAAAAGATCATTGGTTTGGGAGTCAAGAAGCCTGGGTTCTATTCTTGGCACTGTCACTGCTTTTTCTGTGACATTAGGCAAATCCCTCTGTGGGTTTCAAGGCCTGCCTCTGTAAAATAAGGGTCCTGTTTTCTAAAAAACCTTCAGTTCTGACATTGTAGGATTCTATGAGGAAAGGGAAGGAGTAAATTCACAGCTCACATTTCTATGGCATCTTAAGCTTTTTGATGTGCTCTCTCTCTCTCTACACACACACACACACACACACACACACACACACACACACACACACACACACACACACACACACACGTATATATTAGCTCATTTGATCCTCAAACAAACTTGCTGGGCGTCGGACAGGGATGTAGGTGTATTTTCCATGCCAATTTTATAGCAGAAGAAAACTCTGGCCCAGGGAGTTCAAGTCACTTGCTTGTAATTACAAAGCATGTATCTGAAATAGGATTTGAACCCAGTCTTTCCTGATTCCACCTCTTTCTACTACTCCATATTGGCTATCCGGCAAAGATGTAGGATGAGGAAGAAGAATGAAAGTAGGAGAGAAGAATAAAAAGGAGAAGGATGAGAAGCAGCACTGGAATTCTGAGTGATGGCTTTATATGGAGTGGAGGGAGAAGAAGGGGAAGATTAGACCCAGAAAGAAGGGTTTTCTGGAAATCATCTGGAGATGAGATATGACCTTGGGACAGGCTTAATTATCCTTTTGCTCATTAATCCCCTTCCCTGTAATGCTGTGGTAACAGACATGCACACACATACATAGAAATACACACCTTTAGGTCTTTTCTGTCTTACAGCTTCTCCCATTATTCCTGTTATGCTGGGCTTTGGGGGCAGGGGCCCTGCCAGCCACATACCTTCCAAGAAGCTGACATTCTAATGGGGGAAGGCCTTCCAGAGGTACACCCACCTACGGGCATGTCCATGTGTATCCCCGGGATCCCCCACTCCACCATGGACCTACTGTGCATTTCTATAGGCTCTCATTATATGTGGTCACATGTTTGCACTGGAGTGTTAGGAGTCTGCAAACGTGTAGATCTATAAGTATGCCTATACATGCATATGTAGGTGTAACCACACCCATGTGTTATACGTTTAATAGTCTTGTCATGCTGGCTAGTGGTATAGGCCCGGGAGCATCAGCCTTGTGTAATGGGAAGAGCATTAGTTTGAGAGTGAGAAGGCCTAGGCTCTAATCCTACCTTAGACACTTAGGTGTGACCTTGGACAAATGACTCCTTTTCTCTGGGCTTCAGTTCCTCCCCTCCCCCACATAAAATGTCAGGGTTATACTAGAGTCATATGTTCCCAAAGTGGGTGATACCATCCCCTGGGGAGCACTGGAATGATGGGAGGGCGGTAGTAGTTTGAAATGATGAAAATTTTTTTAACAAAACCATTAGAGGGTTAAAGAAAGTAGATTCCCATGGGGGCAGGGAGTGATTTTTTTTTTTAAAGGGGGAGGTAGGCCAGAACCTCTAGACTAGATGATCTCTAAGGGACCTTCTATCTCTAAGTCCTATGACCTTTGCATAGCTGCTGATTGATGCTGTGAGCCTAATGATGGGATGTCCGGCCATGTGCTTGGCTCCTGGAAAGGAATGGAATTGGGCTTGGAAAGTTGGGGGTGGGGGAGGATGGATTAGAAGAATTTTGTTGTTGCTACAGTTCAAAGGTAGACAGATGTCTTCAGAATGAGTAGGCAGGAAAATGGGAAACTGGTTCCCCTCCAATGCAGCTCTTGCCCCAGCAGGACAAGGAGCCCAAAGAGGAGCTCAAAGCTCAAAGGAAGCCAGGTTACCAGCCTACCCTAGAGCCAATCTGTGCCTCCTGCCAAGCATGAAACATGGAACAAAGTACACGAAGGTCTGAGGCCCAGCAAGCCAAGCAGACTACGCAGGGGCCAAGGAAGACTAGGGGAGAAGGACAGAGGCCTAGATGGTTCACAGGGACTGGGGGAAGAACTGGAAGTTGTTCCAGGGCTAGGTTTAGGGCGGGGACTTTCTCAGAAGAATAGGGAGAAGGGTTAGGGGGTCTAATAAGTAAAGAAAGGCGGGGGGCCATTAAGGTAAGAGGAAATGGTCGTGGTGGCTAAAATCTCTGCTGTCTACCATCAGCATCACTTGGCTACCCCTAATGTTAAGAAGTGGTGAGGATGAAGGGAGATAGAAAGAGAGGAAAAGAGGGACAGATGGAGGAAGGGGGGAAGAGAAGTCAAGATGGAGAAAGGAAGGAAGGAAAGAAGAAAAGAAAAATAAGTGGGAGAAAAGGAAGGAAGAAGACAGGAGAGAGGAAAGGAAGATAGGAGGGAAGGAAAAGATAGAATGAGAGAAGAAAATGAAGAAAAGAAGGGAGAAGAAAAATAGAGAAACAGAAGAAAAATCCTTTCCTCTATCTATTTCTTTTCTTACTTAAGGGGCAGAAAAGATAGCAGCCAATAATCCCCAAAACTCCAGCCATCACTGCCTTCCTTGGACTTCTGCTGAACTCTTTCCCTGGCCAGGAAGGAGAGGGCAGTACAAAAGGAAGGGCAGCCTGCTAGATGTTGGGATGAGGAAGGATAGGAAGGAGACCTGAGCATCAAAAGCCAGGTAACAAACAGACCAATAAATCTGGGGGGTTTGGTTTTACAATCTCCAAATTTGCTCTTCTTTCCTTTCTCAGTTAGTCCTAAGTTTAAAAAGAAAAATGCTGGAAAGGGACGGAGAAAGTGGGCAAAGGAAGGGAAACACAGTTTGGGAAAAGGTAAAGAAAGTCTTGGCTTTTGAGTGATAGGAAATAGCAAGTCTAATGACCCTTTCCCTCCTTCCGGAGAAAAGTCAGGCTGAGAACAGAGAGAAGTCCCACTGGCTTTCCTTCTTCTGGGCTCATTATGACTAATTACCCCAAAGAGATAAGAGCTAGGGTGATATATTAAATTTTGAGAGTCTCCCAAGGAGGACCTGAGAAGGCCTAGATGGTCAACAGCTGGAAAGGACCTTAAAAAAGCATCTGGTCCTACTCCCTCCTCTAGGACAGATGGGTAAACTAAGGCTCAAAGACAGGCAGAGCCTTGCCTAAGTTCACTCAGTGAGAACTGTAGGGTCTTGATTACCAGATCAGGCAGGGCACCTTCCACTACTCCATGGCCCCCAGCACTAACAACATTAGTTGAGAGGTTTCCCACCAGACTAGGGCACCGTCTCAGATGGAAAGAAATAGGGTAAGGGGGTTCTTAAGGGCGCAGGAAACAGGAAGGTCACGTCCCATCTCTTCTCTCTAGGTGGGACTTTCCTAAGTATCTTTTACATCTACCTAGGATAGTTTTCTGGAGTGTTTTCACCTCTGCCTTTCCCTTTTCGGTCTCGGCCTTTCTCAGAAAGCAGCCTCTCCAAGTCCTAGAAAAGTCTCTACCACCACATGCATTGGGTCAAGGGGAGCCGACAGCATTTGTTTGCTAGCCATACCTTACCCACCTCCATTCTCCATAATCACCCTGTCTGGGAGCAAGATCCTTGGAGCAAACAGCCCCTCAGGCCAATCTGTATTTGCTGGAAGGGACGGGTGACCCGAGAGCCTTCAAACCTACAGACACCATTTGGGACTTCCCCGAGCGCTGACAAACGTGGGGGACGGGGAAGGAGATGGATATAGAAGAAAGAAGGGAATAGCGGGTACACACACGGACGGGACGGGGGGTGTCTCTTACCCTTGGATGCAGAAGATCATGTCCCGGCGGGGCTTCAGGGAGGCCAGCCGCGGTCTCCCCCCCGAGTCCTTTTTCTCGCTCCCTCTTGTGTCCTGGTCCGGTGCGAGGGATGTATGGCGGAAAGAGAGGCTGTTCCTGTGGCGCTCAGGGAATAACCCGGGAAAATGTTAGCCGCGTCTCCAGGCTTCGGGCTCACTCACTCGAACTTCAGCCAGGCGTCCACAGGGCTTGGGGCTTAAGTAGGGGCTCAGGGCTCACCGGGGCTCCTGGTTCGGTGGCCTCCTCCCTAAAGCCGGCTCTAAGAAAAGGACTAGGGTGCTAAGGGTTCCTGCAGCCAGCCGCGAGAAGCTCTGAGAAGGGCTGTCTGATCTCCTTCCCAAAAAACTCAGGCGTCCGGCCCAGGCCAGAGACTCAGCACCGCCAGTCAGACAGCCAGTCTAGGAAGAAGACAGCGGGAGGATTCCCGAGCCCAGAAAACACAACCTTCACCGTGGCTGCCACTTGCTGTAATGAGCTGAGGGGAAGCAAAGAGAATGAGTGAGGGCGGGGAGAGGCGAGGGAGGGGGAGGAAGGGGGAGGGGGAAACGCACCACTGACTAATCTTTTGTTTGCCTCTTTTAATCTATTCCAGGAAGCAGTGGATTCCGGGAATTATATTGTATTCACATCACTGTTCCGACCCGATAGAGAGAGAGAGAGAAGAGAGAGAGAGAGAGAGAGAGAGAGAGAGAGAGAGACAGAGAGAGAGAGACAGAGAGAGAGAGAGAGACAGAGAGACAGAGACAGAGACAGAGAGAGACAGAGAGAGAGACAGACAGAGAGAGACAGAGAGAGAGACAGAGAGAGAGAGAGAGAGAGAGAGAGAGAGAGAGAGAGAGAGAGAGAGAGAGAGAGAGAGAGAGAGAGAGAGAGACTTTGTTGTATAAATAGAGTCCCTGTGGACAGGGAGACCCACGATGGCAGGCTGTTGAGCTGTCCCCGGGGACTATGGCTCCACAGTGAAGGGCAGGATCCGCAGAGGACCTTGTTGAGTGCGCACTGTCTGAGAGCGAGAGGAGAGGGAGGGAAGGAGTAAGGCAAACAGAACGTCAAGGAAAGAGTTGGTCTATTCCCCGGGACCCAGTTGCTAAAGCGATTGGAGCACTTCAGGCTGAGCTCTAGGCTGGGCTGCGAGTGGAGTCCTTGGCCTGCAGTTAACCAGAGTCGGTGAAAGGAAATACCTTTGATAGATTTCCAAGAACTTTCCAGGAAAACAGGGCTGGGCTAGGGAGGCCATCCAATGGAAGAGCAGAGAGGCTGGGCCAGGCGAGTAAACCGACCAATGGCAGCGCCCTGAGGCTGGCTGTAAGCCCAGGAATTAGGTCCCCCCCCCTTTTCCCTCCCTGCTCCCCGCCCCAGGAGAGAGAGGGGAAAAAGAGGGAGAGACGAAAGGAAAAGAGCCAAGGGGGGGAAAAGGATAGAAAGTGAGAGGAGAGAAAGGGACAGAGAGAAAACAGAGGGAGAGGGAGGCAAGAAGAGGACGGGAGAGAAAAAGAGCAAGAGGAGGACCGAAGGTTAGGTCTAGGATTGGTTTAGACCTGCCTAATGGTGCTGATTTGTTCTGACAGCTCCTGTTTGTCGGCGGGTAGATTATCTCTCCTCTGGATCATTCTTTCTTCCCACTTCTCATTCCATCCCTGTGCTGAGGTACCCTGCTAAGCACTATCAGTCCTTGTTGAGTTCAGAGAAGGCAAATCCGCCACCATAAACCCGGAGGAATGAAGTGGGAGAGACCACTGTTGGTGAACCTGGCAGGAAGAATCCTATCACAAAACCAAGCAGAAGTAAGTTCTCCATAGTTACGGTTATCTGTGTTGCTACTCAACTCAGTGCAGAAAACTGAGATTGCTTAACTGCCTGGAAATACAACGGGAGCAATGAGGAGGTATACATATACATACTTAGCCTTTTCAAGAGTTTGAAGGTAGAGGGAGAACCCAAATGCGTTGAGATGGTTCCTCAGTGACCCAGCTCTCTAGAAGTAATGCCTGTGCAAGTCAGGCCAGGAATCCTCTGGCCTAGGGCTCCTCTGGGACAGGGCTGAAGATTGGGTCCAAAATGAAAAACTCACTCCTCCTCTCCCCCACCTCCTTTCTCCCACCGACCCACTGGCAAGAGGACTGGAAGGCACAAATTGATTTAAGGTCTTTTTTCTAATAGATTCCAGATCTTTTGCAGGATCTGTTGGTGCCAGTGACACATGCATTTAAATTTATAGAAAGAATTGTATATGAGTTCATATTTATATACCGTGTCCCTTGCATACCTTTTGTTTTCATTCAATATCTTATAGGGCAGGAATCCCTAGGAGACTGCCTGACATAGAAGAAAAAGCACACTGGATTAGGGTAGAAATTTAGCACTGCTAAATTAAAAATCTGCTGGCTATGTGACTTTAGGCAAGTCATTTCCCTTCCTCTGCTCTCAATTTCCTCATTGGTAAAATGAATGGGTTGGATTAAAATCTCTCCCAGCTCTAAACACTCTGATGCTATTTGACAGGTGAAGAAAATAAAACTGAGAACACGTGCAACTTACCCAAATTCACATTTAAAAGTAGAGTTACAGTGCCACCAGACCTAGAAGGCAGCTAGTGACACAGTGGAGAGACCCCTGGGCCTGAAATTAGGAAGAACTGAGTTCAAATGTGACCTCAGACACTTACTAGCTGGGTGATCCTGGGCAAGTCACTGTACCTCTGTTTGCCTCAGTTTCCTCATCAGTAAAATGGGGATAATAATAGCACCTACCTCCCAGGGTTGCTGTAAAGATCAAATGAGACATTTGTAAAGGGCTTAACACAATGTCTGACACATAGTAGGAGCTGTTTAAACTGTTTATTCCCTCCCCACTCCCCCTTACCTCAAGTCAGCTCAATGGAAAGAAGGTCCTCAGGAGGTCATGTACTCCATTGATTTATTTGACGGAAAGGGATAATGAGTTCAAAAAAGACTGACTCGTGCAAAGTCACAAACTGAATAACTAACCCAGCTGAAATGCAAACCAGGGCCTCTACCTGGAAAGCCAGTACTCTTCCATTGTACCATGCTATCTAGGTGCTATAATGGTTAGAGACCTAGGTCTAGAGTCAGGAAAACTTGGGTTCAAATCTAACCCCAGATACCTACTGGCCATGTGACCCTGGGCAAGTCACTTAACCTTATTTGTCTCAGTTTCCTCATCTGTAAAATGAGCTGGAGAAAGAAATAGCAAACCACTCTAGTATCTTTGCCAAGAAAACCCCAAATGGGGTCATGAAGAATCAGACACAAATGAAAATGACCAATCAACAACATCTACTGTGTGCCAGGTACTGTGTGTGTGCTAGGCATTAGAGCTATGAAGAAACGAGTAGAATGGTCCCCACTCTTAAGGAGCTTTTGTTCTGAAGCAGGGGCAGTGTATCAAGGAAACATGTACACAGATAAATAAGTTCCAATTATATACAAAAAAATACAAGATTGTTTTCCCCCTCTCATCTTTAGTTCCAATCTCTATCTATAGGTTTCCTTTTAAAAAAAAAGTCCATATTTCCCTCATTCTTTTAAAAAAAACAAAACCACAAAACCCTCACGCCTGATCTTACCATACCTGGCTGGCTAGTCAACTTCTACAGGATATTACAAAAGTCTTCATGCCATTTTACACTTTTAAAGCTCTTTCATGGCTAACTTCCTTGAGAAAACCATTTGCAACCTACATGCAGTTTCTCCATTTTTTCTCCTCTCTCTCTTCTAGAATCTCTGCACTTTGTCTTCCAGCCTTATTATTCAATAGAAACTGACCACTCCCAAGTTACCGATCTCTTCATTTCCAAGTTGAACACCCTCCTCTCAGTATTCATCCTTCCTGACCTCTATTCTCTCCTCTTGAATACAATCTTCTCCAGGCTTTTGTGATGCTATTCACTACCGTCTGACCACTCCTCAGTCATCTTTGCTTGTTTTTAATCCATGGAGTATCTACTGTGTGCATCCCTCAAGGCTCCATCCTGGCCCCCCTTTCATTTTTGATCTATATAATCTCACTCGGTGATCTGATCACCTCCCACGAGTTCAATGATCACCTCTAAGAAGATGACTCCCAGATCTGTATACACGGCCCTAGTCTCTTTCCTCAGCTACATCATCTATTGCCTATTGGACATCTCCAATTGTATGTCCTGTAGGCAGGCATCTCAACCTCAACATGTCCAAAACAGAATTCACTATCTTTCCCCCTAACCATCCCCCCACCCAAGTTGGTGTCAACTTTAATTCCTCTGTCAGTCATCCCCTGTATTAAATCCATTGCCAAATCTTGTTTATCTTCACATCTCTCACACATATCTCTTCTCTCTATTCACACTGCCACTACTCTAGTATAGTATCTCCTCTTGCCTTGATTATCAAAATAACATTTCGACTAGTCTCCCTTACTAAGTCTTTTTCTACTCCGATTCATCCTCTGTTCAGCTGCTAAGATGATTTTTCTAAATTATAGATATATAGGGCAGCTAGATGGTGCAGTGGATAGAGCTCTGGCCTTGGTGTCAGGAGGACCTGAGTTCAAATTTGACCTCAAACACTTGGCACTTGCTAGCTGTGTGACCTTGGGCAAGTCACTTAACCCTGATTGCCTCAGCAAAAAATTAAAATTAAAAATAAAATATAGATATGACCATATGTCACTGCCCTGCTCATTGATCTTCAGTAGCCCCCTATTATCTCAAAGATCAATAAAATAAATAACATTCTCTGGAATTTGAAGCCCCTTATAACCTGGCTACTTCCTACCTTTCTAGTCTTCTTACACTTTATTCTTGTCCACAAACTCTATAATCCAGTGGTATTGACCTACTTGCAACTCCTTACATATTCCATCTACTCTTTCCATGCCTCTACGTTGACTGTCTTCCAGGCCTAGAATGCTCTCATTTTCCCCTCTTGACTTTGTTGGCTTCCTCCAAGACTCAGTTCAAATTCTGTTTTCTGCAGAAGACCTTTCCTACTTCCTCCCAGGTTCTAATGCCTTCCCCTCTCAAAGGAAAACTCTCTATATTTAGAAGGTACCAAGTTATTTGCATATTTTCTGTATTAGAATGTAAGCTCTTTGATTTGCTCTTTTTTTGGTATCCTCAGCACTTATATAGTACCTGGCACATAATAAATATTTAATATGTGCTTATTGACTGAAGTAATTGAGGGGAGCACTGAGAAATGGGGGAAATAGGAAGGGCCTCTTGAACCCACATCTCCTGACCCCCCACTATAATGCTGCTTCTTGCCCCTACCTCCTAGCCGGGGGTGGAGAATCTTTGGCCTCATGGCCAAATCCCTTGTTCCCTACCCCCGTAGACCTAGGCCCTTCCCACAATCCCCACTGGCACTGGTCCTTTTTAGTCAGCCACTCATTTCAGTGGGCACTGTGGGTAGGAACAATTTCCTGGTTGCCTGTGTTGGTCCAGAGAGAGGAGAGCTAATCCCTATCTTTCTGGAGTTGAGAGTTGAAGTGGAGAGGTGATGGAGAAGCAGTCACAGTGTCTTGGGGCCAGCCCTGGACTAGAAATCAGGAGACCTGGACTCTAGTAACTTCCTGTGAAACCTTAGATAAATCAGTTTCTTCCTTTGTAAAATAAGTGGGTTTGATTAAAGGATTTCTAAGGTCCCTTCCAGCTCAAAGTTCCAAGTTCTTATCTTTATTCCTTAAAAGCCCTTCATGTCACCTCCTTCATGAAGCATTCTCTGATTTCCCCTTAAGGCTTTGCCTAAATGGATCTGCCCAAGCCACATGCTACTTTTTGTCATGTTTGAGTATGTGTTGTATCACCCCCCCACACACACCCAAACACGTTATATTGTGAACTCTTTGAGAGTAGGGACTGTGTCATGTTTTTCATCCTTATATCCTTTTGTTGATGGGATTAAATCCAACACAATTCTTAACCCTATCCAAAGAGCTGGAGCATTATGGCTGAAACAAAAATTCAACCATGATTCTTGAAAAATCAGTCAACCTGGATCCACAAACCAGTAGCAACTCCTGAATCTGAGAAGACAGAAGAAGAAAGAGAGCCTAAAAGGTAGCAGGGGCTACCTTAGGTGGCTCTGACTCTTCTTGGGAGCCTTTTCATGAGGGATGGGGTGTGCAGGTTAGGTGGTTAATATACTTTCCCAGAGAGCTTCTGGGGGATGTCAAGAGATTGAACTTTTGTTTTTCCTCTACTATCTCTTAGTCCTCTATCTTCTATTATTTTTTATTTGGGCTCCAGGGCCCTATGTGGGCTACTTTCTTCCTCATTTCCCCATCCCCCAGGATCTGAGGGAAACTAATTCCCAAATATGAAATGGATGCTGCCCTTGGCCAATCCTTGGCAAAAAAAAAAAGGCAGTTGTATCAACAAACATTTATTAAGCACTTACCTGGTTCCTAAACACTGCATTAAATGCTGGGTATACAGAGAAAGGCCAAAGAGCTCAGGGAGCTCATATTCTAGTTGGGGAAACAATATACAAATAATTATACACAGACACAATCTTTTGTTGTTGTTATTATTGTTGTTTTCAGTCATGGCCAACTCTTTGTGAACCCCTTTGGGGTTTTCTTGGCAAAGATACTGGAGTAGTTTGCCTTTCCTTCTTCACTTTATTTTACAGATGAGGAAACTGAGGCAAACTGAGTTAAGTGACTTTCCCAGGGTCACAAGACTAGCAAGTTCTGAGGTCAGATTCAAACTCATGAAAATGAGTCTTCCTGATTCCAAGTCAGAGCTCTATCTACTGTGCCACGAGCTGCCCCTATGCATGATCTATCCAGCATAAATTGAAGGTATTCTCCAGGTATTCTTGGGGAGAACTGGAAAAGGTCTTCTATAAAAGGTGAGATCTGAGGTGACTCTTGAAGGAAGCTTGGAGGTAGATATGAGGAAGGGGAGCCTGTTGGGCATAGAGGACAGCCACTTTGAAGGCACTGGAGATTGTAAAGAACAGCAAGTGGTCCAGTTGTTGGATTGAAGAGTTTACAGAATGGAGTAAAGTGTAAGAAGTCTGGAGAGGTAGGTAGGTGGGGACCAGGCTATGAAGGGCTTCAAATGCCAAAAAGAGCACTTATTTGATCTTAGAGGTAACAGGTAGCCACTGTAAATTATTAAGAAGGGAGGGTGGTTTGATATAGTAGTACTCATACTTGCGTGGAGTGGGGAGATCCTTGAGGCAGGGAAGCTAGTTAGAAGGCTATCGCAATAATCAGGGCAAGAGGTAATGACAGCCTGTATTAGGGTGGGGGCAGTGTGAGTGGAGAGGAGGCTGTGTACAAGAGACGCTGTGGAGGTAGAAACAAGACTTGGCAATGGCTACATTGTGTGGGTAAGTGAGAATGAGGAGTCTAGAATGTCACTGAGGTTTTGGCCCTAAGTGAATGGGAGAATGGTTGTTCCCTGCATGGTTAGAAGAAAAAAAAGTTGGGCAGAGGGGAGTGTTTGGGGAGAAGGATAATGAGTTCTGTTTTGAATATGTTGAGTTTGAGATGCCTACAGGACATGTAGTTTGAAATATCCAAGAGGCAGCTAAGTGATACAGGGGTCCAGGACAGAGCCTTGGAGGACAGCTAGGATAAGGGAGCTTAATCTGGGTGAAGATCCAATAAAGGAGGCTGAGAAGGCATGTCTTGGTGTTAGACCTGCTAGGAAGCAATGAACCAGGTAGCAATATTTGAGTTGAGTTGAGTTGAGTCTCAATATTTGAGATAACCAGAGGGTTGTCTCTTCCCCCACATCACAGAGAATGACTGGGCTGAGAGGCTGATGGGGGGGATGAATAGAAGATGGAACACAAGAACTAACAATAAAAGTGAAGGGTTTTTTCAAAGCCTTTCCTGAGAGCAGTTTTGAAAGCATTTGTTTTGTCCCAAAATGCACCAAGAAATAACAAAGAATTTAGAGGTAGTAGAGACTTTCAGGGCCATGTAGTCTAACCCCTTTGTTTTGTACATGAGGCCAGAAAAATAAATGATTTGCCCAAGATTAGATGATACATAAGGAGCAGAACTGGACTCTAGCTCAGTTTCTCCAACTTCAGATCCAATAATTTTCTACTATCCCTTAACACTCAGATAGACAGAGGAAGGCTGGCCCCACTTCACAACATTCAGAAAAGGAAAATTCGTGCATAAATGGAAAAAAAAGATTTAAGCATCAGAAAAAGGTTGAGTGTGTTAATTTGTTTTTCTTGACTGTACTTATTTATTCTACTAGGGACCAAAGGGGCAAATAGGAAGTGACCGATTTATTTGTTGTTGTTATTGTTGCTGTTTTAAGAGAGTATCAATAAGACATTTAAAAAAGAAAACTATTGACTTCCAAATTCACATTCCCTGTCTCTCCCCTCCCCCCCCCCCCACACTTTTACCTCGTTTCTGGCTATTTTCTGTAGCTCTACAGTGCCATCTACTGGGGAAAATCTGTTTGGAAAACACTTTACCTACCCTACACTATCTTATTTGATCCTTATTACAAACCTTTTAGGTAGTTATTATTATCTAGTTTGACAGATGAGGAAACTTAAGGGTCAAAGACCCTTGGTTCACCCAGAGTCGTGAGGTATCTGAGAACAAAATCAAACTCAGGTCCTCCAAGCAGCTCCAAGACCAGCATTTCAACCATCATACCAGCTGCTTCATTATTGGAAGGGACCTTAACAGAGATCACTTCATCCAGCCTTCTCATTTTACAAAGGGTGCTGCTTGGCTTCCATTATATTTACAGATCTATTAGAACTTGGTATAAGTGGAAATGGTGGCACAGTGGATAGTGTCAGTCTTGAAGTCAGGAAGACTCATCTTCCTGAGTTCAAATCCAGCCTCAGACACACACTGTGTGACCCTGGGCAAGTCATTTAACCTTGTTTGCCTCAGTTTTCTCATCTGTAAAATGAGCAGGAGAAGGAAATGGCAAATCACTCCAGTATCCTTGCCAAGAATACCCCAAAATGGGGTCACAAAGGATAGGATACAACTGAAATGACTGAACAAAAACAAAGTGGGAAAGGCCATACAGTTCCCAAATGATGCCCTTCACATAAATTGATCAACCAACTCATATTTACTGAGTTTACAGGAGTCTTGACACTGTTTTGCTCTGTAGTAGATGATGACTAAGACAAAGTCTGTGTCCTCAAATACATAAATGGATCTATGATCTCCTCTGCTCAGGAGTCCCTGCCAATGAGATCACAAACCCATCCATGCTTGCTCATCCTGTTTAACTCTTGTCCATGTACTTCTCAAAGTTCATCCCAAGGGTTTCACCTAGCATGGAGGTAGACTTTCTTCATTTCTCTAATATTTCAAGGGTACCAATGGAGAGGATCTAGCTGTCCTCTAGTTATTCCATGCTCTTGACTATGACCAGACCTTCTCCCTTCCCATCATATAATTCCTAAATGACATCCCTTAATTTATTCTTCTTTGGAATTCTTCATTGGTTATACGTGGCAGCCTGTTGAGGCCTACCTGCTGCTTCTCCATTACTCTTTGTGTGATATTCATCTTTACTTCTTCAGAGGCAATAGTTTTTTAGGTCTCACTATTATATAGCAAAACCAATAAAATTCTCTATCAAAAAGTTGAGTCTTTGTTTTCACAGGAATCTTGGGGTCAGTAATCAGTATCAGATAAAATTTAGCAAGGCAGAGAAAGCCTTCACATGAAACAGAAAGGAGCAAAATAATGAGGAACAAACACAATACTCTCTGAGGAATTAAAAATAAGTCCACATAGGACAGGCATGAGCTACTACATTGTAAAATGAAAAAAGAACTTTGAAGAACTTGAATAAAGGATGGTATTATGTGGGAAGATGTGGCAAGAGTGAGAAATGAGAGGTTGGGTTCTAGAGGGCTCCATGAGCATCCTTGAGATATTAAGAAAATGTGAAAAGCTTCCAGCATGTTGGTAGATGTACCCATGGTGAATTTACGTGAGGACATGGACAAGAGGCATGGAAGATGGGCAAACATGGATGGGTTGTGATTTGTACATTTAGAAGGAACATCTTAATTGATGACCTCACAGATCTATTTGAACATTAATCAGCAGTCACTAATGTTCTCCTCGGGTTATGGCATGGGGGAAGGAGGAAGGTGTGAGTGAAAGACAACTTCCATTCATTCCAAATTCCATGACCATTCCTTCTAATAAAAATAATCTAGCTGTGTGATCTTGGGCCTTGGTTTCCCCTTCTGTCAAGTGGAGACATTGAGCCAGATGATCCCTGAAGTTCCTTTCAAATCTAAGATACTATGGATACTTTAGAATGCCCATTAAATAAAACATTATCTTGCATAGCATCCAGAAGAAGGGAGGTGGTGGTCCCACTCAAGTGTCCCCTGCCCTGACCCTCATCTGAAGTATTGTCTTCAGTTCCGAGGGTCACATTTCAGGAAATAACATAATATATTATCAATATAATATAATATGATATAATGTGATATAATACAATAACAAGCTGGAATGGGCCCAAAAGAAAGCAACCAGGGTATTGAGCAGATTAGAAATCATCTCACATGAGGACCATTTGAAGGAACTGGGAATGTTTTGCCATTGAAAAGCAAAAGCCTAGATGGGGAATCCATTCAGCATCTTCAAAAATCTGAAAGATTGTTCAAATTTGTTTTGTTTGGCCTCAGTGAGCAGAAATAGTACATGTGGGGAAGAGAAGGGAGAGGGAAATTTTGCAGGATGGCAATATGTGGAGAACTATACACACACACACACATTATACATATAAATATATAGTCTAAAAGTTGGATTAGGTGAACTCAGGAAGTAGTGAGTTTTGTCTCTGTGGAAGTCTTCAAGTGGAGACTAGATCCTCTTATTGGAGATGAGAGAGAAGGGGATCCTGCTTAGGTTTGTTTTGAACTGGATAACCTCTCAGGACTCTGCCAACTTTGATTCTGTGATATGCCAATACTTCACAGGAAGCCTGTGATGGATAGGTGAGATGTAGAAACGTAGGGGAGGGACAGCTAGGTGGCACAGTGGATAGACTGCCAGTCCTGAAGTCAGGAAGACCTGAGTTCAAATCCATTCTTTGGTCCAGCTGTGAGACCCAAGGCAAGTCACTTAACCTTGTTTGCCTCAGTTTCCTTATCTGTAAAATGAGTTGGAGAAGGAAATGTCAAACCACTCCAGTATCTTTGCCAAGTAAACCCCAAATGGGGTCATGAAGAGTTGGACATGACTGAAATGAGCAAACAACAACAACAAAGAAAAATAGGGGACCAGATAAATGAGGTTGTCCTTTGCCTAGTTCCAAGCAGCCCGAAGCGTTTTATGAAAAGTTAATGAAGGGATAGTTAGTAGAAAAAGTATTGGGCTTGATATCTTCAAATTCTGCCTCAGACATTTACTAGCTGTATGACCTCTCTCAGCCTCAGTTTCCTTATCTATAATAAGATAGTGATAATAATAGCACCCATTTCAGGTGGCAGGTAGTTTTGAGGACCAAATGAGATAAGACATGTAAAGCAATTTGCAAATTTTAAAATACCATGAGACTCCTGCTTCCGGGAGCCAAGATGGTGGAGAAAAAAGGTAGTTGCTCTCACCCTCCCCTATCAACCTCTGAAAACCCAGAAAATATTACCCCAGAAAAAAAAAATCCTGGAACAGCTGAACTAGAAGAAGGACAGGAACAGCAGTGTAGCAGCCCAGCAAATGGGTCTCCCAGTGCCTCAGCAAAAAATAAGGGAAGTAGCACTACAAAGGGCCCCAGGCAGATAAGCACCCTGCAGCATTCATCTGAAAGGAGCTGAAGAAAGCAACCTAGAGTCTTCCTAAAGTCCCAGCCTTGCTGATTCCAACCCAACACCAGGTAAGCTGTCAGAACCCTACAGCCTCCAACTGTCAACCAGGAGGAGATCCTGAAGCCCAGGTGGTAGAGCAGGCAAACAACAATACCTGGACCTCCAAGTGCCTCAGTGAGGGGGAAACCGGTAGAAACCAGCTCAGAAAACCACCAGGTGCCTCGGCACTCTACCACAAAGGAATCTCCCAGTGCATTAACAGAAACAAGGGAGGCAGCATTGCAAGGGGCCCCAGGCAGATAAACACCCTGCAGCACCCAGCTAAAAGGAGCTGAAGAAAGCTAAAGGAAAGGAAAAGCAGGCAACCTAGAATTGCCTGAAAGTTCCAGCCTTGCTGATTCCAGCCCAACATGAGGTAAGCTGCCAAAACCCTACAGCCTCCAATTGCCAACATAAGAGGCCCCAGCACACAAAGCCAGTGACCAAGACCTAGGCTCCCAACACAAGAAGCTTGGGTCAGTGCCCTCTGTTCCCCAGCAGGAGAGCTCAATCTCTTTAAAGGCCAGGGAATAAAGAAACCATGAGTAAAAAGAAACATACCATAGATTCATATTATGAGAAGAGTGAAGATCAAGACAGAAATTCTGAAGAGGACAACATTGTCAACAAACCCACATCTGCAACATCAAAAGGGAATATGAACTGGTCTGAAGCCCAAAAAGCCTTCTTAGAAGAGCTCAAGAAGGATTTTAAAAGTCTAATGAGAGAGGTAGAAGAGTCCTTAAAAAATACAATTGGCCAATTGGAAAAAAAGTACACTGAAGAAAACAAGTCCCTAAAAAACACAATTGGCAAACTGGAAAAAAAGTACACTGAAGAAAACAAATCCCTTAAAAATACAATTGGCCAATTGAAGAAGGAAGTACAAAAACTAACAGAAGAAAACTGTTAAAAACTAGAATTGGACAAATGGAAACTAATGACTCTATGAGAGAGCAAGAATCAGTCAAACAGAAACAAAAAAATGAAAAAATAGATGAAAACATAAAATACCTCATTGGTAAAACAACCGACCTGGAAAATCGATCCAGGAGAGACAATTTAAAAATCATTGGACTACCTGAAAATCATGATGATGAAAAAAAGAGCCTGGACAGTATCTTTCAGGAAATCATAAAGGAAAACTGCCCTGAAGTCCTAGAACCAGAAGGTAAAATAACCATAGAAAGAATACACCAGTCACCACCTGAAAGAGATCCCAAATTGACAATGCCAAGGAATATAATAGCAAAATTCCAAAATTACCAGATGAAAGAGAAGGTGCTGCAAGCAGCCAGAAAGAAACAATTTAAATATCATGGAACCACAGTCAGGATTACACAGGACCTTGCAGCTTCTACATTAAAAGACCACAGGGCATGGAACATGATATTCCCTATGGCAAAGGAGCTTGGATTGCAGCCAAGGATCAACTACCCTACAAAAATGAGTATGATTTTTCAAGGGAGAAAACGGATATTCAACGAAATAGGGACTTCTAAACCTTCCTGATAAAAAGACCAGAGCTCAACAAAAAATTTGATCTTCAAGTACAAGATTCAAGAAAGACATAAAAAGGTAAATGGGACAGAAAGATACAAAATGTTGTTAATAAGGGCGGACTGTTTACATCCCTACAAGGGAAGATGACACTTGCAACTCTTGAGAACTGTATTGTTATTACACCATGTTAAAGGAGTATACATAAAGGGGGTGGATATTAGTTGACTTTGATGTAATGATAAAAAAAAATCTAATCAAGTGGGTTAAATGGATCCAAGTAAGTGGATTAGTCTGATCTTAGAAAATGTACTGAGAAAGGAGGAGGCAGACAAGGGTAAATTACATTACAGGAAAAGACAGAAAATCCTATTACAGCAGAGGGAAAGAAGGGAGGGGGTGAGCATTGTTTGAACCTTACTCTCATCAGATTTGGCTCAAGAAGGGAATAACATAATCAGTTAGGTATAGAAATCTAACTTGCCCTAGGCAGTAGGAGGGAAAAGGGGAAAGAAAAGGGAGGGGGATAGAAGGGAGGGAAGAAGCAGTAAGGGCAAAGGGGAAGAAAAGGGAAAGGGATAATAGAAGGGAGGAGAGACTGAAGGAGGCAGTGGTCAAAAGCAAAACACTAGTGGGGGGGAAGGAGAAAGGAGAAAGAAAAGCATAAACGGGGGGAAAAGGATGGAGAAAAAGACACAGATAGTAATCATAACTGTGAAAGTTGAATCGCTATCTTTTTTTTTCTCTTCTGTTGAGTTTTGTTTCCTCTTTCTGATGGTTCCTCCTATTGGTTTTAATTTTTACTTACAACTTCACTAATGTGAAAATATGTTTAATAGGAATGTAAATGTATGGCCTATATCAGATTGTGCGCTGTCTTGGGGAGGGTGGTGGGGAGGAAGGGGGAGAAAAATTTTAAACTCAAAAGCATATGGAAGTGATTGTTGATAAATCAAAATAAATTAATAATAGAGAAAAAGGAAAAAAAATAATATACTATGTAATGCTATTTAAAAAATTTGTGAAACGTGTGTGATACAGATCCCAGTCTGTCTGATATGAATCAATCCCAGTTCATTATGGAGTCCTGGAGGTTGGGTGGGAGCTAAGGCACATTCCTGCAACCTCTGGGTGGGTGGGTGAGTGGGAATCTCAAGTTTTACAGGGAGGAGCCTTTGCTATAGCTGAGGCCCAGAGATTCAGTTTTTCAATTAAAAAAAAAACAAACCTTGCTGAGTGCCTACTATGTGCATGGCAATTCTGTTTTAGACGCTGATGAAGGAGACTAAGTATAGTGGGGAGATATGAGCTATGCTCATGAAACATTTAATTAATAATCTGAAATATAAAATACCATGAATAGTAGAGATGATTCCTGACTTGGAAGAGTTTAAAATTTAGCATGGATACACACTTGTACACAACTGCATTACACACACATGCAAACAACTTATGAACATCTTCAAAGAATTATGTTAGCCACCACTTCTCTATATCTTTCACGGTCCTAAGAGTTCATTGTCCAACTCATCCTCCTTCATCATGGAACTATCCTCTTCCCCTTAGTAACTTCATCTACTTCCATAATATTAACTATCATCTCTATGAAGATGGAATTCAAATCTACAAATATGACCCCAATCTCTCCCTTGTCATATCATTCTACATTTTTTACATTCTACATTTACATTTTTTTATCTATGCTCTATATTCTATCTGGAGATCTCTCACTCTCCCCTCCCTCCACCCCAGATACTCCTCAAACTCAACATCTCTAAAACAGAACTCATCATCTTACTCCTGAAAAGTGCAAGGTTGGAGTTATCCTTGAGTCTTCATTCTCCACATCCCACTCTCATATCCAACTAGTTATCAAGACACGTCCTTTCTACCTCCACATTTCCCAGATTCTTCCTCACTCCCCCTCCACTCATGGACCTCACCATAGTTCAGGTCCTTATGGCCTCTTCACTGCACCCTTGAGGTTTCCTAATTGGTCACCCTGCTTTCAGTTTCACCAATCCATTCTCCACAGAGCTGCCAAAAGAATCTTCCTAAAGCACCAATCTAACTATCCCCTGCTCCTTAGAAGCTCGTAGAATGGCTCCCTTTGGCCTCTGGAATGACATAAAAGCCACTCAATGAAGAACAAGATATATTTTTGGACACTGCAAAATGAGGGAATTTATTTTGCTTGACTGTGTGTGTGTGTGTGTGTGTGTGTGTGTGTGTGTATTATAAGGTTTTTTTTCTTTTTCCTAATGGTGTGAAAGAAAATAAATGCTCATTAAATGAAAAATAAAATTAAAAATTTTTTTTAATATGACATACAAACTCCTCATTCTGGCAGTGTCACATCTAGCTCCAATCTATCTTCTTTTAAAAAAATTAGTATTTTGTTTTTCCCAGTTACATGTAAAAACAATTTTTAACATTCATTTTTAAATCTGAGTTCCAAATTCTCTTGCTTCTTCCCTCCTCAGCAACTCCTATTGAGAAGGCAAGCAATTCGATATAGGTTATATATGTGGAGTCATCTAAAACATTTGCATATTAGTCATGTTGAGAAAGAAAACACAGACACAAAAAAACCTCAAGAAAAATAAAGTTAAAAAAAAGTATGCTTCAATCTGTATTCAGACACCATCTCTGGAAATGGATAGCATTTTTCATCGTAAGTCCTTCAGAGTTGTCTTGGATCACTGTATTGCTGGGAATAGCTAAGTCACTCACAGCTAATCATCTTACAATACTGCTGTTACTTTGGGTTTTTAAAAAAAATTTTATTTACACATTAGTCATGTTATAAAAAAGAATTAGAACTAATGGTAGGAACCACTAGAAAGAAGGAACAAAACAAAACAACAAAAAAGAGAGCAAATGGATTGTTGATAAATCAAAATAAATTAATAAAATTAAAAATAATATATATTAAAAAAAGAGCTAATAGTATGCTTCCATCTGCATTCAGCCTCCAAAGTTCTTTCTCTGGATGTGGATAGCATTTTCCATCATGAGTCTTTTGGAGTTATCTTAGATTCTTTCATTGCTGAGAAGAGCTGTCTATCAAAGTTAATCATTACACAATGTTCTCCTGGTTCTTCTCACTTCACTCAGCATGAGTTCGTGGAATCTTTCCAGGTTTTTCTGAAGTCTGTCTGCTCACCATTTCTTACAGCACAATGGTATTCCATTACATTCATATACCACAATTTGTTCAGCCATTCCCCAATTGATGGGCATCTCCACAATTTCCAATTCTTTGTCACCACAAAAAGAGCTGCTATAAATATTTTTGTACATGTGTGTCCTTTTCCAATTTTTAGGATCTCTTTGGGATACAGACCTAGAAGTGCTATTGCTGGGTCAAAGGGTATGCACAGTGTTATAGCTCTTTGGGCATAGTTCCAAACTTATTGCTGTTACTTTGTACACAGTATATTTCACTTTGCATTGGCTCATGTAAGTCTTTCTAGGTTTTTCTGAGAGCATCCTGCCTGCTCAAAATTTCTGATAGCACAATAGTGTTCCATCATAATCACATACCACAATTTGTTCAGCGATTCCCCAATTGATGAGAATCCCCTCCAGTCTAGCTTTTAAGACTCATTTAATATTATTCACTTTCCAGAAGTCTATAGGATGTCCTAATGAAGGAAGCCCATTTTCTGGGCCCCAGACTCAGCATTCCATCTCCTACACCTCTGGCTTTACATAGGCTTTCCCCCATGCCTCGAATGAACTTGCTCATTACCTCCATCCCTTAGAATCTTTAGCTTCCTTCAAGGCTCATCCATGACAACTCCTATGGGAAATCTTTCTTCTTCCACATTCTGCTCCCTGTTCCCACCTCCCCTGCTAGTTGTTAATGAGCTTTCCTTCCCCAAATTACTTTGCATTTAATTATCTGTATAGAGTTGTATCCTTCCAGGAAAAGGTAAGGTTCTTGAAGGTGGGCTTTTCATTTTGTCTTTGCATTCCTTCTCCTTCTATCCTGCTCCCCTCCCCCCATCCCTGGTACTTAATAAATGCTTCTTCTTATTGTAAGCCTTCAAAGCCGGGTAACGTATTTACTAGGATATCCATGCCCAGAGATCTCACTGCTACTCATAGAGCACAAGGAGGTTAAAGGCAGAAAAGCATGTCCTAAATTTACCAAAATAGTCATTGCAACTTTTTGTGTGTGTGTGGGCAGCGGGGTGGCACAGTGGATAGAACACTGGGCCTGGAGTCAGGAAGACCTAAGTTCAAATCCAGTTCAGATACTTACTAGCTATGTGATCCTAGGAAAGTCACTCAATCTTTGTCTGTCTTGGTTTCTTCATCTATAAAATGGGGATCATAATAGTACCTACCTCCCAGGACTGTTATAAGGATCAAATTAGATAATATTTGTAAAGTGCTTAGCAATGTGCCTGGTACCTAGTAGGTGCTTAATTTTTATAAGTGCATATTTTCTCCCTTCTTTGTGGTAGCAAAGAACTGGAAACAAAATTGGTGCCCACTGCTAAAAAAATTTGTAGTGTATGTTTGCAATACAATACTATTATACTCTAAGAAATGATAAATGAAAAATTCACAGAAGCATGAAGCATGAGAAGACATATTAACTGGTAGAGAGTGAAGTTAAGTAGAATGAGAATGACAACATACAAAATTATTAAAACAACCAAAACAGAAAGAAGAACAAAACAAAACTTTATAACTAAAATAGCTAAATTTGACATGGAACAAGAATTGAGAAGATGGTCCTTCATCCCTTGACTGAAGAGGTAGGAGATTTATATGGGTGTGGCTAGAATGCTGTCAGACCAGGTAGACAAGTTGGTTGATTTTGTGGAACTATTTTTTTTTATTTAACATCTTTATCATAAGGGCTGGCTGGCTAAGTGTGGGCAGTGAAAAAGCATGTATTCAGAAATTAATATAATATAAAAACAAAATACATCAATAAAAGTAATAATAGTAAAGAAACCCTGACAGGTAATTCTCTCATAAATTAAAGAATCAACAAACAAATCAATGTCCTAAATCCTTTTGTAAAGAAAATAAATATTGCCTATCTTTCCCATCTTATATATTCTGTTTTTTGCGTCTGTCAGTTCTTCATTTTGTAAAATAAGTGTGCTGCTGGTAAGGAAGCAGAATTTCTGCAAATCAATTTTTTAAAAAATTAAATACTACTTTAATGCACTAGGGGGTGCTGCTGACTAAAAGAAACCTGAATAGGACAGTTTTCTAAAATGAATAATCCTGAAAAATCCATAATAATACTGTTATATAAGTGAAAACCTAGATATGTCTCTATCAGTTTTGAAGAAATTGAGGTATACCATAATCAGATTTGCCTAATTGGGGGGAGGGAGAGAATTCATCTGAATACCAGTATGAACGGAGATCGGGAAGTATCCAGAGTGCCCACCAATACCAGAAGTGTTCCCCCACGTTGTACCAAAGACATTTCAGGGGAGACTACCACAGCTCCATTTTTAATCACTAGATATCCTGAAAATTACTCAGCTCTTGTCCCCTCATCAACAAACATCAACCCCACTCTTGGAAGTAATGGAATCCTCCTCTGACCATTCCTAGCAGTTTCTCTGCCCATCTCAAAGCCATCGGCCATATTCAAATATGGCACAGTAAGAAGAGTAATAGCTCTGGGATCAAAGGGCCTGTATTCACATCTTGGCCTTTTTATTTACTTCCTGTGTGACCTTGGGAAAGTCCCCTCCCCACACAGTGAGTTAGTTTCCACATCTAAAAATGGAGTTAGATGAGATCACCGACCTAGAGCAAGGACAGCCCTCAGAGGCCATTTAGTCCAAATCCCTTACTTTACAGATGAGGAAACTGAGGCCTGGTTGGAAGGATAAGTGATCTGCCCACACACACACACAGTAAATCATTAGAAATGGGATTGCAGGCCAGGTGATCTCTAGAGGACCTCCCAGCAATAAATCTATGACCCTATTCTATTGATTTCTATCCCTCCCTTGTGACTGACTTGCTGCTCATCCTTTGTCTTTGAAGAAGACTAGGGACATCACAGGGTGACATCTCGACTTACTTGTGAATTGGATTTAAGTGAGACAGAGATGCACAAAGTTGTCAGCCTCACTCTCTCTTGCAGAGTCATCAAAGTCCAGTGGCAGGACAAAAGTCAGGATGACTGATGATGAGGTAGATGACCTTGGGGTCTTTGATGCTGGACCAAACTCTAAGCACCCCACGGCACCTGCTTCAGTTGTCTTCATGGCTGTTGGAACAAGTTGTTCATTCCATTTGGGGAAATCTTCACATGCTGAGGTAGACATCCCCCTAATTCACCAACAAGTTTGAGGCCCATGGGTAACCCTCAAGGTAGTTTAGCCCATCTGTTGAGATGGTTTTACTGGGGGAGGCTGGGGCTTCAGCATGCTATTGCTTCTTGGAGCCACAGGTGAGAGCTGGGTGGCAGTCAGACACCAAAGGTGGTTGAACAGCCCTGCTCTCACACCAAAGGTGCTAGTTTTCCCTGAATACCCCATACGTTCCATTCTGATTAGAAGTCCTTGGAAGAACCTGTCTCACTGATTTTGTATCTCTAGCAACCAAATATAGGACTTTCCCCGAGTATAAAGTAAGTACCCTGGAAAATGTTTGTTTTGTTGAATGAGAATAGGAACCCACAAGGCAAATACTCAATCTTCCCCAACCCTCTCCAGAGAACAAAAGCGACCCTTGATGGTAACAGCAAGAAACTTCAGAAACAATTGGGGAAAAGCACTGAGAAAGGAAACAGCTCCTGGCTCTAAGGTCATGGATTCATTCATTCCACCAACAATCCTTCAGTGCCTCCTACTTATGGGAAGGGGGCACACCAAGAATTTTTCTGCCCTTGAGGAACTCATAACTTGCCCAGAGGTGGACAGGTGACACAGTGGATAGAGCACAGAGAGTGGGGACCTGAGAGAAGTTCAAATGTAACCTCAGACACTGGCTGTGTGACCCTGGGCAAGTCACTTAACCACTAATCTGCCTGCTTCCTTGACTGGGGAAACAAGGATAATCAAAGCACCTACCTCACAGGGTTGTTGTGAGAATCAAATGAGAAAATAATTGTAAAGCATTTAGCACAGTGCCTGACATGCTATGGGTGCTTAGTAAATACCTATTCCCTTCCTCTTCTGAGACTGGACCTTAACTAGCTGTTCTACAGGCCATGGAAAGAACTCAGGATTTGCAGGCAAAAGACTGGGGCTTCATAAATGTTGGTTTGACTTAATATAACCTAGGTGAGAATCCTCCTTTACTACTTAGTGGCTGTGGGACTTGGAGTAAGTCAGCGCCCCTCTTTACGCCAGTTTCCTTAATTGTAAAGGTGGTCGGGCCAGATGACCTCTAAGGTCCCTTTCAGCTCCAAATCATATGACCTATGGCTAATATCTACAGCTTGTCCAAGGCAGAAGGGAAGTTAAGTGGAAAGACCCAAGACCATCGAAGTTTTTGAGAACGCCGAAGTGCCTTCTAGTTCAGTCCCACAGATGGCCGAGAGGAGGCAGCAAAGGCACATCTAGGTTAGCGACTGGACTGGGACAGAAAGGACCCCCCCCCAATCAGTCCCTGTCCCCACACTAGGATCCTTTCCCCTCTTGCTACGGGTCCGACTGCTAGACGGGACTGGTTCTTTCTTTCTGTGTCTTCCCTGTTTTCCAAAACCTGAATCCTCTTCCATCTGAACCAGGAAGGTCTTAACCTCAAGGTGGGGTGTCTGGTTCTCCTCGAACCCTCACTCTCGGCCTGACCCTTTTCCCAACAGGAGGCCTCTCCAGGCCTCAGTTTCCTCCTCAGTAAAGCATGGCAGGTAGACCTTCATATTCCCTGAGGCTCTCCGTCCCGGTCCACACCCTTCGATCATCGGTAACGCTTTCCCTCCGCGGCTTTAGGTGCTCTCTGGCTTCTTTCCGCGGACCCCCACTCCTCCCATTTCTTGCCCACTGTTGGGGAAGGGGGCGGTGCGAGTTCTTCTCTCCCGCCCAGTCCTACCTCTCCCCGCTCTTTTCTGACCTCCCCTAAGCTCTGGAGTGTCAAACTCCGCTAGGGCCGGGTCAGAGTTCGGGGGAGGCCTGGGGCTCGGGCCCCGCGGACTGGGGGCGGGGGGGGGGCGGCAGGCTGGAGCTCAGGGTTGGGTTTCGCTTCCTTTTTCGTCTTTCCTCCCCTCGGAGTATGGGGCCCCGGGCCCCGCCGGCCCCGCCCCTCCCACTCTCCTCTGGGTCCCCAGCCCTGGGTCCCGGCCTTCCCCTTTAAGGGCTGACCGCGCGGGGCCCAAAGTTGGGATGACGCGTGGGGCGGGTCACGTGGGGGCCCCAGGCCAGTGCCTGTCGGCCGCCGTGGCCCGGGCTCCGAGTCCAGCTCCCGGCGCAGCCCCAGAGTCCCCGCCACCGCCGTCGCCGCCGCCTCCAGGTAGCAGCCCCTCTCGGCTCCCTCCCGGCCTCTTCTCCTACTTCGGAGCTTCCCGCCCCCCGCCTAAGCACCTCACCTGGTCGGAACACACCTGGTGCAGTTCCGGGCACCGGGGCCCGGACTCTGCCCTGCCCTCTGCACCCCCTCCGAGCGCGTACCCTCAGCTTCTTCCTGCCCTGCGCCCCCCAGCTTTATCGTGGCTCAGCCTTAACTTTCTCCTGCTTCACCTGGCCCGGACGGATCTTGATTTCAACTCCGGCCCTCTCCCTCCTGCACGTGGATACTCCTCTCTCCCCTCACCCCCTCTCCCCCCAAGACTCAGGCACGTCTGTGCCCCACTCCACCTGTGTTCTCAGTTTCATCTCTGCCTCCCCATCTGCCCCCCTTCTCCTGCTCTCAGCCCCCTTCTCCTCTAATCCACTTAGCCCCTTCTCTTCCCCTCCATTTGGCCCTAATACACCTGTCTTCAGCCTCACCTGGGCTTAGTACACACTTTGTCCCTTTCTGTGCCCTCCCCCAGCAACTTGGCCCAGGCATACTCCTTCCCACCCTATTATTCAACCTGAGCCCTCTTGTCCATAGCGCCTTTTATTCCTGGCTCTTTCACACACACACTGCCCCCCCACACACACACACACCCCTTTCCCTTCAGTTGTATTTCTTTTCTGCACTTTGTGGTTCTTATCTCACTTCTCAGGCAGTTGGATATGTTCTTAGCACTGCCCTGACACCTTCTCCCTCTGCTTCTCAGGTGATGAGCCCTGCTACATGGCACTGCATCCCCTTGCCTGGGGCTCTTGCTGATTGAGGGGTCTTCCCTGAGAAGCCCTGTTTGTGGTCATTATTTCCCACGGTCCCTGGTGCTGCCATGGACCCTAGTGGTGAAGGGGAGGAGCAGATACCTGAAGAAGAAGCCTCAGGCCCTGGCCCTGGAGGAGCAATGGGAATAGGAATCCAAGAGAATGCCAAGAGTGGTCCTCGGAGTCTGGCCTGTAGCAAGGTTGAGCCCAAGAAATATGCAGTCACTGATGATTATAAGCTGTCCAAACAAGTGCTGGGCCTGGGTGTGAATGGAAAGGTCTTGGAATGCTTCCACAGGGTGACAGGCCAGAAGTGTGCGCTGAAGGTGAGTGTGGCCGCATTCCCCCAACATCTATACTGTCTGCCAGCGGGTGATATAGCTACTTTTGTAGCATACTTTGTATGCTGTACAAGGATTAGTTTAAGGAACTAGGGCTATTTAACCTGAAAGATGAGAGGATTTGAGGAAGATTTGATTGCTTGCTCCCAAGTGCTGGAGAGCTGTCTTGTAGAAGAGCTTAGATTGTTCCTGTTGGCCCCATAGGGAAGAACTAGGAACATGGGTGAAGGTTGCAAAGAGGCAAATCTCAATTCTGTATAAGGAGAAACTTTCTAACAACTAATGATGTCCAAAAGCAGAATGGGCGACCATTATATCGTTCCTATCACTGAGCGTCTTCAAGCAGGCTGGATAGCCATTTGCCAAGAATATCATAGCTAGGACTTCTGTTGAGATATACATGGACTGCATGCCTCCAGAGGCTCTTTCCAATTGTGACATTCTCTGATTTTTTTTTCTTACCATAATACCTGTCAGCCAGGTTCTCTCTTGATAGAGTATGGAGGGAGATGGTAGAAAGAGGGAATCTTAGTGTGTCTGAGAAAAGTAAAAAGACATTTTATGTGGTGCTTTATCAACCTTAGTTCTTTACATCCATTGCCTGATTTGAGGTTGGTAGTAGAATTACCATTCCCCATTTTACAGATGAGAAAAGTGAGATCCAAATGATTTGTCCAAGGTCATAGTGGCAGAGCCTGGAATTGGAGCTTGTGTCTTCTAGACTCCCAAACCAATGTCCTTTCTACCGAAATAGCTGGCACAGGGAATGAAGCACTCAACTTGGAGTCAGGAAGACATGAATTCAAATCCTGCTTTAGACATTTGCTAGCCATGTGACCCTATGCAATTTGCTTAACCTCCATCTGCCTCAGTTGCCATCTCTGTAAAATAGGAAAAATAATAGCCCTTTCCTCCAGGGTTGTCATGAGGATAAAATAAGATTATATTTGTAAGTGCTTTGCAAACACTATATAAATGCTAGCTGTTATTGCGATGATGATAATGACACCACACTGTTTTTCCTAAGCATCTTTAGAGGGCTGGTGTTATTGTCCTAGGAATTATCCCTTTTCTACAGTATTATTGCCCATTACTGGACCTAGATCATGTTTGAGGGATCCTGATTTGGCTCATTTGTGTAATTAACAAGCCCTCACTATGTCACAGGTTCACAGAGTGTCCGTACTAGATGGGACATTAGATAGAGGTCATTCACTCTAACTTTCTCATTTTATAGAGAAGAAAGTGGCCCCAGAGAAAAGCAATGACTTCTACAAGGTCGCCTGGCAAGTTAGTGATAGAATTGTGACCAGAACCCAGCCCCCCTGACTCCTGGTTGAGTGTTCTTCACAAGACATCAGGCTGGTTCCTTTTTTTAAATACTTCAATCTCCCCGTTGCCTGGGTTACCCATGTCTCTTGCTGTTGCATTGTAAGCTCCCAGAGGGCGGGGACCACATCTTCTCTACCTCCTCCACATCCTGTCTGCCCACAGCATACTGTATAGGAACTACTTATATATAGATACTTTCTTTATATGGGGGTAGCAGAATTGATTCCATCCCTTTGGGGACATGTATTCGTTCAGGGCTACGGGCTCCATCAGCCAGGCTAAGGCTGAGCTCTCTGGGGGCCTCTGAGGACTGAACTGTAAGACAATGCAGAACCATCTCTGTTAAGGCCTGTGGTAGCGGTGATCTGGAAGTTATAGGTCAGGGACGAGTGGGTCAGTGGTGAGCAGACCTCTCAAGGCATCTGCCTAGCCTTGTTCTGTATCTTTCTAGTCCACACTTTGTCATGTGTTACAGTTATCTCTGTCTGTCACCTCCCTGACTGTGAACTCTCTGAGGGCAAAGACTTCTATAAACTTTATGTCTTCCCCAGGGCCCAGCACAGAGTTCTGCTTAGAGTAGGTGCTTAATAATTGCTTATTAACTTGAACAATGAGAATCCGGCATGAGGTGGCTGATTCCCTGTGGAGTGTGAGTGCCCAGATGCTAAGGTTCTGGGACCACTTGTGTGGAAGGGAGGAAAGATTTGTTCTAGAGAGCGAGGGTGGCTGGTACACTCACTGCTAGTCCTTCCTGATAAGAGTGGATCGAGAGAGCTCTACTGACCTCATTTTTAGCTGAGGAAACTGAGTAAGCAGAACATGCCGGAACTCTTTCTCCCTGCCTTCCAGACAAGGGTTGTGTAGACAACACCATCCTGTCTCCATAAATGGTTCCCTGTTTCTATCTGGCATCTTTTAACTTTCCAAAGCTCTTCCACCCCCTATTAACTCATTTGACTGTCACCATTACCATGACCTTGTGAAATAGGGGATAGATGTAGAGCTTCCCAATTTATGGTTGAAGAAACTCAAGTCACCAGAGGAGGGACATGTATAAGTTGCTTCAGCCTTCTACTTCCTGGACGGGAATCCAGGGTTCTTGACATGTAAACCCTGTGGCCCCTGGCAGACTCTTGCAAGGTGTAATGGATAGAGCACTGAATTTGGAGTCAGGGGACCTGGCTTTGAATCCTAACTGACTTTTAACCAACTGTGTAACTTTGGGCAGGCACTTATTTAGGCCTCAGTTTCCCTATCTGCCTAATGAGACGGTTGGATTAAATTATCTTTTCTGGTCCCTTCTAACTCTCACATTTTGTTGGCGGGGCTTAATCTGTGGTTGTTGTTGGGGATCCTGAAAAGGTGGACATGGAAAGGGGGTGTGGAGGCCCTGTGTCATCCTAAGCTTGCTGTACTCTTGAGACACTATTCTTCTACCACCAAGCTATCAATGCCATGGTTCGGTAGCTGTGGTGCATGGCTGTGTTGGAGCCAGCTTCTGCAGAGGAGAGAACTAATTGTTCAGGTTTCAGCGTTAAGCATGTTCATCTCTCTGCTTTTGAAACCAGAGCTGATCTAATTCTCTGTTAAGTGTTTGGGTTTTTTGGGATCTAAGTAAAAAGGGTGAAGTACTCTGGAGGAACTTTAAAAATCAGTGAATGTGTCTTCTTCAATCTTTCTCTCCCCTCACCCCCCCTCCCTTTTTATATCACCCATACTAGCAGGAAGAGCTAACGATACAGGCAGGAATAGGGGAGGTCCTATATGCTTGTCAGTATCAGCATCTAGATTTAAAAAGCGAAGTGGCCAAGCATCTTAGTGGTTGAGGTGGGCCAGTCCATCAGAAAGACCATGGGACTGGGAGCCAGAAGACCTGAGTTTGAATCCTGGCCCCTGCATTTGACCTAGCTGTGTGCCTTTGGCCAAGTTTGGCACTTAATTTTTCTGTGCTTTATCTGAAGATGATAAGGATGGTAACAAATGATCTCCTTGTCTTATAGGATCCAATGAGATGATGTATGTAGAGGCTTTGAGAACCTTAAAGTATTTTGTGATATAAATCATTCTTACTTGCTTCCACCAAAATCTTCCTCTGTTGCCTTTCCCCAGCTTCTCATAATTATATCATTTGGGCACAAGTGTTGGCAGGTCCTACCATGGTACAGTATATAGGGCACTGGACTGGCAATCCTGGGTTCAAATCCCACCTCAGACACTTACTAGCTGTGTGATTCTAAAGTTGTCATTTAATTTCCCTCAGCCTCAGTTTCCTTGTTTTTCAGTGGTCTCCAAGGTCCCTTTTAGCTTTAAAAATCTGTGATTCTCTGAGTACTTGCCCTAAGATGGGTTGTGGTCTGAGGGCCAGCCTAGCTAGGGTTAGAGAAGCTCATCACTGAAAACTCAGCCCCTTAGCAATGACAGCTCATAAAACCATCTTCTTGAGGCAGAGAGGCCTGTGGTCTGCATTGATGGAGAAAGGATCCAAATGGATGAGATCACGTATCTTTTCAAGATACTGAAGGGCAGGTATAGCGTGATGTCACAGAAGAGCACTAGATCTGGATTCCTAGGCAAGTCTCTGTCTCTCTCTTCATCTCCTCCTCTCTTCGTCTCAGTATCTGTCTTTTTCTCTTCTCTAAATTGGGCTTAGAAATGGAGTAGTGGGGAGAAGATCAACCTTGTAGTCAGGAAGAGAGTTCAAATGGCTGAACAACCACGACAAGTCATTCATCCTTGTAGCGTCCATGGGCAACTCTCTTAAGACAAAAGAGTTGTAGATCTGTCTTAGTGGAGGGATCTACATTGTAGATCTGTGTTAGAGGAGGGAGATTTCCTCCACAGATGAAATCACAGATCCTGACTGTTCTTCTATCCCTCCCCAAAGTATGCTACCTATTTAACAGGATTGTTGTACGAAAACTCTTTGTGAGTTCTAAGGGACTGTTTCAATGTAAATACTTTTTGCTGTTAATTCTTTAGCAGTAGTAGGACTTGCTTTTTGACCCAGAAAGTTCACCCATTTCACTGTAAGGGTACCACAGATAGTAACATCTGGCAGTGCCAACCTTCTGAGAAATCCATTCTGGGAGCTGACCTGCCAAAGTTCCTTTTCTGCTATTGGGGCCTTACCCAGAAAGTACCTTGGGGAGATTCGGGGGTGTTTTGAGAAGATCTTGGTGGGGGTCAAGCTAGGCATCTTCCAGAGCTCCCTAGGAGGACATCTCCTAGTGACTGGTAGAAGCTGGTCCCAAAGACAGCACCCTTTATCTCAGGACTGCAATAGCCAGAAGTGTTCATCTGGTCACAGCCCCTTCTCAGACAGAATTATTGTTTCCTTTTTACCATCAGGCTGCTGTGTCTTTAGCTATCACCAGAAACCAGAAGGAAAGAGGTACCAGGTGCTTCCCTTTCCTTCTCACTTCCCTCTTTCCTCTTCTCTTGCCCAATCACTAAGTCATTATTTATTAACCCCCTACCATATGCAGGCCCTGCTCTAAGTCCTCTGGGGTAGTGGGTGAGAGGAGAAGGTGGGGAATTGTTTGCTATGTGGTTGTAGCATTCAGGGGGCTCACAGTAGATGGGGAAGACAAGACTTGAACACAGAAAAAAATGTGCTAAACAGTGCCAGGCTGTGGGTGCCCAGTGCTGGCTGGGCAGGGCAGGAAGCTGAAGAGCTTAGAGGAAGGAAGACTTCTGTGAGCTTATGTGGACAGAGAGGGCTCCCTGAAGGATGGGGGAGGGAACATGAGCTAGGCTTTGAAGAAGACTTGGAAATAAACTTCTCAGTGAAGAAGTGCTTGGGATATGAATTTTGTTGTTGTTCAGTCATTTTCCAGTCCAACTCTTAGTGACCTTATTTAGGGTTTTCTTGGCAAAAATATGAGTGTGATTTGCCATTTCTTTCTGCAGCTCATTTTACAGATGATGAAACTGAGGCAAACGGGTTAAGTGACTTGCCTAGGATCATACCATTATTAAGTGTCTGAGGTTGGAATTTGAACTAAGATCTTCCTGACTCCGAGCTCGGTGCTGTGCCACCTGGCTACCCTAAAGAGATATGAATATAAAGAATGAAATATATCCCTGCTCTTAAAATTATAAGACCTGAATTCTAGTCCTACCTCTTCCACTTACTAACAATGTGACCTCAGTTTTCTCCTCTGTAAAATGGGGGAGGTATAGACTAGGTATCCTTCCAGCTTTAAAATCCTACGATTATTAGGGAGAAGGGGCTGAGAAGTGAAGAGTCCTGGAATTGTATCCTTGTGTGGCCCAACCCATGGGAAACCTGCCTCAAAGCTGAGTCCCAAGAGCTCTTTTGGTTTAAAAACATCTGATATTTAGTTGCCTGGGCTGAGGTAGGAGGAAGGGAGAAGGTGGGTGGGTGAATCATAAAGTATCAGAGCTAAAAGGAATCCTAGAGATCAGCTTGTCCAACCCCCACATTTTAGAGATGAGGAAACCAAAGAGTAGGTGTGGTCAAGTGATTTGCCCAAGGCAAGTAAGTAGAGCTAGGACCTGAGACCTGCCTTTCCCATTCCTGCTTTAGTCCTCTTTTCACGACTCCAGACCAAGGAGGATCCAAGTGGCTCATCTGGGACCTCAGGTGTTCTCAGCAGCCCTCTGACCAGAGCTGCTCCCAAAGAGAAGACCTGCTGAGTCTGGTCATGCCTTGCTTTTTGCCACCCTGCTGGTGAGCTCCAGGGCTGTATACCCCATTATATGAATAATCAGCCTGGATATTAAGGTTCATCTGGAAAAGTCTCTGGAGATCGAAGCCCACTCACTCTTAATTGGTGCAAACAATGAATCCCATGAAGTGATCTCCAGTATTTGAATTCTCACTATTCAAAATTATAATGATGTAAAATATGGTACTTGGTTCCAGCCCAATAGAAATACACAGTGCAAATTCAAATAATGTGAATCCGGTATTTTCATAGGGTTCTTTACTTATGCTGATCAGAAGTTAGGTTATGAAACTGAGACCCAAAGGAATGAGGACTTGCCCAAAGTCATATGAATAGGAAATGTTGGCGCTGGAATTAGAACCAAAGTTCTCTGATTCCAAATCCATTTATAGCCAGCTGCCTCTAAGAGTTGCCTAGAAGTTCAGGTGTGTTATGACTCCAAATCCTCAAAGAAAAGAGATTCCTTCTTTATTTACTTCCTCTCCCCAACTTGACAGCCTCCAGTTTTGGTTAGAGATGGTTTAGGGAAGTGATATTAGACTCAAATAGAAATGGATCCCTGCAGGCTGCATCCTGACTTAAAAATGACAAATTAATATTATGTTGTGTTTTTATTTATTTTATTAAATACTTCTCAATTGCATTTTAATCTGACTTGGGCCACTCTGGGGTGTTTTGCAGAAGATCCTTAAGAAAATCACTCATGTGGTTCTTGGAGATTCCCTATCTTCCCAGGATGACCCTACAATTCTACAGGCTCAGGAAAGGAAAAACCATGTCATCTCTCTCTTAGTATATAGAACGTAGAGGGTTTGGTTTGTTCAGACACACAGTGGACCTACTGGATTATGAAGTCTACAGTGGTGATGACCTTTTCTTACCTAACCTTTCTATCTCTCCTAATACCCAGCTTCGCTCTGCCCAAAGTAGGTGCTTGCAAAACATTTTGGTTAAAAGCATTGCTCCTCAGAGGTTCTCCTGGGCCTTCAGAGTCCGGTGCTCAGCTGTAGCTTAAAAACAGAATCACAAGATTTCCTTCCTTTTTTTTTTAAAAGATGCTATGTAAAATGAGCTTGTTTATTTGCACAAAGTCTCCAACTTAGAAATGGATTGCCCTTGTAGACTGGTTGTTTAAATTTCAAACATGTTTTCCAGAAATAATGTTGTAAATAACGTTTGGCTTTACCGGCTAGCCCACAAAACCCTATATAGCCCACTATCAAACTGAACCATTATTTAGAGTTGTCTTGAAAAAAATGTAGAAAATCATACAGGTGTGCAACTATCCAATGCAGAAAATAAACACTCTTATTGTTCATTCTTATCCTTAATCCTGGTTTGGGTGAGCAGAGACGGGGAGGATGATCAGAACATGAGAATGAGGAGGCAGAGAGAGACTTTGTGGATATTCTGAAGAGAAGCACCAGAGGATAAAGGACCTTAGATATATATTATTCTATCCCTTTCATTTTAGATATCACCTATTGCAACCCTTTTATTTCAGGAATTGGGAAACTAAATCCCAGAGATTTAAAAAACTCACCCACACACAAAAAGAAGCAACAGGTCACTGTGCTTCACCTTTGTTTCTTCAGATCATGTTGCCAAGGCTGGGGTCACTTTGGGAGAGACAAAGGCTAGAGGAGGGCTTCTTTGCTAAATTGTAGCTCCAGTGTAATTAGTAGTACCTTGGGGGTGGGGGTGGGGATGAGGCAGGAATCAGCGATCCTTTTAACTTTTCCAGTGGCCTGCAAAGGTAGGCCCTCCTCACTAGAAGAAAAACAGCAAGCATTTATTAAGCCCTTACTCTGTGCCACAGTGCCAGGCAGTGTGCTGGACACTGTAGGTACAAATACAAACGAAAAGACAGTTGCTGCCCTCTAAGAGCTTATATTCTAATGGGGAATAAGAACACATAAAAAGGGAGCTGAAAGGAAGGGGTTATGGTGACAAGGTTCCCAGAGTTCCTTAGAAGCACAGCCAGGAGGGGGATGAAACATGACCAGCCTGGGCTTATTCCCAAAAATGGAGGCCCTAAAAGAAATTCATCAGTGGGAGAAGGGGGTCAGCACAGCAAAGAGATGTTCTAGAGTGAGAAGACCCCAGGCATTTAGGGAAGTTTCAGGGTGAGATGGAGCAAGCATCAGCAGCCCCCGCCGGTATTCACTGAATGTCCTTACTACTCTCTCAGCTCCACCCCTGTGGCAGAGCTGGACTCCCTGTGCCCTTGAAGAGCTCATAGCTTAGTTGGGGAGATAAGGGCCCTTTAACACTTAAAAAAATGCTTAAAATAAGAGGCAGGCAAAGTCCTGAGGACAACCAGTATGCTAATGTGTTCAGAGAGAAGAGAGAGAGCTGTGGGTTTGGTGGTCAGGGAAGGCTTCCTGTGTCTTGAGTTGGGTATTAAAAGGTGGGTAGGATCGTATTCCATGACCATTGTGAAGTGGCTGTCTGAGTATGTTAGCTTTTTATCCTTGCCTGTGAAATCTAAATGGCATCACTGTTCTGGAGTTGTAGAAAATTCCAGAATGTCTGAGCTACTGAGGGGGGCCTTTGGAAATCATGGAACCCAGCTGCCCCATTTTACATGTGAGGGAGCTGAGGAAGCCCAGAGAGGGAAAAAAAAAGAGAATTGTTAAAGCTCACATAGTGAATTAGTGATACACCTGGGCTAGAACCCCCTAATTCTAAACCCTTTGCTTTCTCCCCTGTACCTCTCCTGAGAACAGTGGAAGAGTTTGGGTAGATGCAAGCGGTCAGTCATATAGGAAGTGGAGAGAGCAGGGCTGATGAGGATTGCCCATGGTGGGCACTTAACAGCTGTTTGCTTGAGTGGAATTAACAGACCCTGAGCCTTGCTGAGATATAATCCCTACTCCTAATTGCAGTCTGGGGGCCTGGTCTCCGTTTTTTGATGGCAGACTTGCTGCAGACACAGGGTTTCTTGGCTGTACAACTTCAAATGGTTCTTGCAAATGAAAGCTAATTGAAAGAACCTTACAATTGCATGCTTAATGAGATTTTTTTTTTAACTTGGACAAGATCCACAAAACCACCTGCCACAGGATTGGGTGTTATGGGGAGGAAAGTGACCAGAATGAGTTCTCTTGGATCCTGCTTTTAACCTGGCAATTCCAAAGTATTAGCCTGAAATGATAACAACAATAATAATAACAATAGTGCCAGCAATATCTCAGATGTATTTCCTGTTTTTAAGTTTATAAAGTATTTCCTTCACATCAATTCTGTGAGGTTGGTAATATACAAGTATTAGCATTCCCATTTATATAGAGTGAGAAACTGAGGTTTGGAGAAGATAGGCCTTTTCTAATGTTCCATAGCCAAGCCTCAGGCCCAGGTTACTCCCACTACACTGCCCTTTCTCTTTTCCTTAGATCTGACCCTGTTGGTCCTTAGGCAGGGGTTAGAATACCAGGTATGGCTTCCCTTCTATTCTCCTTTCTTTCCCCTTTTCTGTTTCTACTTCTCTGCCCTCATGTCTGTCACTTCCAGATAGAGAAGAATGCCTCATCTCACTCAGATAGATGCAAGGAAGGTACTGGAAGCCAGATAGCTGGAAAATAAAAGTCAGAGGCTTAGTAACCTTTCATTAGGGATGTGTAATAAAGAGGATGGCCCTGAAAATGAGGCCTCCTGCTCAGTGGCTATTTAAAACCCCAAGTCTTAAATAGAACTTTGCAAGGTTCCTGTCCCCGGAGTTATCCATCATCACCATCTCAGCTCCGTGCCTTGCACTAAGGGGATATCAGGAGGAGATGTACGCTGGCTCTCTCCTTCCCTCCCACACAGATCTCTCTTTGCCTGAGCCCCCAGCATGATAAGGATTATCTGGGCTCTAGCCCAGCCTATAATTTTTTAGCTCTTCCCTGTACTTGATTCTTTCTCCTTCTTTCTTTTCCACCCCTCCTTTTGACTTAAGGGAAGCCTACATTCTCAGAATCAGCTGCAGCCCGAGAGTCAGGTAGAGTGTGCCAGTGGGTCCCTGCTCCCTCATACCTCCCAACAGGAGTCAGAGTCCTGGAAATGACACACGGCTTCATAGCAGTCCATGACGTCAGAGGTAGAAGTGATCATCCTATCCAACCTGTGAATATCCAATGCATGGCTATCAATTGCTTTTTAATTGCTTGATGGGATCTCTTGTAAATAAATTATCTGGATCAGGGATCTTTCTCTTGGGCAATTCATTGTGGATCTTTCACTACAAGGAAAGAAATAGGAGACGTGGGACAGTGGAAACAGGGCTGAATTTGAAATCAAAGGAACTAGATTCAAATTCTTCCCATCCTACTTAGTAGCTCCCTGTCCTTGGGCAAGTTACTTCTTGGGACCAGGTGGCCTTTCACCTCTAAATCTGTGTTTCCGGGAAACAGCAAAGTGGTGGAATTTCACTTGTGGCAGACCTGGGATTAGAAGCCAGGACTTCTGACTCCCAATGCTATTATGTTCTTTTTAAATCACAGCTTTGCTACTTATCAACAATGTGACCTTGAGCAGATCACCTAATAATAGCTCACATTTCTATAGCCAGTTTAGAGTTTAGTAAGGGCTTTCTTCATAACAACCTGTGTAGTAGGTAGTGCATGGTAATATCCCCATTTTGCAGATGAGGAAATCTCAGAGAGGATCATGTAACTTGCTTACTCTTACTTGCTTCCTGTCTCTTTTCTCTGCTTTCTTAAGAGCCTCTCTGGATTCTCCTCCCACCCCCCATGCACACATTTGAAGCAAATGGCATCCTACTTCACTGTGAAGGGAGATTGAGACCATCTGATGGAAACTTCAGTTCTTTTCCTCAGTTTCTCAGAGTTGTTCAGGGGCTGAGAAGAAGCCTGCTATTCTTCATTAAGGTTGAGGGAAGTGACTTGCTTACAGAGGCACACAGTCCTCTCCCTGGATTCCTGGCCCTGTTGCCCTCCCTCCCTCCTTCTGGATATCATTCTACTAGCCATCGTCTTTCTTGTGCACCTTCAGCTTATCCTTCTCCACTGGTTCCTCTCTGTTTGTCTTATAAGCATTTTTAAGACTTCCTCTATCCTAAGAAAAGCCTTCTCTTGATCTTTCTACCCCATCCAGCTGTGGTCTCATCTCTGTCCCATCTATTCAGGGTCAAATTTCTCTAGAGATTCTATACCTGATGCCTTTATTTTTTCACCACCCTTCCCTCAACCACTTGTATTATGGCTTTTGTCCTTATTGCCCTATGGAATCTGCTTTCTCAGGGGCACACTTATCACTTAGAGGTGACTGTTATCACTAAATCCAGCAGCCTGTTATAGTCCTCGTCCTCCTTGACCTCTCTGTGGAGCCACCCATCCTGCTGAATACACTCAGCTTGAGGGACACCACACTCTGCTGCCTCTTCTATCTGCCAAATAGATTTCACTGTTTCTTTCAGTGCCTTTTCTTTCTAAGCCCTTGAGGTGGCTGCTTCCCAGTATTCTGTCCTTGTTCTTTTGGCAGGTGCACTGATTGCACAGCTTCAGCAATCACCTCTCTGCAGATGACTCTTGAATCTCTGTCTCCACCCCTGACAGACTTTCTTAGCTTCCTGTCAACATAGGGAGCCAGCATGTTACAGAGGATGAGGCTCTGACTCCAGAATCAGAGGATCTCTGTTCAGATCCCACCTTTGACTCTTACAGCCTGTGTGAATTCATCTCTCTGGGCCTCAATTTCCCTGTCAGTCAGATGAAGAGGTTGGACTAGATGGCCTCTAAGATCCATCATAGGTCCTGACCTGTGAGCCCATGCTCTCCAAAACCTCCATCCCAGGACTGGTGCTTTAAAGTCAGCATGACCCAAGCAGTCTCTCTGCTACAACTCTCCTCCCTCTGACTTCATCACTTCTGTTAATGACATCACATTAGAAATGCAAGGGCTTGCTGGTTCCCTTTGATTAGCAACGTTCCCTGTTCCCGAAATGCCTTTCTTCTCACTTTTTTCCTCTTGAATCTCATCTTATTCTTCTGAAGACCCACTCAAATGCCACTTCTCCCAGGAAGCTTTCCCAAACCTTGCCTTCCTCTCCCTAACCTGTAGTCAGTAATGACCACTTCCCTTCTTAGCTATCTCCTGACACTTTGTACCCTTCTTCTACACTTATCACATATTATATTGTGAACAAGCACTTTGTGCTCAGCACAGAGCTCTCTGCATACAGTGTGCTCAATATAAGCTTTATTATTATTGTTGTTATTGCAGTTAAATATTCTGAACAAGTTGTTCTTTCTATTAAGACAAAAATCTGTCTTCTGGAAACTTCTGCCCATTTTTTCTACTTCTTTCCTCCTGGGCCAAGCAGACAAATCTAATCTCTTTTTTCCCATGGTGGCCTTGCAGATATTTGAAGGCAAACAGTTTACTAATAATAACTGGCATTTACATTGGGCTGTAAGGTTCTACAAAGTACTTTGCGTACATTCTCATTTCAGCCTTGCGATAATCCTGTGAGAGTGGTATTATGAGTCTTATTACCCTCATTTTACCAATGAGAAACCTGAGGATCAGGGAGGTTGTGATTGCCTCTGCTCACTGAGCTAATAAGTGTCAGAGGTGGGATTTGAACTCAGGTCTTTCCTGAGTTCTCTTTCTACTGCACTATCTTCTTGATGTTCAGTCCTTGCAGTTAGTCCCATTGTAGGAATGCAAAGTTATCTAGAAGGTGAGTAGTGTCACAGCAGAAAGGCAGATGTCACTAGACTTGGAAGACCTGACTTTGAATCCTGCCAGTTGTGTGACCTCTGGCTAGTCACTTACCCTCTCTGCTGCACTTGCCTTCTCTGTCAAAGGAGAGGAATTATACCTTCCCACCTCTCAGGGCATTGTGGGGAAAGTCCTTTGTGAACCTTAGAGAAATACTGAAATGGGAGTATTAGACCTGGTCCTTGCCTTGGTGTCAAGGTGGGATGAGTCCCCTTGGAGCCTTGATAGGACAATTAGCTGTTGGTCTAGTGAGCTAGAATAGTCTGGGAAGGTTCCTGGAATGGAAGAGATTGGAGCTGGAATTTGAATCATGGGCATACTTTGAATGAAGGAAAGAGAGGGCAGAGGGCATTCCAGGTGAGAGGCAGCTTCCTAACAATTAGAACTGTCCAAAGGTGGAAAGGCCACTTCAAGAGGTGGTGGGTTTCCCTTTCTTGGAGGTCTCCAAGTAGGAGGCTGGATGGTCTCTTGTTGGTACATGGTAGTGGTATAGGTTGGACTAGATGGCCAGCTGTGGAGGTCCCTTGAAACTCTCAAATTCTGTGGTTAGATGCAACTTTAAGCAAAAGCTTGGAGGTGGGAATGGGTACAGTATGTGTGAGACAGTGAGGAAGTTGGCTGGAGGGGGGATGTGAGTTGGGTGGGGTACAGATTTTGGAAGAGTGGGCATGTGAAGGGCTTGGGGATGCAAGACTTGGCTACCTGAAGACTTCCAACCCAAGGTGTCTCAGATGTTACTGGCAAGAACCAGCAGCACATGGGGCAGCAGAAGGAGCAATGGCCTCCCCTTATTCCTCTGTGCTCATTGGCAGGCCAGAGATAAGGTCAGATGGGGCAGTGAGGATGTGGGAGGGGAGAATGGAGCTCAAGCACTATGATCTCCATCCACGTGTACCCCCTGCCAACCGTGCCCTGGGACCTTTCAGGTCTCATTCAGGCGGCTGCCACTGAGTACTAGCGACTTGCTCTCCTGGCCTAAAGTGATTGTGCTTGGGGTACAAAGCCCAGTTTACATTCTGTGCACTGTTTGAGCCTTCCTGGGTCTAGACCTTAAGGGCCCTGCTGGGCTCCATTAGTTAAGGAAAGTGGATTCGTTCCAAGGCAAATGGCCTTGGATCCACGTAGCTTTGTGAGGAGCTCGTGGACTTCCTTTCTCTTTTGATTTTTCTCTCCATAAGGAAGAATGGCTCTGACATTAGTGGCTAGAACTGCTAAGAAGCTGGTGCACATGGGGACCACTCAGCTGTTTGTTCTTACAGGGCTTTACAGCTTCCAAAACACTTTTAAATACATTCTCATATCTAATCCTTATGGCAGCAACCTAGTGAGGCAGGTGAGACGAGATATAGAGATAAGAGAGATTGTCACTGAGCTGGTAAGTGGCGGAGCTAACACCAGAACTGACGTCTTCAGACTCTAGGTCTTCGGCTCTTTTGACTAGATGCTCTTTCTTTTTAGAAGCCAAAATCTGCCTTCATTTGAGGGCTGTGCTGGTGGAATCACCTGAAGCAAAACAGGCTAGTATTCCTCCACCTAGCACTCCTGACAGATTATCATTCTTGGTCATTGGACTCAGTTTTCACATCTGAGAAATGGGGAGAATGTGGATGCTATCAAGAAGCTCTATCAACAAGCCAAATATATAAGTGAGACATAGGAGAGGCAACATAGATAGAAATCTTTGTATTGGATATAATGGAAACTTTTGTCATGGTATCATACTATTTTAGATTTAGAGGTAGAAGAGATCTTTATTGTTGTGTGGTTGTGTCTGACTTCATGACCTCATTTGGGGTTTTCTTGGCAAAGATACTGGAGTGGTTTGGCATTTTCTTCTCCAGCTCATTTTACAGATGAGGAAACTGAGGCAAACAGGGTGAAGCAACTTGTCTACAGTCATACAGCTAGTAAGGGCCTGGCTCATGATTCAAACTCAAGTCTTCCAAGCCCAATGCTTTGTCTGCTGTACCACCTAGCTGTCCCTAGAAGGAGCCTTAGAGATCATCTAGCCCAGTCCCTTGCTGACAGAGTAGGAAACTGAGAGCAGAAAGAACTTACCCAAGGTCTCATAGGTAGTGAATGGCAGAGCCATTATTGAAACCCGGGTCCCTCAATGACAAAGCCAGCTCTCTTGCTACCACCCTATACTCAAACTTGACATCACTTTGAAGTGAGTCATTAAAGGCCATTAAAGAAATAGGAATATTCCCTGTGGTAGTAGAAGTCATGAGCTGAGCCAGTCCATGCAGGGAATGAAGCAAGCATTTAATTCCCCATTCTGTGGGAGCCACTAAGCCTTCCTTAGTGCCTCTAGGACAGGTGCGGTGGCTACTGGCAAGTTGTGGCTTGTCTACGCTGCAGGCTAGATGAGAATATCTGAGAACCTCATGGGTGGGGTGTTACTTCTGGGACTTTCTGGTTTTACAATATCCTCTTTTTCCTCCTCTCCCACTTCCCCCTCCCCACCCACACCCCCATTCACAAACCTGTTGATTCTAGCCTGCAATAAAAGCAGGTCGATTATTAAATCAACAAAAGCAGATGGGCCTGAAGATGGTAGTACCCTTGGCAACCACCAGACAGACAAGAGGAATTCTCTGGAGTTTCCACGTCCAATGGCTGTGGTTCCCTTACCCCCTGGGTCTTCTGATAGACTCAGTAATGCAAGATAGATTGCTGTATGATTTGAGTGTTTAATTTTTAAAGAGGAGCTTTGACTGTGCAATACTTAACGAGGAGGAATAGACCTCTGATGGGGGACTTTCCCAGTAGGTGAACACAATTCTCTGAGAGCAAGACAGCCTTCCTACATCCCTTGGGATAAGCAGCACGTCCATGACTGACCACTCACTTTCCCTTATGGAGGAGGAAGCTCCATCAAAGGTTTCACACCATATGGTTTCTCCTGATTGGTGGCATTTTCAGGTCAGCTGCCTACCTGGGACTTTCACACTCTCCCTACCCCTTTGGCCCAGAAGTTTTGCTCCTCCCCTGAGCTCAGCGCCAGAAGGGAGCTCTTGGCTGTTCAAACTTACCTTCTGGGCCCTTCCCACCCAGTTGCCTTGGTAGCATTGACAAGACCTATTTGCAGACAGGTTCCTGTCAGGTTCTTATCTCTGCTTCTAACTTGCTATTAGACCTGTGCTAGATCACTTTCCCTTTCTGAGCTTCCACTTTCTCATTGGCAAAACAGGGATAATAATATCTACTTTGTTCTGTTGGTCAGACAGAGACAATGCACAGGTTATAGGACAGTAGAAATGTCAGAGCTACAAGGAACCTGAGGAATCATCTAATCATACTCCTGTCATTTTAGAGGTAGGCAAACTGAGGCCCAGGAAAGAGTACTAATTTTGTTAAGGCCAAAGATGCATTATTATTGGCCAAACTTGGACTGGAACCCAGGCTTTTCTGGATAGTTCTCCTTCCACCTCCTAGAAGAGGTACTAGATGTGAAGACATTTTAAACTGTAAGATGCTATATAGATGTAAAAAATGATCTTTAAGGTGACTAAAGCCTCACCAAACCATGTCAAATACACCAAAGGAGCTGAAAATCTCAGAGTTCTATGGAGGCTGGACCTGAAACTCACTGTGATAAAACTCCTTTTGTGTGTGTGTGTGTGTGTGTGTGTGTGTGTGTGTGTGTGTGTGGTGTGTGTGTGTATACACATGTATTGATATATATGCATGTATGTAGAGAGAAATTTATACTTGTATATGCATACATCGATACATGTTACTAACTCTCTCTTGGGAGATGAATTAACTGGGCCTCAAAGAGCTTCAAATGATTTGCCTTTTGGGCAAAACACCAAGTTAGTGATGCAGCTAATAAATTTGCCAACTACCTCAATATCAACACCTTATGGATCCTAGAATTTTCAGAGTAGAGAAAAATTGTTTAACCCTTTTTCCAGATGGGGAAGTTGGGGCCCAGACAGGGAATTTATGGTTTATTATTCTTTCTACGTTGGCAAAGATGTTTTCTAGAGTACTCTTTCCTGATTCCCGGGGAAAACACCATTCATTTATTTGTTCAATCAGTGTTTACTGCATGTATACCATGTGTATAAATCTTTGTAGATACAAAGAATATGACATGAGGCTTTACTGGTAGGGAGCAAAGTCTAGGTTAGGAGACAGGGCTTACACACATGGCTTCTGAAGTCCTTTCCACATCCTGTAGACCTGTTGTTCTTTTGAAAAAGTAAACAGCTCAAAAGCTTAGTCAAGGCAGTATGTATTAAATGAGGAATGTAGACAGGGCTCTTTGAATGTAGACAGGGTAGGTATTCTTGTGGTCTGGGGTGGTCAATGAAGTTACTTCCTTCTGGGAATTATTGACTTCCCCAGAAAAAAGATGCAGTGAATGGTTGCCTTTATTGAGACTCACCATTCCTGGACTCTACAGGCTTCTTTAGAAGGCTTCTTCTGGTTTTGTTTTTGTTTTTTGTTTTTTGAAGGAGGGGGGGTTGTTCCTTTGTTTTTCCTGGGCTTTCATAGAATATAGAATGACAGAGTTTAGAGGGACCATCAAATATAATCACAGCTAAAAGAGATGTCATAGTACAAAATGTAGAACAGGAAAGTTAGAACGGTGCTTAGAACACAGAATGTTCTTGTGAGAGCTGGAGGAGACTTTGGAGACAATGTAGTCCAGCCCCGTCATCCAGTGAACACTCAGCCATGATGCAGCAGCTAGTGTGATTAGGGTGGTCATGGCACAAGACTTGGTAAAGTCACAGGCTCTGTCCAGTCACCTGGCCATGACCATTTGGCCAGGTTAACACATTATTTATAAGGTATACCATTCTCCAGGGTTTTATGATCTTGAAGAATTCAGGAGAGTTGACAAAAAAAAAAAGGAGTCTAGGAGTAGAAAGAAGAGGTAAAGCTGTACTACAAAGCATTGATATCTGAGATTACTAGACTGATGAGTCTTTAGTGATCTCCTCCATGTGAGTATCCACTCCACTAGACTGACAGATATTCCATGGACATTATGGAGGTGCCAAGGAAGTGCCGACAGATGGAGAGATTGTAACTTCATCCCTGTATATTCTCTCCTTCCCTGCTCTGCCTGATCCCACCTTAGTTTCCCCATCTATAAAATAAATGCTGAGCTGATTTCTAATGAAATATTTTGACTTGGTACCTTCTTCCCAATTTCTCCATGTGTAATCAAGTTAGAGAGCCACCAAGACCCCAGTTCTATCCCTCCTTCAAGGCTCAGTCTCAAGCCTTATCTGATTCTCCCTACTCACTACCCAGCTAAAGATGATCTCGGCTCCTTCTGAAACTTACCTTCTCTCCCTGCTTAACTTACACAGAGTTACAGACTCTGAGACTTAGAAGGAACCTTAGAGACCATCTAGTCTAACTAACATCTAGTTAGTCAGTCATCAGCAGCCATTCATTCAGTACCTACTATGTGCCAGGGACTGTGCTTTGAAGATACAAAGAAAGGAAAGAGTCAGTCCCTGCTCTCGAGGAGCCCACAGTCTCGTGGGGGACACTACATGTGAACAACTCTGTGCAAACAAGATCTAGGCAGGGTAAAGTAACATGGATTCAGAGGGAAGGCAGTAGGGCTTAGGACTGGGAAAAGCTTCTTGCAGAAGGTGATGTTTGACCTGATTTATGAAGGAAGCCAGGGAAGCCAGGAGGCAGAGATGGTGAAGGAGAGAGTACCAGGCACAGGGGACAACCGGTGAAATAGTCAGGAGATGGAGGACCATGTGTAAGAAACCTCCAGGAGCCAGTGTCATTAGAGCTCAGAGTGTAGGAATGGAGAAAGGTATAAGAAGACCGGAAAAGTAGGAAGGGGGATGGTTAAAAAGGGTTTTCAAGCCAAACAGAGGCTAATTTCATCCAGGTCAATATGTACCTGAACTAGATTCCCCTCTGCAATATACCAGCATAGCCAACAAGCCTTTTCTAGGAAACATCCGCTATGGGAGACCCTCTAATATCAGAAGATCATGAAAAGCAAGCGAGAGAGAGAGAGAGAGAGAGAGAGAGAGAGAGAGAGAGATTGAAAAAGGACAAATGCCCAGGTTTTCAAAGGAAAGAGATTGGGCCTGCATACTGTAGGCCAGTGTGAGCTTAACTTTGTTTCTTTTGCTAGATCTTCATCCGTGTCATGCCCATTGACTGTGGGTGTCCTTCAAGGTCTTATACTGGTTCTTCTCTTTTCTCTCTATAGCAGTGGTTCTTAATCTTTTTTTGTGTCATGGACCCCTTTGGCAGTCTGGTGAAACCTATGGATCCCTTTCCCAGAAAAAAATTCAGGGGGTAGCTAGGATAGAGCACCAGCTCTGGAGTCAGGAGAACCTGAGTTCAAATCTGGCCTCAGACACATAAGAACTCACTAGCTGTGTGACTCTGGGCAAGTCACTTAACCCCACTGCCTCACTTAAAAAAATTTATCCAGGCTGTTGGACATTCAGACTTGATATCCATCTGGCCATTTTAAACTCAACACATCTAAACAATTCATTTTCTTTCCCCTCCAAACCCATTCCACTTCCGAACTTCCATATTATTGTCAAGGATACCACTATCCCTGCTGTTACTCATGGTTTGCAGACCTCGGTGTCATTTTTACCTCTTCTCCCTAATTCAACACGTATGTCCAATTAGCTGCCAAATCTTGGAATTTCTTTATAGCATCTCTCCTGTGTGTTCCCCTCTCTCCACTCAGAGCCACACCCTTGTTCATACCCTCATCACGTCTTGCCTGGACTATTGGAATAATTTTCTGATTGATCTCCCTGCCCCAAGTCTCTTCCTGCTCCAGTCTCTCCTCCACAGAGCTATTAACAGCTATATCACCCAGTTGACTCCAGTGGTTCCCTATTATCCTTAGGACCAAATATGAAGTCCTTTGGCATTTCAATTATTCACAGTCTGGTGCTTTCTGCCTTTCCAGTCTTCTTACACTGCTGTCCTCTACACCCTGTACAACCCAGGCACGCTCATGTATTTGCTTTTCCTTACGTGTGATGCTTACCTCCTGTCACCTTTGACCTGGATGTTTCCCATGCTTTCCTTCCCAACTACCAACTCTAGAATCCCTGGCTTCTTTTAAGCTCCAGCTGAAGAGGCGCCTTTTCCAGGGTGCTTTTCCCCATTTCTTTTTACCCAGCTGCCAGTGCCATTGCTTCTAAGATTATTCTCCATCTACTCTGTATTTATCTTGTATGTTCTGATTCATATGTTTTATTTTCTCCATTAAAATGCAAACTCCTTAAGACCTGAAGGTCAAGCAATTAAAACATATTTTTTAAAAATGTTTTCATTGTGCTTTTCACAATGCCTGGTGTGTACAGCTTAATAAATGCTTGTTGATGGATTGAGTCTTTCAAAAATTCTAGAATGGGTCATTACAAAGAGGGTTGGTAAGCATTTCAAAAAGGAAGGGGTGGTTACCAGGAGCCGGCAAACCTTTGTCAAGAGTGAGTCATACCAGATTAACCTTATTTCAAGTTTTGTAGAGTCACTAAGCTGGCAGATCAGGGAATACCGTAGCTCTAGTTCACTTAGATTTTAGCAAACCTTTTAATAGAGCATCTTATACCATTCTTATGGAGAAGATGGAGAGGGATATGGGCTAGATGCAATCAGATGAATTCAGAACTAGTTGGATGGAAGAACTTAAAGAGTAATTGTAAATGGTTCAAAGTCAATGTGGCAGGAGATCCTCAGTCTACTATCCCTGGGATCTGGATTTGGCCCTGTGACTTGGATAAAGGCATAAATAGCATGCTAAATGAATTTGCAGATGACATAAAGTTGGAAAGGCTCTGGATGATAGGACTCTAAGATGAAATTCTATAGGAATAAATGTAAAGTCTTACATGGCTACAAAAAAATCAACTTTATGATTACAGGTTGCGAGGAGGCATGGTTAGGTAGTGACTTACTGAAAAGGATCTGGAGGTTTAAGTGGATTGTATGCCCAAATTATCATTGTGATGTGACAGCCGTAAAAAAAACTAATGCAATCTTGGGCCCATTAAAGGGGGCATAGCTTCCGGGAATAAGAAAGTGATGGTTCCACTGGACTCTGATTCCATTAAACCTCATCTGGAATATTATGTTTAATTCTGGGCACCACAATTTCAGGATAATAATAAGCTGTACAATGCCCAGAGTAGGTCAACCGGGATTGTGATAATAGCCAGCATTTACATAGAGTTTTAAGGTTTGTAAAGTGCTTTGCAAATATTATCTCATTTTATCCTCACAACCACCATGAGAGGTAGGTTCTCTTATCCCCATTTTACAGATGAGGAAACTGAGGCCGACAGAGGTTGTGACTCAACCAGGATTACCTAGGTAATAAGTGTCCGAGGTCAGATTTGAGCTTGGGTCTTCCCATCTCCAGGTCCAGTGCTTTGTGCACTATGGCACCCCCCAGCTGCCTCTAAGATGGTGTCACTAGGCTAGTGAAGGGCCTGGAGTCTGTGCCGAATGAGGGTTGGTTCAGTTTAGGCTGAAGAAGCGAAGATTCAGAGGGGTCATGATCACTGTGTTCAGTCATTGGAGGGGCTGTCTTGTTGAGACTAGGGTAGACTTGTTCTGTTTGGTCCCAGAGTGCAGAACTAGGCACAGTGGGTAGAATTTGAAGAGGAGTTAACATAGCTTTGATATCCAGCAAAACTTTCTAACCATTAGAGTAATCTGAGAAAAGGCGAGATGGGCTGCCTTGCTCAGTGTACGTTGGGCTCCCCTTTGATGTCTTGCAGTCGAGGTTCCATGACCACCTGCCGGATGTGTTGTGATGGCAGTTCCTTTCAGGTATGGGTGAACTATGTAACTGCTGAGGGCCCTTCCCACTCTCACATTCAGTGATATCCATTTTTCTTAAGGCTCACTTTCCAGAAATGTGGCTTATCTTCAGGCTGGAGCTAGATGCCCATTGGTCAGAAATACAGAACATGGCATACATCTTCAGTTATAGGTTGGACTTCTGAGGTCCTTCCAAGCTCTGAGGGCATATTTTTGCTTTTTTTTTTTTTATCTCTAGTACTTAACACAGGGCCTGGTAGATGGTAGGTGTTTAGTCAATACTTGCTGACCGAAATTCTGTGATTCTAATTCTCTTCTGCTGTTGGTCCAATTTCTTTTACTTTTTAGTACCTTGGAAACTGTTCTTAGAATTTTTCGTTTTTGTTTTTGCTTTTTCGGTGAGGCAATTGGGGTTAAGTGATTTGCCCAGGGTCACACAGCTAGTTAAGTGTCAAGTGTCTGAGGTCAGATTTGAACTCAGGTCTTCCTGACTCCATGGCCTGAGCTTTATCCACTTCGCCGCCTAGTTGCCCCAAAACTGTTATTGGAATTTGCTGCCTTCTGATAGCAAAAAAAAAAAAAAAAAGCCTGTGCTAGAAATCAGAGACCTGGCTTATGGTCTCAGTTCTTCCATTGACTCCCTGTGTGATTTTGGGAAAATCCACTCTCTGGGACAGTTTCCTTGTTGTGGTACCTGTCTTGCCCACCACATAGGGTGGTTGTGAGGATCAAACAAGACAATAAATGTAGAGTAGGTTGGACTTGTGGGGCCCATTCTAACTCTAGTTGTCTGTAAATTTAAGGTGGCATTTATCACTAGTAGTATTTCACAAAGTGTTTTTCTGAAGTATCATTTAATGTTGTGTATTATAGGTATCTGCATTTTTGTCTTATCTCCTTAGCAGGATATAAGGTCCATGAGGGTGGTGATTTAACTGGCACCTAGCACAATGTTCTGCGCACACAGGAGGCACTTAATAAATATTTGTTAAATTGAATCAAATTATGTTAACTTCCTTAATTGGGCTGGCCTACTGCCATACACCACAGATATTAATCTTTGGAAGCCTCAGCTCTGAACTTTGTTTCCAAGCCATATACTCCTGTGTGTCATGAGATTACTTGGTGCCCATTTGGACCCTGGGAAGTCAGTTGCAGGAAAGGTATTTGGCCTTGATTGGATGGCAGTATATTGCTAGATTTCCAATTGTGGAAACTCCCACTTAGAGGGCACGAGCCTCTGTCCCAATACTAGGGTAATTCTTCTGGAGCCATTCTTGTAGGATGGTGGCATATCTCAGCAGCTCCTTCCTGGCTGCAGGATCCTGGGTAGAGGTTTTTACTCCCTAGAAGGAATTGTTCAGGTAGAAGATCTGCTTCCTGGTGCTTCAACTTTGGGGGCTCCAGAAATATTGCTTCCCAATCTGTCAAATCCTAATTTACCCATGAGATTATTGGCCATGTGAATAGACGTGTATATGCTGACCATATTTTCCAAACAAAAAATCAAAATGCCCAGTCTGACTGAAAATATTGATTTCTAAAGTATATATTATTTTTGTGAAAGCAAGGCTCTTCCAGTGAATGCAGGCTAGAAGGTCACCATACATATCTATGTAGGTTGAAACTGAACAGGGATGTAGGCAGCAGCAGAATAGAGACAACAGCTGGCTTTGACATGTCCTCGTTTTGTCACCTTGGACAAGGGTCATCTTTCTTAGGTAATTAGGAGGAAACTGCTATAAAAATGGCAGTTGTCATTGGCATAGAATAGGCATTCTTAACCTGAGGTCTTGGGTTTTTGAAAAAAATTAATAACTAATTCAATATAATTGGTTTCCTTTCTAACCCTATGTATTTTATTTTATGTATTTAAACACATCATTCTGAAAAGGGGTCTATTTTGGCTTCACCTGACTGCCAAAGGGGACTGTGTCACAAAAATCTGTGTTATCGAATATTGGAGCTGGAAGGGAACCTGAGAGGTCAACCAGAGCAACCAGGTGGGGAAACTGAGGCCTAGAGAAGAGAAAGGATTTGTACAAGTTTACACGAGTAGTTAGTCAGGCCAGACTGAAAAGTTCATGTTTACCTGGTTTCTCTGCTTTAGGAGGTACATGTACCTACCAGTTTTGTTGGCGTGGGTGCAGTGAATGAGGGAGACAGGTTTTTTTCTTTTCCCCTTCCCCAAACCTATCCTGCTCCAGGAACTTTCCCATGAGGCTGCCTGAGCTTTTGGTGGCCTCCTGTACCTGCCTAATTACATCTCTGAAGTAATTTACATTAACACTTAGATTGTGCTATATGATAGATGATAGCTTCGCAGCACATTGCCCCTCCATAGTTGCATTTTGCTCAGGACAGAATCTAAATGAGTTTGCATTCCCCCAAACACCTGTCAGGGAAGAGCATGATCAGAACTGCAGGAGGTAGAGATGGCGGCTGGGGGCAGAGGGGACTAGGAGTCCAGCAGGGTACAGATTGAGGATATTGAAGGTTTTGACAGTATGGGGTGTCTGTCCTTAGATGGGACTAAACCCTTTGGAAAGCCCCATTTCTTCACTGTTTCTGGGAGCTGTTCCCAAGAAGCCTCCAAGGAGGTTTATTCATCCAGGCCTCAGTCTCTGCTGTGATTGTTTTGACATGGGAAAGACAGCTCCCTCGCTGGAAAGAGAGCGAATGCTGTGAAAGGAGCCAGTTGTTACAATGGACTCATTTACTCCCTCCAGCCTCCCAGATCATATGCCCCTGGTGCCTGGAGGTGCAGTGCTATTTTCTAACTCCTAAGTAGATTAAACTTTGTCTAATTGTAGCAAAGTCCATGCTGTAAAGGAGCTTGCACTTTTTTTTTCCTTTTTGGCTCATAGCTAAAGTCTAACAATGCCCTCTTGTCTGGGAAGCCTTATCTCCTTAAGCCTCAAGCAGATGATAGAGGACTGGCAGCAGAGAAGACTTAAGAATAGCCTTACCTTCATCCTCTTATTTACTTATTTTGGCTTGTCACTGCTAACTGTTTTATCTTGGGGTTTTCCTCTTTGTTCTTTTCTCCATGCTTGCTGCTGTTTGGGGGTGTTGGGAGATTGAATTAGTGGGGTTGTCCTTAGTTCTCAGAGAGGATCAATAACTTCAGGAGGGTGTTGTCTTGACTTGCAAGCGAATTGGTTTTAAGTTAGGCAGAGCTGTGCAAAGTCATCAGCTTCATTCCTCCAGAGTGATCTGAGTCCAGTGGTAGGACAGGTCAAGACAACTGGAAATGGTCCTGGATGTAGTGGGAGATCTTGCACTTTTTAAGCTGAGGTCTTTCCGAGGTCTCAGTTTGTCTGAGGCAACAACCATTCAGTGAGTTAAGGCTAGGTAAGAAATGAGGCAAAAGATGACCTAATTTGCCTATTCAAAAATCAAAAATCAAATTGGGAGGGGAAGACCCTCAGGGTTTCTGTCCAGAACAGAAACAGTTGCTACTTATACTCTGAGCCATTAAAACCCAAACAATGACCACTTGTCTGGACTGGTTATTGGCCAATCAGTGAGAGCCAGAGTGATTTGGGTTTAAGGCATGCTCAAGTAACTCCATTTGAATCCCAATGAGCTTTATCAAAGTCTGGTTTTCCAGAGCTCTATTTCAAGAAATCATAAATGAAACTACATGGGACAAAGAGTTAATTGTCCAGTTTTTTTTAAATGATAGAATAAATAAGTAGATAAGAGGGGAAAAAATCTAGCCCTCAAACCCCAAGAATCTTGCGAGGTTTCATCAATCAAAATTTATATTCCTTTGGACAGAGCACCCACCTGTAAGGGTATGATTCCACATGTGGACAGAAGGAGAGGAGGAAGGGAGGGAGAAAGGAAGGAAGGAGAATAGCCCAACTGGAACTGGTCAGTTAGGTCCCCAGTGGAGGTATCAGAAAGGGAGAGCTTGCAATCTGCCTCTTCCTTCCCCACCATTCACCTGAAGTTGCCCTCTCTAATACTAACTATGAGTTTTCTTGGTGCTTATCTTTCTTTACCTCTGCACTTCATCCCCACCTTCTGGATAAATTCTCCTCCCTGGGTTTTCTCATTCCTGCTCAGTCTGTGGTTCTTTTCCTGTCTGACTGATTCTTCTCAGTCTCCTTTGTAGGATTATCACTTTTTTGTCTCTTCCCTGGTGAGCCAGTGCACCCTGAGAACTTATCCCGAGTCTTCCTTCTTTGCTTTCCTTACAGTTTTTTCCCCCCCCAGTGGTTTCATCAGCTCCTTTGGGCTCACTTGTTATTTCAGTGCAGATGACTATAAAATCAACTTACCCAACTCTCTTACCTCACCTATCATCTCAATGCAGATGACTTCAAAATCTACATATCTAGTTTATATTTCTCTGTTGAGTATCAGTACACTCATCACCAAGTTCCTGTTGGACAGCTCAACTTCAATGTTATCTTTCACCCTAAACTAATTCCATCCTTCCAACCTTCATTTCTATTTGAGGGCACCATGATTTTTCTAGTCAGCCCCTTTTGAAACCTTGGAGTCATCCATGATTCCTCACTCTCACCTCTACATCAACCCTACTTCAACATCTCTTGAATCTCTTCTCTTTTCCTTGATACTACCATACCCATCCTAGTACAGAGCCTCATCTTTTCCTTCTTGAACTATTGTAACATCTCTCTATTTGGTTCTCTGACATCCCATCTCCCTTCTTCAATCTGTCTTCCACAAGGTAGATGGAGTAATATTCTTAAAGCACAGGTCTGACTGTGTCAGTCCCTTGTTCAATGAACTCTACTGGTTCTCAGTTATTACCTCTAGGGTCAAACATAAACTCTTCTGGGCATTTAAAGCCCTTCACAATTTAGCTTTAATCTAACTTTCCAGGCCAATTACACATTAATTTCCTCTACTTCCTCCTCCATGAACTTTGCCCTTAAGCTCAACTAAGTCTACTTGCTGTTCATCCTGTACAACATTCTATGTACTGTCCCTGTGTCTTTGTATAGGCTATCTTCTTGACCAGGATTGCTCCCTTTCCTCACCTGTGACCCTTGAGACCTGTCTCTCTACACATAGATTTCTGGAAGAGCCAATTCTGTCATCCTCAGATGAGAAATCTGAGTCTGAGAGAGGTTGAGGGACTTGCCCAGTGTCACATTTGAACTTGGGTCTTCCTGACCCCAAATGCAGCACTCTGCCTCAGCTCAAGAACCACTTCCTTCTACAGTTCTGTCTTGATTTTTCCGCTTGATACCCTCCCTCACCCTCCATATCACTTTGAATTTATTTTGTATTCATCTTGAATTTGCTTATCTGGGAGCATATATTCCTTCTAGTAGAGTGAACACTCCTTGAGGGCAGGGACTGTCTCACTTCTGTCTTTGTATCCTCAGCATCTAGCACAGTTCCTGGCCTACAGTAGGAATTTAATTAATGTTTATTGATTGATTAAAAACAAAGGTTCTTGTCCTGACTTCTGATTTTATGTATGACCTCGAACATGACCATTTCCGTCTTTGGGCTTCAGTTTCCCCATTTGAACAATAAGGATTTTAGACTGAGATAATACGGTATCATAGATTTAAACCTGGAAGGGTCCTTGGAGGTCATGTGGTCTAAATCCCTAATTTGACCAGGGTGACACAGATAGTAAGTAGAAGAGCCTGATCTCTTGGGCATAGAATAGGTTTCAGCTTTCCCCACCTCTCTAAGTTCTATTTACTGTCCACCCAATGGGGGAAGTTTTATCTCTGAAAAGACCATATTCATATGAGTAATATGGAAATGTTTTCATAACATATTGGGTAATCATATGGCTTGCCTTCTCAATGGGTGGGGGAGAGACTGGAGAGAGAGAATTTAGAACTTAAAAAAAATGAATGTCGAAAAAAAATGCCTATGTATTCTCTCTCTATAGTTTCCCCTACCAGCATAGAAAAATTCCTGCATATCCAGGACACAAAAATGGATTCTAAACTTCTTCTTGATTCTTGGCAGCAAATATTCTTCCTTTCTAACAGTCCAGTAGAATGGAAAAAGCCCTGGACTGGCAATCAGAATCAGAGTCTGTCTCTGACTATCTGTGTAACCTTGAGCAGGTTCCTTCTCCTCTCTGGCCCTCAGTTTTCTTACCTGTAAAATGAGGGATCGAATTAGACAATCTCCAAGATCCTTCCTATCTCTGCTTGCCCCTGGGTCTTTGTTCTCTAAGCTGCTTTCAGGGGCCTACTTTGTTAATACAGATTGTGTGTATGGTTTTTTTTTTTTACTATTACATTATTAAATAGGTGAGGCTCAAACCTCTAGGGTTTTGCCTTTGTTCTGAAGCAAGATGCTGTCTTTCCAGGCAAACCTGTTATGGAAGAATTAAATAGACTGGGTCCACTATATCTGGAAACCAACCATACAGAATCTTACTAGATTCCTCACACCAGAGTTAAAGGGACATGGGAGAATGCCCTTTGGGGGGAAGATTGTTTAGGAGTTTTCTAGGACATGATCAATAGCAATGAAAAGGAATTCTTTGATGGTTACCCAGTCCAATGATGGGTGCGTAGTGCTAACAGAACAGTGAAGTCATAGAATTTATTTTCCTTAAAATGGTTTTTGTTCTAAACTTGAATACCCAAAGAAAAACATCATTTCCATATATACAGCAAAACATGAAAAGAGGATTGTATATATTTTGGGGTTTTTTTGTTTGTTTAATAAGAGGATTGTATATGAAACCGTGAATCTGTATTCAGATTCACTTTAAAATATATACATATATTTTATATACTTTAAAATATATACATATATAAACCAGGTTTAAAATATGTACGTGTTATATATATATATATATGTGTGTATATATGTATATATAAAATTTCATGTTATTTTCAAAACTGTCCTACTTTTCTGTGCTCTGTGCTTCCTCCTGAACATGCTTCTGTTCCTTATTGTGTGTTTAAAAAAATGTTTCACGAACTCAAAAGCATATGGAAGCGATTGTTGATAAATCAAAATAAATTAATTGAAAAAAAGTTTCACTTGTGTGTGTTCTCTCTCTCTCTCTCTTTTCTCTCTCTCATATTACTTTGCTGCCCTCCTTCCCCTTTCCCACCCCTGCAATGAAAACCTGAGAAAGAAAGAAAATCCTTCTGTAACAAATAAGCATAATCAGGCAAAACAAATCCAAACAGTGGTCTTATCCAAAAATGTACATCTGTTTGTACCTTGAGTTCATCATCTCTTTGACAGGAGGTGGGTAACATGCTTCATCATAGGTCCTCTGGAGGCATAGTGGATTGTTACATAGATTAGAATTCATAAGTTGTTTTTCTTTATAATGTTATTGTTTTTATATAAATTGTTCTTCTGGTTCTGCCAACTTCACTCTGCATCAGTTCATACTACCCAGGATTCTCTGAGATCTCTTTTGTCATTTCTTACAGTGCAATAATATTTCATTGTATTTATCACAATTTGTTCAGCCATTCCAGAATTGAAAGGCACCTCCTTAGATTCTAATTCTTTGCTTTGCTTCCCCCACCCCAATATCTTCTATGAGATGTGAGGAAGTTTGTTTTGTTTTCCACCCTTCCTCATTTCCTTGTTGAGTTTGAAATACTTCTATAGCAAACTCTATGTGGGTTCAACTTTTCTTTGTCTGTATCAGATAAGAGTGATGTCCACTCCCTCCATCCCTTTCTTTGTGTTGAGACTTCTTCTCATGTATCACATTTGTGAGAAATAGCAAATTCTACCTTCTTTCTTTCTGTACTAGTATGTTCTTCTTTCTCTCCCTTCTCAAAACCCTCAGAGCAGAACCAGTACACCCCAATGTCCTCTGCTTTTCTTATTTAACCCCCTCAATACTCTTTAAAGACGTTAAGGTTCTAAAGGGACATGTCTCTTTTCCCTCTTTCAAAATGTTAGCACTACATGATCGTATAGCCCCTTCAAGTTATACAAAATAATCTTTCTCTGAACTGTTGTGTTTGCATTTCAAAGTTCTTACTCAGCTCTGATCTTTTTATTGCAAGTATTTGAAAATCCCCTATTCCCTATAGGATTGTGCTCAGCTTTGCAAGGGAAGTTATTCTTGGTTGTAAGCCTATATTTTTTGCCTTTTGAAATATTGTATTCCAAGATCTCCTCTTGTTTATAGAGAAAGCTGCCAAATTTTGTGTAATCCTGATTCTGCTTCCCTGGTACTGAAACCCTTTCTGTATAATTGCATTATTTTGCCTTTGGCACAAGAGTTCTGGGTTTTGGCTATGGTATTCCTGAGAATTTTTCCTTTTCGAATTTTTTTTTTCAGGATGTGGTCAATGGACTATTTCTACTTTTACTTGCTGTCTGATTATAATAGATATGGGCTAAGGGTGGGGAACCTGTGGCCTCAAGGCCACATGTCACCTTTTAGGTCCTCAAGTACAGTCCTTTGACTGAATCCAAACTTCACAGAACAAATCCTTTTATTAAGGGCATTATTTATTATTATTACTATAATATTATTAGGGGATTGTATATTAGATGTAATATAGTATATTGTGTGATCCTATTATTATTATATGGGGATTATATATTATTATTTATTAAGTATTTAGTCAAAGGGCCTCTCTTGAGGACCTAGAGGGTCACATGTGACCTCAAAAGCACAGGTTCCCCACCCCTGAATTTCCGGGCAGTTTTTTTGTGATTTCTTGAAATATGGTGTGCTTTTTAAAAAAATACAATGGTTTTCAGGGCATTCAGTGATCTGTGAGTTATCTCTCCTCCATTTTCCAAGTCGGTTGGTTTTGATTTAAGATATCTTACATTTTGTTCTATTTTTAAATATTCTAATGTTATTCTAATATTTATTTCTATCTAATGGATTCATTGATTCTGTTTCATTTACATAGTCTTCAGGAAGTTTGCTCTTTGGGTAAGGTTTACAGCTTTATTTTACAAGCTATTTATTAGCCTTCTAATTCTTTCTTCCAGAGCTTTTATTTAATTTTTTATTTCTTGCTTCATTTCATTTAGAACTTCTTCACGAAATTCTTTTGGACAATCCATTTTAACTTTGTATCTCTGCTTGAACTCTTTACAGAGTTACTCTTTTCTTCTAGGCTGGATTTTGCAGCACTCTGGATCTACAGTAATTACTGGTCAGAGTCCTCTGGTTTAGCCATCTCTCCAGCTTTAGTTCCTGAATTGGGACGTTATGCCAGGACCAGGCTCTGCTCCTTGCTGCACTTTCAATGAGGTAGTCAGCCCTGGGTCATTTGGTCATTTTGACCTCTCCCTCTTGAGGTCAGGCCTCTCTGGATCTTTGAGGTTCAGAGCAGTGGGTCTTTAAGGCCCGCTATAGCATCTCTCAGGAAAGTGTTAGGAACCTGGGTACCTGGGCTGCCCCTTTCTGAGCGCTGCTGCACAACAGTCCACATTAGTTACTGCTGCTCCCTGTGGATTCTTGGCTACCCAGAGGCTTTATTGGGGGAGCCCTCTACTCTTGCTGCCTCCAGATATAGAACCATGCTCATGCTGGGAAACTCTGGGCTTGTTTACCTGTACTGGCACTGACTTTGCTTGTGGCTTCCTTTACTATTGCCTGTAATCCTCTGGCTGACTTTATGCATTTCTGGGGCTAAATAGTCACCTACTGTTGTTTGTCATTGGATTTATTGATCATTATTTGCCCTGGTATGAATTTTCAGGTTCTTGCCACAATACGTATGTAGGAACTGGGTGGTCTGTCTCTATTCATCCAGCCACGTTGTCTAAAAGTCTCTGATTGTGGAATTTAAAAGTAGCAGAGAATGTAGGTCTTTGTGCAGCAGTTATTAAACAGTTGCTATGAACAGGAGTCTGTCTACCTTGCTTCACTTTACAGAGGAAACAAACTGAGGCCCAGAAAGGTCAAATAACTTGTCCATGGGTTATTGTAAAGAAAGTACCCTAAAGTACTATACAAATGTGAGTGGTTCTTATTGTCGGGCCAAGTTATGTGGCTATTAAGTGGAAGGTACAGGACTACATTCCAGGTCTTCCAACTCCATATTATTTTTCACTGTACCACACCCTCTCTCTGATGAAATGGAGGTCATGAATTTGATTCTCATTTGGGCCAATTAGCTTGACTCTGTTCAGGCTCATCCCAAACCTTGACCATCCTTCTCACAGATACAGACTGTTGGCCTCAAGAGAATTAGGAGGAAAGAGTGCCTGCCCCCCAGCCTTATTGCAGGGCATTATATACAACTTGGGATTCCATTTCCATATCTCTTGTATCCATCCCCTCACGTCCCCACAGCCACCACCCTGGCGTAGGATTGCATTGCCATGTGGCCAGGCTTTTACTACAGTCTCCTAACTGGTGTTCGTCACCCCCTTCTCTCTCTCCTCTCCATTCTTCTATCATATCCTCATATATTGCCTGAGTGGGCTTCCTTATGCATAGCTCTAGTAACATCACTCCTCTGCCCAAAGCTATTCACTTTGTAAACCTAAAAATGCTATAGAAATGTCAGTGGCTCTTCACTTGAGTTTCCTACCCATCCTTAAAAGTTCAATGCAAATGCCACCTCCTTCATGAAGCTTTCCATGTTTCCTTGGTCAGTAATGGCCTTTCATTCCCCAGACTGCATTTTGTTGGCATTTGTTGGATACCCTTACACTATGCTGTACTATAGCTGTTTGTGTATATGTCCTTCTCTCCCTTCCCTCCACCACCAGACTGTGAGCGATATGATTTTTTAAAAAATGTCTTGCGTTCTCCTAGTGGTCTGAACACAGTAGGAGTGCAGCAAGGATAGAGTAGAAAGAACATTGGATTTGAAGCCAGAAGTTCTGGGTTAGAATCCTTGTTCTTCTGCTTATTATTTGTATGGCTTTAGGCAAATAGCTTCCCTTATCTGGGTCTCAGTTTGACAGAATCTAGATTTAAAGCTGAAAGGGAGGCAGCTAGGTGGCAAGGTAGATAGAGCCCTGGAGTCAGGAGGACCTGAGTTCAAATGTGACCTCAGATATGGGACACTTAACTAGCTGTGTGACCCTGGGCAAGTCACTTAACCCCGTTTGCCTTGCAAAAAAAAAAAAAGGTGAAAGGGACCTTAGAGGTCATTGAGTCCAAACCTGTCACTTTATAAGTGAGGAAATGGAGACCGGAGGCGGAGTGACTTGCCAAGGTCATACAGGTAGAAGGCATAGAACCATTTATTTCTATAATGAGGAGGTTGGGCAGATTTCTTTTTTTTTTTTCAATTTTTCGATTATTTATTATTAATATTATTTTTTAAAATTTGAGTTCAAAATTCTTTCCCTCCTGCTGACCTATTGAGAAGGTAAACAGTGTATCAATTATACACATGAAATCATGCAAAACATGCCCATTCTAGCCATCTTGCAGAAGATAAAACAAAAAAATCACTAAAAATGAAGTAAAAAAGCATGCTTCAGTCTGCGCTCAAAGTTCATTGGTTCTCTCTCTGGAAGTTGATAGCATTTTTCATCATGGGTCCTTTGGAAATTTCTTGGATCATTATGTTAATCAGAGTAGTGAAGTCTTTCACAGTTGATCATTATTCCAATATTGCTGTTACTGTATACAGTATTTTCCTGGTTCTGTTCACTTCACTTTGCATCAGTTCATATGTCTTGCCAGGTTTTTCTGAAACCATCTTACTCATCACTGCTTGTATAGTACGTTAGTATTTCATTACAATCATAGACTACCACTTATTCAGCCATCCCTCAATTGATGGGCATCTCCTCAATTTCCCATTATGTGCCACTACAAAAAGAGTTGTTATAAATATTTTTTTTGGTACAAATAGGTCATTTCCCCTTTTCTTTGATCACTTTGAGATACAGACTTTGTAGTGACATTGCTAAGTCAAAGGGTATGCACAGTGTTATAATCCTTTGGGTATAGATAGTGGTTGGACAGATTTCTAAGGATATTCTAACTCTAAATCTCCTTTCCTAGGAGTTGAGTGCTTTCTGGTGGTAAGTCTAGCATTATATCTGAAGGTGAAGGATGGCACACTGGGGGCACATTTCCCTTATAATTTCCCACCTGCGTCTTGGTCACAACATTGTGAGCAAAGGCCTAAAGAGAGAAATTCACAGCCATGGACAGGGAGGTTAGTAGTTTAGGGACAGGTTGTCAGGGCTGCTGACCCCAAAATCATTCCTGCCCAAGGGAAGAAGGATGAAGCTCTGAACTTGATCAACGTGAGTGAGTTATAAGCTAGCTCTGCCAGTGCTTACAGGGGTCCAGCTGGCCCTTCTTTCTGGCACTACGGATGTTAACTCAGGCCTCGGACATAATTCTTCTCTCTGACTCATCTAGGACACTGCCCACCTATGTAGAGATTGAAAGTACTGGGGAGAGGTGCTTATGGCCATTTGCAGACTCTTCTATGGAGACTCTTGCTGTGTTGGGGAGAGAAGGGTGCGTGGGGGATGGGTACTGAAACCTGCTGGGGTAACACAGAGTAGCAGCCAGCTGGGGCAGGAGTCTACAAATTGTGTGTTCAGTGAGACTTCCTCATCAACAGCTGTTGTGCAATGGAAATACTGTATCTTATTCAAGCCAACAGCTGGAGGTTTGTCTCCCGCCAGCGCACTCAGAGAAGGATGATTGCCCACCAGATCGTTAGACTAGAGGCTTGACTTAAGGAAATGAAGGGGAGGGAGGAGAGGGAGGGCAGGATGGGGTGTGAGGACAGCTCTGTGGGGCAATACTAAGACCTCCCTAATAACCCAGGTAGCCCTACCCTGCCTGCCTTGTACAGAAAACCTTGGTCAAGGAAGGTTAAAGGATTGGCTTGGGATCCCTTTTTTTTCTTTTTAATATTTATTTATCTAGGTAAATAGTATTTTATTTTTTTCTAATCACAGAAAAGATAGTTTTCAACATTCATGTTTTATAAAATTTTGAGTTCCAAATTTTTTTCTCCCTCCCATCCCTCTTCCTCAAGACGGCAAGCAATGATATAGGTTATACATGTATAATCATGTTAAACGTACTCCCACATTAGTCATGTTGTGAAAAAAAGGAACAAGGGGCAGCTAGATGGCGAAGTGGATAGAGCAACGGCCCTGAAGTCGGGTGGACCTTAGTTCAAATCATGCTGCAGACCAAGCACTTGACACTAGCTGTGTGATCCTGGGCAAGTCACTTAACCCCAATTGCCAGAAGAGGAGGAGGAGGAGGAGGAGGAGGAGGAGGAGGAGGAGGAGAAGAAGAAGAAGAAGAAGAAGAAGAAGAAGAAGAAGAAGAAGAAGAAGAAGAAGAAGAAGAAGAAGAAGAAACAAAAGGGAAAAGCTACAAAAAAAAAAAAAGAAAATAGTATGCTTCGATCTGCATTCAGAGTCCATAGTTCTTTTTCTGGATGTGGATAATGTTTTCCATCAGAAGTCATTTGAAATTATCTTTGATCGTTGCATTGCTGAGAAGAGCTAAGTGTATCAAAGTTGATCATTGAACAATGTGGCTGTTACTATGTACAGCGTTCTCCTGCTTCTGCTCACTTCACTCAGCATCAATTCGTGTAAGTCTTTCCAGGTTTTTTTGAACTCTGCCTGCTCACCATTCTTATGGAAGAATATCATTCCATTACATTCATACACCACAACTTGCTCAGTCATTCCCCAATTGATGGGCATCTGCTCAATTTCTAATTGTTTGCCACCACGAAAAGAGCTACTATAAATATTTTTGTACATGTAGCTCTTTTTCCTTTTTTTATCTTTTTTTCTTTTTGGCCCACTAGTAGGATGATTTTCAATGTGAAAAGGGATCATTAGGATTTAGAGCTAGAAGGGACCTTTGAAGTGATCTAAATAGGCCCTCTCATTTTAGAGATGAGGAAACTGAGGCCCAGAGAGCCTGGCGCAGGGTTATTGTTGCAGGCATGAATTCCTCAGGCAAAGGGTCTTCCTTCCTTTGACATCAAAGGTCCGCCTCCCTTCCCTACACTCATCACCAAGGCTTCCCCCTTTACTCTCATTAATAATAATAATAGGGGGCAGAGCCAAGATGGCAGAGTGAAAGCAGTAACTTGCTTGAGCTCTCCCCCAAATCCCTCCAAATACTCATAAAAAAAATGGCTCTAAACAAATTCTAAAGCAGCAGAACCCACAAAAATACAGAGTGAAACAAATTTCCAGCCCAAGACAACCTGGATGATTGATCAGAAAGGTATATCATGCTGGGCTGGGAGAGGAGCACAGTTCAGTGTGGGTGCGCAGGCCTCAGCAAACCTGGAGCAGGCTTCAGAGGACTGAATCCCGGGGAGCTGTGGCAGTTTCCAGGCTCCTCAATCCACTAATGCCGAAGACAACTTAGAAGGTCAGTGGGCATTTCTGCGGTGCTGAGAGAGCAACACAGGGTCTCAGCTCCAGTTACCCAAGAGTGTGGCCTTGGGGGACAGCAGCCTCCTGAGCTTCTGGCCCACAGACTGAGGGGGAATCCAGTGGCTGATCACAGAGGGATTGCAGGGATCTCTTTGCCAGTGCTGAGGCAGGAATCTCTTGCTTTGCGCATGTTTGGATCTGAGTCACAGTTCTGGGCAGCAGTCCTGGGGTGAGGAGGAGTGCTGGCATAGTGGAGCTTATAGTGGCTGTAGAGAGGAAACCCTCCTCACAGTTACAGGACAGAAAGGAGTACTTGTGGTCACTAACAGACCAGAGCACAGGCCAGGAAAGGAGTAAACACTTTGCCCCTTATCATACCACCTTGGAAGACCTGAAAATTTACAGGTCCCTACAAATATCTCTGAAAACAGCTGTATAAACCCCCGAAGCTTGGGACAGTACATTCTCCACATTGGAAGCAGACTCTTACCTTAACAAAGAGTTTAAAACTCAAGTAATTGGCCAGGATCATGAGCAAGCAGTACAAAAAGAGTCAGACTATATTATCTTACTTTGGTGACAAAGAAGATCAAAATATACAACCAGAAGAAGACAACAAAGTCAAAGGTCCTACATCCAAAGCCTCCAAGAAAAATATGAATCAGTCCCAGGCCTTGGAAGAGCTCAAAAAGGATTTTGAGAAGCAAGTAAGGGAAGTAGAGGAAAAACTGGGAAGAGAAATGAGAGTGATGCAAGAAAATCACAAAAAACAAGTCAACAGCTTGCTAAAGGAGACCCAAAAAAATACTGAAGAAAATAACACCTTAAAAAATAGCCTAACCCAAATGGCAAAAGATCCAAAAAGCCAATGAGGAGAGAATGCCCTAAAAAGAAAAATTGGCCAAATGGAAAAGGAAGTCCAAAAGATTACTGAAGAAAATACTTCCTTAAAAATTAGAATAGAGCAATTGGAAGCAGTGACTTTATGAGAAATCAAGACACTGTAAAACAAATCCAAAAGAATGAAAAAAGAAACAATGTGAAATATCTCATTGGAAAAACAACTGACCTGGAAAATAGATCCAGGAGAGAGAATTTAAAAATTATTGGACTATCTGAAAGCCATGATAAAAAAAAGAGCCTAGACATCATCTTTCAAGAAATTATCAAGGAAAACTGCCCTGATATTTAGAACCAGAGGGCAAAATAGAAATTGAAAGAATCCACAGATCTCCTCCTGAAAGAGATCCCCAAAGGAAAACTCCTAGGAATATTGTAGCCAAATTCCAGAGTTCCCAGGTCAAGGAGAAAATATTACAAGCTGCCAGAAGGAAACATTCAAGTACTGTGGAAACACAATCAGGATAACACAAGATTTAGCAGCTTCTACATTAAAGGACTGCAGGGCATGGAATATAATATTCTGGAGGGCAAAGGAGATAGGATTACAACCAAGAATCACCTACCCAGCAAAACTGAGTATAATCCTTCAGGGGAAAAATGGTCATTCAGTGAAATAGAGGACTTTCAAGCATTCTTGATGAAAAGACCAGAGCTGAATAGAAAATTTGACTTTCAAATACAGACTCAAGTGGAACATGAAGAGGTAAACAGGAAAGAGAAATCATAAGAGACTTATTAAGATTGAACTGTTTACATTCCTGCATGGAAAGATGATATTTATAACTCATGAGACCTTTGTCAGTATTAGGGTGGTTGGAGGAAAAAAATTATATGTATGTGTAGATAGATAGATAGATAGATAGATAGATAGATAGATAGATAGATAGAGGGCACAGGTGAGTTGAAGATTAAGGGGTCATATCTGGAGAATAAAATTAAGGGATGAGAAGGATTATACTCAGAGAAGAAGAAAGGGAGAGGTAGAATGGGGTAAATTATCTCACACAAAAAAAAAAGAAAAGTCTCTTACAGTGGGAAACAGGGGAAGGTGAGAGGAATGAGTGAATCTTATTCTCATAGGATTTGGCTTAAGGAGGAATAACATACACATTCAATTGGGTATGGAAATCTGTCTTACCCTACAGGAAAATAGGGGGAGAAGGGGGACAAGAGAGCAGGGGGATAAGAGAGAGGGCAGATTGGGAAAGGGGTAATCAGAAGCAAATATTTCTGAGGAGGGACAGGGTCAAAAGAAAGAATAGAATAAATGGGAGGGCAGGATAGGATTAAGGGAAATAGAGTTCGTTTTTCACAACATGTCTACTATGGAAGTGTTTTGCGTAACTGCACATGTATAACTTATATTGAGTTGTTTGCTTTTTCAACGAGGGTGGGTGGGGAGGGAGGAAGGGAGAAAATTTGAAACCTAAAGTTTTAAGAGCACATGTTTAAAAAAATGTTTTCACATGCTACTGGGAAATAAGAAATACAGGAAATGGGGTACAGAAGTCTATCCTGCCCTACAGGAAAATAGAAGGGGAAGGGGATAAGAGAAGGCGGGGAGAGATAGAAGAGAGGACAGACTAGGGGAAGGGATATTCAGAATGCATGCCATCTTGGGGTTGGGGGAGGGGTGAGATGGGGTGAAAATTTGGAACTCAAAATCTTGTGGAAGTAAATATTGAAAACTAAAAATCAATTTATATTAAAAAAAAGTCAAAAAATAAATAAATAAAATGATAATAGTTAATATTTACATAGTGCTTACAATGTGCCAGGCACTGTGATAAGCACTTTTACAATTATTATCTCATGTGATCCTCACAACAACTCTGGGAGATAGGTGCTATCATTATTGCCATTTTATAGATGAGGAAACTGAGGCAAAACAGAGGTAAAGTGACTTGCCTAGGGTCACATAGCTAGTTAAGTATCAGAAGCTGGATTGGAATTCAGGTCCTCCTGACTCCAGGCCTGGTGGTCTATCCAGAAATAATCTTAATAATAATGGTAATAATAAGAATAACTAACATTTATATAGCACTATGTGCTAGGCACTGTGCTAAATATTTTACAAATATTATATGATGTGACCCTCACAACCCTGGGAGTTAGGTGCTAGTATACTTCCCACTTTATAGATGAGGAAACTGAGGCATATAGAGGTTAAGTGACTTACCCAGGGATGGACTTGGACTCCAGATCCTGAGCTCTGCTCCCCCTACTTCATGTTGCATATTGACTAAATGTTCCTAGGACATTTGAGGACTGGCCTTCATCATGAGTCAGGGGTTGGCATTCCTGGACCTCTAGCTTAGCTTGTGCCATTCCTACACAACCAGGCCTAGGCTGGGGAGAAGTGTAGCACGGCATGTTAGGGCCAGCCATCTTTTGGGATGTTCTCTGCCATGCTGGGCAGGTAGGGCTCTGTCAGGTTAGCTGGTGGTTCTATTTGGGGGTGGTTCTCTCCTGACTTTCACTTCCCTCTTAGGTATCCGAGAGCCTGAGGTACTGGAGGCAAGCATCAGAGGATCTGGATTCTTGCTCCATCTCTGCCCACTTCCTTGCCCCCATTTTCCTTCCCGCACAGTGACACAGAGAATTTGCTGTGTGACACTATGAAGTTTCCTTCTCCTCTCTGAAGCTCAGTTCCTAGTGTTAAAATTTCCTTTGGCTCTTAGTTTCTTGATCTATGAAATGATAAATTGGACTAATTTGTCTGAAAAGTCCTTTCCAGCTCTAAATTCCTCAGTTCTGCTTTGCCTAGTAGGTGCTTAATCAATTTTGATGAATTAAGTGTTACAATTAGATATAATTATTACATTGTTAAAATCAGTAGTCCAGATCAGAAGCATCCCTCTTCCCTTATTCTTTACTACCCTCTGGAAGAGTTGGACAGAGTAGAGTATGTGGACTCAAGCCATAGGATCCTCACTTTTGTTGTGAGGTCCTCACCTGCCTGTCCTTCCCCCATGTTCGAAGAGCAGCCTGGTCTGAAGCATCTCTCTGTACTGGCCCAGCTCCAGCACCAGAGAGGTAGAGGACACTGCTTGAAACCTTTTCTGGGGAAATCTGCCTGGGGATTCCCCCAGCTGCTAATGAGCTGCTGAAGTGGCCTTGCCAGAAGACTAGCCTCCCTGGGAGAGCTGCCGACTGTTCAGACAGGAGGCTTGAAGTATGCCAGAAATCTGTCCACATTGTAGACTCTATCAGACCATCAGCAAGGCCTTCGTGGATCATTCCAGGGGCCCTTCCAGGTCCAAATCCTCAATCTGATTACTTTGCAGGAGACCTAGCTCTCTCTTCTTGCCACAGAGGAGCAGGAACTGATTCCAAAGACCCCCAGCTCCCCAGTAGCTAATTAGGGAAATTATCTTCCATTTCTTTCCCTCAATCCTTTTGAATGAATCTAAACTCCATTTCTGTTTCTAAACTGTGCCATCTCTTTGGGGGATGAGTTCAATTCAGCTCAACATTTATTAAGCACCTATAATATTCAAGTCATTATATATACAGTTCCTGGGCTCAAGGAGTTAGTTCCCAGTCTAGTAGAGGACATACACATACATACATGTGTATGTAAGTATGTACAATTATCTGTACATGTTTGCATATATGTGTATACACATAAATACACATATGTATGTGTATCTCCCCTACTAGGCTGAGAACTCCTTGAGCTCAGGAGCTGTATTTACACACACACACACACACACACACACACACACACACACACAGAGTTGTAATTCCAAGGAGAGATTGGGCATGAGAAATTTTGATAGAGGAGAAATCAAAATAAGAACAGAAAATTGAAAGTAGCATACTTCAGCTGGAATCTTGTTCATTCTACTTATGCCTTAGTTCTCAAATTGGTTCTCTCTTCTCTATTTCCACCCTCATTTAATAGGAACCTAACAGGTTTTTCAAATTCTACTCTCTCCCCTGCCAGTGCCATCATCATCATTCACACCACTGCTAGATTAATCTTCCTTATGGGGATATCTGGTCACATCATTTCTCTGCTCAAAAAGTGCCGATAGTTCCCTATTTCCTTCAGTGTTTAGACTTCTTTCTTGGCATTTGACACCCTCCATAAGTAAGTGCCACCATTCTTCTTTATACTGTACTAATCCCTACAGGTACTCTATACTCTGACAAATTTGAACCACTCTCTATCTCTTGAAAATGTGCTGCATTTTCCCATCTCTCTGCTTTGAGTGTTCTTGTTCCCCGCTTCACCTGCCGAATTGGCTTCCACCCAACTTAGATGTCATCTCCTCCATCGCCTTAAAAGAGGAATTTATGGTTAATCCTGGTGGAAGTAGGGAGCTACTGGAGTTTATGGAGTAGGGAAATGGCATGGTCAGATTTGTACTTCCGAAAAATTACACTGACCTTCACTTTGTGAAGGATAGACTAGAGTGGGGGAGACAGTGGAGGCAGAGAGATCAGTTAGAAGTTTTTGAGATAATCTAGCAAGAAGTGATGAGGGCTTGCTCTAGTGGGGTGGCTGTGTGAGTAGTAAGAAGGGGATAAATATGAGAAGCTGTAGAGATAGAAAAAATAAGATTTGAAAACTGATTGGATCTATAGGAAGAGAGAGGAGTCAAGGATAATGGAGAAATTACAGATTTGGGTGGATGGTGGTACAGAGAGAACCAGGGAAGTTTGGAAGGGGTGAGATTGGGGGAAATGTAATGAGTTCTGTTTTGGGCATGTTGACTTTGAGATATTTATGGAATCTCGTTTGAAACAAACATCTAATAAGCAGTTGGTAATATGGGACTAGAGCTCAGAAAAAAGGAGGACTGAATGTATAGATCTTGGAGTCATCAGCAAAGAGATGATAAACCTATGGGAGCTGATGTAGTCTTCAGTGAGAGAGTATATGTAAAAAAGAGATAATCAGAGGATGGTAGGTATAATAGAGTATTTTGTTCCGTCGTTTCAATCATGTCCCACTCTTCATGACCCTATTTGGGGCATTCCTGGCAGAGATACAGGAGTGGTTTGCCGTTTCCTTATCCAGCTCATTTTATAGAGGGGGAGATTGAGGCAAACAGGGTTAAGTGACTTGCCTAAGGGTACACAGCTAGTAAGTGTCTGAGGCCAGATTTGAACCCAGGAAGATAGATCTTCCTGAGACTTTAGGAATAGTGCTCTATCCACTGCACCACCTAGCTGCCCCTATAGAATGTTAGGGTATGATAAATATGGTGAACCAGCAAAGGTGACTGGGGAGTAGCCAGAGAAGTAGGAGGAAAACTAAGAGGGAGTAGTATAACAAAAATTCACACAAAAATAATATTTAGGAGTCAGCAATATCTAGGAAGGTCAAGAATATCAAATGCTGCAAAGAGGTCAAGAACGATGAGGACTGAGAAATGACCATCAGTTTTTGGCAATTAAGAGACTTGGGAAAGACCATTAAATTTGTTGATTTCAGAGAGAGGACAATTTCAATTGAATGATTAGGCTGTAAGCCTTGCAAAGGGTTGAGCTGTGAGTGAGAGGAGAGTAAGTGGAGGCAACATACACAGAATGAGCTTTTTCTAGGAGTTTGGCTGTGTAAAGAAGGAGGTACAAAGATGACCATGGGATGGTAGAGTCTAGTGAAGGGTTTTTGGTTTATTTTGTTTTTTAGGATAGGGAGACCTGGGCACATTTGAAGGTAACAAGGAAGAAAACAGTAGACAGTGATAGATGGAAAATTAGAAAGAAAAGAGAAGATTGAGGGATGCATCCTGCTGGAGAAAACAAGAGGGAGTGGGATCAAGGGCATATGTTGAGGGATTAGCCTTGCTAAGAAGAGATAGAGTCTGGAGTAAAGGAAGAGAGAACATGATACTAAATGATTTTGAGAAATAAAGAAGGGAAGAAGAGGGAGTGCATGGTAAATGACCACTGTTTTCTCAGCTAAGTAGGAGGTAGGGTCTTCCACTGAGAGGATGATGCCTATTTAGGTGGGGAGGTTTTTTAGCAGTAGCCTCTTTGCAAAATGGGTAAGAGAATCAATTATGAGAGGAGTAAAAGGACTGCTTTGCTGAGGGTACAGCTGAAGTTAAATAACAAAATTATAGTGGCAGGTCGGCTCAATTATGTGACTTCCTCCATTCCAGTAGGAATGGGTGAGGCAGCTAGAGGGAGTAATCTAGGGTTGGATTACTTATTATAGTTCCCTGTTTTTGTGTCTTGCCTCACTCTCCTTCTCCTGTCCCCTAGTTACATGAGGGTAGGGTCCATATTTTAACTAAACTTCAATCTCTTCTAACAAAAATATAAGGGCTCTGTACACAGTATGTGCTAAATGAATGTTTGTTGAATGAATGAGCAAACGTGGGGGTATGAGAAGCAGAAAGTTCCCTAGGAAACAGGACTTATCCATACTCACTGACTTCCAGACCTCTCAGATTTGTCTGCCTGGCGTCTCTGATTTCAGTTGCCAACTCCTAATCTTACTTCAGTAGAAATTCCCCATAGAGCAGAGTTCTTAACTTGGGGTCTGTGAACTTTTGTTTTGTTTTGTTTTTTATTTTTTGATAACCACATTTCAGTATAATTGGTTTCCCTTATAATCCTATGTATTTTATTTTATACATTTAAAACCATGATTCTGAGGAGTCCATGGACTTTACCAGACAATACTGAAGGGCTCCAGGACACAAAAAAATATTAAGAACCTCTGACCTATAGAGGAAGAAAAGGGGAGAAGGAAGGAAAGCAGACAAGAACCAAGGAGAAAGGGAGAGAAGATGGAAAGAAGAGAAAGAAAGAGGGAAGAAGCTCTGGGGAATCAGGCCCAGCCCTAGCCTTTCCAACCACAAACAGCTGGACCCATGCCAGAGTCAAGCAGCCCCCTCATTGCCATAATGAGTTAGCATTCTGAGGTGAAGTTGGGAGACTAAAGAAACCTTCACCAAAGCATGGAGAATCAGTATCTCTTTAGAGCAGACCCCTACTCTTTCTCCTCCTATCCTGCCTTCCATCTCCCTCCATCTTTTGCTTCCCTTCTTCCCTTCAGATTTATTTCTACCTCCTCCTTTTTTTCACTTCCTATTATTGTTCCTTCTTTCCCTTTCCAATCTCTCTTTTTTATTTTCCTCCCTCCCTTCCTGATACTTCTTTTCTCATTTCCTTCCTTGCCTTGCTCTTTCTGCCTTTTCTTCTTACTCTTTCCCTTTCTTTTAATCTGTTCAGCTATACTCAAGACCTTTCCTGTCCTTCCCAAGGAGGGACATTACCAGGGGAAGCATATGGGGTCTTACCTTTGTTTTCATTGGAGTGAGTAGTGGAGATTTATCCAGATTGTGGGGATCACAATTTAAGCAAACTGAATATTTTTGGCAAAACTTGAAAATTCATGAGTATATGTGTGTGTTGCTTTTTTCTGTAAATAGAGTTTTATATAAAGATCTTTTTGGAGCCTCACTCCCCCCACCCCTTCCAGAGTGACACCAGGGAAGTTTTAGAAAGTCTACTGAAGACAGATAACATTTCATGCCTATAGGCTGATTTCAGGGTTTCTCTGACACTCCCTCCTGCTTGTGTATGAGCCATCTGCAGAGCTGGTAATACCAGCAGAGAATATCTCCCTGCAGAGCTTCCTGGCAAGCAAGCAAAAGCAATGATCTCATCCTGTGATTGGGGAGGAGAGGGTAGTCAAGGAGAGGCAGAAATTATTCTCTCCTTGTGTTTGATTCCCATTCTTAAGTCGCTTGACCACCCCAAATAGCCTTTGGGCCTGAGACTTTTGGTTCTGAGTAAGAATGGGATGCTTTAGAGAATGAGCCTTGGAATCTATCACCATGTGAAGAATAAGGTGCCATAGCTGCATCAAAATGTCCTAGATCTCTTTTCTCTTTAGTGGCTTGTGGCCATAGGACTGCCCCTTTTCTTCTCTGGACTCAGTTTCCCCCTCTTTAAAATGAGATAGTTGAATTAGACAATCTCCAAGCACCTTTCTGGTTCTGACATTTTATTTTCCCACCTTGAACTGGGCTATCGACTTCAGAATTTGGCCTGTTTACCAGACCAAGGAAGAAGAGAGGAGGAGCTTGGGGAGCAGGAGAGAACATATGATTGAAAAGAAGGAGGTTATTGGCTAAATGGAGAAATAGTAGATTCACAAATTTTTTATCTTGCTTTGTAATACGTTGTCTGACTTCCCTTTTGGAGGCTTCCTTTTTCCTTTTTTTCACATTTATATAAACATGCTACATTCCTAGACTACCTACTAGTAGGTAATGGGAGAAGGAACCTAGAATTTCTCTTTAGGAAAGAAAAGCACTAGATTTGAAGTAAGAAAAACTACTTATCACTTGCATGGCTTTTGGCAAATAATTCTCTCTGGGTTTATGTTTCCTTATGTATAAAATAATATGGAGGCAGGTAGATGGCTGAATCTGGACATAGGAACATTCAAGTTCAAATCCAGCCTCAGTCATTTACCAGCTGTGTGATCCTGGGCAAGTCACTTAAACTCATTCTGCCTCAGTTTCCTCATCTGTAAAATGAGCCTAATAATAGGACCCACATTCTAAGGTTGTTGTGAGGATAAAATGATTTAATAATTATCAAGAGATTTACAAACCTTAAGGCACATGCTAGCTGTTATGAAAATGAGGGGATTGGACTGGGATGGTTTCCAGTGGTCCTTCCCAGCTTTAAAACTTACAACGAGCTTTGAAGATCTAAGGTGATTTGGAGTCTTATACCACTTCTAAACTGTCTTCACAAGGGAAGAGACAGTGTCTTAAATTTTGTGTCTCTCTTAAGTCAGGGAAAGCTAGCCTGGACTTCTAAACTTGCCACTGTTAAATAATATGAAACATATATAAGCAAATGTTGGAAAACTGGAAATTGACTGACACTTTAGCCATTTACAAATCCAGGGCTGGTGTATTATTAAGGAGTAGAGACAAGTAGATTCAGAGAGATTGGCAGTGGTCAGAACTTAATGAAATGAGATTTGGCCTGGAATGAGGCCACCTAATCCATATTTGTAAAATTGCTTCCATTATCTCCCTCTGAACAAGGATGGAAACCAAGAAAAATGAGTGTATGAGTGGATAACAGGGCAGGGCTGAGTCTGTAATTTGAGCATGTGGCTGAAAAGCTAGATTTGATACCATCGTAATATTTAACATACTCATCAGAACTCTGGCTGGCTCTGGGAGAAGGATCAGCAGTGTCCAGTTTAATAAGCAGGGATGCTTCAAAAGAAAACAGTGGCTTCAAGGCCTTGGAATTCTGGTTAGTATTAGTGTCATGACCATCTCTGGCTTCTAAATGAGTGTCCACACTCCCTCCTGCTTCTGCTGTTCCCTGGACACCAGGTGTAGGAAAACTCTGGCCACAAATTAGTTCAGGGCTCAGCATGTCCAGAGAACTGTTTAAGTGTGATGTGGGGGTGGGAGGGATTATAAAATTTAGAAAAAGCATGATTCTTGTTTTCTTGGAGCTTACAATCTAGTATAATACATAAAGAAATAGTAAATGACAAAGGCATCAGAGAAGTAAAAAATATTGGGGTAGGGTGGGGAGGGAGATGAGGGGAGGGCTTCCTCATGAAGATGGTATTTGAGTTGGATTTTTTGGGGGTATAATATTGTTTTTGGTTGAGTTGGATTTTTAAAGTATGGGCAAGAATACCATATGTAGAAGGCAGCTTTTCTCAGGTCCGGGCGTGAGCAAAGTCATACCTTTGAGTCCCTTGCTGGAGAAGGACAAGGAGGGCATTGTGGGTGGACCATGGAGTGCATACACTGTGGAGGATCTTGAACATTATTTAACCGGTAGTTGGGACTCATTGAAGTATTTTGAGCAAAGGAACAATGAGCCTAGACCTCTGTATGAGAAAGTTCAGTCTGGAAGTGGGGGGAAGGATGGTTTGTGGAGGAAATAGGTTGGAGGTAGGAAGGTCTGTTAAGAGGGTTATTGCAGTAGTCTGAGTGGGTGATTAAGGTAGACTAGGGTGGTGGTAGCCAGACCTGAGAGGAAGGGAGCAGAATCTTGTTTCTTGTGGAAGTCAAATCAATAGAACTTGGCAACCCATTGGGCATGAGAAATGAAGTAGATGGAAGAATTAAACGTTATACTAAGGTTTCCAACCTAAGAGACCAGGGTAAATGACTGATGGAAATCATGAAGATGGAAAGAGGATAAATCATAATTTTGATTTTGGACATGTTGAGTTGGAGATCTTGGGACATCCTGAGGTGGGGATGAGTTGGGGTACTGTGGGCTGTGCCTTGTATAGTTAAGGATTTGGCTATAAAATGAACTAACCCTACTTTACCATTGATTCACCTTGTAAAACTAGAGATGGGTCCCCTGATGAAAGAAGTCCCTTAATAATATAGGTTGGAAAACTTTTTTCAAGGAAGAAGATAAAGTGGTTACAGGCTTGGGCTTTTGGATGTTGTAGTACTGAAATGGCTTTTTCAGGGACTTTCAGAATCTTGCAGCCCTTTCTAGCTCAGTGGGATCTTTCTTTCTCAGTAATCCCTCCTCTCCTCTTTTATATATCATCAGACTCTTAGCTCCTGTTTGGGAATCCCATGATTCCACATCATATTTAGGACATAGCTTGCCCTCCTTTTCCTGTTGTAAGGGTTTTTGGTTTAGCTCAGTTCAATAATATATTTCATCCTGAAGTGATTTTTAAGTCATTTCTTAAAAGCCATTTCCAGAAGCCTCTATGATGTAGGCCAGCCATGTCTTATCCCTTTTCAGGCTGAACTCCAGACTTTCTCTACCATGGTCAGAAATCGCTTCCCTCTGGCGGGTCACTTCAGCTCTGGAATTCACACATTGCAAATATCCTCTGCCCCCGTGGTCCCTCCCTCTGATTGGATGGCTCTTCCCAGAAATCTCCATTTAAGGAGGGTGCCCAGGTCAGCCATGTCTCATTCATTTGAAGGCACCCTGTGCTTCAGGTCTACCCTACCCACATTTTAACTTCCTTTTATGTGTTTCTTCCCTCATTAGAATATAAGCTTTTGGGGGGCAGAGACAGTCTTCCTTTCTGCTTGTATATGTATTGCAGGTACTTAGTACAGTACATCTCACATAGTAAGTGCCTTAATAAGTGCTTGTTGACTAACTGACATTGCCCTATCCTGAAAATTCCTTAGGATCAAGGCAAGATTCTATAGTGTTCTAGTTGTTCAGTTTCAGCATTAGAGTGTAAGCTACTTGAGGGCAGAGACTATCTATTGCCTCTTTTTGTATCTCTAGTGCTTAGCATAGTGCCTGGCACATAGGTATCTTAATAAATGTTTATTGACTCACTGACAGCATAGGGTTGTTTCCTAGACGTGATCTGTGGATGTTTTGCATTGGCATTTTGATTTCTGTAATCGGAAGCTCTGGGCAGTTTTTCTTATATTAATCCTTAAATTGTCCTTACATATCCTGTGTTTGAGAGCAATATCTTTTGCTTGCATGGTGCTCATGTTTTTGTTTAACATTGCTTTTTCCTCCTTTTCTTCCAGATTGTTCTTTACTTCAGCGTACTTGAATTCTCAATCATTTGTTTTCTCTTTTAATTCTTTGGTGAGGCTTGCCAATGTGGCTGAAGTTTTTCTGTTCTTCCAATTAATTCTGCAGTGGAGGCCGTAAATTCTGATCTCACAATTCTCATTTCTCTTTTAAACCACTCAGGACCTTCCTGCTACAGTTTCAGGCTTTCTTGTGAATCCACAGGTTCCTCTGCCACATCAGGTGTTTCATTTTCCTTTGTCTGCAATATTTGTTCATGGATGTCTGGACTCATTTAGCTCATCTGCAGGCCATATTTCCTTCTGTTATTAATATCATCCTAGCTGGGAAGCATTTTATGCTCATGTTCCAATGTCTTTAACTGAATTTTCTTCCTCCTGGGATCTTTGGTAATTTTAGTCTTTTTTTTTTTTTAATATTCCCCTCCTGCTAACTTTCTGACTTCTTTGATGGTGGTTACCTGGTGGCTGGACTTGAAAGCTGTCTCGGCTCCCTCCCTTGCTGGGTAATTCACGTTTCAGTGGCCTTGGTTTCTACTTCAGGGGCCACAAAACCGGCCCTGCCTCTATGCTGGACCCTTCTTTCCCAGGCTTAGTGGAGCACTACACACGTTGACATCCTTCCCAGTTCCCTCTGTGCCTCAGTTTTCTGGCTGAGCTCTGTTGCGGCTCAGAGTGCTGCTGCATTGCCATCTCAACCAGAGCAAACTTCTGCCATTTGGTTTTCCAGGGCACAGCACAGAGGGGAAGAGGTTGAGGCAGAATTAAATTTAGTGGCGAGCTCATGGGCCAACTTGTGCAGCCTTGTAAGGAAGTGTTGGCTGGTGGAGGAGAGGGTATGGGGTGAGCATGTTAGGGGTGAGGGATTAGCCTTTTCTCTTCTTAGTTCTTTAGGTTTTTACCTCATTAGTATTCTCTGTATCTCAGACTATGTGGACAGTTGAAGTTGCTGTATCTCTTATGCATAGTTCCTGTTTTGGAGTGGTTTGAGAGGTTCTGAGGATCAGAGAAAATGTCTCCTCTCTATCTTGTTTGTCACGGGTCCTAGTTGTTCAGTGCTCAGTAAATTCATATTTCAGATGTGCTTTGTAGACTTTAACATGCTAATATTATGAGCATTGCTAAAATAAGAGTTACATCAAATGACATATCCTTCCTGATGGATCTAATCCAGGCCCTTTATTTTAAGGAGAAGGACTGCCTACTGAGGGAAGAAGATGGGCTGTCCAAGCCCCACAGGTAGTAAGCAGAAACTGCACTTGACCACAGGCCTTCTGGCTCCAGATCTCTAGGGTATTACATAGCACAATGCCTTTCCTTCTCAGGAAGTTTACTCAGGATGGGCTGAGGGAAAGTGAGCTTGCAGATGGCCTGAGTGGGATTGGTGTAGAATTCAGGCCTTTGCTAGAGTTATGCCTTCCAGGCAACTAGATGATGTAGTGAACAGAGGTCTGGGCCTGGAGTCAGGAAGATCTGAGTTCAAATGTGGCCTCAGACACTTACTAGCTATGTGGCCCTGGGCAAGTCACTTAACTTCTGTCTGCCTCAGTTTCCCCATCTGTAAAATGGGGGTAATAATAGCACCTGCTCCCAGGGTTGTTGTGGGGATCAAATGATAAAATATTTGCAAAGGCCTTAGCACAATGCTTAGCAAATAATAGGTACTTAATAAATGTTTATTCCTTTCCTTTTATTAACTCCCCCCTTCCCATCCCACAACAACAGATACTCAGAAAATTAATTCCTCTTAGGTGATCTTGAGCCTTCAGATTTGAAGAATAACCAAGGTTAAAGGAGAACTCATCTTTAGTTGCTTTGCCAAGAAAGTTCGGTAGTGGGAAAGAAGCCAGAACAAATGCAATTAACAAATCCTTGTGTAGAAAATAAGTAATGGAAGCTAAGCGGGCTGAAGGGAGAGAGCCGTGGCTCCAAGGGAGAGGAAGAGGGTTGATCTCTTCATGAGAAAGGCCAAGACCAACTGTTCCCCCTGTCCTTCTTCCATGACCTCCTCTGTGGCTTTCCACTGGTCTTCATCAAGCAGTCCCTGTGTGCCTGGGTAGGTGCTGGCTGCCATGAGGGAAGGAGACCAGGGAGAAGATCCAGGTCCAGCGCTCCAGGAGTTTAGGAGTTTCTTTTATTCCAGGTTTTCTCAGAAACCAGAGTTCCCAAATCTTTAATGTGACATCACCTCTCCATTTGGAGAGGGAATTTCAGAACAGCCCACTTTCTCCGGAAGAAGTAGGTGTTTCTTCTAAAACCCAAATGAAACTTGGCCAGAGGCTCTGATTTAATTGAGGGAGAGGTGAGCTTAGCTGAGAAGATATGAAAGGATAGAAGGGGTGGGGGTGGCGGAGGAAGTCTGCCAGTCTGGCCAGCAGATGACGATCTTCTGGACACTTAATTAAAAGGCAACCAAGCAGCCTTGGGGAGAGAGAGGCGGAGGGGAAGTCCTTTAAAAACTGGGTACCAGGGGCTGGGGGGGGGGAATGGGATGGCCAGAAATTCTATTTGAGAGCTATGAGGGCGCCTTTGGGAGTCTCAGAGGTATGTTGTTTTTAGATATAGAATCATAAGGTGTTCAGAGCTGGGAGCAACCTTAGAGATCAAATCCCAGCTCAAAGTGACAGAGCTTAGGACTAGGACACACATCTCTTGATTCTATTTATTCATTCAGCAAACATGAATCAAGGGCCTCCCATCTTCAGACTGCTATATAGGTGCTGGAGGGGGATAGAAAGTTTAGATAAAACACAGTTACTCCCCTCGGAGCATATAATCTTAGAGGCAGTAAAACTCAATAGACAACAGTACACGATCAGGGCTTTATAAAGAAGCAAGTAAATGTGAAATCTAAAGGTGAACTTTTTTACATAACCAGGGAGATCAAGAAATGCTTCATGAAGGAGGTGGCATTTGAGTTGGACTTTAAAGAATGGGTGAGAATTCAGCAGGTGAATTGGAAGAGGAAGAATGTTCCTGGCACGAGAGATAATGTGATTGAGGTCAGGAAAGTAGGAGAACTCCTTCAGGGCACAGATAGTGGTCCAGTCTGACTGGAGCACTGAGGGGAACAGTAAGAGATAAAGACCAGAGAGGTGGGTTCTGTCGGACTTAGGAGGGCCTTGAATGCCAGGAAGGATCAATTCATGATGCCTCTTTCACAACGCTGCCTCCTCCTTCACAATGTCATGGAATTCTAGAACAAGAAGAGACCACAGAGTCTGTCCACTCCAGCCTTCTCCACTCCACTGAGGAGGAAATTGAGTCCTAGAGTGGGCCAGTGATGGCCCAAGGTCACAAAAGGAAGGAGAGGCAAAGTGGAGACTGGAACTCAGGTCCCCTGCATCCTGATCATGGTCCCTTCTGCTATTCCTATACTACTTTTTATTCAGTTTTTAGGATAGACTAATAATGCTGATTACAAATGCCAGTTTCCAAAGAAAGTAAAAGTGACTTGCATATACATCCTCATCTGCTTCTTGCGAGAACACAGCAGTCACGTGAGAGAAAAGTCAGAGGACGCAATCTTAGAACAAGAAGACCTTTCAAACTATTTAGTCCAGTGCCCCCATTTTATATATGGGAAAGCCAAGATCCAGAAAGGGCTCGAAGGAATTCACCCACATCGATCACTTTTCTGATTGGACTTGGCTTTGATCTAACTTTAATTTTTAATTTCAAATTTCTTAGCTGGATGGTACCGTACAGGACCAAGGTAATTACTATAATGAAGCTTTATGGGATAAAAGGGTCTTTGTTCTACTTATCTTTTCTGAAAGACTGAACCCCAGAGAAGGCTGCTATAAAGGAAGAGGAAGGAAGTCCCAAGAAAGAGCTCTCTGGTCATGTGGGTCAGGGGGAAACAAGGTATAGAGTCTGTAGTAGGAGAACATAAACCTGGAGTACCTTGCCTAGAGGAAAGAGAGTGACCAGAGGAGCAGAGAATGAATAAATGGAGTCATTCAGCTATTGTCAATTAAGCCCCTGCTATGCGCTAGACACAGAGCTTGGAGCTGGGCATACAAAGACAGAAATGAAAGCCTTCCTTTAAGGAACTTCTGTTAGATAGGAGATGTTCAGGGAGGCTTAGCACCTCGAATGTGAGGGCAGAGCTCCTCATCCACCTTTGGCATTCACCTGCCACCCACTTCTCACCCGTGGCCCCACGAGGCTATAGCATGGGCAGCAGCCACACCCTGGTAAAACTATTTCAGCAGATAGGCTAAACCAGCTTGAGGGTAACTGTCAGGCTTCAAACCCATCTGTGAGTTAGGGGGTGTCTACCCGAAGCATGTGAATATTTCCCCTCAGGGAATGGGCAGATGAGAACAGTTTGTTCCAACAGCTGTGAAGAGGGCTGCAGCAGGTGCCATGAAGCTTGGTCAGACATTGAAAATGCCAAGGTCACCCACTGCATCCCAGGCCATCGTCAGTCAGCCTGGCTTTTGTCCTGCCAGTGGACTTGGATGACTGAAAGGGAGAATGTGGTTGATGACTGTGCCACTCTGCCTCACTTTAAATGCAATTCACTCACAAGTGAAGACATCACCCTTGATGTCATTGGTCCTCTCCAAAAATGAAGAATGAACAACAAACAAATAGATAGCAGGATATAACACACATATAGGCCCCTAGGTGGCTCAATAAACAGAGCTCGGACTAGAGTTAGGAAGATCTGAGTTCCAATGTGACCTCAGAACTTAATAGCTCTGTGACCTTAGGAAAGTCACTTAACCTCTAATACCTTAATCTACTAGAGAAGGATGTAGTAAACCACTCCAGTATCTTTGCCAAGAAAATCCTGTGGACAGTATTGGCATCCTGTGGTCCGCAGGGTCATAGGGTTGGACGAACTGAACAACAACACATATATACAAATAGATGTACAAATGTGTTCATAAATTAGTTTTAGACTAGAGCTCTTGTTTCATTGGTGTAATGAATCCCAGTGAAAAAAAAATTTCCCCCTCTCAATGCAGGTTGACATTTACTCTTTGTGTCCTGGGTAGGATTTGAAACAAGATTTCGTCTGCTTCTTCTCATACAAATTGTGTGTGTGTGTGAGTTCGGAGTTCAAGCTGCATCCAGGTTCAAAATTCACCTTAGACACTTTCTAGCTCTGTAACCTGGGGCAAATCTAAACCTTTTCTGGCCTTAGTTTCTTCATCTATAAAATGGAGAGAATAATAACACCTATCTCATAAGGTTATATTGAAGATCAAATGAAATAATATATGTAAAGCACTTTACAATCTATAAAATAATATAAACAATAGTTATACCATCATCATTATTGTTGCTATTATTTATTATTATTTTACATGATTTTTCCACTGTCCCACACTGCAACTAGCCATAGTAGATGGAGGTGAGGGGATACACACAGGTTAAAAGAGCAGTGTCGCAAATAAATGTGGTAGAAGGTTCGTCGAGAGCAAAGATGTCTGCTCTGGAGCCCTGGGAGGTGGCAGGAGAAAACTGGGTCAGGGCAGGAATAAAGAGGTAGTGAAGGGAGTGGGGAATGGAGAGTGGATGCTCAAAAGTGTCCTCTCAAAATAACTTTTTTCAACAAAGCTTGGAAAAGAGTGGGGCACATGAAGAAATGCCATCTCAAATTAGACTGTCTGCTATTCTGCCGATGCACAAACACAGCTCTGCCTAGAATCCCTCACCCATCCTGTCTGGGAGACTGCCATCTGACCTCGAGGGGACGGAAACTTGTCTGTCTCCAGGAGGCTAACATGACCCTCCTCTGGGACTCCATTGATCTCTTCAGGAACACCCAGGATGAACATACCATGGATGGCTGGAGCAGATCAATGCAGGCTTTTTGTCCGGTCATTTTTCAGTCACATCTGTCTCTCTGTGACCCCGTTTGTGATTTTCTTGGCAGAGATACTGGAGTGCTTTGCCATTTCCTTCTCCAGCTCATTTTATAGATGAGGAAACTGAGGTAAACAGGGTTAAGTGATTTGCCTAGGGTCCCACAGCTAGGAAGTATCTGAGATCAGATTTGAACTCAGGTCGTCCTGATTCTAGGGTAGGCACTCTATCCTCTGCACTGCCAAGGTGCCCCTCACTAAAGCCTAGGGCTGGCCTTTTTTAGCCAACCTAACTAACTGGTTGTTAAAGACTTCCATATCTCATTTCTTCCACTCCCTATAATTTGATCAGAATGACAGTGGTAGCTTACCTATTTCCAGTTTCTGGTTAAAAGGAACAACTGAAGATATCTGACATTTATAGCTTTAAATTACAAAGTACTTTATAGACGTTATCTCATACTCCAGCAGGTCATAAGTGCAAGCAAATTCTTCTTCCTATTCAGCAGAGGAGACACCAAGACCCAGGGACGTGGAAAGAATTGGCCAAGGTAAATGGAGGAGCCAGGGCAGCTAGGTGGCGTCATAGTGCACAGAGTGCCAGTCCTAGAGCCAGAATGACTCATCTTCCTGAGTTCAAATCCAGCCTCAGACATTTACTAGCTTCGTGACCCTGGGCAAGTCACTTTAATCCTGTTTGCCTCAGTTTCCTCATCTGTAAAATGAGCCGGAGAAGGAAAAGGCAAACCACTCCAGTATCTTTGCCAAGAAAACCCCCAAAAAGGGGTCCCGAAGAGTCAGACACGACCAAAATGACAGAACACTTGAACAAGTTGGGGAGCCAAGCTAGGTCTTCTGACTTTAGAACACAGTGCCCTTTCCATGACATCAAACTGTCTCGTTAATGTGCTAGTTATCAAAATTCACCAAGTGTAGTTTTCTAGAGATGTAATTTCAATATCTGGGCCCCCCAAAGTAAAACTTGGTATAAAAAGTTTCCCCTTCATCTAATCTGTTTGACTTCTCCTCCATCTTTCCTGGGTTTTTTCACACCCAAGGTTAAGTTTGGGGTATGATGTGCATCTGAGACCTTTAATTAACGTCCTGTACGCCCAGCTGACTTGTGGAGCTCACAGACTAGCTGGACATTCAAGACCCATACACATAAAATAAGTCGAGAGTAATTCAAGACAAGAGAAGTACTGTAGCAATTATGGGACAAAGAGGAGTAGGAGTTTAGATAACAGGGCTCCCCACTTGTGTCTAGGTAGTCCTGAGAGATTTTTTTTGGAAAAAGCGGGGCTTGAGGGAGAGAGAGTTTGGATGGACAGAGAGAAACGCAGAAGTCATTTTAGTTGGAGATAGCAGCATGTGCCTGGCTAGGATGCTAGAGGGGAGCATGTGGAGTAGGGGAGGGAGATAAGGATAGATTTTAAGGGAGATATGGGCCAGATTTTAGAGGGTCTTGAAGTCCAGGTTGAGGAGTTAGGATGTGATGTGGTTGGCCTTATGGAGTGATTATATTTTCTTGAATTGAGGAGTGGCACCATTAAAAGTGATGGATTTTTTGGTGGCGGTTGGAGGTTGGTTGGGTTAAGTGACTTTCCCAGGGTCATACAGCTAGTAAGTATCTTGAGGCCAGATTTGAAACTGAGGTCTGTCCTCCTGACTCCAGGCCCAGTGCTGTAACTGCTGCACCACCTAACTGCCTCCAAAATGATGTTTTGAAAAGATGAATCTGCTCTGGTTAAGTTGGAGAAGAGAGCTGTTAACTCCATCCCACCAATAAGCGACCACCTGCCTTTGGTGATATTGGTGCTAGAGAAGCTAGAGCTGCTGAAAGAGAGCTGCCAGCCACCTGGAGTGTTGACAACCCGAGGGCTGAATGGTAGCTAGAGAACCAGTTCTGTTAAGTTTGGCAATCAGGTGCTTTAAATGGCTCCTCCTGCAATGTGTTTCAACATGCAGAGGTTTGTGGCTGGGCTACAGTTTTGTAGGCATTTGGGCTCTCTGGTTTTCTGAGCAAAGAACTTAATCACTGTTATTTAATTAGGTGGGGTTTTTTTTGGGGGGACACCAAAAATCCATAGTGACATTGTGAGCTGAAAGCCCTTTCCCCACCCCCCTGCTTCTCTTATCCAGGCACTGGTAGCAAGGAGAAATGCCTATTTTAATCTGTGTGGGGAAATAGCTTTCCCTAAATATAGCACTCTGTAGATGAGTGGCAGTGGGGAGGTAGCCTGAGAAGGAGGTTGAGGAATTGGAATAATTCCATCCTCATGGATGCAACACCAGACTTGGGCAAGACCCTTAATCAAGGCAGGCATGTGGTCATCAATAGCGTTTGTCTGTCTGTACTGCCTGACCTCCTCTCGTTTGCCTCCTGTCTCCCCCCCTCCCCAGCCACATCATATTTTGCCCTCCCACTGAAACTCCCAGAGCTCAGTCTTGGCATTGCGTTCTGACAAGTGCTCACCTCCAACAGTTTCCCCTTCCCTTTGCCATAACACAGTCAGCCTCAAGAAAAGAGAAAGCTGTTTTTTTCTGGGTGACTGATTTTTTTCCCCCATAAAACCATTTGCTGAGGCTTCCAACAATTCCTCCAAAACTAAGCTTGTCTGGAAATAGCAATATAGCTTTGGTGAGAGAGATGGGGTAGGAGTGCTGACCTTAACCACTTTGTTAACTGTGCCATCCTCATAGGCTGTCCTTGGTCAGCTGGTAGAATCTGTGTGACACTGATACTGATAGAGGAATTGGGGGGGGGGAGACAAGAGTGTGTGTGTGTGTGTGTGCGTGTGTGTGTGTGTGTGTGGAGAGAGAGAGAGAAAATAAAATTTTATTAAAGTGTTTACTATTTGCTTGTGAATAAGAGGGGGTAGTTAGCTTTTCATAGTTGACACTAAAGGTCACACTGTCCCAGCTCTGTCTTACTTTAGGATTCTACCATTGTGGGTAGGGATCCTTTTCTTTCTCCTCTCTAGTGTGGAAGGATTAGTGCTGAGATAAGCTCTGGGGCAGTTGTATGCCCCAGGAATAGCTCATAAAGCCTAGGGGTTTGTGGAACGTAAGGGAATCTCTGTAGGGACACTAAGAAGTCTTTCTCTCTGACTTCCAGTGCCCAACCCTACTTCACCTCATCCTGTCTCTCAATCTGACCACATCCCTCTTATCTTATAGAGAGCAAGCCTGAAGCCAATGTCTCAATAATTGGATCAGGAACCTCAGTAACAGGGAGAAAACCACTTTCTCCTCGCCTCCCTCCCCTGCATTTCCTGGCCACAGCTAAGAAGAAGCTTACAGTAGCTATTTCTGGAGTGGGTTACCCAGCCTGGAGCTGGAAGTCACTGGAGGGGCAGCAACATTGGCTTCCTTCCATGCCTGAATGCAGCTCTTGGAGTTGTGGGCAAGAGGGTGCATGGATGAGGAGGGAGAAGGTCAGTTTCTGACTGTATGATGAGTTACCCCCTATAACCCTGAAGGGTGCAGCATCACATGGCCTGCTAAGTTAAATGTGGGCCCATATTGTTGCAGAAACTTCACCTAGGAAGGAATAAAATAAGCATTTATTAAGAGTCTATCATGTGCCAGACACTCTTAAGTGCCTTACCACACAACAACCCTGAGAGGTAGGTGCTATTATTAACCCCATTTTAAAACTGAGGAAACTGAGGCAAATGACTTGCCGGGGTCACACAGCTGGTCCAGACCCAGCGTTCTGTCCATTGTACCATCTAGCTGCATCTAGACTAGCAGCTTCCTTGAATGGACAGGAACTAGCACCAGGGACCACAACTCAATATCTTTCCTTCTATCCACTGGGGTGAATAGAAGTGACACTAGGGTGAAATTGAGTCAGGATGGCTTGGGTTCAAATACCATCAAAGACACTCACTAGCTAGCTGTGTGACCCTGAGCAACTCACTTAACTTCTCTGGCTCTCAGTTTCCTCATCTGTAAAATGGGGATGATAATAGCTGCAGTACCTACCTCCAATACAATGATATATTCCAAGTGCTTTACAAACTGTCAAGCAATCGGTCAACTAGCATTTATTAAGTGCCTCCTGTGTGCATGCAGGTAGCTAGGTGTCGAAGTAGATAGAGTACTGGCCTAGAGTCAGGAAGATCCAAGTTCAAATCCAGGCTCAGACACTTAATTGCAGTGTAACCCTGGGTAAGTCACTTAACCCTGTTTGCCTCTGTTTCTTCATCTATAAAATGAACTGGAGAAGAAATGGCAAACCACTCCAGTATTTCTGCCAAGAAAATCCCAAATGGGGTCAGGAAGAGTCAGAGAAAAATGACTAAAACTGAAAAATGACTAAACAACAACAGGTATTTTGCTAAGCTTTGAGAATACAATGGAAGTAAAAATACCAAATGGTCCCTCTGCTTGGGGAGCTCCCACTCTAACAGGGAAGACAGCTATGCACAGAGGAGATACAGTATACTTTGGAGATAATCTCCAGAGGAAGGCACTAAGATTAAAGAGGACCAGGAAAGTCTTCTTGGGGCGTGAGCTGAACCTTGAAGGAAGTCAGGGAATCCAGGAGCGAAGACCATCCCAGGCCTGGGGGACAAGCATCTCTCCTTCCTGGCCTGCTTCAGATCAGTTCCTGATGGGACAATGTCTGTCCACCTACAGACTTGCTCATGTAATGTGAGGGAGGCTTGATGGTGAGGGCAGGACTGGGCTGGGCTGGGCCAGCCCGGGAGTCTGCACAGTCCTAGGTCTGTGACTGGCTTCTTCAGCGACCTTAGATAAGTCATTATTCCTCTCAAACATAAGAATATATGACGTAACCTGTCTCACTGGGGATGTGGCGAGGACAAAGGAGGGAATAATCTCTGGGATGCTTCTTCTGAGCCACTTTGAAGATTATTCGAAGGCGGAAATCTTAATGATTCTATAGGAAATGCATCCCCAAATCCCTGAGCCCTCTTCAGGTCTTTTAAAAAATGCTTATTGATATATTTTGTGTTTATATTGTCTAAACTTCCAAATAGATGCCTCCTTCTTTCTGATTCAGAAAGTCATCTCTTATAACAAAGAATAAAAAAAAAAGTAGAGTGAGGGGAAGGGGGAAACTGATTCAGCAAAACTCAGTGCCACATGAACCAAGCCTCACTATATGTGCAGTATTTCATAACTCTGCCCCCCTCCCATCTCTGTGAAGGAGGGAGGGACGTGTATTTTTTGTCCTCTTCAGGATCATATTTGATTGTGATAATTACACATCATTCACTGTCACTTTTTTAGTTGTTCTTTATGTTGTTGTCACTGTTCGTGTTGTTTTCCTGGTTGTGTGTACTTTGTTTTGTATCTATAGTTCTATAGTTGCAGACTATAGTTCTATAGTCTGACCATGATTCTCTATATTTTTCATATTAATTGTTTCTTATGATAACTTAGAGGTCACTTACATTCACATAGTGCGATTTGTTTCTCTATTTCCTGGTCAATGAGCATCTTTTTTGTTTTCAGTTCTTGCTACTGCAAAAAAAAAAATGCTGCTATAAATATTTTGGTGTAAATGGGCCCTTTTTTCCTTTCTTTGACCTCCTTGGAGTATATCTTCCATAGGCCCTCTGCACCGTTCTACACCACCACCCCCAACCAGGAGAAGTTGGTTAGCTTGAAGGACACAAGAGCCAGGGTCTCCGCCTGATGGCATGCCTATAGTTCTATACCTCTTTTAGCTAAAATAAGTAAGTGTTAGGTCATTTCATAACCTGCAAACTCTTTTATAATGAAAACAATCACTCCATTCTTTCTAGTGTCCAAAGACCAAGTACCTGAATTGGTGGGGGAGATGGAGGGAAAAGGAGAGGAGGATGGGGCTGCTTACTTGGGCCTTCTCCATCATTAAATTCATTCAGAACCCATCTGCCACACACCTATTACTGTTACTCTGCCACCCTCCTCCTCCTAACCCTTCTCATCACAATCCAATCCAACATTTGTTGATTTCCTACTATGTGTAAGGCATTCCAACTTAGCTACCAGTCTGTATTTCTGCACTGAGTTTCCTCTGCTGATGAAACTCTAGGTACAGACTGTTCACCCTGTGCCCCCAATCTCCTCTTCACCCATTTCAAGGCATTGTGATAAATTGAGGGTACAAAGACAACAGTTCCTGCTCTCAAGTATGTTCTACCGTATTGCGTCCTCCTTCCACCATGTTCTACCTGAGTTCCTGGGTGGTAGTGTGCTCATTTAATTAACTCAGTGTCCTAATGTACTAATGGAAGGCTTATAGGACTTCTCAGGGCCCTCCTTCCAGTTAGTAGGCCACATGGAAGGCTTATAGGACTTCTCAGGGCCCTCCTTCCAGTTAGTAGGCCACACGCAGGCATTATAACAAGTGCTTTTTGAAGACCCATAAATATTTATTATTTGATCTTTCTGTTGTATGCTATTAATTTGCATAAAAGTAATAAAAATGTGCAAAGGACTACACATACAAGTATAGACTAACATGAAAGGAAATTATATATGTGTATATAAGATACAATGCTGCTCTTCCTTTGTATATTCTACCAATTATAACCTTAACAAGCTCTTTCCTTTTCCATCCAAGTGGGCTAGTGCATGATCCTATGGTCAGGGGCAAAGGCAATTTAGATCCTAAGCCTCCTCCCCATTTCCACACACATGCCTGAAGATGAGAAAGCTGCCACTTTAAGCTATGGCAGGTGGGAAGGAAAAGAGGTGCTGCAGAGAACTTTGGCACTGAGAACTCTGTTCTGCTTCCAGACTTTCTTGGTCCTTCCTTCTCTGTTCCTTTGAGGGAGAGAGTAATGGTTCTCAGCTCCATCGGCCCTTGGTCCGTCATTTCACAAGGCAGCTCTTTTCCTCAGATGAAGGAGATTAAAAGTCCCCAGTCTCCCTGGTGCATCTGTACTAACTCTCTGTAAGGGGACTTCACTCAATTCCACAAACATGTACTTGGGTCCTTTTAAGCTCCAGGAGCAGACCAACAGCTGGGCTCTGCCAGTAGCTTTGCTGTATGACCTTCAGCCAGTCACTTTCTCAAGAGTCACACTGTCAGCGCCCATCCCTATACAAAGAGGGGCTGGGGGGAATTGCACCGAGGGAACATAAAAGCTTCTTCTGGCTCATGGTTCTATGATGCTAAGTAATACAGTTCCTATTCTTCATGTCTTCTTCTGGGGACATTAACTGTGGGTGGGGTGAGCTGGAGGAAGCAAAATAGGCCTGGTTGTGTGACCTTGGTGTAGTCATTTAACATCTTTCAGTGTCCACTTAAGCCAACCATGAATTATGACCAAGACCCAGAGGGATCTGAGGATCCTAGAAACAGAAATGTAGAACTAGAATAGAACTCAGAGGTCATGTGGTCATTAGGATCAAAGGTATAGAGCTGGGAGGTATTTCAGAAACTATCTAGTCCAACATCCTCATTTTACAGATGAGGAAACTGAGGCTCAGGGGGCTTAGGTGAATTGTCCAAGATCACACAGGTAGTAAGTGGAGTTTTTTACAGGTTCCCTAACTCCAGTCAATGGTCTTTTATTTCACTGAACAATGTCTTTTGATGGATGAGGAAATTGAGATTCAGAATGGGGAAAGAGCTCTTTCTTTTCTATCATAATCTTTCTCTGTCTCTGTCTCTCTTTTATATTGTGATTCTCTCTTTTATGTTGTGATGTCTCTCTTTTGTATTGTGCTCTCTTTCTCTCTCACTTTCTCTATCTCTGTCTCTCACATAGTTGGCAGGATGACATGTCTAAAGCATCTCTGGAAGCAAGGGGGCTATATCTTATTAGCAGTCATGACGAAGCAATTAATTTCATAAATACCTTTCCCAGCAAAGACAGTTTCATTTATAGCCTCTCCTCTCTGAGAGCTAGAAGGCTCCCTCTCCCCTTCTTCCCCCTCATGTGGTAGATCGAAAGCTTCCTTTCATATGAGAAACCTGGCTGTCCACTCCTGCCAACAGTTCTTGCTGGCAGGACCGGAAAGTGATGACTAACGCTGTGTTCCCAGCCATGCCAAGACGAGAGGGGGAGGACGAAGGGCCCAGCAGACAAACGTGGGGTGGACAAAACAAGAAGTCCATGCTGGCAGCCAGATTGTTGTCAGCAGGTCTGTGATCATGCTACTCCAGCCAGGAGGCATCAAGAGCACAGTCATCTCCCTGGGCATGCACCCCATATGGATTCATTCTCTGGACATAGGGCAATGACAGCTCTTTCATGGAATCATCAAATCATAGAAGGCATCTTAAAGGCAATGAAGTCCCACTTCCTTTTCAGGTTGCCTTTTAGTCAGTCATTAAGCATTTATTAAGCACCTACTGTATGTCAGGCTCTGTATTAAAAGCAGAGTTTACAAAGATAGGCAATAAAACCAGCCTCCGACCTCGAGGAGCTTACATTCTAACTGATGAGAGAATGTGTAAATGACTACATACATACGAGATGTATACAAAGCAGCAAGGCAGGCATAAAGCAATCTGAAAGGAGAGGCCAGTGGTTCTAAGTAATCCTTTAGCAAACAAGCATTTTCAGCAGTGAAGCCACCCCACGTGCAGCCCTCCAACTCTGTGTATTCCTCATGTTTCCTGGACCCTCACCCTGCAGTTTGGTTTATGAACCTTGTCTAATTCTCTTGACACCATATTGCCCCCTGGTTACTCCTGTCAGATTGTTGTGGTAGCCTATGGCTGATCAGAAGACTTCAGATGGACTTGAGAATGCTCTGTCTGTGATACCTACTTGTTACTTCTCACTGTAACAAGGTATTCTTGTACTTCAGTCAAATTCAATGGTGTAGAGAGAGGGTTCGAAGAGTAGTGGCCTAGCATAGTCCAGCCATGTGTTTTGTTGTGTGGGGAGAAGGCTGCCTGTTTCCCAGAGAGTCTGGACTGTACCCTTATGGTAATAGCGGGATGCCACAGGGCAACACAGGTCAGTGAGGGCTCAGGTATGGGGGTGGAGGATGACTGTCACTACAAGAAGTATTGAATAAGAAGACAATGGGGAAGGCCTGCCCCTCCCATGCCGTCGCCTGAGACAGAGCCTTGGTCTCTTGTGCTAGTTATAGATCTGATCCTACAATTTAAAGGTCTCTTCAGGTGTGACATATATTGGCTGGTCTTTTGTTAATGGTCCTCCTAGAGACTGGGAAGGCTGGAGCTCACTCTGGCCTTTCCCTTCTTTCTTATCCCACCTAATCCTTATCCCACACTGAACTTGGGGCTTTTTTTTTTGCAAACTGATTGCTTTATTGTTCTGTGAACTCTCCAAGGGTAATCTACACTGTGGCTCTCCCCAGAGGCCTACTACAATGATCTGGACACAGCATATTTAATAATTTAATTTAATATTTAAATAAGGTATTTAACAAATATTTCTTGAAAGGGTTTAACTGTCTGTGCCACACAATCACACACTGTTTACATGGTTCTGTAACTGTCTGCATTGCATAGTTAGCGTTTGACTCTAGCAAATGCCAGAAGTCGCCACTATCCATGGAATATGTGTAAAATGAATGAGCATGGGGGCTACTGAGTTGTTTTTCTCCTAGGGCATTAGTGACTGTTCACTTCCCTGTTCAAGGCAAGTAGCAGCCTTCCCCTTCTTCCACCTCTCCCAACTCGGGGAAGTGAATAGAGGAAGATTTGGCAAGTCTCTTGAGAGATTCCCACCTATGGCAGAGATTAGACTAGGAATTTCTTTGCTGTAAGAGCTACCAGTGAAGAACTCTATCTGCCGGTATAGCCACGGTTGCCTGGAACTCCGAGAGTTCAAGTGACTTGCTCAGAGTTCACACAGCCATTGTATGTCAGAGGTGAGACTTCAACCTGGTTAGTTCTGGTCCTGAGGCTAGCTCTCCATCTGCTTTGACACAATACTTTTCGACATTCACTGTCCTTTTCTGATATTTTGTGTGTGACTCTTGTCTGCCTAACTTGAATATGAGTTCCTTAAGAATAGAAACTATTTCTCTTGTTACCTCTGTATCCTCTACAGTGCCTGGCACAGGGCCGGGCATATAATGAGGACTCGGGAAAGACTGATAGATTGATTAAATTTCACTTCCAGTGTAACTATTGGGAGTAGACTGAGGCTCAGGTCATTGTAGGTAGTGAGTGGAATAGGTAAAAATAGAAAGGTCTCTTATTCTAGTGGTGATAACCTCAGATCTTAAAGCCACTTGATGGGGCAGTGTTCTTCTGGTGTTTGGAGTCACACTGTCATGATGGTTAAGTTGCTAACCAGAGAATCTAGATTATGGTGTCCACATTCCACATACTCCTCCCCCCTACTACCATGTCACTACTTTCTTCCTTTCACTGCCACATTCCTTCTCTCCTAGCATACCTACCCAAATCACTCTAGCTCTCATTGATTGGCCAAGTTTAGGTCCCAGCCCAAGCCCCACTTAGTGTTCTTGTTTGGGCCCTGATTGGCTCAGAGTGAATGTAAATAGCAATTTTTTCTATTTTGGCTAGAAACCTTGAGGGTCTTCCTTTCACAGAATATTTTTTTTTGGACTAGGTAAAGAGGCCTCATTTCTTACTTAGCCTTAATCACTGAATGGGTGTTGTCTCAATCAAACTGAAACCTGTTAAAGACCTTAGCTTAAAAAGGCCAAGGTTTCCCACTGCTTCCAGGGCCATCTTCAGTCATCGTGATCTGTATCTCACCATTGGACCCAGATGGCTCTGGAGGAGAAAGTGAGGCCGGTGACTTTGCACCACCCTCCCACACTTAAATCCAAATTCACTTGCACATCACGTCATCACCTCCCTGATATCATGGTCCTCTTCAGGAACAAAGGACAAATAACGTCTTCCAGATGGCTCTCACCAGCTCCTTCTCCTTCTCTATACTAATGACATTTGACCACCATCTTTACTCTCTTGTGTCTCAAAAGGCTAGTGTTCAGAATCTTTGCCTTTTGCAATGATACTTCAATGGATCTATGATCTCAGTTATGTGAACACTCCCTCTGCCAGTTACGATTGAAACTTTTCTATGACTTCTTAGATTTCATGGCTACCAGTCCAGCACTCAGACAGCCCATCTGTTGCTTTTCACCCTTCCTATATGACTTGAGGACTTACTTTTCCATTCATAAATAAACTTGATGGTATCTTTTATGTTGCTTCTCCATGAAAGACATTGTCATAGCCTGCTTACTCTCCAATGTATGTCTTTACACTGTCATTGGGTCCCCAGTGAGGGTGAGTCTTCAGAAATCATAGTGTCCTATGATTTGCAGCCAAATAGAATCTCCAGGGGAATATTGACATTAAAAAGGTGGGTTTTTATGTCAGCTCACATTTAGGGTAATTGAAAGTGCTGGACAGTTTCTTAAATGCTGTCTAATCTTCTTGCCACCTCCTGTGCCATTCTGGGTTGAGTTCATAATTTATCTGTGGTACCTATCCAAGGTACTATATGTATGCATACATGTATGTATATATGCACTGATATATGCATATTTATGTATAGGTATTCATATATGTGTATGAAATAATGTATATCACCTGAAGGTAGCATGGACAAAAGGCCAGCTCCAGAGTTAGGAAGACATGAATTCGAGTCTGGCTTCTGACACATACTGGCTGTGTAATCCTGGGCAAGACACTCTCAGTATACCCAGGCAAATCTTCAAGAGTCTAAGATTCAAGACAGTAACTGATCTATACTAAGAGAAGGAATTCTTTGGGAGTTCCCTACACTGAAGAATTACAGATCAGTATGTATGTGTGCATGTGTATGTATGTATACATACATATATCTACATGTATATGTGTAGTATATACTGTATATATCTACCCTATGAGTTAATGTGCTTTGTTTGCTTTGTTTTTCCAATGTGAATTATTAGACCACTCCCTTCAACAACCATGGATCTCATTGAGGAAGCCCTGTGATATGCTGGGGGCTTAGTATAATCAGCACATTATGTTCTACAAACAGGTGCATCTATACATATCTTTCCATCAGCAGGAAATCCTCTTATTTGAATTTGGCACAGGATATCCTTCATGACCGAGGGATTTTGGTGAAGCTTGTGTCTTTTTTTTATGCCTCACTTGATAGTCAGCAGATCACTGGACAGAGCTATCTCCAACAGAGTTAGTCTCATGGCATCACATAACTTTAATATATATGTGGGAGAGAGACTTTGTCTAAGAAAAGCCTTTAAGGGTGTGTTTTGTTCTAAGGACAGTTTTGGGGGTTTTTTTGTGATTGACAAATATTAGATCCAGTACAATTTTGTATTCTCTGTGCCTTTCAATCAGCTATGTTACTCTGAAGATGGGATCTACTACGGAAAATCATCTTCATGAGCATTCCTGTTTCCTTCTCATGTTTTCATCAAGGATGCCCCTTGTACGTGTGTAGACCATTCTTATAAAGATTTTCTAGACATGAGAAAATGGGTTTTTACTTTTGAATTTTGTCTTGAACACCTTCTTGAGGGGGGTAATAATGCTGCAATTCATTTGGAATTGTCCTTCCCCCCCCTTTTTTCATTCTCTTGGAATCTTCCTTTTTTTTGAGATTTAAAAAAAAAAGCAATCCTCAAATGCCTTTAAATTGTGCTGCCTCCAGCATTGGAAACCAGCAGGTTTCTCTTGCTTGTATTTGGCCAGTCCAACCACACTTCCTGATTTCATTTCCTTAAGTGCCATTGCCTCAGTAAATCCAGGTCTGGGTGAGGCAGTCCAAATGTGGCAGTTTCATTCTTGTCACTGCTGAGAACAGAGCACCATAATTATTTAGAAGCTGAAGTAGGAGATTTTTGGAAAGGAACTCAGCCACTTTCAGTAGGCTATAAATAATGAGCCAATGAATCATTGCCCAGATATTTAACTATCTGAGCAGGCATTTTACTGGTGCTTTCCTGGAATTGCCTCCTCATCATCACAAAAACCACAGTCACTGACACCAGGAGAGTGTTTTTGAAATCCCACCACACAAAAAATAGCAGCCATCTATAGACCATTCTCCAAAACTCTTCAGTGGCAAAGCTACAGCCCAAATTCTTTGTGGAAAAAGGACTTGATAAAAAAAAAAAGGAGCACTTTGTGAAGAGAGAATTGGTTATTGATTTATTATAAATCTGGAAAGATACATAAAATTTTCTGTAAAAATACATCTCTTTGCCTCTCAGTACTCTGACACTTCTAATTGTGGTAGAGCTTTGATCCCCTCTAGTTGGCTACGTACCCCTTCCACTTTTGTGGGTCCATATTCAGATCTTTAAATAAATTGGAGATTTAACCTAAGAACCACCCATCAAACTGGGTATTCAAGATTGCAGAATGATAGAATTTCTCTGAAAATACTATTGACAGCTTTAACTCTCCCACAGGGCAAACCCAGGTCATTTCTCAAAAGTAGTCATTGATTAAAAGGCTAATGATGGGGTTCTTAGTTAAAATGCTTTGTCTAAAAGGTACTTATCTAGGATACAATGTTTTTTAGGTACTATAGGATAATTAAAAGTGATCCTTTTGTTCTCTGTGGCTAGTCATTCTTACATTCCTCAAACTCAGATTAGTAAGTCATTATGGTAATCCATTTCAAAATCATTCCCACTGTCATCAATCACCAGACATTTATTAAGCATCTGCCATGTGCCAAGCACTGTACTAGATGCTAGGCACACAAAAATAATAACGAAACAATCCTTATCTTCAAAGGAGCTAACATTCCATTCAGGGAGACATGTGCGTAAAGAAGAATATACAAAATATGGCAGATAACCACTGTCCTTCTCCAGTCTAGCTAACCTGAGCCTGTGAAGCCTCTGAACCTAAGGACTTTCACATTGCCTTTTATTCTTCCCTGTTTATCTGGAATCACACCAGCAATTTCATGGGTAGTTTTAATCAGCATTTATCCTATCAAAGTCTCTCCATTAAAGTCTTCCTTGGGTGCCTCATCATGGCATAGAGGTGAGCCTGGATTCTTTAAGTGCAGTGAAAAGTTCAGGCAGGTCCCACATGCTAGAAGGACCTCAAGGCTGGGCTTGCAGTGGATCAAGGGATTGCCAGCAGTGGGCCATTGCTATAAAGTTAACCATCAGGTGACAAATTTATTTGACCACGGCAATTCATGGAGGCTACTCAGGGATAGTGGGGCTACAATATGTGTTGGTGTAGGGAACTTCACACTGATGAAAGCAAGGATCCTCACTGTAATGAAATATTCAGTCTAGAACGCTAGACAAGGTGAAGGAATGTAAGTGATTTACCACCTGCTGCCATGAAAATGTATGTAACTTTCAGAACCTCTCTTTTGCATGGACCATTTTTCCAACTAGAGTGGGAATTATTTATGCAGTTAAAATGCTGTATGATATCTCAGGTTTTACTCCTTGTCTGGAATTAACTCTGAAATGTCACTGATTGTCATATTTTGTTTTGTTCTTTATAATTTATTTCTCATATCACATTATGTCCCCTCTTTCCTTTTTGTAAGCATAGCTGTGGACATTGACCAAAAGCAGTAAAATTGTAATATGACTTGCCACCTTGGGTATGGTAATGCTGCATGCCTCTTTGTAGCGTGACTTCAGTGCCTGGAGGATGAGGGCTAACGAGGGCAATGATTTCACCAACCAGAGAAGAAATGGAGACAGTTTCTTTGCCTCCCTTTGGAATGGAGTATTTGTTGTTGTTCAGTTATTTCAGTCATGTCTGACTCTTTGTGACACCATTTGGGGTTTTCTTGGCAAAGATGCTGGAATGGTTTGTCATTTTCTTCTCTGGATCATTTTACAAATGAAGAAACTGAGGCAAACAGGGTTAAGTGACTTGCCCAGAGTCAGACAGCCAGTAGGTGTCTGAGGCCAGATTTGAACTCAGGAAGATGAGTCTTCCTGACTTCAGGCCCAGCATTCTATCCACTGTGCCACCTCATTGCTTGGACAAAAGGGGAATTGTGATATCATGTGGTATACCTGTCATAGGAAACAAATTCCAATGAAGTGAGTAGATCCTCTCTCCCACTATTCCTGGTACGATGGAATCAGTCAGTCTAGCAACTTTCACTGAAAACTATAATGTATTCAAGGCCCATCCAAGATGGTATGGGAGATACCAAGATGTCTACCAATAACAGTTTGCATTTCTGTAATATTTCAAGATTTACAGAGCACTTTCCACATGTAAATATTTTCATCCCTATTTTACAGATGAGAAAACTGAGGTTTGGAGATTTGAAGTGACTTGCCAATAATCAGAACTAGGAAATGTCTCAGCCAAGTCTCCATTTCAGGTCTTATGCCTGGGAATCTGGAGATCTTTCCATTATGCCAGGCTGCCTATCCCTTGCTCTCAAGGAACACCTTTACAATCTAGTTAGAGAGAAAGGACTCTTGTTAAAATATAAGTTCCTTAAGGGCAGGAGCTATCTTTAAAAAAAAATAGGCAATTGGGGTTAAGTGACTTGCCCAGGGTCACATAACTAGTAAGTGTCAGAGTTCATATTTGAACTCAGTTCCTCCTGCCTCTAGGGCTGGTGCTCTATCCACTGTGCCACCTAGCTGCCCTGGAACTATCTTTCTTTCTGTTGGTATTTGCATTCTCATTGCTTAGCACAGTGCATAGCATATAACAAGTGATTAATAAATGCATGTTGACATACAAAACTGAGAATAAGGAAACATGGTATTGGGAATACAGCATGGAACCCCTAAAGTCAGGTGACTCAGGTCCTACGTCTAACTTAATCATAAAATATGACCTTGGGCAAATCCCTTACCCTCTCTAGGTTTCTGCTCCACCATTCGTGAAATGAAGAGGTTCAGCCAGATCTAGTTTAATCCTGATATCCTGTGTATAATGATTCAGAATTCTTCCCAGTCTTAACAGCCTATTACATAAGTGCTAAACTTTATGGTAGAGACTAAAAATGCTGGAGGGGTTCAGAGAAGGGAGAGATTGCAAGGTAGGGAAGACTTCACAGAGGAGCTGGAACTTCTTCAGGCAATGAGGGATGAATAAAAGGGACAGGAAGGAGCAAGGCAGTCCATAGTGGGGGAGGACTGTAAGCAAGGTCACCGAGGTGGGATTCATCCGGCCTGTTTGAGGTACATAGAGAAAGAAGGACATCGTGGCATCCTATGAAGAATGTCACCAGACCGAGTCAGGAGATCTCAGATCTAGTCCTAGCTGTGCTGCTCCTAGGCATGGAACTTTGGATAAGCCACCTCTCCTTTTTGTGTCTCAGTTTCCGTATTTGTAAGGGAAACAGTATCTTCTCTATCAAACTCATGGAGACATTGTGATGGAAACTTTGCAAACTATAAAGCCTATAGAAATACAGGTTTTTCTTCTTTCCCTAGTACTGTGGTGTGGAGATCCTCCCTCTCCCAACCAGCCTAGAATGGAGAAACAAAGTCCATCCCAGCCCTGCCCTCTCTCAGTAATCAGTAGCCAACCACAGAAGGCTTCTTGAGGCTCACATGCTGGGAGAAATGAGTCACAGGGGAAGGAAACCCTGGCCAGTAGGGCAGAGATAAACATCTCCTCTTGGTTAAGTGACTTCACCACCCGGGGTCCTTTGGCTGCCTCCTTGCTGGTCAATGTTTTGGTAAAGGAGAGTCCAGGATGCCTCAGTATCTCGTCTGGCTCAGTTCAGTGGCTACTGATTGATGCTCGCTGAGGTTCAGAAGATAAGCCAGTAATCTTTAAAAAAAAAAAAGCCTTATTAAAGCGATTGTCCTTGGGAGAGATTCTGAGCCCAGATTATAGGTCAGTGCTTTGGAGATGGCAGGAACCTCTGCTGATACTAATTATTTTTACTTCTACCTAGAATCTCTAGTCCCATAAATCAGGTCTCTCTCCACACCCTGAGTTCCCTGTGAGGTAGAGAATTAGATTTGAACGTTGACCTTGATGATGAGGTCATTCTAGCTTGAGGTCGTAACTATTAGGCAGATAGTATCCTGAAATACTCTGAACTGAAAAGAACCCTCTTATCCTTTCCAGCTCTTCCACTAACTCCATGTGGCTTTGGCGAAATCACCCTCTTCAGAGGGTGTGAAAAGGAAGGAGTCGGACTAGGTGGTGTCCCGAGTCCCTTCCCCTCCAGATAGCTGTGTCCCCAAGAACCAATGACTAGCACCTCTGTGTGAGGTTGAAACATCTAAACTTTAAATCACACTTTTGGCTGCCATGGGCCACTGTTAGATTGAGCTTGCAATCCAGAAAAACCCCCAGATTTTTTTTTTCCATGTGAGTTGCTAACTAATCATTCCTCCCCATTGTGCCCTTGTTCGGCTGATTTTTTTTTTAACCCAAGCGAGTACTTTTTAATGCCCATTAAATTCATCTTATTAGATTCTGCCTCTCAAGATGATCATACAGAGCAGCATCTGGGGCCTAGGAGGGAGTCACTGGCCAGGTGTCTCTGGGTCTGCTCGGCTCATTTGGTCGCAGCAGGAGACCGGGCTTTTGGATGTGATCTCAGAATGATCCACTTAGCTCTGCTTTGTGTCCCCAAACCTCACAAATACATTCCCTTGGTCACTAGGCGAACCAGATCAAAACATGCAGTCTGCAGCAGCACAGTGTGGTAGAAAGAGCCCTGGCCTTGATGTCAGGAGGCCTGCATAACTCAGTGTGTGACCTGTGGCAAGTGGCTTCATCTTCTGTAGCCTTGGTTTCTCCATCCGTAAAATGGGGGTAATAGTGCCTGCCCTGCTTCCTTTATAGAATAAAGTAAGGTGATAGATTTAAAGACACTTTGGGAAGTTAAAAGCATCCGGCAGAGCTCTGCTTTTAGAACCAGTGCAGATTACTGGCTCTCATATTTAGACTCTGTATGCCTTTGGGCAAATCACTTAACCTCTCTCTGCTCCAGCTCCTTAATAAAATGGGGATTGTAATACCCATACTAATTACCTCACAGGTTTACTATAAGGCCCTAAAGTAACCGAAAAAATGTGAGGTGTTGTAATACTTTATATATATTTGTATATACACACGTATGTGTGCATATGCTATACATATGTTAAACAACATAGACCACCCTAAAATTTATAAAAGTGCCTTTCTCACAAAACCCAAGGCAGCTAGGTGGCATAGTAGATAGCATGCCAGTCCTGGAGTAAGGAAGATTTATCTTCTGGAGTTCAAATCTGGCTTCAGACACTTACTAACTGTGAGACCCTGGACAAGTCACTTAACCCTGTTTGCCTTGGTTTCCTCATCTGTAGGATGAGCTGAAGGAGGAAATGGCAAACCACCCCAGTATCTCTGCCAAGAAAACCCCAAATGGGGTCACAAAGAAATGACTGAATGACAGCAACCCAGTGAAGCAGGTCATACGTGTATTATTATTTACATTTTGCAGATGAAAAGACTGAGTTCCACAGTTGTGAAGTGAATTGCCCAAGGTCACTCAGCTAGAAAGTTCTGAAGCTAGGACGGAAGCCCAGCTCATTTGATTCCAAGACCAGGGTCCTTTCTGCTATAGCTTGCTGTATTCTCATGCCTGTAGATATGTGTCATACACCCACCTCCCAAACCTGTTCCCACCCACTCAGGCACAGAAAGTGCTATCACTATCAAAGAAATAACAAGACGTGTGTTGTTGGCTTTGGTTCCAGAGTGATAGTGATGATCAAAGGTCACGTGAATGTATGCATGTGTAGGTAGTATGTTCACATCATTTCATGCATGCATCAACTGAGGCCAATAGAGATGAAGTGCCTTGGCCGTGGTCACACTGCCAGTGTGTGTGTCAGAGCAAGGATTCACATCCACATCTTCCAGCCGTCCAGCTCCTATAGATGCAGGGAGCTGTGATTATTCAGTGGGAATCCTCCCTATTCATAGAAGAACAGTCCAAACCAATGCAAGTGAAACTTAGCCTTTCTGAAGTGCCAGATACCATCCCCCAGGTACTGTGCTAAGCACTGAGATTTCAAAGACAAATCAAATTGGGGAGGAATGAAGTTATGGCTGACCTGGGTGCCCTTCTTGAAGTGGAGGGTCTCAGAGAAACCAGCCAATCAGAGAGAGAGGCCTCAGGGGTGGGGAGGTACTTCCAGTGTGTGAAGCAGAGGTAAAATGAGCTTCCAAGATGAAGAGGTTTCTGGGACATTGTAGAGAAAGTAGGGGAAAATCAGGAATGAAGCCTGGAAAGGAATGAAGAAATTAATTTCACCACATATTTATTGTGTGCAGAGCACTGGGGGATATGTGAAATTTAGCTAAGATACCAACATAGATAAATATAATGTGTAACCCCACATGCTGATTGTCTCAGAGAAATGCTGTGTGAGGTCCAGGGTAAGATTTGTTGTGGTCTGGGAGGACCCCAAGAGGTGGTTGCCATGGGAAGCCCGCGGTTTTAGACATTGTCCGAGAGCTGGCAGAGGCGTTGGGGGGAAGGGAGGGAGCAGGGGCAACTTGAAGACTTCAGTATGGACCTCTCTGTGCTCCTCTTCTCATTTCTAGCTCCTGTATGACAGTCCCAAAGCTCGACAGGAAGTGGAGCATCACTGGCAGGCCTCCGGCGGGCCCCACATTGTACGCATTGTGGATGTGTATGAGAACATGCATCACAACAAGAGGTGCCTCCTTATTGTCATGGAATGGTGAGGTCCCAATGGTCTGGCCCGGAAGCTTCCACCAACTCCTGCCCAGTCGGGTTCCCCGGGGGGGGGCAGGGAAGGACAGGAAGGGTGGGTAAGCGTCCTGATTACCAGCTCTTATCTTTACACTTAACTCTCTAGCCTCGGGAACCCAGGAATATCAGATACTAAAATGGTAGTACTTGCAATAGAGAGGCTTCTCTTGATCTCCCCAAACACCCCCACATCATTTTCCATTTACTTAGTATTTCTTTTATCTATACATAGCTGTGTACATGTTTTTGCTGATTAGAATGTAAGTTCCTTGAGGGCAGGGACTGTTTAGTTTTTGTATCCACAGTGACTGGCACATAGTAGGCATTTGAAAAATGCTTATGGAATTGAATTAAGTAAAATATCACAGAATTCTATAGTTGGAAGGTACCCCAGGGACCATCTAGTCAAATCCATACCCAAAAGAAATCCCGACTCTAACATAGCTGACAAATGTTCATCTCATCCAGATTCTGCTGCAGACTTCAAAGGAGGGGGGATCCATCACCTCCCAAGGCAGCCCAATCTACTTTCAGACACTTCTTATTGTTAGAGAGTGGTTCCTGATGTCAAGCCTAAATGTGCCTCTTTGCGACTCTGACTCACTTCTGCTGGTTCTGTTCTCTGGGGCCAAAGAGAATAAGTCTAGTCTCTCTCTTCCACATGACAGCCCTTAAAACCACACCATCACCTATGTCTCCTTCAGGCTAAACACCTCCAATTCCTTCAACCAGTCTTCATATGACATGGACTCAGGGCACTTCACCATCCATTTCCCGTGTCCTTCCTAAACTTAGTACCCAGAATTGAACTCCAGATGTGGTCCAACCAAGGCATAGTACAGAATTGACAATCACCTGGAAGCTGTACCTGTCTTGATGCAGCCCAAGATTTCATTAGTTTTATTAGCTGCCACATCTCACTACTGAACCTGCAGTCCTCTGGGGAAAAAAACAAAACAAGAATCTTTTCCAAATTGCTGTCTTAACTATGCCCTCCCCCATATTGTAGTTTTTAAAGTTAATTTTTTTGGACCTGCATATAAGACTTTACATTTATACCTTCTGAATTTAAAAAAAAAAGATTTCCAAGGATTCAGAGGCAACATAAGCAGGATCCCATAGCCTAAAATTCTCTAGAGGAGTTAGCCCGGGAGAGATGGGAAACCTTCAAGAATAAAATTCTGAAGATAACAAAGCAAAACAATTCCAATGCGGAGAAGAAGAGAAGAAATTGAAGAGCTGTCTAAAAAGACCAATTTGGATGTACCAGGAACTAATAAAGCAAGTTGAGTTGTAAGCACAGAGCAGATGAAAATAAGAGTAGGTAACAAAAACCAGATGAGTATAAACATGTGGGGTGACCCTGTAAGAATAATGTCAGGAATGCTTAAGATCAGAATGAGGCAAGTCTGGCAAAAAATTAGAAAGAAAAAGAAAATTACATACTAGTTAAAACCTAGGTGAAATAGGGAGATGAGATCAGGAAGATCTGGAAGCACTTACCTCGTCTTGAGGAGTCTCCCATCACTGGTGCCCCCCCCACCGTGAACAGCACCCTCTGATCTGGCAGATACAATCGCTGAACCACTCTCAGTGATCTTTGAAAGGTCATGTAGAATGGGAGAGATACTACAGGATTAGAAAGGACAAATGTCATGATTTTTGAAAGGGAACAAGAATGAATATGAAAACTTTTAGGCTTGTGGGTTTGACTTCAATTCCTCACAAAATTCTAGAGCATATTATTAAAGGGTTGGTTAAGGGACATCCAGAAAAGGAAAAGATTGTCACAAAGAGTCAGCATGCCCTCATCAAGAACAGGTCATACCACAGTGCTCTAGTTTCTTTTTTCAGAAAGAGTCATTAGACTAGGAGCCTGGAAGAATGACGTTGATGTAGTTTGCCTGGATATTAGCCAGACCTTTCATAAGACTTTGCATGTTGTTCCTGTTGGGGGGGAGGGGGCAGGGAATGGAGATATGTGAAATAGACAGATTTGAAACTGATTAAAGAGTAGTCATTGGTGTTCCAGCGTCATATTGGAAGAAGATATCTGGTGAAGTGCCACAGGAATCTTGTTCCTGTGCTATTCAACCTTTTTCGTAGTGACTTGATAAAGACATGATGGCACGCTCATCAGATCTGCAGATGATTCAGAGCTGGGCCAGACACTTAACATATGACATAGGATCCAAAAACACTGGGCTCAGTCAAAGAAGATTAAATCTAATAGGGATAAATGTAAACTGTTTTGGGTTTAAAAATCAAGGTAGGGGAGGCTTGGTTAGATACCAGTTTTCCTGGAAAGGTCTCCATGTGATTCAACAGTGTGATCTGAGGCTACATTAAAAGAAATGACAGTTCAGAATGAGCAAGCAAGCACCCACCCTACTGACTGCCAAGCAGCCAGCCCATCCGTACCCTGGCCGCAGCTCCAGTGTCACTGCTGTGAAGAAGGGTGGCTAGAGGGCTCTGGCAAGAGGATGGGCTCAGCCACGTGAAGATTTTTCAAACTGTAATAGCTAGGTGATGCAGTAGATAGAGCCTTGGCCCTGGATTCAGGAGGACCTGAGTTCAAATCTGGCCTCAGACACATAACACTTACTAGCTGTGTGACCCTGGGCAAGTCACTCAACCCCATTGCCTAGCCAAGAAAAAAAAACTGTGACAGATTTGAAATAATTTTGCCTATAGAGTCTGCTACATAATCTCCTGCAAACTGGAGATCTTCAAGTACAAATACTTTTAGATTCTCCAGTAGTCTCTGTAAGTAGTTCCTGTAAGATACTTCAGGAGATCTCCTAATCCAGTTTTCCTGTGTGGATCTGGTCAGTGCTACGATGTGATGGGAGCTGTCACTGTTCAAAAGAGAAAGGATTGCAAAGCTTCCGCAAGAATTTAGCCTACAACAGCATGCCAAGCCAATCTCACATACATTCCTGCCTTTGTCAAATACTCACATCTTCCCTTCTAAATTTTCATCAGTTTCTGTTTCGTACACAGAATACAACAATAAAGTATTTGGTTTAATGTGTAAAAAAAGGTAAACATTTTTAAAAAGGAGAGAGGCATAGTGTCTAGTCCTGCTGTATTCTGCCAGTTTCTGGAATGTTATGTTTTATTCCAGGCACCCCAGTTTAGGAAGGACATCCCCTACGCTGGGATAAGCAGAGGTAACCAGGATGGCAGAGGGCCTCCAGTTCATGACATATGAGGATCAGTTGAAGAACTGACCATGTTTACCCAGGAGAAAAGAAGACTTCTCTCAGGGGAGACATGAGAGCTGTCCTCAGGTGTTGGAAAGGCTGTTTCATGGAGGAAGGATTAATTAGATTTGCTCTGTTTTGTTTTAGAGGGCAGAAACTGAGTTATGAGCAGAAAATGCAAAAGGACAGATGTAGACTTGATGTAAGGTAAACCTTTCCAAGGATTACCCCTATTCCAGACTGACATGAGGCACCTCCATGGCTAGTGGGTCTTCTTTCTCTGGGAGTCTTAAGGCAGAGGCTGTTGAGTACGTTGTGGAGGGAGCTTTGGTTCAGGTATGGGTTGAACTAGCTAGACCTGACATTTTGTCCCTGAGTCTGTGATCCAGTCATGATTTGCTGAACCAGCTTCTTCCTCACTTCTTTCTTGGCTCTCAACTGCCTCAGTCTACCCCACTTCCCCTACCCACCTACCAAGCGAGCACTCCAGCCTCACTGTCATCATCCTTCCTCATTCCTCTTCTGCCTTCCCTATTTCCTTTGTCCTCCCGTTTCTTACTTATTGTCTGTCTTATCTCCTTTCCCTTTTCTTCCTTTCTCCCATCCTCTCACTGAGTTCTTCTGAAATCAGCTCTGCCCCTCCAGGCCCCCTAGCAAGTGTTGGTGAGTTGTGTTTACATGCTGAAAGGTTTTGAAAGGAAGAGAGAGGAAAACATCAACAAGTATTTATTAAGTGCTCACTATGTGCCAGGCATCATGCTGAATGTTCCTGCCCTCAGGGAGCTTACATCTAATGATGTTCACATATGGAAACATTGAAGATACATATAAAGTAAATACATGGTAAACTGCAAGGGGAATGTGCCCACCTCTGGGGGGAGTAGGGGACCATGAAAGACTTTCTGCAGAAGATGGCTTTGATGTAACTCTTGAAAGAGAAACTAGGGATTCTAAGAGACTGGAGTGAGGAGAGAGAACATGCTAATCATGGAGGACAGACAGATGGGAAACGGAACCTTGTATATAAGGAACACCAAGTATGTCAATATGGCTGGATTGTAGAGACTGGAGAGGGTGCTAATGCGTAAGGATACTGGAAAGATGGGAAGGACTCATCTTACGAAGAGCCTTCAGTGCCAAAAAAGCCTTCATTTAGGTCTTGCCTGCAGGTGATAGGGAACCACAGGAGGTTTATTGAAGAAGTGGTGGTGTGGTGAGACTTGGGCTTTAGGAAAATCACTTTGATGGTTGTGTGGGATGGATTGGCATGGGGAGAGACTTACAGGGGAGAGGGGATGAGAGTCTGGATTAGAATGGTGGCTGTGTGAGTGGAGATAAGGAAATGTCTGCAAAACAAGAGGTACTATGGAGGTAGGAATGACGAGATTTGGCAAACGATTGGATGTGTGGGATGAGTGAAAGTGACAAGTCACAGATGTACTTTGACACTGTCAGCCTGGCTGCCTGAAAAGGTGGTAGTGCCCTCCACAGTCATAGGGACATTTGGTTTCAGCCATTCTCAAGCACATTGAGTTTGAGATGTCTCTGTAATTTCTGGTTTGAGATGTCAAGTACGTAGTTTGTGATGTAGGATTTGTAATCAAAGGAAATGTGCACCCCAGGTGTTTGAGGGCAGATGCTGTTGATGGAAAAGAAAATGGACTACTTGTCACAGAAGACTCAAGATGTTCTCAGTCTTCTGTCTGAGAAGTTTCTTCTTTCCGGGGTGGCAAGGGGGTCAGACAGACAGAGAGAAACAAAGGGCATAGGGTACCCCTACCCTCAGCTTACTTGGCCTTCAATGATGGGTCCCCCCTCTCTTGCAGCATGGAAGGTGGTGAACTTTTTAGCAGGATCCAGGAGCGAGGCGACCAGGCTTTCACTGAGAGAGGTACGGGACATCTGACAGGCCATCCAGTAGAGCCTGGGGAGGAGGATGCCAGTTCCTGACTGCCCTTCAAAGTTCTGACTTTCAGACCAGAATGAGCCACCTTTCCCCTTATCTTTTCTTCTCCTCTAAAGTCCAGGCTGGAGGAAAAAGTCAAAATAACATTTATCCAACATCCCTTCCATACCTAAATTTTCTTATCCTATTATTTCAGCCCATGCTATCTTTCAGACCCCTTTGGTCTGGAAAAGTGCAGGTTTGGGAGAAGTTCAGATATATCCCTGGAGGACAAACCCCTAATATGGGGAAAGATTAGGTATTTGTTGCTCATTCCTTTTTATGAAAGCCTCCTTGATCTCCTCCAAACTTCTATTTGGGGGTCCTCATCAGAATGGGGATCCTGGATCAAAGGGGCTATGGGATTGATACCCCATCAAGGGCCAGTGAATGTCTGTTGCTATGGAATCCTCACATATGTTCCAGCGGGCCTCTGAGCCATGCCTTAAGGGGCTTATCTGGCCTTTGTGCTCACAGACAACAGCTGGAGCTAAGTTTAATTTGGCCAATTTGGACAGTCTCTCTGTTGGCCTGGGTAGATTGGGTTTCTCAACCATAATACTGGGAGTTTGAAGGGTAGGGAGAGGTAAGGAATTGAGCTTAACCTGTACCTTTCATAAATGGAATTAAACCAACACACTTATACCACCAGAGGCCTCGGAGATCATGAGGGACATTGGTACAGCCATCCAGTATCTGCATGCCATGAACATTGCCCACAGGGATGTCAAGGTGAGAGCTCCCCACCTCCAGAATGATATCAGGCTCAGAGAACCCTGATGGTTGGCACAATGTGCCAACTGCCAGAGGAGCCCTGGGACAGTCTCAACCCTCTCAAGGTTTAAGATTGGTGTGGGCATTATATTTAGACACACTAGCCACCAGAGAAGTTTAGGGTATTATCTACTGGCAGAAGTAGAAGCAAGAGATGATAGATTTTTGTCATCTTGAGAATGGCCCTGGGCAGTATCACAGGACCTCTTGCTCATAAACCTTTTTGTGGCTCCTTATGACCCACATAATAAAATCCAAACTCTTTTGACTAACCATCAAAGTCCTCCATACTGTAACTCTTGTTCAGCAATCATTTATTAAGCACCTACTGTGTACAGAGCACTGTGCTGCGTTCTAGGAGAGTTACACAGTGTTTATAAAAACTCTCTTGGAGTTCACAGATAACCCTTATTCACAACATCACATTGTAAGTACAATAGAGTTCCATAGGGTATCCCACTTGTAGCCCACAGAACAGTAACCAGGTTTATCTCCTGCTATAGCTCAAAGCACCCTCTATTCCAGCCAAACTGATCTACTTACTGTTCCACATGCATACCATTTGCTTTCCCACCTCTATGCCTTTGCTGTCTCCATTCTACCTGCTCGGAGTGCCCTTCCATCTATGGCTCTAAATCCTATTTTCCTATAATGCTTAGCCAAAGTCTCATCTTCCCCAATGAGCCTTCTCTGACTCCCCACAGCCTTGGGGTTGGGGTTCTTTCTCCTAGACTCCTGTCTGAATCCCTCCCCCATACTCTTCCTTTTTTTTGTTTGTTTGTTTTTTGGTTTTTAGGCAATTGGGGTCAAGTGACTTGCCCAGGGTCACACAGCTAGTAAGTGTCAAGTGTTTGGTCTGAGGCTGGATTTGAACTCAGGTCCTCCTGACTTCAGGGCCGGCACTCTATCCACTGTGCCACCTAGCTGCGCCCCCATACTCTTCTTAGTAGTAGATGCTGCCTCCCACTGGTAGTTAACCTTTTATGCACTTGAGAATCAAAAAGTGAGCCTAGAGTGGCCTAAGACTGGGTGGGAAGAGAGTAGACTTTGCAAAGGAAGAGCTGGCCATTATTATTATTGCTGGCTTTAGGGAAATGGAGAGGAGTGAATATTGATGGATGACATCCAGAAAGGGTTCAGCTCATACTCATGGGTCTAAGTGAATTTCCATCTATTTCCTTTCCATCCCTTATATGTGATGCTCGTATCTGTGGTGAGACTTTGGAGTCCCCCCCTCGCTCCCTTGAAATGTCCCCATACTTCTGTTACATCGTTGTTTTTTCCTTTCCTGTCACAGCCAGAAAACCTGCTCTATACGTCCAAAGGACAAGACTCAGTGCTCAAGCTCACGGACTTTGGGTTTGCCAAGGAGACCACTCAGAATGCCCTCCAGACGCCCTGCTACACACCCTATTATGTGGGTGAGTCCAAAGCAGCCAGCCCTCTACCAATTCCTCCTGCCAAAGAGAAGAATATTCATAGGATAGTCACAAGATCGTAGGTTTTAAAGTTGGAAGAGAACTTGGAGCCCATGGAATCTAGCCCCCTCAGTTTATAGATGAGAAGACTTGAGTGAGACCTGGAGAATTCACACGCCCTGTCTGTTGTAAGGGTGGTATACAACTGAATCAGAATATGAACCAAAGTCTTCTTATTCTTTTCTGTGTCTAGGAATGTTTCTCCCCTTCCCCCAAAATAAGGCAGAGGGGACCAGGCTCTGATACTGACCCTCTCTGGGAAACTAAAGTATTGGCTACTTGACCTGTCTCTCTGCTGCCTCCCCTCAATTGCTGTCTTGGTGCTAAGCACCTGCCAAAGTAGCCACATTTAGGACAGATATAAGCTATCATAGAGTAGTCAAGTGGTTACACTCGAAGGCTCTGTCTTCAAGGAGAGTTTTAGAAAAGTCTTCCCATACTTGGACTCCTATGATTGAAGACACTTCAGTGAATTGATGTTCTCGCCCACTTAGGTTCTCCCTCTATCGTGGTGGATCTAAACATCCACACCTTTTTATTCTAAGCAACCTTTGATCGTGTCTTCCCATAAACCCTCTGCTGGGGGCCTTCATGTCAGCACCAATGGAGTATACAGTGGAGTCTTATCTGCTCTCCCACACCATTTCTGCATGACTAACCTACCTTTTTCCCAGTCCTATACTTCTTGGGTGAGATCTTTTATACCACTTCTGGTGGACAATTCTTTGTTGATAATAAACTGCAGCCTGTCCATGTCTGACTTGTGACCTCGCTGTGACCCTTTGAGTAACCTGCAACTGATTCTTTAGAGACTGTGGGATTCCATGATTTGAAGTCATGTAGTATTGCCTAAAGAATAGTGACAAAAAAAATATGGTCCTTTGTTTGAGGAAGAAGCTTGGGGTCTGCAGCTTCCCCAATTTAACTGCCCCATTTATCTGACTAAGATTCAAATTCTGCTAAACCAGCTCTAAAAACTATCCATCCAAAGTGCATGGCCTAGGTAGAAGAATAGTCAGGCTTCATCTATGTGGCCCCTGCATGGTGACCTCTCTGTATACTTGGTCCAAGGCATTTCTCTCCCTGTCTTTGTTTCTTTTTTTGTAATCTTTTTACTTCTTCATACATTATATGGGGAACTGTGGTGCTAGAGATGACCTAAGTGTCCCATGAAATGTTTCTTGCTTAGTTACCTTTGCACATGTGGAAAAACCAATTCCACCCACCTCTTTATCTTCCTCTCCAAGCAGAAGCCATCCTTTCCTTTTTCAGCAACTTGCTTTTTAGTCTCCTGGTTATGTTGAGAGTGAGAATGTCAAGGTTGATACCATCTCCTTTGGTTTGTTCATTGGACATATCTCCCATTTAGCATGCTAGCTGTTGAATTAGTGTTTGTAGACGGCCCAAAATGCATTCTTAGCACCCTCTGCCCCTCCCCCTTTGTTGCTACCGTTACTTTCACAGCAGCAGAGGGCCTTCAAAAGCTACTAGGAGCTTCCTTGGGTTCATGGGTTGCTGCAGCCAAAGAATTCATTACTAAAATGGCCAGCTTCCTGGTGTTCATCTTCTCCTCACTTGAACAGGCTGGTCCTTGGAAAACAGACACAGTCTGTCACTAGGACTGTAATTGGAAAACAAATAAGGAAAATCCTGGCTCTGAGTCATGCTTTTGAAATGTGGTAAAAGAATCCCATCAGCCAAAAGGGTTAACACCAAACTTGAGCTGTGTTTTTCATACTTTTAAAATTTTTGTCTGAAATTTATATTCTGGAAAAATACACCGAATTCTACCTAAAATAAGACCTGGGCAGGAAACTCATTTTGGTGATAAGAAGAAAAGAATGACACACAGGAGAAGGAAACTTGCTTAAGGTTACTCGGCTATTTAGCAGCAGAATCACGACTTGAACCCAGGCCTTCTGATTTCTTCCTCAGTATTCTTTTCAGTACAAGAGCACACCCATCTTTTCCTTCTCTCCTAACCTACTGGGCAGTTTTTGTGAACTATGGGGTGATTTAGTCCATAGTCATCCTACAGAGAAAGGTCTGATCAGGAAACCAGCCCTGTTTCTGCATTTGTGTTGAAAGCTTGGGCAACAAGGTGAGACCTTAATGATTCTTTTTCAGGAGCCACAATCTCAGTGGGGTTGAGGGAAGGGAAGTACAAAGTGTCAGGGCCCTCAGCCTCAACTCTGATTTTCTGAGCAGCAGGCTCTTCCCATCCCCTCAACACCCACTCCCCTCAACACCCACTCATTCCTTGCCAATCCATTGGTATTTGGGGAGATCATGATTCAGTGTTCCCAGAGCATTTCTGTCTGTACTCATGTGTCTTAGAAAAGGTACCTCTTTTCCCATATCTTAGCTTTCCTTAGTATTGACTTGGCCTGTTGAAGACAATAGTCTCTAATGTTTAGGAGGGGAAAGCATAATCTAGGAGTCAGAAATTTTGTTATTGTTCAGTTGTGTGACTCTTTGTCACCCTATTTGGGGTTTTCTTGGCAAAGATACTGGAATGGTTTGCCGTTTCCTTCTCCAACTCATTTTCCAGATGAGAAAACTGAGGCAAGTAGGGTTAGGTGACTTGCCCGGAGTCACACAGCTAGTAAGTTTCTGAGGCTGCTTTTGAACCCAGCAAGATTAGTCTTCCTGACTCTAGGCCTGGCACTGAGCCACCTAGCTGCTAGGTTCAAATCTCTACTCTGATGCTTATTTTCTGTGTGACTCTGAGTAAATCTCTTACCCTTTTCTGAATTTGCTTCCTTAGCAGTTAAATGGATATAACAGTCTCAACCATCTCAGTATTATTGTGAAGTTCACTTTGGGTACTAGCTATGAAAGCCTTGTTTAAGCTCACATGTTATATGAGTATGGGGGAATGCAAGGGCAGGGGGCATTACCTATAAGTGGTCAGTCACACACAGGCTGCTTGATGAAGGATAGATATATTTGCTTAGAGAAACCCAGCTGGAAAAGAAAGACAAGTGAGTCTCCCTAGAGTAAAACCTTCTTCAAAGAAGACCCACTTTATTGAACAGATTCAGATGAGGGGCTGCTGCTATATGTTACAGTTTTTCTTCTCCTTGTGAAAGAATTCCCTAAAGGTTTTTCAGGCTTTATCTTTTAAGAATCATGTTCCTCCAGAGCATCCCCTCTAGGACCAGCTCAGGCTCATAGATCACTCCCAGAGTTATAAAAACATATTTGCTTCATCAAGAGGCAGCGAATTGCAAAGAAGAGAATTGAGTCAGAAAGCCTGGATTTGAGGACAGCCTCTGTCCCTTAGCTGGATGGACTTGGGCATACCCCCTCACTCCTCAAAGCCTCAATTTATTTTCCCCTCTTAGGCCGTACCTATAATTTCATCCATGTAGGGAGGTCATGATATGGGAATCCCTCACAGATGCAGACTAACAACTCACTTATAATTTGTAGTCTGAAGAGTTGCCTGGTCACACAGGAGCAGCTGGAGGATTTGAACCGAGGTCTTCTAAACTCCACATCCATTACCTTTTTATTAAATAGAGAACTTGCTTGTATGCTATATAGGGATAATGATATTTGCACTACTTATCAGACAAGGGTAAAGAAAGGTATTTTTAAGCTGTAAAAGTGCCCTAGAAATGGGAATTATTTCTTCTTTTATTTGGTTCTCAAAAGTTCACATGGGTGACATATCCAGAACTCATGTTCACTGACTTGGAATCTAAATTTACTGAATTAGATTTGTGTGCACCTTTTTTGGGGGACTGGGTCTATAAAATCTGTGTCATTTGCACTTAATTTTCTCTGCCCTTCCCCTGCTCTGCCCCATCCCCCCAACCCACAAAGCCTGTGGGCATGTCGGTGGGCACCTTCCTGCCTAGTTAGGACTCCCACACTTCCCCCAGGCCACCCCCGCCTTCTCCCTTCCCCCACAGCTGCTTGGCACGTCAGCTGGAATCCCTTTTACACCGGAGAAAAGCTTGCTTCTCATCAGCCAGCCCCAGCAGAGGGTTCTTGGCAGCACCTTCTAACTGAGCCACTTATCTGAGCAGAGGAGACTGGGTCTATATTTAAACCTATTTTCACCCCTTCCCTATTTTTGCATAAATTTGGCAATAGTGAGAGACGCTGCATGGGCCTAAGTCAGAAGCAGGATCCCCAGTCGGGCCAGTTCAGTGTCTTTCTCAATTCCTCTGGATGCTTTCATTCATTAATTCAGCAGATATTTATTAAGCACTCACTGTGCACAGTTCACTGAATCCCTGTTGGGAAGCAAAGGGGAAATTAAATTAGACCCATTCCTTGTCTTCGTTCAGCTCATGGTGTGATAGGGAAGGTGAGATATGAACCAGAGAAATGGAATACAAATCAGAACAGAAGAGTAACATTGATATTCATTTGACATTATATGGTACTTGATATTTTGTAAACCAAGCTACATATGTTACCTCCTTTGATCTTGTAGCAGCCCTGTAAAGTGGGAAGGACAGGTAATTCTTTTTTTTTTTCCTGATGAGTCAGTAGGGTAAAGTGACTTACCCAGGATCACACAGCTAGTAAGTGTCAAGTATCTGAAGCCAGATTTGAACTCAGGTCTTCCTGAATCCAAGGCCGGTGCTCTATCCATTAAGCCATCTAGCTGCCCCTGGCCAGGTAATTCTAAAGCTATTTCATAGGTGAAGAAATCGAGGCTTGGAAAGGAGAGTGACTTGCCCACAGTTATACAGCTAATAAGAGGGCCTGGTTTTCTGATGAGGTGACACAATGGATAGATGCTGATCTTGGAGGAGGGGAGACCTGAGTTCAGATCCTGCCTCAGACACTTAGTAGCTGCATGACCCTAGCCTAGTCACTTATCCTCTGCCTGCCTCAGTTTCCTCATCTGTAAAATGGAGATAAATCATAACACCGACCTCACCAGGTAGTTGTGAGAATCACATGAGACAACAAATAGAAAACTTTTTGCTTTTTAATATGCCGTAGAAATGCTAGCTATCATTCTGATTCCAAATCCAGTGTTCTTTTCCCTAAACCATGACTGCTTCTAAGTACAGAAGAAAAATATGAGTACTTATTAAGATATTTATGATATGTTATGTGATCAGATAAGGAAGGTAACCCCTACCTCCCTCTATTTATTCAGACTTTAGGACCCAGGGAAGTCAAAACCAGATGGCACAGTCAGGCCAAGGGTCTGGCTGCTGGCTGGAATGGGGGTTCGTCTCCTCAAGGACAGCCTTTCCCATTGCATGAATGTTTGTCTGGCACATATATGGAGGCTCACAGGACGTCCTTTTGGTTTTCTTTCCTTCTAGCCCCTGAAGTGCTGGGTCCTGAGAAATATGACAAGTCATGTGACATGTGGTCACTTGGGGTTATCATGTACATCCTGTGAGTATGGGAGCCAGCCCTGTGGGTTTCCTCTTAGAATGCGCTTCTCACATTCAACAGTTTTCCTTCCCTTCTCTTTCTCTCCTCCTTTTTCTTGCCTTTCTTTTCTCCTTCCCTCTGCTTTCCCACATTTCCCTCCTTCCTCCTTTTCCTTTGCTGCTTCTTCCTCCTGCTTCATCCCCTTCTTCTTTTCTCTTTCCCCTCCTCTTACTTTCTCTCCCTTCCTCTCCCTCTCTTCCTCCTTGCCTTTCTTTCCTCTCTTCTTCTCCCTTCCCCCTCCTCCCCTTCCCCCTCCTCCCCTTCCTATCTTCCCCTCCCTTTTCTCCATTTCTCCCTCACCTCCCTCTACATTCTTTTTTCTCTTCCTAGCTCTGTGGGGCTTTGAACCAGATAATGGTTTGCTGTAGCCTAAGACATCATGGTCCTTAAGTCAGAAAGATCTAGGTTCTAATTCTCTCGGTATTCCTAATGAGCAGGGTGATCTCGGTGTTTTTTTCCTTCTGGGCCTCATTTCTCCTATTTGTAAAATGAGAACGTAAGACTAGATGGTGGTTGAGGTCCATTCCTCTTATGCTAGAAAACCATCCCCAAAATAATGAGTCTCATTTATACTTCCTGCTCTAAGAAATGGACTGGATATGAGCTCATGTGCTGGTATTCTTTTCACCATCTCTAATAAAAGTACTGTACTGGGAGTCATAGGACTTGGGTTCAAATCCCAGTTCAGCCATATAATGCCACCCGTTGATCTTATAATGCTAGTCTCTTTACCTGGCTGGGCTCAATTTCCTCGAGGTACTTGGATTAAAGGCTATCTCAGCTCCCTTCCAGCCCGAAGTCCTATAAATTGTTGTATGAGTTGTGAAGCTCTTAGCCCCTCCGAAACCAAAATAGCAGTATACAGAGCTGGAAGGGGCCTGGGGGGCACCCAACCCAATCCGTCCCTCACCAGAATCCCTTCTGTAAAAGGGAACTGACCTCCAGCCTCTGCTCATAGACCTCCAGTGCTGGGGAGCCTTCTGCCTCCATTTTCAGACAGCTCTGATTGATTGGACATTTCTTCTTAGATTTGAAGTCTGCTACTTTGCAACTGCCTACTAGATACTCCTAGTTCAACCCTCTGGGGCCAAAGAAAACAAATCTAATCCCCAGATGTTTTTATTACTATTAAGGAATCCTGTATCTGGCCCCATCCAGCTATCCCATTCCTGGAGCTGCTTAAATACTCTTTCTTGGGTGGCCAGTCATAGAATGGGATCAGCTATTTGGGTATTCCTCTCCTTCTGTATCCTCACCAATATTCCAACTCCCCCACACTCCAAAAATAAAGTTTAATTTCTGACCCTTTTTCCCATAGTCTTTGTGGTTTCCCTCCATTCTACTCCAACACCGGCCAGGCCATTTCCCCTGGAATGAAGAGACGGATTCGAATGGGACAGTATGGATTCCCCAATCCTGAGTGGTCTGATGTCTCAGAAGAAGGTATGCCTCTCTGCTGTATTTTACCATTCTATAAAATACATTCACCCACTCTCTTCTTGGTGCCTCCTACCAATTATTATAGTTCTAATAATCATAATCATAATAGCTAACATTTATGTAGCACTTGCTTTGTGCCAGATACGATGCTAAATGCTTTTGCAATTATTATCTATTTTGAAACTCACCAAAGCCCTGCAAGGTAGGTGCTATCATTATCCCTATTTTACAGATGAGGAAACTGAGACAGAGAGGTTAAGTGACTTACCCAGGTTCACACAGAAGTACCTGAGAACAGACTTGAACTCAGGTCTTCCTGACTCCAGGCCTAGCACTCTATCCACTGTATTCTCTTGCTGCCTTAATGATTACTATGTCCTTAGAACTGTAAGATCATTCAACAATCATTTGTTACATGCAGGGCACCGTGTTAGGCTCTCAAGAAGCAATAATAATGAAAAGTCCCTACCTTCAAGGAGTTTACATTCTACCAGGAAGTAGAAAGGACCAAAATGTGCATAAATAAGTCAGTACTAGATTTGTATTCATTAAATACAAAGCTGTTTGCAGAGGGTGGGGGGAATGGCATTTAGCAGCAGGTTGAGGATCAGAAAAGGCCTCGTGGAAGGCATAGCACATGTGTTAAGTCTTGAAGAAAGCTGGAGCTTCTTTCTCAGGAGATGGAATCATGCCTATGAGGAGTGGCAAGTGGGCCATTTTGACTAGACCGTAGAGTGGATAGAGGAAATCATTCTGGAAATGTAAACGGAAGCAGATCGTAAAGGGCTTTCAATGGCAAACAGTGGGAAGCCCCTGAACCTTCTTGATCAGAGAGTGACACGCTAGATCTGTACTTTAGCAATATCCCTTTGGCAGCCATGTGGAAGATAGTTGGAGAGGGGAGAGATTGGAAGCCGAGGGGCCAGTGAAGAGGTTGTCCAAGGCAGGTGTGATGAGAACTGGAATTGGGGGCGGGGTAGCCATGCAAGTGGAGAGGAGACAATGGCAGAGATGCTGCTGAGGGAGGAGGGAGAGGGAAAATGGAAGGGGAAACAAGAGAGGAGAGCTGGTCACAGACCTGAATGCCTGGAAGGATGGTGGGGATCCCAGAGTGGGATTACTGGGAGAGGCAATGATGGACTATTGGCGCAAGCCAAGACCTTTGCCCCTCACCCCAAAAAGAATCTGGGTCTCATTTGTCTACAGGCCCCAGAAAACCCTTGTACTCTATTTGAACCTTTACCTGGTCAAGGAAGTCTAGCAATCCCCCAAAGTCGTTCTTATTCTTATTCCAATCAGGACTGGCTCTTCCTTATCTCCTGGGCCCTATCTCCCTGTTCTTTGATACCTTAATTCCCTGGGTTCCCATCCTTGATCTTATCAAGACCCCTTCAACCTCGTCCTTATCTTCTAGGTCCTATCATCCAGTTCTTTGTTGCCATAATAAAGCCTAGCCCTCCATGGTGTATTACCGAGGACCCCAGGCACAGTGCCTCCCAGGCACTCCCATTGGGATTCTCCCAGCACCCTTCCCCCCGCCCAGTCACTCCAGCTTCAAGATCCTCCTTCCAGCTCCTCCTCCAGTCACCCCAAATTACTTGGCTGTATATAAGATCCATCCTGGCCTCCGGTTAGGGGCTAAGACTTCCTCGTGCCCCGCTCGTCCTTACAAATGATCAGATTCCATAAAAGTCTTTCCTATCTGGCCTATCTTTAATAAACCTGGTCTTTGGCTGAAAGAAGACTGAGGTTGGAAAGGACCCTGTCAGATGATTTTGGGGTCCCAGTGCTCCTAGCATCTACACCCCAACAGCAGCAGGCCATGGTGCCGTTCAGACACTGTGACACTTCGCCTCAGTTTTCTCATCTGTAAACTGGAGGTTAGATTTGCCCCACTTTTTTTTTTTTTGGTGAGGCAATTGTGGTCAAGTGAGTCATGCAGCTAGTGTGACCAGCTTGCCCAGGGTCACACAGCTAGTGAGTGTTATGTATCTGAGGCTGGATTTGAACTTGGGTCCTCCTGACTCCAGGGCCGTACTCTATCCACTGCACCACCTAGCTGCCCCTACCCCGTTTATTTTGTAGGGGATTTGTGACCAGAGCTCTCTGCAAACCTCAAAGCACCATACAGCTGTGAATGGTATTATCACCATCCAGTTCAGTCCCTTCATTTTTCAGAGGAGAAAGCTGAGGCACAGAAACAGAAAGGGATTTATCTGAGGTAACACAGCAAGGTAGTGACAAAGGCAGGACACAGATGTTAAAAGTCTTAGCTTCTTAAGAGGACTGGGCTCCTCTAATTTCCTTTTTCTGATTTAATCAGCTTTCATAACTCATCCCCACACTAAATCAGTTATCTAGGAGTAAATTGATGACTCTTTTTTGAGGTAAGTTTCTCTCCCCTGAGACTGTTGGTTTGGGGCAGAGGGGATGTTTAATGCCCTGAAGAAAAAGACTTTTTTTTTTTTTTACCGGCAGATTTCTTATTCAGCCCTCATAGAGCATAAGGAATGGTCTAGTTTAATGGGAGTACTCTGCTGAAATAGCCCGCAGGCCACCCTCTTCTCTCCATTTGAACTACTACTGAAGCCAAATAAAAAGCTGGACTCAAAGGCTCAGCCTCTCCCTTCCCCCAACACCCAGGCTGGTGGCTAGAGGAAGAGCAGCAGCAACGGCAGCTGTCATGTTCTGTCTGGTGGGCCTTCCCCAGTGGCTGCGGGGACCAGTAATTTCCACTTAAAACCAGAACTGCCACCAAGGATGCCAACTAAAAATAGAAGGAAGCAGCAGGGTCGAGTGGAAATGCCGTCAGGCAGGCAGAGCACCTGTTTCTCAATGCCATCTCCTTGGGTGGCTGGGCAGGTAGCTTCCTCTCTCTCTGGGCCTTAGTTTCCTCATCTGATAAATGTAGTCATAGATTATTGCGTGTTGGGGCTGTAAGGGGCCATAGAAACAATCTGGTCCAACCCTCTCATTTTACAAAGGCAGGCAGTTGGTCACGCTCCCAGAGCTATTTTGTGGCAGAGCTGGGGTTTGAACTTCAATTTCATTTGTTAAGCACCTGCTGTGTATAGAGATAACATAAGGTGCTTACATTCTACTAGGGATGAAAGCAGATAGATTAAAACAAGGTGATTCGAGGAGGAAGAAAGCATTAACAACTGGGCAGTCTTGTGGTCTTTCCACTATAACATCTGCCTCTGTCCTTCCTGGCAGCCAGGTTGCTCAGTGGATAGAGAGTCTGGCCTGGAGTCAGGAAGACTTGGGTTCAAATGCAGCCTCAGATGCTTACTACCTGTGTGGGCAAGTCATTGAACCCTGTTTGCTTCAATTTCCTCATCTGAAAAATGAGCTGGAGAAGAAAATGGCAAACCTCTCCAGTATCTTTGCCAAGAAAACCCCAAATGGGGTCCTGAAGAATCAGATATGACTGAAATGCCTGAAAAACAGCTGTTCTACCTAACCCTACAGGGGTGTTGTGAGGATCGAAAGAGGCAATGGATGGGAAAGCACTTTGTTTGGAAAGTCTAAAGCACTGTAGAAATGCAAGGTATGGTTTATCCCTTGTTTGCTGGGAATAGAACTGGCCCAGGCTTAATCATGTGCATGGTTCAGTGGGGTAGCAGGGCCCCTTCAATAATACAGCTGGCTGGGGGGTGGGAAGAGATCTCAATTCATGTCAGCTCTAGACGACTGACTTTATAAAATTTATTTTCCAGGGGAATCACGCTACATGAGGCTAAACCAGAAATGAGTTATAAGGGCATTTATTTGGCCATGTAAGAAAGCATGTATTAGTGAATAGCCCCGGCACCCCATAAAGGAGTCATTAAAGGCTGAGACAATGGTATCTGCTGTAGGTATGGTGTAAAAAAGCCCTGGGTTCTAATCCCAGCTCAGCCACTGACTTGCTGTTTTCTCATCTCTGGTCTCACTGTCCTAGTCCATTAAATGAGGGAGTTGGAACAGATGGGCTCTAAGTTCCTTCTGAGCTCTGACATTCTTGGATAGACTTTAGCATCCTGTACTTGGAGCCCAAGCCTTTTGTCTAATCCCTCTTCCCTCCCGCAGAGGCAGGGCATTGGAGTTGCTAGGGGAAACCTGGCCACTGCTCTCCTTAGTCTAACACTGGGTTAAGGGGTAAAGGGGGAGGGGGCAGCTGCCACTTAAGTCTGCCCAGCTGGCCACATTATCCTTACTTAGCAAATCCAATCTCCTTGCACATTCTCCATGTATGTGTGGATGTCCCTTTCTCATGGGCTTGAAGCCCCTGTGCATACCACCTGACTAGACAGCAGTTCTCAAATTACCTTTACTTTCAAGATTTCGAGGGAAGTGGGGGTCAGGGAGGAAGATATGAAGGTGATCCAGAGCAGGGAATCATACTGAGATCATAGATTGTTTCCTCTGAGACTGTATTATGGGATTATAGGCTAAAAGAGGATTGGCTTTTTTGATCCAATAGAATTTGAAAGTCTTCAGTGAAGGCATAGTCTTCCCACTAGGCTGGGAAGAGAAGGACAGACAGGCTAGGGGTTAAAGATTTTCTGCAAATATTTAACATGTGAGAGTTGATTATATTTGAACTGTTCACCAGTGTTATGGGTTGTACACTGTTCTCCCTCCTTTGGAGAGGTTTCCTGGAGCTGCCCAGCAAGGAGGGCTCTTTGGAGGAGGAGTAAAATGAAAATTGGGCTTGCACAATATTGAAATGTTGATGAACAGGTCCTCTTTCCTTTCCTTTCTTCCTTCCTTTCTTTTCACTATTTTCCTCTTTCTCCTCTCCTTTCTTTTTCTCTTTGGCCTCTTCTTTCCTTCTCTCTCCTCCATTCTTTGCTCTCTCTTTCACATTCACTCTCTTCCTTTGAATTCCTCTCTGTCCCCCCTCTCCCTCTTCTCCTCTCTCTGCCCTCCTCACCCCCTTCTCTCTCTCTCTCTCTCTCTCTCTCTCTCTCTCTCTCTCTCTCTCTCTCTCTCTCTCTCTCTCTCTCTCTCTCTCTCTCTCTCTCTCTCTCTCTTTATCAATTCTCACCTTTTTCTCTCTCATCTTCTCTCCCAGCCAAGCAACTGATCCGACTCTTGCTAAAGACAGAACCTACCGAAAGAATGACCATTGCTCAGTTCATGAACCATCCTTGGATTAATGTGAGTTCTTTCTCCTTTCAGCAAGGGAGTGGCTCAGAGTACCCTTGAGTACTCACATCCCTAAGCTGAGAGATCCATGTTTACTTCATAGCAAGAAAGAGAAATGCTAAAGATAGCAAGTAACACTCTCCTATATTCTGGGTCTGGGAGTACAGGCCCCAAACTTTGTGCCCTCATCCTTGGCCAAGGTATGGAAATGTGGGGCTTGGCTTCAATAAGAGAGAGAAATGAGTACAGTCATGCTCAGTCAAGAGACTGAGTATTGTTAATAAGCTCTAAGCATTTCTGCACATTGAGTCCTGTGTGGGAGGGAGGAGTCAACGGGGAAATTAAGAGGTTTAGCAACCCAAAGAGCCAAGAAGAGGCACCTGGTTTTTTTCTTCCACTGGGGCAAAACCAGAGACCCAAGCTGAGAAATACAAGGTGTTGACATGAGCTTCCATGACCTATGCTTAGAAGAGGGAGTGGGAATAATAAACATGGGGGTGGGGGTGGGAGAGGGTTATAATAGAAAGAATTCCATCCCAAGAACCTAGAAAGCCTGAGTTTCAGACTTGGTTCTACCATCACCAAGCTATGGAACCTTGGGCAAATCACTTCCAGGCCTCCTCTGACCTAAATGAAGTCAAATGAAGGGGGTGAACAGATCCTTCAGAGTTCCCTTCCAGGTTAGACAATCCGTGTGCTCTGATTTTTTTCAGCAATCAATGGTGGTACCACAGACACCTCTTCACACTGCCCGAGTCCTGCAGGAAGACAAAGACCATTGGGACGAAGTGAAGGTCTGTGTCACTGTCTTTCTATCTCTCTGCACTACTCCCCCAGAGAAATGGAGCTTTGAGGGGAAAGGCTGGGCCTCCTATATTCTAAGCTAACAACAGGGCTTTAGTCCCTGAGCTTGTCCCCAGGCCACTGGGTATTAGACTTTTCTCTGGCAGCAGACCCAGACTCCCAGCTCTAGGTAAGTGTCTGCCAAAGAACCTGAGACAGACCTGGAGACTGTTGTAGTACCCTAGACTGAGAAGAGGAACACCATCAAGATCCAGCCCAGCATAGCCAATCAATCAATCAGTAAGCATTTACTAAGAGTTTACTATGTGTCAGGCACTAAGCTAAGTGCTGAACATACAAAAACAAAAGGGAGATGCTCCCAGCCTCCAAGGAGTCAGCAGGGAGCAAGTGATGTCATTACTGAAATCATTAAACCATTGGTCAGAGATCAGCAATGTCATACAACATCCAGGTGAAGGGACCGGGAATGTTCAATCCAGAGAAGAAGAGATTTCAGAGGAATACAGTAGATATTTTCAAATATCCATCCGCTGAGCAAAGATTTAGACTATGTGTCTCCTCAGGCCGCTTTCTAGCTAGGTGTATAGGAATCTGCAGTTCAAGGCCTTGTATTAACAGGTCCATGCTACATATCTCTTGACAGAGAGGTGATGGGCTCAGGGTGCAGACTGAGACTTTTTTGGTGACATGTCCAATTTAGAATTTTGTTTTGCTTGACTATGCGTATTTGTTACCAAGGTTTTGCTTTTTTTTTTAATGAGAGGAAAAAGATGAATTTTCATTAATTTTTTTTTAATTTCTTACTGAATTTTTTAATATGGTATCAAGTGCACTCATTTCCCACTGTCGATCTCTTATCTTCTGACTGCAGGAAGAGATGACCAGTGCCCTGGCCACTATGCGGGTAGATTATGACCAGGTGAAAATCAAAGACTTGAAAACCTCTAACAACAGGCTCCTTAACAAGCGAAGAAAGAAGCAGGCTGGTGGGTCCACATCCTCTACGGGCTGCAACAACCAATAAGAAGAGAGGCCTAAGGACTGAGGGGCCAGTAGGCAGTGAGTGAGTGGTGCCTAGCAGCCCAGCTCCATCCTCCCCCATCATTTGGGGCATAGCTCAGGCTGGGCCTTGCACAGTGTTGGAAAACCAAGCCTGGCAGGAGCAGAGCTAGGACAGATTCAGTTTCTGCCAAGACTCAGGACTATTAGAGTTTAGGGCATTTGGCCTTTTACATGAAAAGGGGTCGTTTTGTTTTAACGAAGTGTGACATTGGACTTAAAAATGATGGCGATGATGACGGCATTTGGGACTCCAGAGCTTCAGCCATACACCAAGGCAAGAGAGAGGCTTCGCCAGAGTTTTTAGTTGATCTTTTCTGTGCATAGCAGCAGGAGTTAGTTATGTGTGGGGGGTGATTCTCCAGGCTCTTTGGAAGAGGCTGAATATTCTCACATTAGTGCCTCCATTTCTCCCCTCAAGGAGAGAGGTACCTGCCTGTCTAGTTTGAAATACCTTTGCAAAGCAAAATGCCCTGAGGAGCTAGAGCTAATCAAGAGGTGGCTTTATTTCTTTTCTAGGTTTTCCTAGCCACACTGACTTTTCAGGACTGTTCCCATATGGATTCTGAGTTACAAATTCCATAGTTGTTCAGTCCCTTCCCCTCTCCCCTCACTTCTCCCACCTGCCGTGAAGATGAGGAGATTGGCAGATGTTGAAGGGACCTAGACTGTATGATGGCCCCAGACCAGAGTTGACACCTTCCACAATGACTGTGAGCCAGCACACATGCAGCTTCTACCACCCCTGAATTCTGAATGGGTGGTCACTTTCATATCCCACTCTGTTTCCTTTCTTTCTCTGGCCCTTTTTCCTCCTTTTCTCTATTTTCTCTTTCTGTCTTAAAAACTTTGACTGCAGAATTTGCCTTCAGGCCATGCTCATTCTCTTCAAATTGTTTGGTACTGCTGGGTGAGGAGTGAAGGAAGGTTGTGGGTGTTGTGTGAGGAAGGAAGGCTGCTTGCTTTTCCTCTGTTGTATCTCTAAGGTCTAGCCAGCCCTACCTGTCCCAAAGACGCTTTCAGCTAGAAGAGAATCTAAAAGAGGAGGCTACCTTCATAGCCCTCTTGCCTTACTCTTATCTCAGATGATCCCAAGTGATTCTTCACTCATCTTGAGTGTTGTGAGTATACAGAGCTAAACTGAACCTGTGTTCTGGGGCTTTCCTGATCTTTGTCTCTGTGTCTGAAGAGTGGGACTGAGGTGAGGGGATTCTTAGGTGGGTTTGGAGATAGGCCTGGGGGTGAAGGATGCTTTTAATTCATTCCAACTTTGCCAAATGTCACTGTGACAAAATACCAGCTAAATTCCTTTGTCTTAACCAAACCCAGGGAGAAAACTGACTATCTGTTTTCTATGCATATGTATGTAAATTTGGTTTTTATCCTCTCCTTACTCAGGCCCTTGTTTGGACTGGAAGATGACATTATCCTCTTGTGCACTGATGTGTGTGTGTGTGTGTGTGTGTGTGTGCGCGCGCGCACGCGCACACATGCCTATGTGTGTGTGTGGGGGTGTGGGTTGGGCCATCCTGTGCTGTTTTAATCAGATGGTGCCTTTTCTGAATTAAAGGTTTGGCTTATGGACAAAGGGCCTGTTAATTTAATTTTCAGGAGAGTTTGAAGGGTTCAGCCTGTGTTTCTAGGGGATATAGGGTATGGTTTGGCTCTATGGGCCAGAGGACCTCTGAGCAGTGGCACACAAGGTCTGCCCTGAATTTGCTGCAAGGAAGCTTCAGGTGTATGGGTATGACCTGGAGCCCTTTTCCTGGCCTGGGCCCCCTCAGGTTAGAAAACACCTACCAGCTCCTTGTCAAAAAGCCATTGGGGGTTTTGCCTACTGATTTCTATTAAATTGTGTTTTAGCATTTTCCACCTTGAGTCCTGTGTATTCCTCTGACCTTTCAGCCATGAGCTTAGCTGCTATCTATTTCCTGGAGTGGGCAGCAGCATACTGGGGGAATGGGGGTGGGTTCAGGTGCCCTTTCTGCATTGTGACTGTCCCCACTAGTCATCCCATCAGAGGCATTTTGGGGAGTCACCATCTCAGTGGATAAGCCAGGTGTTCCTGCTGAACATAGCAGAAGCAGGAGCAGCCCCAGCAGCAGCTTGGCATACCAAGGTCAATGAAATTAAGAAGTGTGTATATATCTCACACCCACACTCCCCCCACCTCAGGATATATAAATATCTCCCCCCCTCCCCCTGCTGAATGCAGTACTGCTGACTCTTCAGGGGCTTCCTGCTGTAGCTCAGAGCTATTTTCAGCAGCTGCCAGATTGCATTTGGCAGTAGGGATATTGGGGAGGCAGGGACAGGTTGGAATACACACACACACACACACACACACACACACACACACACGCACACATGCACGCACACACATTTTATTTTAAAAACCACTGAAGAGACCAGACAACCAGCTAACAATTTGGTATCAGTGCCTGAAGTTATCTCCAACTACCTCCAGCCCTCATGGGAAAGATCTTCCAAGGAGAAGTTGGATACACATTCCCAAGAAGAGAAGGTAGCTCTTTCTTGGACATTTGAAAGCAGGTGTGTCTGGAGGCTTGATAATGCCACCAGGTTAGATAAAGGTTATTCTAAGGAGCCCACGTTTCTCTGTATCCACAAGGTGATGCTATCCAAGGTGCTGCACCAGGATTCAGGAGTTACCTGGATTTAAGGCATTGCTCTGGCATTTCCTAGCTTTGTGATGGTCCTGACCTCCTCTCTCTTGGCCTGTTTGGTTGCCTCATTGTAAAATCAGGACAGTAATCCTTGTCCCACTCACATTCTTATGAGGAAAATGCTTTGTTAACCATAAAGTGTTACAGAAATGGGCGTAATTATCAAGCTTGTCAGACCACTCAATTCAACTTCTATTAAGCTCCTATGATATGCACCAAAGATAGAGACAAGCCAAGAAAGAGTTCTCTTTCCCCAAGGAGCTTACTTCCTACTGAGGTGAAACAACATATACCCAGATAAGTAACTCAGAGATAATCTGAGAAGGGCAAAGATCAGGAAATGTTACTCATAGGAGGTGGCACCTGAACTAAAGATTCTAAAGATGGAAGGAAGATGTGTATTCAAGTATGGAGGCCATAGCCTTGGACCTCATGAAGCTTATGGTCTAGGAGATTAAGCTGTCTCTTTGCTTTCTCCATAACAACCATGTGAGATATAGGTAGTGTTATCCCTATTTTACAGATGAGGAAACTAAGGCTGAGAAAAGAAGGTGATATGCTCCTTCATCCCAAAGCAAGTAAGTATTGGAGCCAGGATTCAAACCCAAGTGTCCATGCATGACTCTTTTTGGTCTGTTTATGTCACTACATTGTGTTGTTGCACATATTTCTACCACCACTACACTACCACCCCTAGAATGTCCCTCCTTCCCCAGACTCTTAATAATGATTCTGTCCTAGACTGTTCTCATATATTACACCAGCTTCTTTGGGAGGTAGTCGAAAGCTGGTAGTCCATCCTGTTCCTATGTGTTTGTGTCCATTCTGGTGAACATGGCCTTCAGCTGTGACTCTTCCTATCTGTCCTTCAGTCCCTCTCAATCTCAAGCTGTGCCTGGGGTCTAGTTTGGCACCAACCTTTCCCAACTCATTCAGAGCAAACCCTGCCTTCCCCTCCTCTTCACCTCTATTTCCATGCATTTGATTTGAGTCTGAAACAGAAGAAAGCTTTGAAACTATAGACTTTGCTAAACTCCCTCAGAAGCCCGACCTTGTTCGTTTGGAGACTCTTCTTCTACCCTTGTTTCAAGCCTTGGGCCTGATTTTTCAGCAGCAGGTACTGTGAGCTACAGCTTAGGAAGCAAAACTGCTCCTAGTCCTGTCCCCTTTATACAAACAACGTGGGCCCCATACAAAGTCCCCACGGTGGTCAACTCTCTTTAAACTTCCAAATCCCCATCATCCTTGGCAACTCACTCATGTGGGCTTGGGAATCTGAGAACCTGAGTTCAAATCCTGACTGCTACCCATTACTTCTATAGCCCCAGGCAAGTCACTTAACTTTTCTGGTCTGTTTCCTTACCCACAAAAAGATTGAATGAGATGACTTCTTTTTTCCCCCCTTCCTTTTTATTTCTTTTTAACAGTCTTTTTAATAAAATTTTGATTTCCAAATTCTCTCTCCCCCCATCCATTAAGAAGGCAAGCAATATGATATCAATTATGTACATGAAGTCATGCAAAACATATTTCCGTATTAGCCATGTTACCAAAAAAAAGCAAGCAAAATAAAGAAAGTGAAAAAAGTAAGCTTCAATCTGCACTCAGTTCATCAGATTGATGAGAAGATTTCAAAGGTCTCATTCAGCTCTAAAACTATGAAGTTGAGTGGAACCCATAAGAATGTAACCCAGATTGGGGAGGCCCAAGTATGTCAGACGTTGGAGTTTGTGTAATTCAAAAAAGAGGTAGATGAATAGGTTGTGTGTTGTGGCTAATGGTCCCCAAACCTGCCCCCTATCTTTTCTTGGGGAGTAAAGAGAAGACAACTGATGACAGAAAACCCATAGGGATATATGTCATGCCAATCAATTGGCAGAGACAGGAGAAAGAACACACTTAAAACTGGCATCAGAAGGCCTGCGATTGGCACCTGAGTCTGTTCCCCTCTGAAGCTCAATTTTCTCGTCTAAGATGAGGAGGTTATGGGGCAGCTAGGTGGCACAGTGGATAAGCACCAGCCCTGGAATCAGGAGGACCCAAGTTCAAATCCGACCTCAGACACTTGACACTTACTAGCTGTGTGACTCTGGGCAAGTCACTTAACCCCCAATTGCCTCACCAAAAAGCAAAAACAAAACCCTAAAATGAGGAGGTTGGTCTAGATGATCTCTCCAGCTATTATTTCTAGATGTTAAGTCAAGACATGGAGGAAGTGTTTCTTGTGAGTTGGCACCACCTGCTGGCCATATACTTTCGATTGGCCGCTATTGTATTTGGAAATTCTGCTTCTCTCACAATCCCAAATTTCAAGGTGGTTCTGCTTCTGACAGCTGATAATCTTTTCTGCTTTTTATTCCTTCTGGGGAGTGACTGTGGGAGCACTAGCCAGGGAAGGGAGTTTTGGTCTGGGAAGCTTCAGGAATGGAGAGTGGTGGTCTTCACCAAGTTTGTGCCGTCATCTGTTAGAACTGTCATCTGCAGCTGTCACTTCTTCCTGTGGGTAGGAGGGGTAAGAGGAGTGTCAACACCCTTTTGGGAGACTGCCCCAAACCAACAGGGCTCTGGGGCTAATCAATGCGTTTTCAGCTCTTTCCTTAACCCAACCCAGATGGCTCAGGCTGTTGTCAGTACCTTGCCTTCTCCCTCTTGAGAAGTCATCATTGTTCACTCCTAGCTGGATCAGGGTGAATGCCTTTAGCATCTTCCCCACCTGGGAGTGCAGTGTGCCTCTCCTCAAAGCCCACACTTTCCAGTAAGCCTCTTGGGGCTGGTAATAAATAACTAGCACGTGCTTTCCATTTGTCCTTTTAACTCTCCTAACATCCCCCACAGCTAACTCCAGAGCTCTGTAAGTGGTCCTGAAGTTTGGTAAAGCCTCAAGGAGGTATTTTGTAACAGTGGAACAAAGCCAACGTCTTTTACTCAATGCTGCCATAAAACAACTGCTACCTCCACTCCACTCAGTCTTATGGTGGAATGTCCTAGGGAATCCACTGCTAAAAATCATATTCTTAGAGGAAAAAGGCAGCAGACTTCAAATCAGAAAAGCTGGGTTTGAGTCTCTGCCTCTGCATGATCCTAGGCAAGTCATTTTTACCTGTGGGACTCAGTTTCCTAATCTGTAAGACAAGGGATTTGCCAAGGTGGTTCATTGTAGAAACATCTCATGCACACCAAAATATTCAAAATATCATTTTGGGGTAGCAAGAAACTGGGAGCAAAGTGAGTGCCTGGTAACTGGGGATTGATTCAACACAGTGGCAGATAAATACAATATTATTGCATTGTAGGAAATATTGAATCTGAGGAATTGAGAGAAACAATGGGAAAATTTGTATGTACTGATAGAGTGAAAAAGGCAGAACCAAGCGCAATAATATGTGTGAACACAACCCCAAAACACTGCAGGATTCAGGTGACCGGCAGTGACCAGTCTTGGGCCCAGAAAAATGATGGTGAAATCTACTTTCCTTCTCTCAGAAAAGAATTGAGAGGCAGCCCATGCAAAATGCTGCATATACTATCAGATGAAGGCAGTGGGACCATTTGGTTTTGCTTTACTTCTCCATTGTTACAAAGCCAAGCTCCATTGGGGGAGGGGGGAGGCAGTGTTGGAAAAGATGGTGCTGATTTTTTTTAAAGCATCAGTAAAATATTTTTTAAAATAAGATGAGGGGGCTCCAATTTTCCTTCTAGCTCTAAATCCTGAGTCACTTTGATTCTATGACTTCTGGTGTAAAGGAACTGGAGAGCCTGGCTCTTTGTAGTGAATCAGCAAATAAAAAGGGATCTTGGACAACATCGCACACTAGCCAAGCTCTACCTAGAACACAGGTCTCCCGACTCCTGGTCCAGAGTTATTTCTACTACAGCATGTTTTCTGGGAGTTTAAATAGTCATCCCCCTCCCCCAGTGAGTTGTCCCAACTTCCTCTGAGAGACCCTATGCCAACTTTGGCCAGGGTAGATGGCCCCAGCACTCCAAGGCAGCTTCCAATCACCATAGGCCAGTGTGAAGGTCACTTCTAGAAGTTGTATAACAGCTAATGGCATCAATTCATCTGTCCCCTGGAGATGAAACTCCCACTATATAGCTGGGTGTTCAGTTAATGATGCAGATGATTTAAAGCCAATAGGAGCTGTTAATTTATGCTAACATGAATGGGAAAACAATTAAACCCAGAAAGCTATATTCCTCATCACTATTATTGCTTTTTCCGAAGAACAGAAGGCCTCAGCAGAGCTTCTCTCCTCTTTACATCCTTCCCCTCAGGAGACACTGACCCCTGCCCACCCATAGGGCCTTCTTTCTCTTGGCCTATTTTCTGACCAGACTGCCTGGGAGACAAGTCTCATTCCTGTTGCTTTCCTATGAGTACTTACTGCTTAGGAACCATTTGAAACATCAAGTGGTTTGTTCTGCCAGGAAAGAGCAGAGCCAGGACTAAATGTCCCATGGGCCTGCTCTTCTTTCCTTGGGATTCTCCAAATACTCTAGTGATCTCAGTTGTCACTAGCCCCCCCCCCATCAATCCTGTTCCATTGTTTAAGTAAATTTGGCAGCACTGCTTTGAAGGAAGGGGTAAGGTTAGCAAATTTAGACCTGCTCTAGTTTTTGAAGTTCTCAGAATTTTTTCTTCAAAGCCTCTTTTCCCACACACCCAAAACTTTTCTGCTCCACCCCTCTCCTTCTTTCAAAGTTCTCCCTCTTGGATGGTTGCAGAAAAATCTGGGAAGACTCATATGAACAGATGCAAAGTGAAGTGAACAGAACCAGGAAAACAAAGTACACAGTAACGGCAATATTGCAAGCATGATCCACTGTGAAAGACTTAGTAACTCTGATCAACACAATGATCCTCCACAATTCCAGAGGACTCATGAGGAAAAATGCTATCCACTACCAGATAGAGAACTGATGGACTCAGAATGGAGATTGAAGCATATTTTTCCCCTTCCTTTATTTTTCTTACTTTTTTGGGGGGAACATGGCTAATGCAGAAATATGGTTTGCATGACTTCATATATGTATATTAGGTATCATATTTCTTGCCTTATCAATAGGCGTCAGAAGCATAGAGGGAAGGAAAGAATTTAAGAATTTGTAACTGAAAATAAAAATTAATCCCCCAAATTTCTCCCCCTTTTAATTTAATCCAATACAATTTAATTCAACCTGAATTCATTATATACTACCTATAGGTAGGTAGTATATAATTCCCAGAAGGCCAATGTCCTCAATCTTTGGGTTCCTCTCTGGCCTTACTTCTTCCTTCTCTCCTTCATGTGCCCCATTCCCAAACGGAATACTTGTCATTCCTCAGATACATTCAATTCTTTTGTACCTTCAAACTTGTGATCAGCTCATCTCCCAATGCCTGCCATCCTTCCCCTTGTACCCCCAGGCTCTGCCTATTGCCATGTCTCATCCTTCAAGGCTCTAAGGGTTCAGGTACAATCTTATCTAGAAAGCTTTCTCTAATCCCCAAGTGAGAAATAAGTTTTTCCTCCTCTGAACCATGGTAACATTTATTGCCATTCCTATACATTTTTCACACTCTATTTTGTATTATGGCGATTTATACATTTGTTTTGTATATATCTATAGTTAGGCTAGCACTTCCCTTGATGCAGAGACCATATCTTACTCATCTCTTGGACTTCTTTCTGCAAATCAAATGATCCAGCCGCATACGTCTATCCAAATGCATATCATGAGCTGGACAATGGGAATTTTTCATCCATTAGGTTTTTCCTGTAGGAATAATTAGGCCAGATTCTTTTGGGTAGCTCATCAGTATACCAAGGCTGGGTACAATCAACCCATCATCTTCAAACAAGAGCATCTTAGAGGGTTTTACCATCTGTAGGAAGTCCTTCTTCCCACTGAACTCTATATAAGATCATTTCCATGACCATGGCCCATACCTCTGGTGGGTACGCATCTTCCTGTTCTTATGTCTCTTGATATTACTAATCAAAGAATCATCAAATGAAGTCACCTCTGTTGTACTGATTAAGGAGTCTTGATTAGTAGAAGAAATATGGAGTGAATTTAATTTTGCAATTTGGAAAGTTATATAAGTCTTTCAGTGACCCCCAAGCTTCTCCCTGTAACAAAGACTAAAACAAACGAATCTCTTTAACATCACTATTTTTCAAATAATATTTGACTGCAAGACATCACACACTACAATTTCTGAGGAATCAAATTTGCAGGTCACCCAAAAGGGAATGGAGAGACACATGGTGTTAGTAATTATGTTGGCCCTTAGTATTCATTACCAATTGCCAACCATATTACCAATTAAGAATTGAATGCAAAAATGAATGGGAAAAAAATTGAATGCAAAATGTTCAATTAAAGATATCAAAGAGACATGTGACAAAATTAGGAAGTGTGCTAGATACATGTTAAGTGCAAAGAGTATAGATGGACTCTCCTCTTGGTCCACTGTGGCCCATGTGAGGCCAAGAGACCTATAGGCAGGCCAGCACACCTCATAAAGACCACCTAGACCATCAACAAAGGCATGGAAGAGTTAATCTTGTGTTTGAGGAGGGACATCCCACATCACTGAAATCCTGGGCAAGTGTATCGTAAATTTATCAAATACTGACAAAGGCAACTTTTTTGAAAAAATCAGTTTAAGGTTTACAAAAAAAACCCCAACCTTGTGATAAAGGTAAAGCAAATACTATTATTGTCATTTTATAGATGAGAATACTGAGACACAGTGAGGAAATAAATTACCTCAGGTCACATGAAAGGACTCAAGTCCAAACAGTTAGGGGATATCTTGGCTAGTATCTACTTAGAGTTAGGAAGACCTGGACTGACTATATGAAAGAGGCAGCAAAATAGAGTGGATTGAGAGGTGGCCTGGGAAGCAGGACTACCAGGATTCTGGCCTCACCTCTGACGAATGCTTGCGCAACTCTGGGCAAACTGTTCAGCTTCTCAGGGCTACTTTCTAAAGACTAACTCCTCATACCTATGAAATCACAGGTCTAGTCCCTATCTCTACCCCTCACTAGCTGTATGACCCTGGTCAAGTCACTAAAACTCCTCAGCCTCTGTTTTCTCATCTGTAAAATGGGAATAAAATAGAAGCTAACTCTTGTAAGGTTATTGTAAGGATGTAAAGCTAGCACTTTCTTTGCAAATGTTATCTCATTTGAGACAACAACCCTGGGAGGTGGGTGCTATTATTATCCCCATTTTACAGATGAAGAAACAGATGAAGAGACCCTTCTTCCCTGGAGAGCAGACAGGTTAACTGACTTGTCCAGGGTCACACAGTAAGTATCTGAGGTAGGATTTGAACTCAACTCTTTTTTGACACCAAGACTAGCACTCTATCTACTAGGACACTGAGCTACATTCCACTGCTCCCTGTGCTTCTAAATAGATGTCAGAGACTTTTGTTTCCCCAGAAGATGAAATCTTTTTTTTTTTGTCACCAAGAAGTCAGACCATGTCAGGGTGACACAACACCTAAAAAAGTTTAGGAATCCAGGTCTTTGTTTTCATTTTCCAGCTTTTTCTATAATCTGATGCTGAGAGGCTCAGGATGCTACAAAATCCTTCCAGGTGATTTCCAGCCCCAGCTTTTAGAACCCTGGAGGCCTGGCACTAGGGCCTGGATTTTTACTTAGTTAATACCTGTCCTCCACTACTTTTCCCCCTCACCCACAATAATAATAACCCTCTTTCTGTTTAATGAGTTGCTGTGGCCAAAAAGATTTTTCTCTGATGGCCAGTGTTTTGGGGAGGGGCGGTTGGTTAATGCCTACACCGCCTGTAAAACCTTGCCTTCATCACTCTCCCTCTTCTCCTCCAGGCAGAATTTCTCCCCTGCTGGCTTCCTCATTGTCTTCCTCAGCCCCCAACGATTTTTTCTCACAGAAAACCCCCCATCCCCAGCACTGACTGCTAATCTCCATGGGTACACACATTCAGCTGCAGGCAGCCCCGCGGGGATGTGTGGGCGAGCAGGGTGGGGATGGGGGAGGGGAAAGGGAGACCCTTCTTCCCTGGAGAGCAATTAACCAAGGGCCGGGGGCCTCTCTCACATTGTCGCCTGAAGGAGCAGAATTTTAAAGAGACCTTGCTAATCTGTAGTCATCACCTTCCAGACTTCAGCCACTGGCAGAACATCCCTAAACTCTGTGTGTGTGTGTGTGTGTGTGTGTGTGTGTGAGAGAGAGAGAGAGAGAGAGAAGAGAGAGAGGAGAGAGAGAGAGAGAGAGAGAGAGAGAGAGAGGGAGGGAGGGAGAGAGAAGAGGAAGAGGAAGAAGAAGAGGAAGAGGAGGAGAGAAAAGAGAAGAAAGAGGAGATAGAAGGGGAGAGAGACAGAGACAAAGAGAGATAGAGACAGAAACAGAAGGAAAGAAGAGGAGGTGAGAAAGGAAGGGAGGAAAGAGAGATAAGAGGAGAGAAAAGAGAAGTGAGAAGGGAAGAGAGAGACAGAGAAAAAAGGAAGAAGAGTGGGAAAGAAGAAGAAGAGGAGAAAGGGAGAGACAGAAAGGAGACAGAGACATACAAAAACAGAGAGATAAAGTACAGTGAAGTGAGAAAAAAAAAACTAGATTAGGCCCCACACATATGATTTTAGAGCTGGAAGGGACCTTAGAGTTCACCTAATTCAACTCCTTTGTTTTAAAGGAGAGGAAAGTGAGGTCCAGCTCAGAGGTTTTTGCCCCAGGGTCAGCTGTGTAATCTATCTAGGATATCATCTGAGGTACCTAAACACAAATCCAGGGTTCTTTTACGATGTGATGCAGACAGGCTCAGGGTTTTATCACTTGCCCAGTTGCTTACTTCTATGTGAGCATGATACTTCACTCCATTCATTCATAGATCGAAGCAGCTCACATCGCTAGAGCATTTATTTCCATTTCACAAAATGTTTTCCCCAAACAACCCTGTGAGGGCAGGTATTATCATCTCCATATTACAGTTGAAGAAACTAAGGCTCAGGGTTGAATGACTTCCTTAGGCTCCTATAATCAGTCAAAAAATGTATTAAACATTTACTGTGTGCTAGGCATTGCACTAAGCATTAGGGACACAAAAAGGGCAAAAGACAGTTCCTGCCCCAGAGGAGTCCACAGTCTAATTGGGGGAGACAATACGCAAACAACTCTGTACAAATAAGTTAGGGAGGTTAAATTAGACATAATCAACAGAGGAAAGGCATTAGAATTAAGGATCGGGAAAGGCTTCCTACATATAGATAGAAGGTAGGATTTTAGCTGAGTCCAGGGAAGAACATTCCAGGCATGGAGGACAGTCCATGGAAATACCAAGAAGCAGGAGGTGGAGGGCTTTGTTTGAGTAACAACAAGGACAACTGAATCACTGGATTGCTGAGTGATTCCAGGAACTGTGTGGAGTGGTAGAAGGTGTAAGAAAACTAGAAAGATGGGATGGGCAACTTTTGAGGGGCTTTGAATTCCAAACAGAAGATTTTCTATTTGAACCACTCAATAATAACCGTCTGACTCCAAATCTGGAACTCTTTCCTCAAAAGATCTGGTGCAGTAGAAATAGTGCTGGATTTGGAGTCCGAGGTCCCAGGTTCAAATCCTGCCTATCACTTATTACTCATGTGGTCTTGGGCAAATCATTCTATCTTACTGTGCTTCAGTTTCCTCAACTCTAAAATGAGAGGTTTGCTCGCATGACCTCAGAGGTCCCTTCCAGTATGACCTGCTTCTCACTAAATAGCTGCTTTAATTTAATTATTTTAAGACTGGGTGTCCTTAATTTGCGTAGGCTAGAAGTACAGCAACCACCCATAGACTTACTTTACCTTTGATCCTCACAGAAACTTTAACCTGCTCCATTGGTTTAACCTGGGACACTTCTCCCCTTTTAGGCAGCCTCAGGGCCCTCTGCTCCCAGGACCTCACTACATTTGTGTCCATCTTAGTGCAGACACCTGATGCTTTAGCCTTACTGATGCTCAGAACTCCCAAACATATGCAAGTGATCTACCAGCCTCAGCCTACTCCACCATGAGTGCAGCAAAACAGCTGCTTTAAATATTTAGTGCTAGGCTTGCTTGGACTCAGTTTCCTCATTTTCAAATAGAGGACAATAACCCCAAGTCTGCCCCTTTTATAGGACTGTTGTGAAAATCAAATGAGCCAATGTGTAGGAAAGCCCTTTGTAAACTGTAAAGTGGGCTGTTATAATAGATAGCATGTATAGTGTCAGTGTATAGAGAATGGAGCATATGCTCTCTTTCTAGATTGGGGAGGGGGTTAACCACTCCAAAGCTGCTTGAGTCTGCTGAGCAGAAAGACTAAAGGCCTCTAGCTACATGCACTATAATACAGCTGCCTCTCAGGAAAGGACTCAATGAAATTCATTTGCACCTATAACATGAGTTCCATGTGACTCTGGAATAGGTTCAGAATGTGATGTTTTAGCTAGTAACACTTATTGGAAATATAACTCAAGCACCCAGCCAGAAGCATTCTCTACCAACAAAGCAGGCAGGAAACATACATGAAATGGTAAAGCATTTAATTAGGACAAAATAGTAAAGGAAATTTCATTTGCTTTTCAATGGATCTGTGTTTCATCACCAAGCTCCTGATGAGGAACTTTCTCTTCCAATATGGAGTGGCTCCTTCTCTGCAATTTATATAGTCTTAGAGAATTGTCTGGGAGCACTAATAAAGGAAATAGCAAGGGAATACTAAATAGGAAGTAAACTCATTTTCAGTCTCCCCTGCAAACTAAGGGATATAATCTTCTACAGGCTTCTTCCCCATTGGGGAAGGAAGCACTTCATAGAAAACTCCTGATCCTTGATGAAGAAGGGTTGGGTCTGTGGGTGGAGACTCCATGTGGGGATTAAAAAGCACAGTTTAAGAAGCTCTGAAGGGGTTGAGAGTGGGAGAAGTTTAGAACTTTGGGTCTGGAACACCTCTCACGGCTCTGTCTCCTAGCAAACGATTGTACTTCCCTGCTTCTTGGCTCCATCTTTTTTAGGTCCCTTGATATGGTCCCTGAGCTCCCTTTTCTGCTATATCTGGCACCCACCCCATCTCTAGAGACAGTGGGATATCCCTAGAGGAAAGAGCGATGAATTTAGAGCCAAAGGACCTGACTTTAGTGTTTTTTAATGTGTGTGTGTGTGTGTGTGTGTGTGTGTGTGTGTGTGTGTGTGAGGCAACTGGGGTTAAGTGACTTGCCCAGAGTCACACAGCTAGTGAGTGTTATGTGTCTGAGGCCAAATTTGAACTCAGGTCCTCCTGACTCCAGGGCCAGTGTTCTATCCGATGTGCCACCTAGCTTCCCCAAGGACCTGACTTTAAATCCTGCTTCTACCACTTACTACCTACATGACCTTCAGGAAGTCACTTCATTCCTCTGTTATTCACTTTCCTCATCTGTAACATGAGAGATTTTGGCTCAGTGTTCTCCAGGCTCCCTTATATTTCCAAATCTCTCATTCTATGATATGAACCTGCCACTTTGTCTCCTTAGGTGCCATTCACTGAATTTGCTGACTTCCTCTGAACCTGCTAGTCACATTATATCTCCACAGAGTTGTTGCAGATGGCGATCTGCTAGAATGGTTATATGCTGCTTTAGCTTCTGGGAGTTAGGGCAAAGAATTGGAATGTTACCTTTTGTGAGCCAGACTCCAGGCCAACATACATAATAAGGGCTGATCAACATTTTTCATCTCCTTTATTACGAAAGTCTACACCACATCCAGCCGACACACGTAATGGATTACCCCCAAAGCATCACTTTTCAGCTCAATCACTACCTGGATAGTCTTGACCATTCCAGGCCCAGTGGCTTGCAGTTTCAATCCTAAGTCAAGGGATCACTGCCTATCCTTATCTAGAGCACCCAACGAGTCGGTTTTGGAGGTGGTTTCCATTTGTTTGGAGTTGTTCTTAGCCCTCAGGCAAACACAAAAATGCAAAATCTCCTACTGGTTTCCAAGCCAGTGGCAAAGGGAACAAACCCCCTCCAAAAACAACAACAAAAAACCAAAAAACCCCACCCCCCCACACTCAGAGTTGGTTGAACTCTCATGGTTTTTCCCAGCAGCTTGGCTGTAACTCATTCCTTCAGCTCCATATCCCACAGTTTGCCCCCTTAACATTGGCCGGCGCTCTCCTTAGTGCTGCTGCTCTATTCGGCCTCCACAGCTGCTGTTTCTCTCTGCTGTTTGCTTCTCTTCGTTGTATTGCTGCTGCTGTCTTCGAAAGCTGCCATCTACTTCTGTGGTTGCTTCTTTGGAGGAGGGGGGTGGAGAATGGTTTGCTCTTCTGTTGACAGGGCCAACATGCCTTAGGAAGGATAATCAACAGGCTTTTTTTGGGGGGGGGAGGTATCTTTCATACCTGGCAGACTTAAATGAGTCTCAGTTCAAACCTTGCATGCTTGTCCCTCCCTCACCCCCCCCATCTCCCTGCTCCTTATTCCTAGCAGGGCAAGGATGAGTAATTTCCTTTCACCTCTTCCCCAATCCAAGATCCTGGCTGAGTGTCTCCAACATGTTTTACAAATCTAGCTGTCTTTCCAGGGCTGGGGATAAACACATACACTTGCTCTTTCAACTCCTGTTACGTCCCTGGAAGCTTACATCTGGGCCATGCAAATTGCCTGAAAGCTTGGATAAGCCTCAAGGAGGCACTTAGTGACGCTGAAGGGGGAGGGGCAGAGCTAGCAACATTTCCCTTGTATTCTTGTAATCATAGCCAGAAGAAAAAAAATCGACCACAAACCACTCCCCAAAACTCCCTCTCTTCCCCTAAAACTTTTCAGGACTGTGGCTATTATTTAAAGCTATGTTGGACTGTGAACTATTTCCTTTTGAAAATACGTGTTCTCTCTTAAATTTTGTTAGAGACTCAGGCTTCAGGGCACTAGTACACAGGAAAAAACCTTGGAGAAACTGATGTCATGTAAGCCCCTAATATGATCATCTTCCCAGGGTATGTTCTTTTCCTATATCTGTTTGGAGCTGCATGTGACAGATACACAACTCCAGGGGGAAA